>NC_052529.2:11250000-12500000 GCF_016746365.2 Drosophila yakuba | reverse complement strand
TTGGCTTGTGGCAGCTTAAGCTCCTTTCATCCTCACAGATCCTTGCCACCATCCTTTGGATTTACTGAACGCAGCCACACAAACAAATTCATTTTCATCGAATACGAATTACTCAATTTGTTTAAAATTTATGAATTCCGTATTTGAACACGAAACTATGGTCTATTTGCATACAATCCACAGATATTTTCAGATGAATTCCAGCAAAGTCACTTTTCCGTTTCCTAAATGACAAAGTAATTGCTTGTGCAGAAAGGGCTTTAAGAATAGTACTCTATATCCAAGCCACGTGATGATATTACCCCGACCCACAGAAAAACATCGTGTTCCCTGATGATGATGATGATGTGCTAATGAGCCCAAAGGGGTAACTATCTGGTAATGATAATGTGAGATGTGGGAAAAGTTTTCGCAACACACACACACACACATGCTTTTCCGTTGGCCATCGTGATGTATTAAAGAATTAATGTATTGAAGTAGTTCTGCATAAATCATGGCACTCGGCTTGAAGCTGCCCCTATTTTTGATTAGATTTTAAGCTGAGTCGCTGGACCCGAAAATGAAGTTAGCAAAACCATTGGGGAATGACCTTGAAAGCGAATGGCAAACAATGGAGCATTTTATGTACATTACGTTCAACTTAATTGAATCGACTGGCATGTTAATGAAGACGCTGTCGAAAACCAGAGTCCTTGGCCACCCATACGCTCCATATACGCCCCATATACTCTCCACATAAAGTGGGCATTTCCTTGTGCCTCTCGAGCAGTTTGTTATGATAATAATGTAAATTAATTACCATTGGCGGACGTGGATAAGATGGTCCTTACTCTTGGCCAGCGGCCGTTAAAGTCCTAACAGTTTTCGGCATCCAAAACGGCCGTAATAATAATTTCCGTTGCGGAGGCGCATAATGGAAAAGTCTTAACTTCACATTTCCGCACCTCCTGAGATGGCGGTGTAAATGCCCACCGTAATCACTTGACTTCCTGGTTAATTGCCATTTGCAGGCACTTGGCCTGCTCTGATCCCCAAAATCAACGATCAACTGCTTTAATTTATTGAAAGTCCCCCCGAACTATTTTCATTTTGATTACTAATTAGCTTTGAATATGAAGTGAAACAACTGGGACATAAATCACGTTCATCCGGCTCGCAAAACGTATTTATTGCCTTTTATAACTAAACGCCACTAATTACTGAAAGTGGCTCCGAAAGCTGTGTGGCCAGGAGTTTTTAAAAGGCATATAAAATATTTATGGCCGGCCAGGTTCATAAAGAGCCAGACTTTTGGGCCGTCACCAGAGTTGGCAGAAATACCGAAAACCGAAACGAAAACCATAAAACCCCCAATAGACGATACCAAATGGGTGAAATTCGACGGCGAGTGGTCGTTTCGGGTTTTTGGGTGAATCACTGGCCAATGGCCCGAGGATGGTGAAAAAGCTGAAAATGCTGGCAAAGCCACTAAGCCACTTTGTATGCACAGCGTTGTCGCCGTTTTGTTTGCAATAAATGTTTAAACTCTGCATAACTTCTTAATAATTAAGCGGCGCACATAAATCACGTAGCCGACTGTGGGCCGCCGTTGGTGGAATTGCGTACATTCCATTAATTAAATCGCTGCATTAAATGTATTGCCGTGCTGCTGTTATCGTTATTTGCTGTGGCCATGGCCAGTTATCCTGCCAGCTTCGTCCTGCTGCCTTATTTATGCTCCTGTCTAATTGGCTGGGCTAATCACAATTTGCGGCTCTCGACGTTTTGGCCTGAGGACCGCAACATGTGTTTCCAGCTCCCCCAAATGTTTGCTTTTAGTTTGAGCTGGGCACTCGTATGTGCGCAAATGGTAATGGAATATAAAGTTAATGCCAGTTGAATATAAAATCAAATAAATACCATACCATACCTGCAGGTGATGAAGGGAAATCTGTTGAGCTGCTTGATTAACACAACGGAATTTCGACTTAAAGTGCTTAAGGTCGAATAAAGTAATTTGGCCCACTGAGCGATGGCTTTGCAGCAATTAATAATGATTAAATTGAACCAAAGGCTACAAAGCGATTATTCTTTTGGGCTTAATTAGGCTCCAACTTTGAGTTTCTGTCGTTTTTATTCTGAAGTATTTCTTAGAAAAATACCTAAAGGTTATTTTATTTGTCTTTTTTTGGGAAGAGTGCTTATCTAAAACGATATCGGTTTAAGGAGCATGTTCTCTGCTTAAGTGTCATTTATCTAGTCTTACTTACCTGGATTATGACATTTTCCAACCTTTTCTAAGCACATTCGGAGAAATGGTTACCTATTCCATAAGCTCTGCCAATTAATTTGAATAAGCTCGAATGCCAAAGGATTTACCTGTTACAGAACCACCATTAGAACATAGGTATTTGCTGTGCTATGTTATGCATGCGTTTATATGAGAAACGTTGGCAAGTTCTTTCATAAAATACCCACCCAACAAAGCAGCTTTCGCTCGGAAGAAGTGAAAAGGTCATTTTCAAGAGGGTGCTGCAGTGAACAGTTAAAACCCTTTAAGACTTCACATGGGGCAGATGTGAATGAGGGAAAAATGTCGGGGGAAAAGAGCAACAATCTGAAACCGAATAAAATAAATAAACACGCAGACTTTGCTTTCGACTGGCTGTCAGGTGGCTTCTCACCTGCTTTTGGCCATCAGCTTGCTGCTGGCATCGAATAAACGTTTTGTGGTTTGTTGTTTTGACTAACGAATGAGTTCCTTAGCCCTTTTTGCCATTATTTATTGTGCCAGGCAAATTAGCCGCAGGCTCCGCTGTAAAAGAAACCATAGCATACTTTTTGGGGCGCCCTGAATGACTAAGAGCTTGTAATTAATTGAATTGTGTGCCTGTTGGCTGACACGATTTCTCTTGAAGTAACTTCAAGTGCATACATCAGAGAGAAGAAAGAAATCAATTGTCCCGACAGACACCACTAAGTGTTCAACTCCATTAGTCGGCACTTTAATGATTTTATCAGTGGTGATCAAACATTTTCACTCGCCTGTCGTGACTCTTGATTATTTGTTTACTTCGGCAGCGAGCTTGGTGACACTGAAGTAACCAAATAACCCTGCCTTTGCAGTTGCTCCTGAACTTGGCAGCTCGAGTTCCTTGAACTGGCTGGCATCGCATAAACAAAAGAGCTCCAAGCTGCTGACACATGGCACACACATTGAGTATCTATCTGTATACGAATTCACTTTGATTCGATGTTCACGTACGATTCCTTTGCTTAATCACATTGTGTTCGAGGCTCAACTGGTTGTTTTGTGAAATTCCATCGGTTTGTTTGCCCTGGACACCACCTAGACATTCCTCTTCCAACTCTTGCATACACATGATAGCATGTCCTTGTTGTGGCATGTATGTTCTGCGTTTAAGCCCGCCAAAATCAACAGACTGCCAGACACCTGTGCACATGCCACCCAGAAGTACTGGGAACCCATGTTTCTGGGCTAAACAACTTGGTCGATGTTGTATGGAAAATATCTGGTTTTGTATTCAGCTCACACTTACTCCACAGCCATTCATGCCCTGGCCAAGGTGGCAATGGTGGCAATGGTGGCAGAGCTCGGCAAAGGTGGGTGTTTTCAATGGCTAGTCATCGTTCTGACGGTTGCTTTATTATTTTAGGTATATGCACGTTTTCCGTGCTTTGATTTAACACCTTTGCAGGTGCTCTGCTTGAGTTCCACCCATCAATTCGCCGCCCTTCATTGGGCACTGGCCTAATCGGGAATTTTGCGTGGTTGGGTGATTTATAATTTTAATAATGCTGCCATGTACGAGTATATATGTATCTGTATATGTATATGTGTTTGTTTCCCGCCCATTGCTGCCATTGAAGGCTCCTCGGCAAGCCACTTTCCCACCCATCATTATTTATACACGCACAGGGCAGAGTTCCTGGTTTTTCCTTGAAAAAGAATGGGGAAAATCTGCAATGTTTACCCTAATTTCGGTAGGTGTTTCACCTTTCGATTTGTGCCGATCTGGACCTGCTGATTAAGCGCTCACTTGAAATAGTAGCACAACTTCCGGAATAGGTAATACGGAGAACGAGGACCAAAGCGGTTGGGCGTGGGCTCATTGACTGTGTGAAATGGACGTGGCCACACGGCGTATACTTAATGTATCAGCAATTTGCCAAGTGTATTGATTTTGATTGGACAACCGCCCACCCGCCATTAATTTTCTCGACAATCCACTCTCTTTGATTTCGAGCCGAGTTAAGAACGCTTTGTAAATTGTGTTACCTGCTGTCTTGTGATAATAGCATCCCGTGGCAATTTTCTTTTAAAGTGTCGCCATGATGGAAACGTGTACTAGATTAACTTTCGGATGGCAGTGGAGTGGGCAAAGTTCTAAAGTGTTGGGGTGTTGTTTTCCCATCCACTCAATGTGTCAATCACATTGGGACAAAGTTTCTGTTTATCTATGTAAAGGCTTTTCGGCTTGTCCCTTGAGTTACTTTCTTTTTTTAAACACAATCGGCTTAGGCGCGTGTACGACAACATTTGTGTATCACCGCTGACCCAAAAACACCTGCGATGTCCTTGGGGCAAGGACTCATACCAGAATTTGGGTGGGGCGATGACAGGCTAATCCAAGCTCAGGAGTTCACACAAAAAGTTTATGCTATTACCGATTTCCTTTGTTATTTTCGAATTGTCGAATTGACCGTTGGCGCGCTTTCGGCCTCGAAGAGTCACATTTTTAAGCGCATTACAACCAGATCCTTTCTCTCTCTGTGAACCGAGCATATCCTGCTGACGTGGCGCTTTTTTATCTTTTAATGAACCAATACACATTGTGTGTTTTTATACAACTGTTTGCGTCAACAAATTTACGCAGGAAAACATAAATAACTATATTTCGATTTTTCACACTTTCCTGTCTTTTGTTTTTTGTTTAAATAATTCCGCATATCATCTCTCCCTATAATAATGTCAGTATCAATGCGGATTTAAACAAGAGAATATATGAATATTTCTCTGTAAAAATTAAAATTGTAAAGTTTAAAAAACAACCATAAAGAATTAATTCCCATATTTTCGCTCTGTGCGTTTTTTGTTGCAGATAAATATTTATTTGCAATCAGAGAATCCGGCAATTGCCAAGTGTTTTGCATTTGGTAAGAAGTTTTGGCTAGCCAGCTGGCGATTCAAGCCGCAGTCATTTGGTTGCGGCCCATTTTGCGTGGGAAATTATCGCCAGGAAAGCCAATAGACCGAGTTTTCGGGTAGTTGGGCAGTTTCTGCTACATTGGGCAGCACGTGATGCATATACAGACGGCTCGAGGATTCAAATGGATTCAGGTCTCTGGAAAAAACGCTCGACATCGACTGCTGTAGTGGGTGAATAAAATTTGTATTCATCACGCTGTTCTCGCTGGACTGTGTGGGAGTGTCCTGATGTCCCCCTGTCCTGGTGTCCTGATGTCCTGGTGTTCTGGTGTCATGACGTGCGAGGAAAAGCAGCTCAACTAAACGTATGTGTGCCCAACAGATTTGTATAAGTCCAGTTATACAATTGCATGTGTGCTCAAAACGAAGATTATACACGAAAAATATGCACAAAAGGAGCCATTAGGCACTGGCATTTGCCAGCAGAATGATAGTGGTCAGTGGGATTTTCTTAATTAGTACACATGACCGGCGACGCTTATTATTTCGAACTAATTGGAGGCATCGGTCAGTTGTGGCATTTAATAATTGTTATATACATATTAGGGGAAAGAGAGAGGACAGCTAATTAATCGGCACATCGTGTGATATTTCAAGTGGTGAGAAGCAACTAATTGTTGTGGCTGGCAAAGGAGAAAGGAGGAGAGGAGGAAAAGGAGAAAATTCAAATTTAATTATACCGAATGCCTAATGGCCTCGGGCGCCTTTAAAGACCAATTTCTTTTACGACCCTCGAAACGGAAATTTGGCGTGCGAACGCCTTTATGAGTGCGACGCTTCTTTGTTTCCTTTATGTTGAGCCATTTGCAGCATGTCCTGCTCCTTGTTTGCATGGCATTTGACACGCCAACTCCACTGAGCGACTGAGCAACTGAGTTGTCGCGGCAGGATGTCCTTGGGCCAAACTCCTGGCCACCCCCCTTTTTCTCAGTCTCTCATCTCCTTGTCATAGACCAAAAACCGCACACCTGCCAACTGAGTAAATCTTCGCCGCCAAGGCAGTTTCATTTGCTGCCTGTCTGCCTGTCTGCCTGTCAGAAGCAGTCGGGATCAATTCCTTCCTTGGGCTGCTCACTCCGCCAGGACTCCACGCTGTTCTGGCTCGTGTTTATTTGATTAAATCAATAAAAGCACTCATAGCGCGGGAACGCAGCTTCCGCGGCAGGAGCTCCATGGTTTGATGAATGCCCAGAACGACAGCCTCTGACTTTTGAATGGGTATATTTTCTGGAGAGCAGGCTCTTAAGTGTATTATTCGTTCTTTGAAAAAAAATATTGGGGTAAGTACATAAATAAATAGAGAAACACTGTTCGCTCTGAGAAATTCAATTTTCTTCTTAATAGTAATAAAAACACGCTGTTGCAGCCTGTCTCACACTCAAGCAGTTTCAATGAAGTACAGCACAGTGTTCAAATACTTCGTAAATCTATCATCTGAGTTATTGAAATTCCTAAGATTTTATAGGAGTATCCAGCAGTTGTGGTAAATAAATTTTCGAAAGTAATTACAATTAATGTGGTTACAAGTTCTTGAACCAAGTGCACGGCACTGTGTTTATCAGATGCTAACAATCTAACCCTTTTCGTTTGCCTTCAAAGTACAGAAAGGGTCAATGAGGCCCAGACTGAAATTATGGCAACAAGATTGTCAATAGCCTGGACGTGGACCGTCTGAATGGACAGCCGAGTTCAGTGGCCAGCCGTGCATCAAAATCGAGATTGGCATTGGCATTGGCAGTGGCATCCACGCTTCCCAGCGGGGATTTGGGGCCCCAAAGTATTGGAGTATCCATAACTGGGCACAATTAGTCACTTGGAATCTGGGCACGCACTCTGAAATTCTGCTGTCCCAAGACAAAAGTATATTTGCATGCGTTTATGGCTCTTTTATTCGAGGCTCGTAAAAATGTTTAATTAGCGTTTCACAAGTAATTTCGGCAAATGTTTTCATGGGCCCCAAAAAAGTCATAACACACATACCCACACATGTAATTGTGCTTTTATGCAGATGCTGTGGAGCTGAACAAATTTTAATTACTTGTTTTCATGTGAACAATATAATGCAGCATAAATTACAACATTTTGATGTACAAATTATTTTAGAATATTCATGGAACAACATAAACGCAAGCGCATTTAATAAACTATTCACATTTTGAAACATTTTCAATGAATAATCCCAATTAGTGGTAAATACCATAATGCCATTCAGTTGGCACTATTAAACAAACAGTTATTAGTATGAATTTAAATTTTGAACAAAATAGTAAACGTTAGATAAATTATTGCAGATAAACTAGATAAATAAAACATTTTTTAATTCACCTACTGAAAGTACTCTTGTTTAGAGTACATACAGTGCCTGCAAAAAGTTTCGAACTCTGATTGACAAAGGGAAAGTTTGTATTGTTATGGCAGTGAAGACATTGAGTAGGATAACAACATTCTCTGTTAAATTTTTGACCTGATTATAAAAACTGTTTACAAAGTTACTTGCCACAATTGGTGTTCAATAAACCAAACTGCCTTCTTAAGTATAAATAACCACTACGTTTGACAAAAATGTATTTCGTCATTGGCATATATGATTTCTCTCGAAAGAGCCGGCAAGAATACCATTTTTTTTCTTACGAAGTACTTATTAAACTTGGCATATTTACATCTCATCCCCCGGAGGACTGCAATATCAGGCATTCCAGCGAAGGGGAATTTCTGTGCTTCCGTTTCGGCATGTGTCCTCGAAAATGTTTCCTTTGCGTTGGTTTAAAGCCTCGCCGCCAAAAACAGGCAGCACTTCAAACAGCCAGATGGCCAAATAAAGTAGTTTGAAGCACTGGAAAAGCTCGGAAAAACACTGGGCAGTGGGCGCCGCGGGAAAAGAAGGCAAGAAAACGGAGAACCGGCATATGCCCACGTCGGAACAACATAAAAAATGTGCTCGAATACTTCTCAAAATGAGCATCGCTGTGCGGGGGGAAGGGAAAAGGGGGAGTGAGTGGAAAGTAAACGGAAAATCAGGAGCAAGTTTCCGGATTCGGCGGGGTTCGACAGACTCAAGTGCCGGATCCGGTAGAATTTGAAGCCACAGCCGCCGGAAGCCGAAAGCTGGACGCCGCAACCAAAGCTAGCTGAAAATCAATTTGCTTGACAAGCCAAGAACCGCCGCACAGTGGTTCAAAAGCTGGCGGAATGCTGCTGAACCATAAAGCTCGTAAGTTGGCTAATAAGATTTGCATTTAACGGCCATGTCGCCGATGTGCTCTTTATTGGATTGCCATTCGAGGGGCGGCAGGTCAAAGTTAATTTGTGCAATGCAAACTTTTGATTTGGGTCAATGGAGCTCACAGTCAGTTGGATGCCAGGCCGGGAACCCGTCTCCCTTTAAATGCTCGCCAATTTGGGATCGGTATCGGGATTTGGGTGCCATTCGTGCCGCTGCTCATAAACTCTATTATTTATGCGGCATACTCTAGCAGCACATTAGTCGATGGCACGTGTGCGACGTGAACTTGGCCCAATATTGGGGAACGTTTGTTTATTTTTATTTTATTTATTTATTTTTTTTGGTTTCCCTGTGCGTTGTCTCCGTGTAATCAGTGGGCTAATGATGAGAGGAGTCCTGCCGGCGTGCTCCTCCTCACCTGCTCCTCCTCCTCCGCCAAAGGAATTCCTTCTTTCGCCGGAAAGCCACGCGGTTTCACTTTTTAAGTCGCTCTTCTTTATTGTTGTCGAGTTGGGACTGGTATATACTTGTGATACAGACATGCTTTACATAAAACTCGAAAGATTTTGGCATCAGTAGCAAACTTTTGCCATCCGCCGGATGAAAATCCCGCAGGCCACCCTTCGAAAGCAATTCAGCAGCATACATGTTTCGCATAGAACGCAATTCCACGACAACTTGACGCAAAAGTGATATAAATCACCGGAGAAACAGGAAGTCGTCGCGTACCCAAAACTCGATGCCATAATTTTCTGGGGCAAATTATGCACTTTGCGGGGATTACCCAACCCAAAACGGGGCAGAAGATTTTCCGGAAAATAGCCCAGAGTCTCAAACACGCGCCTGAGTTAATAGATGCACGCGTGCATGATAGTTAATATGAGTATTAATCCAATTATTCTTCAGCCATGGCAAAGTTGTATTTTTTGCATGCTTGCCAAAAGCGCCGGAAAAGATGGGAAAATTTCCAAGTGAGCTGCTGGCAGCTGCAGTAGTTTAAAAGTTCTTTTCGTGCCAATTTCGTTATACCATTTTGGGCAAATTAATCCGGTAGCTTAGTGGCAGAAATCAATTGTAAGAATCCAGGTCATACGAGGTATTACACCGTATTTGCCTGCAAGGCTTCCCCCATCAATTTGCATAAATCATTTCCCATTTGCGTATACGAGTATGGCAAACGATATATTTTGTTTATCGGTGAGTAAACGTTGTGCTCAGGCAGCAGGTGAAATTATTTAGTCATCAGTTGTCGCTGCTCCTTCGATGAGATCACGCAATGAACCTGAAGAGCCGCCTCCAAACGCCTGACAGCTGCCACTGCTGGAGTCCTGAGTCCTGGCATCCTGCCGTCGATATCCGCTGCTGGCATAAGTGTCTGGAAAACAATAGACAACGGTAGCTAAGGCTTGTTTTCGGGAGTTTTTTTTTGTAGGGGACCAACCCACTCCCTTTTGGACCGACATTGTTGTCGGTTCATCGTTCATCACACGTGACTGAGCTGGCATTCAGTGCGTCATTTGTCATGTGCCGTTCCATTGTATCCTCCTGCCAGCGGTATTTACTCGCATATGCTCATCCTGCTAAATGGAAGTTCCTCAGGCGACTTGGTAGTTTTTTGTTTCGTCCCCTCTCGTCCGTGGCTGCAAAATGTACTCCATTGTGGCCTAATGACAGGTAACCGGAAGAGCTCTCGCTTTCAGTGTGAAAACCACAGATGGAATCATTCTCTTTTCGTTTTTCTTGTCCGCCACATTTTGTTTTACCTCCTGAAGGCGCAGGCTGGTGGCAATGTACTTGTTTGTTTTGTGAAAACTCAATTAGGGGCGCCAAATGGAATGCGGCTGGTTGTTTACTACGATGAAAAGGGTTGCAGTAACGGAGCTAATTAGGGTAAATAAAATAAATATACTGCCCATTAGAGAAAGATAAAGGCTGCTTACTAAATCCAAGCACGCTAGTCGCAACTACTTGTTAGCAAAAACGCACCAAGGAGAACGGGAATGGTGAACTTTATGGCCGTGATGCCAGGATAAGCCCACGCTGCGTATGAGTTATGTGCGTCCATGGAGCGGAGCGCATTGCCCTTGACAAGGAGACGCCAACAAGTTGCAAGTCGCACGAGCGAGGGTCGCTCCATCAGGTGGCATTCATTTTATGAATGAATTCGCTTGCAACATGTTCGATGTTCGCTGCGAACGCGGTTCGAATAGCTTGCGCGATGATTTGAGTTTGCCGCCTCGGTTTTTTCAAAATCAGTTGCCAGAACTCGACGTGCCGCAGCGGTTGAAAAGCGCGGAAAATTGAAAAATTTGAAAATACATATGCCAGGCACTTTCGCTGACGCTTGGCTTCTGGGATTTTGAAGTGGAAGCCAGAGTTTGATGTTGCAAAGTGTTGAGATTAAGGAAAAGCCAGCGAAAAGGGCAAATAGAGGCCAAAGGCGTACGAATCGCGTTTTTTGTGCTCCCAAATAAAATAGGATCCGAGTGAAATTGATGTAAATAATTAAATTTAATCCACCTATTAAATACAACAATCTAAGTGTGCATTTAAGTGGTGAAAAAGTTTAAAACGGAAAGCTTGTCCTTAAAAAACAACAAGTCCATTAATTCCACATATTACAAGAGAGGCAAGTAAAATGCTACAAAATGGGTAAATAATTAAAAATAAATTTGATTGAGAGCACTGAATTTTTTGTTGCCACTTGTAATGTTTTGAAAGTGCATTATGTATAAATGAAGTGGTAGTTTAATAAGCTTAGCGAATTTGTAAATAAAATATAACTCGTGAAAGGTCTGCAAATAAATTAATTGGTTCATTCAATTTAATCTAGTGCATTGTCAGAGTGCCAAAATGAAATTCAATTACATTTTTCATCTGATCAAACACCGAAATGACTTTTTTATGCGCGTGTGTGTTCGCGGACTTATCTATGTGGTTAACCAAGGGCAATAATCAAAATGGCATCAAGTGCTCAAGAACTCGCGAAAGCTGTGTGATGTTGGGCAAACAACAGTGAGCTGTGGACACATTGGATATACACAGCTACAGATGCAGATACAAATACAGCTACAGCTACAGATACATTTAATTACTTGGAAATTTTAAAAAACTCCGACAGAGTTTGAGACTTGTGACAGCGCTGCCAAAATATGAAAGACATGGCAGATCGATGTTCAGGCTGGCTGTTCAAGACAAGTAGCCCGCGGAGTTCAGTGTATCTCAACTGTATTTGGAGAAGCCACACAACTGTGCAAATATCGCAGCCTCGGCTTAGACAAAGCCCAAAGTGTCCAAATAAATGTGAAATGTGAATGCAAACAGCCACGCCAACTTGAATTAGAGTATTAGCCAAGTTGAATGCAAATACCACAGCAAGTGGGAATGGTCGTGTTCATGGTAGTGGTAGTGGTAGTGGTGTTTGTGTTTGTGTGGTTCTTATCGTGAAAACTTTTTTGGTACACTGTTCCCTACTTAATGAGAAGCGCCCTGTGAATTTACCAGATTTTCCATTTGGTGTGAGAAATTGTCTGCCTGCAGTCCTTTGGACAGTTTATGAACTCAGCAAATAATTACAAAGTAACGCCGTAAGAATAACAGCAAACTGCTTCGCGAATTAATCCAATTTCGCTTAATGGACGAAGTTTACGTGAAAGTAACTCGAAAAAATGAACTCAACTAAAATGCCTGCCATTTGCCAAACTTTGCACAATTAGCTGAAAGAAATAGTGAACTTTCAACTTGAAGCAGGATTTAAAAGAAACCTGTTTAAATTACTGCAATTATTGTTTCTTCTGCCGAGAGGAAATACCCCTTTTTGTTGCAAAGTAAATGCGTGTATTACATTTAAGTCTTTGTAATGGAAATCCGTGAAAGGCTGTTGTGGAACCTCTTAGTCTGGGATTATTCGCTTCTTTCACTTGTACTGCACAGATGCAAATCAATCAAAATGCGTGCAAACAGTTGGCTTAAAACTTTGCGCTAAAAGTTCAGTCCGCTCATCTGTCGCCGCCAAGGGGATTATATATTATAATCCAGATTCCCAGTACATCGCACAGATGTTCCCTTTTTTTTTTCGCACTTTTCGCACTTTTTTCAAACTTTTTTCCCTTATTTTTTCGGCTGCTCGCGTCTGCTGATCAATCAAATGCGCATTTGTGTATTAATCGCGTTGATTAAACTGCCGGCGAGAGATGGAAATTTCACTTGAGACTCGAGATTTCAGATGCGGGCCATGGCAATCAAATACAAATTGCTCTAGTGCCACCGAGCACTGCAGGTCATGAGCTATTAATCTGGCTTAATCGAGTGGTCTAGATTGTAACAAGGGTAATTAGTTGGCAACCAAGCGAAAAGGTTCGTTTTAATAAATATTTTATCATTCAGGCCCGATTGATTTCAATTGGGCTGAAATGTATTGTTTCATTCAGCTGTGTACGACGTAAGTATTTTGTCACACGCGTTTCTCTAAATTGGTTCTATTGCCAGCCCATTTGGGCGAGTAAATAACGCCATACCATATACTATATCTTATATACCAGAAGCCAAAGCCGCGCGACCAATTTAATTTATGAGCATAAATTAATTTGGAAAATGAAATTTGATGGAATTTTACTTTGAACTTGCGCTACACTGCAGAACGGCAAATCGGCAAATCGGCGGTCGCGTGGTCAAAGTCGAGTTCGAAATCGCAGGCGACACTGCAAAAACATCGTTGTTGTATCTATTAAAATTAAATTGAGCTCGCTGGGGAAGGGGGTGGGTGGTGGCGGGAAAGGGGCAGCTTTTCCGCGTTAGCTGCACTTAATCGCAAATACTCAATACTCAAGGCGAATAATTGCTGCCGGGTAATTGCAACTGAGCTCAGGTCAGCGAATTGGCTACCGATGGCGTCATTATACTGCCGCAATTCAAAGTCATCCGACTCCAGTGCGATTAATTTGAGTGGCTCTTGGCCCAAAAGACTAGCGTTTTGCCTTCCAGTGTAACGTATTTCCTTACAAAACTGAAATCATGTCGGAAACTTTTGGAGCAAGTAGAATTGCAACACCTTTCTAGAAACAATGTAATGGTAATAGTTATTTATGTTCAATTTCCCAGCTTGCATATGCGCATCTGCGAATGTGTGCAGCTTAATTGGATGTTATAATAGATTTTGCAAAGGATTTCATAGCAATTCCATTGGCCATTCGCATTTCAAAGTGACGTGCCCAATTGTTTTGCTGAACTGCACCTAGGCAAAGGAATTTCCATTAAAAACAATCAAATGAACGAGACAGCTGAGTGAAAGACTTCAGCTACATGGGTGCACATTTTATATGGGTTGAAGGCTGAGCTTTTGTGTAAAATGATTGCACATAGCACAGCCTGATTTAAATCTAAATTTAATTAGCATTTGAGAATTTTTCTGTTGAACCGGGAAAACCCACATTTGCTTTAGGTAAGAAGAACAGGTTTTCAGAGAAAGTTGCGATTAATACATATTTAATACGACTTCAGGTCCTTTTGGTGTGTACAAGGTTTTATCTAAGAACAACAGATGCTTTTTAGCTTAGGCAGCTCTTACATTTAATTACACTTTTCTCCGCAAACAATACGAAAATCCCCTTACTCTGGTACTTTCTTCTATTTGCAGTTTATTTATCCAGCCGAAGCTAACTAGATGATGCAATGTTGGTGATACATGAATGGAAAGCGGAAACGCAGGTCACTCCTTAAGTAACCAATTTAGGATGTTGAATTCCCCAGAGCCCCAAACCACCGTCCAGTCCCATTAAATTAATCATCTAAGCCAACATATAGACAACATGGAGGACGAGTGGGGCTCCTTTGATCGCCTGCCCAGTATCCCGAATGCCTCGACGGATTTGGAGGCGGAGAGCGAGGTGGTCAGCAATTGGTCCACACTGGCCAACTTCACGCGACTGGTGGCTGGTGCCGCTCCAGAAATCGTCAACTATACGCTCAATATGCTCGACGTGGGCGTAGGTGTGGGCGTGGGTGTGGGCATGGCCACGGATATATCCAATCTGAGCGTAAGCACCACGCCCCTGCCCGCCTATGTAATCGCCAATAGCTCCTCGCTGGCGCACACCAATAGTCGCCATGAAGCCCCACCGATGGCGGAGCAGGTGCCGGAGCACGTGATGGACCACGCCCCCCAACTATCGCGATCCGGACTGCTGAAGGTGTATGTGCTGGCGGTGATGGCACTCTTCTCGCTGCTGGGCAACCTGCTGACCATCTGGAATATCTACAAAACCCGCATTTCACGTAGAAACTCCCGGCACACGTGGAGTGCGATTTACTCGCTGATGTTCCATCTGTCCATTGCCGATGTGCTGGTCACCTGGTTCTGCATCATCGGAGAGGCGGCTTGGTGCTACACCGTCCAGTGGCTGGCCAACGAGCTCACCTGCAAGCTGGTGAAGCTCTTCCAGATGTTCAGCCTCTACCTGAGCACCTATGTCCTGGTGCTCATCGGCGTGGACCGCTGGATAGCGGTCAAGTACCCGATGAAGTCGCTCAACATGGCCAAGCGGTGTCACAGACTGCTGGGCGGTACTTACATCCTGTCGCTGGTGCTCAGTTTGCCACAGGTAAGTGATGAGACACTGAGCGAAAATACGTCTATAAATTAAAGTTTAAGGCATCTTTTAATAGGTAAATCGAAACAAGCTTTAAGAGCTCCTCTTATTTATGTACCCTTTTGACAAATTTATTCTAGACGTAAACCTCAAGGGCACAGCTATTTCTGAGTTTTCAAATTAGCATGTAAAAATATTATTTTATTTTAAATGGTTTTGCCATTGGGCAGAATTCAAGCGTCTGCAGCTGCGAAAAGTCACTTTTTTCGCCGAAGAAGTGCGAAGAAGACGCGCTTATGAAAATAATCCACTTTCTTTTGGAATGGCGTTCCATTACGGCAAGTTAAAGACGGGACTTATCCACCTGCCCCTCCAGTCACTCCAGTCACTTCAGTTTATCCGTACGCTCGCGCTGATGAAGTTGAAGTAATATGTTTGCTTTATAACACGTATACGCCCCGTGGCACAGTGCAAATAGTCTTGAGTAGGCGCCAGAATGTGTGCAGACATTAAAAATGATTGCCTCTCGCACAATAAGTGTACACTAAATGTGGCTTTAGGCCGCTGCCACGCCCACACACGCGTGACGAAGGGCGTAGGGATGGGCAGATGGGCGGATGGCAGTAGGAACAGATGGGTGGATGGGACACCCAATCGAATTCCGGTCGTCCGACCAACAAAGGGTTTATTTCTTTTGGTTTTTCCTTTCGCCTGTCGGATTTCGGTTTTCGGTTTGGGGGCGACACCAAAAAAAAAAGGTCCGAACAAGTGTGTGTCTGCCTGACGACAGACATTATTCATATTCCCGATTTCGGTGCTTTGTGCGCAGATAGGCACTGGGTGATATATTCCCTTTTTCCCGGGCAGTCAGCTGCCGGATAAGCTTGAATGGGACTGCATTAATGGCAGTCACTCGCTTTGTTCTACAACTTGGCTCCAGATTTCCGGCACCCTGGCCGTGTGTAATATATGCCGCGTGTCTCCACATCTTGATTTCCTCCTAGTTGATTCGCCTGTCCCTGATTTATGGCCTCGGGTGAGGGAGGCGCTTCATCTCCATAACTCAGTTTAGCTTTAGACGGAGAGCTCCGTGCTGCTGCTCCTGTTCTTCCTAGAAGTGGAAATTCCTGGGCACTCCACTTCAGGCTGTCACTAAGGTAGGTAATTAGCACGAAGAGCCCACTTCAAAGTTGCCAGGCGGCCAGGTGGGCAAGGGGTAGTAACATAGTTTGATTGAAAAGTGACTGCACACTTGCCACTGCTCTTTTTGTGACCCAGGGCATTAATCTCGTTCGTGGAACCTGGTTAGCCATAGATACAAGTGGTAGCCAAAGGACACAGCTGCTGGATATCCAAATTCATCACCTGAATTTGTACCAAAAATAGATGGAAAAGCAGCAATGGGAAGTTTCCACGCAAGTGGATGGTATGTCCTCCACACTCAAGCTATGCAACTAGCAAATTATTCCAGCTTGCCCGCAAATGTATGCTAAAATGTAGCCCATTTAATTAGAGAGCTAAGCAAAGCGACGCCATTCCTCTTATCTGAATAATGTATTGCGTGGAACAATAATTACAGACGTAACGCAAAAATCGAGGCGAGATTATATTTGCTCACTCTCGGGCGAATTGTGTGTGGGTTTCCTCGATGTGCGAGCCATTTTGTTAAACCATCTGACTTGTTTAAATGCCGCAAAAAATGTGCGGAGCTTAATTAGATTTTCATGTTTTTTTTCTTTCCACTCCATGTCAAGTGGAAAATTTGGCAGTTTTGTTGGCAAGCATTTGAGCTCAATGACGCCGAATTTTCCTCCAGACGAACCGTAATAAAGCGCTTATAATGTATTGGTTTCGAATTCTAAAATAGAACGAGACTTTGCGTGGGGTGTAAATATTTGATGACGAATGTCACAAATTATGATGATATGGCGAAATCCATTTACGGATGGCCACCAACATGGCCACATAATGCAGAAGCCACTGTCACCCAATTAAAAGAAACTTGGCAATTATTATGCCAATTTTTATGGTCCACTTTTTGATGTGGCGAGATGGCTCTCCCTGGGAAACTTTCTTCATTTCGCTTTTACTCGAACATGTGACATAAAATTTATGCCGCTTACAGACGTGACGTTCGAAGTTCGAAGTATCCCAGCCGGAAGTGCGGCGGGAATCATCTCAAACAATTTTCCGGACAACTTTTCCCATGTCACACGTTCGTGCAACAAACAACCAACCAATGAACCAACGAACCAACGAGCCAAGCAGCACATGTGTTGTTGGCAAGGAGCCACATCGAATCCAATATGAGACGCACCGCTGAACTCGTCGGTTTCAAATAAAGGAGCGAAATGAAAATTCACTTCGACTGCCAATAAACAACAAATGTTTTCAACAGCATTTACTTGGCTTCACGTCTATCGACCCCCAACTCCCAACTCCCACCTCCTGTTTCCACAAAAATAAAAGAAAAAAAAGGGAAAACAAAGTACCACCGACAATTTCAGTGTGAGACCAACAATTCGGTACAATGGGAACAGGCGACATAATAAAGTCAAACACAAGGTTATCCACAGGTTCCCCGCGGAATATTATTGTGAATTTAATTTCAGCAGCCTTGGGTTACATAATTAGAATTTCGTAGAATTGTTTACCAATTGATGGGAACGAGTCAATAGTTCAAAAGTCCTTCAATCATCGATACGCGTCCTTGAATTTCAACTTCTGTTTTCGTCTTAAAATATCAACAACAGAAAAAAAATGTATAAACAAGGATAAGTTGCTATTTATAATTTAATGCATTAAATATTTGAATTTTAATAATTACATTTTTTAGGTGACAAATGTTCAGGTTCTGTCAACAAGTTCGAAAAATCCTAGTTAATTGTTTCTATTAGCCTGCCATATATTTAGATAACTAATTTAACTGGACTTTAAGTCTTTTTCTAGGCATATTTTTTAAACAACCACATATATTTAAACTATCTGAATATTTTATAAAATTCAAGACACCTGGCAGACGTGTGAAAATTGCGAACTACTTGAGCAGTGCAATTTGGCTAGAAGTTTTTCTTGAAGTTCTTGAAGGTTTTTAACCACCATGAATCGCTCTTGTTTTATTTTACTTTCGAAAGTTTTTGTCTAAAGTTTTTCGTTGCATCTTGTGTTACAAATTGTGCACTAATAGTGCTGAGGGCGTTGTGTGTGGCATTGTTTTAGCGTTGAACTGCCTTTCAACTTTCGGCACTTTTTTAATGAATTGCATGGAAATAGTGAACAAAACTTGAGAAGTTTGTGTTAGAAATAAGTTTTGCTTGGCTCTCAGCCATTCCGATTTAGAAAAACTTTTTTAAAGAATTTATGGGGACGAAATAGAAAGCCACAATCATTCTTATTTATATTTACTTTATTTTAATATCAATAATACTAACCATCTAACACAGGCAATATAAAGGCAATGGCTTGGAAGTTATAAATGTGCGAAATTAATAAAAATCAGCCATTAGTCTTATTAGATTATCCGTTTCTCGTTACTTTCCCGGGGGATTTGTGTAGTTTTACTACGCGATTTGGTTGAGCGCGGAAAGTTTTCCCATTTTCCCCATTTGGGTCAGCTGTTGTCACGGCGGCCGACACAAAACCCATAAAAAGCGCAAATAAAGAGTGTTTTATCGTATTAGTTATGCGCAGACACATCCATCCTTGGCGAATATAAGACGCTACATTTCCTTTATCAGCTCTGGCCAGACATTTTCCATCTAGCAGCTTTCTCTGCCTCGAGGATTTCCACCTTTCTACGAGTTGTTCTGCTAAACTGAGCGCACAGTTCAAGGCTTCAACAATGGTATAAGCTTCGGCAAACGGAATACATTGCCCAAAAATGTTCCATCAATTAGGGAATAATTCAAGCCCAACAAGAAACCAAACCAAAAGCACTTTTCACCCATAACCAAGCCGATTCCGCCCACAATGAGCACTAGATCAAAGCAAACTCGTTCTGAATCAGCAGTTTGTTACCATGGGCCGCATGTGGATTTCCATGAGAACATATCCTTGTTGCAACCAGGATATAGATGAGTTGCTGATCAAAACCCAA
The DNA here is from genome assembly GCF_016746365.2 of Drosophila yakuba. NCBI lineage: Eukaryota > Metazoa > Arthropoda > Insecta > Diptera > Drosophilidae > Drosophila > Drosophila yakuba. The sequence continues at coordinate 12,480,882 of NC_052529.2, read as the reverse complement.
TTAAATGGCTTTTTTATTTGCATAACCTAATAAAGATACGAGATTAGCATCACTTTCATCACCTTCAAATTCGATTCATGTGCTATTCTGTGCAATAATCAACATTATACTTTCTACTTTCCAGTTCTTCATCTTCCACGTGGCACGTGGCCCCTTCGTTGAGGAGTTCTACCAGTGCGTCACCCACGGATTCTACACGGCGGATTGGCAGGAGCAGATGTACGCCACCTTCACACTAGTCTTCACCTTCCTGCTGCCACTGTGCATCCTGTTCGGCACCTACATGTCCACCTTTCGCACCATTTCCAGTGAGTTTTCAGCCCACAGAGGAGGAAAGAGTTTGCATTCCCAAACTAATTTCTGACCATCGAGCAGGCAGCGAAAAGATGTTTCAAGGATCCAAGCTGGCCAATTATTCGACGGCCAAGTTGCCCACGCAGACGAATCGCCAGCGGCTGATACACAAGGCCAAGATGAAGTCGCTCCGCATTTCCGTGGTGATCATCATAGCGTTCCTCATCTGCTGGACGCCCTACTACGTCATGATGATTATGTTCATGTTCCTCAATCCGGACAAAAGAGTGAGTTTCGAATATCTACCTCCCCCCATTGAATTTCCGGCGAGCTGAATGACAGGCAGATGAGCTGATGGACCGAAGGACGAATCAGTCAGCAGTCGATTTGTCAGTTTGCACCGAATGGTTGTGGTGAATCCTTTGTGCTGTTCCCCACAATATTTATGTAGGATTTGCTGTCGTAGTTGTGTAAAAACAAGAATACGACACGACCTAGTCGCAGATGGCAAGGCCATACTCTTTGCCAGCTTTTGCCAGATTTTGCCGCTTTTCAACGGCCGCCAACGCACATAAAAATGATTTCTTATGCTCAATTTTTAATTAATCGTTACGGCCGCTCGCCATTTTTCCTTAACGGCGCCAACGGACACGGCGCACCCAACTTTGATGACTTGCCAGAGATTGCCCGTAAAAGCTGGCCGAGCAGCAGGATTACGGCCTCCGGGAGAGGGAATCGCGGAAGGAAGCCGAAGAGGGTATCCTAGTACAAACAGAGTATCCTGAACAGTGTGGGAAAGCTAATGATTAGGAAGTATTCTTTGTTGGGAAAGTTTTTCAAATTGCCATGATAGCTTAGATTAAAGATTAATAACTCTACTGTCGCTTTTGAAAATGTAAAGTGTGTTTAAGTAAATTCAATTATTGTCTGCCTATTTCCCTGAAATTCAAATCCGCTGCCTATGCAAACTAATTCGAACAGAAATTGATTATTTGAATGCACAAATATGATGGCATTTCCGCCGAAACTCCTACGCATTCCTGAGCCGGTGTGCAAACTAATTAATTCCGGCTGACCCATGAAAGCCAGCTTCTTAGCGCAGGTTATCCGGAGGTAACTTGAGCTCAATCCCATTCCGACCGCTATGAACATAAAGTGAGGGGGGTAAAGGGTCGGGTATGGAAAGGGGAATTAATTTGAATTTCACGGATTGCTTGCAGCTGGGCGACGATCTGCAGGATGCCATCTTCTTCTTCGGCATGTCCAACAGCCTGGTCAACCCACTCATCTACGGTGCCTTCCACCTGTGTCCTGGCAAAGGAGGCAAGTCCAGCGGCGGGGGCGGCAACAACAACGCCTACAGCTTGAACAGGTGAGTGGCGGTGGCTTTGAGGAAATAAATTCTATTAACAACAAAATTTCGTACTTGTTTTTGCACTTTTATCGTAATCAAAATAGTTACTTTTCACTCAAGTAGTACACTTGTAGGGCAGCCAAGCAAGCTTTAGATGTTTGAAGTGCTGCTTTTTGATCACAGATTTTCTTTCGTTGGATTTTCTTCACATTTACGAATAAATGATTTTGTAACTTAATGCAAAAAAGCAATCTTTGAAAGACTATGCTTATTAATAATACATGATTTGTTTAATTGGGTACTACTTTCATTTTATATATTGCTTATCTTAAAAGTGTAAAAGGATTCATGTTGCAATTAATTTTTAGCAGGGAAAATTCTTGATGAAATTGAAATCGTCACATTGCTCCATCGCTAGTTTGTATAATTTACTGTATTTATATATGATTTAGTACTGCGAACTATCCATGGCTTAGACTTTTATGATTTGTTCACACTCCTATGATTGTTTTGATAACGCAAAAAGTACAAACACACATGCTCGTACAAACTGATTGGCAATAAACTGATAAATTCTTTTCCGTCTGGTTTTTTATCACCGCACCGCATCGTCCATCGTCCCCCACCCACTTTTCATCCGCAGGGGCGACTCGCAGCGCACTCCATCCATGCTGACGGCGGTGACGCAGGTGGACGGCACAGGTGGCAGTTCCCGCCAGATGCGCGCCTTCCGCCAGCAGAGCTACTACCGCAGCTCCAGCAACGGCGCCGCCGGACCCGGTGCTCCTCCCTTCAAGGAGCAGGTGGGTCTGCTGCACGTGGGTCCCGGCAATGGCACCCAGCCAGGTGGCTCCGTCTCGAGCGGTGCCACGCCGCAGCTGTTGCGCAAGGGTTCGGCTCTGCTGGCCCGGCATCCCAGCTGCCTGCGGGAGCAGGAGCACCAGCAGCGCCTCCTGCTGCACGAGAAGCCCTCGACGCTGGTCCTCAGCTACGACAGCCAGCGGGGCGGAGTGGGCGTGGGCGTGAGCGTGGCCAGCGGACTGCTGGACAACAATGAGCGGGTGTCGAGCGTGTGAGAGCAGCTGGCGATGGCGGTAGCGGCGGCGGTGGCGGTGGATGCACCGGACACACCAGCTGCAGCAGCAGCAGCAGCGTATGAGTATACGGATGCGGATGCGGATGTGGCGACGGAGGACGCCTGCTCCTGCTGCCATTGCCTGAGCAGGGAGCTGCTGCGACGGCAGCTAGAACTTCAAGAGCTTCCAGTGCAGTGAGGCCAGTCCTCCTGCCAGAGGATGCAGGATCCAGGTGGATGCGATCCAGGTGGATGCGATCCAGGTGGATTCGATCCAGGTGGATGCGATCCAGGTGGAGAGGCGTCGATGATCAGATCACCGGGGCGTGCAACATGTGCTTAGATAATGCTAATCGAGAGTTAAGTCTTCAAACACATTGGGTGTGCTTAGAAGTAGCGTAGGATTAGTGCTAGTCCGTACGAAATGGTTGCCCTGCACTGCGAGAAACTCGTGGTCACTTGCATGTTCTCTAAATGTTCTTACACTTGACTTCAACGAAATAAGTATAAATGTTAACACGATACATACGTCCCATAAAACTTATAAATTGCAATTAAATCTGGTTGTGAGTATAGGTTTAACGTCTGCAAATTACAAATGTTGCAAATTCGCTATATGTAATCTGATATAAGCTACAATAAATACAATTATAATCAGTGTGCAATCAGAGTCACTTACAATTTCAGCTTAAATGACTGTTTAATTGGATATAAATATGTACATATGACTTTGAATGAGTTTCTCCCATTGGCAGGGCAACATTGTAAATTTAATTAAACTCGTTTTCCAGTTTTTCATTTTGTTTCCTCGGCAAAGCAACGCGAAAATCAATTCTCTAATTGTGTAAAAAAGAAATCAGCCAAAACAGGGTAAATCTAACTATTGTAAATATATTACATAGCTCATTATTTTGAGAGGACTATTGTAAATGATTGTGAAAATTAAAATAAATATGAGTTCATGTTCAACCACACAAGTGCATATTGTGATTAATTTAAGCTACTAAAACCCATATCCCCATTCAAACTCATGACCATATCTTATAATTTCCTGAGTTGCACTTAGTTTCTGTTGATTTCCGAGGCAAAACCTTCAAGGAAGCCTCTATCTAAAACGTACTTTTCCCTTTGTAAACGGCGCTTTCCCAAAGGAACCCATAATTCACGGCCATACGATCTGGAAATAGCAATGCCAGCCAAACACCGCAATTCAATTTGGCCAAAAAGCCCCAGGAGATGTACGGATGTTACTGGCGATTCCGGAGGATGAACCACACACAAACACACACACACATGTCATTAGAGGAGTCCTTTGGAAGGGCTTAGCTCCCATCCGTTTGCATATTCATGTGCGGCGCACTTTGGTGCGTACTTATGTATAAATAATCTGTGTCAAATTTGTATAGTTTATTTTTTAATAAAACCCAAATGATCCCAGCGTAACTTTACGAGCCAACTTTTACGCGCCACGCACAGCTCAACACGTTGATGAACTAGGATGTACTGCATCGTGTGCCCCATAAATCCCACAGAGCTCACGTCCATCCGCTCCGAAACACGGAGCACGGGTATATTACAAAATTTTTATGTGCGGCACAGGCGGAGGTCGCCCCATCGCGATAGGCCAGACCGGAGGACACTTCTCCCTTACCAAGTAGACTGCCCGTCGCGCCACCCCGCAAAATAGAAATTCCAATTCGGAGAAAAACTTTTTCTAGCCCAAAATGCAAAACAATTTTTGCGAACCGAAGCCAACGAACAATGCGCCCGAATATGCTCCTCAAAATTCAAATTTAGACGCTGCGCCGGAAACAGGAACCCAATTACCACGAATAATGAAAGATGGACTCCGCCATTCAATTATGCGCAGTCAGACGAGCGGCGAGTGCTTCGCACTGACCAAAAAAGTCTTGTTTGCAATAGCTAAAATAATTAAAGAATTTAACAAAAAAGTGGGGTTTTCCCTGCCAAAGATATTTTCTGAATAAATTGGTTTCCGGTTAACAAACGAATATATAACTAGCTTAATTATGATTTAAAAAACATTTTCTATTAGCCAGCAATCATAAGAAATATTAAAAGCTGCAATCGAATTATGGCATAATGACCTTTCAAGTAGCTAGCCTTTTTTCTCCCTGTACCCCTTCAACTTTTAATGGCTCGATACTTCGTGATGTTCCGCTGACCAACTGGCAAAGTTTAGAACGCGATTCCCTGGCCATTCCCAAATGTAAATGCCGAGCGAAAAGTGTTCCACGAATGCGTATTTTATTTTAAGTACGCATTCCAGCAAACAAAGCCATTCGATGGCGGACGAAGAGGCACTTAACGAGCGGGTCGAGGTCCAGAAATTAAAAGCATTCCGCCAGGCTCCTCCGTTTTATTGCGGATAAAAGGTTGAATTCGAGGGCCGCACAATAATAGCATTTGTAATCGTAAAACGGGCTGCAAGTACATATAGTACATATAGTCGTGTAATTTAGCATCCCATTGCGGAAACCTTGTACGACTCCATGTATCCGGTGATGTGTAGACAAGCCATCCAGACATTCTGACATTTAGACATCCAGTACATCGTTACAGCAATTATACAAATTTATGGACCATTATCAACATGACACAAAACTTGGCCCACAATCCATCCATCCACATGCTCCATTCAAGCGTGGAGCGATAAAAACAGAGACACAGCCAAAAGACAGTGCGTAAGTGGAGGGAGGAGCACCCACGGAAACCTCGGGACTGACTCATCGCAAAATTGATGGGCCGTAAATAACGTAAATAGCGACTTCTTACGGGGATTCCTCTTATTGGTTTTGCTTTAACAGAATTTCACTTAGTTTTTTAGGGCAGATTACGAAACAATGGGTAGATGCGTAGCTCCACGGCAGTTTCTACAGGGTAAAGGTTTCGGGGTTTCCTTATCTCGTGCTCACAACAGCCTCCTTCCGTGCCGCATCCTGCAGCAACTGGGTGTCCACCTCGTCGCCCGGCAGCTGCACATAGCGCACCACGGAGCCCCGGATGAAGCAGTTCTTGACGCTCAGCATGTGCGGATACTTGTCCGGGTCCGTGACACTGATGTCCGTCAGCTTGATGTTCAGGTACTGGTCCACCGAGTGCAGCGTGCCACATATGCTGTTCGTTATAAACAAAAAAATATTCTAAATTAGTTGCCTCATTTTGCCGGCAAACAAACGGAGCTCACCTGAGGTCGTTTTTCAGTTCCACCACAACTTCCTTGCCCACCAGCGACTTGAAGAAGGAGTAAAAGAGCTGCGGATGACACAAATCGTTCAGGTTAATTGATAAATTCCCAGCTATTCAAATTTTTTACCATTGTTATTGTTTATTGCGAGTTTGTTGAACGCGTTGTTCTTTTAGGGATGTGCGGTATAAAAATAACAAACTATCGATATTTCGACATATCGCTATATTGCAATATCGATTTACGGAAGTAACGATAATTTAAAATTGTCTTAGAGAATGTAACGTAGTTACAAATTATTAAAAATATATTCAAATTAAAACTTTAAACTGCGTGACTAAAATAAAATTCGGCCGTCGAAGAGCTGCCAATAGTATAATATTTCTGTACATATGGCAGCGCCAAGGCTAAGGCTGGTCGGGTTTCGTAGAAACCAGCTTTGTACAGGCAGCTAATTTGGCGGCTAAAAATGTCGTTTTGAAATTTGAAAATAACAATTTTCAGAATACTAGGTTGCTTTACTTTTGAAGGTATTTATAGAAATCATTAATCCAGAAATAAAGGGAAACCTTAAAAATATGAGTTGTTCAACAAAAGGTAAATATATTTCCAAACGTTACAGAAAAACATAATGAATTTAAACCTCATATTATGAATATATTTCATTTTATTATGCATAACCATATCCTTGATTTAATACCGGATAATGCCTCTAAAAATGTTAAATCGAAATCACCCTTAGTTGAAAATGTAAATAAGGTTGGTTAAATATGTTAGCAATAAATAAAAAATAAATATATATAAAACAAGAGAGAACGCTATAGTCGAGTTCCCCGACTATCTGATACCCGTTACTCAGCTAGTGTAAGTGCGAAGGACAGTTTTTGGCGGTTTGTGGGCGTTAGAGTGGGCGTGGCCAAAAGTTTTTTGGCGAATAGATAGAAATTTACAAGACTAATACAAAAATGAAAAAATATCAAAACATTTTTCAAAAGTGTGGGCGTGGCAGCTTTGGGCGGCTTGTGGGCGTTAGAGTGGGCGTGGCAAAAAGTTATTTTGCAAATCGATAGAAATTTACAAATCCAATACAAAAATGAAAAATATTAAAACATTTTTCAAAAGTGTGGGCGTGGCAGTTTTGGGCGGTTTGTGGGCGTTAGAGTGGGCGTGGCAAAAAGTTTTTTTGCAAATCGGTAGAAATTTACAAAACCAATACAAAAATGAAAAAATATTAAAACATTTTTCAAAAGTGTGGGCGTCGCAGTTTTGGGCGGTTTGTGGGCGTTAGAGTGGGCGTGGCAGCATGATTCGACAAACTTGCGCTGCGTCTATGTCCCTGGAGTCTGTATGCCTAATCTCAACTTTCTAGCTTTTGTAGTTCCTGAGATCTCGACGTTCATACGGACAGACAGACGGACAGACGGACAGACGGACGGACAGACGGACATGGCCAAATCGACTCGGCTATTGATCCTGATCAAGAATATATATACTTTATATGGTCGGAAACGCTTCCTTCTGCCTGTTACATACTTTTCAACGAATCTAGTATACCCTTTTACTCTACGAGTAACGGGTATAATAAGATAGGAAAATATGGATAACGACAGGGTATTAAAATGAAACTAAATGGCTAAATAATATAAAAAATTAAATATATTAACACCAGCAAGCCAACCACAACCACATCAAAGAGAAAATTACAGGCAGTAGCAAGAATTCGGTTAAGATGTATATTTTAGGGGAACAGATTAAATTGCACTTGCTAATACAATTATTGACTTTTAAATTACATTTAATAACAATTTTCTCGGGTGGTTAAAACTATTTACAAACATAAGGGGGCGCATTGACCACTTTACCATTTTTCAAGGAGTTCTACATTTTGTTTTGTTTTTTTGCCTCTAGAGTCTAGACCAACAAAAAAATGTGCTGCCCGCCCCGTTTTTCGCCGCGAATCTTAAAATTTCAATTAGCTTAAAAAAATCACATTTGATGTATCTTGTATCTGGTTCTACGACTCCAACTTAATGCGCCGAATGCGGAAGGTGCCAACTACGCGCTACGTGTTAAGTAACAGCAAGGACCTCGCGTCCTTTGTCCATCGGATCCTGCCACTCTAACGCTAATAAATTCGTCTGTATCCCTCGATCGCCCCGGTGCTCCCATGTTCCATGTCCAATGCCCTAATGCTCCGAGCTGAAGTACGAGTTCTGCATGAGATACAGCTTGTCGATGGGGTTTATCAGGCTGTTGTTCAGGTTGGCCAGCATGTCGTGGGGATTCGAGTGGGAGTGCGAGTGGGAGTGCTGGTTGCCGGAGGAGCTGGTGGACTGCAGCTCCAGGTTGTTCAGCGACAGTGAGTCCGCATCATCGTCCAGCTGGTCAAAGTTGCTCCCATCCAGCGAGAGGTCTGAGCTGCAGAAGCTGTCATTCGAGTTGGCCGGATAGTCTGCAAAAAACGCAATCCATTAGTATTTTTACTTGGCAGACAAAAAGAGACTTGACTAAATCAAACTTCAAATCATTCAAAGAAAGTGGTTCTTGACAATTTGTTTTAGCAAATTCCTTTAAACTATTTATGAATCATTTTAAACTTACCATCCGGTGAGAAGGGCAAATTCGGATTCAGTGGCTGGCTGGCGAAAGTGCTGTCCAATCCGCCCAGATAACCAGAGCTATCTCCACCGAGCTCCTGCTTGACGCACTTGTCCTCCTTCTCGTTGGTGTCCTTGTCGTCGGTGGCGCTGGAACTGGCCGTGCCACGCCCACTGCCCGATCCACCGCCGGAGCCACCATTCTGCTTGGCCTTGCGCTGGATCTTCTTCATCTTGGCGCGCTGATTCTGGAACCAAACCTGCACCACACGCACCGAGAGCCCGGTGTCCTTGGCCAGGGCTTCGCGCACCTTGCGACATGGCTTGGGTGACTGATCGAAGGAGGCCTTGAACTGTTTGCGCTGCTGCGATGTGAGGATGGTGCGCGGTCGCTTGGGTCCTCTCCTGCCATCCCGCGGCCGCAGCAGATCCTCCTCGTCCAGGCCGACGAAGCCGCAGTGCTGGGCAGCAGCGGCCGCCAGGAACATCTCCTTCTCCAGATCGTGGCGATAGCAGAAGAGCTGGCCATCCCGCAGCATGAACTGCTCGCCCTTCTGCAGCGGCAATCGGCAGGCGTAGCACACGAAGCAGGGCAGGTGGAAGACATAGTTCGGTATGGGTCGCATCACCAGCTCCTGCGGCAGGATCGCATGGCAGCAGGAGGAGCACTTCACACCGAACAGCCGGTCGTAGTCCATCTTGCAGTAGAGCTTCGAGTTGCGCACGTAGCAGGTGTGGTGCAGCTGCATGCCGCAGTAGCAGCAGGCCAGGCACTGCTCGTGCCAGTTGGCATCGCCCACGTTCATCAGGAAGCGGTCGTGGATCTTCTGGCCACAGCCCTCGCACAGCTCGAAGTTCTTCTCGCACTTGATGTGACCCACTTCTGGGGATGAAAGAAGCAAAAATGGGGGCGAAAAAGTCGCGTTAGTAAGTTGCAGAGTCCATTTTGAATAACTTGTGCACTGAGGCGAAAGCTATAATAAATAGTTATGTATATATTAAGTATTTTATAGAACAAAATCTACAAAAATAAGGTGTTTATTTTCATGAAATAATCATTTTCATACTTGGTTTTGTAACCCAACATACAAGTGAATATTAAAGCCCTACTTGAAACATATCTTTAATATTTCTTGAGTGCAGAAACTAGCATTCCAACAAGCATACGAATATTTCCCAGTGTATCTCCGCTTATTCGCTACTCCGCGTAGCCTCCTGTGATGGGCGTACGTGGCGTATACGTGATGGCAGCACATGTCGCTGCGAAATTATCATGACATGTGCTGCCAATGGAGCGAGGAGCGCGCTGACAATCGAATCGTGTGAAAATGCTTCAACGTCTCTCTTGTTTTTCCGTTCGCTGTTTCGCACTTTCTGTTTCAGAGGGGAAAAAGCCAGAAAGAAAAGAAAAGTCTTCGCAGGAAAAAATTATCTGTCGTCGTCGCTGCAACAGCTTGTATTGAAAGCTTATTGATGCGTAATTGAAACGTAAAGTTTTCTGTATTTGCTCGCTTATTATTGAACAGCCCCATCTCGATTATCAATGTATATAAAGTGGCCAAAAAAAAATGGCTCAATTGCCATTGCATATGCCACTGAGTCCAAGCAAAGGCATTACTCCTCAACGAAGTCCCTTAAAAAATGCTAATCTTCTATTGAGAAGCTCCTGGATTTCAGCTCCTCTTTCCCAAAGTAGAACGCACCTAATCCTCCCGTAGACGGAGCTCTTGAAACTGTAAACCAGTCATAAAAAGTAGTACCCGAAAAACACAACAAAAGCTGCCTGCAGTAAACATAAAAAATATATGACGACCGCCACGAAAAATGTATGGAAGCATTTGAAAAATGAGCAGCGAGTTGGGAAAGTGTGGAGGGAAAGCCAGGAAAAGCGAGGAGAAGCGGGGAAAAGTGTGCAGGGAAACTGGCAATGGAAGTGGAGTGTTATATTATATGGCTGTGGCTCAGTGGCAGAAAAATGTGCATGATTTATGGTTGGCACAATGGCCTCTCCCCACTTACACACACACCGATACACCCATACACGCACACTCACACAGTCGCCGTATCTACGCAAATGCGCCTGTGTGGGTTACACATAGTCTGGGAATAGGGACGAAAATCCCTATGTACTAAGCCAGTGCAGCGGAAAGTTGACAATGTCCTCGGGCATTTTCCTATGCGTTTTTTCTTTCGGCTTGCATTTCATCCTATTGTGCAGTATCCATATCCAATCGCATTGGCGATAAAGGTTTTTGCATTTGCCAAGCAAAAAATCGAGAATGATTCATTTGATAAACACAGTGCTGCGTTTTGAATTTGGCCGCTTTTTTAGAGCTTTGAGCATTGATATTGTGACGGGATTTCGTTTGTGTAATCTAATCGAAATTTATGGCATTTTGCTGCAGTTTTATGAATGCCTTTCTGTGCGATTTGCCTGCATTGTTTTGGCCAACAAAGGACTCTTTATTGAGTGTGTGTGCCTTTGGGCTTGAATGGTAAAGCCTTGGCGTTACTTGTCCAAAAATCAACAAACAACAAGCGCAAGCAGTTGAAACAAGTGCGGCACACTCATGTCAAATACATAGATTAAACAGCAGATAAATCCAAAATCAACTCGACGACGATAAACATAGGAGTAATAGAGGAAAGTGTCCTCGGCGTTATCGGCGATAAAGGGGCTTATCTGCCACAAAAACGCCCCACGATTGTCGCACTATATGGTGCATATTTATTGACACATTGACAGCAGGGCGCGGTTATATGGAGATAAATCGGCAGACAGCAACCAACTTCTGGCACTAATTCGGCCACCAACTGAAGTCCAGTCCACGTGCCACGCGGATTTTGGCAGCAGTTCGTCGTTGACAGACAGCTCATAATTCGACAGCTTTCATTTCGGCTGACAAACTGGCTACTTAAAACTCTTGTGTAGTATCTACACAATGGAAATGGAGCTATTTTAATCATAGGATAAAAAACATTAACCAGCTACCAATGCAAGATGCAGATTAGCTCATTTTAGGAAGAGAAACTACAAAATGTATTTACTTTTGTATGCTTAGTCAAAAGCTTTAACTCTCATTTAAATAAAAGGTATCTAGATAGTAAGAGTTATGTTTCAGTGTAGCTGGATCTCAACGGAAGGTGACACAGAGCTATGCGTACGGCACATACTTCCGCCACACAAATGCACACCTACTGCCGACTGAGGGGGTGAGGGGGGAATAGAGGAAGACGGACGAAGTTGGAGCCGCCGCAGAAGCCAGATATGTATGCTGATACGCTCGGTGGAATACCTGACACTGAGTGTGCTCATTTCCGTGGTCTGCCCCCGAGTGCACAGCTCCCTCGCCATGGCAGCCCATTGGAAATTCCTCGACCTCTGCCGAGTGTGGGGCACCGATAGTAGTTTAGCCAAGTGTTTGCCGAGGAGAACGTAGTTTCGGAAGGGGGGAGTGGTGAGGGGCGGCAGGGAGAAGCGGAAACGGAAACTATTTGCTGCCATTTTGGGCAATGGCAAGTGGCAAGTGGCAAATGGCAGAATGCGAGCATTAATAGAAATTTCATAGGCAAATGCAAAGTTGAGTGGCGGCTAAGGGGCACTAAAAAACCAAAAACACAATCCACTTAGCCTCGGACGAGGTCTGGTCTGCATATGCATCACACACATTGTTTGCACACTTTGCATTTCGGAGGGAAATTCGCAAAAGTTTTCCCCAGCAACACTTTCGTTGCAGCTCAGCTGAAAAGTGTTGCCTATTTTGAGGCTGTCATATGTGCGAGTGTGTGTGTGCCTGCATGCCAACGCATCAGTGTGTGTGTGTGTGTGTGTGTGTGTGGGAGAGAGTTGGAAGTGTGTGGCATGCCTTAATAGCCTTTTATTGGTCGAGCCACGCCCCTTTTGACTTTGGCCGTGCCGGCCGGATGTCAGACAGGTTCATTGTCAAAATTATTTTGTGGTCAACTTGCGTTCATACTTTTGGAAATACTTTCGCCCTGCTTGCCACACATCCGCCCACCGAACTATCCACAACATGTGTGTGCGCCAGCACAACTGCAAATTCATAATTTATTGTCCTCTGTCAATTCGAGTGTACGTGTTAGCCGGAAATTGTGCATTTGGTGCATTTGCTTTTGCCTGTTTTTATGTAAATGTGCAATCTGCCTACGGCTATTTAAGTTGCATAAAAAATAAATCCAACTCTTTGAAATCGTTGCACATTGAGTTGTAATTAAGTCCCAAGTTAAACATGGATTTATGCTAATATTGATATAATAATAATTAACCTTTGACAAATCTAGCATATCACTTTTTCTAAACCAATTTGTTTTGAACAGCATAAAAAGCAACACTAAACAAATACATATTTCTCATTTAATTTGTATTAAACTATCAGTAACTAACAAGACTGCCAATTTAAAACTTAATTTTTAATGATTACACCTCCTTGAAAATTATGTAATAAAAAATGTAGAAAAAATGTATGCACAGTCAACTTAAAGAAAAGTTGTGAGAACAAACACCTCTGAAACCAGCACTTTAACTTTATCCGCAAGGGAAAACAAGGAAAACCTATATATTTCCCCTAGAGGAGCATTCCTTCGGCCCCGAAAAGCCAAGCACATCGCACGCAAACTGCCGGCATACTCAGGTGTGGGTGGTCGTACACAATCTGGAGACCCACCTGGACTCACGGAGCTCCCGGACACGGACCCGTAGACGGACACGGACACGGATACAGATGCGAAGGCGGATGCTGATGCGGATACAGATACGGAGCCGCAGGCCGGGCACACGCAAGTATGCCAAAAACGAAAAGCGTGAAAACCCCAGAAGAGGAACGAGCCGGTAAATTGCTCGACTGCCGGTGCAAAATACTTTTGGAACATACCTGTGCGTCCGCTGCAATCGGCCGACAATTTGGATGCCGCTGCTGCCGAGGCCGTTGCTGCAGCAGCTCCATTTCCATTCCCATTCCCATTGCCATTTCCGTTTCCGTTGCCATTGCCATTTGCATTTCCGCTTCCTGCGGCCGGTGGGCCAGTCGATGTTGCTGTCGTCGCAGCGGCAGCCGCAGCAGCAGCAGCAGCAATTGCCGCAGCAACTGCTCCGCCTAATTGCGAGGTGGCTACTGAGGTGGCTGCTGCCGATGGAGCTGCCACAGCAGCGGCAGAGGCAGCGGCAACAGCAGCAGCTGTTAATGTGTTGCAGGCAGCGTGGAGATTGCTGCTGTTGCTGCCCCCATTATTGTTGCTGTTGTTGTTGGTGGGACTGCTGCTGCTGAGGGGGCTGTGTCCTGTGGGCGTGGGGCAGCTGTTAATTGGCACTGGCGTGGTCGAGGCAGCGTGTTGCTGCTGCTGCTGCTGGTGTTGCTGATGTTGCTGGTGGGGGTGTTGCTGCTGATGTTGCTGCTGGTGTTGCTGCTGCTGATGATGGTGCTGCTGATGCTGCCCCGTTAATGAAGCCGTTGCCGTGGGACTGTTGTTGCCGGAAATGCTTGGTGGCAGATTGTTGTTGTTGCTGTTGCTGAGGTGCAGGGAGTTGCCGCTGCTGGCGGTCATGCTGCCGGGATTGGGATTGTCCAGGAATCGGGCACCGCCATGATTCTGCTGCAGCGAGTACAAGCTGCCACCGACTGGATTCAGATTCGTGGGCATTGGGTAGAACTCCAGCATCTTATACAAGTTGCCACAAAACACCGCCTTTTTTTTTACGTTTTACTTTCGAGTCTCCAATGAAGTCACATGCAACACGGCACAAGAACACGCGACACACACAAAGCAAGGGGCTCGTTTGCTTTTGATTATTTCAACTACGCTCAGATTCAGTTTCAGTTTCAGTTAAAGTTCGTTTCGATTCGATACGGATTTGTATTATTTTTGCGCTGCGGAAGCGAGGACAACCAGCCGCGTTCGCTGTCAGTTGGCGTGTGATCGAACCATCAGCGAAATCAAAGCATTTCACTTTGCCCTCCCGAAAAATCCCAGCTGAAACGTACCCCCGCGCACTGCGCCTGCGCCTGTTTACAAAAGCAACGGAGCAGCGGAGCAACAACTGCCGCTTGTACCGCTTGGCCTGCGGCAACAACAACAACAACAACAGCAACAGCAACGGCAACGCTTCGTGTTGCACGTGATGCCGGGGGTTGACCCGGTGCAAGGGTTGCAGCAACCCCCTCTCTGCGGCGCCAGTGCGCGTGTCTCAAGTGATTATTAGCAGCGAGGGAAATTCTGGCGGAGAGCAAGTCCCTCGCAAATCGCTGGCCACACCTCAGCTTCTCTGCGATTGGCTGTCCATTTCCCCGGCGTCCATTTTGGCACACGGCGCATGTGCGCAGGGGAAGTGCTTGCTTCTGCTTTTCCCTTTTTCATTTGTTTTTTCTTTTCTTTTTTTTTGGTTTTCTTATATTCCCAGATGTCTTGGCTTTAATGCTAGACCAAGTTGGCTTGTGGGCGGCCATCGGTGGGCGTGTGGCAGCTGCATGTTGCTGGTGTTGCTGCTGCTGTTGTTGTTGCTACTGCTGTTGCTGCTGCTGTTGCTGTTGTAGCTGTTGTTGTTGCTGTTGTTGCTGCTGCTGTTGTTGCTGCTGCTGCTGTTGTTGCTGCTGCTGATGGGGCACAAAGACATACTTGCACTTGCACTCGCGGCAACTTTGGCGTGTTTGCCGCTCGACGGCGACAATTTCCTTGAGTTGTTGCTGCTGCTGTTGGGGCTTTGAGTGGCACGACTGGACCAGAATGCCAGCAACAACGATGGCAACAAACACAGCAGAGGCTGTGGCAGTGCCAGTTTCAGTGGCAGTGGCAGTGGCAGCAACAGAGGCAGAGGCAGAAAAAAACAATGGCCTTGTCGTCTTTTACGCTTTTTTGCACTTGCATTTTACTTTTTGCGGGTGCAGAAAGTTGGCGATAAACAAGAACAGGAACGGGTGCCTCTCGATACTTTGAGCAGGTGATTTAAGGACTTCATGTGCCACAACAAAAGTTTTTAGAAATTCCTAAAGGAGTTCTTCTATATATTTGAACTAGTTTCCATTTCTGGATAACGATTTCTATAAAATATGATTTTCGGTCTTTAGCTGCCTGTAAAAGTGAAGTAGAATCTATTTATGATTGATTAGTATAGAAAAATGATAATGTGCCTTTTCCTAAAAATATTCCTTTCTTTAAACGTTGGGAAACACCTTAAGTTGGATTAAGTTTGACCTTTTTGTGTGTAGTTACTAAAAAAATGTTGATATTCTTTTTTTAATATTTAAATGATTATTACATTCAATGTTTTTAAGCAATTATTAAAAATATAAAATATCATACAAAAGTGGTTATTGAGTTGTTATAAAGGCTATATACTTCTACCCTTACAAATTTGTGATTAAATTTATAAAAGTTACTTTAAGCTTTATTTATTTGCATGTCCCTCTGCTTCCCTGCGATTTAAAGCGGAAGTGGTAATGTCACCCTGTATGAGCATCAAAAGCCCACCGACAACTGGGAGGCAACCCCATTTCCGGCCAAACCCCAACTACACGCCCCCGCAAACACGCACACACACCGAGGCACAGACACTCACACAGAGAAAGAAGAGAAAGGATGAAGGAACGAGAAACCCGAGTGGCAAGAAGAAAAGCGGAAGCTAGAAAGACAAACCAAACATGGTGCTGTGCATAAAAGTTTGGCGCTACTTCTGGAGTCGCAGCTCGAATTCTTGGCCCCCTTTTGGGCCAAGAACGCCTGGCAGTAACTTCATGTTTGGCCCACGGCTTAAGACTAGGCTTTGGCTCAGCGGGCTGCCAGGCGTGGAAGTGGAGGTGGAAGTGGGAAGCTGGGCCAAGGAGTCGCCTCCGCCGGATATGTGCTACGTGGCTTAGCATGGATACCTGGCAAGTAGCAGGAGGCAAACCCAGTTGGTTGCCAGTTGGCCAAGTGGGTGAGTTTTTGGCCAAAAACTTGTTGGCATCGAGCAGCGGCACTTGTACAAGGAATCGGCATGACCCGCTGGCTCTTCACCCTGTTTTTTCCCGCTTTCCAGTTGCTTCGGTTCACTTCACCTCCGTGGATGGTTGTTGCTGCCAGTTTGTGCAACTTTGAAAACTTTATTTACCGAATTCGACTGGCACAAAGAACACCGAAGCAGCAGCAATGTGCGCACTTGCTGCGGAATTACGAGTATAACAAAGGCGGCGAAAAGTATCTGCTGCTGCTGCTGCACGAATTTCCCTCAATCCGAAAGGGAATGCTTTTCGCATCCAACAGATCCAAGTCGCTGCCAAGTGTGCGCTGAATTTAAAGCAATTATTAGAAGTTTAGGACGGCAGCTCACGGGATCTGAATCCAAATCGTTGGCATCAAACGACTGCAACGAACTAGGGGGAAAAGAAGTCGTTTGAAACGAAATATTAAAAGTTAATATGATAACAAATATTAGCCAATAAATTCGTTAAGCTTTAAACAACAAATAAATGTGTGCATGTACTAGGTTTAAAGCAGAGATGCTATAGGTAAATACTTTTAAGTTTGGCATACAATTATATAGAAGGTTAAATTGTACTGTACCTTTTCAATTGCAGACAGGCAATTGGTACAATAGGTAATTCTCTATGATAAAGTATAATGTCAACAGAGAACGCTATCCAGCGATAGCCAAATAAAACATTTACGGCCATTTCACGGCAATCACTCAACTTTATTCCGTCCAAAGTCCACATCCGAGTGACTAACTTTATGACGGCAATAGGCCAAAAATTCGGAGGCGTGTGCATAATTAATCCTTGGCCGTAAAATCGGTTAGAGATAAGGTTAATGGCCAGGGCCATGCCATCACTAGTATCCTGGCCACTGCTGTGGCGAAATTATGGTTTACTGCTGCCCCCACAATAAAGATAGTCACGAGTAGTTATATCAACTGACATAGATGGCAACAGGAAAACGCGGCTATGCGAAAATTCAATTAACCTTGACAACTGGCAAACGGCGACTGTGCGCCAACCCAAACCCAAAACCCAAAACCCAAATCCAAGACCCAAAAACCCATCCACTAATTGTAGTATCAGCATAATAATGATGACAACATTATGCACTCGATAAGTTCGAAGTCGGCAGACAAAACCGAGAGCGGTAATAACATCAAATCGACAATGGCAAAAAGTGGAAATTGTCATAAAACTCGACGGCAAACAGGATTTCGAACTGGGGAGGATAATACCAGGATACCAGGGCACTGGAAACAAATTTAATAAAACATCCGAAAACAAATGGCAAAGGGTAGTGCTCGGAGTTGCTTTTATTTTGGTCTGGGTTGGGTTGGGTTGGTTTGGGTTGGTTTGGCATTTAGATTCTGATTCGGGTTTGGGTTCAATGCATCCATTGTGTGTGTCCATGAACCGCTCACCTCTCCTCCTCCCGCTGCCCCTTTCATCAATGGCAAACGACTGAGTTATATTGAATAACCACAAGAACAACAGCAACAACATTGAGTAGAGCACGCTCGGAAGCCTCAGGATAAATAGTTCTTCTATGGCCCTTCAATTACCATTTGAGCATGATAAGCGCTAAAGAGGCACAGACATTGGCATTGCAAAGTGGTAAGTGGTAAGTGGTAAGTAGTGAGTAGCAAGAAAGAAAATCCAGCCGAAGCAACCGCACAAGACTCCTTGACAATATGCCTCAGGACCTCGAGAAAGCCAGGACCACCATCTCAGCAGCAGCAGCAGCAGCAGGAGTCGGAGTTCGGGATAGGGGTCATTAGATGGAAACATTTACTCCAACTCAACAGCTCGACTACTCGCATTGGCGTCCAGTCAAGAGGAAACCGCCCAGATGGAGCGGGTGGTGTCATTGTTTGTTTTGGCAAGGGTCGCCGCCAGTCGGAGGCTCCGAAGGTTCCGAAGGAGCTGGTCCCTAGGCATACTCATAGGCATTCAGCCACGAGAAGGACATTGCTGCAGCTGCTCAGCCGACACTGAGATACTGCGTAAACTGTCAACACTACACGCGCCTACTACACGGAGCGAAAATATTGGGGGAACTTGAATAGTCTTGGGTTAATTTGCTGGCACTTAACTAAATGGATTTTCTGGGTATTCTAATTGTATATAGTATGAGATAGTAGGTAAAGGATTAAATACAGTTTAATTTTTTCTAATAAATAATATTCCATGATTTCTTCATACCCTCCATTAACTTCATATTGAAGGTACCTTTTCATTCATGTTGAACAAAGTAGTTTACCATACTATTTATTTATCGTGTACCCACTCCCTTCACCAAGAATGAAGTGTGTAAACAATGGGCATGAGATATGCTGCACTGCACCCGCCACGAGAAAGGAGTCCTGTTCGCTGGAGGAGAGGGAGGAGGAGGAGATCGCAGCAGGATCGACCCTGAAGTGGGCTAATTTGACGGTGCCCCGCGTGGCAAATGCAACCCCAACAATGGGTTGTCTAGTGTCCAGGTCGAAGGAGAAGTGTTAAAGGATTTATGCGCGTAATTTTGCAGATGTTTAGATTTCGCTCTCCACTCGCTGCGGCTCAAATGCACTGAGAAACACTTTTATGTTACTTCGTTGTTATTGGGTTTAATTAAAAGTGGCACTATGCGGTCATTAATTTTCTGAACTGCTATGGCATTCCACTTTTGGACAACTATTTTTACTGCTATTATAAAAAAAATAGAATATTTGTAAATCGAATTTTTGTAAAAAATCGCATATTTTCAATCGGCGTTTTTCCCATAGCTTCGCCAAAAATGGACGCACAGCTAAAATAAACACTGTTTTGTGCTGCTAATAAACATAGCTAACTATGTCTATCCCTACATTTTCCGTTTCCGAAAAAAAAAAAATTTAACAAATTTTTGCATTTTCAATAAGGCGTACCATCATCAAAATTTGCGAAAAATGTCAAAAAATTATAATTTCAATGTATATACATAGATCAATAGGGAATTTTGTTACAAATTCAACGAGATATGGCATTCCACTATTGGACAAATATTTTTACTGCTATCGGGAAAAAACGAATCATTTTTTATAAAAAAAAAATCGAAAAAAAAAAATTTTATAAAAAAACTGAATATCAGTTATTCAATCGGCGTATTCGCCAAAAACCTTTAAATCCTGTTAAACCACCCACAAATGTATTGAATAAACTCTTTTTACCAGCTGCTAGGTGCTTTTCCAAATTCGAAATCGCTTTGAGCACAGCGTGGGATTTTTTCCAGTGCATCTCAGCGCAATAATTTTGTGCCTGGTGCGCCGATCTGTGTCAACAACCTTCGCCCCCGTCCACATCCGTATCCATATCCATATTCATAGTCAGCCTCTAACCCCCGGATTCCCATCGAGAGTGCGGGTTGCGAGTCTGACAGACATGAAGTCTCGCCTCACTCATAACAGGACATGCAGGACCTGAAGGACACGATGGAAGGGGACTCGGGCCAAAAATGGACCTGAGACGAATAAGTCAGGGCTCAAGTGGAGTCTGGGACTGTGAAGGGGCGCAGCATGTGCTCAATTTAGTTTTGAACATCGTCTGTCATTTCGCATAATATTCCATGTTTGTTCAATGTCCATTTCAGTGCTGTTTGATGTGGCCCCACAGCTCAAACTCCTCGAATCCAAATCCGTATATAATTACCATGATGACTCCCACTGATTCTCCGTTTATTATTGGCTGTTGTGGTTTATTTGTCTTTGGATTTTGCTCTTGGGCATTGTTTATAATCGGGAATGAAACGACTGCCGAAGATGTTTATACGAAACTCGGGCTTAATTTTAATGAGGCTGGGAAATGTGAGTGTGAGTTTGAGTGTGAGTGTAAGTGTGAGTCAGAAACATTCAGTTTCGCAATAACATTCGCATTCGAACTGCATTCCGGCGCAAAAACAAACAGTTGTGAGATGGTGTGAAATTTTTGAATTCTGTAAACTCCCATCTGTGGCCAAAGTGAGGTTCCAAATCCCTGATTCCCTGATTCCCTGATTCCCTGATTCCCCCGCTGCCCAGCTCTCGTTTCCCCAAATATTTAAGCGCCTGTGGGCCAGCGTCTATAGCCCCCGTTTTCTGTCTGTCAAAATGAAAATGATACTTTGAAGTTTTCGGGCAACGACAAACGCCAAAGACAAATACAAATATTGGCAATACGCTAAAGCCAAAATCAAATAGAACCCCCCAGTTGGCCAAACCGAAACCAATATTCATTTGGCGTTCGCTGGAGCGGCAATAAATTGCTCAGCTGCCAGTGACCGGCTACGCCGGAGATTTCCAGATTTTGGGGGCTGGTCAAAGGTCGGGGGCGGGGCATCAGAGGGGCGCTGGGAAGAGGGAAAGGGGGAGGGGCTGGCAGGGCTGGTGCGCTTTTCATACGCGTGTTTAGAGCCGCCCAGCATAAGCCATAAAACTTATATTTCCAAATGGCCAACGTCAATAGCAGTCGGGCACTGTGATTCACATGTTAAACTTTTCAATATTTAAAATTTAATAAAAAATAGATTTTTAATAACTTTTATATAGCAGTGACCATATAATTATAAAGTAATAAATATGTATTATAATTTCTATGTTGCTTAATTATTTTTGATGTAATCAAAAGAAAAAATTTGTAATGTAAAATTGTATAGCTTCTGCACGTTGAAAGGTGATGATTATATAGCCAATAAAAATAAATAAATTTATTACGGTACTTTCAAATAATTTGTTAAATATATTTAAGTAAATTACTAAACAAATATCTGGTAAACTTGTTAAATATATTTAAGTAAATTACTAAACAAATATCTGGTAAAAAAATGTTCCATAAACGCCTAATAAAATCCGAGATTCTATAGTTTGTTTTTGTGTAGATTTGATAAACATGATTAAAAATCGTATTTTTCTGACTATTTCAAAGCTCTTTTATCTGATTATATAACAGTTTGGTTAAAAATAGTACGAGTCAATTTAAATATTATTCGATACCATTCAATTTCGGCGTAATACATTTATGATTCATTTTACAAAATAATTAAAATCTATTCAGAGCACTGTTCGCAGCTGAATCGATGGCCCCGCAAATTGTTTGCGTGCTGCTTCTGCTTGACTATTTTTCATTTTGCTAGTCGCCGATCCAGCAGGTCTGCCCCTCCCCCTTCCCGCCAACTACATCCCCTCACCCCCTCTCGATGGTGGGGTAGAATTTTCTTTTTGCTTGCCAGAACATTTTCCAATTTCATTTGCGTTGAGAACGCGGAATGTGAGCGCGAACGGGCTTTTGGACGCATTCATCATTGGCAGGGCGCCATCATCAGTTGCAGGCTTGGCATCATCGCCATCATCGTCACCATCCATCCCCATCCCCAGTTCCTATCCCCAAGCCCAACCCAACCCAACCACAACCCATCCCCGTTTCAAACGCTGGAGCGGAGCAGCATCATCATGGGCAGCCGGTTGGCCGTTTGAAAAAGCAACATTTCAGCCATATTTTTCTTGCTTTCAATTTGGCGTATCGCGCTTTGGCCATTTTTCATACGGGCGCTTTGATGCGTAACCCGACAAATGCCCTCCAGTGCCACCCACTTGGGCCACCCACTCTTTGGATCTCCATCCGTGCGTTCTCTCCTCCTGATACTTATTTCCTATTTTTTTTTTGTTGGATTTTTTATCTCGTTTCTGGCCAAAACGCAAACGCATAAAACGCGTCCTTTGAGCGATTTGAAGTCAAGTGTAAAAAGCGTTTATGCCAAAAAGCGGAGAACAACAAATTTGGGCGCTGCAAAGTGTTTTAAGTTTAATTTGAAAAATATTTGAATTTTGCGCATTTCTTGGGTCAGTGGTCAGTCATTAGAGTCATTGCCTGCCCATGAATTGGTGTGAATTTTCCTCACTATCCATTGACAGAGGTTATCGGTTTACGAGTGGGAAAATCTACGGCGATACAATTCACTTTCGCTTTGGGTAAATAGTTTATATCGCTTTTGGGATTAATGGAAGCGTTGGCAAACAGCAGGGCAATTTTGAAAGTTTCACAGCTTCACAGCCCAATCCTCCCCCAAAAATCTCGCCCTCTTCGCCCAATTTCAGTTTGCCAACTCCAATCAGCCGCACAATCTCTGATTGCGACTCGTTCTCAGCACAAACGTTTCAATATTTACACAAATTGCCTTCATACGAATACGCATACGAATACGCATTCGGATATGGATACGAATCTGTGCATCTGTGTCCGCCCAGCCGTTAACCGTACTTCATGGCTTCATGGCCAATCTGCGATACTAAAAGTTGTCATTTCAATCTGTCCCCGAACTCGTGTGTGATTCGGCCCATGGGAACGATTTCGAGGTTTGTTTAGTGCGGATTCAATGAGGAGGGAAGTGGCAGGGGCACGGGGTTCTCAAAACAATCCCTATCACCATGGGCGGCATGATCTTTTCAGATGAAAGATATCCCTCTTACTCATTTGATGGTTCATCTAAAGCAATGCGTTTCAAGCTGGTACTGCTTTTATATAAGTTAATAATTATTTCTAATTAATGCCATTAAAATCACACAAATCTTTTGATATGTATTCCATACTTGGTAAATGTTTAATTTCTAATTATTCCAGTGTTTCCATTGAAATAGGCATAATGTTAAATCCTGCAGAAGCTAGACTGATAAATCTTGGAATATTCACAGCTTCTGGCCAAATCGTCTGGTGCTCTGCAAATGTGGCCAATGGCCAGGCGGCGTTTATAGAACCAAAAGCAGCTTAAGGTCAGCATGAAAATCCAAAAGCATAAAAATTCTGACCAACAGTGAATAAACAATAAAAAAAGGCAGAAATACCGAACTAACGACGTCACATTTGGTAGTGGTAGTTTTCCGTTGGCCGTTGTTACCACTTGTTGTGGTTGTTGGATTTGTTTTTATTATTGTTCTCAGTGCAAAGGAAAGCAATGGGGAAATGGCCAGAAAAAATACCAATACATGGCCAACACACACACTCACACACAGGCACACACACTGCAAGGCTTCATCTCATACATATTCCGTATACGTAGCCCGTTCGTTTAACTGTTGTTTTTATGCGCTGCAGACAAATATTTGCTTTCCGACAATAGTCATAAATACCAAAAGCTACATGCTCGGCATACTTAGAAATACTCTGGCACACACGCTCACTACTACTGGCTAACACACACACACACTTAAGCACACACACACTCACTAACACACGACCGCCTGGGGCGCAAATAGAAATCGAGGAAAGCAAATAGCGCACAGGATATGGTTTTTGGCAGCACCAGGATAGTGGCAAAAAGGAGCAGGACGAAAAAAATGCGATGCCAGCGAAAAATGCTTGCGACTCGATCCGAGTCGAGTGCCAAAGGGAAGGGCGGCGGAGTAAATTCCCCAAAAGGGGCGGGGATCCAACAAAATGGCTGCGCCAAAAGCGGCAGCAGTCGCCAAAAATATTAGAAGGAAAAAAGTCCGCTGGCCAAAATGGCAGCGAAGCAATAGTGGTCACACACACACACCAGCAAAACAGCAAAACAGCAAAGCATCCACAGGAGCAACACAGTAATGGTCATAAGGACATGCCAAAAGGCTTAGCCGAATGGCTAAAACTGAGAGCTACAGTGGCGGGTTAAGGAGAAACTATTACTTGTGGAAGGTATTTAAGTATTCTCAGTTATTACAGTTATTATGTTTATATTTAAAGTATTTAATTTAAAGTTTACTTAAAAAGGAATTTCATTTCATATCTTATCTAATACAATCTTATCTAATTAAAGTATCTGAGCTGTTTACTTTTATCTGTAATTTATCTGTACCTTTATATGTTCTTAGTTCGTCACAGAAAGTATTTCATTTTTGCAGTTTAAACTATTACTTTGGGTTGTGGAATTTAATGTTTAAAATGTTTACAAATTCAAGAAAATATATATTTTTCCTAGTTTAGAAAACGGAATATGTTTATTTACCTAGTAAAATGAGATGACTCAATTGAACTTTTCCCCTTCGTAATGAAATATAAGTAATATGTTATTAAATCAGATAAATAATTGTAATAAAACCAGAACAAGTGCCCACTGTACTATTCGATTGCAGCCAACTTCAGCGCTCCGCAAAGTTTTGACCTCCGAAATGGAAACAAGAAATGGGAAATTGTGCAACAGCAAAGGGAAAGAAAGCTTATCCATGTGAAAAATCTGTGCCGCGTGTCCCGAGCACGCGCTCCTTGTTGCCGCTTGTTGCCTTTAACATATTACACCTTTCCAATCGTGGGCACCATTAAAATTGGAAACTCACAAAATCGCGAAGTGAGGAGCAGTGAGGAACTGGCCAGCCAGTCAGTCAGCCAACCAGCCAGTCCGGTGAACAAATAAACAAACAGAGTGCCCACGTGCCTCGCCGGAGATTATCCGCGCATCACAATCGCAGCAGCAACAAACAAACAACACAACAACCCGCGGCAGAGGATTCAGTTCGAAGTTCTCAATCCCAGTCCCATTCCCAGTCCCATTTCCAGTTCCATTGTGAGGACCTGTTTGACTTGCGAAGACCACTCCCCGCTTTCGCTTAAACTCCCCTCGCCTTTTTCGATTTTTTCGCTTTTTGCGATGCTAATCTCGGCGAAATGTTACAAAATGTTTAACAATTAAGTAGCGCCACGCGCTGCCACGCTTCGAGTGTGTTTGCCTGCCCCTGGGAGTTTTTCATTGCGAGATATCACTGCACAGATATGGGCTCGAATAAAGGATTATTGATATAGATACCCGGCACTCGATGCTCGATTGAGCGGATGCTGTAGATGCTGATCGCAGCGATAAAAAATGCAAAGAGCTAATCAAGAGTTCAACTTGCGCCGCGCTGACATGTGTAGTCCTTGAGGTCCTTGAGCACAAGTGCCCCAGTCATCGAGGATGTATGTAAGTAGAGGAATCGCGAGGGAACCGCGATGAGGCATTATTCATGAGCCACTTCTCGCATTTGTCTTCATTTTCAAATCGCACTTATGATGAGGTAAAAGTAAAAATGGGTCTTCAAATCATTTATGCAAACGGAAAATTACCAATTCTATTTAACGAAACTTGTATTATAGCTCTACTATCCAAGTAAAGCTAGAAACATATATTATGACAGGGGTAGTTGAAAAATACCCACAAAAACTACACAAAAGACCACCGAAAAATGTCCCATCGCTTGACCAAAATTGATTTTCAGGATCCCGAAACTTATTAAAAAAGGGAGAAGCAGAAAAAACCAGCCAAACTACTGGCGCAGCCGCAAGAGGAATAAGAAAAAGGACTCGAGTACAAACAAAAGGAGCAAGGATACGCTGGCAGGATGACGACGAGGACGACAAGGAAACGATAAAAGACCAGCGACAGGCGACAACAAAAACGAGAGCATCGACGACAAAGTGCGGGAAGTTTGCACAAGGACATTGCATGCACACCACATGCATGCACACAAGGATATGAACACACACACACACCCGTGCACTCTCGCACTCACACACACACACACAGCTGCATCCGCAAGGCACACCGATAGGAAAGCACTCGTTCAACCGCATGGCAGGCAAATGACACAAACAACAAGCCAACGGAACGAAGTGTAACCAGTGAAAAAAACCAACATGGCTTCACTGCAAAATCAGTTAAACGGCCATGACTTTTTGCCTCTGTGTGCGAGTGTGTGTGTGTCCTGCAGGACAACCAATTGAGGCTCCACTTGTCATGCACGTACGGACATGAAAAGAAACACCGACACTCGTGTGCGTCCCATGTCAATATGGCTGGTTACATTTCGGCATTACAGTAGCCGGAGCTCCAGGACTCAGGACTCAGGATTCAGGACCCCGGGAGCTACTCCATGCGAGTGGGGTGCATGCCCCCACCCATCCCCACTGTCCACTCGGTGGACGCTTCACTGCCTCCAATGACAAACCAAATATGTTTCGTGGTTTTTACGCAAGACTCGTTGCCGGCCATCAGAACGGATAGGATATACATACACTCAAGTGAAATACACACAGGCAAAGTAAGGCATCCCTTTTTAAAAATTATGTTAATGTTTTAGAACTGTGAATTATTTTAGTTAGACTTAATGAAATATGCACCTACCTGGAATATACACCTAAAATGCAAGCAACGATAGAAATATGTATAAATGTATATAGCTTTCACTTAAATAAATGCAGTTGTCCCATGAATTATATGCAAGCTTCAGAGATTTTATATTCCAGTCAAAAAATTTGTTTGGTATGCCAGAAATATCCTTTTTTCTCGGTGTCCGGACACGCACTCGAATCAATCAAACTCTGTGCGCAGGACATGTTCCATGAACGCCCAGCCCATCGGCATCATTCAGTCAATGTAAATGTAAATTTGCGCCTTTTTGCGACTGCCACTGCGACTGTGGTGAACTCCGAACTCTGGATCCTGGATTCTGGGAGCTGGGTTCTGGGCTCTCAACTCAGGACTCTGGACACTGAACTCCGGTCCGGAGTCGTGACTCCGTGCGTGATGAAGTGCGGGCATGACGTCAGCGGGGGCAAGGACGTGGCAAGGGGGCCGTGGAAACCGTTAGCCATTGTTGACATTTCAACGTTTGACCACCGGCCGGCTGACAAGGACACACATATTTGCTCCTGCCACGGCCACCGCAGAAAACTGGGCGCATGCAGCATGGTGCATGGTGCATGGAGCATGGGGCATGGGGCATGGAGCATGGAAAATGGTGCATGCAGCTTGCTGCGTGTGGACCGGGCTGCCATTCATGTCCTATGCCACTTTTACGGCCACTGCAAGTGTTGCAAAGTTAATTACCAGCTCGACTCCAGAATCGGTTAGTGCAGATGCACTCGCAGGTTGTCAAAGGACTCGCAAATTGCTGGCCATTCGTCAGAATCGGCAGGATATTACGGCAATGGTTTAACTGTCGAAAGTCAATCGCTTATGCGCCCAATTGTTTTCTGTATTGGCTGCCAAATCGCTTGAAATCGAAGCTCAGAAGGGTTAAGTTAAAGGTTCCACTTTAAGTATTAAGTTGGATTAGATTTAAAAACCACTATATAGTTTTAGAACCTGGCATAAGCATAACTTTTATGATTATGTACAATTTTATATAAAGCGAAAGGTTATATATCGCCGTTTTAACGAAACTTGATAGATTGGTGTTTAAAAATGTTCACTCGCGGGAAAACTTCATCACACCTTACTATCATCAAGGATGATACTTTGCTGCTAAGCGCGAAGTGAGTTCAACTTCAAAAGCTACTTGCTACTTGCTACTTGCTGTCGCAGGAAAACACCTTGGTGAACACCACACGTTCCGCAATCCAACACTGATTAAAATTCATACAAGGACCGGAATGACTCGAAAAAGACCTCCGTTTAGGGGTAACCCCCCAGAAGGCTCCTCGAAGGAAGCCAACATAAACAAAGTAGTTGCCTTGGCTCGACGCAAAGTAAACATAAATAAGAGCAAACGGAAGCAAACGAAGCTCCGATTAAGCAAATACGAGGTGAGCAGGGGAGGCGCTTCAAAGGATTCAAAGGGGGTGCCAGGACATCTTAATGATGATGTCATGAATAAATTAGTTGGCATGTGACTGCCTGGAAAACTACAATCTTGTCCGGATCCCAACTTAAATCATCTCCACGTGGCGGGGCGTTACTACTCACATAGAATTGCCGCATTGCCGCAAGTTAATGACAAAAACGAAGTGAACCGCAAACGGTGGCATTGCGGTTCGATGAAGGGGCGTGGCAGGCTCAAAGCTCGAAAAATGCGGCACACGTGTGAAAATGCCCCGAATTCAATGTATTCCATATTCCTGATGAATCCATTTAAATGAAGTTGCAAATTATGCAAATGCAGAACGTCCAGCTTGGCCTTGCGTCCTGGTAAGTAAAAAAAAAGGGGGAAGAAGTCGTCCTTTTTGCAGGTGGCCACCGGTTTGACATCATCGATGCAGCCACGCCCCCTTCAACACCCCAAACTGTCGGGGTCGCAAAATTAATTAGTTGCGCCTATTTTGGCGATCAATCATTCAATTTTCTGCGCCATAAAATCTCGCCGGCAAAAAAAACGAAACAAGGCTTTCCGCAAAACAAGGACGCCACTTGTCCAACAAGCTGCCTCATCGCCCCCGACCTTACAGCTCCGTTCCGCACTGTCCCGCTGCAAACAGCCGCGTCATTTATGCGCTACGCTTTTTACGCTGCGAACTGCAACCACCCGATTTCGAATTTTCGGATTTTTGGGTTGGGGTTGCGATGGGTTTTTCCCGGGTGTTTCAGGATGTTTCAGGAGGTTTCACAAGGTTTCAGGATGACGCTAAAAATTGAGCCTGAAATGGGACTTGTCAGGCGACGCATTCTGTCACCAGCGGAATTGTAATGAGCAAAAGGACCATCAGGATTTTCTATGGCAATGCTAAAAAATAATGTATTGCTACATGTAATTGATTGCCATAGAAAAAATATTTCTAATCTGTCACATCCAAAAAAAGCTAAATATAGGTGTACAAAAATCATAAATAGGTGTGCAAGTGACAAAAACTATAAAATAATAAAAAATGCCAAGTCAAAATGAAGTATTTTTTAAGAATAATTAGAGCACAGTATATTGTTATATTAAATTTAGAATTATGTGTTTTATGTTGGGCGTAAAGCTTAGACAATATTTTTCATTACATTGTGTTTGTTCGTCTTCTAAAAAATAATCAATAGTAGGTAGAAATGGTAAAATGTTTTAACATGATTCATTTTTAACAGAGTAACATGCTATATGCAATATTCAATAATTTTACTTTTTATATGAACAAATGCACTTGTTACTCTTACTTTTTGTCTTCTTTATTAGTAGAACTCATACCTATGTATCTAAATACAATTCTATACAAATTCATACCTCACCAAATCGTGGTATTTTTACGAAAAATGTAGACCTTTGGTAGCAAATTGTTGTATATGGAATAATTCGAAGTATTCGAGCCCGCAGTGAAATTAGCCAAATTAACACCTTGCTAAGTCTGGCTGGGCTTAACCCGGCAAATAATTGAAATATTTTTTGCTCTAATAAAACGACCCAAGGTCGAGAAAGTTGCCTGGGTATGAGTTGAGCCGGAGTTGTGTGGCACATTTAAATGAATTTTGGGGTAAAAAAAAGGGGGCATGCTGATGTGGGTGCATGCAAAAAAGTTGACCTTTTGTTTCTCCCCGAAATCCCACACTCAATTACGAAGGACTCGCCGCGGGATTCAGGATTCTGTATTCTGGATTCAGGCTACAGGATTCCCTGATCCCGACCAACTTGGCAACAGCAGCAGTCTATTTGGGCGAATACTTCGAGCCATTTAAACAATTTCCATTAACAAATATGCGCAAATTGCCCATCGGCGGTTTTACAAAAATAAATTGCACAGAAAAATATTTGTCAAAAATGGGCAGCACACAAACAGCGGATACATGCTCAATCTTTTTCCAACCCAAATGCACCAGATATTTGTACAAATTATTTTTGTGCACTTCATTAAATATTTCAGCAATTTTGAAGGCCTCCAGCGTGGAAAGCTGGAAAAGCAGCCTGGCGCACTTTAATCAACCGTAAAATGTTGACCTTTTTTTGGTGGCCCGGCCCGCAACATGTTGTCGAAATTTCTGGAGCACCGAATGGAGGTCCTTTGCATGGGCGGGTGTGATGTGTTGTGGTGAGGGTAGGGATTTTCCTGGGGGGGCAGAGCGTGTGGTGAGCCTAATGGACCGTCGACCTCCGACTTGCACTAATAGTACGGATATATAGCCATGGCCGGATTTACATAATTTATGCCGCCCGGCGAAAGGAGTGGCGCCTGGAGAAAGCCATATCTCAGTTTATGACATCCTTCTCATAATTCTCATCACTTCCACGTGGCGACGGGCGACGAGTGACTTTGAGGTTTTATGGCCAAGTCACTTCAAATGAGAAACATTACAATATGAAACAGCGAGCTCTCGTCAGTGGGCATTGTCGGCGCTAAATGGAATATTTAACATTTATTTATGCGCATATAAATGCATGGATATACACTCGTATATTCAATGGCCATTCGCTGGCTGGCACATGCATTATTTATGCATTTATACGTGCCACAAAATTCATAAACATTTGTTGTGCAAATTTCCCTGGGATGTTTCTCACGCCCTTGCGCTGCCCAACCCTCCTCCATTCCATGTGCACCATCCTCTCATCTCTGGCGATTGCCAATAAATTCACATCAAAGGTCTTTATTTGTATTTGCTTAGCAGCAAGCCCCGAAAAGGATGCTCCCAGGACTCACAGCCAGCGGCCTGGTTGGCCTGCTTGGCCTGGATGGCCTGTGCAAATATCATTTTCGTTTCAATTGAGCATCTCGGCTTAGGGCATTACTCCGTCGCCGTTCCAGGACCTCCAGCGACACTCCCGTCATCGGCTAATCCCGCTGCTCCTGCTGCCTGGCAACTGGAAAATCATTTAGCAGCAGCCCACAAGCTCGCAAGGATGCCAATGCGAGCACATCCTCCACGATGCGGCCGACACGTGTCTGTTGAGCGAACCTGAAGGTCCTGCTGCACTGACAAAAACTCTCACCAGTTTTTGCTATCTCTCAATAATTTTATAAAACTGCATACTGGAAAATAAAGGAAACAAAGATTTTACTAATTTATTTACATTTTATGTTATGGCACAGCATTTAAAATAAATATAGAAAATTATAAAATAAATTAAGGAAAATAACGATCTATTCTAGAAAAGATGGCACATATTTCAAGTATATTTTAGTTATTCAATTTGCTAAGATACAAATCTATAATTCTTATGTACGCACAGATACAAATTGTTATAAACTGGTATATTTTTGAGTGATACTCGTAAATTCAAGTCCCTAGATATGAGATCTAAATTCAAAGCATCAGCTTATATCAAACCAAAAGAATATTTAATTATTGTCCATTATTTACTAAATGGAGTATTTATTGCCTATTAAATTGTTGCGTACTACCATTGCATATTAAGATATTTTCCCATATATTATGATATTTTTTTCGAGTGCAGGGGTGACTGCGACCTGAGACCGTCCCGAAAATCGTCGCAGGCCTTGCATTGCAATGAACTCAACACTCGAGCCGCCGCACTGACAACTGACAAAGTAACTCCCGGCTTAAGTCGAATGACCGCCAATGGATTTTTAAATACCCAGCACACGCGCCCAAGGAACGTCCTTTGGTGGGCGGTGGGCGGTGGGCCAAAATGAAATGCTCTGCCGCCCTCGGCGAAATGATGCCCAAATAAATAACTCAATTGTTTTGTTGACATTTTATTTGACACGTGACTTTGACTGGTTAAACACACGACCCTCCTCGCCCCCCTTTCCATTCCTTTTTCGGCCCAGTTTGCTCTGAGCTGGGCTTAATGCTTTGTTCTTTTTGCGGTTCATGTGGTCGCCATAGTCGTTACTTCGTCCTGGCATCGCAGCCGGCAGCAATTAATCTGGAAGGTGTCCATTAAGGCAGACACGCGTTCGCCGCCTGTGAAAACTGAGCATACAGGTAAGGTGGTGGCTGCGGCGGAGGGCGGGGGCATTAGTGGGCGTGGCGAAAGGGGCGGCTGCTGCGAATGACCGTGTAATAGTGTCAATTTGGTATTTATGGCCTTTTGTTGGCTCGCCCATTCAGTGATTTGTGTTCACTCCTTAAAGCGAAGACGTTGTCGGCATTCGTAAAATAGAGGGTTGAACGCAGAGAAGTCGTTTTAACGAGCCTTCTTATAGCTCAATTAACTAAGTATTCTAGACAAGGAATAACTACATAATGTCGTTTTCTTTTAATAACTATATCCAGGGCCATAACTGTGGAAAGACATAAAAAAAGTATTCTAGTTTATTTATAGAAGCCCAAGCTTAAGAAAATCAATTTACGGCAGAAATCTAAAACCATCAGGAAAAATTGCAAAAAATGTGAAAAAAATATTTTTTTTTTTGGAAACGCTGTTCGATTGGAAATTTAATTACGAACTCAACGAGGTATGACATTCCATACTTGGAGCTATATTTTGAATGTTCTGATCAAAATACTAATATGTATAATAGAAAAAAACACAGAAAAACAGTTTTCGCCCAATACAAAACCATCAATAAAAAATGCAAAAACTGCAAAAAATTTGAAAAAAATATCATTTTTTGCATTTGCTACCAAGTATGATTATCTGTTTAGGATCCTTAAAGGTCAGAAATGATTCCTTGGAAAGGCTTTGAATATCAATAGGGACCTGTTAAACGATAAATGGGAGAAGGAGGTGTGGGTTTCCCTGAACCAAAGAAGTTTTCAAGTGAAATATGTAAATGTGCGCAGAGTTTCCGGCAGGACTAATGTAAATTTCCTCAAAATAACCGACAGAACATGCGAGGCACCAAAAAATTAGCATACGCATAGTACATATGTATGTGTGTGTGTGTACTTGTGAGCTGAAGCTTTTGTACTTGTATTGCCAGGCAGCGGAAACGGAAGTGTGTAGCACTCACACACACACACGCACACCGGCGTTTGGCAACCGCACACAGGCAAACAGATACACACACGCACAGAGCGGGGCCGAAAAATGTGCATGACTTGTTTAGTTTGAAAAAGTTTTGTCCGCCCGAGCCACCTATTTGCCATGCCGCCCATCTTTCTTGTTTGTCTGCAAGGACCTTTGACTTTCTTTTAGAACAATTTGGCTTTGTATGCCTCTGTTTGTGTTCACCGTATGCGTATGTGTGTGTGGGTGTGTGTGCGTGTTCGTTCGTGTGGTTGCTGACACAAACCAAATTTTAAACAAAAGAAAGCAGAAAGCTGAAAGCATTCGGCGCTGCTCATATGAGACAAGCCAACTTAGGCTGTTGGCTAACGGAAACCGCACTCACACACATGCCTCGCAGACTTTCCCGCACACACACACATACATATATCCTTCTAGTGCTAAGTGACTCTTGGTCTTTGTTGGTCCTTTGAAGCGGCAGCAGCTCCGCAAGGCACTGAAGTATATTGTTAACAGGATATATAATACACAAAATAAAGTTTTCAGCCAAAGTTACACAAAAGTATTTTACAAGTCCTGCCTTCTTCCCCTTCCCTTCTTTCCCTTCATCCAAATCCCGATTTTGGTCCTGCCCAGGACCCTGAAGATGGAAACGTGCATCACCTTTCAGTCCTTTTGTGTGTTTGATTTTTGGTATTGTTTTACTTTTGTTGAGTCGAGTTGGATCAAATAAAAAGAAATTTTGGGGAATTTCCAAAAGGAAGTATGCAAGCTACCGTTCAATTTGTATTTCTTCTCTGAAATTTTAGTTTCGAAACATATAAAGAGGGTTTATTTCTCTCACTTAACAAAAAAGGAAATTTAAAATGCGTTTTCTACTTTAAAATTTTAAATCACCTTGTTTTGTAAGTTCCATATTACTGTTTCTATATAACTCGTAATAACTTTCTCGTTTGTTTGATATTTATGATAGTTCCCTCACCAGTGGCTTTCACATATTGCGAATGGAATGGGGACAGCAGAGGACTCCCATTGGGATCCATTTGTCAGGATACACTCCTGTTCCAGAGGATGGGCAAAAAATAAACTGCCAACTGGCAAGCCTTACGAGTATTGAAGCATTTGTACGGGCCAAAAATAAATGTTTTCAAATGTTTGACGCGCACTGACAACAAATAAGCACATCCTAGTGCCTTGCCAACCCACCTCCTCACCCACACAGGCACAAAGGCACGCACACACTCTTTTTGCCAAGGATAGCTGCTGAGTGTAGCTCAGTGTGCGTGTGTGCGTGCGTTTAATGTCTGTAATTTACCGTTAAGTAGACAAGTATTAATGGTAGAATACCAACGGAATGCGTAGCTGAACGCAGCTCCACAAACATACAAAACAGGGCCATAAGAGTCACAGACAAGACGAGAGCAGTCAGCAGTCAGCAGTCATGAAGGCCATGAAAAAGCGGCTATACACTGAACGAAACTCAATAAAACAAAAGATTTTAATACTGTCTAAATACGAGTATGTGGAAAATAAATGGGAACCATCGAAGGATAGAGTAATTTCCCAAATCTTTCATTTAAATATTCTAAGCGTGTTCACATTTTGATTAAATTAAATCAATATAGTCGTAATCAGTGAAGCCATAAACATAATAATTACAATAAAATATTATTCACTTCTATCCAACAAAAAAATTTAGATAATATAAATAATAGTTCATTTTTAATAATTTTAAATAAAAAGAAATGAAAGGAAATGTGAACTTTTGGCTTTACTTGCCTGCTTTAAGTTAAAGCAATTTATAAAAACTAGTGATCAAAACTAGTGATATTTTACTGCTTAGTATATATATATAAACAAATATACCGGGATGCTTTTTAATTTCTAAAAAATTTTCAAAACTGAATGATAAGAGTAGTGCAGAATAGTTCAATATTTTCGCTGCGTGCCATTGGCAAAAAACAAAATGGCGACTAGGACGGGGACAACATTCGCTTGACTTGACGTTGAAGTTACATGTTAACTGTGGCAGTGCCACCCCCGCAAGCACCATCCCCTCCCCCTCCCCCTACCACATCAAGCTCTAACCAACCACCCACCAATACACCCACTAACACACCCACCCACACACGCACACCAGCACAAATAAGCAATTGTCATTGTGGCGCGCGCATGTTGCCTCCCCAGCAGAGATGTCAAAAAAAAGTTGGAAAAAAAGAAAGCTGAGCCAAGCTGGAGCAAAAAAAAAGGAAAGCGGCAAGAAATTCCAAAGAAAACTCAACTTTGGATTGTTGGCATTTTTGTTGTGTGCTTTGAATGTCAAAGGGGGTGGTGCTGGGTGGCTTTCCCAATGGGAAAATGGGGGGCTCGAAAGGCAGAAATACTTGAGCGTTAAAATAGTAGATAAGGCGAATGACAAGAGAGAACGACGACAAAACAAACGCGCCATTTTCCCTGACGTTTTGCAATTTGACATTTTACGTGATTTTGGACCGGGCCCAAGGATCCACTTATTTTTTCTATTTTTTTTTTTTTTCGTCTTCTCTGCACGACTATGTGACTTGCCATTTGCCGAAAATTACAAACTGCCAAACTGCTGGCTGCGCTTATGTAATTGAGTTCGAAAGCGGCCAGCTCAACCACTGAGGCAAAGAAAAAAAAAATAAAAAGCATAAGAAAAGCGTAAGAAAAGCTCACCCACAAGTGCGCCCAGTCAAAAGGAGCTGAAGAAAGAAGCTGGAGCACATTTTTCACAATTCATTTCATTTAGCGGCGTTCGCTGCGAGGCAACATTATTACAAAAAATATTGCTCAAAATAGAAGAAAGCTGTGGAAGCTGCAGAAGGGAAACGAAAAAAATGCCAGCATAACTTAAGGCGCTTTCGCATAAAAACACACAAAAAATAAGTAGCGCTTTAAACAAAAAAAAAAATGGTAGAATATGAAAAAAACTGAAGCCGGGCGAACAAATGCTTCAGAATAATTTCGTTTTTTGTTTACATTTGCTCCGGCAACATTTCAAAGTCCTCGTTGTCGTCTTTCCCATCCCCATTCTCATCCTTATCCTTGGCCATATCCTCGCACCCATTCTCATCCATATCCTTAGTGGATGTGACTAGACTAAGATGGATTAAGCCCCAAGTAGAGCAGCCAGGCCATTATTCTCTGGTAACTGGAAGCTCAAGAGTGGAGCGAAAGAACTAAACAATTTTTCTTGATTTCCCTCCGCTTTTTTTCCATTTTTTCTTTCGCTGAACAGCCACCCATTTTTTGCCTTCGGTTGCTGGCTTTGTTTGTGTCTTCGAGCATTAGAAAATAATATTTTATTCGCTTCACTTACAATTTTTCTTGTAGTGCTTGCGCTTGACTGCATCTGCCTCTCCTTCTTCTACTTCTGCTTCTTCTTCTGACATCGGTGGAAGTTGCAAACCGGAAACGCCGCCATATTGCTGGAGTTGTTGATGTTGAAAAATGTTACATGCCAGAAATTGCTGGTTACCCACATGGAAATTACGTTGCATGTTTCATTGAGGAAGCCCAGTCACCATTCACCATTTACCATTCACCCAACAAAGTGCAGCTGTTAGCTATTGGCTGGCACTTTCTACACGACTTCAAAAAGCATTTATCGTCTGGCATTTCAGCTCGCTGTTGCCAATATGCAGCCATGCATTGCAGCTACTAACATTTTTTTGGGATGACATGGCGTATACGTGACATGTGTCATGCGACGCAAATTAACAAAACTATCTCTGTGCATTGGCCACCTTTAAGCTACATTTCTTTAGAATGGTTTTCCTCTTAATATTTGCAAATGTGAATTCACAAAAATTTAAGTTCTTTATTGTAACACTAATCAAAATATCTTGGAATTTGTGTAAAAAATATAACAAAATATGAGAAATAGGTATTCCCTTTAATCTGCAGTCCCAGTACTTCACTAAATCTTAATATTTTATTTATAAATATATTTGAGTATTTTTTAAAATAATCACGCTGGAAAATGTAAAGTAATTCCACGAATTACGTGCACCTGGGCGAAGCAAAACGAATTCGACTAATCCGCATACCGGCGAAAGAATTTGCAGCCGGGGCAAACATTTCGATCACATGTAGCCCTCATTTTGCAAATGATTTTGTTGGGCCGCATAGCTCGGTTAGTTGTAAACCTTTTTGCATTTAATTTTCCAACTATGCATTCAGGCAAAAATGCGCAATATGCGCGTGAACGCAGGCCTCACACACACACACACACACACACGAGAGCCAACTCACACACTCTCATTTCGTGGTGTAAGCCAAACAAAAATCAATTTTATTTGAATTTAACAATTTAACCGTAAAACCACAGCAAGCATTTTAAACGCATTTTTAATAGACTCAAATATGTGTTGCATAAAACGCGAATCGCAGGAACCGCCAACCGGAAGGGGCGGCTGCCAGCGGAAGGGGCGTGGACCTCTGGCTGGCCACGCATCGATACTTTCGCCATTTTGTTTTATTTGTTACAAAATTTGCGCATTTACAAAGTGGCCTTAAAATATCGTTTGTTTTCCTCTTCCTGGCATCAGAAGCTGCAGTCCTGTTTTTGCCGCTTTTCCGCCACACACACACACACACACACGCACACAGTCTTCTCTTTTATTTTGCTGGTGAAAAATTAGTTTTTCCAAACACACATACACACACATAGATGTTTGCACATTGTCTGCATACTTTCGGCGCTGGCACAAAGTCGCGTGCCTTTTTGTTTGCCATCCTGTACGCGAACAGCAAATATTTGTGCAATAAAAAGCACCCACCTACGCACTCAAACTAAGCGGCTTCCATCGGCAGCTTAATAAGCGATTCGTCTGTGGTGCCCACTGGAACTATGTACTCGTATGTGTGTGGATAGTGGGTAAACACTCCATAAATAGGACAGCCAGTTCGTATTTTCAGACTAAACTAAACACTGAATTAATAATAAACCAATAATTAGCAGCTACGAATATGTGGGCAAAAAGCATTAGTTCAAAGCTTAGCTTCAATGGTAAATAGATGAAAATAAATCCTACCTCTCAGTAATTTTATATCATATAAACTTAATATTTATATTCACTGATAATACTGTTCTCCCTATTCAGATTAATATGTGCTTTCCCACTTTATGTTTACAATTTTCTATTTACTCCTATGTTTTCCATTTAATATGAGTTTTTGCTTAGTTTGTTTAAGCTGACATGAATATTAAGCCATGTATTGGTTAACATTTTTCGTAAGCCCATTTCCCAGGGACCTTTTGCCAGGGGAAAGGAACCAGTGACATCCACATCCAACTGCAAACAATCGCATTGGCCACACATGTTGCTCGACCCGAAGCCATAACGCCAACTGACCATGAAATGAAAGTGCATAAAGTACTTCTATGGCGCTGTTTCTGCTGACAATTGCACGTTGTGCGGTCGAATAGAATGGAAAACAATCGAGCCAAAGCAACGAAAAAGTACTGAAGGATAGGATGGGCCTTGGATTCTGTGTAGCCAGGACAACCTGGGCAGTCCTTGTGTGTTTGGGATGCGATATCAAAAGCTGTAACTATGGTTCACTTCCCCACTGCCACGTGCACCCATCACCATACCCAAATCCACACTCCCATCCGCATTTTTTGTAGCTGGGTAGATGACGAACCCCAAGCTCGCCGTCTGTCCTGACAATTTCAACATAAATTTCGTCAATTTTTACTTGCGACAACTACGCCGGAACGCTGGGGAAACATCTGTCGCCGCTTGCAGTTCAATGGAAACATATTGGCAGTCGGGTCGGACTCTGCGTCACTTCTATATAAATACTATACTATATAGTATGGGAATGGGATCCGGAGCAGCAGAAGAAGACCATGTCAGCACCACGGGAGGCACGGGAGGCTATCGACGCTTTTAATTCCAGTCTAAGCCTGTTTTCTGTACAGGGTTTCTTTTAAATGATACATTTGGCTCGATACTACTACAACTTTTCATGAAAAAAGCAGAAATTTGCTGTAAGAGTTTTCGAAGCCATGTATCTTGTACCTATAATTGTTTTAAGCGGCTTTGGTTATACATATGTGGTTAGAAAGCAGATGCAAGATACACTATTTATTCTATCAATATGTTGTCTAATCACCCTGTTTCGCCCCGTAACGAGCACACTTAATATGTAGCTCAAGTAGCGGCCCAGGAGGACAGGACGATCCCAAAGAAAAGGCAGGAAAGGCAGGATACGGCAATCTAAGAAAATGCTACAAGCTTACACACTGACACTTTGACTTCTGGCTGCGCAGCCCCGGACTTCTGTGCCATTTCCATTTTCTACGT
Organism: Drosophila yakuba; assembly: GCF_016746365.2. Taxonomy (NCBI): domain Eukaryota; kingdom Metazoa; phylum Arthropoda; class Insecta; order Diptera; family Drosophilidae; genus Drosophila; species Drosophila yakuba. Next base: position 12,441,517 of record NC_052529.2, on the reverse strand, counting down.
GCCAGCAGGTGTGTGGCGGCCAGTCCTTCGTCCTTCATCCTTCGTCCTTTGTCCTTCGTCCTTCGTCCTCCGTCCTTGGCCCCTGGCCCAGATAGCCAGGCAGTTGGCAGGACGTTCAGCACGATGGGGATTAGATTTGGGTTGAGGATGAGGGCGAGGATAACAGAGGTACTGGAACTGAAACTGGCACTGGCAGTGGCGTCACGTGGTCACAACATAAAAACGTGATGAAATTTCACAAAAATAAAAGCTCTCACCCATACGGTTCCTGGCCGACAAACGACTCACGACCCCGGAGTGACAACCAGAATGGCCAATAGCACATGGAGAAATTACTACCTTGAATTCAGTAATATGGTACCAAACAAATCTTTATAAGAAAGTGGATGGTAGAGAAAGTACAACTACTTTTAGGGCAGCAATATAGTTTTAAAGTTTATGTTTAAGTTAACATCAAAAAAGTCTTGGAAATTGTTAGGATCATATTTTCATTTAAAGCTAGTTTCTCTCTGTGCACTGGGCTATCGAATGGGGGCGAGGTCTCGGCTTTTACGACCTGGGCTATGCGATTGCTTGACACGGCTAAATGCCCGTAGTGGCGTAAATAAGTAGTAAAAAATTTATAGGATTTGCGTTTTTGGGGCTCGGCCAACAGCTCCAACAGTTGCAGACGCACAACACGAGCTGGGGCAATTAATAAAAAAGAATCGCGGACATCACTTGACTGGGGAGCCTGAGAGGCACATTGCTTGGAGCTGCACAACCGCGACATGATAAACAATTAGAAATGTCACTTGGGCGGAGGGCAGGGGGAAGGAGAAGGGGAAGAAGACTATATACAGCTAAAAACCATAATAACGTAAGCTGGAAATCCACGACCCATAAGCGCAGCTCATAAAAAGCCAAAGGCAACAAACAAAATAGCAACACCAAGAGCCAAACAGGCAAACAGGCAAACAGCGAAACTGGAAAAAGGGGAAAAAGTTCTGCGTGCGGGTTGGTCCATTTTTATAATCGCATTTTTATGATTAAGACGCATTTTATGGGATTTTAACTGCTATTATTCTCGCTTTTAACTGTCACAATAAAGTCAAACTTAAAGACAGCAAAAGCTGCAGCACACAGACTTCCATTGTTTATGCGGCCCATCTAAAGACCCTCGTCCCCTGAATCTTGGATCCCTTGAATCCGCTTTTTCCCCCAGAATAAATGCCTTAAATCCGGGGAAGGCACTGAAAGTTGAAAAGAATAAAAGCTGCATAAAGAAGGCGATTCATCTTGGTGGAGCAAAGTTTGTTATGCAGATTTCAAAAGAGGTTTTCGTCGCGAATTGCGCCTGGTGTGATTAAATTATGCCCCCCGCATATTGAATCAAGTACTGACCTCAGGAAAATAATATCAATGGCGAACTTAGTCTGCAATTGACTCATAAAAAAAATCATGATGAAAATTCACAATAAAAATAATAGAAATTGATGAATTAAGAGCCTATAAGTTAGGTATTTCAAAAAGATAAGTAACGATAATAAGTATCTCATTAAAGTAATGTTACTTACTAAGTAATGTTAAACAAATACCTAACTCACAGCTTTAAGTTTCATACAGAAAGATATATGTAGGTTTATTCTTTTTTACTTCCAAGATGCGAGCATAGTCACCTTTAAATTTTGTTTAAAATGTAATAAGTGAGTTTGATAACACAAGTCTGGAGTGAAGTAAGTACCCGCAATTAATGCTTTTATGAAAGGACCGTTTTATCTGCTCCGGTCGAAGCCCAAATGGTAAATAAATATTGTTGTAAAAATTGATGTGCACTTCGCTGCTGACTGCTACACATTAAAGTTAACGGCTGGCCAGTTAAAAGGAAATCCGACGACGGAATGGCCCAAATGGCCGGCGACTCCGTCAAAATGCTGCGATATGAACTCTTTTTTAATGAGGTGCTAAAAATGCAGTTATTGTTATGACAGCAAGGAGGCCATTCGACGACCGCACAGCTCGAAATCAGTCAGAGTCAGGACATTAAAGGAAACTTTTTTGGAAAAGGGATGCGAATCCCACGCGGGACCGTTTAAGTTGTCTTTAAAGATCGATTTGTAAATTGTTAAATGATTGTCGGCTAAATGCGCGTGGCTAATGCCTTTGGCTGGAACAACCCTCTGCTTTTCCCGACCTTGTTTTTCCATTGCCATCCTTTTCGCCCTTATCCCTTTTTATTCCGCTCAGTTGGCAAGGGTTGTTTGGAATCGTGAGCCTGGGTTTTCGCATCGCATTCCAAGCATTTTCTTGCAATGCGCTCACATTTTTTCAAACGTTTGCGAGTTTGATTTTCGATATCGCAAGGGGGTTCCCCATTTTTCCATACTATTTTTACTTTTTTACTTACCCGTATTTACAACTCTCGAAGGGAGATTTCTTAAGCTCCTCGAGTCACTCGATGGGAGGAAGCGCTCTTGGCGACCCCAAGTGCTACTCCAAGTCGAAGGGCGGAAGGGCGGAAGTCGGGCATTGAATATTCAAGCGGCGGAGATGGAGATGGAGGTGAGGATGGAGCAGCGCCTTGTTTCATTGGCGGTTTTTATGAAACTTTCTGGCAGCCATTTAGTAAAAATGTTGTCCACTGGCAAATTGAACTGGCCATTTTCGTGGGATTTCATCGTATTCCGTTCCACATTTTTTTTTGGTTCCTTCTCTGACAAACAAAACACTTTGCAGCCGTAGCAGCAGTTGGCAAACAAATTTGAATTTATATTAATTTATTAGCATAGGAAAAGCGCAGCTAAGTGTTAGCCGTAACTGGAATCGCCGCAGTTGACACAAAAAGTTTTAGCCACCGGCGAGGGTATAATGAAAATGAAAAGTAATTCCAGAATTCTTAGCAATGAACTTGCTAATTTGAAATGTAAATTGCCGTGCTAAGCGGTGGCCAATAAAAGAAAGAAATGCCCCAAAAACGGCCAAGCCAAGGCAAATAAATGCACTGGAAAAAAATTGCAGTTGAAACTCAAATCAGCTCCTTGTGCAGACAATAGATACGTAGGTGAATGTAGAAATGTATAAAAAATTATGAAAAAGAAAACAGGACCTGATTTAAACTAGATTTTGCAATGTATGTTGGTAAAGATTATTATCTATAAAACAAATGTTTTAATAAATTTATTTAAAATATTTTTGGAACTTACTTGATATACGTTTTTTACGGAAACCAGACTTTTTATTACTGTTCCTAGCTGCACTAATGAATTTTCTTTTTGTGATTGCTTGACGAAATGGACGACTTTCTGCACATTTATTAATACACGCATTTCTCACGTCGGATTTGCATGAAGTGGGATCTTAGAGAACCCAAAGCAGCGACTTCATTTTGCGTTTTAAGTGGTCCCCAAAAATATGCAGCACTTGTGTGAAATATGCGCCACAAAGCCAAAAGTGCCAGCTAGCTATGCAAAATTATGCTAATGCCAGGTGGGTATCCTCCGATCCTTGCTGCTTTCCCCCTGGCTGCTGAATCCTGGCTGCTGAATCCTGAAGCTGCGGGGGCATTTGGCCAAATGTCAACCGTTTTGGCAACAGCATGCAGTTAGCAATAGAGAAACGACCCCCAGGTGCAAACACCACGAACTTTAACACGCCCATTTGCACTTTAAAGCCCTGTCCGCAGTCACACCCCCCAACATTTTTCTCGGGCATTTCCCAACTCCTGTTCCTGCTCCTGCCACTGCTCATTTCCCATTTTCCAAGCTCCAAGCGAAGCTGTGCTCACTCATAAAATGTGCATTAAACACACGCAGCTCGGCAACTCGGCAGCTCGAAACTGTTGCCGGCTTGGCCAAATCCAAAGGATTTAGTTACGCCACAGGAGGCGGTTACTTCATGCGCCATCTTTGCATACAGAAGCCCAGCGAACCGTTGGAGCGTCTAACCAGTTGTACACCCATCCTCTCATCCATCCACCTACTCACCCATCTCCACCCACTGGCACACACACACACACACACACTCGGTGGCAACCTTTGCGCCCCAGCTGGTAACATCAATGGCTTTTTCATCCATCAAACATGGCGTCAAACGTCACGGGCTGCGAGCGCAAAAAGGCGAGCTATTGTCGTCTAATACCGCAGCGACAGCCCGGCATCCCGGCATCCCAACATCCCAACATCCCAGCAACCTCATGGCGCTCGCCCAGCAGACGTATCCCCGAACTCCGAACTCCGAACTCTGCACCGCGATGCCAGGACTGTGAAACCCCCAACCGAAACCCAGTCAACCCAGCCCAACCAAACCGTAACTCCGGTTCCAAGCTCCCGGCGGACCGCACCCCATGCATCACATCACATCACTTCCGCTGCCTGCTGGCACTGCCGCTGGCTGCACACACTGAGAAAAATCACTGTTTAATTACCATTTTAAGTAGAGCTCACAATAATTACTAAACAAGACAATCCCTGAATCGATAGTATATTTTTTATAGAATTCCTTGCATTTTTATATTTAACATGCAAGATTATTAAAAATCACTACATAATAAAAATTTCTTACATTTTTATATTTAACATGCCAGATTATTAGATATCACTACTTAATAAAAATATAAGAAAAAAGCTATGTAACGAAAAACCATCTCTAATAAATCCCTGTTCCTTATAATCTTTATTTAATATGTTTATGACTGTGTATAAGTACTATATATAGAATATATGTATATATACAAGATGTAATCTTTATCGCACTACTTAACATTTTATTAATTTATCACTATTCTTATAATCTCTTAGAATAAGTTAACTCTTATTCTGTAATATTTTTATAGTAATATTAGTTACTGTCACTATTTTTGCGAGTGTACGCAATGGGTGCGGCTGCCACCGCCGTGGGCCACATAATCTTGCCAGCTTAATGTGTGCTGATGACTTGCTGAGCCTCGAAGATGGAGATGCGAATGGGCGGAGTGGAGCGGAGGAGTGGAGGAGCAGGGCGGCAATGGATGGAGCAGGATCTATGGCCGAGGTCGGTCTGTGGCGGTGCACTGTGCTGCTCCGAAAGTGCTGACTCGGATTTTGTGCCTGGCCGGATTTGCTCTGTGGCCCGAGGTGGGGGAATGTTTCTCTGCCACCCATTCCTTTTGCCTTTCCAGTTGGCTCAGCATGTTGCTGGCGTCTAAATACATGGACACACACCAACACACACACACTGGCACACACACAGAGGCACACTTGCATAAGCATTCATATAATGCTTGTAATATTTGCGCTTAGCCTTTGGGGGATTCGTTTTGGCCCCCAAAAGCGGGCTACACATACACTCGCCGCCCCATCATGAGGCTGTCCGGTGTGGGTTTGCTTTTTTGCTCCAAGTGTCCTTGGGGCCTTCAGTCGAGTTCAAAATGTTTATTTTGTTGTCCTTAGGTTAGTCGTTTGCTCATTTTGCGCCCTGCCATTCTGCCATTTTGCCATTTTGCCGTTTTGCCAGCTTGTTTGCAGAAATGTTCGCTCGCATGTTGCCAGCTAAATGTGGATGTGCACTGCTTTTGCCAACTTGCTGCTGTGTCTGTGTGTGTGTGGTGTGTTTAGTGTGTGTGTGTGTGTGTGTGAGTGTGTGCTATTTGATTGGAACTGTTTGCATTTGGCGCTGTTTACATTTCTCAGGAATATCTAGCCCGTGCCTCTGGTAAATATCCTTGATCCATTTGCAAACAGTAGCTAGCAGTCCAATTCGCCCTTTAAAGTTTCCTCTCGCATCAAGTGAGTCCTGAGTTGAACTCGTGCTCTTATTTGTTGGCTGCAGCTTGAGATTGCCTTGTGCGGAATTCAAGAAGAGCTATAGGTATTTTTTCTTAAAATATATGCACGAAAAATAAGAAATATATATCTACTCAGTCTTTAACTATAAAGCAAAACTAATCGTTTTTGTGTAAAACCTGCTAATAGAATTTCACAGATTTACTGGAGTTTGTTTTTTTAATATTAGTTATTAATAAGTATTATTAAGTATACAATTTAAAATGATAGTTGTTTTATTATTAAAAGAATTATTTCTTTTTTAAGTAATTGTACAAAGCCAACTTGTCATCCAAATATTTCTATTTAAACCCTGGTTTCTTAAGTAGTTCGTTGTAATTCTTTGCTCTTGAGTTTTCTAAAGTTCACGAAATTTAAAAACGCATAACTCCACCCATCTGAATGCAGATTTAGCACAATCCGCAGCCAGGACATAAATCGCCTTTAAGTGTCCATATCCCCCAGAATCACTTCTTGCGATGGAGCACAATGCAAAACGGCGCAATCAGCAAACAGTTTTGAGCTCAAAAAAGATTTGAATGTCCGTCATACTCATAGCCATAGTCGTGGCCAAATGCCGTGTAATATGAAAAGAGTGAGCCACATAAAAGGAGCAAGCACAATGCTGACGCCTCATTCTGATTCAGATTCTGATTCAGATCCTGATTCCGGCATGGGATGGCCAAGGAGCTGATGCGGATGGTGATGGTGATGGTGATGCCATCCTGACGATGATGAGCACGACGCAGAGCGCAAAACGATGATGCACAAATCCTTTAAGAGCGGATTTGGAATTTCAGCGAGCTGTGTTGGTGGGTGCGGGCTTCCTGGGCTGCAGAACTAGGAGCTGGGAGCTGGGAGCTGGCACACAAAGATGAGGCTTAGTCGGAGTGGGCAGCACTGGGGGTGTCCGTGTGGCAAGCGTGGCAATTGTGGCAATATAAGAATGGGGCGACAGGCTTTAAAGTATTGTGAAATGGATGCCATCCAAGATCCGTATAAGCCGCCCGCTGCGAGCCAGCGGGACATCATTGCGACTTGGTTGCGAGTCAGTCCATGTTGCCGATATGAGGTCTGATATGAGGTCTGATATGATGAGATGAGGTCTCCAGCGCCTCAAAAGGAAGTGTTGTATTTGTAGTGCCGCAAACTATTTGTTTTAACCCGCTGTGCGGCGCTGCAAGCGAAATGCTTGCCAATCCCCAATCTGCCGGGCTATCTGCCATTCGTAATGGTTATTGGAAACGCAGCCGAAAATGGCCATCAAATATTGACTTTGTCTGGCTGGGTTGGCAATGCTATTTGCCATTTGGTAATTCTGGTGCACGGAGAAAAAGCGGCAGTCTTAAAAGATATTTAGAATATTATATTGAAAAGCAATGTTTTTTTTCAGTTCTTGATGGCTAAAATAAAGTCAAATGCGCGTTTTGTATCATTAATATCGCATTCACATCACTCATTATTTTTATAAATTATACATACTAATTTGTAATAATTTTGCTCTTTGTTTTTGTATATTCATTAAACTCTCTACTATATAAAATACGTAAAGTAGAGTACCATAGACTGATTTTGGCACAGTGTGCTGACGACAATAACCCCAGCAACTTTCCCCATTTCTTTCACTGCCAGCCATGAACTTTTATTGTGCCAGAGGTAAATTGTGTTATTTATTTTTTAGGCCTGTCGCCAGCCACACAGTAATGGCAACAGTGTCGCCAGCGGCGCAGAGTCCTTGGTCCTGGCTCCTCCTTTCTGCGTTCCGGTCAACGCATAATTCAGCGTTACTTTGTTGCCACGAGGCCGCACGGCCACCCACAACCACCCACAACCACCACCCACTGAGCATACAGCATACGGCATCCACAATCCGCATCCACATCCCTTTTGGCCCAAACGGCCAACAAAAAATCGCAACAATTTGTAATGCCAAATATTTTATTCATTCTGCGTTTGCCGAGCCGCCTCCTTGGGCCATATAAATAAATACATATTTGTGCATTTACTTATTTATTTTGGCCCTGTCGCTCCGATTGGCTCAACAGGTCAGATCCTGAGCTGCGGGTGGTGCTATCCCCAGGACATGTGAGGACATTTATGGCCAGGCTCTTCCTGCATACAAATGCAGCCGGGAAAAGCGGAAAAGTCGGCGCGCTGAAATTTATCACGCCATTAGTGGCGCACAGTTTACCGGAAAATATGCACAATTTGTTCACGTCAATTGCGTGTAAGCTTTTGGTTAAATAAATTAAATCTGCATTTCCAGATCCTGAATTAAATCGCTATTTATTTATAAATATAATTTCTGCTTTAGTGCAGTTTAATATCTGCAAATTGGTGTTTGCTAAGTACTAAGTAAATGTTTGGTTTTGGCTAGTTTTAATATGGTTATTAATTTAGATGTCCCCATTTGTTGATTAAAACTAAAAGCAACTTATTGCAATTTAAGTTATAAAATGCATGCCTTGATTTTTAATACAGACTAATATTATTGGATACTTAGCTGAAGAGCATTTCATTATTATAGTTATGAGAAGATTGTACTATTACAATTTGGGTGTGCTAATTATGGAACTGCTCCCCAGATTGGCCCTCAGCTGCGAGATTTACGAGCTGCGAGCTGATGACTAAAATAGCGAGTGCCACTGCAGTTGGGACTTCATAAACGCATCGGCACGGTGGCAATTCGAACATAATGAACTCAAAGCGGGGGCGTCGGGTCATTTGTCTATTATGGCGCATTGATTAGCGCCTGACCCCCATTTCGCAGTTCACACTTGCGGGTCGGGATCGCCCCACCCCGCCGACAAATGCACGCAATGCCGCACATGTCGTGTTTAATTAACCCCGAACAATTTCAGTTTCCGCTGCACGCCGCCAAATTCCCCCCGCCAACCAACACTCACACACACACACATGCACTTTGGCTGCACACACACACACACACTAATGCAAAAGGCACGCGCATAATATCCATACATACATATGTGTAGTTTGTGCCCTCTGACCCCCATTGTTCAGCCAATTCATACGGATCCCTCGCAACTGGCCCCCATATCGGAATGCCGTCGGAAACACAGTGACCCAAATTAATCCTTGTCATTAGCAGTGGGGCCAACTGCAAGTGTCGAGTGGCATGCGATCTCAAGGCTTCTGACAGGCGATGACATCGGGATTTCTGGATGGATGGAGGAATGGTTGGAGGCAGTGGCTCCTCTAGCAAAGCCGCCCTTGAATTTCCATGTCTAGGCTCCGCGTAGACAAAGTGCCAAAAGTTGGAAAGCCATCGTGAGATGGAACTGCAGGAGGGAGGGAATTTTACTTCAAAATTTCTAAATCACAGCATATTTCATATACAAATACAATAATTTAGTCCTCATCATTAGTTGCTTACATGTGTATATTGCAAAAGTTCCATAGAATAATATATTATTAGCATTGACAAGACCTTTACTAATACAAATAGTTATCGTTTTAATTGGCAACTAGATACATATCAATAATCAAAGTATGCATATTCCAGCTAACAGAGTTTAATTGCCACAGAAATGAAAAATTATTTTGAATGTCAATGGAAATTATAACAAATATAACATTTTAATTTCAAAATAGAGAACACAGATTTTGATTTTATAAAATAAAAATGAGTTTACAATTTCTAGCCTAAGCTTATGTATTTAAGTAACAAATAGTTTTCGGTACCATAATTTAATGGAATTAAGTTATACAAACGCCAACATTTATTTCAGAAAAAACAACATATAACTTTATATAAAAGAGAAACAATAAAAGAAGCACCCAACTCAAAAGCCGCAGGATCAAGCATTTAATGTAGCTCCATTGTCCTTTAAATTCCCCGCACATCCCCGTGCTTCGTGTACTGATTATGAATCGCAAAGATTACCGCACATAATTATTATCATCGTCGGAGTTGGGAAAGTGGGCTGGGAAAGTGGGCGGAAAAGGCGAAAGGTGACTGGCTGGCAGTTAAATGGTCCGCCCGCCCGCACACTAATTGTGAGTAACACGTTCGCGTTTACGAAACTTTTCTGGGAAAATTCGTCGGAAAAGAGGCCAAGAGCCAGGAGTTTCGGCCAGACAAGTCCTCATCTCGCCAACTGGCAACTGGGAACTGGAAACTGGGTACTGGGTACTGGCAACTCTGCTGAACTGGGAAGCTAGACATGCAGTCAGCCGGCAAAGTGCTTAGACATTAAAGTTTTCAGCGCCCTGGCTTAATAGACCAGAAAATTCATTTCGGCCAAGTTTAAAGGGCCACTGGCCCCTCATTAACAGCTAACAGCTAACTAGCTCGGGTCCGAAATTCTCCTGGACATTGGGCCCAAAAGCTTAATTAAAGCGGTGGGATTGGTCTTTAAGCTTAGTCCTTTTTATGGCGTTCGAAAATCAATAAATTTAAAATGTACAAGCCACTGCGGAAAAAGGGAATAAAATCCTAGCCAGCTTACACACACACACACACATACACGGTGAAAATAAAAATAAGAAAAGTGGGCAACAAAATTCCAGCCATTGAGGGAGAGTCCTGTTCTTTTTTTGGTTTTTTTGTTTTTCGGGGGATGTTGTTGCTGAGGCGACAAAACCAGCCAGCAAGAAATCGCCGGGCCAAACATCCTTTTGTCAATACAAAATACGTACGTACAACAAAACAAATAAAAGTGCCCACTAGCAAAGACAAAGACAAAAGTCAAAAGTCAAAAGTGCAAAATGAAAAATCAAACAACAGCAAAACACAAAAAGCCAAAACAACTCAGAAGCGCCACCCGGATTCGAAAACGGATGAGATGGTATAGTATGATGGTATGGTATGGTATGATATGGGGGTTCCGATCGACGCATGCGCCAAAAGCTGGCGAATCTCACGGAAGCTGGGGAAAGGCAAATGGCTGGCTCTCAATGGTTTCGCAACGGGGATGGAGCCAAAAAGGATATGGGAGCGCAGGATGTGCCGTAAAATGGCGCACACACATAGATTTCTCCTTCGGAATGGAGAGAATTTCCTATCTCGGCAGCAGATGCTTGTGCATTTGGCGAAAGAAGAGCAAATGATTTTTAACAAATTTCATTAACATCAGAGGTCCGTAATCATTCAAGCATCGCGTTTCGTAACAGGGCCAGGTCAGAAGTCCGATACTGGCCGCCCCAAAACAACAGTTGCCAACTGCATTTCGAGTCCCAAAATGGGTCCTTGGGCATCCTGAAAGCCGTGCTCGCAAAATGTGCCAAGATACGCAGGAAAATCGCGTGAAAAGCCCTGAGAAAATTACATAAATGTCTGTGAACGTGATTGTATAGTTTTTCCATTCCGCACTGAACGATTCCAAAATGATCGACGAACATCATCCCATGCAGATCGGAATGTGTAAGTATGGCCAAACCCAAGGAATAAAAAGTAGGAGTCGATTCCAAAAACCGACGGCTTTTCACGTCCAATGTTCCCAACTCCGTCGGCATTTTTTTTAATAGTTCATTTTCAATATTGTTCCTTTTTTGAAGGAAAATAGGTATTTTTAAGCAGAAGAGTGAATTTATTTCAATTACTGTTGCTCAACAACATTAGGCAGTTCATAACATAGTTTAAAGTTTGGCATAAAGTGTTGTCAAATTTTTATTATAAAAATGATTTACCTACCGTTGCACATTTTCAAAACGTTAAAAGCGGATTTTATTCATATGATACAGTGATTTGGATTTATAAGCTTGCTATTCTTTATTTTCATTCTATATAAAGTATTCAGTTTAATAGGCGTTAATATAACATAAATGAATTAAAAGCAGTATAAGTAAGTTTTCCACATTTATTTTTGCGAAATTAGTTCCCACACAAGCTGAGTAATTGTTATACGATTTCAGTAAAGAATTGTCTTTTAAATTTCTCTGTTAAATTTCACTTTACACAACACAAATCCCAAGTTTAAACATTGCAAGTAAACACTGCTGTCTTCAAAGAAAGAAAGATATTTGGCACCAAAAGTGGCAAGAATGCATATGAACGACTGCACAAAGGCCCACTTCAATTCGACTGGCTGAAAGCCAATGAAAATTACAACATATTTTCCAGAGCAAAGCAAATTTTGACTTCTGTCAGAGATTAGGCCAAAACAAAGCATTTGCGCTGCGATTGCTGGCACAACAAAACGGCAATGGCACCATAACTCTATTGTCTACGCAAATCCGATTAAATAAAGCGCTGTCAGTTGCTGCCGAGCGAACTGCTGGCAACTGACAGCGGATTCGGAGGCAGCACACAGCATCCTGGCATCGCAGCCTGGCATCCTGGCAGCCTCGCATCCTCGCAAGGATTTCCAAGGGTTTCCGCTCACCCACTCACCCATTTACCCATCGACTGTCGACTGCCAACATATGCCGCCAGCAGCCAGCCGGCAGCCGCCGAAGCCGAAACCGAAACCGAAATCCTGATCCCCGCCAGCCTCAACCTCCGCCTATTTGCTAAGCCCGAGCATATTTTCCGTAAGGGTGGAAATGCGCCAGCTAAATGCCCTCGGTTAGCCCCTGGATTCATTGAAATACGTTTATAATCTACATAGTTATGAGCACTGCAAGGGGTGGCAGTGCCAGCCCGCCCCTCGATTTCCACTGCACATTAGAATCTAATTAGAGCGCGGGCAAGTGGCAGGACGAAGGACTATCAATGTCGGCTTTACACTTGTCGTTCCAAATCCTCGAGCTGTGCTCTCTGACATGTCCGGCAAACATGTTGGCATATATTTTCGAATGTCAAATGGCCATGACAAAGCACTAAAAGTGTAACAGGTGCGGTTGTCGAGCGGATTATTCCGCTGCACATCTTAGGAAACAGCTCCCCGCAGCTCCGAGTGTCACAAGTTAATGTCCATCGGGGTGTGGAGATCAGGACCTTGGAAACGGGTAAAACACTGCTGGAGTCTTAGGTTGCCATGAGTTGGTAGAAAATGGAAGAGTTTATTGCGCCAAAACAGCCCACGAACCTAGTCAATTAGTCAGCAAATATAAATAAAGGTGCTCATTCAAAATATAATCTTACAAATGTGAATACCAAAAGTTACAAAGAAATCCTGATACGAAGTTCATAGTTCAAGTTATAGATATTTTTTTCAATAGAGCAATGTTTTATAGTTTCTCAAAACAACAAACTCTGATATTAAGGAGTTTTTCTATAAATCAGACAAATAGTTTATTTAAAGTAATCTAGAATGCTTAATTGTACAATACAATTTGAAGTCACAAAAATATTGACAGACTACTTTATAAATCGTTTAATTGGTTGACAAAACACTGTAGGATTCCCAATTTCGCATTTATTTTTTGCATAGTTTTTCTACATTCAAATGGCAATTAAATGCAGTCCAATTAAATGCACTCAGAACTGCAATCGACTAATTTCGCATTTATTTACGATTTGCCATTTGGCTGAATAAAATAAGTGCAAGCTGAGTAAAGCAATTCACGTCAATCTCTGCAGGAGGTGTAGCAAAATTGTTAATGTAAACGATGGCTGGAATACTTTAACATTCTGGGCATATTTCTGGCATAAATTGGCATACCAGATATTATTTTTGCAAACATTTAATGAAATTACTCACACATTTAAATCACTCAAATGCGGAATGACAAACACACAACACACACGCATATGAAAAGCACACGAGTGAAAAGCCAGGGAAAAACGAAACAAAATGAACGTCATGCACACAGACAGGAGGACAAAAGCTGGAAGCTGGAAACAAATTACGTTGAAATTTCAGCAATTTGCCATAAATTGAGACAACAAGGCACAAAAAGCCAAACCAGTCCAGAGCACCGCAAATGCACAGTAATTTTTTGCCACCAAACACCAAACAATCGCACACACGCATCGGTTACGCATACGCCACGTTGGTCGTATTTTTTACATGCCACATTTCGCATGGCATTTCGAGGAATTTCGAGTGCAGTCGCACACTCGCACTCGCACACACACACACTCACCCACTCCCTTTTTCGTTGGCGCAAAAGTCATTTCAATAATTGCAAAACCACAAATTTACTACAACTCGAAACGGTTATGGTCACAGTGCGAGGCAGATGGACAATGGTCCTGCCCGCAAAAACGAGAACCCTTTTTATTCCCAATGCCCATGGCCATGCCATGCTCTATAGTTGTAAATTGAGGTGGCTCTCGGCCACATTGAAAATAAAAATAACTGAAATGTTTCTCATTTGCATGTGCCTTTGGGCGGATCGGACGCGGTTTGTGTGCTGGACCAACAACAACGACAAACGACACGACCGCAAAACCAAAATAGTTCCGATGGACATAAAGTGTCAACAGCAGCAACTGGGAGCCGGCCAACTGCCGCAAACTGGGGGCCTCAATCAACTGCTGTTGAACGGAAATGAACGCATGTTAACAACACCAACGACAGCAGCAACATCGGTGGCCGTGGCAGTGGCAACCGGAAGGAGTACGGGTGCCAAAGCCGGAGTAGCCCACAATGACAAAATGGCGTCAGTCAGCAGAAATGTCAACGGAAGTTGCAGCAACCACAACATCAGCAGCAACAGCAACAGCAGCAACAGCAGCACCCACAGCAGCAACATGCCCATAAACAAGCAAGCGATGGGCATGGGTTCGGGCACAGGAACAGGCACAGGAACAGGACATGGGCCAGGACCACCCAACCATGCCCACTGCAACCGCATCACTTTGGGCGAGTGCAGCCTCAATGGAATGGACGGCTTTGCCACGCCGGCAGCACCTCCATCGGCATCCAACACACCGCAAGCGCCTCTCGGAATGGCCTCCAACTCGAACTCCAATTCCGGCATGGCCATGGGCATGGGCATGGAGCTGGGCATGGCGATGGCTCCGCCGCAGTTGAGTCAGTGCGCCCACTGCTGCCAGCCCATTTGCGATCGCTACATCATGCGCGTGGTGGAGAACTCCTTCCACGAGGGCTGCCTCAAGTGCACCGCCTGCTCGCTGCACCTGGTCCACTCCTGCTACGCGAGGGAGGGCAAGCTCTACTGCCGCGTCGACTACGAGAGGTGAGTCCTCCTGATTACTCTGAACCCTGTCATGGGGGGCACTTCAAAGAGTCAACTTTGCGTGCGTTGCATTTACCTTACAAGGGTGGTTAAGTGGTTACATTCCCACAAGAACAGCATAATAACTTGTATAGATTCATTTTCCTTGTTGCACTTGTTGTTGCACTTACAATATAATACTTTTCCCGATGTTTAGTATTTAAAAACCAATAAATAGCACTCTAATTCACTTTTCATTCGCCACAGACTCTACATCCGCAATCATTGCCTTGGCTGTGGCCTCAAAATCGCCGCCGATGAGCTGGTGATGCGATGCCACGAGAACGTCTTCCATCTGAAGTGCTTCGCCTGCGTGGTGTGTGGAGCTCTGCTGAAGAAGGGGGAGCAGTATGTGGTCAAGCAGGGACAGCTCTTCTGCCGCTTCGACTACGAGAAGGAGGTGGAGATGCTACAGGGATACGGTGAGTAACATCCTCATTTAAATTGACTACACAATGATAATCATATGAATGCGTAGATTTCTATGGCGATGAGCTTTTTCCGCCCAAATTGGATGGACGAAGAGGACCCAAGCGACCAAGAACCATTCTAAACACGCAGCAAAGACGAGCCTTTAAAGCCTCTTTCGAAGTCTCACCGAAACCTTGTCGGAAAGTGAGAGAGAATCTGGCCAAGGACACCGGATTAAGCCTGAGGATTGTGCAGGTGAGTTTGAAAGGATATTAGTCATTATGCTATTAAAACGCACCTCTTATTCCCAGGTTTGGTTTCAGAACCAACGAGCCAAGGTCAAGAAGATACAGAAGAAGGCCAAGCAGGAGCCGCCCAGCAAGGGAGCCAGTGACTCGCAGGACTCGCAGGAATCGCTGGACAGCAGTCTGGCCACCAAGATCAAGGACGAGGCGCACAGCGACAGTGAGTCGCAGCTGGAGTCGCCGTACTCGACGACCTCCGAAGGACTGACCCGGATGCGATGCACCATCAAGGACGAACAGGAGCAAGTGCCCTTCAACTGCATGGAGACCAATAAAGGTGGGTTGTGCCCCTTGGTGTTTCTTTCGTATCAAGGAATATACATAGCAATTTACAGAGAACTGCAACAAGAACAGCGAGCCCATACTGAACACCATTCTGGGTCTGAGCTACGCCACCTTTCAGCAGCTAATGGGCCCCTTTGCCCAGACGCCCATGATCAATCCGATCGACCGACTGTATAGCATGCAGAGCTCCTACTTCCGGCCGGAGGAGCTGCAGTCCTACGGCGAATGCGGCGTCAAGGACTCCATGGATCACTAGGACTAGTCCGGCCGGTGCGGAGGCCATCGAATTTTAAGCCCAAATCAAAATTAGACCTTGTAAAATAAAAGAATGTTAATGTGCTAGCAATCGAACTTAAACACCCCGCTCCTGCAAAGCAGATTTACGCCCTTTCCTCCCCCTTGCTAGCTGCACCACTTGCGCAATCACCCCACCGTCCAGGATGGTGGTGCATCCCACATGGGTGGCTCTGCAGGTGCAGCCTCGAAATTAGTTCCGCTCGGTTGACAGGCACAAAGCATTTGCCACAGCAGTCGCAACCCCAGTGAATCCGGTCACTGGGACTGCACGCCTGGGAATGGGCGTAAAATGCCGATTCGTCATGCGTAGTTCAAAGGCTACGGATGCGAAGGGATCCGGAAGCGTATCCTCCCCACGATGACGTGCCGTTTGACAGCGACGACATGAATGCGTTGCAAATGCCGCCCAAGGACCTCACCTCTAACTAGCATCCTGGCTGAGCTGGCTGAGCGGAGGAACTGCATCGGAATGTGCAGCGCCCAAAGTACAAGTGGGGGAAAATCCTTAAGATTTCAGAAAGCTCAAACCATTCAAAGTGTACCTACGAAACATCATACTCCGTAACATCAAATTTTATATGATACTTGGAAACTGCAGAAGACAAAATTCCATTCTATACATTACTAAAATATGTATATAAACTCCTAAAATACGGCCAAGCAACCGAGGCTTGATTATTCTAATTTGATTTGCTGCTTAAATTTTAATTTATAGAGCCAACACAGATGAACACCTCACAGTAATCTCAAAACTGAATTGCCAGCTTTTGTATAATTGTTATCCCTGCGAGATTAGTCCGATTCCGAATTTAAGAACTTGAATGGAAAACACTTGGACCATCGGTGGCTAATTGATTTACGAGGAACTGCAACACGTGTTTACACAACTCCGGATGAATCCAACCCCGGCGAGGAAGAAACACAGTCCCTGATATGCCGCCAAGTTCCATACAAGTTCGTGCAATTTGTCACAATATGTGTCACATTAGCCACAGCAATTGTGCTTAAACGTCACCGTCTCGCCGGGTATCCGGGTATTCGGGTATCTGGGTATCCGGTTTTTGTGCCCCCTCCCCGGATGTCGTCATCGTCGTCAGGGCCGCTAACCAGATTAAACCCCAATCGCGACACCGATACGGCCAAGGATATCCTTGCGGCCCTCGAAGGGGAGGTTTGTGGTAGGGGTCGCTGGCAAAGTGGGCAAACAAAGAGCCCGGACTCAACCACCGTTGAGTTTTGGCATTGCCACCACCACCACTACCACCACCACCATCGCCGTCGAGGAATCTGCACGCACCCCATGTCCTTGCAGGACATCCGTGTAAGTCGTTTGCAGATACACGCATTAACTGCGGCCGTAAAAAAGAGATCCTGTGTCCGCATCATTAATCAAAAGCGGACAAGGCCAAACAAGTGCAATGCCCATTCGAAAAAAAACTGCTGCTGCCCTCAAGAATCACGAGGCGATGTCCTGGCAGTCCTTTCTGCCGTGTCCTTTCGCCTTCGAGAGCAGCACTTGCACCGCCTTCAAACCTCGCAACCACGTGCTCCTCCGCTCGATGATCTTTTTCCGCTCGATAATGTGTGAATTACACAATTAATTACTGTGACTGCTTTGGATAGTAAAGTTATTCAAGTGCTCTCCCACTTAAGAGGGTACTTTTTTTCATTCACTCTTTTAAACAAAAATACATACTTGATAATGAAAGTATTATTCCTTAATTACTACTGAATTTATTGAAAATTATATGACTAACTCTGTATTAATACATATTATTCCAAATAATACCGCCACTCAATTTGAAATTCTCAATGAAAAGATGATTTCTTGTTGAATTGCTACAAACACGAAATCAAACACCGATTTGGTGTCCCCTAAAATGTCCCTCAAATTGCAGAAAGACTTTTATGGGAAAATCAGCCAGTGAAAGGCTTTTAAAATTGAATCAGCTCTAAAAATCGATGACAAAAGTTGCTTTTTTATATGGAACTTATGAGTTTCCAGCTCGTAATACTTGCCGTCAGCATTTTGTGTAAACAATAAAATCAAAAATCACTTCTGTGTTCCCATAAAAGACCATCACACAATACTCAGTTCACAAAGAGTGGCAAATCGCACAATAAACAATATGGATATCGGGAAAATAAATGTGCATTTGCTCTTATTTTCCTATTTTCATAGGACGCATGTGTTGACAAAGGTTGATTGTGGATTGATGTTTGGCAGATAAATGCAAAACCATTAGGCGTTTGATATGGCCAATCAATTTTGGGCAAACTGAATAAATAACTGAAAGGAAATGGCTTGAAAAACAATTCTAAAGTAACAGTTTCTTTATTTTTAGCCTCAGTTAATGTGTGGATATAGATTTTTCTGGAAAACAGGACTGCAATACCAGTAGTTGGTGAAACTATTTCGATGGGAAACCGAGGAAAACGCAGATTCTTCGTCGCAAACTTTCCACTTTCCACTTGCCGTTTATAATTATGTAAATGGCTGCCCATGAACACGAACGAACTTCCCACCGCAGAGGGCTGCACAAATTGTCGAGCAGCAGATGTCACTCCTCGTTGGCCTTTTCCTGACCAAACCAGTTCGAAGAAGTCACTTGTGGCAGTTGTTTGGCATCATTGGGTTTGGGGGCTTTTGCGGGTTCGCCAGCTTTTGGGGGTATTTGAGGGGAGTGGAGGATGCTGGCCGCTTGGAGTGGGGCGCAATCTAAATGCAAATGGACGACCAATGACTAAATGCGAGCCGCTGGCCCAAAAAGCCGCAAAGCCATAACCAGGAATCTCTCGCATAATACACAGCAACCAAAAGGGGGTACCCAAGTGGGGCTCGAAATGAGGGGGCGGTAGTCACTCAATGTAGTTTCCGTTGGGCTGGCCAACGAGTGTGCATGTGTGCGTACGTACGTATGTACGTATGTATGTACGTGGCACGTAAGTGTTTCAGTTCGACATTTGGCACAAAATTCATAAATGCTAATTTCAACACATTGCGCACACGCTACAAATATGAATATTTACCATAACTACGCAAACAGACGCACGCACACACGTAAAACACACACACAAACACACACTCATGCACTTGTGCTCGAAGGCAAATCGACTTCGATTGCCTGGTATCCTTGGAAAAGCATCCAGGACACTCGCACCCACATCCTCGAGTCCTCGAATCCCGCCTCCTGCCATCGCCAAACAGCCTGCCACTTGCCTTTATCGACCAACACTTTGCTTCGGTTTCAACTTCACTCGGCTTCGGGTTTAATAAAATCCTTTTGCAAAATGAAGCAATTGTGCATTTCAGCCTGCTGCTGCCTCGCACAGATACAAAATGAGCACTGAAAGAAAAACTATGAAGGAAATTACAAAGAAATAGAATCAGTCACTATGGATATTAATGTAGAATTCAGGATCTTTACCGCATCTGTAGACCAACAACTAGAAACTTAAGACCATGTATTGCGTTTAATATCTGATAAATATTTTTAAAGAAACACCTCTGATTTTGCTCACTGTACCAATGTGAGTATGAATGCGAATGGGAGTTTGGGAGAGGTAGTTTTGGGCCCGGCATATATGCGTCAAAATCGCACAGACGCACAGTTTTTGAATGCCAAATGGAGACAGGATGGGAATGCATTACGTGCATAGGCATACAATAGTCTATATTTGTCTACTTGATGCCACAGATTGAGATTGCTATTGGCCTGTGTGCCGCACATCCAGAATCGAAATTGGCCACTTGGCCGCCTCCTCGAATCGTCGAACCGCAGAAAAGGCGCCACTTGCCACTTGCCACTTGCCACTCTTTTGGTGCCCCAGAGATTTCCATTGTGCTCCAAAGCGGGCGCCACACTTTGCCGTTAAATTGGAAAGTTCTTTCAATTGAGCTGCCGATGGCCAGCAGACGAGGCCCCCACATTATTACTTCTAACTTGGCCGGTTCGGTTCGGTTTGGTGGCGACTAATGAGTTTCTAATAGGCCTAAAAGTGGATCCTACAGCTTGTTTCGCATCTTCAACAGGCACTCGCATCTAATGAAAAAAGTGCGGTTGTGACCATATGCTGGAGTAATCATCAACCATATTTCAAATTTAAGTAGCCTCACTTTTAAAAACTTTGCTAATTTGTGGGTCAGGTCTATGTTTTGAATACATGAGTTTTATTGCCAATTAAATAACTAATTGCCACTATAATGCTGCAGCATATATTGACTACTTCTTGATTAAACAAACCAAACCTAGCAACAATTCTGTATCCCCTATTCGGTATCCGTTGCTGAGATTAATTGTCTCCGAATTTCGACTTTAGATACTCGCCCTTGCTGGTGTCACCCGTGAAGTAAGGATGCTAAATTTGAATTGCAAACCTCGACAGCTGGCGAATCGAACACGAACTACCAGAATGTGTGGTAACCCCAATCCACATCGTCGCCTTTTGCCGGCTGAGTTTGGCAGGTGAGTCATCAGCAGGATCGGAATGGGAAACTGAATCTGAGTTGGCAGCAGGACGAGGACCAGGACGAGGAGCAGGACGAGGAACAGGACGAGGAGCAGGACGAGGAGCAGGACGAAGACCAGAACCAGTTGACAGGAAGCGGCAGACAGCAAAGGGGCGTAGTTCAAGACAATGAATGTGTAGCAGCTCCAGCTGCACAAAGATTGACTTTCGAGGCAAGGTGTAGCCGACTCACAAAAGCCGAAATCTAAAAGCCCAAAAGTCGCATGCAAATGAGTGGGTGTCGCTTAATATGCAAATGTACTCAACATTTTTAAAGGGAATTTCCACTTGCAACATTTTGATAGCCGTTCGTAATTTGGCCAAACATAAAATCATGAAAAAATACAGAAAAATGCATCGCATATTTTTGCATATGACTGGAATGTTTTTCATTATGCTGCCCAATAAAGCCAAAAAGCTAGCGAACATCAAATGGATTCCAACAGTACGGATGAGTGTTCTAAGTGGGTGAAGAACCTACGCGAGCATGTATTAAAAATATCTTGTAGATACTTTCACCAGCTCAGTAGCTCAAAGCCATGAAGTTGAGTCTGAGGCACTAGAAATCGGCTGCAGCATACGGAAAGAATAAGATGTAAGATGTTCGGCTGCAGCCGCTGGTAAAAAATGTTTTTATTACATTTCGCGAGCGTATTTTACGCTACTCACGAAATACTTGAAAAGCGGGCAGCGAGTCAAAATAAATAAATATCAAGGCACACACAAGAAATGAAGAGGGGTTGTAGGTGGATACCCGCCCCGTCATAGAGCGTATAAATAAAAACCCCGACTAAACAGGGGAAAAAATATAAAAAACATCAGTCACACTGCCGCACAAAGCCACGCGCATCAAAGCGTATTCACAAGTGGTCCTCCGAGCCTCACTGATTTTCCAAAGGCTAAAGGATATTTAGCCAGAAGTCCCTCGACTTTCTTTCTCTGCGCCTTACCATCCGCGAACCTGAAGGAGTTGTCTAGGAAACTTTGCTGCCAGCTACTCAAGTCGCTGCTCAAGTCGCTTGTCGGTTGAAGCTGCCGGGAAATCATGAAAAATGCAGAAAAAATTAAATAAAATGCGGATGGGAAATAAAACGCAACCGGATACTTGCCAATGCCTCGCGGTTCGGGTAGTAAATTTAATATATGAACTGGCGCTCAAATCATTCAAGTGAATAAGGTTCGAATGGCAAGAGATATTTGAATTGGTTTCATGAATGTTTGTATACAACAACATCAATGCGAAAAATATAAAATTAGCTTATATTTACAATACATAAAAACTCGATTGCTGTTTGTGGCGAGAATATTTTTAACCACAAATGAAAATGAAATTAGCAAAGCTTCAGCCACATTTTGCCCAATTATAGCCGCACTTTAGACATCCTTGAAAAATTAAGACTACTGACATCGGGTAGAAGGATTTGGCGACCAACAAAAGCCCCTGAAAAGCCCTTGAGGAGACCTGTCGCCATTTAATACGATTTTTCTGCAGGATCTCCTTGTCGCCGAGATTCCCTTTGTTGAGCGCCTTCCACTCGCGGGTTCCGGCTTCGGCGTTGGCTCTCCGATTTTCTTCTTTTTCCGCTGAATGCAGATTATGTTTTCATTAAATTATGGTAGCTATGGATACTTTTATACAATCCAAAGCTACTTCAAACGCGAGAGTGGTGCGTGCAAAGCAGTTGCGACCCGTCGCCGCAGACTCCGCCTTTCGAGCTCACTCCATTTCTTTTTTTTACGGGGGAAGGACATCCCAAAGAAACGCCAGGATATTCGCATAATAGAAGCAGTGGCTGGGAATGGGGGTTTCAAGGGATGGGGTTGGGTGTGTGAGTGTATGGTGCAGGGCTCCAGAATAGTCAAACTTAATCGTAGTTTATTTTTATTACATTTACTCGTATTGCAGGACTCCCATTTCTCAACACGCACATTCGTTACCATGCATTTGCATGCATCCTGATCGTCGGCAATGTCCTTATAAGAGGTCTATTACTTGTTGAAAAAATATAATCAGATTAAAATTATTCTCAAATTATAATTAGTCTCATTATATACATATATTAGTATAGAGTATAAAAATAAAAGGACCAACATTTTCAAGAAAAAGGACAGTTTATTATTAATTTATTTGTTAAATTGATATAGATTTTCAAGAATATTGAACTTTAAAGATTTGTTTTTGATGTTAAATGAAGCCTTCGGATGAAAAGTTTTATTTAGCTATTTCTGCAAGTCTTTTTCTTTGAAGGATATTTAAGGACTCGACCATTTGAAGTTTTCCTCATTTTTTCGCGCTAAATTGACACGAGACGTCCCCGCTTGCAAGCGAGTTGTGTGTGAGTTTTTCCTTCTGCTTTTCCGGCTGTTGTTGTTAGTGTGGCACGTACATTTATTACTTTTCCCATTCTCCTCTCACACACACGCACACACGCGCACACACACACAGAAGCAAGTGCGATTCGCAGTCTCCTACAGATGCATGCAAAGCGGTTTTCATTTTTTATTGCGAAAATGTAACGTGCCGCATGCGAATTGGTTGCTTTGAGTTCAGCTGCCCCCCATCCCTTGAAGCACTCCTGCTCCTGCGGAGGGAAAAAGTCACTCCGGCAGCCTTTTCGGCACCGCCATCGCTTTTAATGTTAACTTTTTCCGTGCCCCACTTGCGAAGAAAATATGAAAAATATTCGTAACAGAGTTGTTTGAAATGTACAATAAGCATTCAAGTGGCTTCGCCGAATGCCGGGTATATTCCAAAGGGGGTTTATCCCGAATGGGGGACTTCAGGATGGGGTTCTGCGTATGCGAACTTTCGTTAATGTGGAGCCAGAACTTCGCCGAGCAACTGGCTCAATGGAAGTGGGACACAAATTATATTGAAGGAATGTGCATATTTCATTTAAAAGTATTTAAGTATATGGTAAAGTTATTTAACTCCCAGGGCGATTAGTTGTATATTTATGGGAAAATAAGGAAAGAAACTGCATATTATTCAGAGCCCCCCTTTAAAATATTACGCATACGCACTGTTGCCCACTGTCTTCCCACGCAAAGCACCTAAAGGACTGCCATCCATCAGGCCGCCGGCTCACCTCCTCCTTTCCATCATTCCGTGGTGCATCCGTGGCATCTCACAGTTACATATGAAAAAGTTCCCGTCTGTGACGGTGCAAACGAGTGCCTGAGATACGAGTAGGGAAAATTTTTAATAATTTCTGCATCTCCGGTCTGCGCTCTGAATGAAAATGGTTGCTTTGATGGCGGCAGCAGCGTAACTAACAATAAAACTTTTTAGTGTGAAGCGGCGAGGACAAAAATATGGACACATATGAAGTCATAAAGTCATATTAACACGTACGAATGCGCACAGGATATTAATGTTCAGTGCACATCCAGTCACACACACGCACACACACACTTTCGCATCCATGAAGACAGCCAGAAGGGGCATAGTTTTTATATTCGCCAAGTTGCCCGACTCCAATGCTAATATAATTTCATATATTGTGGTTAAATTCTCGCACCGGCCCAGCAGCCGGAAACGGAAATGAGCTTCAGCCTTTTTTTGCCCACTTTTCATTTACAATATTATTTCGCAAAGTCGCCGCAAACTAATTTCAGCCAATGCCCGTGGCGAAACCAAAGTGAATGCATTGCACCAAAAACTTTATGAATTACAGCAGTTGCAGTGGCGTCTGTAGAAAAAACAATAATACTCAGCAATGCCATCCGCTGACCGCAGCGGAAAAAACTGCATCCGAAATTGTTTCTCGTTTTTTTTAAACAAATATTTCCCGGGCCCCCAAAAAAGAGTTCCGTGAGCCAACGTGGGGGCACTCAAAGCGTAAATGGCCAATACAAACGCATTCGAGTTCGTCTGGCGGGGGCATTTCAATCAGCGACTTCTTCAAAATCGTTTTCGAAAACGGACTTTTGACAAGTGGTTGAAACACTTGGATGGTTGCCCACATAATCGAGGGCCGAACATTGAAAATTAACAGATTCTAGATGGTAAGTGAAATGCTATTCAATATGTAAAGTATGTCACCTTTATTCTAAACGAATATAACTATTATTTAAAATTATATTTCTAAAAGTATCTGGACTATAGCAAGTCTTTTTCTTAGAATAAACTTAGTCGTTAACTTTCTATAACTCATTTGTGTAGAAAAATTCGGCCATGAAGAACAAAAACTTTTGAGCTGAGGATCTTAAAATTGTATCTCTTTAATTAACTAATTATTTTAAACTACTTACCTGCTTTAAACCACATACTTTAAATCTAAAATCTACCTCCCATAAAACATTTAAAACATCTCGATAGGCCCTCGCTGGGCGAACTCTCACACGCATTTGCAGCAACCACAAATGGCAACCAGCTTTTCTGGGTGGACTTGTGCATGTGCTGGGCGGGATTGGGAGGACATGGACATGGGTGGTGGGCGGTGTAGTGGAGGTAGGAGACCGCGAGGCCACTTGTTTGGTGCACAAGTGGCGGTGCCAGTGGCTGTGCGACTGCAGCATGGCCATCGAGCGCCATCCAATCGCCATGGCCATCCAATAAATTGCTGCCCCCGGAGTGTGTCCGATGGCAACCAACTCAAGTTGAAATTGGTCAAAAGTTTAACATATTTGCGTGTGTGTGTCCGAGTGGCGTACTCGGTGCCGCGAGGAAGGGGAGCAGTTGGTCGTGTTGGTCGTTCCGCTCGTTTTTGGCGCATTTTCGGGGTATAAACGACCCCACAGCATATACGCTTTTGTTTTTGTCGAGTGCCTCCCCCAGCAATTTTGGAATTTAAGTACGCAAACGGGGAGCTCAACCGTTTAATCGTTTAATAGAAATAAACAAAAACTTGGCGCTTGCTTAAATAAAGTTGAAAACTTCATTTAGGTTGCAAATTATAAAAATAATCAACTTCACTATACATAATTCAACAATAACTCTTATAAAAACTAAATAATAATTAAATAATAAAACTAACAATAAATAGTATTGAGTATTTCAACAAGTAATAAAGCTCTTCCGTTAGATGCATAAAATATATTTACTGCTAGTTAACATTATACATTCAAAGTAATTCATATTTCGATTTCATTTCAATATTTGACTAAACTTTAACTATCAGATTTAGTTTAACTACGGACTAAGCTTGTGCTTCAGAGTAGAGGTACAGAATTGTTGCTCGAGTATGTATTAAATAATCTCATAAGGAACGTATTACGACTAAGGCCTCGAGGCGAAAGGCAGCGCCTAAGATCTACCGCAGCATTGCAGGGTAAGTAATTGTTATATCGTTACTTCGATATCCAACAGCGCACTGGGTAACATTCTAAGCGGGATAGTACAAAGGCGTCGCACAACCGTAGGAAAGCTTTGACTAGCACTTTGAGATTCGAGTAAATGACTAAATAGATTTCAACGTGGGCTTTGGTTAGCATCTCAGTAGTTTACTGTAACACACAAACGGCCGAGGCGCCGCTATACTGGTTGTTCAAGCGTCGACGCATGCCCTCCAGATAAATGTCGCGACTGAATAGGCCAGCAGCCAAGGGAATTCTAAAAAAAGGAAAGTTCATTAGCATTTCATTGTAACCATTCCATGTACTTACGCATCGGTTCCCGCACGGATGAGTGTTCGGAAAAGCGCCCACACTGGCTTGTGGTCCGAGGTGGTTATCGAAGGCACCGAGTCGTAGAGCAGACATTGGACGTGGGGCTGCGTAGGTGTGGAAACACCAGGCACAAGTGTCTGCCGACGGATGACTAGTCCCTGCATTTGGCGGTACTTGTAGAGAATGC
This sequence comes from Drosophila yakuba, assembly GCF_016746365.2. Taxonomy (NCBI): domain Eukaryota; kingdom Metazoa; phylum Arthropoda; class Insecta; order Diptera; family Drosophilidae; genus Drosophila; species Drosophila yakuba. Next base: position 12,415,049 of record NC_052529.2, on the reverse strand, counting down.
GATCCGTGTAGGCAGGCGCCCGCTGCTTTGACGAGGTATCGAAATTCTGGCTGCCCGGATCGTACTTGTACGTGGGTGGAAACGTGATGTTTGCCTCCATAAATCCACGGAATGCGGCGCCATCAGCCAGAACGGAAGTCAACTGATCCGTATGCATGTAACCGTGCGGTAAGTGCGACGGCAGCGGGAACTTGGTGTTCTGAATCCATTCCAGCAGCTTCTCACGTGGCTCGCCCAGTCGAAAGTTAAGATCGCCGCACCAGAAGACATTGTCAAAGTTCTGTGTGACATCTTTGTTCTTATGCCGCTGATTGGGCAAATTGCGAGGCAAGTCCAGAGCATTGATAATCCGCTTTACGTCCGACACACGCTCCTTCACCTTTTGCTGGTGCGCCGTTAAATGCGAGGTCACAAACAGCATGGAAGTGCCAAACAGGCAAAAGGATATGGCCACGGCTCCCTTTGTCCGAAAGGCGGAGCCCGTGCGCACCGACATAGAAGCATCCTCGGGTACGGAGCAGTACCAGATCAAGTCCCGTCGCATATACACAGCCAGATGAAGGGTACCCAGAGTTGTGGCATGGAAGAGCACGTGGGAGGGACCTAACGTCTCCTGAATGGTGACCTCCCACTCGAAGCGGTCTGGAGTGGACTCCTGTGTGCCCATTACCACAATGTCGGGAACGTGCTCCACATTGGCTGGTAGCACAAAATCATTCAGTTGTCTGCAATAAAAAGTATTATGTTTACAAGTTCTAAACTCAAAAGCATTTCGATTTAATATCTGAAAATATATAATTTATATGTACTTACTTGGGTGGACTGTGGCCATTCATATTCCAAGTGCCCACAAAGACGGTGATCTCCTTTTGTGGCAGCACGCGACTCAGCTCACTGGGACCCAAAAGCGAAGTGGATCCCAGCCTGCCATCCAGGAAACTCCGTTCCCTTGCCTTATCCGCCGGGATAAGGTTCAAAGCATGAGCCGCCATTAAAGTCTGGCGGGCCAAATTAGATCCGGAACCCTGTCTTTGGAGTGTCATGTTCTCGTGCGACATAAACCTCACGCCTGGCTGCTCCTCAATGTGTTCTATTCCATCTGGCTGAGTGGCTATATTGGGCGAGGACATGTGCTGTGGTGTGGTGGCCCTTTTAATGTCACCAGGTTCGTTGGCTGCCTGAAGAGGAGGTAGCTCTTGTCCAGGTGGATAGAGCTTTAAACGCAGTCGGGAACGGCAGGCTGATACTGCCATGGGTCGAATGGGCGACCGATTTTGGAGGCTTTCGCTCCGTGCAACCGAAGCGCTGGCCGCCGCTGGGCTGCACTGGGCAAAAAAGGTCTTGCTGGCCACCGGTGATTCTGGGGCACTGGCACACTCACTGGACGGACGCGGTCGGCGAGTGGATCCTTCGCTGGAGTGCAGCGAGCCCGAGTTGTTGTCCACCATGCTCCAGCTTAGCGAGAGGTTATCGCGGCGCAGAACACTGTTGTTATCCGGTATGGAGTTATACCGCACGGTCACCGGCGGCGTCATCGGTTTCTTTTCCGCCTTGCAGCACAGACTGAACTGGTGGCTAAATCTGTTGTGATTGGGTGAGCGATGCTTGGGCGACTTGCGCCGCATCACCACGTCGGCTCCTCCATCGCTTTGGGAGCCCGCATCCGTACTGTGCCGGTGCGAGTGGTTCTTTCCTTTCGAGGAACTTGGCTTTGCCCGCCTGTGGAAGCTGATCAACCCGCTGTGTGACTTTTCCAGCGGCAGCGTTTGGCTCTTGAGGGTGCTGCCATTGTTAGTAACATGGTTTGCAGACGTATCCGCATTGCACTTGGCGAAACTGACATCGTATTGCCCACAGGCGGACACGGGTCTCTGTTGTAGTCTTGGCGATTCGGGGGTCACGGGATGTGGCTCCACTTTACTAGGTCGCTTGCTCAGCAAACCGAACAGGGAGCTAGCGGACTTGTGACCAGATCTGGGGCTGCTGGTGGAACTGGTTATCCGCTCCTCACTTCCCGCGCTGCTGTGCTGCATGTTGGCTTAAGTTCGAACCAAATGTTTCTATCATCTAAGGTGAAGGTGCTAAGTAGTTATCATGCCCGCCTTTGTCAAGTTAATTTACGCTATCTGCCGGATCTCTCGAACCGAGCTCATTGTGCGATGGCCTCTGGCTGCCGGCCATATGAATAGTAAAGCCAGACGTCATCGAGCGAACGAGCACAATGCAAATGCGACTTTGGTCCGGCGTTCTGGCTGGTCGCAATGCAAATTATTTTCGGCCCGGCGATGACGTACACGAAATCAGGCTAATTGGGCTGACTGGTGGGGATTGCGTGCGCGGCTCTGTAAGATTTGAATGAAAGCAAACATTTAGGCGGGTTGTTAATACCAAGGGTATAATACACTTGCTCACCTGCAGGCAAATAAAATACATATGTGGGCAGATCCTTGGGGCGAGAGCTGAAAGGATTCAGAAAATCAATATGCTGGGTAATAACTGTGGCGACACCACCGCGATATATAAAAAGGGGAGGATTGTGGGCGACTTGGGGGGGTGGTTGGTCGAGGAAGGGTGGTCTTTGGCGACGACGTAACAACATTGGCATGCTGCGGCGCCCACACATCCAAGCACTGAGCACTCAGCATCTGAACGTCTGAACACGAGCACAATATCCGTCGTCTGCTGATTCGATTCTCTGGGATCGAGAGATTTATAATTAGCAGACCATTGTTCCCGCCAGCGCAGCCTTGTTGTTCTTGTGTTGTTGGCCTACGTCTAGCATAAAAGCAGCAACAATGACACACATGCGACATTCAAGTTCAGGTTCAGGTGCGCATTGATTCCGCTGTTGGTGTGCTTTTCATGTTCCGCACTGTATGCACTACACTTCGATGCTGCTGTCACCTATGCGATTTATGTAATTTTTGTATGATTTACCGCGTTCTAAAGTTGTTTACACCCAAAAACTCGGAGCAACTGCGGACCGTGCCGTGGGAACTGCGATTTAGGGGTGGCAAAAGTGAGCAGTCAACTGCCGATAAGTAGGTGGAAGTATCGATACTTGCGGGGGTGCCCGTTTCGTGACACGAAGCATACTCTTTTTAAATAATCCAATAAGAAAGTAAGCACATATTCTGAACGACAAATATATAAACAACAAACAATTATTAACACACCCATTAGAGCAACAGATATACATAATATTTTAAAAAGTAAGCTAACTACAATTTAATATTAATAATGCTAGTTTATTAAATAATTAAAAACATATTTTTAAATACCTTTGCATATTTAGTATATACTTAAGAAACTCACTGCAATTCACAGCCACACTAAAAGTGCCATCGAAATCGACTTGCTATCGGTGCTCGTAAGCCGCACCACTAGTATTTCGTTTCGGTCGGTACGCGGTTCTACGGTTTTGTTCAACGGATTAGCGCAAGTTTAGCACGATGGCGGCCCAGACGATACTGTTTGATTTTACGCTGGACAAGGACAAAACGGCCGACGAGGAGGCGCGCCTCCAGGTGGCCAAGATCCTGCGTAACGAGCTGGAGCAGCTGTTCCCCCAGCTGGAGCTGGCCTACTCGATGGAGTCGCCGGAAAACGGCTACTTTGCGGTGCTGCACGAGAACAAGGACACGGTGATTACCTGCCGCATCTTCCAGCACGGCCTGCTGACGCTCAACGTGGAGTACTTCCTGCCCGACGGCAAGGAGCCCATCATATCCTTCGACGTACGTATCCCAGTGCCTTGTAGATTCCTTGAAAACTCAAACGAAAAAGCTGTGTAAGCAACCAAACACCCAACAGCAGCAGCACCACCACCACCCACATCTTACTTACCCTCCCAGTTTCCGTGTCGCGGCTGATTAGTTTGGGAAAGGGTCTTCCGCCCACCGGGTAAAATTGATTTTCCGCGCACTTGGACCCGAGTGTTGTTGGTAAATGATACATGTGGGAGTGGATGTGGGTGTGGGTGTGGGTGTGGGTGTGGGTGTGGGTGTGGGTGTGGGTGTGGGTGTGGGTGTGGGTGTGTGCATGGAAAGTGGGCAACTTTGTGGGTGGGTGTGTGTGTCTGTGTGTCTGTCTCTGTGTGTTCCTGACCACTCGCCGAGCTCAAATCCCCGGCACTTGGTCAGGGTCAGTTCGTCCGCCCTTGGCCTCAAGTGATGGCTGCCCCCATCGAAGCACTTTCCCTGGTTTCTATTATCTAACACCTCTCTACAACATACATAACACACATCACACAGCATTTTCAGCTGGGCTTTGCTAGGTTAACTCGCCGTTCCGGTCCCGTTTTTATGATTTTCGCATTTGGGCGAAGCACGTGGATTCGATTCGCTTTGGGGCCTGGTTTATGAACCTCAAAAAACACCCAGAATAGGTGGCTCTTATCACAAAAATCAGATTTCAGTTTAAACCCTTGGGCTCGCTTTATTTCGTGTATGAAGTGTGTTATTTGGTACCTGAACTTCCTCATAACTTTTTACTCTACGTATGCATGTGCATATAAACAAACCTAAGTCAACATGAAGTCCGTTGATACCAAAAATCACAAGGTTTTTAAAAATACAACCAGCTTATGTATGTAAAACAGCGAAGAATATAAATTTTGATTTAGTTATTCCGATTTTCTTGCATCATTTATTTAAGTACATCTAACCTACACCTACGGCTATAAAAATAGCACCAGAAAATTTTCAGAGCTGCCAAAAAGTCTATAATGCTCCTGTGCTTTTAAAAGTACTGCTGAAACTAAGAAAATTATTTCGAGTTATTGAAATTTAAAGTATAATTTTAATATAATGATAAAGATAATGTTCTTATGATGCTTCTTTCTGCTTTATAAATTATTTTGTTTAATCAAATCATCGCTTAAAAAATTAAGCAAAATTAAAGGTGTTCTGAAGAACAATACCATACCAATCTCATACTTTCAGACCCATTATTATTTGGAATGCCAATATGCTATATGTTATTGAACGCAGCTGTTTTATTCGCTGGTGTGGAACTTTCCTTATCTAGCCGGCATCGTTTTTCTGATTGCGACTGTGTTTGCTGTTGGTTTGCGGATTTCGCAAGCCGCGTGTGGCTAAGCCTTCTATTGTGATTTTTTGCGATTTTGCAATATGCCTATGCCTGCTGCACACACAAATGAAACAAATATGTCGCCAGAATGCATATATGTACTTGCATGGCTCGCTGTACGAGTATATTCCCTTTTTCGTATCGTTTCGTTTCGTTCTGTTCACTTTCCTTTTTCATAAGTATCAAGTATTTGGGCCTAAAAATAGTCTTTCTTGGGCCGGGCGGGCTGCCTGTGTCGTCGATTGGTGTGAGTGGTGGGCCGTTTGAATAGTTTCCCTCCTCGCGGATGAAGGTCACCTTCCATTATTATAATTTATTCATACTGAGTGCCCAGCCGGCGGACATGCACATCCGTCGCTAATGCAAGGACCTTAATATAATGGAATTACCATTGCAGACCATGCGCACCATGGAACTGATTCTGCGACAGAAATTCGATTCCGATCGGTCCAAGTACTTGCCCCCGATTAAGCGCGGTGGATATATCGACATATACATGACTAGCTCAGGTTGGTCGAAATCAATGCAACTTATGTACAATCAACCAAACTCAATTAAATCTCAATCTCAACTCAACCAAATTCAGTTTAGTTCCTGCTAGTTCCATTTGCAATGAATATAAACATATATACTCGTATCTATATCTATCTACTCGAAATCACTTCACATACAATCCTACAATTGCAATATATGCCGAAATTCTCTTTCAAAATTCCACTGCAGAATCTAGAACACCCGTGCAGTTTTTCCACTAGTATTTCCGATTGCCGCCACCGCAAAAAAACCGAAAATAAATAATACTCGATTAAAAAACCCTCATGATCATCACATAAATTGGACACCGTATCTCAGGCGCTGTAAATTCACCCAGTCTTCATTTCCAATCCAGAATTTGAACCGCCTCCAAGCTCTGCACATTGCCAAAGCCACTGATCATGTTAGCCTAGCGTGTTACCTCCTAGGGGATTACTTTTCCAGGCCACTCCTGCATGCTAGTTTGTCTAATCTTTTATAGGAGCCTTCTACCTCGTAGCAGTGGTGCCAAATTGCTCATTTTATTTCACTGGAATTAGTAATAGTTTATACCCTTTACTTTTTAATAATAGCTGCCATATATCCACGCTGATTTTATAGAAGCTCCTTGGCACCACTGCAAACTAGCATACCCACTGTTCTGAGATTATTATTTAATTTAAATTACGTTTTATTTTCATATCTATTCCATCGACACTCGACCGATCCATCGATCATCATGAACAACCGCTGCCACATCTCCTGGACCAAATTACTCACCAAAATTGCCACGAACTTGTGAATAAATGTGTAAACTATTGAATTATACTTACGCCCCAACGCACATGTGTCACCTGCCCCGATCTCGTACTCGCTCCACGTCGTACGCTCGCTCATAAATTGGTTCCTCAACTATTGACAATCGACTACAACCACTACAACCAAACTGCCACCACAACACGGTCTAAAATCCTAAAATAAAACTGTATAAAAACTGTATGAACACAAACGGACATCCGCAGAGCGGTAAGAGCCTGGAGAATGTCCTGGCAATCAAACTGAAGGCCATCAAGGCCCAGAAGCTGCCGACGCTGAAGCGCGGCGATGTCTCCAGGTACTTCCCATCGTCAGGTAAGGCAAACCCAAATCCGTTTGGTTAACCATATCGCAAATTTGCAAATAGAGCAACTACTACTCGTACTACCGCTACTGTATGTCATCCGAAATGTGTGATCGTATGACCGTTGAGCGTATGCAGCACCATCGAGCTGATTGTTGTATCAGAGTTCTTCTAGTGGCACCCAGCATGATAGATCATTTCAGTCATTTACTTCTGATTTACCTGATTTGCCTATCTCTTTTACTTTTCTGTAAGAGTGCATTCGTTTCTCTGCATGCGCCGCCTAACAATTGATCCGAAATCAGTACTAGTAATCAATAACAATATCGCATTCAATACGGCCACTGAGGCATCACTAATCCATGCCACTCTTCCGCAGATGAGCGCATCATCGAATACGACATCGACAAGGTGGTTTTCGAGGCGCGCTCGCCCTTCCAGAAGATCCAAATCATGCACTCCAAGACGCTGGGCAACATGCTGCTCCTAGACGAGCTGCAGAGTAAGTATACCATGTTTGGCTTGGGCATCAGAATGTGATGCACACATGGATGTGCCAACGGTGTCAGGGTCACCAATCGATTGGTGAAAGTGCCGCATAAAAGGTCACGTGCAGTTGCCTTAAAAAGGGGCATCATAAAGAATTCGGGGTTTTTAACGATTTGTTTTCATTTTTTTTCGCTTTATTTGTTCAAACACTCGCATAATTACAAAAATAAATATTCCGTATCACGGGCTGTTATTATAGTGTTAAATTACAAATATTCCATATCACGAGCTCCTATTTGCTTGTTAAACAAATAAAATGAAATATTCACTATCACGGGAATCTTATGTCTGAAAAATAGCAATATTAAAGGTAAACTTGAAAACATTACTGACAGACTGGAATTAAAACTTTATATAGTAATATTATTACCTAAATGTTTTTTATAAAAGGATATATTAAGCTTTAACAAGGTATTGGTGCCTTCAGCTGCTCCGAATCTTGTTTAAATAAAATTAATGTTCCATTTCCCCCTTCAGACATTGCTGAATCCGATCTGATCTACACGGAGACCCTGATGTGTCGCGGCGTGGAGAACTACGAGGGCAAGGAGATCTGTATCCTGGGCGGCGGCGATGGCGCGCTGCTGTACGAGCTACTCAAGGAGAATCCAAAGCACGTGGTGATGCTGGAGATCGATGAGCTTGTGATGCAGACCTGCAACAAATACCTCAACGTGATCTGTGGCGATGTGCTGGAAAAACGCAAGAGCGACCAGTACGAGATAATTGTGGGCGACTGTGTGGAGTACTTGAAGAAGTTCATCGCCGAGGGCCGCAAGTTCGACTACGTGTTTGGGGATCTCACTGATATACCCATAACCGATGCTCCGGAGGGCGAGACCTGGGACTTTATTCGTACCATCTTTGAGCACTCCTTCAAAGTGCTGAAGCCCGATGGAAAGTATTTGACTCATGGCAACGGGTCCACCTGCAAGGTGCAGCTGCGTCTGTTCGAGGAGCAGTTGAATTTGCTGCGTCCGAAGGTGAAGTTCACCACCACCAAGGCGTTTGTGCCGTCGTTCATGGAAGAGTGGCTCTTCTACCAGGTGACCTTCGCCTGACAAGCTCAGGTGGACTCCTCAGCAGCAGCAGTAGCTACTTCTAGCGCACCACCAACCGCCAGTCACACACCAGCATCACACAGCGTAAGTCAGGAACCGGAAACCGTCGGGGAGATGCTCCAGCTGCACTCCTACACAGTCACTATCCACGGAGCAGCAGTCGGAGTTCAGGAGGAGGAAGTTATGAATAATGAAGCCGTGGGACAATTGAAGCCGCGACCAAGGCGTCGAAAGAAGCGTGTGCACTACCACCACACACTGGTTTCTTAGTCCAGAAAGCACGGAATCTGAAGCACAAGCTGATCGCCATCATCGAAACCATCGCAACAAGAAACCCAAACAGAAGAAAACACGCACTTCCAATGGCTGTTACTTACAATTGAAAACCAAACCAAATACTGAACCCAATTCGTTTACGCTTAAGTTAGGCTTTAGTTCCGTTTCTCGTCCACTGATTTCAATGCTAAAACTAAGTGAAAAGTACAACCAAAAGGCTAAAATAACTTATGTATTCGTTTTTATTTGAATTACGCCTAAGCATAGCATGTTGGCCAACTATTTGTAATATTTCGTATAACGTGTAAATCTATATATTGTAGAGCATATGTTTAGTTATATCCATTAACCAGCAAAGTGAAGCGGGGAAGGCCCGATCGAGGATGTGTGCATGTGGGTGTGAGGACGCGTAGCAGAAAACACCAACTTTTAATGCTGTAATAACGATTGATACCAAACATTTTAAACGGGAGAACTACAAGTTAAATAAATAGTCGTACGCAGAAATACATTGGTTTTACTTAATATTCCAGTAATATTACTCATACGCAGTGTTAGCCTGTCTTACATCAAAATGGATAACAAGCCAAACAAACCGTTTCACCACTAAATACTGAATAAAATTGATTTTAAGTTATCAATATTTCTAAGTTACTTCATTTAATTTCAAATTTTATCGTGAACCACCCTATTCCCCCCACTTGTCAGTGTTGGAAAGCGTGCAACAGAGCACGCACTAGATATGCCCAAGTGCCCAGCAGTTGGACGTTAATTTCACTTGTTACGTTGGTTTTAATATTCACCTGGAGCAAAGCGGACAAAATGGAGAGGAAACTGCACAGTGGAATGCACCATCCCACCCTGCGGCAGCTGCAGGAGTCGGGCTGCGAGATAGCGCCGCACAATCTCATGTATCCGGTGTTCATCGTGAGCAACAACGACGACGTGCAGCCGATTGCCAGCATGCCGGGAATCTCGAGACTCGGACTGAATCGCCTGAGGGAGCACCTGGAGCCGCTGGTGGCCAAGGGATTGTCGTCGGTGCTGCTCTTTGGCGTCGTGGAGCCGGAGCTGAAGGATGAGCAGGCCTCCAATGCGGATTCCGCAAAGAATCCAGTGGTTCTAGCTCTGCCAAAGCTCCGGGAATGGTTTCCAGATCTGCTGATAGCCTGTGATGTGTGCATCTGCCCGTACTCCTCGCACGGTCATTGTGGTCTCCTGGGCGAAACGGGACTGGAGAACGGACCCAGCATAAAGCGGATAGCTGAGATTGCCGTGGCTTATGCCAAAGCAGGAGCCCACATTGTGGCTCCTTCGGACATGATGGACAACCGGGTGAAGGCGATCAAGCAGGCCCTCATTGATGCCCAGATGAACAGCGTGTCCCTGCTGGCGTACTCCGCCAAGTTCACCTCCAATTTCTACGGACCCTTCAGGGAGGCGGCGCAATCCGCACCGAAATTCGGCGACCGCAGGTGCTATCAGCTGCCCAGTGGCTCCAGGAACTTGGCCATGAGAGCCATTCAACGCGATGTCGCCGAGGGCGCAGACATGCTGATGGTGAAACCTGGAATGCCTTATCTGGACATTCTCCGCTCCACGAAGGATTCCTACCCGTATCACACGCTGTACGTTTACCAGGTTTCCGGGGAGTACGCTATGTTGTATCATGCTGCCAAGGCGGAAGCCTTCGACCTCAAGGATGCCGTACTGGAGGTCATGAAGGGCTTCCGGCGCGCTGGTGCGGATTGCATCATCACCTACTACACACCCTTTCTGCTGGACATTATCGCAGAGGCGAAATAATGGTGTACCGCCAATGTTCGATGTGCGATGTCTTAATACCATGTTCATGTACATACGTAGATTAGAGTGGACCTATCAGAACTTTAATTTTGTACACTTTTGTAACAGATATAGCAGTGCAATCTTTGCAGCACTTTTTACATATTTATACGGAGCTCTCCATAGACTAATAATTTTTAATACTAAAAGGGGATAAATATTAACTTGTATTTAGGGACCAGCATATTAAGTTTACCGATTAAGTGGCTTAAATAAAACGCAAAGCTTTTACATACTTCAATATAGACAATATTTTGATGCACTAGGATTTAAATTCAATAAAAGAAGTCCACTCTAATCTTGAATCACCATTACTAGTGCTTTTGGAGTGGCTCGCTCAAATACACACACACAAACTAGAATGTATATTTCGATGGTCTTATCAATCGTCCGCATTTGGAAGTCTAATGTCCCGGGGCACATTTCGAATTTCAATTGCATGGCGAAATTCAAGCGGACGAACCGGTCGATCCAGTAGCAGCAAATTAAAAGATATTCGTTTTGTGATGGCACTTAACACTTTAATGTGAAACTCTTTCGATTGCATTTACAAATGGGCTACGGTGAGCATTGAACACTGGCTGGAGCTTACTTGCTAAATTGGTACCAGTTTAAGTCTTACGAAAAGATTAAAATCACAAAATCAAATGCATTAAGTACGTAAACAATTGGATAGGCTCTGGTTTTGGGTAAAAATGGATCATTAAGGATTCGGTACTATTTGTTATTAAGAACATGTTCTGATAAATAACATTTCGTAAGCATTTCACAACTTTCACTTTACAGGAAATTAAGTTGATGTTCGGATTTCTTATACAATATATATAGTATAATAAACTTCAGCGATGTCGATTCAAAGCAAGTGTTTGAATCGGTAAAAGGAAACTGACTTATATAAAATTACCTAAGCTCCAGTTCGACCAAATTCTATTAAAATTGAATATAGAAACACTTGCAAATGTGTTTTAGGAAATCGAAACTAACTTAAAATTAGAATGTAAACTAAAAACAAAGTAAGGAAACTACAGCTATTAATAACAAACGGAAAATACTGAGTGCATTAAGGATAAATAGTTTGGAATACAAAGGATCCGCGATCCGCAGATTTAGGGACTCTCGCTGCTGTGGATGCGGCTGTGCTCCAGGATATCCGTGTTCTGCATGGGCTCCAGATCCGCTTCAGAGATAATCTCCGCCAGCCACTGCTCGATCTGGACGGGGTGGAATGAGTCCTCATCGCCGCTGTTTGCCTCGAGAATGATCTTGAGATTTTCAAAGTTTTTAAGGATTAGCCTCTTGCCCGGCTGCAATTGTGGTCCCGATTCGCTTTGTGTTAGCGATGTGGTGGTCGAAACTGGCTCCTGTTTGGCAGCCGACTGCTTGGGATTGGAGTTGGCATCGCAACTGGAATCGGCAGCCGATGTTTGAACAGGCTCTGCCACCTGGTTGTAAGTCCTGCGTGGCTTCTCCACCATGCTCTTCTTTATCTCATTGAGGAGGCGATTGTAGAAATCGCAGGTGACATCGTGAATCTCAGTCTCCTCGTAGCGCTGGCCTTGTCCAGGCGTAGGGGTGGATTCCGAGCTGGGTTCGCGTTCGATCTTATCCGCCTTTTTGTTTGCCTTTTGCTTTTTGGACTGCGAACGGGAGCTGGCATTACTTGAGTAATTTGAACTGGAGGCGGTGGTCGTGGGTGTGGAGTTCGAGGGTTCGGTGGTACTGGAATCAGCGGATTTGGCCAGGGGAATCTCTGCACTCACCGCCTCTTCGCTGGCGCAGTTGATGGTCAGGCTGGCTATGTTGCGCAGGTTGATGGTGCCATTGCAATTGTTGATGGTGATTTTTGGCTTGAAGCGCTGCTTGCGACTCTTGGTTTTCGGTGGTTCTTGTACGCTGCCCTTTGATTTTGCAGAGGTTTCTCGCCCCAAGCTGGACACGGCTTCGGCAATCGAAGATTCTAGCTCGTCATCTAGTTCCTCCAAGTTTAAAGGTGGCACATAAGTATCCCTCTTGATCTTGGCCTTCTTTATTAGATCCTTGGCTTCCTGCAGTGTGATGTTGATAATGGAGCGCTTGGCATTGTCTTCTACGAGAGTTCTGTTGCGGGAAAAGTCCACCACAATGGCCTCCGGTGGGGCGCCGTCTTCGTCCAGGTCGAGATATGATACTTGCCCATCCTGCAGGCACTTGTACATGGTCTCGTGGTCATCTAGAGGCTCTATGTAGTCCTCGTTCCTCAATCCCGTGGTGCGGTAATCCTGCAGCGCCAGCTGCATGTCACTGTTGTCCAGCAGAAAGTGCCCGAAGCTTCGGATTGCGGTCAGTAGTTTCTCCTCCGCATCCTCGCTTTCCCCGGGAATGAAGCGCACACCACTTTGATCCTTTTCGCCAATGGAGTTGTCCACTTCGGAGGGGGACTTCTTCAGCAACTGCTGCTGCTGGCGAGTATTCGCTATGACCTCCAGTTGCCGCAGCAGCAACTTCTCGCGCATATGCAATGCAGCACGGATTTCATTGAACTTCTTTTGTACGGTGTCTTTGACCTGGGCGATGGAAAATTAGGGCGTGTATCAGTAAACAGCAGTCAAAGCGCAGTCTATTCGGTTTCAGGGGTTTAGGTATAAGAAAAGTGGAGTACAAACCTCATCCAGATTCTTGTCCATTTCGTGCGAGCTACTGTATACTTTCTCCTTCTAAACGTTGTGCATTTTTTTCATAAATTCCTGTGTATCAATATTTTTTGTTTGATCGATCAGCTGAGTTGCGAAGTGGCCGCCGTTTCCAGCTACTAAAATACCACAGTTCTCAAGAGCGCTTGTAACTATAACTGGTCATACTGTTAGCATGGCGGGAAAATTGTAATAGTAATTTTGATAAGGAGATATTGTTTAATACCCCGGATTATATTCAAAGTCAACAGAATTGCATCATTCATGATTTTAACTTTATGTAAGAGATGTTACTAAGCTTATATGCCTTAAGAACAATTTTATATTGCTCAATTTGCTTTTTAATTTCGTACAAAAAAAACTTAAACAGAAGCTACCGATATAATAGTTAAATTCTGCTTTTCTGTTAGTGTGCTTTTATTAATTCATTTTTACAATAGAAATATTTTGCCGCGCTGTTTTAACTTGCACCGTTAGCTGAACTGCCAGCGCTGCCACCTTGTTTGAAGCGTTTAACATAGAGATAATTCTTATACCTGTATGACACTACATTGTTGCTCGCATTAAAGTTAGGAGTAATGTGTTTTAAAATTGCAAACAGCAATCTTACGCTGGCAACCAATACGAACCTCAGGACAATGATAATTTAGATTGAAAAAAATAGTGCTTCTTAAAACCACCATTAGATAAAAGTTTAAAGCAGTGTCACAAGCCCATAAGCGGCTTAAAAGTGTGTGACCGTATGGTAACTTCCCAGCAATCCCTGTTACAGAGCTCTGTTAGCAATTCACAGGTTTTTTACACAGCCGAAATTCGGACACACCGTCGTCAGTTTGTTTTCATTTCAACTTGGCGTCGGGTTCACTCGAAATTTTGCACCGGAGGCGCGCATTTCAATTAAATTCGGGAGAGCGCTGAATGCGCACGCTGTTTCGTCAACCGTTCAAATATTTAAAGACGTAAAACATTGGTAAATTGTATCAGTTCTCTTAAAAAAAAAACCAATCGCCCATGTGTTAAAAATACATCGCTAATTCCGATAAATCGCCGGGAACAATATGAAGAGATTTTGTCGTGGATAGTGTTTAAAAACTACTTTTGATATAAATGTATTTAAAATATGTTTTTGTATTGGAATATGGATTTAAGAAGAGCATGAAATAAGAACTTACGTTCAAAAGCAAAAGCAAAACAAATCGAAAATCACCGCTTCCACGTATTTCTCAGCTGTCTTTGTCTTTGGCTCTGCCGTCTCTTTTCCACGCGTCGCGGCGCCCTCAAGTGTTTGGTTTTGTAATTGCCTTTGCTTCGTGAAACTGTGCTGATTTAAATGTTTTTATTGCACTTTTCTTAAAGTAATATTTTCCCCAAATGCAGTTGAAACATAACAATTGTCGCGTGGCTTTTGCAGCGCAGAGAAGAGAGAAAAAAGCAGCCGTGTTTTAATAACAATAGTCATCGCTTATTGTTGTTGCCCCAACTAATTTGAACTGTGCATGGGTGTGCGTGTGTGCGAGTCTGATTGTGTTTGTGTGTGAAGGCGCGTTGACGTTTGTTGTTGTTTTTTCTTTGCTCTGCTCAGACACAAAAAAAACGAAAGAAAGAAGGAAATATTCAGAGAATTTTGAGTTTGTTTCTCATTCCTTCTGCCAAAGAGAGAGAAGCGTAAAAAGAAGCAACAAACAAGACAAAACAATAAAAAAAATCAAGGGAAACACACAACACACATGCAAAGCAACAAAAGAAAAGGCAAATAAAAGAGAGCGAGAGAGCGCGAATTGTGTCAGTGACGCCAAAAAATTTAAAAATATCAATAATGCCCTCTAGTGTTTTATTTTCGTTTCGCCAAACGGTTTATAATTAATTAACTGCAACTATATTTAATTGGTTTGGTGTCGGCATTGTTTTTATTGCTCATTCGATTGTGTTTCCACTGCTTTTGCCGTCGTTCTGCCTTTGCGATTGCGAGACTGTCTTTGCAAATTGTCTTTGCGTCGGCGGGTCGTGACTGGATTCCATTGAATATTTTACAAACAGATGATGCATGTGGTTGTACGTACATATGTATGTTTGTTTGTTTGTCGCCTCCAAAACCACATGTGCTTGGGTTGATTTCTTTAAAATATGCTCTATAGGAATACAGTTAGTTGCTGCTTTTCGCTTTCTTGACTAGCTTTTTTTTATCGCTTCTAGCTTTCCGGTTTTTCTCCCTTTTCTCTCCCCTTTTTTGTTGGCCCCATCTTGTTATCATCGCTAAAAACCTGTTTTGTTTTGTTTTTCTTTTTTACCTGGTCTCTGGGTTTCAAATTCGGAATTACCTCATTTTACACCTCAATCTCGGCGCTTTTCATTTAGCCTCTGCGACTAACCCACTAAATTAAATAATTTTGAATTCGCCCGCATTTGTAGGTCGCTGAAATGTTGTTGCACTTTCAGCGAGTTCAATTCGCGTAAATATTTATCAGAATCGAAAATACAGAAGAGTAAATACGCAAAAATTTAGTGGGATAATCCGGTCTATAAAAATTCATACCTGAGCGGCGTAAATGTATTATATTTTTAGAATGTTTAATTGTAGGAAAGCACGTATCCGCCTATTTTACCCATTAAATACGAAACGATACAAGTGAATTATTAATTCATTTGACCCAAAATCCGCATAATAAACTGATTATTTTAATATAAAACAAATATTTATATTATTTAATTTTTGAACATTTAAAACAGCACAGTTGAAACCCTATAACTACCAAATAAACACGACAACCAAGTGAAGACAAACCAACAATTAGTGCATATTCTTTTAAAACTCTATAAATCTACCGTTATTTTAACCGAAAATCTGTAAAAAGTCTATAAAACTATATTTTCGTGAAACTAACTCAACGCGTGTAATCGAAAAGCGTACGAGTATTTAATCATCATCGAAGGCGAATGTCGAAAAGTGTTCCGAGGTCAATGTTTCTGTTTCTGCTGCTGGCAACTCATCGCCTAAATTAAGTACACAATCTGCAGCGAGGTGAGTTTTATTCGGATATATTTATTTGCCATTGCCGCATTACATACCCCTGACCCTGGCCCCACTTATTTTGGAGTATTTCGAAACGCCGCCCACTTGTTTTGCCCCATTGAGACCTATTCGTAACTCCCCCCATATCTCTACCCATATCTCTACTACTATCTGTCTGCGAATCGTGTGAAATCGTGTGAAATACTTGCGATATTGGCGACCATGTGTGATGAGTAAGTTCAATACAAGTGGGCTAAGTACACACAAAGTTACTTGAATGGAGCCGCTAAACATTTTATACAAATCAGTCGTTTTTAACTGGAGCAAATACATCTAAAAACTACGCAATTATTTGCTTGGTAACATCAGTAGGTTAATTTCTATTGAACCTCAATATTTTTCTTTAACTTTTGCCTTAAATCTTGAAAGCTGATTTGCTATCAATCTCTAACATTATTGTTACTCAATTCTTATTTCTTCACTTCTTATCGTATCACGATTACAATGTCAGATAACTTATTTAACTTTTCTAGACAAAAAATATTTTCTTGGATGGAAGGGAGAGTTCTAAAGTACTTATAAGTAAAGCATTAAAAGTTTAACTATCCAATATGAGCATGAGTGAATAAATTGTGTATCATCATTATTTATTTGTTAATGCTCGAGCAAATAAAAGTCGTTAATAAATTTCATTCCGCAAATAATGAGCTCAGCAAGCATTTAACTCTTTATTTTTTATTTATCATTCGATTTCTGGGACAAAAATTCCAATATTCGGTTGATTTACGTTAATTTTGCATCTTTGTTGCCAGCGGATAATTAATGCATATTAACTGCACTTAACGCGACATGGCAGCTCACATAGGTATTCCTTTTGTTTCAGACTGGTTTAATAGGTTCATTTCGACACGCGTAATAGAGTTTCCATCGAAGATGCGTTGAATTGAGTGGCAATTATTAAATTTGCTGTAATTGCTAGTTACGATGCAATTAATTAAATCCCTCGAATCGATTAAAATCGAAACCGCTTTAACAACTGGAAATTTGATTGTCCGACTGTCTGCGAAGTAGCATCAAGCCAATAGCAATCCCATCGAAACTCATCCGAACCAATCCAATCCAAACCAAACCACATTCAACAATTGCAGAGTTATCTGTCCGTTCGTTTGTCCGTCCGTCCGTCTGTCCGTTGGATATATAAATTCATTACTCGGCTTTAATTAGTTTCAATTTGCACACGCCATCGAGATATCGACGGGTTCAAAGTTGTAGAATTTCAACCAATTGTTCGCAGTGCGGTCCGCTTCAGTTTTCCGAATGTTTTTTGCAAAATTATTTTTCAGTTTGCGCAATCAAATTGAATGAACAATGTGCAATATTTTGATTCACACAATTTTGGCCAGAATTCTGGATGGGCGGCTAAAATAAATTAGAAATATGCATGGCCAGTTTAATTGTAAATAACTACTGGACACAAGTGAAACAAAACTAGAAATATTTGTATTAAATTGTAAGCTAGATGTTCCTCTTATGTGTGCATGGAAATATTTTGCAATAACTTTGGCAATTGTGCACTCTGATATTTAATCCGTACTGCAGAGTGGCTTTCGAAATGTTTGCCGTTTGCCAATTACAGACTTTTGACTTGTGAATTTTTATTACACTACCTACCCCCCGACTAACATCTGACTGACCTCTGAACCCTGACCCCCGGGCACTCCAGTTTTCCGCAGAGAGCTGGAAATTTGCATAACAAAGCCGCTTAGCCCCAAAGTGCCGAGCGGCATATTTTTGTATTCATGATTGATGGGCTGCGGCTTTCCATATATTGTACTTAAACAGATATGGCTAAATGCATACATGGCCAGCAAGTGCTATACTTTTATCTCTCCTGCAATTAAACTTAATCACTTGTTCACAATTAGCGTGGCAGCTGCGATAATTCCGGCTGTCCGTATGTCAGTGTGTCCGTGTGTCCGTATGTCGGTGTGTGTTTATGCCCATTAGTAGGACATAAAAATCCAGTTTTCCCCGAAATGGAATCGGAATGGCCGGAATGGAGCCCATTTCAATGCCGGCTGCCCGCAAGCACCAGAACATAAAAATCAAATCAAATTACATTACTAATGCGCCGCGTTGTCCGCGACTAGGCCACATTCACGCAGGCATTTGCATTTATTTAGCCAATTTATGCGCTGCAACCCACTAGAAAAATCGCCCATTTTTCCGAATTCGTATCCCATTCTAAGCTGATTTTATTTGTATTTGTGTTTTTTCTTTTTCCTTTTTTTCTCTTGATTTTCTGTTGGCTTTCTAGCGTTACCTTCGCGTGTGCGTGGATAATACGGCCAGGACGCCAAAAAACAAGCTGGTGACTCATGGAAATGTACGCCGGGTTGTCCTTTTTCCCGAGGACGACGGCTGTCCCGGTCGTTTTGGGTTTTTTTTATGGCTTGAATCATGCATTTTTTACCATTCCTGGCTTTTTATTGGCTGCCTTTTTTCCCGAAGCGAATGCGTTTAGCTGGGCGTGGATTTGCTTTTATTAGCGGCTCTCCAACGGGCGTTTTGTAAACAGCTTGAGCACAGATCATAATACCAAATTCAAACGGTTTTACTACACCAAGGGGACACTTATTTCCAACGCACATTAATTGTAAATGTTCAAGGTTAAGGTCTCAGTTAGCCTGCTTTTAGGGTAATTGTTTAAGATGGTCGACAAAAGCCTCTGCCACTTGTTTTTGGTTTGTATATTTATTAAAGATTATCAATATAAAACAACATTTACCAGTCCTTAAACTTTTGTATTGAAATTTTGCTATAGGCTCAAATGATGGATTGGTTTTTGATTCCTCGAAATTGTTTTGACAAAGTTGGCCATTTATTCATTTGTCGCAATTTCGTTTTTAAGTTTCAATGATGGATGTGAGTGCTGATACATATTCAAACCGTTTCATGGCATCTTGGATAGGAAAGGGTCAATATAAGTTTTTTCGCGTTCATCTGCGACCATCATTCGTAATCTATATCAGACCTCACAATATGAGAGCTATCCAAACTACCAGCTACTCGATTGATGCAAGCCAATTTACGGAAATCCCGTTTCTAGAAAAAAATGGTAGAAGTGCATTTTTTGTGCTGCCAATACTAATGCGCCATGATTTATTAAAAAATCGGCCACTCCGCCGCACACATGACCGAATACCTAAGCGAACTGCTGGGGCTGATTGGGGGAATCGGATGGCATCGGTTGAAATGGACAGGGACCATGGACCGAAAACCACTCGACGGCAGGAGAGGAGTACTCGACTATTCATCTAGAGCAGACGGTCCGGTCGGACAAGTAATCTCCTTAAAATGCAATTTGTTTTGTTGCAATCAACGATTTTTGATGATGACGACGACCACGACCGGAACTGTTCGACCAGGAGGAGCTGAGGGGCAGCAACAGAGTAGCCTAAGGAGCAGAAAGAACAGTGGGTCAGGACCCGGCGATGATGGCGATGATGACGATGATGATGGTGATCGAATGCGAGTTGGGTAACAATTTGCAGCGTGGCCAAATAAATTGCTTGTTATTCGGCCCGAACTCTGCTCTTCAGCTCCCCGCAACCATACCCCAATCATACCCTCTTTCGCAAAAAAAAAAATGATGGAGATGAAAACAAAATTCGTAGGATGCTTCTGGTTTTTTACGAGGCCCCCACACTTGGCCCAAACGCTTCGCTACCATCCTGATGCATGGCCATGGCAATGCGGTCCGAGCGTTGCGACAGCCTCCTAAAATGCCCAACTGATGGACAGGTGGATGGTTGGATGGATTGGTGGAGGGATTGATGGTTGGAGGGTACCTGAATGACCGACGAATGAAATGAATGAATCACTAGCTGCGGGAAACCCTCACCTCTTGGCAAAAATGCAACGCACACAGACGGTTTGAAATAAAAAATAGAAAATACTAGGCATGCAGTTCTATTTGTTCTCCTTTGCCAGGCAAATTGGTATAGAAACTCATCCGGCACGAATGGCGATTAATTTTTAATTCAACACGTCATAGAAATGGCGATTATAAATTATATACAACTTGTAGGTGCTTTTTAGTAAAGGTTTCCACTTGATAAGAGAACTCGGACAGACGTCATTCGCGCTCATTAGTAAAATCGAATATTTCAATTTTGAGGTTTCCAGGAAAATCATTTAGTACTGCAAAGCAAAATATAAACGTTCAATGCTAAAGAGTTTATTGAGAAAAACACGATATTTATAATCATCTTGAATTCAAAGAAGTGTATAGCGGAGTAAAGTCAAAAGAAATTTTACGACGAAAGATAAGAAAACGACCTTAACAGACGTTTGCAATGGTTGATAGCAAAGATTTCCGAAGGCAGGCAGATTGTGTTTATCAATTTAATTAAGATAGCAGCAGAGTTAAAATGCAAAGAAAAAATGTCATTTAAGTATAAACAGACGAGAATAATTGAAATGTTTACAGCGTCGAACGGTGATTGCACACCTTTGTTTGTCGGCCTTTTCAGTTGCAAGTTACGAGGGTCACTTGGCCAGTTGCGGGAATGCAACCTTTGCTTTCTCACCCCTCGCCCCTCGTTGCATTGCTTATTGCGTGCTTTGCAGTAACACATTTGTTTGAGTTCCCTTTGTTTGTTTGCTCAATCCCCTGTGTTTCCTCTGCATTTCTTCCCTGAATTTCCCCGGGCCCGCCGTGAACTATTTTATTTGCCTGCACGTATCAGAAGCGTGTTTCAATTTGCACAAAAATTCACATGTCGATTGCTGCTCCATCCATCCGTCTATCTGAGATTGATTTCTAGCACGGGTATTTGTCTGTCCTGCCTCATGCCTCCTGCCACCTGCCTCTATCTTTCCATTCATAGTTCTATCTATCGGTTTGCCTGACTGACTGTCTTTCCATTTGCGCTCGGTTGCCAGCCCAACACCGCGTATACGCAATGTGGAGTTCCCTTTAGCATATTTCTGCATACGCCATGTGTGCATTACATGTTCTACAGTGGAGCTTGGTCTAGTCGAATTTCCATTTATTCCATTTAGAGATAATGGATAATTCCATTTTACAATATAATAAAAAACTAACATTTTTTATCCATGCACTTGTCCCTTGTGATTTTCGGAAATTAAAAGTTGAGTTTTATTAAACATAATTGTTACTGATTCCTTACGATTTAATTGGGTTTGTTAATTATTCCTTCTTATCATGAATAGTATTAACAATTATTTATATGAGGAATTTATAATGGCCGTTCGCAACCCAACACGTGATTTTGCTTTCTTAATAGTTTTTTGGAGGAAATGCTTATCAAATTCCTTGCGGATACATACATATATTTTTGAAAAAACCGGATCCAAAAGTTGATTCTGAACAGTTCAAGTACAATTATAAATATATAGCACTTTCTTGAAATATTTTTTTTTCAATGTTTGCAGTTTTCTCTGTAGTTTAAATTCGAGAGCATTGTTGAGCAAACATTTTGTTACCAGCTGTCTTCTGGCTAAAGTGACTGCTGTCGCTCAATGATATGTGCATTTATTTGAAGTCCTCGACAAATGGCAATTGATTAACTCGTTTTCCGCTCTCGACACGGGGCCATCGTCGTCTGTCAACCAATGGCCATGATGGCCATGGTGTCCATGGTGCCCCAGGTACGTACGTGCCCCATTCACCCGGTCAAATGGTCTGATATTTCGATATTGCGATACTGCGATACAGCGATATAGCGAGTGTATAAACAGCATGCTTATCGGCAGTGCTTATAATCGCACCCACACCCACCACGATATATGTATGTACGCCGTATTCGCCGAGGGACCGTAAACCATATCGCGAATTCAATGAGATGCCCTCCGCTCCACTGGCCCCAAAATGCCACCACTCTTTGTGCTCGGCTCTGTGTTTTTTCGCTGTTATTTCAACAATTTGCTGATTAGATTTCATTTTGTGCTCACCCTCGGTTTTTTCTTCTTCTTTTCAACAGAGAAAGTTGATTTTGTGCGCCGAGAGTTTCTTAATTGAAATAATTTAGTGCAATTTCCAAGAGTTTTTCTTTTTGCTTTTCCTTTTCGCCTAAAGCTCGCCTATTTTACCTACGGCCTTTGTCTGCCTTTTACATTCTTTGATCGTTTATCTTGTTTACCTTGCCGCACCCACAAAGTTAAAAGAAAACTGAGGAATAATTACACACTGTGACGTAGATGTGGAGGAAAGCTGCCTCAGTCATCGGTAACTAATCAGTGCCAGAATTAAGTTGACAAAATGCCATGACCAGGCACAAAGCAGAGCTGCGATAAGCCGCTTTTATGTGGCAGTTAGTCAGTAACCCCCCGTCGACTTGGGATGCCAATTCCAAGACCTATTTGCAGTATTCAACACTCGGAAAATGTTAATCAATTTGCTGGCACCGAGTAAATTTTGATTGATGGCTTTAAAGATTCTAACAGACGTTACAATACTTCGGAAATATACAAAATATATTTGAAATATATATATATTTTACCTACATACGTTGCTACCTACATAAGTTTTTAGTAATTTGAAAAATAATTCAAAAGTGTTTAATTAGTTTGCAATTAATTTACACTAATTTGTTTAAAATTACACAAAAAGTGTTCATGCATAAATAATGCGCTTTTTAATTGACCTCCGATAATAAAATGCCACTTTGTACCGCCGGATTATGCAAATGGTGAACAAATACTGACAGGTATTAATAAATTAAAAGTGCTTCGATAAATCTAAGCGGAAAGTAGTGAATATTTCACGGCTTATCATGAGGTCTATGTTAATGTCCCAGGACATTGCATCCTTGTGCTTCCTGCCGCTGGTGGTACGCGATAAATCTAATCTAATCTCGGACCACTCACTTGACGCACAGAGCACTCACGTTCTGGCATATGATTAAATATCTATTAGCTGCCATAAATGGAACGTATGTTTTGTGCAAATTATGCAGCAATTGCCCGACAAGCTGAGCTCTCCCACATTGAGCCAACGAAATTGGCCAACTCCTCTCCTGGAATCCAATCATTCATTTGCCAAACGACATGAGCGATTACGTCGACACATGGGCGGGAAAATGGATTCTCAGTGCGAAGTCGGGTTGCCAGGCTCCCTGATAAGCAAGACAAATGTGCTGGTTGAAATCTATAAAAGCCATGTATTCCATAAAGCTGTGTGTTTCGGTTCACCAGTACCCGACGTGCATGCACATCATAAAGCATACGTTTCGAACCGGGCTGTGCTGCTAAGTCAGCACAGAGCCCATTCTGCGTATACGCAATATTTCGCCGGCTTAGTGGAGTCGGCATGCAGCATGCCGAAGATGTAGAAGAACACAGCACACACCGACAAAAAATGACAGAGAGTGTCCTAATCGATTTTTGATTTGTTTGTGCTGTAAAGGAATCGATCTTAGACTCAAAGTTTAAACAATTCCTATAGTTATAAGCACAGAAAAGTTAATGAAAATAAGTTGAGAATTATTAAATTTGATGTCTGTGATATTTTAGTTGGCTATTTTAATAATGCTATAATGCATAATATTTGATTATTTTTTTAAGGGTTGAAAGCTTATTTTTCAAACCTTTGGTGAGTAATATTGATAACAATTTTTCTGCCTGTGCATCGGAAAAACCAAAGATTGGCTGTCGCTGCCATGGTTTATTAAATTTATGTTATGACATTTTCTAATGCATATTTTGCCGGAGCTGTGTGCGTGCCTGAAATATTTTCCACGCTGTATCGAGCGTTATTTTGCTATGGTCTCCTATAGTGTCCTGACATACTTGTGTCACAGTCAGGGCAAAAATTCGGGGGCAAGAATGGAGGGAAGGTGGAAAGGTAGAAAGGTAGATGGCTGAGGCCGGAACATCACCTGAACTCTGATGTTACTTGAAAGTTGGCTCAACTATTTTTCTAGTGTTGTGATTTTCCGTTGTCACAGCGAGAGGAAGGTGCCACTAGCTGAGCAACTTTTGCGCTATGCCAACCATTCCAACTTCCTACTTTTCACTTTATATCTGTCTTTTTTCCCCTCCTTCCTCCTTTTTTTTTCGTTTGAGAACTTGGCCTGACAAACATTTTCATTCCAGTCGAGAGCAGCTGGAATGCATTTGGCCTGCAGTCGTCGTCGTTGGCCTGGTATTCATTCCCTTCATTTTATTTCAACGCCGCCACCTTTAAGTTTCGCCTTCGGGCTTCAAGGCAAATATTTGCGCCCTCCGATTGAGTCATCGAAAGTCAAACATTTAGCTGGCTGGCTTCGTTTAGCTGCGATTCATTCGCTTCGATTCGTTTCGTTTCGATTTCAATTTGCCAGGGCGCAAATTGTCCATGGCCAGTTGACAGTCGACAGAGGCGTTCGTCAATCTCTTACACACTTTTCCGCCGGCCATCATTTTCCCCCTGCCCATCGCGAACTTTTCTGGCTTTCGGAAAACGCACATTCATATCCACGCACACTCATTGTGGCATTGTGTGCGTTCTGGCCATTATGTGTGCATTTTCGCTAGTCCGCTTTTGTTTGCCTGATGCGTCTTTATGCCTTTATACCGCATATTGCTATGGAATTAGGGGTATGACAATTCACTTTTTTACCTTACAATCCTTTTTTCCTGACAAAAAAAAATATATAAAAAATGTAAAGGGTTGTGAATGAGTTTGCCAAATATTCCTATATTTCTTTTCAGAAAAGTTCTGTTTTGTTATATTACTTAAATTGATTTAAACTGGAGAAAGAATGTGCTTTTAAAAATTACTAAATTTTCTTTAATTAATGGCAAAGAGAAGGTATCCCATAGTCGCCACTCTATCATCCTAGTTACCTCTTCTCATTTCCTTTTGTTCGCCATCGTTGACCACATTTAGTCGTTGTGTGCCTGTGGCTGAGGATCACATCCTGCCGTCGTTACTGAGAGTTCATAAGGTACTGCCCCCCGGAACCTCAACCTCTATGGACCCCGCCTCCCACACCGACCACCTCCCACACCAACGACCACCAATCTTTTTTCCGTCGGCAGTTCCTTCTTCATCTCATCCGCAGACTGCGGGCCATTGTTCACTAATTTTGTCACGTTTGCAGCTTTTGTTAGCAGTACTTTGCCATCTTTCACTTACTTTTTTATACTTCTACGCCTGCCATTGGCTTGATGAAGAGGAGAGTGAGGACGGTGGGCGGAGCAGTTGACCTTCCCCCCAACGCCTTATCCCCACCCACCCACTACCATTCACCCATCCAACGAAACTATGCCTTTGGGCTTGTTTGTTTGATTGAATCTTTCTGGGCGATTTGCTTTTGCTGCACTCGCTCTAGGCTGCTTTTCTTCTGCTTGGCAGGAAGCAGCTTTCTGTTTTCACTATTTTCCGGAGGTTTGCTTTGAGGACTTCCCACACTACAGAGAACAAAATGTTAAATATTTGCTGTTTTTATATTTGAATTTTATTTCCACCTTGAAACTTAACGCATCAGTGCTTATTGCCGCAAATATTTATCATCGAAAATTTACTAATACTTAACCTAATAAACTTCAACAACTTAACCACTTAAATGTTTGTCCGATTGCCCGATTTATTGCAATAAATATTTATATTGTCATTTTTATAAACATAATCGCCTTTTAAAACTACGACAGTATTTTTCCTTTCGCTTGAAAGTGAATGAAACTCCAATTGACTGATTTGCTTCTCTTTTGGTCCATCAACTGTAATTTGCTTGCCTTAACTGCGGTGAAGCTACCAGGAACATCCTGCCCGGCCCACAAATGATATGCAAACATCCTGGTGTGCCACATGCCACCTGGTTGGTTTTGTGCAAAAAAGTTTATCCTTACGAGGAGGTCAGCACGTGACTCGCCTGCCCCGCTAAGCATGCTGCACATTTTTGTCGGAGGCTTTCTCGTCAGGTTTTCCATTTCTTTTTTTTGAGGCATTTCCACATTATTTTTTAGTCGTTTTTTTTTTTGTGCTGATGCCATGTGCTCGAAAATACATACTTTTAAGCGCATGTTTTGAATATTCGTGGCATATTTGGGAGGAGGTCGGGGGGATTCCTGTTCCTGGGTAAAATCTACGCAGCTTATCTACATGCTCCCCCACGAATGGCCTGCCATCATCATAGCTATAAGCTATAAGTATTTTTGCACAATTTTCCGCTGCCACACCGCCACTTTTCCCCATCTTCCCCACACTTTTCACCGACTTTTTTCTCAGCTTTTTGGCGCTGTCGCGGGGCCTTTACATCTTTTTAATGTTGAAAAGCTTTACTCACTTCCGTTGCCAGCGGAGCCAGGAAGCGGAAGTTTAACTTTTGTTAAAATTTTTAGTGATTCGTGAGGCGCAGACATTTGCCTGGCGACTAGTGGCATTGGTCCTAGTGTTCTCATTTTATTATTCACTGTCATCACTTTTATCTGCCGAGAAGTTTAAAAGTAGCCTAGTTTAGTTTTAGACTTCCTTTTTAGATCGTAAAAAATACTCAACGCCCTGATGATGTTTTGATTAATTACGTGTTAGCATGTTTTTCTTATAGCATTTTTAATGTTTAAATATGGGAAATACTTAAATGCCGTCGAAAATTAGTAAAGAATTTTTGCTGTTAATGTACTAAAAATTTAATTATTTAGATAAGCACAGTATTGTAAAATGTGCAATTTACAAATAAATGCGGCTTTTCAAAAATGTCTCTAGCAACATTGATTAAGTAAGATTCAAAATTAAAAATTTAGAGATAATGATGTTCTTTTCATTACATGTTACTTTATAGTTTTCATTAATTTATTATATTAGTTTAAGTTTATTAACTGTACGTTCAGTTTGATTTTCTGCTTGGTAATAAATAAGTTACTCGGTTACTTCTGTTTTTGTACAAGTGTTGTTGGCACTTTTACTGTACAAGAACACGATAGCTTCTGTGCTACAAAGCTCTTTATCAAAACTTTATTTAGCTGGGAATCCATAAACTATCTATGTTATTGTGTGTCGAGTTCGAACTGCTGGTAGATGTTTCCTGACCCGTTTCCTCCAGTTGACCCGCCCATCCGAAAGCCTTTCTTTTGCTTTTTTTGCAGGCCATGCCATAGTTTTTAAGCCCCGGACTTAAGTAGTTTTCAGAACATTTCGAAATCATCTCCACTTCGGTAGCTGCCACTGATTTGGCCGGCACTGACCTGCTTATAACTTTTGCAACGTGGAAACGTGAAATCGTGGCATCGTGGCAACGAGGCAACGCCCGATTCCCCATTGAATTTTCCACACGGCAAAGTTCCTGTTCCCGGCTCGCAAAAGTTGCAAAAGTCGGCAAACAGCCAAACTAACAAACCGGCAGAAGGCAGCAGAGAGCACCTAACTATTATTATTATATCAGCCATGTTCGATGCGTGTGCAATCCGCCTTCTTTGCCTGGAAAATCTGGCGGGGAATTGTGGCGGAACCTTTTAGCTCTTAAACAAAAGTAGCTGCAGATTTGGCGTGAACTCCTGATGATTGCGTGCAGCACGACGACGGTCATGGCTTTTAGCGTTGCATGTTGTTGCAGCCGGAGTCACGCCCTCACACAGATACTCACGTACACAGAGAGAGGGTACGCCCCCCTAAACTCAGAGACACACACAGGCACACATGGCTATCGGAAATGCATTTTCAGTGGCCGTCAAGAAGGCAAGAGAAAGCCATTTCACTTTATTTTACGAGCATTTATTGCGCGTCCACGACGTAACCGTTTTATTCCCTCTAGCCGTTTCAATTTTCGTGGAGTTAAGTGTAATCACAGCGGATGTGGGCCTGGACGTTCTTATGGGTTTGGTTTCTCTCTGGCCGCCGAACTGCAACCAATTCTAAGATCTCCCTGTCGAAGAAATCCCCTGCCCTTCTGTCGATTGCAAATCAATGTTTTATCCGATTTAAATGCATCTCTGTAATGGTATGAGTTTTACAATTACTTGCATTAGCATGGGTCCAAGAAATACTATATTATTTAAATAGGAAATAATATTTTAAAAAGATATAGTATTTAAAAAAGGAATAACATTAAAATAAGATATAATATTTAAATAAAAAAATATAAATACAAATAAATATCATTATTATAATAATAAAGCAAAATTATGCCAAATAACAAAACTAATATATGATATGATCTCCAGCCACTTACAATCTATGCTCACATTTTGAGTTATTGTTTGTTTCCTGGCCAAAAAGCAACGAACCATAGCACTTTCAGTCGGCAGCTTTAGCCATCACAATCTTATGCCCCTGGCGATGACATCACGACGTCGCTGCTCAGTAAAAGCATTATGGCAAATTGTTTTAAGCTGTGCGAAAATGCCATCAAAATCAGTTGACTATGCAAAGCAGGGGGATGATATCAGTGTAGCATGGGGGAAACCCGGAGGAAGCGGGGTCTAGTCAAGGGAATGGAATGGAATAGAATGGACTGGAATGGAAAGGAAAGGGCAGGACATTTGTTGCCATGGCTGGCCATTGCATTTTATGGCATGTGCTGCATGTCAGCAGCCATTGTTGTGGTCGTTTGGAAAAGGCAAGCGATTTCTTTAGCTCCAGTTCCAGCTTTTCTTTTGGCTATAACTTGGCCGAGTCTCCAAGGAGCCAGTGGTCATTCTGGTGGTCCTTCTCTGGTGTCCGTGTCCACCCACAAGAGCAACAGCTTAGGGAACAGATGCCACCCATTTTCCTTCGTCTGCTGAATGCTCGCTGTTTGACTCCCTGGGATTTGTAAACATATGCGGGGGATCCCCGAAGGAAGCGGTTTGGATGTGCAACAAAACTAATTTGATTGTCATGCAGCTGGACACAAAAAGGAAAGGATAAGGCAGTCCAGAGCATGACAAATTGCACATTTTCATGCTTTATGTACTCGGGTTGTGGTATCATAACTTTCAGCTTTAGGGGCGATTAATACATAAATGGGGTAAGGAAATCGAAACACAAAACAAAAGCAGCCATCTTTGCGAATATTCTTTAATTAAATTACATAGCAGAAAAATTAAGCCTATTAAATGTAATTCATAAATGTATAATTTTAAGCCTTGCTTTAAACATTTTATTTACATTTTTAAACAGGTACTAAGATTTTATCATCTCCTCTTTCAGCCTATTTTAATAACAGCCACTTTTTGCTGGCCAACACTCTTCTACTTAGCTTGGTTATACATTTTTAAAATATTTTTGAGCTGAGTAAAGCGAGTGCCTTTGAAATATTTATTCCGTTTCGTGTGAAAACTCAGTCGCTGCGCTCTGCTGCAGAGCAAAAGCGGAAATTATAGCCTTATTTGTTATTTAAAACTCGCTTTCCTCAAATGTATTTTTATCTAATTTCCGTTATCAGTACGCTCGACCCGCTTCTTTTGCTCTTTTACTGATTTATCCACCTGTCGCCATGAATAAGTGACTCCGCCGCTCGAGTTTCAATTTAAATTGCACAAATTCTGCGCATCAACTCGAGAGCCCCTCGAGATCTCGACTCTGAGGTCTGTGTGCCCGCAGTTGTTCACGCGATCTGCTTTTTATTTTTTTGTATTGTTTGTGCGGCCCTCCAACGAGCGCACCACCCATTGCACCAATTGGGTTTCCCACGCCCATTCTCACCCACCGCCCACCGCCCATCACCACCCACCACCCAACACCCACCTGCGTGTGAAATCGCGCGGCTGCTGACACTTTTCTTTCCTCTGAGCCCTTTGCCTGCGTTTACCTTCGCCGAATGCATAATTTAATGCAAATAATGCACTTGTTTCGTTTCGTTTCATTTCACTTCACATGTTGCCTTAAACACTCGCCCTCCCCCTGGAGATGGGAATGCAGAAAAAAAGGGGCGTGTCAAGGGGAAATATACATATATATATCCAACTGACGGACTGACAAGGCGGGCAAAGTGCACAACTTCATTTCACATTAATGCAGTCGCTTTAACTGACTGTCTGCAAATTTATGCAAGGGAAAATATATTCAACTGTGGTTGCAAGCTAACAAATTGAAAAATATATCACCAAAAAATACCTAGATAAACACGTGATTTTGTGTTATTTTGCATTGATTATTCTCGTGCCAAATTGTTTATTTAATTGGATAAAAATGGTTATTTAATTGAAACGACATTTAATAAAATCAAATTTTAAAATCAGTTTAAAAATATATTCCTTTTTCTGTGCGTAAAAATATATTTTTAAAAACATGTAAATTAATTTAAAATGCTTTCTATAAAAAGCATATTGAAATTGCCAAGGTCTGACACAGGAATTACTTATTAATTTATAACTAACAATAACGTTCTTTATACGTAAATCATAGTTTAAAAGGCCGTAAAGCGCGTTTATAACCTTGATAAACAAGCCCTCATAAAAAGAAATCTTATTACTTTCAATTTCGAGATCCAAGTGAAAATGCAACCGGGGAATTTAAAGTTTGACTCACTGCGGATGTGGCTCGGGGATACGGTTGCTGTTTTCACATAATTTTCTGCATGCACTCGCGTTTATTTAGCATATTTTTCCTCGACGGCCTTGCACATCAGTTGGGTCGTGAAAATGCAAAGGAAAGGCGACGCCGTAAACTTAATTTCCGCCTGACGTCGCCGCTCGGCTGCTCCGTTTTTAATTCCTTTCGGTTGCCTCGGCATTTTCCGCTTTTCCCAGTGTTGTTTGTTGCTCTTGTTGTGCTGTTTGCAGCCATAGTCTTAACAACTTGTAGCTCTCGCCCTCCCATTCCATTTTCCGCACGCGGCAACGCGTCTCATTTCAATTTAATTTCCCTCTCGAAATGCGCTCACGTAGCCAGGCGTCTGTGGCATTTGCCATTTGTGGTTACACTTTCAACTGCGAAGCAATTTTCATCATCATCTGTCGCTCCTGTCTTGCATTGCGCTTTTCAACTTATTTTTTTTGGTGTAAGGAGAGGGGGGCAGATGGTTGGGGGTTGGTATTAAATGTGGGAAATTACTTTTCCTAGCTGGCCACGCTAATTGTTAGAATTCAAGGCTGTTTTTCCTGTCGGAAATTAGGTTGAGAATTTTCCAAAGTGCCTCTTGAAATTCACAAGAGTCCTGTTGTTGTTTACTGCTAACGACTTACGTATTTTGCAGTGCTGAATTATTTATGCGTTGCGTCCAATTGTCTGGATGGCACACGCGGCGTATGCGCAATTTGCACAGTTTATTACCGGTATTCTTATAATTGACTTTGGCATTCGCCACCTTCAACATTATCACTATCATCATCAGCATCATCATCACTCATACGCCAGGTGGGCCGGCAATTAAAATCGTTTGAGCAAAGTGAATGAGGCCCATTCAAGGGGACAAAGACGAGTTAATTAAACCGCAGTATTTGCATATTTCTTTCATTACTCCTCCAGCAGAAGTAGAGACGCATCTGGCGATGAGTGGCCACCACATCATCCCGAAATCCACCCAAATCCACATCCACCCAAAATGGCAAACAGTCACGCTTGCTTAACTCACATGTGAGTGGTGAGGGGTTAGAGGGGAGTGCGCAAAGTTTATTGCTCAATTTCCCAAAAACTTTTCGCCAAGCAACCAACCTGCTTTCGGTTTGCTTTTCCCGGAAAAGCAGGAGGCTGCAGCGGAAGGCATTACCGCCAAAACCCACGCACATCGAGTTAACATGCAAATTTCAGATACTTTCGCAAACTGTATCCCGCCAGCCTAGAACTCCTGCATTCTAGAATCCTTCGGCTGCGAATTCTCCGGAGTTAGCCCAAGGCGCTGTAAACGCAGATAAGCCGCGACAATGTTTGAACAGTTGCTGTGTCGTGTCAATGACTTTTACGTGTTAGCCAGATTTTTATTAGCGCAACTTTGTGCCCCATACGCAACTTACTCACTCCTGGGGGGCTTTTGTCGAAAAATAAAGGAATTTGCATTAAAATTGTTTATCGAGTTTCGAAATTTGCGCCACTAAACCTGGGAAATTCTTTGAACATTGCTGAATATTCCGAGTAAAAATATATATAATACATATTAAAAAACTTAATCAGACCGTGGTAACTCAGTTTAAAATAATTAAAGTTCCCATTCTATTTAATATTAGAACAATAAAAATCTAGCCCATTTTTATGTAGTTGGTCTATTGAATTAAAATTGTGAGAACATGAAATTCACTTGATTGAATACTGGGAAATTTTAGATTGGCACCGAACGGAATGTTTAAAATAGCTACTGCTCACTAACAACTTTTGAACTCTAGTGAAAATATTCATTACTTTAAGAACAATTAAAATGCCATTAAAATTTAATTAATGTACTCTTTCTTTTTTCAGGTAATTTAAATGGGAATTTAAAAGCCTTCTAACAGGCTGTTGAATTTAATCAATTAATATGGTGAGAACATCAAAATAAATTCTATAAATACTGAAACTGTCATAAGAAAATCACTCGAATCAATGTTCCCTTTTTTAAATAAATTTAATGATTTTTATGCTGTTATTAATATTAAAATAGAAGTGAAGCATTTAAATAAGAATAACATTTATAGAATTTAAATAAATGGTGCAAGAGGTTCCGACTTGTAATCTTATTTTAATGATCCAAGTTTGTATAAACCGGAATTCATAATTTTTAAAGGCAGCTATTAAATTAAAATTATTATTTATCTAACCCCCAAGAAGTCAAGCAGCCATGGCGATAATAATTTATAACTTTAACCTTGGGCCAGAAAATAGACGCTGCAGGTTTTCGAGATTCCTTTCGGTTGGCCACCTTACGGACCCTCGCCAATTTTCTGGGCGCTGCAGTGTCCACTGTGATTTACAGCCAAGCCTGCCTGCAATGACCTGGCCGCCTCATTGTGGCCCCGCCCCTTTTCAATTCGGCACCCCGCCTCGCCCTCTCGTCCTTTTTACCATCACAACTTCCGGGGCAAACGTGCGCAAAAAGTTTCCGATTCTGACCGCCGACCGCAACAAGGACATTTATGTTTTGCTGCAGGCCAATGTTATTCTTCCTGTTCATGTTTTTGTTTTTGGTTTTGGTGTTGTGTTGGTATTTGTTTGGGTCCTGCAGCCCAGAAAGGCCACAATTACACAAGAGCATTATGCGCTGCTCTGTTTCAAGAATTCTATTTACCTTGAGCAAAATAAGCCTACGTTGTTGAGGGTCCTGCCTTCTGTTGCCTGTTCGCAAATATTTTGTTATTTCATTTTGTGTGGGTAATTCCATGTTTCGTAGGACGTAGATGTTGTCGAGAATGTGGCTACACAGCCCCACTAGGGATTTCCTACGTCGATGATGCCAGGAATGTGTTCACGATGTGCTATCCTCTAATCTCTGGGTATTAATTGAGCCAAAGAATGTTTGGGGGATACATTTAATTACAGGAAGATAGAAAAAATGTACGTAGGTTTATTAACTGTTCGGGGGTGTAACTTATCTTGTGCTCTTCAGCTTACTTAAAGAATGTTCTCAAACTTGTAAGCTATTCAAGAATGTTAAATGATCTTGCTCAAGTTTATTTTATATTCTCGAAAAACGTCTTACATGTGTTAAAGCCCCTTAAATTTATATCAACAAATAACATTTACCAACATTAAATACCTCTTTAAACATTCAATTAAAACCGTATCTTCCGTAACATGAAAAGCCATTGAATTTAATGCCCAGCGTAACACGAGATACATGCCCCAGGGAAGCTTCTAATTTGACCTGTCGAATTCGGGTCGGCTGCCATTCCCATTTTTATTTATTGACGTCTTATTTATGGACCCGGGCCGGGGCATTCACTTCGACCTGGTTAAGGAGCCAAAAGGTTTGTGCGTGCCAGTAGCTGTTAATGAGCCAAGTGCTCGCCCAACACACTTGGCCCTAATCCACTCAATGCCAGTCGTCCTTCGTCCTTCGTCCTTGCTTTCCTTCGCCTGCCGAGAAGTGAGTATTGAGAGTATTGGCTATCCACAGCTAAGCCATTTGATTAGCCATCGACGAGTAATTCCAGTTTCAATAGTTGGATTTTCCGGCTGGAGCTGTGGAAATCCCATCCTTCCAAACCAATTTGCTCGGCATCTGACAAATATATACCCAGACTCACTAGAAAGTGGCCGCAAAATGCTGGCCAGTTGTTCATTTGAGGTCCCAAACTCCACTACTACTACTAGCACCACCATCACCACTTTCATTTCCAATTCCAATTCCAATTGCAAGTTTCAAGTTCGGTATAGTTGTATATTTGCAACTGTAGAATTTTATAGAACAAAATTAAACACTGCACGTACTGCTGGACCACTGCTTCTTGTTTGTATTTTATTTTTTTTTCTTGTATTTGCTTGGGTTTATTTTCTGAACTTGCACTCGCCATCGGCATCCCTTTGCTCCACTTGCAGTTTAATTTGTACATCGATAAATTTTTTGAGCTGTCACGATACCCACACACGCATACCCATATACAAGAGTGCAGAGTGTGTATGTGTTTGAGTTGGCCAAATAACCATAAATCGCCAGCTTGCCGTGCGATTGTCGCTTTGAAATATCGTTTAACTTGGCCGGGCCGTAAACTGGATCCTGAAACGCTGAAAGGATTTATCCTGGGCCACTAAATGTGCAGGCATTTCGCTAATTAGCCGGCCATTAAAAAATATGTAAGCTCTGTTTCTGCATTTTCTGCTGCCACGGCTGCTTCTGCTGTTTTCATTTCCATTCATAATTTGCGCAGTGGTCCGGACATTAATCAACTTGCCCAGTACGAAAAGTCTGTCAATAGCAGCCCCATCCTTCAATTCCGTTTGCCTGAACACAAAAATGTATATATATGTATATAAATCCCTCCCCCTATTATGCGCTAAGCGAACAAAGAAAGTTTTGAATCAATTCAAGTTGTCCAAAGTTAAATCCGCGCACTGCATCGCCAGCTTTGCACTCAATTAAGTGACTTGTGCCCGGAGTTGCAAGTGCGTGATGAAGGCGGCTTCTTTACCAGTTTACCCCAGCAACAGCTAAGGAAAAACAATTTTCCCGCTCAGCACAAATGGGTGAAAAAAGATGGCAGAAAGGAAAATCGAGAAGCTAAAAATATAAAGCAAGCAAATCCACTTCAATGGGAAAACAAGAAAAACAACAGAAACAGCAACAACGACGGTAGCGACTTGAGTGCCAACAATTGAAGCAGCTGGCCCGTCAAAAGTTGCCACTTTCTTGGCACTGTCCTTGCTCCCAGGAGTCCCAAGACTCGCAGGTCTTCCAAGCACTACCCATTTCCATCACCATCATCCGAGCAACTCATCCTCGCTGGCGCACACGTGAGCTGGTAAAGTTTTAGTGGCATTTTACCACTTTTGCCCCGACTTCCGCCTGATTGACTTGCATCGAGTTGACTTAGCACAGCTTCTTCTTCACGGCTTTTTCTTTATTGGCCGGCATAGATAGATAGATAGATAGATAGATCCTCTCCAGCTCTTGGCATTGGTTGCGTAAACTAATTTTCCATGTCGTCACTCGATTGTTTTAAAAGCCAACTTTACTTTGTTGACAATCTACACACACCCGCACATATGTGGCCAGGGTAAAACATTTAAGCCTTTCAATTGGCCGTGCTGAGATGCAATTTGTCAATGGGAATGGGAATGGAATGCCATCGACCCTTCGGGCCACTGCATCCAACTGTTCGATGACTAATGCAGTTTTTGTGTTACGTGTTAACTCCTGGACAGAAGATGCCTTTCGCTTCAGTTAGATCAAACGTGAAGGCAAAAGCAATGAATTTCCACATTTCACCTTTGATTTTAATAAGTCTTTATTTTTCAGAATTTCGCTAGAAACTTTTTTGTTAAATTAAATTAATACTTGATATCTGATACTTCCTGATACTTAATAATTGCCACTCATTTAAATTGCATTTTTCCTCCATTTGTGTGTAGGCATAGATAAGCTTTCTATATTTTCAAGCTTACAATGCATCCATATAGCTAACAGAAAACTCCCCATTAAAAGCCAATATTGATATTGAGTAAATAATAGGCATTAGTAGCTGTTGTAATCCCTCAAAGGAAATCCCTCTTTTATACAAATTCGCAGGATTAACGCCGTTCAATGCTGCAAAACGTATAAGCTATAATACAAATATCCTCAGCTGGTGTCCTTTTAAGCAAGGATATTTGATCGACTCTGCTCCAGACCACACATTGTTGTGTGTGACTTGAGAAAGGCAGGAGTGCGGGTGCCACAGACATTTCCGCAATGTATTTTGACTTGAGGCATTTGCGAGATGATGGATAATGGCATTCAATTTGCGGAATTGCTCGACTCGAGTTCGATGCGATTCATTGCGATTGAATGCGAGTCCTTGTGCGTGCTTGTCTGAGTGTGTCTGGCTTAAATAGTTACGTCAATTAATTTACAACGCATTGTGTCAGTCCGTTGTCGTATGCATTATAAATGATTTGTGAGCCGCTCGGCCTTTTGCCTCTTCGCATTGCCTTGCGTGTTCATTAGTTGGCAGAATGCAGAAGGCAGAAGGCCGAAGGGGCACGCGTTTATGGGTCAACTGCTGTGACCTCGTTTGTGGGTTAACCCTAAACCGTAAACTGTAAACCGTAAACCCTAACCCGCCTGCATTTCGATATTGGATTGAAGGGGAGAGCATGGGAACAGAACGTAACAGTACGGCGACTGCTCTTCAAACTATTTGCAGTGCTTTGCTAATTTTCATTGCCCCACTTGAGTGAATGGCATGTGCCCACAAAAGCCCTTTTAAATATTCATGGGCCAGAGTTGAAGTCGAGTTAAATGACACAAACCCACTACCCACTACCCACTCGCAGGCACAACGCCGCTCTCTTATCAATTATCAATTAACCTAAATTTTAGTCTTTGCGATTTTGGCACGGCCAATGACAGTCGTCGCCCTCGCTTGCTGTCGTTCTCGTCCTCGTCTTCGTCCTTTTCCCTTCGCCACCACCCGCATTTAGGATTCCGGATTCCGGTTTCAGGATGTCATCTGAAGTCGTCGTATGTGCCAGCTGAAGTCGGCGGCGAATCAGATGCCCAACGAAGATGGAGCGTTTTCCAAACGGAAGCTGACAGCCAACATCGCAGGTGGCTGGCAGGCTGGATAACTTTCTGATTAGTGTGAGAGCACTTTCCAGCTGTTGAGAGCTGGCTTCTGCCAAAAGCTGAAGGGAATTGGCCGGGGAATTGATTTCTAGTGAACCAAGTCCACTGAAATCGTTTGCCATTTAAGCGCTATTTATTAAGGGAAATATATAGGTTTAATTCTTGAAAAGTATACTTCTATAGTAAATACAATTATTTCAAGAAATAGTATTGTATCGTATTGTATTACTATCATAGATACCTTTAAGTCAATTAAATATTTAATTCTTTTGGAGATCCATTTTATAAAATTTAACAAATAATATCAGACTGATTAGGTAATATAAATTTTTCATTTGTAAATTAGGCTCTTTGGTGGAACAGCAGAGTGTAACCCTTGTTTTGGGTTTTCTACCTAAATTGTTATAAAATTACACGAATTTTCCTTAACCTGTTTACCAAACGAAGCCAAACGTTTGCCGGTAATTTGATTTGGTGTTAGTGGTCGATGAGTAAGGAAAAGCGAGCTTCTAGTCCATGCAATACTGGTATGTTGACCGCATTTATATGCGTGAGGAGGGAGGGAGGGAAGTCTTTGCAGACCTCTTCGTGGCTCTGACGACCCTTGACAATAATCATTTTCATTACTGTAAAATGTCAACAGTGTCAGCAAGTCCCCTCGAGCATCCTTTGCTGCGCTCTTCACTCCACTCGAGGCAGCAGGACATGTAGCTGAAATTTGATGATGCAGCAGCTCGAGCAGCAGGAGCTGCAGGAGCAGAAAAACAGCAGCTGTGCCGAGGAAAGGGATCTATTCTCCATCGCATCCAAATCTAAAACAAACAACCCAACCGAACTGAGCTGCATTCTCAGATGAGTCGAGTTAAAACCCAAGACAAGACGAGTTCAACTGAACTCGGCTCTTTCAAGGCGAAACATTGACAACATCCTAGTAGGTGCGCCCCGGGGCGACATTTTGCAGCTACTTGCAGCTGCAGCTCCCCCGCATATCCTTTCTCTGCCATATCCTTTGGCTATGACCAAAAGAAGAAAAACGGATTGCAAAAACGAAGAAAAAAAAAAGTGTAGCGACGTCTAGAAGACGTGCATTTGCTCAAGTGGAAATGAATTGAACTCGGGCAGCAGCAAGAGCAGAAGCAGAAGCAGCAGCAGCAGCAGCAAAATGCAATCTCATTCTCTTGTCAACTTAACCTCGACTGCCAGGATGCCAGGATGATGGCATCGAGTCGTCGTCGATGACGCCCGGCTGTGCCATTTGTTGTCCCTACCATTCCATTGTCGTCAGAGGAACAGCAGCCATTTGGAGCCGGAGGAGCACAGTGGGTCTCAAATAAATGAGATATAAATGGGAAATTACCTTTAAATTAGC
Organism: Drosophila yakuba; assembly: GCF_016746365.2. Classification (NCBI taxonomy): domain Eukaryota; kingdom Metazoa; phylum Arthropoda; class Insecta; order Diptera; family Drosophilidae; genus Drosophila; species Drosophila yakuba. The sequence continues at coordinate 12,376,448 of NC_052529.2, read as the reverse complement.
TTAGCGCCAACTCTTTACAAAGATTCTCTGTAAGTTGTAAGCTGTAAGTGCTCTTTGTTCTTAGGGAAATTATCAAAACAAGCTCATAATCACGGCGATTAAGAACAGTGGCGCACAAGTATTTTAAACTTGTAAATAGCTCGACCTAGTTAAACCACAATTACTTAAAAAGCGTAAGTAGATTCAGTATGACCACATCTGAGAACATATTTTCTCAGTGCAAAGAATTGAATTGTTCCGAAAGATGGCTCTACGATTTCTCAGCTCAATGGAATTTTATCTGCTTTTGATATATCTGTGTGCGACCACTGTGTGACTATTGTTTGTGCGACTGCTGCTCGATTTTTTCTTTAAACAATGGCCTGAGCATTTTTGATTGTCAAATGTTTGCAGAGATAACATTTACTATGGCGGATTTTCACTGGAGCGCAGGAGATGGCATTCCGATGACAGCAGCGCAAAATGGAGCGAGTTCTGTAAGCGTTGCTAAGCTGCCTCTGCTCCCCATACAATATATATATACAGTTTATATATATAGTTTATATACCGGAGGGTGATAGCATCAATTTGTAATGATCTTATAAGTGGTTGTATTGTCCCTTTGTCTGCTGGCATTCCTCCTTCCTTCCTTCCTTCCTTCCTTGCATTCGTCCTGTGTGCGGTTTATAAACAAATGTCTCGGAAAAGTTTCCGCCAGTCAATTAAATGGCAATTAGAGAGACTCCATTGTGTCAGCATTCAAGTCCCGGGAGTTAAGGAGCTCAGAAATCGGGGGTGTGTCAAGTTCACACTGCTTCGCATTTCAATTAAAAACCAATTTCCCTGCGGAAGTGCTTAATTATTGGATATTAGCCGAGAGCTTCACTCAGTCGAACACTCTTGACATCCGATTCTGCAAGCTGACAAACAATTTCCTGCAAGTGTTGATCGATAGCTGCTTCTGGCATTAATTGAATGCTCTCCGAATTTGGAAATTGGATAAATTCCGGTACAAAGATAGAGAAGAACGACATATTGTTGCCTACTTCTCTGCGCAATATCTAGCAGTTACGTGAACGTGAACGTGTTGGTAATACTGCTCTGAATTTTACGCTAATTGAAATTGCAATCGAATTACCCGGGCAGTGAAACTGCGGTAGACGGCATAAGGCATAAAGGCCAATGAAAATATAATCACATTTATGCAGTTTTTATGCCAGCAATGTAAATATTTTCGTAGTAAACATGTGAATGTGAATGGTGAATGGTGAATGGCGAGTGCTCATGCCGGGAATTACGAGTATTACTGGGCCGTCAACGACAGCCGTTGGCCATGGCTGAATAACCACCATCATAACGTCACATACAGAGCGATACAGTTGCAGATGCAGATGCATCAGATACAGATACAGATACAGATACGGATATAGTGGCATACGGAGTTACAGATCCAATGGACCGACTGTCTGTGCCATTCTGCGATGATGGTCCTGGCGCAAAGTCCTTTGGCTGTTGGATGTTGCCTGTTGGGTGCTCGCTGCTCGCTGCTCGGCCAGCATTCAATAACATTTCGAGTTCATTGAATTTTCGCTGATTTTTTCTGCTTCCCATTTTATTCGGTCCATTTTCATGCCCCGTGGATGGTGCATTAATGAGAGTGCAAATCGTAGCGTGAAATTTATGAAATCAAAGCCCCACTTACACATGCGACAGCAGGATGTGCATAAATGTATTTTTGATATAATTGCATTTTTCGCTTCAATGCCTCGTCGTCCGTCCACTGATTGCGTAATTTAATAGCCTTATCCTGGCTGAATAATTGGTTTTAGGTAATATTGACATGTGGACTTCAGCTGTTGCATTATTAATGCGAACCGAAGAGCGGCGTTTCCGCTTTTTGGCGGAAATCCACTTGAAATTCCCATCACATATGTAGATGTCTGTATGTGTTATGGTTTAGGAATATACTTCTATGATAAATGATATGGCCGGGCAGATGTGTGCTGGTGCTGGTGCTTGTGCTTTGTGCGTTGATGTCACGTCCTGATCATTAATTATGTGAACTTGTTTTTGCTCTTGTCTCTATTTGCAGTTCACCGAGCCGGCGGATAAAGGTAAGCAAACAAAGAACCCTTGGTATTTACGACTCGGGCGTGTCGAATTTGACAAGTGTAGCGTATCGGTGGCCCAAAAACAAGCTTAATCTCCACCAGGATTTCTGGGCATGATTAGTTCAGGCGGAGATATCGGAATCCACTGACCAGATGACCTGATGCCCTGCAGACCAAACCGCACGTAAGCCAGTGGCAAAGTGAAAACTTTTAACGAAAACTGACAGCCTCAGTGACCAAAGTGTCATAAATCCATAAATCCATAACAGAGCGTCAACAACATCAGCAAACAGTTTGTTGTTCGTCCTACGACATGTGACGGCGCTCAGGATTCTCCACACAGAGAAAAGCCCACAGCAATATCAGGTTGATTTATCTTATCAATTTGGCCATAACATTTTGGCCATTAACACAAAATAATCGGTAACTGATAATAGTTTGGTTATTTTGAGAGTGTTTATATGAATAGCACACATTTTGTGGAGTCTCCGGGGATTAATAAAAATGTATGTGGTGCCAATCGACTGTGTTATATTCAAATTAGCAAGTTACTCGGGTATTTGTGTTGCAATAAATAATATATTTATCCTCCAAAGATAACATATATTTTAGGTACATTATACTACATAGTATAAAGAATCCTCCGATAGAATGTGGTTGTAAAAAGCTACTAAAGTTCTAAAAGGGTTTTTACTTTGTAAGCAATACATTACATACATTACATTTCCTGGCCAATTTAGATGTTTTGTTCACTGTGTACACTCCAGAATCTCGGGGGAGTGTCAGCTTGGCGGCCAATGAACTAAATAACCCTCAATTGGGGGGATCGTGGGGCATGGGGCACGGGGCATGGTGGAGGGGAGGTACGTAGACAGGCGGTACACGACATAGTGGCGTTCCAAAAAGCTCTCATGTCAACCGCAGTCAGCGGACTACTGGCAGACAAACATATTGACGACGATGGATTCGATGGTTCCTCGCCATTCGCCACTCGAATCTCGACTCGCGTCTGCCAGATAAAATGAAGTATATCACGGGCTGGAGTCGATGTGTGTGTTTGGATGTTTGAACCGGGGTCATGTGTGTGGAAAAACAAAACACTTTTCAGTTGCACAAAAACAACTCCAACAACTTACATGGGGGCGGAACAATATTGTTTGTGTCGAAGTTTATCGATAAGTTGTCGTCGTCGCTTTAGCTCCCTGAAAATCGCATCAGCAGAGTGAAAAAAAATAAAAATACGTCGAAAAAACACGCACATTGAGGCATAAATTATATTTCCCGTCTACGGCGACGCGTGGCCATAAAAAATCATAAAAATATATTAAATTTATACGTAGTGCTTACACATAAGATCGCTATGAATTCATAAATTCTCGCCGGGCAGCCGCCGCCATGCTCATCCTCCTGCTCATCCGCATCCTCATCCGCATACTCATCCGCATCCTCATCCGCATACTCATCCGCATTCTCAGCCACAACCAAAACCGTGGCCACAACCACAGCATAACAACGGCATTGACAGTTAAATGAATGACTATGGGGGCAATGCCGTAGTCCATGCCGATGCCGATGCCGTAGCCGATGCTATGGCCGGAATTGAGAGGAGTCCTCCTTGAGCTCCTCCGTGCCTGCTGCGGTGTCTGTGCACTCAGAAAAATCAATCTAAAGTGTTACACTTTGGATACATGTAGCATAGTCCTGCAAGTATTATGATTTATATAGAATTTTGTACAATTTCCATTTGTATCTAAAACTACAAACGGTAGTTCTCCCTATTATAAATCATATACGCAACCAAGTAAAAGGATACATATATATGCATAAATTAAGGAACATAACATATGCTGTCTGAATCTAGTTAAAGTTTTAAGAACTAAAGTCAAGACATGTGTATTGAGTTCGTAATGAATTTAATAATAACCATTTCGTCGCTATAAAGCTGATAACTTCTTGATTCTTTTTATTTGCCTAAAAAGGATATGTGATTTTAGCGTGCTGTTTATTTGAACAGAGGATTTGGGCTCAGCGACTTATTGACTCAAGGAAAAGGTCTGGAATTTTTTCCAGAGTGCCGACGTGGATGTTGGTCCGCCTGTGGCTCGTGCTCCACCATCACCATCTTGTTTTGCTACGTTTTGTTTGCTTGGGTATAATTTATGCAAATCTGTTAAAGTTTTGCCGTCATCGGGAAAGTTGAGGCTGTCAGTGGCGGTGCTGCATAGTTTTATGCTCCTCCGCAATTGTAGGGGGAACAAAGTGTATATTCAATTTGCGTTTGTCTCGTACGAGAGTCTGGGAATTGAATTGAACACATCAAATCTGGTATTCTGATTTCGGTTTCTTCTTGTTTTGCCATGTGGCTTGTGGTTGTGGGCGCAGAAATGGAAAACTACAAAGTTGGCTCAACATAAATGTTAAAGTTTATGATTTGCATTTGATGGAGTTTGTATTTGCATATAAGAAATGTTCAATAGTTTATGACTATAGGTCTTGAATTTCCGTTCTCTTAAATTTCAACCAAGACTGCAAATTTACGGCAGGGGTATTACGTAGTCCATTCGACCCCCCATTTAAAGCCTCCTGCTCAGCAGTTTTTGTTGCCGTCATTAATGTAATAAATAAAATGGGATTCCCGGCCCCGCGAACCCATGCATATATAAGTGCGTACAATAGTTTCACCGTTTTATCCTTGTTGTTGTTTTTGAAGTTGACATCGGAGCAGTTTTTCTTCTATTTCGAAGAGGGTCGCGGCGGGGTCTTTAGGGCAGTTTTTAATGTATTTATGCTGCTGGCAGTTGCACGAGCTTGTTGCCGTACTTTTGCTGAATAGCTTCATATATATGCAAAGTTATGCGGTTTAACAGATAAGTCGGCGAAGTTTTATCCTAGCGAAGCTAGGGCGGCCTCTGTAATAGTGGTCGGTCAGGATATTGGCCAGGATGGCAATCGAATCCAAGTCCGAGCAAAACTTGAGCTTGATTTGCATGAGGAACAGATTGTGGGGTCCTTGATCCATGGTATTTCCAACTATATATTCTACTGGATGAATGGCCCTGCCTAGTTATTTATGTGCGGCCCATGGTCTTGTCGTCCTTTGCGCCGCACTTTTAATTTCACATGACAAACTGTTCCTTCCTCTGGTGCTCTGTTCTGCTGTTCTTTTCCTCTGAAATGTGGGACAAACTTTGGCCCTGCTCTTTCGGGCAAAGTTGTACCACGTTGCGTATACGCAACAAAAGGAACTGCCACAGGCCCGCAGGACTTGCATGAATACTAAGTGAAGGGCTAGGGTGCTTCTCTACCGACCATCTGCCACTCTAGCTAATTCCAAATTATATTAAAAACTTTCGGCTGTGTGTTCCTTTGCCTTGCATTCTTTCATTATCTGGCGGCCAACAAAGAAGAGCTCAGCTAAAAAGGATGAATATGAAAAGCGGCTAACAAACTATGAGTTTATAGCCAGTCAGCCTGCAGGAATGAACTCTCTCTCCCAAAAAACGCGACCCGGCTTAAAGTCCAAGGCTATTTGCATTGTCCGCTTGTTGCTTACCCCTTTTCGAGTGAAAAACATTACTCGGGAGCAAAGGCGTTTGTAATGCGACACTGGGCCACGACACTAATCCTTGGCATTAGTTCATTTGCCCAGTAGCAAGTTCAGGTTGATTCAGGAAAATGTTATATAACAAATAGAGTGACAGGCGGACATGGCCAGATTGACTCGGCAAGTGCTTATCATCAAGACAATCATATCCTTGCAAGACAATCATATCCTTGCAGAGTTACTTTGGCCTGTAACAAACTTTTCAATGAATCCAGTACGTCCTTTACTCTACAAGTAGCGGGTACGCGGAGTTAAGTTTAAGTACATTGAAGGGCACTAGATCCATGAATAAATGCTTCATTAGGTTTCTAATTAGATTAATGCTAAACAACATCCCAATAACCATAAAGCCCCTTTTTTCGGTACGAGTAAACAAAGCGACAAGCAAAAGCCTGGACTACGTGCCTTTCTGCACATTGATTTTCCACCCGTTGCCAGCCCTTTTTCCCGATTTTCCACCCATTCTGACCTGTCCTCCTACTCCTCCTCCTACCCCGCTTTTCTTCCCTGGCCGGCAGCACTTGACTGACCTCTTAAATTCGTTTAATGTTTAGTTAGGTCGAGCTTAGGCCCGTGCTCCGGCTGACAGGTTTCGCTGACCTGGTGGCTCACAAATTAATGGCCGGGCTGGAGTGCTCTAAATTTTGCAGGATTTTTTTTTATTTCTTGCGCACATTTCCCCTTAATGAGTTTTGGTCCTGCAGTTTTGTATTAAGTGTTCTCGAAATGTAATTATGCGATCTCTGGACGTCCCACACCATTTTCCACTTTTCCTCTTGCGTACATGGCAGTCATCTTTATAGACATTTATTTAATAAACTCGCATCCGTGCAATGGCCACCCACGCTGGTGCCACGAAAAATGCAATTAAATACTTTCAGCTATTAAAATAAAAAACTTTCACCCGCCCCCCAAAAAGTAGGCAACGTCGGGCGAAAGGATGCGGAAAATCGGTGTGCGGGTTAAATTAACCCCCCGGATGCATTCCGCCCTGCTGCTGCAGTGGTCGCCCTGGTGTGACCTAATAAAAAAATTATGCCAGGCGAAAGTGAAGGAAATGGGAGCGGGTTGACCCTGTGAAATATTCAAGAGCCGGCTGCGGGGAAATTCGGGTGGCGAAGAGGAAATGGTGGCAGCCATTGGCCGATATGCACACTCAGCACTTATGAGATATTAAGTTGAGAACTTTGCCCGATCTCATCCCATAACATTGGCCGACTTCTGTGTCTTTGCCGATGCCGAAGCAGAAGCAGCAGCCTTTGCCTTTTATGCAGCCCAACTCAAGTTAAATTGAGCAAAATAATGCGGTCAATTTATAACGAGCAGGCTGCCTGCCGCACCACCAGGCAATTGTGGGTGTTGCAAAGAGAAAGCAAGAGAACTATGTGCACGGCCAGAAAATAATAATAAAGAATTTAATATATTTGAAGGGGATTATTAGGCATAATCATATGGGTGCCACAAAAGTGGAAACCGGAAAACACTGTTATTATCACAATAATATTGGGTATGATTTTAATTTTAATTAGTTAAAAGGTTTCTATGCTCCGAAACTTAATAAATTAAATCGCAGGGTTTATTATGCTGTAAACATTACTATTTCGAGGCGTAACACCCATTTAAAATACGTGTATTAAACATTGCCTAACCTTGAGTGCAATAATTAGTTCTTGAAGGTATCAGTGATTTCTTCAACTTCCTTCAGACATAATTTGTTCATCCTCCTAAAAGAAGGATATGATTTTGCCTGGAAGCGCTATTCTCTCGGTGTGCTTTCGCTGTGCATGCCGCCATTATTCCATGCTCAGGACCAGTGTCGGGCAGCTTAAACAAAAGGAAGTGCCCTGGCTGCTACTTTGTCAGTTTAACTTGTTGTTGGTCTAGCAGGATATTCGGGTGGCAGACGAATCAGGAGGATGAGGCGCCAACGGAGGCGGAGGGCAGGACGAGACCAGGACATCAGGGTTCCGACTGGCTGCGGATGTACGAACGTCGTCCGCCTTGCTGGTGTCATTTGGCTGTCTCTTTGGTGGCACGCAAGTTTGCAAAATTATGGCATCGAGCTGCCTGCAAAGTCCACCATCGACCGCCCTCCAATTTATAAGGTTAAAGCGAAATTATGGCCAAATGGGCTGAGTTGACTGGTTGGCTGGGTGGATGGTTGGCTGGTGTGGTACGTGACTGCAGGGACGACCCGACCTGCTATTGAAAGTGCAAGTGACTTTCTACTGCTATTGGCAAATGACCCAATTTATGGACCGCATTCCGGTCAACGAAGCGAATCGTTTCGGCTTTTTGGGTGGGTGGCAAAAACACACACACTCGCTCGTTTCCGCCATAAGGACATGGATTAATTTCGGGTTTCACTTTTTAATGAGTTTGCCGAACTATAAAAGGAGTGTGGAAAATTCCGAAACGAGCGATAAGGCCAACCAAATTGATGGCAAATTAGAGGAAATTCGATTGGCAATTGGAAATTACACAGAGGACGCTCTGCGGATCGTGAACTGGGGCTGAAGTTGTGCAAAGTGGGTCATGGAGCTTAATCGAAATCGCTTTGCTTACGAAAACCCCAAACAGGCTTCCCTTTTCGCCTTTTGAGGAGCTGTAGTGCACCCAATCTGGATTATCCGTTCCATAAGCCCGACTTTTCCCCGTGGGCTGTATTAAGAAAACAAGGCTTTGTCCGACAAAAACAGAAGCCACAGAGCAAAGCACTCGAATGTAAGAAACTTTCGAACACGTTGTGCAGCTCAAATTAATTACGCATGAAATTGCAATTAATTGGTTTAAGAAGTTGGCAAGTTTATCTTAAAGTTTTTAGCCCACAGCAAAGAGTTTAAGTGCTCAGATAAACAAAAAGCACCAAAGTCCTGCGAAGGTGTGAGGATAAAAGGGGCGATGGAAGGCTAAAGAGCACAGTGGAGATGGCTAGGAACTACTGAAACTGGCTGAAAGAGCAGGGAAATCTTGTGAAAGTAAAAACATCAACAAAAAGGAGGAAAAAAAAGAAAGCGTGAGAGTGAGAGTGAGAGCGAAAGCGAGAAAGAGAAAGAGAGGGAACGAGGCTGTGCGATAGAGACAGCTGAAACAATGGTGCAGGCAGCGCGGCAATAAAAATGGCGCACAAGTTCAGAACTCGAAGCACGTGAGTCGTCCGAGGACCTGAAATGTTTATTTGGGTCTGCCTCTGCCGTATGCACACCGATCTCTTTCTATATATGTATATGGATATATATGTGTGTAGGCCATATTCTGCAGCACGGCGAAAAACAAAAACACTAATAACAACAACAGCAGCAGCAGATAACTGAGACTGAGGCAACAGCAGCTCGGCACAACGACACTGTCACAGTAACCTAGATAGCTCCACAAAATTTCACCCAAAATGTGCCACTTTCGCTTTGACCCAGAGCCGTGGCAACGAAGGGCGGCCATCCATGCAGCCCAGCCCAGCCAGTCAGCCTTTCTGCCTTTCGGTTCAGCTCAGTTCAGTTCAGCTGCATTTGCAGCTGCAGCGCCTCCCAGCGTTTGAGGGTCAATGTGGAGCACACTTGGGGAAAATTATAACCGAATTGGTCAATAAATATGTTGGGGAGAATTCACTGCGGCTTCTTTTGTATATGTAAAGGTGTCTGAAAGTGTGCAGCAATATCTAAACGGCTTTCCTTGCACTTCTACAGCTGTCTACAAGTATGCAACAGTATGTTACGAGTCTTGGAAGTTGATTGTTTCCCTAAAGCTCGAATTTAAATTCCAGAGGTGTATAAAATTCTGCAGGGATATACTTGAAACTAGGAGTTACAAACCTTAAAATTGTTTCCTTATGTTATAAGCAGAAGTTTTAAGGCTACCCTTGCAAGCTGATAAAATAATAATTTACTCAACCATAATTTTTCACTGTGATTTCGCAGCGAAGCAGGAGTTTTTGGGTGGTGGGCGGTGGACAAGACCAACGGGCCACCGTAAGTCGTATAAGAAATCATGCCTGAAATATTGCACTCGTATGTTGCGGTTAAAGTGCAGCAGCCTAGCCGGGAGGCCATGCAACCAAATTGCTTCCATGAGTCACACACACACAGAAACACACACACACTGGTGACAATCCCCCGGGTGACAGTGTGTGTGTGTGTGTGCGAGAGCGATAGTGTGGGTAAATGTGTAAAACATGCAACGCTGTCTTGTCTGGAACTTGCTGCCTTTACTGACTGCTGCCCCTGACAAATGGTTTGATTTTAAGCTTAAGTCAACACACATGAACCCAGAGCAACAGTGATGCCAAAGACTCATTTTAAAATCCGGCAAAATCAGCTTAAATGTGCTTAAGTTTATCGGTCTGAATTTCAGAAGTCGTAAAATTTTAAGAATTTTAAAAGCTGCAGTGAATGGGGTGCTAACAAAACACCTCTGCTGAAAATCACTTATAAAGCTGATTAAAAAAATGTTACACAAAAACGAAATTTGTTATTCTGAAACCATAGCTTACTGAAAATACATTATATTTATAAAATAAATTCGGTAGCAACCTTGAGTATGTATGCAAATTTGACATACTTAAATAGTTAAATTGGCATTACTGTGACCCAACTTAACACCATGCCACCCAAAATGGTCACGCAGCGTTTTAAACACGCCACCTTGGGGAAATTTTCAAAATGACAGCAATTTATTTAGACGTCGAGTGTGTGCTAGTGTGTGTCTGGTGTGTGTGACTGTGTGTGTGTGAGAGAGAGGTCGCGAATGTGTTTCTGTGGTCAGAAAGGATTGCAGCGGTCGGCCCAATGGCAAATATTTAACTTTGGCCGAATTCGCATTGTTGACATTCGCCGCTAACAAATTTCCATGTCAAAGGCGTGTGTTTACGCATAAATAGCTTTGCATAGAGGTCCTTTGAATTGGGTTTGGTTTTTGCTCGTTTTTCTGGGCGCTAAAGAGATTCCCGAATTAATTATGCAAAATGTGACCTAATCCAACAATGGCAACGGGAAAATTGCCCACATTTTCATGGCTCTCGCTGCCTTAACCTTTACTGATGGCCTTATAAACGTGCTAAAAATAAACAATTTTTTGCCACCATTGGGTTGGGTTCCATCGCATGTATTTCGAACATTTCGCCTTAGTGCCCCGTGGCACTTGACGTGTAAATATTTTATGCCATTTTGGTCGACCCAAAAGGGCTTGCTGCTCCAACTCTTGATTTGAGTTTGGCAATTAGCGAAGGCTTCTCGGCCTTTTAGCCCGTCCTTTTTACGGCCATTCCATTTTGCTAAAATGTATTAATCTAATGGCTTGATGGCTTTTGGTGGCCGAGCTGTTAAACCAGTTTATTGAGTAATGCCATCGAATTGGAAATTCAGCCAGTCGTGAAACAGCGTCTTTTGTGTTTTATTTTACTTATTGGTGGTTCTTAAAAGGGTTGTCGTTTTTCAGTAATATTTCAATATATATGTATAAATTAAAGGTCTTATTTTGTTTGCTTCTTGAACGTTTGGATATGTGACACTCATGTTTGTTGGCTTAAGCTTCATGTAATTGCCAGTAAGTTCAAAGTAACTTGCACCCAAATGCCTTGACACTGAACCATCCGAAGTCGGCAAAGGCCAAAGATCAAGTTTGCACGCCATTCCAACTCACATTCAATCCGCTGTCAATCGTCGCTCTGTGGCCAAGATGTCATGTGTAGCAGCACAAAATTGCTTAAAAAGGTCCCAGTTTGGGTCACGTCCATCCAACTTGAATCCCCTGGCAGCCCTTCACCAGTGGATTTATCGGTACCACACTGCGTATGAGTGTTTTCCCTTTGGTGGCCAAGAGCTCAAAGAATCGCAGTTCTCTTTGCACTTTGCCCACATCACTTTTGGTCACTCCCACATTCGGGGCCAGTACGTCCGCACACAAATGAGTCAACAGTTTGTGGCCACCGTGGGAAATTCTGGGGCGGCTACTCAAACACCATCCGGGTAGCTCTCCATAGTAGTGATAGTACTCGTAGTGGTAGTAGTATAAGTCGTGGCCTGCGATTTTCGCAATTGGCTCGAGTCGACTTGACGCCTGAAAGTATGCAGCGGAATCCAATGCAATGCAATGCGTTTGGCCCACGTCCAATGCATAAAAGTGGGTGGATTGGCTGGTGGGTTGGGTTATTGCGCGTCCGCCAATGCAGTCGTGCTGAATTTATTGTGTTTGTTGTGCGAAATTAAATAAAAATTGAATTATGTTTATATCCGCCAGTTGCTGTTATTGTTGGCTCTATAATAGCGCGCTTTGTTTGCCTTCCTCGAGTGTGTCTCTCTGTCTGTCTCGCTGTCTGTCTGTCTGTCCAACTCTATAGCAATGTCTCCATGATCTCTGTCGCTATGTACCCGCTCCCGCTTCTCGTCGCCTGTTTTTCATTTTGCATAATAAATTGCATTTTCCATGCCAGTGAGTCGCCGCCTCTCCATGCGGCGCTCTCTGTTTGTTTGGCTGAGTGTCGTCGCCGCCCAGCTTCTGCTTTTCCATCTCCTCCTCCTGCAATTCCTTCTGTTCCCTGGGACCCATGATTTTCCAGCACTCCTCTCGTTTTCCAGCTCCATGAAATGCATTGGAGTTCTATTTGCCGTGTGCTCCACCGCCAGCCACCGCTTTTCACAACGCCCTGCTCTTTTTTACATCGCCTGTGCACGCGGTTTTGCATTAATCTCATTTCATTGCCCTGGCTTGTTCTACAAGTAACTTCAACCTTACCCCACCTTTTTTTAATGTAGAAAAATGCAGAGAGGAAAATAGTAATTGGAATTATATTTACTTAAGCAGCAAATAAAGCAATTTTAAATTCTAATAGCTATTATGCATTGTATTTAATAGCATATCACATCAATCTATCTTCTGTTAAAAACACATGGAAGTGGAGTCTGAAATAATAATTGAATTTTTAAATAAAACATTTGTATTTATGATGTTTAAAGGAGGCATTAAAGCACTATACTGCTTAGGCACTTTAGAGCACTTTTTCTCCGTGTCCTAGCCAGTCTTTCCCGGAACCTTTCTTATTTTTTTTTATTGCGGGTTCCTGTAAATCCGCGGAGGTTCTTCAACCAGCATAACCCAACTGATTTTTCCGGGACACAGCTGCTTCCGCTTGTACGCGCTAAATCAATTTGCTGCTTAAGCTCTGCCAGCTGTCGGCGGTTGGAGCACCTTTTTGGCTTTCGCATCCAGCGTCAGTCAAAGGGAAAATGGGCGCCAAGATGTCTCTCTTCTTCTACTTCCATCTTCCTACTGGTGCTCCTCTTGGATTTTCCCGGTTTTTACGTGCGTGCTGCCGTTAAGTGATTTTCATGAGTTTAACGAAGTGGTTTTCCACCGCCCCGCTGCCTCGCCACTCCTTTAAAACCAGTTGCCACAATGGAAAAGAAGCCCACAATAACAGCAATAACAAACAACAAGGAGGTTGACGTTTTTGCCCCTTTTTTTTCTCATTTCACATTTTCCCGGCTTGCGCCTTTGACTCATCGTGCACAAAAACTCAGCATGATGAGGCTGGGAATATTCGTTATTCGCCTTCACTTCCTATCGTACACCCTTTTATTTTCTGCTGGGTAAGCTCAACATGTTTGCAAAATGTAATTACGCATACACTTATGTTGATAAATTCGAGGAGGGAAATCAACATGGCACACAAAGCAACACCCTTTCAAAAAACTAACTTTCTTGGATCTCCTTAGTATTATGATGGATCTGGAAAGTGGAAATGTGTTAAAAACAACTGAGTTTTTTCTATCAAAACCATAGCTGTTCAAAATACAATTTTCACATATTACGTATACGCCATGTGTATCAAGAAGTAGCACAACATGCCAAAGGTTGCGAAAATGTGATCTGAGCTAGGATAACCATATCTTGTATCTATAAAAAACACCTATTTTTTATGGCTTAAAGTTAATATAAATTTGTACCCCGAAAGAGCATATGACATTCGGTGCTGCAAAAAAGTAGCAAAACAATAGATTTTTGAGTGTTGCCACTTTGTTCTACAATTTTATTGCGCGAATTTCGAGCAAAAAACGCGACAACAACAATAAAAGCCGCGCCAGCAACAGTGGCATCATAACAAATGGAGCTCCCTTCAAAGAGTTGCCCTTTTTGTCTGTTTACGTCACACGCCGCCACGCCCCTTTCGCCCCCTCAATGTGTGTGTGTGTGTGCGAGTTGTTTGATGCGCACATTTGAGCAATTTCAGCGGGCTTCTGCTGTTTGTTTATGCCGCTGCAAATGTGTTTGTGTGCGAGTGAGCGCGGCGCGTGTCAAAATTGGTTAAACGTGAGTGGCTTTCAATGTGCCACGCGATTGCTGCTCCCTGCTGCTGTTGCCAAAAAACCCCGAAGCTTGGGTGGATTTTGGGGGGCATGACCTGGGCCAAAGGTTAGCCCGCTGTCCGTTTAGGCAAATTAGCTGCGTAGCACGCCAGTGGCTCTGGTACTCGACCCTCCATCGTGACTCCCTGGCTGACTGACTGGGTCGTAAATCATGTCAGTACAGCCAGCGATGGCAGTGGCAAGTGGCTACAGGATCCTGGGGATCAGGACCTAGCTCAAGCTCCGCTCACCGGCTTAATCAAGCAAATGGCTAGCACAAATCGGGAGCTCGTTTATTTTAAGCTGCCTCATAAGCAAGTCTAATTTGCTGCCATTCCCGTGAGTTATCGTTTTGCGGTCTTCTGTTCGGGGAGTCAAGCTGCCAATGGAGGTTAAAAGTAATGTTTGGGAAGAACATTGGTTTCGTTGCTTGTCGAGTTTAGAAAGTATTAAAATTGCATACAGCGGACCAGTTGTATAAGTTCTTACTGGTAAACAATCGTTTTAATACCCAGTAACCTAGAGAGAAACAATTTGAAAGCCACTTCCAAAACTGGGCTAAAAAAAACCATGAGTGAATATTTAAATTTGCCAGACTAATCTGGGTTTTATCGCATTAGTAGCATTGGCTTTTCCATCCTAAACACTGACAAGGAGATGCTCATTTCCAAATGTGTGCCATGACTTTCTCCATTCCACTTGCAAATGCAGATGTTGCTGATGTTGAAGCGGCAAAACAAAAGCTGTCAACAACAAGTTGCCGGACAATAGAAGCCGCTGTCCGCTGCACATGCTCCTCCGCAACGGTTGGGCTTTTGTGTGGGCAAAAGGCTGGCCAGTAGCAATCCGGCAATCTAACAATCCAACCATCCAACAATCCGGCAATCCTGAAATCCAGCAATCCGACAATCCGGCAGTGGCCAACTAGCAAACTAGCAGCCAGGCGAACAATCGCCCCGACTTGTATGGGGAACTCTTGACAAATAGCGCCTGGTTGGTCACAGCTGGTGGCGCAATCCGTGGGACAGATGTTCCTGTCACTCGGTGAGTCCCTACGTCCGTGTGTCTCTAGTCCTTAGTCCTTAGGGCGGCGGCGTCTGTGTGAGTGAGTGCATCGTGGCGCTCATAAAACTAAATTTCTAAACAATCTGCGTTTGGCAATCTTATGGCTTTCGCTGCCGACATTGGCGCTGCGCAACTTTATTGAAATGTTTGGCAGTTTTTCGTGTCCTCTTCAATTTGTGTCACACACACAGAGACAGGGAAAGAGAGCGCAGGAAAGGGGAAAGAGAGAGACGGCCTGTCTGTGTTGCAATTTTGATTTTTGCAATTTTCCGTAGCATACTTTTTTGGGCCATGTGTGTCGTGTGCATGTAAAAGCACAGTTCTCGATTATACACCGAATTTGGGGCCATAAACAATGATGACGAACAGCCGCCCATCATGATTACTTTCCCAAAGTATGCATGTCTGCGACATAGGCAATTCATTTAATTTTCGATTGAAATTCAATTGGATCATAATTCAAATTTTCCACCACGAAAGTAGCCCATGGGATTTGGCCATTTTATTTCCACCAGGAGCAGTCGAGCATGAGCGACGCAATAACCAGAACTTTTGCACATCGATGCGATGCGATGCGAAATCGAAGATAAATAAATGCTTCGAATAAGCAATAATCCGCTCCTAAAAAAGAAAGAAAATGCTGGGAGTCGTGCGCGATGGGCGTGGAATAAATAGATAAAGATAAGGCTAGGCAAAAAGGAAAGGAAAGGGACCGGGCTAAATAAACATTTGTACATAATATAAATCGTTTTGGGGGGTCTGTTTTCTTATCGGGGCAACTGTTTCTCATTTATACATCATAAGCAGTTTCAGTGGGGCGTTTTTCGGTGAATTGAATGCGGGTGGCAAATATGTTTTCCTCAAGAAACTGCCTTGTTTTCCTTGCCGTTGGTGAGGTCATAAAGAATCTGTTATCTGTAATCAGGACCTGCCCCATTATACTCACATGAATAAAGTATTTTTTATTTGTTTGGATCAATATTTCCTTCGGATTAAAAGCAACAAATTGTGCACTAAAATCATGGTTAGAATCTTTGTATTTTAAGAAGTAGATCATAAATATGCAAGTCTTAGGAAGGGTTAGCTTTACAACTTATAATAAATCAATTAAGAAAATGACAAGAAATCTCTACTATTTAGGTATTGGAATTTACCTTTTGCATTTTAAAAAACTTTAAATGTACGATGTTAAATAATCATCGTTAAAAATGTTTTGAATATTGCAACCTTTAAATTGACATAAAGTACTGCAATTGCGGAGCACTTTGCTAATTGTTTGGTTGCTGTTTCGTAGGGCAACAGTTCTACAATAACTTTTGCCAACACTTATAAGTGATTGTCATAATAATTGTCATACTGGGTTAGGTTGTGGCTTGGTTCAAACTGTGCAAATTATAACCGCTCCATGGAATGCGGCACTGCATCTGTGCAAATATAGCAAATGGCAAAGCAAACGACAATTAATACTGCCCGCTGCCGTGGACGGTGGTCGCATTCAAGTCGACTTTCCACAAATAAAAATCAAATGCTGACTCAGTTCATCAGCAGAAATAGTTGAACACTGACCAGATGAAAACAAACACAAAACAGTGCTCAACCTGAAGCAAAAATAGAAAAATACAAATGAAAATAGAAATAGAAACTGAAACAGGAACAGAAAAAGAAAAAGAAACAGAGTCAGAGAGGGAAACCAAACAACGAAGCGAAAGCATACAAAAATATACAAAAGCACCAGCGAATGGCAAATAGAAAAACAAAAGTTGGCATCTGCCAAATGGACAGGAATTTATAAATTAAACCAAAACAATGAGCAAAGATTAACAACAGTTACCGACACAAGCAACGTATAAAACTCACATTCCGACGACAATGGTGACGATAGTTTTGCTATTCGAATGTTTGCTACTCTGGGTGCACAGAAAGAAATATTTACTTAAATCTTTACTTAATAACGCTTTTTCGCACTTCACTTGATTTGAGTTTTTTTATTAAGCTTATTACTCAAGCTGTCAAAAAGTATGCAACGAATTATGTTGTTAGTAAAATACCAAACAATTACTACCGAAATTAATACCGTTAAAAATCTAAATCTATAAAAATCTAAAATATATTTTCAAGTGGTATTTCAATTAATATTTTTATAAATCCTAAGGTTTTTTATTTAATATATTTGGTGCCGATATGAATTTTGAAAAAAAGGACTTCAAGTCAGTCTTTTCTCTGAGTGCCTGTAATAAAATGTTGGCGAATCGCGGAGCAATCGTTGATGGCGACTTTTGGTTTGACTGTCACAGCGACGGCGACTTGACGGCCTTGGCGGCGTCGGCGACTGTATATGTGACGGCAGCAATTACACGAACAGCGGCAAAGGGAAACGCTAAGGCAAACAGGACACACTCTCACACACACATACATACTCACATATATATGCCTTGCATGTATGCGTGCACTGCTTTGTTGCCATAACGGAAATGGACGCCATGTCGGATGTTTGAGGAAATGTTCGTGTAGCTGTAACGGCAATGCCGAGAAAATGTGTTTGTGTGTGTGTTTCCCTTATGCTCTACAGAACCATATATGTGGTCTATTAGTTGGGCGGTTGTTTAAAACCATTAAATTGTATTGACATTTGAAAGAGTAGGTTGAACGACATTGTACAGCTTCGCCGATTGTTATTACTCTGCTGGCCGCTCTTTTGAAATCAAAACTAATTGGAATATGAGTTGGAAATTATGGCGCTGACATTATATTTAATTGAAAGTTCCCAGGTCAACATCGGAGTAAATAAACATCTGCGTTATTAGTTACAAAATTGGGTTTCTGCCTGTTGCACTGCACTGGTTTTCATGATAAAACAAACCGAAATTAGTTCAGCTATTTGCTCAATTGATTTTTACCGAATTTGGAAAGGGAAAATTATGAATTAAGTCTTGCAAAACCTGTTTGAAAATGTTTCAGAGTATACTCTAATAATCATTGTAAAATACGTCCATATATGTATATCTAAAATTTAAAGCTTGAATACAACGTAGCAGCACTCATTCACCTGGTGTTAATCCGCATCCAGAGACTTGCATTTTCCCAATCTGGACTCATCGCCATCCTGTGGGGTAAGCCAAAGTAACCAAACCGACTTCAAATACGCACAAGATCTCTTCACACTCACACTCACACTCACTCACTATTCATATGCAGTCCGGTACTCATGCCTGTGTGAATGTGTCTGCTGGTTTGTTCGTTTGTTCGTTCGTTCATTTGTTTGTTTGTTTGCTGAACGAGTGGGCGAGTGCGAATGCGAGTGGGGCGTTTGCGTAAATGAATGATCCCAGTCGAGTAGAGTCGAACTGAGCCGCCTTTCAAGGGGGACAGTCAGGGGCTAGACTTAAGCCGGCACTGAGAGAAAAAAGATCAAAGTGAAAAAGAACTTGAACTCAAAGTTTCTTCAAAAATATCCTACAAAAAGAGGTAATCGTGATTAAATTATAGTTATAACAAAATGACATAAATCAACTTCGACTTTAGTTGAATAATGCTGATCTTTTGCAGTTGGGTTCTACAAAGAATCACTAGCTTAGAAATCTATAAAATAACTTGTTATATTTTGTACTTTTTCTGGATCTTTTATTTTAAATTCTAGTGATATCACATGCGATCATAGTTATCGCAAACAATACATATTTAAAAAACCGCATAAACCTAGATTTATGGCAAGTGTTTCCCCTCATTAAGTTTGTAGTTTTTCTTTCCGTGTAGCTCCGCCGTGCACGCATGGCTGGCGGAGTACTTGCCACGCCCCCGCCGCCCCCCTCTTGAATGTTAAGTGTGCTCGCCATGCATGCGTATGAGTAACGATAGTGAGAGTGTGGGTGAGTGGGCTGAAGTGGGTGGTTTCAGTGGGTGGTGTGGGCGTGATAGTGGCAGTTGCGGCTACGGTTGAGGCGGGGTGAAGGGGTGAAGCGGGGCAGCGTCAAGAGCACTGGTGTTCAAGGGTTTGATGTATTACAAAATACGTATACGCAACCGCAGCCTGCAATTACAATGCCAAGTGTCGGTTAGGTATTTCTGGTTCACTCACTCTCTCGCTCTCTCGCTTACTCACTCACTCACATCCTGCATGTAAGTGCGAGTGTTGTGGTGTTTATGCGGAAGGATTTCAAGAACAAGTTCAAGATTTTTGGTTATTGTGCAGCCATTAAATAACTGAGCCATTCACACATAGTTGGCTTTAGTTGAATAACACATTCCGATACTTATAGCTTATATTTTGTAGAAATCTTTCTATATTATTCTAACAAACTGTATTCATGAATTCAGTATAAGCTTAGAAGATAGATGGAATGTGCGTTGGCCACTGCATTTTATTAACACCAACACATGCTATGCTTTGTTTAGTTTGCAGATTGATAATATATACTATGTACTTGGCAAAGACTCATTCACTTTCACTCTTTTGCGGACCCACACTCTCTATTGAATTGCCGTAAGTGGCCATTTATTTACATATTTGCGCTGAGTGGCACACTTCAAAGTTGGCTCTTGTGTTTTGTTTTTGCTGTCGCTACTTTATGGTTATTGTTTTTTTGTGCCGTTGGTGTAGTCATTGCTGCTGGCACTTTGCGTCATTTCAGGCAATTTATGAGTTTATTGAACACACGCCTGTGTGCCTTTAATTGGCACTTCTTGGCGCATGTCATCAGCTGCTGTTAATGTTAATTAGCGGGGAGCCTACCATTCCATACCATGCAATGCCATTAGCCTTCCTTCCCAGCGAAATGTATGCAAATAATCGCAGTCAGTATATATTAGAGTATTCGGTGGCGCTATAATTGCAACACAATTTGCATAAACATTTTCAGCGCCCGAGAAAGGCGAAATAGGCAACATCTGCGAACCGAGTCCCTTTAAATGGGGCGGCGTGTGCCCAATTAACGCAAATTGCAAATGCAAAAGCCATTCACTCGTTTTTGTGCTTGTGTTTGTGTTGCTGCTGGTTTATTGCCGCACAAAGTGCGCCTGTTTGCCTTAGATAACGGGTTTTGGGTTCCAGAACCATGTTGCAACATACACACATACAGAAAGCCAAAGTTACCGTGCAACGCAGCCAAAGAGGAGTAACAACTTGCTGTCGCAGGGGCGGCATACAGTGCGTATGCTTAACTTGATTAGCGCCAATTAGCCCACAGTAGTCGCCTCGCATAAAACCGCAAATTAGCGCATTTCGGCTGTTAATAATCCATGCCTTAATCCTTTAGTCGGTTTATGCCAAGCCCATAAATAAGAAACGATCTGGATTTATGTTCGCTGCGAATTTCAAATTTGTCTGGAATATAACAAGTAAGCAGAAGTTTAACTTTATAGTTTTAAATTGGGAAAACAGAAGCTTATTTGTAAATGTTTATGTGTAAGTTAGATGCTTGAATTTAAGTATCAATTATATGTCAAACTTGCACATCCTTGATTTGGTTTCAACACAAACAAAAACAAGTTACCATTCAGATTCCAATTAATTAGTCAAATTACTCAATCACTGACAACCGCTAAGAATGTACGCTTTCTTAGTACTTTAATTGAAATTTATAAAGTGTCACTCAGTCATTTAAGTTGTGTGCCGCAATAAGAAGAGTTTGCAACCCGAAATGTAATAAAGCAGTGACCACAACTGTTTGGCTTAACTTCCGTAAACTTCCCTGGGACAATTTGAAATGAAAATTTATCAGCAAGCTATAACAACTCGATTGTGTTGGCATAAAAAAGTGATAAAAACTCATTTTATGAATTGGCCCATTGCGGACGTTCGCGCTCTTTTAGCCAACTTACAATTCTCGGGCAATGCGATTCAAATTCGATAATAAAGTGGGAATAAAGGAATCCCTGAGGAAAGGAAAAGATGAGATGAAGTTTCGCCTTTCCGCTTGTCGGCGCCCGCACAAAAGTTCTTAATCAAAATAACTTAATGATTATATTTGCCTGCAATTGCACAGTTGCTCACTCCTTTCACAACTTTCTTTTCCTCTGCTCTTTACCATTTCAGGACTGACCCACTCAAACAGGACTAAAACCAGCCAAACCAATTCGACGCCAATTTTAACTACTGTTGGTGGCGCCAGCAGCGAATAGCGAATAATTGAATCATAAAGGACACGGACGGGCCACCCAAAAGGATCCACAATTCAGGATCAACAAAGCCGAGCAAATAATTGCTGTATAGTGTGTGTGTGTGGGTGTGTGCACGGAACGTGGTCTCCTCACTCCTCCCCCCCAGCCTCCAGTCCCAGTTTCCGGTGGGCGGAAAAAGGGGAGTGGCAGCAGGCAGAATCGGGCAAAAGAAGGCGGCTGCAGGGAAATGACAGCCGTCCCGCTTTAATTAAAGCCGGCACGTGGGCGAGTGGGCGTGAGGCCCGAAAGTGTGCGCTGCAATAAAAGGAGGAAACTGAAACGCAATGTGGCTGATGCCGCGGACCGTGGACAACGCAACAAAGTGGACGAAATTGCTTTTGGAACATTACAGGATACCACTGGAGGTGGCCAGCAGTAGCAGTAGCAGCAGCAGCAGCGGGGAAGGCATTAATTTTGATTAAATCCACCTGAACTGAACCATTCGCCTTTTTCAAATAGCAACTAACAAAACGAAACGAACGACGACCGAGTGAAATATTAGCTAGAAAACTTTAAGCGAATATTTCAAGCAGCCGCCCGGTGTGTGCATGAAATTCGTGGAAGGTAGCGCACAGGATCGGGAGCAGCAGGAGACATCTTGTGGCAGTCGGTTTTGCGTGCCGCAGGCATTGCAACAGCCACACATGAACACGTCCCTGTGACACGAGGAGGTTGCGGAGTGAAGAAGGGGGTGGCGTCGTCGGTCGGGACCCCAGGAAAACAGCATAATTTCGTCAACGGCAGCCGTTTGAACTGTCGTCGCCAGAGCATAACCCACCATTCCCCAGGATCCCACAGCCCAAAACCCGAATCCCCAGTCCGGCCCACATCATCATCAACATCACCAGCAGCAGTAAGAGCAGTAGAGGTAGAGGCAGGAAAGGCATCGCTGTCACAGTCAGCGATTGTTGTCAGCAAAGGAAAAGTATCAGAATCAGGAACCACCAGCAGGAGCAGAAGCAAGACCTGGCATAGCAACACCATCCCAACCCATTCCATTCCATCCAAAACTTAATACCCATTTGCCAGGACCGCCCCGATGAATCTGCTGTGCTGCTGTTGTTGCAGTAACATGGCACCAAACCAGCGCGTCACACGCAAATGGGAACTGTTTGCCGGACGCAATAAATTCTACTGCGATGGATTGCTAATGTCCGCACCGCACACAGGCGTCTTCTACTTGACGTGCATCCTGATTACCGGCACCAGTGCGCTCTTCTTTGCCTTCGAGTGAGTATACGCCCCGTGCGCATTTCAGCCATTTGTCAGTGCAGTGAGAGAAACTGTATTGCATGTTTCCAATTGAATATGGTGTGTCTCATAGCTTAATTTTAAAAATTCGTTCATCATAAAACTGGGTAAAGCTTAAAGATAAAATATAAGTTATTAAAGGTCTTGATTGTTAAACAGGAATTATGTTACTTTAGGCATTTATTAAAACAGCGATAAAACAACATAAGATAAGATATCTAAATTAGCTTTATTTCTTCTTGTTATTTTTACGCGCTTATTTACAGTCTTAGAATAATTTTACAAATTAATTATAGAATAGATATATGCTTACTCAAAATATATATTATTAATTTACTAGATATTCTTTAACATAGATATAATATATATTACTCATCAGTATATAATTTCAATTTTCGATTTCGATTTTCTTTCTCTGGCCCGTTGGAGTGTCAGAGGGTGCAGTTCGCCGCCCTTTAGATGCATTGTGTGCAAAATGTATACGTTGCTAATTAAGCATTGGCCAGTAACCCTTTCCGTTGGGCACCGGATAGACGAATCCCCTGGCCACCGACTCCAATCCAGCGGGTCATGCTTGATTTCCAATTACGCCCACATTAATGGTCTCTGACTTTGGACTCTTGCTCTGGTTTCATCGGTATCAACGGGTTTCTCATCCGGTTTCTCATTCCCGACTGTTGTCTGCCCTCTGCCAACTGCCCTCTGCTGTCCGTCTCCGTATCCAATGGCATGTAATTATCGCTGTGCAACGTGGCGTATGCGTTATGCTTGGGCTGGCAAAGGACATCGGCATCCAAGCTGCTGCTGCTACTACTGCTTTTTCAGCTAGATGTCTCTGTCCGGAATGAATCCGTTGAATTACGGGTATCCGTGTGTATCCGCATAAAATGGGTGGGTAAATAGTTTCAGCTTTTGATTTGTCAATCCGATGCTTGTCCGGCATTCAAATATGTTCATGCTACAAGTCCCGACCCACTGGCAAACCACAGGAAAATTATCCACGTTGCCTGGGTTTAGTTTCAAACTGAATTTTCATTTCAGACTCATTCATCCGGGTCACATTTCCATTTCCGGTTGCTAAACTTTTCCGCTATTAAACTCCGATGGTGGTTTTTAATGGTCGTAAATTAAAGTTTGTAAATTATTAATATTTCATTTAGTTACGGCACACTCGACCAGTGCGTACCCTCTTATTTAAGCTGCTTTTGTGGTTTTTCTTGGTAAGAGGTAAATATGCTCAACAAAGACTTTCTTCTTTGCAATATATATATATATTTTTGAATGGCTTTCTTATGTGGGACAGCATGGTGAAATAAGGCAAACAAGATATTTCCAGGAATATTGTATTCGGTCGCAACTAGCACGTTGCTCCAATAATAATTCAAACGTCCAATCGATTTGGCCGGTAGAGCAACCAAATAAATATCTAAACGGCATGAGCATCTGGAAACAAACACACACAGCCCACAAACGTTTAACTAAATTCAATTTGGTTTCACATGGGCGCATCCACCCTCATTTTTCCGCAGACTGGCCAAAATAACGCATACGACACGTAGTGCAAATACAAATAAAACGCAACGTTTAAGTTGCAACCCATTGCGATTAGGCGAAATTATGCTCAACATTTTCTGCACGAAATCATTTCAGCAGCGCAGAAAGGAATTACATGTGCGGAGGTGCTGTGTTTTCCACAAAAGAAATTGAAATTCCCATGCCCAGGATCCAAATACTCGTATGCACTAGCTCCACCTCCACCTCCAGCTCCTCCATTTATGCGCTCCAAATTTATTCGCCTCTGAAAAGCGGCTGCAGCGCGATTTTACTTTCATTGCTTGCTTTACATTAGCGCACAGTCGAGTGGAAGGCGCCCCAGTATGGATGGGCATTACAATATCTGCAATGCCTTTGAGTGCTCCCATAGATATTCCTGCAGATACTCGCACATATCCTACGAATGCACGCGAAAAAATGGGGAAATCCAACCAAAGTTGCTTTAAAATAGGAAAGCTGGCTAAAGAAAATATTAAATTAAAATGGAATTCAACTGCACTTTCCTTTCAATTCATAAGAAAAGCCTTTAGTTCAGTAACTAAAAATGTATAAAACTCCCAGGATAAATCTCAGCACTAGACTAGACTACAATTGAATAAAGATATCTTTATAAAATAACTTATTTTTAAACAAATGTTGACTTTTATATTACTAACAAAAAATACAATTTAAATTGATTAGGCTACAGTTAAATTGTTGTAGATTTTCTTTGGTTTACCATTTATAGTTTATTTATTCTTTAATAGAATCAAATAGAATTAAACCGAGACAAAAGATTTACAAAACGCAAATTCGCCTTAGGCTTTAAATTGTACGTACAAATTTACTTGTCCCTGAATTAAATGGACCAAAATTTGATTGCAGTCATAGATAGAAAGCTCCAAAATATATATATTATTTTTTTTTTCGATGTAGGCAGCCTGGGGATGTGTGGGCCAAACTCAAATTGTGTTTCGTTCGACGCTCCCCGGCAATGCAAATCGCTAAAAGGTAGCACACAATGCATGAGAGGATGAGAGGGGCCCTCCTTCGTATTTCGCATTTCCCATTTTCTCTTTTAGTTTCTATGGCATTGTCAGCGATTTGCCAGTTGAATGCGAGAAAAGCATTTTTTGAATGCATTCCCATTTAAGCCACACTTTTATAGCCCGGGGGGGTGGAGCGGGTGCGAAATCGGCGTTGTCATGACAAATGTATTTAACTATTTTCGGTTGGTTATGCTGACTGTTCCCAAAATGAGGCAAACTACATCCACGTCCATCTGGGACTCGTCACACTTAATTGTCACTGAGCACTCGGGTCCTTTGTGAATTGATGGCGAGTGAAAGTTGCTCCTGCGACTGGTTGCTGAATGTGGCGACTTTTGCCATTCACAAATCGTTGGCACGCATCGGGCATTAAGTAACAATGCCGAGCATTGTCCTATCCCCCAGCTGCTAGTCCTTCGCATCCTTCACATCGCAGCTATCCCCGCTGGGAGGGATAGTCCGCCCCAATTCGGGGCCATATTTGCTCGGGCTTTTCCACACATTTGGGGCATTGCCAAATCACCGGGGACATTTGCATGCATTTTTGAGCAGGGCATGTCACACTCGTCGCCCACCAAATGCTGCACTAAATCCAAAGGCAAGCGTTGCCTGCATTTTGGCGTTTGGATGCACAGGATGCCAGGAAAGTCGGAGATTCAGGGAATCAAATTTCAATGGGTGCTTTTCGAAAAGGACGTAAACGCAGCTGAGACAGAATCCAAGGCTCAGTAGTTTTGAAAACCTTTGTTCAATCAGACAGATTTAAGCCACTTTAAAGAGCTGAAATGCTACTTTGATTTTTTTAGAACAATAAATTACTTTCTTACTTACTTAATTATAGTGTAATTTCGCAATAATGCCATTATATTATATAGTCATTAGATTATCAGCAAGTTTACCTAGTCTATTTTATTGCCATGCCCCTAGTTTATTACTCCATTTGCTGTAACAATCTGGTCGAATCAAGATGTTGCCACACAAACCATAATGACGGAAACATCGTTAGATTAATGATACATTTCCCTGTTCCTTGTCCTGCTTCTTCTTTCAGCTGTCCCTTTCTGGCGGACAGCATAAATCCGGCCATTCCGATTGTGGGAGCGGTACTATACTTCTTCACGATGAGCTCCTTGCTGCGCACAACCTTCACGGATCCGGGCGTCATACCGCGCGCCTCCAACGATGAGGCCGCCTATATTGAAAAGCAAATTGGTACGTTACTCATCCGCCCCGTAGTCTCGCGACAGCAATAGCAATGGCAATAGCAATCGCAATCGCAGTCGAAGTCCTCGCGTCCATCCAAAAGGAAACGTGGCCAAGGTCGTTGCCTGCTGCTGCCTGTTGCCTGAATATTCTTCTTCTCCATCTGCCACGCCCCCCCTCCTTGCCAAACACTCGCCCACTCAAACACACACACACACACACACCGAGAACACTTGCGTATATATTTGTTTTCACTTCATTAAGTTTGTGTGTGAGTGAGAGCAAATGGGAGGAACGTAAAAAGTAATGAGCGTGGCATGACATAGAATGAAAAAAGCGCTAAAAAAAAAAAAAAAAATGGGAAAATATATATGTTCCGTATAAAAATCATCAAAGGCGAACGCTGCGTTGCCTTTGCACTAATGAGTTGCTGTTGTTGCCTTTGTATAAAATATTTAAAATGAGAAAACTTTTGCCCTTTCCCCCATTTTTCCCCCCCCACTCTGTTTTTTTCACTTGCATGTCAACAACGTCGATGTTGCTGATGCTGATGCTGCATTTCCTCTGCGTCGCTCTGGATAAATTCTGGAATATGTACGTGTGGATAACCCGAAATCACCAAAATCGCGATGAGTAGAGGTGCCAAACTCGCTGAACAGTCCCACATATCGACCGCCGCCGAGGACCAAGGAGGTCCTGGTCAAAGGACAAACGGTCAAGCTGAAATACTGCTTCACCTGCAAGATCTTCCGGCCGCCGAGGGCCTCGCACTGCAGCCTGTGCGACAACTGCGTGGACCGCTTCGATCACCACTGTCCCTGGGTGAGTAGTGATGCTAGTGATGGTTGTGGTGCTGCCATTGGTGGTAATGGCGGGTGATGGGTGCTGGATGCTGCTGATGGTAGTCGTTTGCCGAGTGGGTCCTTGACAAGGACACCCGGCACCTCGTTAGCGGTGGCGCATTTTTAATCACTTCCCAGCAAACCCTGTCCCCAAAGCACCCGTTCCCCCATCAGCGTTCTGTCCCCCATTTTGGCCAACTGACATTGAGCCGAGAGCCGCATTAGAGGCACTGTCGAAAAGTGGGCCACAAAACCAACAGCCTCTCGTCGTCGCTGCTGACTTTAACCCAATTCCAACGGCAACCGCTGAGGTTGCTAATTTTTTAGCAAAAATAATTTCAGCCAAGCGCACGTCATGTTTAAAAAAAAAAAAAGCGCACTCGGACGGACTCCCTCCGAATCCTTTGCTTCTCCGCTTTTTTTTATGCCCGCCAGCCACGCGCTGATGCAACAAGATGTGGCTCCCTCTGTGTCTGTATGTGTGTCTGTATGTGTGTGTGTGTGTGTGTTTGGACAGGACCAAGCAAACAAACCACTCTTGCACAAACACACACACACTCATGCACACACTAACTTAAGTAGCCACACTCATATTTCTGTGGTTCTGTTTTTTTTCGGGGGTGTAGCATACTTTTTTGGGTTGGGGGCGCCACATACCCCAGAGACTCGAATCATCGCACATACCCTTTCGGATGCAAGTACTTAACTTTCAACTCAGGTTTCCAATACTCCTCGGCTTTTTAAATATTCATATTCACTAATTGAGTGCTTTGTTTGCCCACCAGTAGTGCTTTAAAGCCGCAAGATAACCCATTTGCTGTTTGCTTCCTTAATTGATTGCTTTGTCTTCGTATTTAATTTCCCACGTTGATGTGGATTTGAAAATTCCGTTCACCTTGATTTTAGCTTTCACAATTCACAATCAATTTATGGTGACCTACAAACCATTTAGCTTGGGAAAGGTCAGTTAAGTCATTAAATATTTACACTAAGTTGAGCAATCGTTGCGACTTAGGCTGTCACTTTTCCACTTTTCCGAGGACTTCTGACGTTCCTTGATATACTATAATTGCTATTAGAGAAAATCTCATTTATATTAGATAAATAAGTAAAGGCAACTATTTCTCTACTTACGCATTTATATAAAATGAAATGAGTATAAGTAGAAAGGGTGTGAATTACTCGGTCTACTTGGTTTCAAAGTCTCTGCCAGTTAGTGTTGCTGTCAGGGCTTTGCCATCGCCCCACTTCATTTACTGGGGCTCCGGCGTAATTTAAGCCCCCGGAGGAGAGAAAGTACCGAGAGTACCAATCGCATCTGACGGCTTGAAGGTCGACTCGAGCCTTTTGGAGATTTGGTTCACTGTTCGCGGCTCCAAAAAGGGTTGCTTGGTTGGTGACCAGAACGGTGAAGGAAATTAAGGCATTTCTCGGTCGTAATTTTGGTAATGCCACACATCTCGTGAAAATGCAATTAACCTTATTATGTTTTTGGGGGCCTTGTAGCAGATATCTTAGCAACTTTATTACGCCTGTAGTGTGTTTATAACCCATTTAAATGCTATCTCTTTTTGCAGGTGGGAAACTGCGTAGGCAAGCGGAATTATCGGTTCTTTTACTTGTTTCTAGTCTCATTGGCATTTTTAGCTGTATTTATATTCTCGTGCTCTGTGACGCATTTAGTTTTATGTAAGTACACTCGAAAATCAAGCCATATAGCATCTGAATTATGATTTGTTTACATCCCACAACGCAGTGATGAAGAAGGAGCACGAGGTCTTTAATGTAATCAAGGCGGCGCCCTTCACTGTGATTGTTGTGTTCATTTGCTTCTTCTCGATATGGTCGGTGATCGGCCTGGCCGGCTTCCATACCTATCTGACGACTAGCGATCAGACAACCAACGAGGATGTAAGTATAAAAAGTATATATTTATTATATATAAGTCATATAGTTCGGTCTTGTACTTATGCCGTAAAATGTACGATTAAGAATTATGAGTGCCGCATCTCTCTTACAGTACACAAATGTCTTGCAAAGATAATTCCTAGAATTGTTTACAATTATCTAGTGTTTACAATTGTGATTATACACTGCTATGTGTACTTAAGTTTTCGTATTTTCGGTATACTTGAATATGAGTAATGCGCAATTGAGACACCCCATTTTAATGTGATCTCTTCAACAGCTCAAGGGATCCTTCTCCTCCAAAGGTGGACCCCGCACCCAAAATCCCTATTCGCGGGGGAACATCTGCCTGAACTGCTGTCACATCCTGTGCGGACCCATGACGCCCTCGCTGATCGACAGGTGAGTACCCAGTAACCAGTAGTTGGAGCACCCAAAAACAAGCTAATTGGATTAAATGGCAGACGCGGCATCGCCACCGACGAGTTCATCCAGCAGATGCAGCACCAGTCGAGTCCGCGGCACGCACTGAGCGATGTGCTGAGTGCCTCGCACATGGTCACCACCTCGCAGCCCATGATGGGCGGCGTGGGAGGTGGCATCGGTGGTGCCGGCGGCGGGATCAGCATTGGTGGGGCGGAGCTGAAGCCCCGATTCTACGACGAGGTAAGCGGCCAACACAGTTGAGCCAAGCACATTGAGCCAACCCAAGCGCACCCTTTCACCACTGAAATCTATAAATCTAAATGTCTGAGCACACTGCTTGCTTGATCTCCTTTATATATTTATATATATATACATATCAAATCAATTCAAATCAAATCAAAACTCTCGTACGATGAACTCTTTTGTGCACATCATTTTGACGATCTGTAATTCAAATTTTTTTCTTTTTGTGTTCTATGCAATGTTCTTTTTTGGTAATCTACTACTACTACTACCTACTACTACTACCACCACTCGAATCATACACCACAATCGACACAATCACACCACGAATACGAATACGACCACGATAACCAGTCGAATCCCTCCTCGTCGACACTGGAGGGCAACGGAGGTGCCATCAATGGCCATGGGAATGGCCATGGCAACGGCTTCGACCATCCGCCGCCCAGTTACGACCTGGTCCAAAACGGTAAGTCCCGCAAGCATCACCAGCAGCGCTGCTCCCTGCAAACCCTGCTGCCGGCCAGTGCCCAGCAGCAGTTCAAGGCCAGCAAACACAAACACAAGCAACTGAAGCAGCACTTGGTGGCCGCCGAGTTGCAGCAACACGAAGGCGGTCCAGGTGCTGGTCCCAATTCGCCATCGCTCCTGCGCTCGCCGGCCACGTCCTCCTCCTACCGGTTGAACCTCAAGCGAT
Organism: Drosophila yakuba; assembly: GCF_016746365.2. NCBI lineage: Eukaryota > Metazoa > Arthropoda > Insecta > Diptera > Drosophilidae > Drosophila > Drosophila yakuba. Next base: position 12,346,045 of record NC_052529.2, on the reverse strand, counting down.
CGCTGCACCTGCCGCTGACACCGTCGTACGACGATGTCCGCCACTCGCCGCTCCCGCTGCTGCATCACCACGTTCACGCCCAGCAGACCACAGCCATTGGCACGGTGGCAGCAGCGGCGGCGGCGGTGGCATCCGGCGCCAGCGGCACCAATGCCGCCACCGGCACTGGTACGTGTGGTTCCTCCTCCTCGACCACCACCACCGCACCCACTTCGGTGTCCGTGTCGTTGGCCACGGCCCCACCGCCGCTGGCGCCACGACGCCCGTCGACGCTGCAGCTGCAGGCCAGCGGTGCGATCTCCGCCAGCAACAGCACCCTGACCACCATACACACCACGGCGCCACAAGCGCCGGCGCCCACGGACTTCAAATACTATTCGCCGCAACGCAGCACCGACTCCAATCTGATGCGGAACTATCCGTTCCCGAAGGCGGCGCGCGGTATGCGCCGGCAATCGACCATGTCGGTGGACTCGCAGAAGGTTAATATAGCCGGCTATCAGCCGCTGCCGATGAGGAAACCCTACAAGCACCAGGAGGTGATGTTCGAACTGAAGTCGCCGACCAACCGGCTGACGATTCGCGAGTGCGACTTTGGCGGTGGCGGTGAACCCTGCGATGACGATCAGTCGATCAAGGACAGCCAGATCTTTCGTGTTAGTAAACGAAATCTTTATATGAATCACCGGTCGCCGTGGAAGGAGCGCGACCGCTACTCCAATCTCTACGAGTATTCGTTCAACATCGATCTCAACTCGATCATCGAGGATGCGGCGGGCAGTGACTCGTCATAGTACGCAGCAGTAGTCCGCTGCTCCGCCGCCGCCCAGGGCGACGGCCACGTCCACCACCCCATCGGTGGGCTGGTCCGTCTCCTGGTCATCCTCCTCGATCGGTTGTTGGGCGCTGTACATAAGGCCGGGCCCTGGCCAGCCCGCTTCCTAATGCTTCCACGCTTTTGCTAAGGCGCCAAATCGGGTCCAGTTTCCGGAATGTGGCCCACTTCTTTGGGGCTCCTCCGTTTAGCTTTAGACTCGAGAGCAGCTTTTCGATTATGGCTTAACTAGGACTTCATTTAGGATTTAATCTAAGGGCTTGACTAGGCTTTGACTAAGTTTTTGAATAGTTTGCAATGTACATATACTTTAATCGAGGCTGCAAGCCATTTGTTGACCGAACTATGTTGAAACGGTTCGGGTTTATTTTGAATTCGCGCTGCATCCACTTAAAACTGATATGGATTTTATTTTGGAAAGTATATATATACATAAAGTAAATATTACAGAACAAGATTCAAAATTAAATGTTAGTCTAAGTTTAAATCTAGATAACACTATAATTTTGCTTAAAAGGTGCCCTGTTTCACCAGCTAACCCCGTTTGGATATTTACCATTTATCAAACTGAATTCTTTGATTTCGATTTGCAAGTAAATATTTTGCTTAACCGAATGCTGAAAGTTCGAGCCAAGCCAACGGAGCGAATAAATTTAAAAGTTTGCAGCCTTGATTTAAACTTTGAGGGAATCTATCACAGTCTGATTGTGGCACATTTGTGAGACTCACTTGGCTTCCAAGATGCGCATAGTTGTTAGTGCAAATGTAAATGCAACTGCTACCCTTTTGCAGCCTGAAATCCGCATTCGCATCTGTATCTGAATCTGAATCTGAATTTCTGTTTGCACCCTTTTGTAGAAGTCGAACTTGTATTTGATTTGTGTTTAATGTTTGAAACCACCAACCCAGCCGTAGACGTTCCCCCCAGTTCCACTTCCCCCCGAAAAACTTGGTTCATAGAAACTTTTGCGTTTATATAGCACCTGCTTCCCAGGCTAGGTGCGTCGGATCCCTCCTGCTGCAGGATGCGTTTGCAATAGGGGGAGATTCGGCGCCAGGGGCCGCAAAATGCCACCCGTGTATGTATGTATCCACCTTGGTCTACGTCCCAGCGCCGCCACCTCCAATAGTGAAGACACCAACTAACCAACTAACCATCTAACCATCTAACCAACTAACCAAGCAACCCAACAACCAACTAACCAAAACAACCTACTAACCAGAAAACCAAAGATCCAAAGAACCAGTAAACCAGTAAACCAACATCCCCAGCCAAGCATGTTTCACTCAGTTCGCCTGGTAAAGTGCTTAATGATTTTGCTTTTTGTTGGGAACCTCGTGAGATTTTTGTAAATGATCGCAGTCACTTGGGCCTTGAGTTGAATTCTCGATTAATTTGGACGGTTTCAGCCGAAAACTTGAAATTGCAATTAGTGAAATGGAAAATTAGCAAAACAATTAAAAAAAACAGAAACCAAAAACTTAATGAGCCAAAATAACTGCCATTTATCGAAGCAACATTTTGTTAGGACTTTTTTCATTTTTACAATGAAAATTAAAATTAATTGTAAACGTAAACTAAACATGGAATTCAATAAGGAATTTGATAAACTATGTATCAGTGTTAAGGAAGTGGGAGTGTCATTTTAAAACTAATAGCGGAATACGAGAAATTGTTGCAAACGAATTGAATATCAAATATCGTCGAATATGTCTTAATCTTGAATATTGGAACATTGCCAAGTGACTGCTGCAAATAATTAGCAATAAACAAAATACCAAAAAATGCGTTGAAATTGAAATGAAAATTAAAATTGCAAATATTTATACCTAGTTGTAATAGTTGAAAGACAAACATTTTTCGGGCACTCGATTGCTGGACTTTTGTGGAGGTGAAAATCGTAAAGCGTATTAGGTATATTTACTTGTAAGCCAGCTTAAAGAAAATAATTGCGGCTCGCATGCCGCCTACAAGGCTTTAAATCTTGAGCATTAACAATATTATGGGTTCCTTTTATAATTAATTGCAAGTGTAATACGCATTAGCCAGATGATTGAAGTTGTAGCTAGTTATATATATTATATATATATATATATATATTTAAAAGCGAGTGTTAACTGATGAAAACGTAAATTTATATATGTACTTATATATACACATATGTATGGTTAAATGTTGGGCAATAAAGTGTATCTAGCGTATGTTTAAAATGGTATCTATAAGTACTAATCCCGATGTTGAAGCGTATCGCACCCTTTCAGGAAGATCGTGGGACCTACTTACGATCCTGAAATGTTATTGGAACCATAAATGTGAACCCCGAATCACGCACACAGACATAGACATAGACATAGCCATAGACACGAAATGAAGGCTTCAGATTTTCCGCTCCTCTACATTTTCGATTATCCTTAGTCCTTAGGTTCCCTGATTTTGGTTTTGACCTAAAAAGGCTAAAGCGCGCACACATCCACCAAAAAGCTATAACCCTCCTCTTGATTTATCGCACACTAATGTCAAACTCTTTCTGTATCTTTCAACTTGACTCTGGGATGAAAAAAAAATACAAAAAAAAAAAACTAAACAATACTTACAAATTTGTGTCTGTAACTATTTTGTGAAACTAACCAAACCGTAATAACCCAAACAAAAACTGCAATTGAGCGAAAGTTGTCGAGGGCCGCTTAAGACTAGAGTAAAAATGCATTTTAAGCCTTAATTGGGTGAGTTCTCTCCTAATGCAAAAACATTTGATTGTTGTATGTAACAGAATAATAATAACCTAATACCGAAATTTAATCAAAGCTTTAGAGTTTCGTTTGAAATTAGCTACACCGCATACATAACCATATATCTTTGAGTTTATTTTTCTGCCGCTTAAATCGCCAGTGCGAAATAGCTGAATTACATAATATTAGTTTGATATTCTTTTATGTTGCTCATGCCGATTTGTTTCCACCATAAACCCAAAGGCGTCGCCCTGCAAAAAGAAACACCCATCGAACACAAAGCAAAAGTCAAAGTTTAATATGGTATTTAGCAGTAATTTATTGGCAAGCTGAAGTTGTGTACACCTACTAATTGCACTCCAAACATTTTGAAAGCATGCTTTAAATTGTTCAATTGGCACCGACTTAACCACTGAATCCATTATCCATTAATTAGCGTACAGTTTTTGTCTTTATTTGCGCATACTCTACGGCGTTTGTCATTCAATTTTCGGTTATCATTGTTGTTTATTGGTTTAGGAGCTTATCTAACTGATGAGTTTCGAATTAAGTTGATTTCCACCCAATTGCGAGGCAGTTCCTCCCGATCAAGTCCCATTCAGTTTGCAATTACACGTGTATTTGTTCGATTTAGCACACAAAACCCCATTTGATTGAATTACGATTTTAATTTGCCGCCCTTTTCAGCATTTATGATTATTTGCATATTTGCATATTTAAATAGTTTTATTTTTCCCACAGCTAAACGAAACCGAACCTAAACAAACCATCAACGACCACTAGCAAAAGAGCAATAAAACCACTAGATACTAGTTACAAATGCTCCAAATTGAAATTTGAATTTTAAATTAGTTGGCAAATTCGTTGTAATGAGCATTTCAATTATATACATGCATTAATTAAACATACAAAAGAATCAAATTAAATACCAATTACTAATCACGACCTTTCGTTGCGCCCTTTTTTCCCCTTTTTCTTTTCGTATCCTTTCCAGGTAATTCCAATAGTCTAGCTCAGTTGGTGGACAACGAGATACCGCTGGCCCAAATGGACATTCCAGCTTATACCCATCAAACAGCCGCCCAGGCGCGTCAGTACCGCCATCGTCATCACAAACAGCGCCAGATATCCAATGGCGGCACTGTTAGCTACGAGAATCAGTTGGCCACCGCCAGCAGCGAGGATGAGTTGGATGATCCCGATGTTGTGGTCGTGGGCAGTCCCGAAGTGGTGGCTGCCGTGGCGGCCATAGCCTCCAACAAGGCAAGGGAAATGCGCAACCGCAGCGGCAGCTATAGCAATCTCTTCGACGAGGATTTCGAGGCGGCCCTGGTCAACTCCTCGTTGGCCGATAACCATGTCAGAGGCGAAGCAGCAAGCAGTTCCGGGAAACCCTCTGCGGGCGCCGCTCTATTAGCTGCTGCCATCAGCGGCAAAACGGAGAACATGTACAGCAACGTGCTGCCAGTGGACAATGATACGGATGCAGCCGATTCCACACTGCATGTGTACTCCAACATCATTGATGAACGCAAACAGCTGGAGCAGAGGGAGCAGGCCAACAATGTGCTCTCCTCCACTCTGCTCTGCGACGATCTCGACCTGGATGACCCGGTTAGTGCATCGTGTCACGTGAAGAGAAAGTCCCTGGGCGATGGAGCAGAGCAGGTGAAGTCGGCGGAGCGACTGAGGATGCTGCACGACAACACGATGATAGACACGGCCTTGGACCTGGACAGCTTGGATGGCTCCAGCATGGGCAACAGCTCGCAGTCGTGCCTGGTGAAGTCGGGCAAACAGAATGCCAACTCCGTGACCACGAACGTGGCCATAGTCTAAGCGGTCCTTTTTGTCCTGTACATAAGTGTAGATATGCATGTCAATGGGGGAGAGTATTGTTAAGTTTTCCCTACTTTTACCTGAAGCAACTTTTATTTCCACTTACTATGCGTGAGGTGCGATGGTTCGGGGGCGATAAGTAATGAAACGACCTATCAGCAGGCAGATAAAATATTACCTTAAAGCGTTACGCATTCGAAACAGAAATATATCTATGCATATATGTAGATGATAATAACTAAAGCATTTACGGTTATATGTATGCATATGTATAATACAAATGTGGTGAACAATGTTAACAATTCGAGGGCATTAACAAAGGACAAACAACAAATTAAAGGAGCAACCAATACTATGGAGAAACTGTTTATACAATACACGACGCATACATATAATAAATCAGTTATAGGTACATATACATAATGATAAACAATATACAATGTACGGTTAGTTATAGTGTATAATTTTTGTATTTAAGTTTTTACAACTACAAAGCTGAAACAGAAACAGCAGGGGTCGTTTCGCAGTTCAGAGTTTAAAAAAACATTTGCGGTGTAGAAAGAAACCGAAGAAACAAAGAAAGCCAACTAGAAATATCCTGCAATATACGTGAAGTTGAAATTGTCGAATTGTCGAGTCGATGTGGAAATGTTAACAGGATAAGAGTTAAAAGCAACAATGTGGTGTATTAAATGTTCATAAATCTACCAATAAGTGTATTTTCAAGGTGTAAAATGTTATACGACATCAATTAAAAACGAGTTCGAGATTTCGACAAGCTCCATTGCATGAGAGGGCATGAAATGTTAAGCGTATGTTATGCGAAACTAACAAAACTACAATTATACAAAGAATAAAGATTTATAAATAGAGAATGCTTGTATATCCATTGTCTTTTGGGAGTTGTCTAAAAATTGTGGTTTCCTAACTTCGTTAGTCAAAAACTCAAATACGATGACAATCCGCCAAAAGTATCGATTCATCGGTAACAGCTTACAAATTGTTAGGATGATGGTATATTTAAACGACCTAGCCTTGGTCACACTGAAATGGACACCAAAACACAAGATTCGGAATTTGTGGACATTCATCCAAGAAATAGTTATTTAAGGTAATTCCTGACTGAAATATCATTACCTTAGCTTCAAATCAAGTCATTTCAGTGCCCAGCAGCTCATTGCTCATCGTCACACTGAGTTCGAACCTCCGAGTGGAGGTCTAAAACGCACTCAAAATGAGGGAACTGCATCGGAACTTGAGGAGCTTAAACGGGCACAGGGTTAGAATTTGTTATAAATAGTATAAATCTATATATAAGTAAATGCTGATTACATTTTAGAATATTTGCGAGCTCAGTTGTCAGTGCCGCGAATAGAGAGACTTGGAGGAAGGGCCCTTGCCATTTGGAACGCGGAGCAACAAGTGGCGGAAGTCATACGCAAAGATGGCAAATTCGAAAATTTCGGGTACAGTGAGCAGGGAAAGCTCTACCTGGAGTACTATGAGGCAATGTTCCTACTAGAAGTTGTAAGATATAAAATCGCGCTTCAAAACTCCAAATCAGATACATAATAGAACCTACTTTTCAGGGACGTTTACAACTGGAGTACTGCGGTTCGGTAGTTTCAATCGAGCAAGCTTATGTGCTCCTACTGGGCGAGCTGGAAAGCGAAAGGTACTCAAACTACCTAGTTTACTCGGCTTTATCCAGATCCGGCTATATAGTCGTTAAGCATGTGCGTCCTCAAGAGATTCCACAAGAAGTCACAAGTGCAGATTGCATTTGGGCACTGCTAAGCGAAAAAGTGGCAGATCAACCCGTACCTGATCATATTAAAAATTCCCCATTTTACCATATCGCAGAAAAGCGTATGGAAGATGTGAAAGAACGCATAACATCTCAAAAGACAGAAGACCCTAATATCGTGGTAGAGCGCATTGACTTGCAATTCGGACAACGAAAACGTATGGCTGACGAAAGACCCATCAAAGAACCTGCGAGTAAAAAAGAAAAGTTGTCCACACAGGGTCGAAGTCTCGTGGATCAACTAAAATCCGAATTTACCTATGCCAAATTCGAAGATATCTTCGAAAAGTTTGAAATGGTGCAACTTAAAACCCAGGATTATACCAAAGAAGAGTTAGATACTCCCTCTGCCCTGAAAATAATCTTTGATCTACATCTGCACAACAAGGGTTTCAAGAAAAGTGCACCCACAACGCCGAACTTTAATGTAATCATACTTTCATCACAGGCGACGTTTCCCACCCACGACGAAATCGCCAAGATTAAACATCAAAGTCTTCACACCGCACCACTACTCGTCATATCCGTAAGCGAATCCAAGCAGATACAGGCCTTTCTGTACTATATTAGTTGATGATTGGCCATGCTGCGGATGTGCCACCTCAATAAATTGTACGTGTTAGTAATTTAAAAGCTCGAAAAGTTTATTTTATTTACCAGGCATTGTTTATAAAGAATGCAGGCACGAGAATGCCTAAAAGAACAAGCAAAACTTGTCAAAATATCCAAATTCTTGACGAAACCATTTGTTTTTATTTTGATATTCAGGCATTGTTTTTTGCAAATATTTGTGTTCAGCTATGGTAGACTGTTCGTAATACTCTACAGTATAATTCTAATGCATGTATGTTACAGGAGGCTCCTATGGTGTGGATAATGGGCGGTCCGGGCAGCGGCAAAGGAACTCAGGCGCAGAAGATTGAGAAGCAGTATGGCTTCAAGCATATCGATCCCGCCGCATTGATCGAAACGGAGGTATTAAAAAACTTCACATCTTTAGGGATATTTGCTTATAACTACTAAATGCAGATAGCATCGAAAAGCGCTGCTGGCAATAGCTTCGCAGAACTTGTATCAGCAGGATCTCCAATTCCCTTACCACAGATTGTACCGCTGATTGAAAAACAATTGATGAGCCATCGAGGTGCCCTCAAGGGCTTCGTCATTGATGGGTAAGTCAAGCCAGTATTTAGATACACAATCTAAATGTACATCTTTTCAGATACCCCGCCGATTTGAAGGAGGCTGAAATATTGGAGAATGGATTCGGCACGCCGCAATTGATTATTGCGCTGGATTTGGATCAGGAAGCCGGAAGTACACGCAGCTCATCCAGTCCCACTGCACGTCCTAGTCTACCAATGTACATAGAAAGTTCTAAAGCGGTGTTGAAAAAATACTCGCAGAACACTTTGAAAATCGATGCTACCCAAGAGCCGGACGTAATGTTTCAGGAAATCAAGTTAAATATGGATAAGATCGTTCAGGGCCAGCAACGAGTGGAAATAGCACGCTAGAGCATTAGATACTTTACTTATAAGAAAGGGTGCTAATATCTCTTATACAAGCTGCATCAAAATGAAATCAAATACATAGTCATCGTCAAAAGAAGTATCACGGTAACCACCTAGTAAACCTGCAGATGACATTAATCAGAACTTTATGTATTACGATGGATCGAATTTGAGTTTGATCATGACAATATGTATTGATGGTCCGGAGTCCACCACCTACGATATTGTACTCAAAATTTGAATCGAAAAGTTCGGGTTACAGGCGGAACGGCCAAAACAAAAGCACTGGTAGTCGAAAAGCTTTGGAGCAAAGCTCGCGTGTCTATGCGCAGTGAAACCGTTAGCCGAATCGGATCGAATCGAAACGAAACGAATCGGAATCACTCACTCAGTCACTCTCAACTCACGCAGCACAAAGGGTGGGTGGCAAATCGTCGAGCGGAGCAGTCGAAGAATCTGGGCGAGAATCGACCGACCAAGTGGCGCTAAGGAGAGGCTACCAAGGCTAAAAAGGCTAAGAAGGCTAGGAAGGCTAGTAAGGCATCCGGCTACCAAACCACCGAATTTCTCGCGATTTCTTCAGCCAAAGGCCCGCAGCAGCGACGTGTATATCTAGTATACATCATCATCATGGTGAGTGTGTTCAGTGCGGGCGCAGTGATTTGTGTTTTCGTTTGTGCTTAATGCCCAATTTATTTTTATTTGTTTGTAACCCACACACCCCAAATGTTTCACTTTCATTTAAATCGGCCTTGCACTCCAACTGCGAAAGTGAAGCCATGGCTTGAAATTGGGAATTGGGGATTCAGAGCGGGGTTCCATCGACCTTGAGCCACTTGCATTGCACTTGACCTCGCAGCCCAGCGATGCAATCAAGAAACTTTGGGGGTCCCACAAGCTCACTTACTCAGCTTTTGGGGGCCGAGAAATGGGGGATGAGCATGAGAAGCCTCCGGTCGGTCAGCTGTTCCATGTTTACTGCTCCGGTATAAATAGAGCCTCTCCTAATGCCAACGATTACGAATCTGTGAAATTCCCTGCCAGAACACACAAAAAAAAAGACAAATTAGCATCCGAAAGAGACAAACAAAAATAAAAACCGAAATTTCACATTCCAAGCTCGAACGAATTTTGACGTCAAAATCCCGATTTGAATATATTTATGACCAGTGGTTCGGCACACAGGAATTTCTGGCGGGGCTTGATTCATTATCAAGTCCCCAGCCTCGTCGCCAAAAAGCAGTTTAAATGTGTTTATTGGCGCTACTCGAACTAGACAGTCATGCCGGTTTTCAGTCTTGGTCGCGTCGCATTATTAAATTGTCAAAACAAAGCAAAAAATATACAAAAAACCCCATATGAAAGATCAAGAGGCGGGTTCCATAAAAATTCCTCCAAGTTAGCTGGATAGTTTTTTAGTTCCGTTTGAGCGCAAAGCATGTGTGAAGTTCTTGCTAGAATGGTATACTTAAGGTTAGTGCTGCACTCAAAGTCATTAAACAAAATAAAAATGAATAAGATAAAAGATATATCAAAATCATAAGCTGAGTTTCACAAAAATCCACGTGAGTTAGCTGTATAGATTTTTGGTTTCACTTTAATAAAATATTTTCTATAATTACATTTGGGTACTTGGGAACCTCAACACTTGTTAAATCACCATGTAAAGGTTAGTTCTGAATTATTAACCACAGGGAATCCTTGGAAATGACATTGAAAAGTCACTGAACCACACCATCTATATACGTTTAAAGAGAAATTACGTAAATGAGCTTGAAAATCATAAATTCTCACACGCAACAATATAAATGCGTGGAAATGTGCCATAGGAAAAGTCGGTGAAAAACAACGTCTGAGCAAATGAAAAGCACCGAGTTTATGCTCTGAGGAAAATCAAAAAAAAAATCTATAGGTGCCAGCAAACAACCTGGGCATTATCATGCTGTCCGAATTCGAATTCATTCATTTTCTAGATTCTATTTTCATTTTTTTTTTTTTTACCCTATTTTTCGACGGGTGCGACAATGCGGAACAGGCGAAAATCGGCGGGGCCTTCAAAAAAACAAAATACTATATCAAAAGCTGATCTGCACACACGCTATATCTATATGGTCACGGGCCGCCAACGGGAGCGATGCCTTTGTTTATACTAATCTAGATTTTTGTTGATGAGATCGAGCCATTATCAATAACATTTGTGTGAATGGAGTAGAGGTGCCAATTGCCCCAAATTACCCAAAAATGATTCGAAATTAAAATGATATGTGTGACGCAGTGGTTGCCGTTCAAGATCAATGTCAAGGGGCCAATGTAATATTTATAACCTACATATAAGTTGCCATTTCTGTAGTAAGAACACTATTCTGTGCTGGCAAAGTGCCCAAAACTACTAATAACTACATACATGAATACATGCGAGTATTAACCAAAGCCAAGTGCAACTCGGATGTAGTTCAATAACACTATAAGTCGGAGATATCTAACCATCCTCACCAACTGTCTCGATTGTGTAGTTGTTTATGTGTCACCAAAAGGTTATGAAGAAGGAGGCCGAGGAGAAGCTCAAAGCCGAGGAGCTCCGTAGGGCACGAGCCGCTGTAAGTATCTGGATCCCATCTGGATCGGATCCGAATCAATGGGCACTATATCCTACCTCTAGGATTAGTAGTATGGCATGTTATCTGTCTGTGGCCGCCGCTTCACCAAAAACAAACGTTTGTTTAGATCTGAGAATATGAAACCCCTAAAAACCCTCTTTTGAAACCCCATCCAGGCATCTTAATCCAACTAAGCTTGCGTACGTGTTACCACTAAACCAGCTAATTTTAGATGTTTCTGTGCATCCGTGTTGTGTGCCTGCTAACCCACATCTTGTCCTTACAGGCTGAAATCCCCATCATCTGGATCTTGGGCGGACCCGGGTGCGGCAAGGGCACTCAGTGCGCCAAAATCGTGGAAAAATACGGATTCACACATCTGAGCAGCGGCGATTTGCTGCGCAATGAGGTAATTTGGGCGGAAATACTGGAATAGTCGCTGCTATCTGCTGCTTGCAGATGGCAAGGGTGTATTGCGATTCTGGAAAATGATTATATTTGGATCGGCACATTCACTGCCCCATTTGTTATTGCCCCAAACATTGCGATGCGTAATTAAACTATTCAGATAATTACACGTTCGTGTATTGATCTTCGCATTCAAAGAAGCTTTGAACTTCAATTGCTTGGGATAATTACCATATTAATATATTTATATAGTTCTGATTTACTTTTATTTCACACATTTCTAATGTTTCTTCTTGTTGCAGGTGGCTTCTGGATCGGACAAGGGTCGTCAGCTGCAGGCGGTCATGGCCAGCGGTGGCCTGGTGTCCAATGACGAGGTGCTGTCCCTGCTGAACGACGCCATCTCGCGGGCCAAGGGCAGCTCGAAGGGATTCCTCATCGATGGTTATCCGCGTGAGAAGAACCAGGGCATTGAGTTCGAGCTGCGCGTTGCTCCCGCCGATCTGGCGCTGTACTTCGAGTGCTCCGAGGACACGATGGTGCAGCGCATCATGGCACGTGCCGCTGCTTCGTCTGTGAAACGGGACGATGACAACGAGAAGACCATTAGGGCTCGCCTCCTGACCTTCAGGCAGAACACCAATGCTATCCTGGAATGCTACGAGCCCAAGACCCTGACGGTTAGTGCCATATCATACTATCAATGTGAAAAAGTCCCCCATATAATTAGCAACTGTTCCATTTTAATCACAGATCAATGCCGAGCGTGACGTGGACGATATATTTCTGGAAGTCGTCCAGGCCATTGACTGTGTGCTGAAGAAGAAGCAGCAGAACGCCGCCCAGTGCTAGTGGAATGCTCATCCACTTGGAAACCGGTACCAAAGTCAACATTTTTAGTGCACTTTTTAGCGCGAATCACACAATCTCAGAGCTGAGCACAAATGAAAGCGAAACACCAAATAAATTAGTCTAAATCTATATTATGTTACCCATATTTAATGGCATTATTCTTCAATCCATTGCAAGCAATAATTGATCTAGTGCTTTAAATAAATTTACACATACAAATGGAATGTTTAGCTATAACTTTTGTACCCTGCGATCGTTTTGCCCGAGAGATCATGAAATGTTGATAATTAATTGAGTAATGACTGTAATTTGATAGCTAGCATTTTCCCAGCTATTCTATAAAATGCTAATCCCAACTAGGCACGATTTAGGGCTTTAATTTTGCTAATTATTCATAAACTAATTGAATGATCCAAGGGCGCGTGTGCTCGAAAGAAAAACATTCGAAAACATTTGCCTTGAATGCTGTGAGTGCCACGTGATTTATTATCGAAAACTACCAAAGCATTTTGTTCACTGAACCAGTTTGCTATCAGCATTTAAATGTTGTGGGAGTCCAGTAGAACAAATTTAGCCTCGTATCTAAAATACCTTACTAAATATCTCATTTACATGGGGATTTTCGTGGTGAACGAATGCTGATTAATTACTGCTCTATAAGGAGTTTATATACTCGTATGCTTATAAGACTCGTCCACTTACTTATTTATGGTTAAACGACGAAGAAGAATTTTATTGTGGCACTTTCCAAATGCTGTGAATATATCTTGGCTAAACATTAACAAGTTGCACCCGATAAACTGCTCGAGTCATAATAAATTATATGGCTTTGCTAGCGAATTTAAATCAGAGCGAGTCTTCGGATTAATTGATCAACTGCCTCAAGAGCCATTGAAATCCGTTGGGGATTCGTTGCTGAGCCCAGTTAAATCAGAAGTATTTTGGGCCATAAGATGATATCGATTTGTGATAAATCCGCCATCGAAAGAAATCTTCTTCCACCGAAAGAGTGCGTCACGAACTTCGGTTTGAACGCAAAATAGAACTGACACAATTCGAACAAATGAAAATCTTGTTAATATCGGACAGCTCCTCTCCAGTCTCGAAACTGGTAGTAATAGAATCGTCCATTCGTCACGGAACTAAATACCAGACGTCATCATCCACCTGGAGTGGGTTCAAGTCCTTGAAGATCGAGTCGAGTGTAAAGTCAACAGCGAAATATTATGTAAAGTAAGTGGTTTTTGGCTATCGGTAGATGCTTGGTAGATAATTGTGCGGATCGTAAATTATGTAAAGATCTCTTTTTGGAGGAAGGGGCTCAGAAAACCCCAAGATAGAAAACGAAACAGTTAAGCGCTCAGAAATTATCACTTTTATCGGTCGAGATCTCATCTCAGATCCCTCCGAAATGCGGGAATTCCAATTCCACAAAAAATCAGCATGACTAAACAGATAGAAAAGCCGAATCAGGTTTCATTTGTGTTTGATTTTTGTTTTTTGTGTTTATTTTTTTCATATACAATTTCTTTATATTTTGCAACATTTGTTGCTCTCTTTTTTCTCTTTTTGTTTGCGGCTTGATTTGCATCTGCGCTATCCGCTATCACTCTTACGGCTAAAATAAATATGGATGTTTAAATAGTTAAAGCTATAAACAATGTACAGATTTCCATGGGAGCTACGATATCACAAGATTGGAGAATTTCTTTAAAAAACATAAAGCTATAAAGATTCAGTCAGTGGTGGGATGAACCCCAGGGAGTCATCCTATATGAGATTGTTATCACTGTACTGATGGGTATGGGAATGGGCATAGTGATGTTGCTGTTGGGGTCGCTGGTACTGCTGATGTGCCGGGCTATGGCCACCGATCTTGCTCTCGATCCAGTCCAGGTAGTGCGTCACGCGGGTGAATCCTCCGGGAATGTTGGTCTCGCATCCGTCGGCGGGTCCGAAACTGGTTATGCCCACCACCAACTGAGTGTCCTTCAATACGAGCGGACCGCCAGAGTCACCAGTGCACACCGTCTCATCCTTCAGACCCTTGGCACAGATCACACCCGCCGTGACCACATCGTACTCCTGGGCGCATTCCGCATTCGAGATCACCTTCAGCTCGGTGTACTGCATCAGGTCCGAGTTGGTCATCTCCACCATGGCGCCCCATCCACTGGCCACCACGCTCATGCCCGCGAACTGGTCATGTCGATATCTGCTGGGCAGCGAGGCGGGCTGAATCCGTGACGTGAACTCCACATCCTGCGGCAGCTTGACCAAGGCAATGTCATTGGCCGCCGTCTCCGGATTGAATCGCTCGTGCACGATGAACTTGTTGGAACGCAGCACCAGTCCGCCCGACTGATCCACATCCTCCACACTCTTGGTGCCCAGGTACACATCGTAGTGGGTCACGCCCATGGTGCAGTGGCCAGCTGTTAGGATCCAGCGCCTGTCCAGCAGAGTGCCGCCACACAGGATGCGTTTGCGCCACAGCTGCTTGCCGATGAGCATCACCTGGTAGGGGAACTTCTCGATCCTGCCGTACTTCGACTGTCCCACGGCGTAGCTCTCCGTGGGTGTGGGTTTCCACATTAGCAACATGATCACTACCAATCCCAGCAGATGGGCAATGCTGTTGTGCATCATTTTGTTTTCTGTTCTCGTAACTTTACTGCACTTGTGTTCTCACTGAATTTGTCTTGAAATTTCGTCTTTTCGGGTTTTTTATATTTATATATTTTTATTTATCTCTGCGTTTTTTCTCTGGGTTCTGCGCGCTTTGAATGTTCGCTTCAATCTAAATCCATTCTGATGGAGCCGTGATATTTTATACCTCGTCGCTCGCGCTCACCGAAAATATACATATTTCGCCGGCTATCTCCGCCGCTCCGCTCCGAACTGGACGGATCAGATCGGTCGGTGGATGCTTCTCCAGTAGCCTGTTGTTATGACAGCGAGCTGGTCGTAAAATCTCGTTTAAACCGCTGGCTGGGATGGAGTCTCCGTATCTCAGATTTTCATTTGGCGCTCCTAGCTGGAGCAAAGTTCAAATTTTAGATGGGAAACGGAAGTGGAATTGGGTTATTCTGATTGCGTCTATCCCGAAAAATCAGATTAAGTCAGGTATAATTTATACCTTTATTTCAGCACCTCGGAGAGGCTTCTTCGAATTTCATATTTTTTCAGACGAGAGAAAATCGAGATAAAAGCCAAGTTGGCAGAGAATAGAACAGGTACCACCTTTCGGTGGGCTGAGTTCTGGGGTGACAGATACGAATTTAATTATGTATAAACTATAATGGAATTCTCACTAAAAAGACTCGTTTTGCGTTTTCCTCTTGGCTTTGGCAATTCAGCAACTCAGCTGAAAATGCTTCATTCAACTGGAAAGATGGAATTTTTTTGGGTTTATGAAAGTTGCTTTTGCGCATCTCCAACTCCAATCTCCATCTCCATTGGCATTTTCGTGATCCGTAAACAACGGGGGACTCCGAAATATTTATTTTCTGATTCAGTGGCGCCATAAGAGTTCGTCTCAAATAAGTTATTCATTTACGCCTCAAAGTCCAAAAATTGTTGCTAATTCCAAGCGATGCTTTTTGGCCAAATTTCGGGAGAACGGCGATGAATCAAGTTTGTTGATTCTTTATAATAAACAAAATTAATATGTAGATTACGCTCCAGATCAAAATCACAACAATGCTGACTCAATCAATTTTATTGTTCTAAGGTTTTCTTAGCATTTTCCTGTTTTCTTTTCGATCTGCGCAAAATCTTCGTAAATTCCAATGGAAACAAATATTTGAAATTGGGAGTTAATTTGCTTGGCGCCAGTGGTTTTTGTGGCTGTTAATGAAAACACCGGAGATTAGCGATCGCCTTAATTTTATTTACTTGATTAGCAGCCGAATTGTAAAAACAACCTGCAAATGGCGCTGTTTTTTTTAACGGAATGTAGTACGTCAATGGATTGTTAATATAAAGTAATAGAACAAATTTATAACTCTGTAGAGCATTCTAAAGTCGGGGATTTTTAGACACTCACTAAGTAATGTTTGCATTACTCATTGGCAAGTTCAAGTTTATAAATATGCAAACACTAATAAAATTAATTGGACTTGAAGGTGCGAAACACTTGCTACTTGCGGCGTTATATTCCTTGATTCTGATTCGGATCATCCCTTAAAAAAAGGAAAAGACTAACACGTGTAGGACATATAATGTATATAAGTATAGCTTCCCGTTCTGGGAGGTGTCTTTTATTGATGGACAGGCTAATCCACCAATTAGTTTTCAGCACATCGTCAAAGTTTATAGAACAGGTTCGAATAAAACTTTACTTTCTGGCTTTTTGGGGCCAATTTGAGTTTTTAGTGCCACCCGACGACCGAATGCATATTTCATTTTTCTTCAAATGCTTTGCATAAATTAACCCAAGAAGCGGCGGGATTTATTGCAGAATTAAAAATTAAATTACGCGACCGGGAATCCGAGTTGTAAACTGATGCAAATTAGGGCCCGGGAAGACCGAAAAGCAAATGTGTTTTGTGTATAAAGAAAGAGGTGATGTTTTTATCAAAAAGTTCAGCGGCTTTCATCGCTGGCGCCACAAATGTTGCTTACCTTGCCCGAGAAAGTAGCTGACCTTGACGGAATTCCCATTCGGAGATTCGGGGAGATATCATAGGTAGAAAGCCGAGTTTTTGGATCGATCTGGTGTCTAAGTGGGCGCATGTAGAGTGCATTGACCAATATTCCTGGCTGCCGTATTGAAATGGGCACATCAAATCGGCCGTTGACGTCAGCTAACACCATTTGTTTCGTTTTCAAAAAATAATTAATGTATAAACCCCAGGCCGAATGAGCTTTTAATATGCAACGGCGTAGAACCAGTAGTCGCCATACCACTTTTCGCCCGGCAGTAAAAGTTCCACTCCCCCGTCGATTCCATTTCCTCCGGAGGGCTACCTACGGATCTTTTGGGACCAGGTCCAGAGAGTTTTGGCCAAACTAGATCCGGTTGGACCGAATTTAATTTGGAGAAGCGTGGTGAAGAGAACACCCCGCGACATGGCAAACAAAAATGAGATGGCAAGATGGCAAGAAAGAAGAAAGAGCCGCTTAGAAGAAATTTATGGCTCTTGGGGATTTCCCAAAAATGCCCAAAATACTGGGCCACAAAAACAAGCTCCCATGACGCGGAGCTGTGTAGCAAACAAAATTTGCTAAAATTCATCAAAGGCATTTATCATTAGTCGGGTGAAAAAAGAAAGAAAGATGATCGTTTGATCATTTGATCGCTTGATCGCTCGATAGCCGTTACTCAAATTGAAAGAAACTTTTTGGCGCCAGTAATCCAGACTGTAAAATATCTATACATTGGTGTATCTATCTATATCCGACCACAGTGGAATTCCCAGAAAAAACACGTGCGAAATGCCAATCCGAATGGTCCAATAAAAACCTAAGAAAGTCGTCAAAAAACAAATGGTCTTTGGGTCTCGTTTCGAGTTGGCATAATACGTCAAGTTGTCAAATTAAATTTGCATGCCATTAATATGCTGCCAAATGAAGCGCAGCTCCAGTCGCCTAACAAACTTGATATGTTTTGCCCACAGATAAGGAATTGATTAAGCCGGAAAACCGCATTTCAAACGCCCAACGTGAAGTTCTTAAATTCTGGGCTTTAATGGGAATCGGGGAATTTTTGATGTTTTTTTTAAGGGGGGCTGTGTCTAGTATGTGAATTATGCTGCGACAACTTGAACAGCTTTGTGGCGCCAAAATAATTAATTTTAAATCGACTGTCTCGACATTAATAAGCCATAGGTATTTGCATATAAATTAGAACGATTAGAACGGCCGAGAACAACAGGCTGAAAAATGTGTATCAACAACACACATTAGAATTCGTATTAAGTTAATACGTGACTTCTGTATTAATCTTAATATTTAATAGGAAAGTCTATTTAATTAAATGTTAAATTTCATTTTAATAGTTTAACATTAGGTGTAACATCGACTAGGTCAATCTTAATCTAGAAGACAGAGCATTGTATTTATTGTATTTCGTATTCATCGAGATGGAATTTTTGCTGAACCCATAGCAACGTAGAATTTATATGGTAAATAAAGCTCAGGTAAATTATGTTATGTTTGATTGGTAAACAACGGAAACCTGATGTTGATAGCCATTTAATTTGAAGCTGCCTATTATTGTTTTCCAATCATAAGTGGGCAATCAGCATTTGTTTATAGGCAAACATGGCACAGTGGTTCCCCCAGAGGCCAAAATTCAAAAAATATGAACCAGAATAGATTTGCGCAAAAAGTAAACAAATCATCTCTAAAATGTCCAGACAATACAAGACAAAACCGGTTTTTTCTAGAAAGCTAACGGGACTTTCTAAAAATAGAATTGAAGTCGCAAGCACAAGCTCATTTGCGAAGCGTAGTTGGACGAATTGCATTCTTCTTAATAACAGAGCGAACTTCAAAAAGGTAAAGCGTCAGTAATACTTATCTGATTGATATAATTTAAAATGCAGTTTAAATTTGAAGGTATTTACTTTTATAAATTCATTATGTTAAGTTAATTTCATTGATTTAACACTTTTTTTGTAATTATATTTGATTTAACCTTTTTTGTGTATTTTGTGAACGTCTTTTTCATGTTTACGTAAAGTTTTAGTTGTGTCCCGCCGATACCCCGAAATAAATGTTTATGTCATTGTATTAAAGAGTTTCTTGAGGTAATAAAACTCTTCGAGAATTTTGCGGAAAGTTGCGGATGTGCTTGTTATCGTTAATATACTAACCCAATCTCTTATTTTTTCAAAGTCAAATTTGCCAACGAAGTCTCTGTTTTGCCTTTTTATTGTGCTGTCTGTGTGATTTTGTCTTTCGTGTATGTGTAAAATTTTCAATGCTCATTTAATTAATTATTTTGTCATTTTTTCTGTGTAAATTTGACTTGGCTTAAGACGGCGATTTGTATCAGTGTGTGTTTGAACGCCATCACATTTTTAATTTATGGTGCACAAAAAAGGGTATCTATACAGAAAAAATACAAGAAATTATCACTGCTGTACGAGATGAAATTAAGACTAAAGGCTACATAGTTGAATTGACCGAACATATGCAATGTATTCCAAACCTTTGTAAACAAATTGCTGATTATTGGACACGCTATGATCGAAAGAAATCGTCAGTACTCAAATATAAGTCTGATTGGCTGAATCAAAACGAATCAATTCCAGTGAAAAACATCTCTAAAAAATATCAGCAAAGGGTACAAAGTCCACATCGTGGACGTCAAAAACTTGATTTTGAGGAATCCTCGGCGAGAACAAAGCGACGGCGTATAGCTCATCTGGCCGAATTAGACGAATCTGCTATTTCTTCGTTACGCACTGAATGTGAAATGAAAAATATATTGCCAGCAGATCCCGATGAGGTAATTTCGCTATTAATGGAGACCGCTATGTCTAAAAACCAATATTTGCTTATCAGAAACTTCGTGAACAGCAAAATATCCTTTGATTTTTTTCCATGCTATAAACGTCTGATATTACAGGAATAGATGAAAACTTGATCCATCGTTGTGCCACTATACTTCAAGCTATTGCATCGGGCTACAAAATTAATGCCAAGAAATTTAATGAATACGCTTTAGAAACTGCCAAGCAACTGACAAAAAAATATTCATGGTACTATTTGCCGGCTACAGTTCACAAGGTATTAATTCATGGATCTGCAATTATAGAACATGCAATTATATCAATTGGAGAGCTTTCCGAGGAAGCTGCGGAATCAAACAACAAAGAAATTAAAAAATGTAGACTTTATCACAGCCGGAAAATGTCACGGATTATTACAAACACCGACATTTTGAATGCACTCCTTCTACGCTCCGATCCGTTTATAACCGGACAGAGGGACCTTGAGAAAAAGGATAAGTCAACTTTGCTTGAATCTGTTTATAGTTTGCTAGAGGAAACATTGTAAAATTAATAATAAAGTATTAAATTAATTTCTAATATGCATTTTTATATTTTTCATTAGTTTTTTCCAAACAACAAAAATAAAGAAGAAGAGAATAGAGAGAAGAATAAGACTCCATAAAGTATATATATTTGTCTGCCTGCCCATTTGTCAAAAATATACACGAATTAACCTGGTTTTATTTGCTAAAAAAAATTATTGCCTACTTATAGGTGCTTGAAAAGGGGTTTTTTTGCATTTTGGTGGGGAAGGGGGCTCCAATCCTAACAATTTTTACACCATGCTTACTGAAGCACTATTGGATCCCTGAGGTTAAATTTGAGGTTTCTAACTGCACTGGAAGTATTTATGGCCGCGTCTCCATACAAGAGGAACCACAGTGCATGGGTATGAGCACGCTCTCCAACTTTAAAGATCTCTTCAAAATTGACGTCATATTGAAGACTTTTCCATCATCTGATGATTCACGCCAATCCAATTTATTAAGTCAATATTAAACGTCACGGTGGGTTTACAAATTCATATTTTTAGGCGATTAGTCAACTAGTATTTCGACTGTCTGAAAGGTCTCAGACTTTCTTAAAGATCTGCTCTCACTGTGACAATGCAAAAAAAAACAAATATTTAATTAGCGTAATGCCATCGAACTTTATGTGTGATTAAAGCAGAAATTCCGATTTTAGGCCGCATAAGGCTGTCCAGCTTGCAATTAATGAGATTAATCGTAAATAAGCATTTTCGGTAAGCGCTCTCTCTTACTTGTGACATACGATTACTTGAGGCAGACATACGGGAATGATATTTTTCATACGGAAATCAAACTGCAATCACCGGCGAACGATTTTGTTCGGGTAATTGCAATTACAATTGGTTGTATTTCCTCAAAATCGAACGCATTCCGAATGATTGAAAACAGGTTCTTTCTCCCATTCAAAATTAGCGTTACGTTGGCTAACGGTTTAACGTAAACTGAACGTAATACGAATGCTACGTATATGCTTACGTCATTTAGGTATATTTTTCAAATATAGTATAGTAACTTTGGTATATTGCTCAGGAACGGTCACTCTAGATAGCCGGCGTAAACAAAGCGATAAAATTTCGTTAAAATAATAAAATTAGCTAAAAATATGAAACAAAAGGATCTGAAACGTGCTTACAATAATGTCCTAGCACAGGCCATATCCGACTCCCATCAGTACCTATTTGCGGGCAATCTATTTGGCGACATTTTCGTTCTCAGGTGAGAATCCTTGATTTGGCGCAATTTCCTTTCTTATTTTACATATTTATATTTTAAAAGAATAAAAGAACTGGACAAGGGTTCTGAGGAGCCACCTGGCAAACTGAAGATCTTCCCGCAGGGCAGCAATGTGGATATCAATTACCTGGTCTTCCATCGCGATTTCCTGATAGTGGGTGCAGTGGGTCTTATCTACGGATTGAAATGGAACGAGGAGGAGGAGTCCCTGGCCACCAAACGCGCCTGGGAGGTAAAGATACCAATGCAAGTGGATGCCGTCGAGGTGCCGGACGTTAACTCCATGTGGCTGGACTCGGAAAACAGTATCCTCTACGCTGGCTGCGGCGACGGAGTGATCCTGCAAGTGAGTTTGGAGGATGGACGCATTCAGCGCGAGTACCGCGGTCACACCGACTACGTGCACAGTGTGGTGGGCAATAGCAACGGACAGATCTTCTCTGGCGCCGAGGATGGCACTGTGCGCGTGTGGAGCACCAAGCAGCAGGAGCACACTGCTATGCTGGAGCCTTACAAGAACCCAAATCTGTTGCGGCCGGATTGGGGCAAATGGATAGGAGCAGTGGCTGTCAACGAGGACTGGCTGCTCTGCGGTGGTGGCCCCAAAGCATCCATTTTCCACCTGCGTTCTCTGGAGTGCACACGTGTCTTTGACTTCCCCGGACGCGTGCATCTGTGTGACTTTGTGGACGACTGTGTCCTAATCGGTGGTGAGCACAATCATGTGCAGTCCTACACTCTAAATGGAGTACTGCAAGCCAATATTCCCGTGGAGCACACTGCCTGCTACTCTGCTGTTTGGCAAACATCGCCCATCAAATTAATGTCCATTGCGGGTTTCAGCAACAAGTTGCACATCCTCAAGGATTTCCGCTTTCTCGACAGCAAGATCGATCTATATGGCAATGTGCAGGGTGAGGAAAATGAACCGGAGGAAGACGACGAACTGATTGAGGAACCTATGACAATTGAGGCGGCATGAAGGTTTAATAAATTGGTTCTTTAATAACATTATTACACTGTTCACATTTCTTGCAAGCATTAAGGCATACATTCTTTAGGGAAACTCAGCATATTGCTCGTTCCTACAATCGTTTCGCGAAATGCGCAGCACTTGGTATTCTGCGCTGTTCACATTATTTTGGAACATACACTCTCCAAACTTCAATGTTCCCTCATCGTCAAGTGCGAAATCCGCCAGCATCTTTATAAACTTTTTAGAAATAACTTCTTCGTCCGGACGAATGCCGGTTCGGTATGCAGCTGTATTAAAAATCAAGAAAAAGTCATCTCCATGAACCGTACCTTAAAATATAAGAAAGCTAGAACCTTAAATATTTAAAACGCAAGTATATACGCACCAAAATTGACGTCAGTGCGATTAGAAAGCAATTGACCCACTCCGGAATCGGTAGGATTATCGTAAACAAAAGAATAAACCGGACTGTTGCCATGCTTTCGGTGTAGATCTATTACGTTTGGCACGCTATTCTTGAAAAGAACATCAGTAAACATTCGCTGCACATCCCAATAACTTTCCACACTAAAACGCCGATCTCCCAAATACCGCTGCCTGAGCTCTAATGAAAGATCATCCATATCCTTAATGGTTTTCTTGGAGTTCCGATAGAAAAGCAAGTACGGAGCCCATTCGAACCATCGATCATTGAGTAGGTCAATCCAACTCTCACCGGTAGTTTTGTTTCTTTCCAACAGTTGAGCAGCGTTGTATCCTCCATCTTCAGTGGTGTATGTCACTGTCCAAGGGACTTGGGCAAACTTTCCGCTCCTAATCACTTCCCTTGGATCCTGGATGAGAAAGGCGTCTGGGGCATCTGCCGGCTCCACAACAGGTCCAAAAGCACTGAAGGGCACGTAGGAAAACACAAGGAAGCTTCGAACAGCAGAGACTATTTCACTAGCCGGCTTAGACTTCAAGCAGTCCTTGAGTTCTGCAGAGACATTTGTATGCCCACAACCGACTATCCGA
Source organism: Drosophila yakuba (assembly GCF_016746365.2). Taxonomy (NCBI): domain Eukaryota; kingdom Metazoa; phylum Arthropoda; class Insecta; order Diptera; family Drosophilidae; genus Drosophila; species Drosophila yakuba. The sequence goes on along the minus strand of NC_052529.2, from coordinate 12,322,205 downwards.
CCCAGCTCAAATGCACGTCGTCGTCCACCCTGCTGAATGACCCAAGGATCCAGGGCATTGCCGCTCACCGAAATGGCTCCTTTGGCCAACTGTCTGAGATCCTCATGCAGTAGCTGTAAATGAGCCGAAGCACCGCCTGCCGAGTGACCAATGAGCACAATGTTATCCGGCATGCCGCCAAAGTGGGCAATGTTCTTCTTGATCCATTGTAGAGCCAGTCGCTGATCCTTGAGACCATAGTTACCCGGCAAGTCCCTATCACCGGTGCTCGCAAAGCCCAATGGTCCCACACGATAGCTTATTTTAACCAAAAGCAATTGTCCCTCGCGCATAATGTAGTCGTGTCCATATATGTTTCCACTACCGAACATGAAAGCACCTCCATGCAGGAGCACCACGACAGGAAAGTTGCTGCGACTGGGTGTCTTTGGCTTGTAGATGCTCACCGTTAAGCAATCCTCATTACCCATCAGCTTGTTGTTTTCGTTTCTAAACTGGTTCCACTGTAAGCAGGCTACTGGAGACTGAGTGGCATCGAAAACGCCAGTCCAACGATGACTATACGGCTGAGGTGCCTCAAAACGGAGGGCACCAGTTGGAGGCTCGGCGTAGGGAATGGATTCGTAGCTGTAGTACTGGCCATTATCTTTGCCACGAAGTTTTCCATTGGGGATCTCAACAACCAATGGATCTTCAGCTCCTGAGGCTGCTATCCACAGCAAAGTCAAGCACAACAACCGTTTGGGAATATACATGATCTGGAACTTCACAAAGTACTGAACAAACTGATGCCAAATAAACGTTGATCGTTCTTTATAGCTGCTAACAACGAGACTGCCAAAACCAACAATATAATGATACAAACGCGTTTTGTATATATGTATGTCATTGCCAGCCAGTTAGGAATTAGCAAATAATCAAAAATTACACAGAACGAATAATATTTCATTTTATTCGAGTAACCTACGGAAATTCTACATACTGCTTATTCTCGCATCCATCCTTATGAATGGATAGTAACTCGAATTTCTCACTGCCTACATTATCTTTGAAAACGCATTCGCCGTATTTTAGAACGCCATGATCACTCAAAGCAAAATCTGCCAGCATATTGATGAAATTTCTCGAAATCAACTGCTCATCCGGACGCAATTCCAAATTTCTTACGGCGTTTTCAAATATCAAAAAGTAGTCGTCGCCATGCACAGTTCCTATAAAAGTTATGTTTAGTTAAGTTCAATTAGAAGTACGATATCCTTACCAAAATTTATGTCCTTCCGGTTGGTCAGGGCTTGTGCGATTCCTGTGTCGGCTGGATTGTCATAGACAAAAGCGTAGGCAGGACTTTTGCCATATTTGCGATGCAGATCCAATGAATCCTGCGTGCTGTTCTTGAAGAGAATGTCCGTGAACAGCTGCTGCAAATCCCAATAGCTTTCGATGCCAAATCTCCGATTGCCCAGATATTGCTGCCTAAGTCGCCGTGAGTAATCGTCCATGTCCTTGATGGTCTTCTTCGAGTCGCGGTAGAACAGTAGATATGGTGCCCAGTCAAACCAGCGATCGTTCAGATCCTCGATGACTGTGCCAGATTTGCCATATCTGTTCCATTCCGCCAAAAGTAAGGCGGCATTGTAGCCACCATCCTCTGTGACATAGGTAACAGCCCAGGGAACTTGTCCGAACTTTCCGCTCTTGATAACATCACTGGGTTCCTGGGTGAGAAACGCTTCTGGAGCATCCGATGGCTCCACCACAGGACCAAATGGAGCAAAGGGCACATAGGAAAATATCAGGAAGTTACGGACGGCGCTGACTAAATCACTGGCTGGCTTGGTCTTTAGGCATTTCTTGAGGCTGGCGGAGTCTTCAGCCAATCCACATCCCACAATGCGACCCAGTTCAAAGGCTCGTCCTCGTCCGCCCTCCTGGACAACCCATGGATCCAGAGCATTGCCGCTAAACGAGATCGCCGCCTTGGCCAGTTTGCCGAAATCCTCGCGAAGCATCTGCAGATGGACCGAAGCTCCTCCAGCGGAGTGACCAATCAACACAATGTTCTCCGGCTCTCCTCCAAAGCTGGCTATATTCTGCCTAATCCATTTGAGAGCCAGCCGTTGATCTTTCAGTCCGTAGTTTCCGGGCAGATCCGTATCGCCGGTGCTGGCGAAACCCAATGGCCCCAGGCGATAGCTTATCTTCACCAGTATGAATTTGCCCTCACGCATCACGTTCTCGTGTCCATTCAGCGCTGCTGCACCGAACATAAAGGCTCCTCCGTGAATGTGAGCCACCACCGGATAGCTGCTCCTGCTGCTATTCTTCGGCTTGTAGATGCTGACGGTCAGGCAATCCTCCGCTCCTACCAGTTTGTCATCCCCACTCGTGAACTGATCCCACTGCAGACAGTGCGCCGGCGCTTTGGTGGCATCGAAGATATCCGACCACGTCTGTTTGTAGGGCTCCGGAGCCTCCAGTCGCAGATCGCCAAGGGGCGGTTCGGCGTACGGAATCGATTCGTAGCTGTAGTAGTTTCCATTATCGCGACCACGTAGTTTGCCCTGCGGCAGCTGCACCAACAGGGGGTCATCCGGATCACTCGCGATCGCAGTGAGCCAAAGGCAGCTCAGCACAATGATAAGTCCCACGTAGTTCATGTTGCTCCGCACTCCGGCGAATTCCGACCGCAACTATCTTGAGATGTGGGAACCGCGGCCCCTTTTATTCCGTCAATCGGCTTATCGCCACCTGAACAACCAGTCTCAATTGAGATCTGTGCACGCCATGAGATTAGTTTTCCAATGCCCGGCTTGGAAATGGGAGTAACTCTTGTGTGGACATCCATACATCCATCCAGTTGATAGGCGTGTACGAAATAAAATTATTACACTACGATAGCCGTATACAAATTAGGTTTGTTACATTACGCCTAATCTACTTGACTGCACTTAATCTCTTTTTAAGACATGCATCCCAAGCATTTGCCAATCCCACCTCAGGTGAGACTTCTATTACACAATCGCTTCACGTCAACTTGATTAATTACTTTATATGTATGCATGCAATATTTTTGATTTGATGTTTATACAGATGGACTTGATAATGCACTTAAAACGAAACCGTTTAATAGATAATAATAATTAGATAAACACGTATCGAATTGTTATTTAGTACGATGAAAGATGAAAGGTTTTCCTCGGCAACTTTTAAAATAGTTTTAAGCACTTTTAGAACACAAAATACTCGCATGAATTCTGAACATGTGTAATATTCTGTCTTTTAATCGTATGTGTCCAAATGAGAATGATTAGATCATATTAAGTATACATTTCAGCAATAATACGCACTGTAAAATTCTAAGTACTACAAGTACTAATTTGAATTCCTAGGATTTCAATAAGTTGCCTGCCAAAAAGTATGCACTCCTTTATCAAAACAAAGCCGAATAAATTGTATAAATGATTAGAATTTTCTACTCAAGTTAATCCAGAAAATACTTAGAAATCATTTCCAACCAAATTTGACCAAATCAAGAAAAGATTTTGTTTTTCACTTTACTTGGGTAGATATAGGGATATATATATGGCGCATATACATTACATTATATTACAGATATAAATGTTGTCTTATATATAAAATATAACCATTAGAAAGCTAAAGGTTACTTGTAAGTACGCTTAGAACTCCAGAACCCCTGGTAAGTATTTGTCGATCAAGGTCTGGTAATATGGCCACAAGGCCTCAATATCCGGAACCACCTCGCTCTTGGTGTACAAATCATAGCGACTGCAAGAAGAATTGATTATGTAAGCGGGATATACTATATCACTGTTTAAAATGAACTCACTTGAAGATGAGCACCCACTTCTTGGTCTCCGCATCCTGGGGAGCCTCCAGGTGCTTGTAGTCGCCGCCATTGTGCCAGGGATAAAACGAATGGAACCGAATGATGTTGCATGCCACATGGGGCAGCTTGGTCTTGTTGTGCTTCAGCACGTTATACATGTACTCATCGTGACCCCAGGACATCAGCAAGTTGTCCACGCCGCAGTTCGGCTGATAGATGCCCAGTTCGGTATTGTAGGCGGGATTATCCCCATCGGGATTGCCCTCGAAGCTCTCCTCCCGATAAACAATGCTGTCGCCCCAACGGCAGCCCACGGCGAAGGTGTCGCCCACCACAGCCCACTGCGGTTCGCCGTAGAAGGCCATGATCTTGCCCAGATCGTGGATGAGCGCCGTGAGGTGCAGCCAATCGTGCTCCGGAAACTCGGCGCGTGCCCGCTCGGCGGCCTGGAAGGCGTGGATAATGTTGGGCAGATCCAGGTCGGGATCCGATTCGTCCACCAGATCGTTCAGCTTCTCCAGAGCTTCGCGCACAGTCATCTTAATCGTGTTGAACTTCAGCCAGTGCTCACGACGGCCTAATAATAAAATGGATCTTTTTAGTAAAATGGTTTTTCTATTGAAAATAACATTTATTAAATAGCTGCCATTGGTTACAACCCATTTAGTACTTAGCTGATAAGAAATATATTTCTAAACTTATTTTAATCTTTATGATAGATTATAAAGTGTTTCACTCACCCTTGACGAAATCCACAGTCTGGTTCAGATGCATCTGGCGGTAAGTCTGGCGCACACGTTCCTTCAGGGGATCGGTGGTGTCCACACTGTAGTCCCGGAATTTGGAGGGATTCTTGTCCGCAAATGTGGGCTCAGGGCGCATCAGCTCCGAAGGATCCAAGAGTTGGACATGGTGCTACGGATTAAATTCACAAACGAATGAGCGACTGCAAATTGCTTATCGATGCCGAATTTTATTACCTCCGCAAGGATTCTCATTTTGAGTATTCAATTTGAATAGTAAATATAAAAAGAACTTGAGAAAATATTTTTGGGTAGTAACCGCGCACTTAAGCGAACGAAACACTTTTGAATCGCTGGACGCAGAGGCCTCAGACTTTTATAGTCCGCCGACCATCGGAAATTCACAATCGCATTCCCTATAGTACACTCTCTTCTATTCTAAGTGTACTCGAAAATGATTTATAGTATGTTTCTTATTTTTCAAAACACGAGAGTCGCCTGCGCCGCTTCCCGTGCGGCCTCTCCCAATCATTATCAATATTACGTCGGAAACCGGGCTCAAATGATCTAACTACCATATAACACTTGCTTTTATTACCCCTTATCAGGAGCCTGGAACGCCTACACGACGGCGAACCAACTTATCTCAAACTGCATTACATTCTTGCTCCAGTAATTCATTAAACTGGAAGCTGCACTTGACTGATAACATCGAAGGGGTGCCTTCTGAAAAGTACCACAACGAATCTGCTCCACATCCTACATCTGCATCAAGTGCAAGGCCACGGCATTGAGTTACGAGTTACGAGATTGCAAAGGTCGTTGCACGAGGACTCTTGAATGTATTGCTATAAAATGTGGCAAATGATAAGAATATTAGCGGGCAGTGCGTTTCTATGAGGTTGTTAAAAAATATTTAGGACTTTTTGATTTATATCCTATCATTCTTAGTTTAATCTTCTTAGTTTTCCACCTACTTAATTGAAAGTGAGACCTTAGAATGCCTTATTCTACTCAATCTAATTAACTAGATCTGTTGACTACAATATCAATATTTGAATTGAAAGATAAAGTAAAAATACTAATATATATTCTAGGAAAAACTTGTAGCCAAGGGAATAAAACTCGTATAAAACCTTAAACTGATTCTGATAATACGGAATTATTTCGAGTGGTGTTCATGTGGGTAAGAGTCTATAGTTTACCTTCCCCCTTTTCTGACCTGCTGTTACGCATTTGATTATGACTTTTGCAGATGCCTGAAGTTCGAGTAATCTCGTTTCCCCACTGGATCAAAAGTCACGCCTTAAGCCCCCAAAAAATTCCTCCCATAGATGTTGGTCTAACCTTGAACAACCGCCAGGAAGGCGGACTAATCCATAGCCAAGAGCCAACGCTCCAGATCCAGCGATCATTCGAACGTCTAAAAGTAGCAACAAGTCCCCGCAATCTGGGTACACAGTCATCAAGCTGAAGCTTAATGTGCCATCAAGGGGGGGATTGCCTAAAGAAAAGTTATCAGTCGTCTACATGACGTCGATACGATCCCATCCGATTCGATCCGATCCGGACTCACACACGCCTCAAGTGCGAACTGAACTACAAGCTGAGATTTCACACTGCCCACGAAGGGGCGGACTGATCACGGCTAAACTTAGACGGGGATGGTGATGGTGATTGGGATGGTGTTCCATATAGATGTGGAACGGAGGGGCTTGTTCCAAGTTTCCCGAGGCGCAGTATCGCCGTTCGTCACCATCAAAGGTCAGGTTGTAACGATCGCTGTCAATAAACCTTATCACCTACATAACAGGGGAGCGCTTCAATTCGCTGAGAATATGTATGTTGTACGTGGGGGAAGCTGGGCGGCAATGGAAAAGTTTCATAATATTTTTATTTCTCGCCAATGCTGGTGTCATCAATTGAGTGAAAACGTGCCGGCAAATGCAAATCACGGGCGGAGAGAGTTGAAAGTCAATAAATATTATTTATGGTATTGCTATTTTTGCATTGCATCTAGATAGAACTGCATTGTTCCCGAAGTTATTATACCCGTCACTATCATACCGTAGAGTAAAAGGGTATGCTCGATTTGTTAAAAAGTTTGTAACAAGCAGAAAGAAAGCGTTTCCCACCTCTTAAAGTATATATTTTAAATATTCTTAATCGGGATAATGAGACGAGTCTATTTATTATTTTTGCCTTACACTCCTAATAACTGAGTAACGGGTATCTGATAGTCGAGAAACTCTGGCCATAGCGTTCTGTCTTGTTTTCAATTTAAACCTAATTTCGCAGATCGATCACGTTCATAAACAACAATGATAAGCTCATTAAAAAGCCACAAATTATTCTATAATTAGGCAGGGATCATACGTAAAGTTCGCAGGTTCAAAAGGACAAGGCTATTATGCATTTAATTGACCCGAATGACAAGCAATCCGTTTAAAAAGTATAGAGTGCACTGCCTAAAAGATCCTGACTTTTTCCATCATCTAATGCTCTGTACTGTAGTTCATTTTAGGAAGGCTCCACAGTGCTTACTACGGCCTCCAGTAATTGTGAATAAATCATGTCTACTTTCGCCAGACGAACTCTTCGACTTGAATACAAAAGTTGATATTTCGCTGATAGATTTCGGCACATGCTTGCAATAATTCATTGGTCTTCAGCTGACAGATGGGGTCAATAGGTCATCTGCCGGCACAAGACTCTTAGCCTGATGTGATTATTATGAATAATGCGTCAATTAAATCAAATACACAAGTAATTAAACAAGTCTTTGCTTGTAAAGAAAGTCTGTGAAAACAAGACTTTATCTAAAAATATTTGGCAAATGTTTTAAGGGTGAACTATAATTCTAAACCTTGCCGAAAAGTATACTTTATTTAGTTGTAGCTTGCGATTTCAAAAAAAAAGAAAAAGCAAATATTATAATTTAAATTTGGAAATTTGTAGCTACAGGGAATGTTTATGTAAATGTTTAGTAAATTAAATAAGTGTATTATAAGTCCTTGAATTATCCGAAATCAATTTAGTATTTAGATTTATCAGTCACTTTTCAACCGTATTAAATACTAATAGATTTTTTGTATTTAAACAAAATATTTAAATGAGACACACATTAACTAATGACTACCTCATTGCCCAGCTCCAAAAAACTCACTTATTTTAAGCAGCGCTTTAATGAGATGCTGAGTATTCCACAACGCAAGCATAAATGATTTAAACATTACAGTTTATTACGAGTTAATGTTTACAAAACTTAAGTCTAAGGTACACGAATAAAAAGCTCTGCTTGTGCCAAGCATTTAAAATCACAATGTGCAATGGCGAGGATATCCAGGGGGTTCCCCTCGCACTGGCGGGCCTCTTTGGACGGATGGGGGATACGGATACGGAAACGGCTACGAGTACGGTTACGGATACGGATACGGGATACGGGGTACGATACGGTTGACAGTCGCTGTGCGAGGTGCTGCATAATTGATGAGTAAGGGTTCCGTGCCAGCTGAAGCTCCGCCCATTTCGGTTTTAATAATTTCGCCCACCGTCCGCTGTTTGCTGTTTGCTTGCCCTGATATATATATATATATATATATATATATACGAGTAAGTGTGTGTGAATGGATGTCCTGATGGCAGGAGAGTCCTTGCCGACGGAAATTACCGGGACTCGTGTTTGAACAACAAACAGCGACGGCGAACAAGAGCGGAAAATGTAAATTACAGCGCTTAATTGGACGCCTAAGCGCTTGCTAGGCATTTAACGATTTAACCTTCGATTTACCACCGCAGAACTCTAATTAAAAACCCCTGAAAACGGAGGTCCTTGACAATGCGACGAGGACAACAAGGGGCAACAGCACTGCTGCGGCTTGGGGCCTCCACCTGCCAGCGGCATTTTCCGCATCGACGAACGGAATCGAGCCCATGTTGTGAATGGGAACATCTATGTAGTTCTTGTACAAGGTGCGATCGTTCAGCGGCTGGATGGGTCGGAAATTGTTCTTCAGATGATCATCGTTGGCTGTCAGCAGACGGAAGGCATTTAACTGCGAAAAAGTATTAAATATCGAATTAATAACCAGATATTTCCTTACTACATATATAGCTTATATTCTATATAGCTAAATCTATATATCTCTAAAACAAATATTCACCTGCTTCTCCGTAATGTCAATGGGCGTGGTGAAATCAATCCAGGTGACTTCCTCACTGCAAGGTGGAGTGGTCAGCGAACCAGTGTAGCTAAAGTAGCTTCCCAAGTACTTCGAGATGTACTCGTCCAGTGGCAGTGGGTTGGTCATGTTTACGCTCTTGCCCTTGCGGTCAATTTGGGCGAGCAGGTTGGTGAAGCCCTCATAGCCACCAGTTGATTTGACGCCAACCTAATGGAATATATATAAAGTTAGAATCTAGTTCTATAAACTGCAAGCTCAGTTCGCACCTGAAAGAAGAAGGCCATCACGGCGATGCCATGATCCTTGTCCAGGGCGCTGGCAAAGTCCGGATACTCGAGATTCCTCAATACCACGTGCAGCTCGGCGGGATAGGCACGGTTATTGATCAGATCCTCGCTGCCAATCGTGTCGTTCTCGCCCCAGTGGAAGTGGAACTGCTCGAACTGGTAGCCCAAGGGAGTCTTCTCCGCCAGAGGACCACCACGCACACTGGGGATCTCGTCCTCGTTGTAAGTCATCTTCACCAGCACCGTGTGACCATTGTTCGTCATTTGCAGGTTCTGGGGCACCACCTTGAAGTTTAATAATGTCAGCGGGGGAAACTTCTTCTCCACGGCGCTGACCAGGTCGATGTTAATGGGACTCTGGTGCTTTCCACTGCAGCGGGCGAAATCCTCGCTCCAGTGCTCTGGTCCATGTCTGCCCTCGTAGCCAAAATCTTGGGCCAAGACCAGTGAAGCTAAGAAATATGTAAATTATAAAATTTAATTCATATGTCATATAACCGCGCCAAACTTGATTCTTCAAGGGGGGCAAACAAACAGAGACAGAGTTAATCGACTTAGCCAGGTGCTAATTAAATGATAATGTCGGTGACATTTCGTGACATCGAGTGGGTGTGTAATCAGTGATACCTGTTTAGGCAATCTATCAGCTATTTTGGTCGCAGCGAAATCTATAAATATGCGAATTGGATGTCCGATTCATTTTGCACATTTCATATTCATTGGCAAGCAGTTCAGACAGTTCTTAAATCAATACAGCCTCACTATAATTGCCCATTCAATTAGCAATAATCGGGTAGCAATTAAGCGTGTAAAGTTTATTTCAGTTTGCATAGAAAAGGGCACAGCAGCCAGTTAAAAATACAATCTGTAATTTGTTACATAACTGGCCAATTTGTGGGCCACCAAAAATGATAGCAAATTTAGCAGAACACCTATACGCAATTATCTCTCATTAACAAGTTGCCAAATTTACGTTAATTACGAAATAATTTCTATTAGCAGCGTTTTTAGTGTGGCGTTCCCAACTAAACTCACAGCGTTGTTAAGCAAAGTGAATCTTAATAGGATAATTAAAAATCCAATCGAAAAAAATTCCCTTTTATTAGGCATTGTGATTGCTTAACGACAGGTATCATGTGGTCTGCTCATGTCTCATTCTGGCGATCATCGTGGACAATGGTGACGAATGCTCAAGAAACCCGTATGGCAGGTGGAAGGTTGAAGATCAGTCACGTGACCAACTCGTAAGCAGCTACAAATAGGTATCAAAATTCTACTCAAGAACTACTCTTGATCTCTGAAGATAGTGACATCGTAAAAACATAATTCTCTGATTTCCTTAGGATTTGTTTTTTAGTGATTTATAACCAAGATAATGGAGCTGTTATGAAATGATAGTGGTTTTTTAATCATTTGTGTCGATTTTATAACTAGTGATGGTTTTTATTTATATCTATTTGCAGAGAATAGTAGTCACTACTTAGAAAGGAAATATAAATCATTAGTTACTGTTGTTTATCTAAATCTTATTCCTTTCTATTTAATTATTGTTCTATCTATTTTGTTTTAAAGTTGAAACCCATATAATTGCTTGATGTAAAGGTTGCCTTTTGGTTTCTCTCCACGTAAAGTTGACGAAATAAAACAAAAAAAACATTTGAAAAGGGGGTTTGATCAAATAAGAGCGTTTTAATTTCCTTAAAGTGCAACAAAGTCCTGGCAATTGTTTAAATATTTGCAGCACTTAGTCAAGTAAACACTTTGCCGCCGAGATGATAGCACACAAAGAGCTTAATTGCAATCCCCGTATCTTGATTAACGCACTTTTGTCAACAGTTGCCCATTATCGGGTTACACCTTTGTATATCTGTATATACATAAAGACATATAACATATAGCATATAGTGTAGCTCACCACAAATCAAGATCGGAGCAATGACAATTGCGAACGGGGTGTTGCGACACCTCCTCATGGTTTCACTTTGCCTCGGACTCACACCACACAGACTTTCCCGGAACACACTTGCCCTTATCTGAATTGGGAATTACTGGGCACTGTCACCAGTCGCGACTAATTTACGAACTGTTACTATTCGCGGCACTGGGGCACACAAATCTAGTGGCTTTCGAAAGTTATTTAAGCTATTTAGCTTTTCCGACTCAAAACCGAAACCCAATGACAGTGGAACACTGTCTTACTCTCCGATTTCCGAATTCCGAGTACCGAGTACCGAGCTCACCCGCCGAACGCGGTCACACAACTGCGGTTAGGGAAGCGGCGACACCGCCACTTATATAGCCTCGTCGAGGGTTTGTGGTGCTTCTGTGTTATTTTCCGTTTTTTTTTTTATTTTTGTAGCTGCCAATCGAGTTGGAGCCCAGTGGTCGGAACTTTCCTATCCACTAGCGAGCTGGAGAAGCGACCAATTTGGGCGCCAAGCCAAGACACCAAAACGCCAGCCACATTCCGGTGTCGATGGGAATTTAAAAGGTTAACCATCCGGATGACTTCAGGTTGCCCTAACCTTGCCATTCAATCGCGATATTTGGGTTACTTGACTTGCTTGTGAAAATATTCCACTCAACTGGATTCTAGAAAGGGTACAGCACTGTTTTGAGTGAAATCTTACCTCAAAAATCGCCCAGTAATGAGTTTTTACTATCCATGTCTTATAATAACAAACTGTTTATTGTTTATTGCTGCACTGTTTAATTAACAGTACTGCAAATTAATAGTGTCTGAGTTGCCTCTTAAGTGCTTCACTTAAACTATAAACTTACAACTATAAAGTTTTCCAGCGCTATAAAATTAAAAGCGCTATTGCTGTCATTAAAAAAATCATTGGGTATAATACGCTTCTACCTATTTACTAAAATAATTTATATGTATATCTTATAGTACATTGTAATCATAGGTCATTGACATTTTTTTAGGTTTTTATAATGTTTGTCAAATTTCTTAAAGCTGTTTCTAGTGGGCTATCCGCAGGTGTACTACTACACTATCGCCGTAAGCTTTTGAAGTTTCCGTTAGTTTAGTTCAACCTTATGTCACAGTGTCTCTTTGATAGCTTCTATATGCCGGTGAATCTGAAACCTGAGGTATCACAGGGTATGCACGATTCGGGAGCATGATTCGAAGAACAGCGGTTCATTTATAGCCGAATGACTAATACTGTGCGTGCCGGACTTAACCGTCGATGAGTAACTGCCGAATTAGATGACTGCGATAAAGATGGTAATCGGTAATCCAATGCGGGGAAGACCGAATGACGAGAGTGGAAAGTCAATTTTCGATTGTTCGAGTGACTCTTCGAGTCGAAGGCACTCGAATGGGAGACTTGAGTCTTGACTTGAGGAGGTTACAAAACCACGAAACCTCCACCTCCAGATGATCGACAGTTCAGAGGAGTATTGTTCATATGGGGACCGGTGAAAAGTGAAATGTGAGGGTTTGTAGGGCTTATCTCCATATCTGTGCGATACTTAGGCTGATTGCTTTGCTGTTTATCTTTGCATCACATGTCGCAGCCACAAATCGCAGGGCAATGCAAATGCACCGGGCACATTAAATGCCATTACTATTGCATGCTAATCGCATTGGGCAGCCTGTGTGTGCGTAACCATTTCCCCAGACATCGATACCCATCGCTTTTCACTCGAATACCTCAAACGGATCAATAGTTGTCACTACTAACAGATTAACGCAACGCTATTACATTAATTTGGGTTCGAAAAACAAACAGAATTGGCTCTTTCCGGTTTTTAAGCTTGTCTAAATGTGCTCAGATCTCAGCTAATTCGATGGGCAAACCCGTCTAGTCAATCAGATTCGGTCTTAACAAAGGAATTCTTTATGTCTTTATGTCATGTTAATAATATTCAAATTATTTGCACATTTAATGCGTCATTTCGTTTCACTTAACTGGTGATAACATCAAAGGAAATGATAACAGTTTTTTGTTTAAACAATTAGTTATGTTATGTATGGGGAAATAATGGGGATTTAATTGAATGCAAAAAGTGTAATACAATTAAGAATTGTCAGTTAATGAATGCAGTGCAATGCCATGCGAATAGATCAATAAAACAATTAATTAACCCTAGCAAGCAGATAATCCAACAGAATATTAATACGCAGTGCGACTGCTACTTATTTTCTACACTTTTTTGGTAGCTTTTTTTTTTTTGACCACTGAATGACTGACTGACTCATCCCGCAAAGTTTGGCTTTGGCAATGGAAATTTTTCACCTCGGCTTTGGCTGGGCTGTTAAGCATTTTGCATTGTCGTTCAGCTGGGCAAACCAAAACGAGGCTCGAGCAACCAGGTGAGGCGTGTATTAAAACGACCTCCGTGATATGTCAAGCGGGCACATAAATGTCTGGTTCCACGAGCAGCAGTCTCAAATCTGAAATCTAAAATCTGGAAAACTTGCGCATAGAACACTTACGCTTACACTACACTTACACTTACGCTTATGGGTATGTCCATGTCCGCTTTATAATAGACTCTTTTGTATTCCCATTTTTTGTAGCAGTCACTAATTACTCTGCTCGGGTTTTTGGCGGAGCAAAGGGGCATCAGCATCTGAAACGGAGAAATAGTAAGTGCTTTTTGCTTTGCTTTGCTTTGCGTTGAATTGCAAAACTGAAAGATATACAAATATATGTTTATTTGTGAGTACCAGCAGCCGGCGGCGAATGCGTAAATGTCGTATAATTTAGTGCCACAAAGCAAAACTTTTAATATCCAACCCGGAAAGTCAGCCTGCAAAGTTCGGTGGGTTGCACATGCCCTATGTAAAAGGAAATGTCTGCGTCTAAAGGCGTTTCTATTTCCCCTCTTTTGGCGGAATGTCACAAATGTTATCTTGTTTTTAAAGCGGTCATAGTAAAAGAATAGTAAACGAATATTGCACTTGCACATATACATATGTGTGCATTTTTTAAAAGGACCTATGCTTCTCATATTCTATCATAAAAATCATTTTAAACGTGCAAGAGTATCGAAATATGCCTTTGACAAGTAGCAAAGTCGAGCCCTCCATTTTAGCCAAGTTAATACAACAAAAAAAGCTACACAAATTAACAAATCGGCAGCATTCTAAAGGTACCCCCGGAGCATTATCCGTAATTGTGGCCATGTCCGCCGTAGGTCAGACTACTTAAAATCACAACGGTTGTTGGACGGGTCAAAAAGCTGGCTGCAAACAGTCAAGCCATCAGTAGTCACATCAATAATCATTAGACTTGGACTCGTTGCCAGTTGCCAGGGGGAAGGGGAAGGGCAAATGGAACGGAGTAGGGTGGGGGAAATTGTATTTATTTTTAATTAAAGTGCAACTGCCGACCAACTGCGGCGGGCTTTGCTCAATTTACGGGGTTTGCTCTCAAATACTCGTAGTTCATGACGATGGCAAACCAGAAACCAGAAAACCAGAAAAATGCCGCCAGTTTGTCATCGCCGCTCGAACTCAACAATTTTGTACCGCAGTCAAGCGCATAAATTCCTCGAAAAACAATAAGCCAAGGTGTTTATGGGTTTAATAATACTGTGTAATTATTATTTGTGATTTTTGTGTGGGAAATCTACCATTAAAGTAATGGTCACAGTTTTTTGTTTAATAGTATATTAGTTCCAATAATTTTATGAAGGATGTTATTGTTAACTAACTCTTAAGCTTAGAGTGAACTAGCAAAATGTAATATTAGTTGTGATTGTCACTGAAATTACATGCCATAATTATAAGTCAGCAAAATAGAAAAGCTTTAATCAAAATTTCTCACAAGTTAACCTTGTAATGGTGTTACGCCTAACTGATACCCCTTATGTTACCATAGCCAGGCCTAAATTCCTTTTCCTGGCACCACATCATCAAAATGGCATTCGGTCATATTAAAATAGAATCGGCAATCTATAGGGCTGCGGCTCTTTTGACACGCACACGTGATGCTCAGCAGCCCATATGGATTTATCAATGAACACCACCACCCACCACCCACTTGGTGGCTCACCCACCTGACCCACCCACAACCAGTGGCCAGCACCAGCCGAGAACTCGCCGAAGCCAATGAATGGCCGGCAAAACCAGGAACAGCCACTATCATCTCGGGAGCGTTCTTCGTCTGCCGAGTTCAAGAACAACATACACAAGTGGCCGTAATGAAATGTGAATAGCCTTGGCAAAGCCAACTTATGATGCTGGGTATCGTGAAAAACCGCATAGTGCACTACGTTTAAGAGCGGGCCAGAAAGGACCAGCTCTTTGGCTTCGCTGCTCGCTCGGTGGCGCTCTCTTTGGCATCCTCGGCTCGGAAAAAGGATGCCGACAAGCAACAATTTTCATTGATAAAAACACCAGCTGCTGGGTCTTGAAACTCAGTCGCACGCGAGTCCTCAGTCAGTCAGTTTCGAGCTCTGGGATGCCACGGATGCCTTAAGTCCCCGAGCTGTTTGGCGGTTTTATCAAAAGTCGCGTATACGCCGCGTGGTACCAAGTAATAACTTGACCAAAGCCACTAAGTCGTCAAAGGAACGGCTTAAGACGCTGCTAACATCTTTACGTATTTTTAACTTTTCCGGATAATCGGCGGAAATTGAGCTAAAGTTTTGTGTCCGGTTGGCGCCAGTTGGTGGCCATTGGTGCTGTCCAAGTTTCAGCACCGAACGATGACAAACTGAAAAGTAAACTTTGTAAAGATTCAGCTGCTTACAAAAATTCAAGTGTATCTGTGAAGAATAAAAATTTTTGAATCCAAAAAGGACAGAGTTCTGTGGAAAAGTTGCAGTTGCAATGCAACGCACAATGGAAAATCAGCAAAGTGACCTCCAAGTGTACGAAAACAGAAAATAACTCAATAATCATCGCTGCAGGTGAGCAGAGCCACTTTTTACAAACACTTTTTACCATACTTCTGTAAACGATTTGTGCCCTTTGGCAATTCCTGTTTGACTTGGAATATGATGAACTTTATTTACTCGGCAACAAAGCGATTGTTTATTCTTGCCACAACATCGGGAATCAATCAGCCAACTCAGCGACTATTTACTCACAATGTGTATTGATTAATCTGACTTGATGAGAGTTGTAAATTAAAATTTCTTTTGCCAGCGATTCACAAAGTAACGATCTATCAAAAGCAGCGCACACACTAAGTTTTATCAGTGAAGCGTACTAAAGTTTTCTATAGTTTTCAACTTTAATATTAAATAAATTTAAATCGCTATAAATAAAATATCTTGTATTGTAATTTCTTTGAAAGAGATTTCCTCAAAATTACCATTTACACTTTCTTAGAGATTCAGGCTCATCCCTTTATTGAAGCACTTTCCTTGTCACCTAGAAGACCAATTAAATATAAGTAATGCCTCGGTAATTGTTTGTAAGCGATAAGCCCAGATTTCTGTGTGCATATTTCGTTGTTAATTTGATTGAGGTCTGCTGAAGAGGGCCTTATTTTTATAAGCCAAAGAATAAATTCAAGCAAAACACTTGAGGGCGGCCTCAGTCGGCGATAAGCGGCTTTTGCTAATGGCAAATAAGTGGAATGCCTGGGAATTAGTGGACAAGTGGACTGGCTGCTCGCTGCTGGCTGCTCTCTTCCTGGCCAACCTGAGTCCTTTCGGCTGATTCGCTTTTGGCTCTGTATGGCCCAGCTTCTCAGCCTTTGTTAGGCTGACACACCTGAGTGGCGCTGTTCCATACAAGGCACTTTCCCAAACAAATGGAAGCCGGCATCTCGCATTTGGTTGCCCCAAAAGGTAACGTAGCCTTAAGCCCCATGAAGTGGTCTTCTTCTTCAGTGGACGTCAGCCGCATTTCTTGGGGGCGCTCTTCTCGAGCAGCTGACCTCCGAGATGGCCTCTTTGGATGTCTTGGAGATATGCAGCTCATCCCTGCCTCACCTCGTACTGCCATTCCATTTCATTTCCCTTGCCAACATGCCCGTATGCAACATCCGTGAGTGCTCTTGACTGTTTTTGCCCACATTCCGGCCACTGCACCGACTGATGGTTGATGGAGAACCGTTCTCCTCCGGTTTGTGTTCGTCTTGGTGTTGGTAATGGTCTTGGTCTTGGTCCTGGTCACAATGGGAATTCGCTGCGTAAAGGCGCCGTGGCTTTGGCTTTATTCAGGCCAGATTGGATACTTGACATGCTCTAATGCGGCACAGATCTCAGTTTGTGCAACGTGCAACGTCCCTATCTCAGTTACATGCATTAGCATTCATCGCCGCTACACAGAGCAAAAAAAAGTACTACTAATTGGTAGGTCTCTGAACTTAGTGCTGTAATATGATATACCTGCGAATAAATGCATTTTAGCAATGATACTATATAGTATTTATTGCTATTTAAATATTATAACACACTGTTGGAACATAACATGTGGTATATATTTACAAATAACTCAGAATTACACATTAATAAAGTCAATTTTGTGTTTATCCATCTGACGTGTTGGCTGATATCATAAATTCAATTTCGAGAATGACAGGTCATTAAAATGTTTTCAGTTACACTGTTAAACATTTAGGTAACAAAAAATAATATAATAGTATAGTAAGATTAAGAATTTGCTATAAGCTGGTATCCAATGTATTGTGAAGAAACTAATATTCTTGTTTTTAATTTTAACAAACGGCGTGGTGTTTTTGATTACCCATCGAAAATCGCCGAGTTTTGCAATCCTTCAAATTGAAATGTCCTTTGGGATTTCTGAAATTTTCAAAACGCCCCCCTTTTTGCTTCCTGCATGTTTAGGCTGTGAAGAGCCTGTTGATGATGGCGGCCTGGTGGAACTTTCTGTTTTGTCACAGCCTTGGGCCGCTGGCTCTACATTTGGTGGGAAAACGAGACCAGCCGAGCACGTGCGGTGCACGGGGAGAGGGGTGAGAGTGAAGGGGTGAAGGGGTGAAGGGGTTGTGGGGTGGACTAAGGACTAAGGATGTGGCAGGACGAAAGCGCTGAGTGCAGATGAGGACTGCAATAAACTGGCGTACATAAGTGAAAATTGTGAAATGAAAACTTGCGCGAGCATAAATCAATACACCCAGGGGGGTCATGGACTCCCATGGCAGGCAGAAAAAAAAAAATAAATATCAGCTGGGAAATGTGTTCCCTACTCAAGTTTAGCTGCTCTTAAAGCCCGGATATCGAGCACTTCTACTTCGTGCTCCCAAATCAGCTGCGAAATGTAACCCCTTCCGCTGGCGTTATCCTTTGAATGCTGGACACATTACCCATCTGATCAGGACACATGTGACGATTGCTGGCGTGGATTGGCTTTATTGAACCAACTCGGGAAAATTTGAATATAAAAGAACTCGACTTTGATTGCTAATGCCAGAGCATTATGTACGTGATTTCGTGACTTTGCGACATTTCTTTTTAACGAAACAAATTTTTGTATTAAATACATTTAAAATAGCACATAGAACACCATTTTGGTTTCTTCATCGATTTGAGGTCTTTAAACTTGCGAACTTACCAATTCCCCTAGACCTTAGTAAACCCATAGTAAGTTCCATATATGTATGTATGTATATAGTTCTACTCTTTTTTACCCGAGTATGAAATATTATATATAATAAAATAGCTTACACCTAATTAAATGCACTTGCTGTAAAAGTTTCAGCTTTCAGCTTGTCTGGAGTTTATTATATAAAAATTCAGAGAACACGGGCCCAAAAATGGAACTATTTAAAGCCCAAATGGTGAACTATTTTTCATGCATGTTTCGTTTCATTTAAATTATGCAGCAGACTCTCGTTTCTCAGCCGACTAAAAGCTGCAAATCTCGCAATGTGATTATTGTGGCAGCTTCTTCCGGCAAATTAAAAACCCGCTTAAATTGAAACTTGATTTTAATAAATTGTTTTCATGCTCTTTCTACTATAGTTGTTAGCGTTTTCCCGCCATTTCACCAAGTGGCTGGATAATTGTATCCGCGCAATCATCCCGCGGCTTCAATTGCCGCAGGCTAAAAACCAAACAGCAACGAACAGAACTGAGCACTTTAAGCCATTTGCAGTCGTAATTAAATTTTGAGAGCGGATGAAATTGTGGCGGCTAAATAAAAAGAACGAAATGCATTTGTGCAGCCAGCCAAAAGGCAAAAAATGCAAAATAGCGAAATAGCGAAAAATCGCGCATATCCGCTTTGTAAAACTACGAGTCTAAGTGATGGGTTCCGTTTTTGTTTAGTGGTGCTCAGTAGTGAATGGCCTTGTCGCATTTGGGGCTGATGTTGGGTGTAATGGGTATGTGGGATGGTATATATAGGATATATGGGGTGTTTGAATCGCAGAAGTCGGCCCATGGCCGTTAAGAGGACCTGGCCTAATCGAATGAATGTAGAATGGGCACAAACAAGTCACGCCTGCCTGCGCATTTCATCAAAGAACGGCGAACAAGAGGCTTCCTAACAGCTCGCTCTCTGCTCAGCTGGGTCCTTTGAAGATCCTGAATGACACTCAATTGGCCTAATCGGTTTCTAAAAGGCATAGCACGAGCATGAATGCCATACGCTACGCTAATTTCGAATATAACAAAAAAGAGAAATGCGTTTGATATCCTAATTGTATTTACCATTGGAAAGTTTTTTGTTTATCATAAGTTTGAACCTTTCTAAATATAGTAGTACATCAATTGCACAGCAAATGGTCAAAACATCTCCACATTCAACAGGTTGTGCTCCAGTTGGCCAGTTACTTAATCAATCCATTGGTGTTGAAAGTGAGTACTCAAAGTAGTATTCAAATACTCACGAGTGGCTCTACAGCGAATAAGAGGATTTATTTCCAGATATTGTTGGTAATTTGTGGTTTAAATAACGCACTGTTAAGGTAGTAACTTAAATATGCAAACAAACATGAAAATGAAATGAAAGAATACACAAAACAATTTTCTAATGAAAATTTAAATTGTGAATTTAAAAGAGGAAGGAAAGGGATTTTACTGAATAAAAATAACTACGAAATTATACATGCTTGCCATCTATCTAAAGCCAAAAGCAAATGTGTTAATTAAATGTGTGTAACTTGTGGAATTTAGTAATAGCACAACTAATCAAATAAGTCTTGTAATATGATACCAGAATGATAGTAAGCAGCATACCAAATATGCGTGTTATTAAAATCATAATTACGGCCATTCGGTTTGACGTTTCATGTCCTGGCCTTTGTTGATTTGAATCCCGACAAAGGACTGGTAACCTGGCACTTGTAACGAGCATCGAAGGCATCCTGTGACCATTTCAAATAAGCTGACACAACTGTGTAAGCCCTTTGGCTTCCAAAAAAGCTGACAAACTTGCACCGGAAAGGAAGCAATGTGCTATTTGCATGATTTATTGGCATTGGCCCCCAATTGAGAATGTGCCTGTTATTCGATTTTCGACGAAATTTCATCGGCATTCAGTTGGAATGAAAGCCAAAACAAAGAGCAACCTGCTCCCTTTGTGGAAAGCCCCAGAGAAAAGACAATTTTCAATTGGCCAATTAGTGCTATTTAAATGGCAAGTTACGCCGTTTTCAAAGCGCCAACTATTTTGTTTTGAAGTTCCGCGAGTTGTAAATGTAATAAGCAAATTTCCCCGAGCCGCCATAGGTCACCCATACACCGAGTTCCTTTCCAGCTGCTCAAGTTCTGCTCCTTGGCAGCTGCACTTCTTGTTGCTGTTTGCTGGAAAGTTTCTGGCCAAGAATTTGTCTTTGGCCAAGTGCTGCTCACGCTCGGATTCTTTGGGCAAAAGTTGGTGTTTGAGTTTCGCAGCGGGTAAGCACTTGCGGCAGGTCTTCAGATTCTGCCTGGCTGGCGGGCTCACGTGGCCGCCTTCTAGTTATTTAATAAGCAATTAAGTTCCCTAATTAAATACATTCTCCCAGAGATTTACATAATAAGTAATCTGCCCCGAGCTTCTTCCTCCACTGCGGCGTCAATTCAATTTGCAGACCGATTGCATTTCCGAAACTTGATTCGGTTTGCTTCTGCTTGCTGGTTGTTAACAAATCATGATGGCTAAAATGGTCAGTTTTGTGCATTGAACTTGGTATACACTAGAGATTAAAGAATCCCCAAGCTGTGGAAATATTTCTTTATCTCATACTGAGGACAGTACACACCTCTTTATACAAGTTATTTCGAATTATAAATAATCTAGTCCCAGACTTTAACTTAAATTATATAAAAGTTCAAACAGCTCACTTGGCATCAAGGAATCCAATTTTCAGCAATTTTAAATATCCTCACATGGGAAGGGGAATCTGATTTCCTAGAATTAAAAAGGAATTGAAATTTTACATTTCCACGTGCTCTTGTGTGATATGGTGACTGTATTTATGAAATTGCCTCTTACGTAATTTCCATTACCTAAAATTGATTTTCTATGGCTGTATTTGGGCGATGTATGGGCGATGTATGGGCGATAATGCTAAAATATATAGGAAATGTATATTTAACTCATATTCAATCAATATGCTGTTGCTTCTAAGAAAATTCATTAGCTGTAGTTTAAAGAACGAAAAACCATTGCACATTAATGCTGCATTGAAATATGCAAGGCTGCCAAAGAATTCACACGCAACCACACTTGTTACATTTATCAGCAATTGAATTAATTTCAGTTTGTGGTTCAGCCGAGTTCGGTTGGCAAAATACATTATAAAGTTTAATAATCAGCAGAGAGCAGGGGCCAGAGAAAATATTAAGTTCGGCATTGTGTTAAACTTTAAGCGAATAGTTAACACAGTGTTATTGGTTTCCCGCTGCTTTTAATAACTTTTCCCCATCCCCGATGCCCACACAACCTGAGTTATTTTCCCCGATGGTCTGCAAAAAAAAAGTTTGGCTCAAGTTTATTGGTTTCACGCTGCTTTCATCAATTGCAGCTTTTGCGTGCTTCTCAAAAAAAAATTGCTACTCATTTATGGCATTTCTTAGTTACCAATAAATTCAAATTTAAGCTGGTTGAAAAATGGTTAGCCAAAACCCAAAACCCAACTTAAATTTATTACAAGAGGACAGCTCAAGCCGAAGGCGGTTAATTCATTAAGAGCAGCGATTAAGTCAACTGTCTTTTTATCTGTCCCACTTTTAGGGTCACCCGGTGGACAGCTAATTGCAGCTAACCCCATTGGCATTTAGCAAACGGAAAATGCTTCGTGACCGCTGCAACCACATTGCACCACCACCAGCATCAGAGCCACCACTACCACGGGAATCTGCACCGCTGAAGCTGAAGCTGAAACTGAATCAGAGTCTGCAACTGAAACTGAAGGCATCCCAGTGGCGGCGACACACGGAATCCTTGCCAAATGCGGCAGTCGAGGCGCTGGCAAGTAAATAAGCGTAATCCTTTGCGGGCACGTACCACCTCTACCAGCTCTACCGCCTTTGGTAGTTTGGAGTAGCTCGTAAATATTTGGCCGAGTCGCATCCAAAGCAGTCAGTCAGTCATGGAGGCCATCATCATGACGACCCTGCCCGCCCTGACAACGGATGCTGGTGACAGCAGCAGCTTTTGGCTAACCGGCGCCCTCTCGCTCTCCGAGATGTTGGCCAACTCGAGCCACGGCCATTCCACTGGGAGCACATCCTCGACGGCTGGCAGCTCGGCCACGGAATCCTCCACGGTGAATGTGGGCAAGGACCACGACGTAACCAAGCACGTGAATGACAGCGTTTCCACGGGTCTCAGGTAAGTGCTGTGTCTAGGCTCTTCCATTTCCAAGATAAACACACCATCATGCTCATGACACTTGGCTCAAGAAGTCATCGCGATAAGCTCGGCTTCATTTTCAGGGACCTGCATTCAACTAATGTGCTTAGCAATCCACTACATGACTTGTAGTGAAAGTAATCAGCTTACTTGGAACAGCAAAACAATCAATACAATCCATTGCAATACGCAGTAAAACTAAATAGAAGAGGATCTTAAGATTGAATACGCACAGAATAAAAAGAAACAGCTCTGAAGTAGTAAATAGATCTATTTATTTATATTAATTTAATACTTAATGAATAAAATTTAACATGAGTTACATTATTACAAGATGGAAGAATCAGATGACTTGAGCTTAAGTAAGTTATTATGATCATAGGTTGATACACTTTTATAAACAGCCCAAAGCAATCCATACAAAACTGATAGTTCATTGATATTTTAATTCAATTAGTGACAGAGTGGTAAATTGAAATATCTGATTTTCCCATTTTACAATTTCCCCAGCAATTACAGTAATTACCCCAGCTACATTCACTACAGGGACAAGTACGACCTGAGCTACATTGCCAAGGTGAATCCCTTTTGGCTGCAATTTGAGCCACCTAAGTCGAGCACCTTCCTCGTGATGGCCGCCCTGTATTTCCTGATTTCGGTGGTGGGATGTGTGGGCAATGCGTTCGTCATCTTTATGTTCGCCAACCGCAAATCTCTGCGGACTCCTGCCAATATCCTGGTGATGAATCTGGCCATCTGCGACTTTCTGATGCTCATCAAATGCCCGATTGCCATATACAATAACATCAAAGAGGGTCCGGCTCTGGGTGACATTGGTAAGTGTGTGGCTTACAAGTTGAAAACTTGGTTGAAAAACTTCCTAAATAAGTGCAATTTATTGGTCTGCATTTTACCCTAAATATCAATATAACAATAACAAAAGTATTCTTCATTAAACCTACCAAATTCAGAAGAGCTTTGACTGATTTTAGCTGTGTGTTGTAGAAATTCAATACCACATTTGTGCGATTTTCATAAATAACAGAAAGCAATCAAATGAATTTAAATTAAGCAATAAAAGTTCAATGTGTAACCTACACTTCTTACAAATATTCCTGAATGTAAAGGATATTAACATTTCAGCGAGCTTTTTGTTTGCCCTAAAACCACAACGTGAGGTTAATTAACAATCCCACCCACTTTCCGCCCACAGCCTGTCGCCTCTATGGATTCGTGGGTGGTCTAAGTGGCACCTGTGCCATCGGCACCCTCACCGCCATCGCCCTGGATCGCTACAATGTGGTGGTGCATCCACTGCAGCCGCTGCGACGCTGTTCCCGCCTGCGATCCTACCTAATCATCCTGCTGATCTGGTGCTACAGCTTCCTGTTCGCGGTGATGCCGGCCCTGGACATCGGACTATCTGTGTATGTTCCCGAGGGATTCCTCACCACCTGCAGCTTCGATTACCTGAACAAGGAGACGCCAGCCCGCATTTTCATGGCCCTGTTCTTTGTGGCAGCCTACTGCATCCCACTGACCTCCATTGTGTACTCCTACTTCTACATACTGAAGGTGGTCTTCACGGCGAGTCGCATTCAGTCGAACAAGGACAAGGCCAAGACGGAACAGAAGTTGGCCTTCATTGTGGCGGCGATTATTGGTTTGTGGTTTCTGGCCTGGTCACCGTACGCCATCGTTGCCATGATGGGTGTCTTTGGCCTGGAGAGGCACATAACGCCCCTGGGATCGATGATACCCGCGCTCTTCTGCAAGACAGCTGCCTGCGTGGATCCCTACTTGTATGCGGCCACCCATCCGCGGTTTCGCGTCGAGGTGAGAATGCTCTTCTACGGACGCGGAGTGCTGCGTAGAGTCTCCACCACCAGGTCATCGTACATGACCCGATCCCGGTCATCGTTCACCCATCGCTTGAGGACGAGCACCACTGGTGATGGTGGAATGGGTGATCACCGCATGGAGAACTACCTGATGAACAACAACCTGATGATGGTGCCCGAGGAGACGGAGGAGAACGAGGAGATCGTCGTGGTGGCCGAGATCAACAATTCGGTTAGCAGCGTCATGGAGCAGAGTAAGTTCTAAAGGATGTCATGTGCCATGAGGAATGCTATTATCGCAGTTAAGAGAGCTAAAAACCCATTCATAGTTCTGTAAATCTGTTTTAAACCTAGTAATATAACCATTTTTAATTAGTTTTAAGTTTAGAGCAGACATGTTTTATATAATTTGAAAATGAGTCAAACTTATGACCACGATGATAGGTAGATACTTCAAAAACTGTGCCGCACTGAAGGTGAAACTTGCATGGAAACTCGCCTGTTTAATTTCCATTTTTCCGAATGAAAACCTTTCCTACCACAATAAGTAGAGTATTCACTGTTAATTGAAATTGCATATCAATTGGGAGCTAGCTATAATCATAGATTGAATGCATCCACTCCAGTTTCATTGTCGGACTAATCTAATTTGTATGTAGAAATAATAGACCGAACTGAAATCAGCGAAAGCAGCTAAATAATCTCGCTGAGCAATGATATGTACTATATATGCCGATGGCATTGTCCGTCGCACTGAATGCAATGTCATTGATGGACCTACAATTGAAATGAAAATAATACCAATAATAATAATAAATAGAAATGAAGCAGGGAAACTGGCAAGGCACAACGACGACAGTGGTGATAGTAAACATATTTAATGAGCTTATGTGATGTTTAGACGAGCGGGGAGGAGTAGGCGATCGGACAGGGAATGGATTACTTAGTCGATATATACACATAAATGTATAAGGCATCCCAATGGAAGGCCCATTACAGAGGCAAGGCCGAAATTAGTACAAAGAAAGGGTGGCGTGGGTAGGGGCGAATTGGAAATTCAATAGGCAGATTATACATAAATTCAGGGAAAGTCACTTGGACCTAAGGTCAAGCCGTGTTATTGGATGTTAACAGGCAGATGTGCAGATTGTTTGCATTGTAGTTTAGTACTGGGATAAGTCACAATCACAGCAGCCTGCGGAGTTCTTGTATTTCTGAAATTGCTTTGTATTGTGATGGCCCTTCAAAGTTATTGACAAATTAAGCTAATTGCGTTTATGTCTCGATGTCTAATCCGGTGGTTCTCTCAGTATCTTATAGGTATTAAATAGATTGTATACAATGTCTACTCTAAAACCTAACTAAGCAAACGACTTTGATAAAGTCATCGAGTACTTGTACCTGTAAGTGAAGTAAGCGAAATAAGAACAAAGAACACGAACACGAAAGTGTTGCAAGTAACATTGCAAGTAAGCCAAAGCCAAATATATAACGAATTTATACTCTTGATACTTACTTAGCCGTATCGTTTTATATATGTATGTACATGTATATCGGGGATATCTGGCCACAATGGGTTGGCCATGGGCCATAGAACAATGGTAGCCCCAGATGAATAAGTCTTGGGCAGCAGGCAGCATTTTAATTACTAGAACACAAATTTAAGCCATTGTTGCGACAAACTTGTATATTTCCTTCACTACGTGAACGAACAATGGAACCGGCTATTTGTAATTGTGCTCAAATGAAATTGCAGAAAAATAGAAAAAAAAGAAAAATACTAAGACGACTCGTAGTGGGGATAAACAATGAGAAAGCGGGGGCAAAACCATTTAATTAGCATATTTAAAATGCACTTTGACATCAATTTTGTGTGTGTGTGCATTGTGTGTGTGTTTCACTTAAGCAGCTTGTATTCCAATTAGTTTAACTCAGTAATTGTTTGACATGAAGTACCTATTGTTTTTTGTTATGGCGGTAAATGTTAAAAACCCAAGCAACTCGAAATAAATGTGCAAAAACTTTAAAACCAAACTCTTTTAAAGCGAACACCAAAGCCAACAGGTGTTGATAGAAAATAGTTGTGACGGAGCGGTAATATAAAAAGTAAGTACATAAATATTGGGTTTGTATGAATGGAGGATCCACGTGAGTGCATTGCCATTTTTGCTGGCAGCTGATAATGCAATGAGCGGCCACGTTGCGTATACTTAATGTGCAACTGACGGGGAAGCCGCCTTTCCGCATTTCCCACTATTTTCAGCGCATCTTTTTGGCCAAGAGAGAGCGCAGTTGCGAGACAGAGAGAGAGAGAGAGAGAGAAAGCGAGGCAGCCGGCTACAGTGCGCGACATACGTGCAGCTGCAGGCGCTGTGGAAAAGTCTCGTCAGCTGAGAGCTTTCCCCCTATTTTCCTGTTGGGAAACATTGGCCAGACAACGACGCCGGCGCCGGCTGCAAAGACAAGAGTAAAATTTCACACGCAGCATAACAATAATTTCAGTCGCGTTTTTCACGACCTGCCCGCGGTTGTTGTTTCAACAAAGTTTTCCTTCTTCTTTTCTTCCAAACACATAAAAAATAACTCAAAAAATATATACATCAAATCGGTATTGTTTAAACAAAAGTGTGATAAACGTATACACATATCGTTGAAAGTGGTCCACTTGCTGGCTGGGAAATCGGTGTGGAAATCGGAAAAGCCGGCAGTGTAAAGGGATAACGAGTGCCAGCATCCCGGTGAACCAAGCCCAAGGAACTTTCAACATTAGGTTCGGTTCGCTTTTATGTACACATTCTAGCGCTTTGCCTAATTGTATTTCGATTTTTCACTTTTTTCCGCACCGGAAAGTGCTTTTAGTTCCGTTTTGCCATTGTATTCTGTGTTCTGTGTTCAATTGCATTTCCATCTATTCCATGTAATTCGGATTAAATCGGTGCATGTGTATTTGTATGTGTTCGCCTGATGGCCAAGTAAATATTGACTAAACAAACTGCATGCGGGCGTATGTATTGTTGCCTGCGATTTATCTCAGTGCACAGACACAGCCACCCACATCGTTTAGCAGGCAGCCTGGAGTCATGCACACTGTCAGGCTGAGATGCACTGCGAGAAATTGACAAGTAAAAACTAAAAATTATAAATTATCAGCGGGAAATGATAATAGAGGGCAGGACAAAACTAACTCTAATGATAAGTATTGCGAAAAAACAGCATCAAATTGCAAAGTATTTTCAAATGTTCTATTTATTTAAATAACTCATTTAACCTTTGCTTAAAAGCTTTGGAATATTCTCTTCTTAAAAATATATATCTAAATAAATATTCGACCTTAAAGTTAAAGTTCAGTGTTTAGTATTCAATTTTTGGTTATTATCAAAGATCTTTTTCTCGAAGTAATTACTTTTGTGTTCCTCAACTTGAACTATTTTGGAAGCAATACTAGTTCAATGACTTGTTTGGTTAGCCGTATATCTACTTTATTGATCTGAAATTTGTGTTTCTCTCCATGTAAACAATATCAAAATGCTCGTCGGTGCTCATGTGTCTATGTGTTTATGTATCCGCCTAGATACCAACCATTCCAGTTCGAGTGTTGCGTGTTTACGACATTCGACTGCCTTGCAAGCTCATCACTAGTTCGTTTATCACCGGCGATTGCAGCGGCTATTAGGGTCGTGTGCCTCAAATGTGTGCTCAAGTTTTGGGTGCCACAGTTCCACTTCCACTTCCAGGTCTACTCCCACTGCCACTTCCATGCCCCCCACAAACTTGGAGACTGGCAGACCAAGTGTCTGGCGTACTCCAACAAATGCCAACAACGAAAACATCAACAGCTGCAGCCCGAATGACAATTGAAAGGGACACAAATGAGCATGCAAAGAACGCCACTCGACTGCATAGACGCCTCTCTCCTGCCACAGTGGGTGGGGATTTCCCACCCATCCACACGTTTTCCTTGCCTTGCCTTGCCACCCAGACATTACTCATACGACGCGTTGCCCGTGCGACAAATACTTGCAAAACAATGCGGCTCAAGTGACGACGCGCCGCTGACTGTTGACAGCTTTAGCGTCACTCAGGCCGAGTTCTCTGGGTTTGCAGTTGAAATGGTTGTTGTTTCCACCGCCCGAGGTGTTGTTTACACACAGCCTTTGAGAGAAATGTGAGTTTGTGCACGCGATTTGAAAGGGGGCAACTATCCCGGATAATGCTCAGTCGGAATAGCAAGTGCCTGATTCGATGTCTTCGATATTCAGAAAGAAAAAGTGCTATTCCTACATCGGCTTGAACCCAAACAGGCAAGGAACTAGCAGCTTGGTAAAGAATGGTTTAAATAACTTGAAACGAAAGCAAAATCATAAATGGCACAGCAAAGTCAGCATATGAAATGTGCCTTAATTTATTCCCCCTCCGAATTCGATTAAAGTCAGAGTGAAAGTCTATAGTATAGTATTTTATTACATTTGGGGGGCTTTTGCCAACATGTAACATCTGAACAAACAGATTCACATCAATAAAATTCCCTTAAAATTAGTGCATACTGAACCATCAATTTATTTGCCATCGCATACATTACATTTTTGCGATTTGTCCTGTCCCGAACGAAATTGATATAATAGGAAATGAAAGTTGGCTGCTTCCGCATGAGTTCATACCTTTGACAAATCAAGGCACACTCACACGCATTTATTCACTTTTATTCAGAGGGTTTTCCTCACACATTTTGTGGGTCAATTCAGGAGTTGTGGAAGAAAGACCCGCATAAATTCAGACACAGCTGCTGAAAGTTTTGGCTATTATATATACGATATATTTTGTGAGTGCTCGCTCGTTCCATTCTCCATTTAGAATTCATTTCGAATGCTGCACTGATTCCACTCTTATGCTCAGACAAGTTTTCAATAAAACGCCACTGATTTCCACCGTGACGTCATTCGTAAATGGTTGCTTCCATTTGGCATTGTTTTGCCTCTATTGCATCTGGCTTACACGCGGTTTTTATAGGGCGCTGTGGCGCAACAAAAGGCGAAAGTCAGGAGTCGAAAAGCATCGGCAATCAAAACAAATCGAAATAGTTTTTCACTGGCAGCTGCGCATCGCAGGCAGCGATGTATTAATTAAGTTGAGGAACCACCGCGCACGGTACTCGAGTTCTACTTTTCCTACGAGTGCCCTACACACACAGGGTTCTATTATTTTGAGGCACATCTAGAGATTTCGCAGGCTTATAGCTAATCACTAGAATAGTACCACCCATGAACATCATGCTAGTAGCTTACTAAGTTTGTACGTTACAGGACTAAGTTTCAAATTAAATTTAGAATTTTATACACATTTTTGTTTTGGTGTACTTCCTAAGCCATTCAAGTCTGTCCTAATGCTATAATAGCAAAATATGTATATCTAAAGTTCCTACTTTTCGAACAAGCCATAAAAACAGTTTAATGTATGTACATACATATGTATATAAATAATCCAGATTCTTTAGAAAATACTCATATACTGTATTAGGCTTTATTTTGTATAAATGAAAACGTAACGTTAACAGGATTTTAGGACTGGTACTCCTTGTTCTTCATTTATTTAACATTATTTAACTTTAAATATTTTACTGATAGGGTATTTTGTAGCTTCGGATATATGAGCTGCCCCTATTTTCATTAGCACCCATGTCTGTGGGCTCAATTGCAGTTGCCCAACGGTATGTCCAAACCATACCCATGCCCCGTGCCATTCCCAGTCCCAACTCCCATTCAGATTCCCATTGAGGAGCTGGCTGGCTGGCTGGTTGGCTGGCTCATCGTGTCCGTACTAATGACCGCTCGCTTTGGCTTTTGATTTTTTGGCAGCCACACTGCTGCTGCTTGGAATGCCATTCACCGTGCGTAGATGCGCTCCTTGGCCCCCTGTTGGTGCACATGAATTTATAATTGCATCATTTTTGGGCACACCAATGTAGCCGAGGATGGCATTCAGTCGGTCACTCGACTGCACTTGCACTCGCTTGCGTATTCACATTCGTATTCACATTCGCATTCACAGTTGTATGCAAATTGTGAAGGCGAGTCCGCGAAAAGCCGTGTGCCAATGCGGCAACTGGCAACTGGCAGGCCTTCTCAGGAAAAATGTGGGGGGAAAATGGAAAAAGGCACACCGATGCACTGGGCGGCATATATTTCGTGCTGGGCGCCCCTTTTTGTTTATTTTCATAACTATGCAAAACAGAAATAACACACTGGCCAAAAGCGAAATATTGAAATATTTACAAATAAATACAAACAATTCTTCGTTCTCTCGCAGATTATCAATTTAAAGCGCATTCTTCGTTATTTAAACTGACTGACATTTAAAAGTCACTTGATGTGTTTGTTTTCCAACTATTTTCTTGGCTTCTTAATCATCTATGTGTGTTCATTGATGTTATTAAATCCAACATTTATTATTGTACGTCTACAAATTATATGGAAACTTAAATCCAATTCAAGTTGATTTTAAATGTATGCCTAGCGGCAATTTGAATAACTTAAAGCCAAATCAATTGAGCACATGTATCCCGAACAATGCATTGCAAACGGGAAAGCCCCGCGAATTCGAGTTTTCAATAGTGATAATTAGTCGCTTAATAATTATAATTAATTGTGCTATAATTGTAGCTATAGAAAAGAAGCTTGGAATTTTTTCCTGATACCCAACGGAAGTCGCAGTTCCAATTGAGATATTCAAGTAATTTTAGAACACACACACAAATTGTATATGCAGAAATATTAAGATGCCTTTTTTAAATGCCTGTAAATGTTGCACTAATTCTGTGTATTTTTGCTTGGAGCTTCCCATTTTATTATATAATTTTCCTCATTCACAAAAATAATTAACAAAATATGACTTACCTAGAAATTTATGAATCTAAACCAGAACGCTATGTCCGGCGAACTTTGAGGAGGGCTCAAAGGACTGATACGAATTCGGAAGCAACATATCATCAGCCAGTAAGCCAAAGCAGTATTTTTGCAAGATGTTCGACATCACCTGGCTGCCCACCGCCTGCGGATCGCTGGCACCCGCCCTCATACCGCCAGCCCACATCGTCATCCTGTGGTACTTCTGGGAGAACTACGCCCGCTACGTGGACAGGCACTTCTGCACCTGCTCCTGCTGGGACACCGTATTCAAGGGACCCTACGAGTCGGGCGTGGCCGCCTACAAGCACATGTACTTCAATGCCACGCCCAACAGCTTCAAGATGTGGATTCTCACCGTGTTCGCCGTGATTGCCCTGTACGAGTGCATCAAGAGGCTAATCGCCCTGATCCTCCAGCAGCGCGTGCGGTACTCGATGCTGCTCCTCTTCCTGCTCTCGATATTCTCGCACTACTACGCCTGGTGGGCGTACATCAACTACTACAACGATGACTACTACAATCAGTGGAACCACCAGCTCTTCTTCACGGTGAGTGCTGGGCTAGAACACTGAAAAAAAATCTCTTTCTATAATTTTAAAATTAAATACACAAATAACATTAGGTATTCCGTTCAAAACTCATGCTTCCAGGTTACGTATATTTTGAAATACATATTGTTTGTAATAGCTAAAATTCGTAGAACTTAGTATTATGGTATACATTTTTGACCACATGGTAGAAAAAGATAAATAATATTTTCCAAATTTTTCAACGTGCACAAGTTCAAATTGCAACTTACAAGTCAATGTCAAATATCGCAACTACGTGCCGTCATATGTTTGTGCCCTAAGCCATAACTGGCCATCCATAATTTATTGGGAAAGTTCGTCCTGCGCGAGTGCGCTCAAAACTTGCACAATATGCGCTCAAATTCGAACACTTTCCCGCACAATTTTCGCACTTTTCCCGCCCTAGACCGCCCAGCATCCCCACCTCCAGGCCAATTCACCCGCCTCCAAGTCTAGATAGCCATATTCATGGAAATAGAAGTATGGCAGAGTAATAAGTTTCGAGAGCAAATCCATCCATTCGAGCAAAGTTTTAATGAGTGGCCTGCTCTAAAAGTGCGAAATTAAAACTGGCCAATAGCTAAAATTATACAGTCACGAGTTCGCAAAGAAAAATAATTATAATTATGTTTTTCATCTACCAGAAGCCGTAAATAACTTACTTTAATCAGTGTAATTAATTTATATCACATCATTAATTCATTATCATATATTCGGAAATAGCCAAAATCAAATTTAGTTTTTTAGCTACGATCTTTACCCCTCCATTTCTCCTAGGTAACCGAGCTGTTCTCCACGGTGCTAGTGATGCACCTGGCCAACACCACCAACGTGGTCACGCCAAAGAAAGTATTCTGCATCGTGGGCATCGCCCTGCTGCACATCCTGGCCAGCAGCTTTGACCAGTTCTTCATGAATGTGGTGCGCGGCGAGGGTTACGCCCACCAGATAGTGCGGGACATCGGCTTCATGGTGCCCGATCTCCTCCAGCTCTTCGTCCCGGTTTGGCTACTGCGACAGGCGCGTCGCGAGTGTTACACCACGCGACCCTTCCATCGAGATCGGAAACTGCATCGGGATATTGTGCTGATGCTGTGCCTGGTGTCGCTGCTCTTTGTCATCTGCACGGTTTTGTGAGAAAGGATCATGCTGGAGGTGTACGAGGAACGGTACGGAAAGGTCGTGCCCATGCAGGATGCGGGGATCCAGCTGCTGAATCGCTACCGGATGCTGGCCAGCGGAAATGTGCACAATTAGAGGTGAATGCTTTTGGTACTGAACATTGTGGGATTGTGGGTGGACAATAGCGGCACTTGCCCCAGCAGTAAGTGTGGAATATCCTGTATTCCTCTGTAGAATTTTGTATTTTCATTTAACGTTTGTGATAGTTTTTGTTTTTGTGTTGAGACACAGTGAGCTGACGACAACCATATCGATAAGCTTAATTATCAACCTACGATGGTACATAATCAATACAACAAACTGTAATCTTCCATTTAGAACCGTTGACCGATACCGATGTTAAGTGCATTATCATTAACCCATAGTTGAACTTAGGTACGATGTAGTCAAATCCATTCCTGGACATCCCGGGAACATACGAGTAGATGGGTGTAGCCCCAATAGTCACAACGATAAACAGTTATTACAGGCATGAACACATGTGTAGATTAGTTATGGAACAACGATGCGGATACTTAATATTGATAATGGATTGTGGATTAGGATGTGAAAGTGGAAGCGAAAGTGGATGTGGAGACCCACCCAGTGTTATACTACCTTAACAAGTTACATGTGACTTAGACTGTTGTTAGATAATAACAATATTATACATGTTCATCATGGCAAACCAAAATATTCCAGTACATCTAGTAGATAAACCACAAACAAATAACAAATACACAAAACCAAAATCGTAGTAATCAAAATTAGCGTTATACTATATTGTTACGATTAACTTGACAACAAGGAAATCAAAAACATGCAGATATTAATATTTGGAATAGCCTATACTTATACACACATATATATTTTAGTATACAAAATTATACTGAATAAACTTTAAGAGACTGAACATCCAGTAGTTTCCTTAGTGCCTTAGTGCCAAAACGGTGAGTCCAACACAACCCATTTCAATTATTTGTAGTTCTCTTTTATTGAAAGATAAAAATTTTAATGTTTTCATTGTCTCTTTTTTGTAATTATATATTTTTTTATTGCTATATATATATCTATATACACATGGTAATGTATATTTGAAAATTTCAAGTCAAGACGTTCAAAATGCATTTTCCAAAAATACAATTTGTTTTTAATGCTTTGTGTTTCTAAAGTAGCCGATTTTGTTTAGCCACAAAATGATTTTCATGTTCTTTTGTGTGTAAAGTAGAAGACATTTTAAATTAAACGTAAAGCGAGAAAACGTATTAAAAATAGTGGAATGTTCGTTCTTACATACTCGCGCGATTGAAATACATAAAGTTGGCGGCTTTCGGTAAGCTGCTCGAGCAGCTCTCTAAAATAAGTTTTTAACTTAATTTCGCAAACAAAATGTTCATAAAATTAACTAAAAATGGACGGTATTCGGTGACCATAAAGAGATTTCAATAGTTCAATAAGGCGAATGGCCGTCAGACAGAACCAAAGATTAAAAAAAATCATAGCATAATGTAGCCAACCAATTATAAATCAAATCTTAGCAATCACTTGCGCAAAACAATTGGCAGTGCGTGGAAAAGTATTTTCTGTCTGTAATTTGTGATGATCCTTTTCCGTGTTTGTTTGATTTTCACTTCGTTTTCATCAATTTTTTATCTTTTGGTGAATCTGAGTGGTCGCTGTTGCGTGTCTAAGGCGATTTAAAAACGATTTATGTGCATATTCTTGCGACCGGTTTAGATAAAGATCTCTGTTCGCTTCCTGACTTGATGGCCAGTAGTTGAGTGCAGGACAGCATCGTCTGGATCGTCAGCTCCATCGGCACCCTGATCCTCGTGCGTCAAGTAGTCGCCTTTGTGGCGGTGCAAGTAGCGACCAATAAGGAAGAACATAAGGATCAGCAGCAGGAAGAGAATCACAAGCAGACCTGAAATAATAACTTGTATTATTAGTTTGCTCCTAGTGCCGAACAATGAGTTCACTTACATGCCAGCAGCACAGAGTCCACTTCGTTGTAGGCCTTGCGCAACTTCTCCTCATCCACCAAAGGTGGTGGCCTAGTCTCAATTTCAATGGGCGGATGCGTAACTGGCTCGACTCCGCAGAAGTCTTCTGTCAATTGAGCTGTAACACACGATTTCGTTTAGCTTGTACTTCTATGTTTCCTTAACTGCAAATACTTACTGCCCAAAGACTTAACATTCTTGGGAGGATTCTGCTGGAACATCAGCTTCAGGGGATAGATATCATCGAACTGAACTCGCGACACACATCCCACAAAGCCATCTGTCATAGATTCATTTTTGCCAATGTACATGTACTGGATATTGTTGAATTGAGCATCAGCAGAGGCCTTGATATCAAAGTTGTACTCGACCGGCTCGTAGTTGTCGACCTTCAAAACCACGGTGGATCCACCATTTTTCCGCATAAAGTGCATGTCGTGGTACTGACCCAGGCCAAAATGTTTCTTCGGGAATATGATTTCCTGTCTCTCGAAACCAAAATCAAATACGCAACGCAAATGGCCTGAAAGGAGACGAGTTGAAAATGAAGTGGTTCACACTTACAAGTGTGTGCAAATGAACTTACCAGAATTCGATATTTGAATGGTTAAA
The DNA here is from genome assembly GCF_016746365.2 of Drosophila yakuba. Taxonomy (NCBI): domain Eukaryota; kingdom Metazoa; phylum Arthropoda; class Insecta; order Diptera; family Drosophilidae; genus Drosophila; species Drosophila yakuba. The sequence goes on along the minus strand of NC_052529.2, from coordinate 12,286,333 downwards.
TATTCGCCAGTCAAGTTGGAAGAGAAGCCAAGCAGGAATCCCTTCGGAATGGTGGTGGTGAAGCCGACGCGAATGTTCTCGGCAATTGTGGAGCGGAAGGAGCCCTCAAACTCGTAGCGAATAATCGAACTGGAGCGTAGGTTGACACCAATCTCTGCAATAAGTAAATGCAAATTGAATAAGATGCAATTACTGCAGTATTCAATTACCCACCATCTGCGCAAATAGGTCCTTTGAATGCGCTCCAGCGGCAATCGCAACTGTAGCCATCGTATCGCTCGATACAAGTGCCATTGTTTAGGCATGGACTTGACTCACAGCGACCCACGCACCCAGTACTGATGCCGTACAGTCCACGCTTGGAGTAATCCTTCAAGTCAACCATCTTTCCGTTCAGCAGCAGTGCACGAATGCATCCTACGTAACCATCGCGGTACTCAGTTGTGGCGCCAATCACTAGATCCGAAGTCAAGTGCAGGGCACGCACTGGACCTGGTGGCTCTCGGACCTCAGCCTTGATGGACCCATCAACCACCAGACGTGCCTCCTTCCTGTTGCGCTCGACACTTACCGTGTGCCAGTTGTTGTCGTTCAGGTGATAGCTTGTGCCCACATTAACGCCTAGTGGTCCGCTACCCGCCTGATACTGGAATTGCAGTTTGTTGCCACCGTTGAGACTTAGCTTAATGTAATCGGTAGGTCCAGTAGCATGGAAGATCACAGAGTTCTCTTGTGTAGTACGGAATTCCAGATAGATATCTCCGGAGTGACCCATATCAAATGGTGGCAAGTTAATTGAAGCATCGGCAATGCGGAAGGTCACCACATTACTGAAGAGATCATCGCCCTCGCAGCGCAGCGGTCCCAGAGTATAGCGACCCATTTTCTCGTCCAAAGGAGTTCCAGTATCACCAAACTTCACTGCTCGCACGGGAAGATACTCCTTCTCCCGGATATCACCACCATCCTCCATCCATTCCAGACTGTTCGAATCGCAGTTGCACCACTTTGTGGGATCGTGACACTTGCCCAGAATTCCACACTCGCACTTACGAGATCCAGGAAGAGCTCCAGCCCAATAATCCATAGGCTGATTGTGGCGAGAGATCCACCAAGAGAAGGGACGGAAGTTACCGGCCTCAGCTGTTTACAAAATTCCATTATAACTCTGAACCCATTTAAGGAATTGCGTTACTACTCACATGGAGAGTTGAAGAGTCGGGAGGAGCGGCAGGAGTAACTAAGGCGCTGCCAGCAGCTATGGGAGCGATTCAACAAAGCTTCGATTTGCAGTTGGTTGGCATCGTACATGATGGACTGCTCAAAGGAGCCAGGCTCCTGGAAGCCATCCACAGTTGTGGTGTGCTCTTGACTGTGGCTGAGGGTGGTAATCACGCGTCCATCCGCTGCAAGAACATCAATCAATGTCATAAGTTTATAAAATTACATTAAATTACATATTACATATGCGAAAATGTAATATGTAATAGCTTGATTGATAATAAATTTCTTTCAATTTAATATAAGTGGAAGCGAGTGAGTTCTATGCACTTCAAATGATATTCACTTACAGTAGAATTCGCAAGTCACTGGGAAAGGTTCCAGGGGACCACTGCCATCCACATCGAGGTTTAAGTTCACACGCTGCTGCACATGCTGCACGTTCTTGAGAGCCAAGCAGGACAATGGATTGTTAGCTAAATAAAACAGTTAAAATAATAAGTCAAATATCGAGTAAATCCAAAGAGGGAACTCACAAGTATGGCATACGGCTCCGGCATAGCCAGTTTGTCCGCAATCACAGAAGAACTCCCTGGAGTTTTGGTGACAAAGGCCTTTATGCTGGCAAGGATTTGGATTGCAGCGATCAATCATCTGGCAGGCATCGACGACGACATCATCGCCACAGCAAACCTCCTCGCCCTTCACCCAGTCCTGGGGTAATTTGTAATTTCCATCTACCGAAATTAACCGCATGCAACCGACGAATCCGTTTTTGTCCTTTCCACCAGCAATATAGTACTGAGCTCCTGTGGCAATCTGTAGGCTCTTCGTTGTGGTCATTGGTCTCTGGTCAATGTTCAGAATCAAACGATTCTTTTCGATGGATATAACGAACGAATGCCATTTGCCATCATTGAACTGATCGTCGTAGTTGTCCAGAATGATTCGCGCTTTGTCCTTGGCTTTAAGGTCGATCTTCACTTTGCCAAACTCCAAAAAGACCTTAACATAACCACCCGAATAGAAGTCGTGGTGCAGCATTACTCCAGTTTCCTCGTAAGTACGGAAATAGAAGGAGACGTTTAGGCGCTGAGAGTTTTCATAGCCCTTCAAACGGACGAACGACGATCGGGTAGTGAAGGTCACCGGGTAAATAGGAGGCGAAGGACACGCGTAGATGGTGTTTACCCTGGTGAAGAGATATCCTTCTCCCAGCTCAGTGCTGTCTTTCATTACTCGAATAAAGTTGGTCGAATTGAAATAGATGTTTTCCAAGCAGCCGGAGAAATTTTGTTGGACAATCAAGCCCTCCTGCACGTTGGGCACTCCACCTAGATAAATCTCCCGATTAAGATTCAGTCGCGTGAACTCGCCCTGGATGCGTCCTCGTACGATGACACGATCCACCGAAAAGATAATGTCCCTTTGATTTCTTGAGATCACAACATCATGCCACACATTGTCATCCAGCAGGCTGCCCACCGATAAGGAGGTCATCACACGCGATCCCAAATCCAAATTCAGCACCATCTTGTTGTCCTTTAGCTGCAGAGCATAGTAATCGCCCTGAGTGCCACGCGAATACATCATCACGCCGTTGGCAAAAGCCGTCTTGAAACGGAATCGGATGGACTCCTTGGTGGAGGTGATGGGTTCCCGCCTCAGATCATAGCGCACCAAGCCAGTGCCATTAAAGTACAGGTTCTCAGAGACTGCAAGAAGGGTTGGGGATTAGAAATAAAATAGTATCCAAAACTCCATTCATCACTTACTGTAATCGCAGCCGTAGAGCTCGACGCGCATGGAAATACGATCGTGCCACCTGGTGGGATTGATCCTCACCCATTGGGCAATGATGGGCACCTCGAAGACGTTGTAGTGGATGGAGTTGCCATTGGAGTTGCCCTTGAACATCTGTGATAGATACCATAGGATTATTCATATTAATACCATTTCAATAAACAAAGAAGAAAGTAGTGCAAAGCCAGAGCCTGAAGCATTAATCCATCGCCATCCTTTAAGCCAGGATTAGTTGTGTTTCGTATTGTAGTCTTAGTCTAGGATTAGTCACAGTACCTGCGGCTCGCTGGTGGGATTCACGTACGAGCGCCAGAACTCGCCATCGTCCGAATACTGGACAATGTACTCCGTCACGAACTCATCCGTATGCATGCGCCCCATGGTGGCGATCTTGCGCACCATGCGCGGATCCCCCAGGTCGAGTGTTAGAAAGTGGTTATACGTATTCTCGACCGGTGTCCAAGCAGCGTTACCTGCACAAGGTGCATTTACCAATCTAGTTAGTCGCAGTGTCAGAGTTCAAGGAAGGGTGTGGGTGTTTTAACAGAAGTAATCTACAGAAGCATTAGCCAAAATAAGTAACAAATGCATGCGGGATGAATTAAATCATATAAAAAACCAAGCACAAAAGCAAGCAAAAGTGTTAATGAATTTATGTAATGATAATCCGCTTTAGCGGATTAAGGGTTCTCCCAACCACCATAGGTTTTCACCTCATCGATATGTTACATATATGGAACAGGAGAGTATAATGGATACAACTTTTCTGTGCAATAAACCACCACCAAAAGCGTTCCATTCCATTTAGGATTAGCGACACACATTCCAATTGTATGTGGAGATCAATTGTTTACCTTGACATTGCCGCCCGGCTCTTTATAGTCGGCAAACTCTAGATCGGTTATGCCATAGCTAATGGTGTACTCGGTGACGTACTCATTGCTATGTGGTCGTCCTTGCAGGGCGATGTGCGTCACGTTCCGCACCACGCCCAGGTCAATAATCAGACGCTGGTCGAAGTCCGAGTTCTTCGCGGACCACGAGGTGCCAGCTGGGGTTCGCACATGGTCATGGGATGATGGGCAATAAAATAAAAATGATACAATTTAAACCAAAACAAAGGCAACATAAAATAAACCTTAAGTGGGCAAACAAATGGGGGTCTACGCTCTATAATTGCCGAAATCTAAGGGTTTAAAGGTTTAAAATTACGCCAAGTCTCTAGCAGGGGGTGTTTTCAATTAATAAACCATAATTTAGGGGCGATCGCGATTGACAGCTGCAAGTGGTCGAGGTCCTTCACAACAAGGATCAACCCCTGCCAAAAAAAAAAGGATTTGGGTAGCCCGAGGGTTGAGTTGGTGTCAACACAAAATGGGAGAGTTCGCAAATGGTTAAGCATAACAATTGCAGTCGTGTGCCTTTGTTTTAATTGCTCTGCGCGCCAAATTGCGAGCAGGTGTGACAAAATAGTGTGAGAAAGTCCAGACTGCTGCGGTTTCTCAACGCAAATTCCATTCCCCAATATTTCTATACCGCATTCAAGTTTCCTTTGTCCTCCGTTGGCAACGGGCATATCAGCCAGCCATCGTGTTCCCATCGATAAAACTTTCGGCAATGCCAAAAATAATTCAAATAAACGAGCCATTCAGTGCTACCCTTGCGGATGGTTATCCTGCCTGTTGGCGCATAAATTCAACCAAAACCAATGTCTGGCTCCTGTCTGAGTCCCAGTTACGGGTTCCTAAATTTCGGTTTATGGCCTTTTAAGCATATTTCCGGCTTCGTTTCGTAGCGTTTGTTTATCCAGTGCCAGGCAAACAGACGATTTTTATGGGGGGTTGAGCTCGCAACGTGACAACACAAGGATTACAAACTATTCCAAATTGGGCACACAACTATTGTGAAAATATAAATGCATGTTTATTCTAGGGATAACAGCGCCGTTTCTAAGAACTACGTTAGCTTGGCTTAGATTCCACATAGTTCTTATACATCATGATCGCTTGTAGGGCTTAAGAAGAGCCTTTTGGCAGTAGGCAATCACTTCCTCCAGTTCCGAATCTTCACTCTTCACAAGAAGTTGCTCAACTTGCAGGAACTTAAACCTTCCATGCTCTGGTGGCAAACAATTCCGGAATGCAATGGCCGCGCAGTAGTCCTCCTGCAGTAAATGCTCCTCGAAATGCCAATTCTCCATGGGTTTGTCGTGGCAACGCAGGCTGGTACCAATTAGAGGGGAAACGTCCGTCTCCAAACTTCGAGTAGTGTCCACTGAGAAGCTGATCCTTTGCAGGTCCACAGTGATGCCAACACCCAGCTCCTTGACGTACGCCTCCTTGAGGCACCAGTGACGCATGAAGGCCTTCACCTGTTCCCGCTCATCATGATGTGGTCTTCCAATATAGCTCCATTCCTCGGTGGAAAACTTGCTCTTCATCAGGCGAAAGAACTCCGGCAGCGACTTGCCACCACTGTACTCGATCTTCATAACATCTGTGCCGATTCCGAAGTCGGGATCACTGCTCTCTCCCGTAATGCCAGCCAGAAGAACCAGGCTTCCCTGATGCGAGACATTGAAGCTGAGAGGTGGCCTATCGTTGCCCTCCCTCACCCAGTAGGGTTTACCCCTTACATCCCGGGCGAACTTCACTTCCGGCGGCTGCAATCCGCTGCACGTGCTCACATATTTCCGCATCAGAAGGCGGCCAATTAGTGAGGACAGAAAGTCATCGATGAAGTGGAACTTCATGAGCCGAGCTCGTTCCTCCGGTTGAATTGAGGCCACCGCCTGGCTCAGTTGAGGAAGTGTGGGCCTCCAGCTGCCCAGGTCAAAGGCCCAGCGGGTGCAGATGTGTTTGCTCATTTCGATGCGTTTTGCAGCTATCTAATTGCTTTCCATAATCATTGTTTTCGGGGCGTTTTCGCTTTGCAATGTTGTTTTTAATTCGGTATTGTGATGCAGTATGGCCACAAGTGGAAAGGGTAAAAATACCCCAGCGATTACGCATCATAAATATACTGCAAATATACTGCTCCACCAAATTCGGGGTATTCCCATTTACAATTCAGATAATGCAGCGGTTTTAAATGATTTATGAGACTTGCGTATTAAAAAAAAAAGGGAAATTATATGTGACATTTACAAAACAATCTAAGAAGCTGAATATCTATAATAATATGAGTTTCAAAAGGTTCACGGCCAGGATAAAAGTAACTCTATTTATTTGGTAGCTATTCAAATAAAAACACATTTTTCTAGGGGTTTTTTGGCGCAGCGTTTTGAAATTATAATTGCTAATAAAAACAACTGAAAGGCAACTCAACTTTCAAACGAATATTGTTAAACAACAAATCAGTATTACTCACCGTTTAGACGAGCCTTGTCGGGTCCTCTTTCCGATAAGGATGACGTTGCCGTGAGGACGGCTCTTTCCATGAGCGGCTGGTTGCACTCGTAGTCGGAGAAATAGTCCGTGAAGGCGTCTGAAAGAGTGCAATACGGATCTATAAATATCCGGAATTCCATGACCCATATACAAGTGTACATTGATGGGCGAAAAAGTGAACGCAAACTGTCACGGGCGTAATTAAATTTGAGATATGAAGAATCTGTTTGGATGGCGGCCAATAAGCTGAAGCACTTCAGCCGGGACATAATCATTGGCCTCCTTTTTATGGGCCCATAAAGAAAGCCACATCTATAAGGCAGCAAGAAGTAAACAAATCGATTTGAGACTGAAGGGTAAATATTGGCCATTTTATTTGAGAGTTCTTAATTCTCTGCTTTCTGAGAAATGAGATGAAGTCGTACAAGATCGATTGAAATTGCTTGTAATGAATAAATCTCATATAAATAGAAATCTATACAATTGAATCTTTTGATTTCAAAAGAAGTCCGAAGGGAATTCCTATGACTTTATACAATCTGAATATCATGGAATATATCCAGATGTTACTGGTCGGATTATTTACAATGTAGGTATTTAGCACACATATTCTGTACTTTCCCTGTTGAGCAGGTTCCACTGTTCTTAGAGGCAGATTCTTGTCTCATATTTGCACCACAATATTTTCCGTTGACGAGAGCCTTTTGCCCCTAGGATCCATGACAAAAGCGTGGGGATACGGGGGCCAGGTCGTGTCGGAAATCCAGACAATTGCCCCTGTCTGCTGCAACCCCCACGGAGTTGTTTATAATGGGTGCAGCCGGAGCTCCTCCTAGGCAAACAGCACACTGGCATTTTCTTAGTGGCAGTGGGGGAAAACAACCCTTGCGAGGTCATTCGGAGTTCGTGGGCACTTTAAGCTGACTTTGAGCCTTGGGTGGAGTGGAAGTGGAAAAAGTCAACCTGATAAGCTCGAAAGGAAACCGTGGAAACACGCACGACAATCTTCTGGTAAATAATACATGTATATAGCCAGTTTGAACTACTTTTTCGCTACATAATTGCCCAATGGTGATTAGGAGGAGAATGAAATACAAAATATCTGGCTAATGTTCTAAATGAAACAAATATGACGAGGTCTGAAAGGCCATTTCCGTCCATCTGGGGGAAACTTGAAGTGCGAATGATGCTATTTTTGGGGCAATAAGAATTGAAATAAATTATGGAAATCGACCAGAGTCTGGGAGGATATATGTCGGCTGGTTGCTTTCGACGCTTCAAGGCGTGAAAGTGGCAAATTAATTGCGTGGCATTGTTTATTTTTAGTCATAAAAATGTTTGCATATGAACGTTGGATTGTTTATTTTGCAAGAAATGTGGAAATTTTGTGGGGAAAAGCGCTTAAGTCTGTTGACATATGGAAGGTAATGATAAAATCACGTGTTTCACACTGCATCATCAATCAGCAGATGCTTCTTATTTGCCGCATGCGCATTTGAGAAGCCGGAAAAAAGACACCAACAACAGGGGATGCAGCCGGCAAATTTTATCATTGGTCCCCCGGGAAGCTTCACAAAAAATCCGGAAATCAAGAATTTAAAACCCCAACGTCTTCACCCAAAAAGAAGCGAGTAAAAAACGGGCGTTGTTAATCGGCATTTTTGTTTTGCCACCGCTATTCGTAAGCAACGGATTGATCGCTCTCCGTGCTCTCCGATTCTCTTCAACTCTCGCGATCGCAAAGAGCGAGTTAAAAAGCGAACAACGGGTCAAAAGAAAATGGAAGAGCGAGTCTTCAGCTTTGGGGAACACGCCCAAAAAGTTGGCTTACAAACAATCAACGTTTTATGTGACATATTGACTGGAAAATCGACCAGAAAGGATCTGAATTCTAGGGTTATTCAATGGGAATCACTGGTTTTTACCTGCTTGCACCGATTTAATGCCATTATTGACCAGCAATAAGAGGCATAACAATCCAAACTGAAGCGAGGAAAATGCTGCGTTCGTATTACTTCTGGGCGGCCTCATCTTGGAGGCTGTTAATTAAACACTATCGCTTAGTAGATTTATAAACACATCTATATCCGATTTTCAAGAAGTGTTACACCAAAATGCACTTTTCCGCTGGAAAAAACACCGTGAAAAGCTGATGATTTATGGCAACGCGTCCGCGATGTTCAAAATGTTTGACTGCACTATTCGTTCCGTTTTTAATGGACTTTAAATTTATATAATTTATCAACCGGGTGTACGGCTCCAGCAGATCACGCCCACTTCGAAAGAGTTTCGTTTGAATTAAGAAAATAATTATCGCAACGCGGATGACACACGACCAGAATGTCTCGCTGCCAGTGTGACCATGACTCAATCGTGACAAGATGCCAAGGGAGTCGCCAACTATTTATCGCGTCAGATACGCTATCGTGTTTTGATAATTCATTTTGAAAAATATTTTAATATTAAAATGGTCTTATGATGATAAATTAAATTTTGTACTACAGCATTCCGTTTATATTTATATTAAGTTATTAAAAATTATGATATATTTTGTATGCTCAGAAAATATCATTTAAAAATATAAAACGATCATAAAAGAAAAGAACCAAAAGTGTAATGGCAAATAGCACCCATCAAGTCTAAAGTGTTGGGAAAATATCTAGTTATCTTATCTAACCAGAAATTCGAATTTAAAACACTTAGTTATAAAAATTTTTCGAATACCAAATCAATAGGGGCGTGATAACATCGATAGCCGAGCTGCAGCATTATCGATAGTCGGTCACACTGTTTCTCCCTCTTTTCGCCAAAAATTTGTTGGCGTGTTGTCAATTTCCTCAGCGTTTGAACGGTTTTGCGTTTTGTGTGTTACCCGGAAAGGATAAAACAGCGACAATGTACGGCGGAGACGAATACGCAAACAATTCGGTGAGTGCAGTCAGCGGGGAATGATTCATTTTTCGGCAACCAATCCCGGGACTCTACCGACAACATAACCCATCTTTTGTTCCCCTCGCACAAATACAAAACTCACTGGGATGATTTTAAAGTCGTTAAATGACTTGGCATAGCAGGTGTTTATATTATTAATGGCCGTTGACCACTGGTAACCCGTGGGCAAACATTTGGACAAGTGCTTTGCCGTTTGGGAACAGATCCTATATTCAGGTGGAAGCTGTGCCGCCATGTGGTATATTATTGGTATATGTGTTCATTTTATAAGTGATAATACTTTGAAGGCCTAGGCAAGGCCATGAACATTAAACGTGGGGGTCTAATTTAAATTCCCTTCTGAACATCACCAAAAAACTCATTGGGTTTTTTCCGGATTTCAGGAGTACTACGATGACTACGCCCATACCGGAGACCCGCAATTGGACATGGAGTACGAGAGGAACTACTATGCCGCCCGGATGCCGGACAACGTCAAGTACTTCCTCATCAACTTCTGCCAGGCGATCAAGGAGGGCAACTTGTACGACATCCAGAATATGTACGAGAACACGTTCCCGCAGATCAGCGACCATCACTTTGACAAGACTGCTTGGCCCGAGGAGCAGGAAGTGGCTGCAATTGTGGACAACGACAAGGTCTTCCTGATCTTATACAAGGAGTTGTACTACCGCCACATCCACGCCCGCATCTCCGGCGGTCCCAAGTTAGAGCAGAGGATTAACTCGTTCTTCAACTACTGTGACTTCTTCAACCTGATCATCTCCGCCCAGAACCCGGTGATGCTGGAGCTGCCCGACATCTGGCTGTGGGAGTTGGTAGATGAGTTCGTGTATCAGTTCCAGAACTTCGCGCAGTATCGGTATGTAGCTGTTTTTTGCAGCTTGTGAATTCGATTAACCTTCTGTTTTTGCAGCGCCCGTCTTACGGACAAGTCGCAGGATGAGATCCAGCAGTTGTGCGTGAACCACAGCAACGAGTGGAGCATTCTCTGCATCCTCAACGTGCTGCATTCTCTCGTGGACATTTCGAACATCAAGAAGCAGTTGGAGGCCATCTCGCAGGGTTCCGATCCCCAGACTGTGGCCGGTGACTTCGGCAAACTGTCCTTCTACAAGATGCTGGGTTACTTCTCCCTTGTTGGACTGCTGCGCGTCCACTCGCTGCTGGGTGACTACTACCAGGCCATCAAGGTCCTGGAGCCCATTGAGATCCACAAGAAGTCCGCTTACTCGCACATCCCCGCCTGCCAAATCTCGACATCCTACTACGTGGGCTTCGCCTACATGATGATGCGCCGCTACGCTGATGCCATCCGGACCTTCTCCGATATCCTTCTGTACATCCAACGTACCAAGCAGCTGTACAGCACGCGTTCGTACCAAAACGACCAGATCAACAAGCAGGCTGAGCAGATGTACCATCTTTTGGCCATCTGCTTGGTGCTCCATCCCCAGTGCATCGACGAGTCCATTCAGCAGGTGCTCAGGGAAAAGAACTACCATGACGCCATGTTTAAGATGCAGTGCGGTGATTTGGAGGTCTTCAAGTCCTTCTTTGTGTTCGCCTGCCCACGTTTTGTGAGCCCCTGCCCGCCAGCTGCAGATGCACCTATGGAGGACTATGTCAAGGACCCCATGGAACACCAGTTGCTGGTTTTCATGGACGAGGTGCGCCAACAGAAGGATCTGCCCACAACGCGCTCGTATCTGAAACTGTACACTACCCTGCCGCTGACCAAACTGGCTTCTTTCATCGATCCCAACGCCAGCGAGGATGATGTGTCCAAGCTGCTGATCCGCCTGCTTTGCTTCAAGCACAAAATGCGCAACCTGGTGTGGAGCAAAGGACCCAGCGGCCTGGAGGGAACATTCAAGTCTGGCTCCGAGGTAAGTTCAACATAGAAAAATTGTAAAGACACATTCAAAAATGTACCTTAATATTCCAGTTGGACTTCTACATCGACGACGACATGATCCATATAGCCGACACCAAGGTTTCACATCGGTATGGCGACTTCTTTGTGCGTAAAATCCTTAAGTTCAACGATCTGAATCGCAAACTGAAGAACATCAACATTTAAGCCGACTCCTTGTGACCACCCTTAATGATATATTTAATATTCCATACTGGACCGATTCGTTTTGATATCAATAAAAATCGCTTGCGATCATGCGCAAGTTTGGTCCCCAAATCGTTTCTTGTATAGAAATTACATCTCTTGGCTAGCACAAAATTTGATTATTCTATATATTCTATAAATCGTAATGGAAACGTAAAAGGCGAATTAGTTGTTTTAACACTTGCTTTATTTTTAACAATATCGTTATTTTATAAAAATTGTTTGTATGACTATAAGGAAATTCAAGACTCTACACAGTACGATTTTTGAGTTCGCCACAACTCCACTTGTGCGTGGCATGTGCATTCAGCAACGCAACCAAGATTTGTTTTCGGTTTTGGGGGAATGTGCGTTGGATTAATACGTAGTATAATAATAACATCTCATATCGAATTTCTCTTCTGTTCGTCGCTGAGCGAACACAAGCAATTTCTTTGGTAAATCAATCGTATTAAGCGCTTATTGGGGGTAAATAATTGTGATTGGGGGGAGAGAGTTGGCGTGGAGTTGGGGCTACAAGCAGTTCCACACATACACACAGTTTAAAATTGAACTTAGGATTACAGTACACTTTATACACGACATTGCCTTCAGCTCTAGTTTCTGTTGCGTTTTGTGTGCTCTCATTAGCTAACCATTGGTTCACTTAGGACTAACATTAAAATCAAACAATTTACAATTACGGACTTGTTGGTGGCTGGCCAGTCGTTAGTCGACGGACACTGTGCGCTGATTGACGTCGATCAGGTAGATGTCCTTATGGTTCTGCAGCACAAAGTCGACGAAAGCATTGATGGGAGCGATCTCCTCCAGGGAGGTGCTGGTGCTGCGCGACCACAGGAAATTGGGACCGAACACGATGGCCAGGTTGGAGGAGGTCATCTTGTTGAGATCCTCGCAGTCCATTACCTTGACCAGGAAATCTACAATGTACTTGAACAGTTCATAGTTCTCCTCTGGCAGTTTTTCGCGTATCAGTTGCGTCACGTTCCTCGAACGCTCTTCCTTGGGCCAGTCTAGGAATCGGGTCACATCCTCATACAGCTCGAAGGTCAGCAGCGGCTCGGCGAGATCGCGCAGGAAACTCTTCAGCAGGCCGGCTATAACGTGGACATTCACGCTCTTTAGATCTACATCCTCGCCTCGGTTGACGCGCTCCTTCAGCGCCATAATCTCGGAGTGATTGCCTGATCGACGGAATATGCCCTCCGTATCGATCACGCCCGTTATGGACAGCGAGTCCACGCACTTGCGCACAATTGGCGGAATGGAGTTTAAGCACGGACTGTTCATCACGATGAATTTCAGGGGCACACCAAATTGATGCGTCGTCGCCATTTTGTGCTGCTGCTGCCGGGATGCATTTATACTGCTGCTGGGCGGCGGTGTCGATGGCTTCCGGCTGGGGTTCAGTTTGTCGTCCAGGTCGCAGATGTTGTCTGGCAGCTTCAGCTTGTTCAGGCCGAGCGCCTGGCGCAGCTCGTCCAAGCTGGAGATGTAGACTAGCTTCTTGCGGAACTTGTCGCTGATGAAGGGGCTAAAGAAGTTCCAGATGACCCGTATAAACCACGTCGGATGAACCACATACAGCGTCTTCAGGTTCTTCCGGAAGTTGCGATCGAGTTCTTTGTACGAGTTCCACAGAAACTGTGCGGATGGTTTGTTGTCCTCTTTGAGTCCTTGATGGAAATATACCAAAATGTAGTCGTTCTCCACAAACGGTTCGATCTCCTTGATGATTTCTCTGTTAAACGGATGAAAATGTGATGATTAATAAGAAAAATGAGTTCGAAAATGGATCCTACCGCACAAATCCTTCCAGCTGAGACTTTTCGGGAAAGCGGGATGCATAAATGCCGAAGATGTGACGACCCTGCTTATCGGTTCCCAGGAAATCGCACTTGTTTCTGGGGGCCTGAAAGTTTTCAGACTGTTCCCTGAGTTGGTCCTCGAAGTCGTCCTCCAGCGGATTTACATCTTCCTCTGGTTCAAGTTCTGGATCTATGCGTAATGGGAAACGTTACTCATTGGCCAGAAAGAATCGACTCACCCAGTTACCTTCGGCCAGAACGAAATCACCGACCATAACATCTTCTGGGAAAAAATCAGAGACTACGTTTTAGTAAGGTGTACAGAATTCTTTAAGGCTTTCAAATGTATCACTTACTTTCTAGGGGAGATGGGGCCAGCAGCTCGGTATCATCAAACTCTAGCTTCGGCTCAAAGTCGTGCAGATCGGAGAGACTGGGTTGGGGCTCATCCGAGTTATCGACGATCGGATTGATGGCGGGACCTTGGGGTGCGAGAGGAAGGCATTTATAAATCTCGTAGGTTTCCTGGCGCGGACTGGTATTCCAAAAACGTAATCTTACAAGTAATGCTTTCAGTTAAGTATTTTGACGGCCTGAGGCAACAAGTTTAGTTCGGATTGAGTTTGAGTAAGTGAATAGACATGAATCAGAGAAATTTCATTTGATAAGTACATTGGCATCTGATTGGTTAATCAAGAGTCTTACGGTTTCGATATAATTGGCAGACAATTACGATTACTGAACAGAACAGAACAGAGACGATTAGGAAACTCTAAGCTAGGGATATTAGACTATTTAGGCTAGGGCAACAAACAACACACGATCACAAAAACACCTGGTAAAAAACATTGGCAACAACACAGCTAGCGAAAAGTAGTTAACAAATACGATCCACAACAAACCAAGCAAACACTTTGGATAGTTTAAAATGCAAGTTAATTATGTACAGAGAGACGGTGTGCTGCCCACATAGGCTGGATTATGCAGTTTGAAATGGGGTTAGTAGCGCAACTTGATACCAAAAACAAAGAACTTGGTTAAGGGGGCGGTTGGGGGTTAGGCAAGGCGGCGGGTCGGGGCACAAAATTAGTCGTAATTGCTGGCTTTAGCTGTTAGTTCTCGGACGAGGGCTCTTCTCCCCCCTCAACGAAACTACGATACGGCAATGAAAACAAGAAAATAAAGCAGCGCAAAGAAATGACTCCCAAAACTTGAAGCACAGATTGGAGGTACGGTACTGTGGAAGACCTGCCCTCATTTCTTGTATTTTTAGGCCCGTTTTTGTAATCTTCTGCGTTGGGTAAAAGTTAAATGGGAAAATTGAAACTTTGTTTTGGGAACCATTTCTGAGCACTCAAAAAAGGCAAATCACTGGCAATTGCGCTCAAAATGCTAAGCAGTTACAGAACCAAAGATCAAAACTAGATATATTCGAATCGAAAAGCATGACTTGGCCGATTGATCGGCGGACTTACCTGGTAATCTCGGTGCGAAACGCGAATGAGAGTCCATGGCGGGTGGGCACGATGAGGTGGAGGTGGATTCAGTGGATTCAGCGGATTCAGGTGCTAACCGTTCGATGTGATTGGAATACTAGCGGTGACGCAGGACGTGGCTCACAGTCAGTCGTTGGGCTCGATTATTGGCATGTAGAATGTATGCGGCTGAAATGTGAGAATAAATTAGCCAAAAGCAGCAGTTGCCAGTACTCTATCGATGACGTCATTAGCCAGCTAGTTTTCTTGGCTGTTTGGGTTGTTTTGGGTTGCTTGTTCGATTGTTATTTCTTGGTATTGGATATAGTACAGGTTATATGGCATTGCTGATTCACATTCATTCACATCAATGATTTTGCCCCAAGTCTTGGTGGTAACTTGGCCCTGAAAGACGCCCACCGCCTCCATTCCTTGTGTTCATACAAGCGTACATACAGTGGGGACATGTAAAATGGCCATGACTGCGGTCTCAAGACGAATGAATTGCTTTTCGGAAAGATAACACACACAGAATGAAATATAGAGGCTGCTTATCGCAATTTCAACAACAAGTTTCACAAAAGCACATATATGTATAGAAAAGGCACAATTTTAAGTGAAACGTAGTTGGTTTTGCCAAATATGGTTATATATTGTCGCGAAAAAATTCTTTTGATAGCGTTGGTATATAAAGGAAGTATTCAAAAGTGTGGAAGTTCTTTACACTTGAAAAACTGGGGACTTACAAAATGAATTTAGAATTAATTAAATTAGGTGTTCAAACTATAGACAGTGCACTGTACAATCAGCTTGTATGACTTTATTTCAAATACGTGATTTGATTTTTAACTGAGTAATAAATTATTAATTCTCGAATGCAAACTGTGATTAGCACACATCCTTTGTGCCGCCACTGTAGTGTCTCCTTCTGCCATCACTATTTAAAAAGGTTACAGATCCTATAGGCCGCCACTGTAAAGGGAGTAGGCTCCTTTGTCCCGCCACTGTTTGCACATACACACACGCAGGAGTTGAGTAAAAATTGCACAAGTTTCTTGTCGGAAAAAACGCAATATCTGTGCTACAAGTACCAACTAATTGCAAATAAACTGCGCATTTGAGTTTAGCTGTCGTAAATGATATTTACTTTTTTGTATACTAAGTTACAAACTTTTATCAGTCACAAGAAATCGTCACATTTTATACGAATGATGAATTTGTTTCAATCCCGATTGCGTTTCTCATATCAGTTAAGTTTTCACTCTATTTGTGAGTCAGATTTTGCGAGGAAACTACCTTTTATCAGTACGGGAAAAAATCTTCGTTAATTTTATACTACCAGACGACGTTGTTTTTGTCGATGGTTAGTGATGATAAACTTTTGGTTTGGCGAGCCCAGTAGTGCTGCAGAAAAGCACAAATCGAAAAACTTTTTCGTGTCACGAATGGATTTTCACGAGATATCGTAAAGACGTATAGGTAGTGGCTAGAATCTACTTTGATAAAGAATATTAACATCTAAGACTAAGCTTTTCAAAACCAATTATTTTTTTCCACGAGACAACAAAATGTAAATCGTAATAGTCGTAGTAAAATATTTTGATCTATTGTTCATCGCATCATCTATATCTAAATAATTTGTTTATTTTGTTTTTAAACATTTTAAGTGCTTGAGCAGCCAGACCAATATCAACCCACTCTGCCATCTCTGCTGTTATCGATATATAAAAACAGTCAAACGGTCTACCAAAAGTGTGACCGTTTGCCGTGCTGCTCGCAACTTTGACACGACCAGTTCCAAAATATCGTGAGATTTACGCAAAACTACTTTAAAATGGTTGGTTGGAGCCGTTTGCTGTCGCCGGCGGCGAAGTTCGCCAGCTACCGGGCTGTCCTGCAGGAGCCCGCGTGCCGGAATGGTGAGCACTCCGTGGATTATCCGCCGTAAACACACTCCACATTACGCAACCATATACTCTGGATTTCTAGCCCTGCAGCAACAGCTGCGCAGGATGGGAGGCGATCATGGACACCACCACATGACCATCAAGCCATCCCGCTTCCAGTGGGACAAGTTCAAGGATCTGATGCACTTTTACGTAATGCTCGGCGTCATCCCTGTCACCGCATTGATTCTCTACGCGAACATTTTTGTGGGACCCGCGCAGCTCGCCGAGATTCCCGAGGGCTACGAGCCCAAGCACTGGGAGTACGAGAAGGTATGATAGATTCAGAACGCTTATATTAATACTCAGACATACGGTATTTTTGCTTCCATCTACCTTGATAGTTCATTTACAACAGCATTATTGAGCTTTTAGATACAAATTTACTTTTACAATTATGGACTTATTGTAACTCCAAGATTTATCTTTATTTTCCAGCACCCCATCTCGCGTTTTATTTCCCGCTACATGTTGAACTCGGAGCAGCAAAACTACGAGAAATCCCTGCACTATCTGTTCGAGGAGAACGAAAAAGCCCAGATTCGGTATGGCAATGGATTCAAACCAGTTACATGTCATTGTTAACCATTATATTTTATTTTAGTCTTCTTGAGGACCAAGTACGTCGTAAGATGTCCGAGCGCAACGATTACCAGGCTTACTACTACCGACCATCGGTGGCCAAATACCACAGGATTTCGAAAGAGGCTGCTGACGAGCTGGAGGCTCTGCGCGGAGACTAAACCCCTTGTACTATTCTTTAAATACCATTGTTAGGCTCCCGTTTTGTGGGAAATAAAGTGTGAAATCAACTCCACAATATCAGCTTATTCACATTTAATAATTTACAAATTACACAGTAGTCGAATAAATACTTAAGACTTAGCAAAGTCATGTGCGTATCGATTTAGCCCCACGCCTGATTCTTGCAGTAGTAGAGCACCAGTTTCCCATTGGTTCCATGGCACTCGTACAGGTTCTTGATTATCTGATCCGGGGCGGGTGCGAATGTCTGATTAACGTACAGGAACTGGAAAATTAAGATGACATGTAAGATAGGGTTCCCCGGAACATCGTTTACTACTTGCAATTTGCTCGCTGGCATCAAGTTTCAGAAACTTGTGGATAAACTTCTGGATCCAGCTGACTGTCTTGTTGGGATCCACGGTCCACGTTCGCTTCTTGATGATGGGTACATTGCCAGTGGCGTTCAGAAGGATGCAAACTGATAAGAAAGCCTTTGTGATAAAGCAATCAGAAATATAAAGTTATCTTTGATTCTCACTTTTGGAACCATCCTTATCGGCAGGTGTGGAGGAGGAAGTGCTCAGAGCTGCCTGGGATTCTGGTGTCTCTGCCATTAATATGGAATGTGACTAATGCAATAGCTCCTAGTTAATGGATTGAAATAGCCAATTGTAAATAAAATAATAAATTAGAGATCAGAAAACTATGACGAAAATATCGATAGTAGTCACGAGTTTAACGATTCAAATAATTATTTAACAAAAATGTCCTGCAATTCATCAGATCATGTTGAGGAAGCTCATTTTATCTTTTTTTTTTTGTATGTTTCAATTACTAAATTATATTTTTCATTCACTTGGAACTTTAAGACGTGCAAAATACGTTAGTTAAATTGTCCACCTCTAGCGATAACATCGGCTATGTTATATTACATTTGGCTGTTATTCTAGCACGTGTGAAGTTTATTAAACAATCCAGGAAAATAAACAAAACTATGAATAATAAACTCTTTGAGGGCTCCGACGACGATGGGGAGGATCTGCAGTTGTCCACCAACAAGGATTATGCCAAGACCTACAACATCCTGCGCAAAAAAGAGCTTCTACAGAAATGTAAATTTAGAATCCGGTTCTGTGATCATTTGCCATTTCTTAATTATATCACTTAATATTCCGCAGATAAGGATCGTGGCTTGGATGTTTCCGAATCGGAATTCGACAGTGACAGCTCGTCATCCGAGGAGGACGAGGTGGACCCCAAATTCGACCAGGACTTCTTCAAGACACTTTCCTCGCTAAAAAGTAAAGATCCACGTATTTACGACAAGGGTACGAAATTCTTCAGTGAGTCCTCCGGCGATGAAGATGATAAGGATGGGGAGTCTCCAAAAAAGAAGAAGAAACCTAAGCCAGTCACCTTGAAGGACTACGAACGAAAGGTTATTTTGGAACATAATGGCAAGTTCGAGAGCTCAGATGATGAGCAGCAGGAAAAAGAGCATGAGGAACTTCAGCGAGCACAGTCACCTAGCGCCGTGGAGGAGGAGCGCCGCTTGAAAGCCGAATTCCGGAAAGTGATGACCAAGGACGACGACAGTGAGGATGAGGAATTTGGAGGTATATTCAAGAAGCGCAGTAAGACCAAGGAGCAAACAGCTGCCGAGGAGGCAGACTTCGCCAAATGGCTGGCGGGAAAACAAGCAGAAATTCAGCAAACCGACAAGGAGCAGTTGGAGCCTCTTAAACAGTACTGGAACAGCAACAAGCTCACCCAGGGAGAAAGTTTCCTGAGAGATTACATCCTCAACAAGGGCTATGCAAACACGGATGAGTCCGCCATACCCACCTACGATGAGATCGTGGGAGAAGCTGCCCCGCTCTCCGAGGATGAACAGGAACTGGAGAAGCAGGCAGAATTTGAGCACAAGTACAATTTCCGCTTTGAAGAACCAGATGCGGACTTCATTAAGCGCTATCCCCGCACCATCGAACAATCCTTGCGACGCACCGATGACAAGAGAAAAGAAAAACGCAAGGAGCTTAAGGAGCGCAAGGATCAGGAGAAACAGCAGAAGATGAAGGAACTGGAGCTCATTAAGGAAATGAAGCGTAAGGAGATCGATGAAAAGATACGCAAACTAAAAGCGGTCACGGGCAACGATGAGCTCGGTTTCCGGGACGACGAACTTGAGGAAGACTTTGACCCGGCGGCCCACGATCGTCGGATGCAGGAGCTCTTCGACGATGAGTACTACAATGTGGATGAAGGCGAGGAGAAACCTGAATGTCCCTCGGATATCGATGAATTGGCGCTGGAAGATTGGGATAACTACGATCCCAAACATCACGCTAATGGGGGTTATGATGAGGACTATGAAGGTCACTGCGAGGACGACGACTTCAACATGGATTGCGACTACGATCCGTCCACGGCCAAGGAGCAGCTTCAACAAGAGCTCATTGAAAACACTCGTGGTCGCAAAGGACGCAAGGGTAGGCGAAATCGTTTCATGGAGATGATCCAGGCGGAAAAGCCTGCATTCAATCCTGAGGACGAAAAGACGTACAGTGAGTACATCGATGAGTACTACCAAATGGACTGCGAGGATATCATCGGAGATCAACCGTGCCGATTTAAGTATGTGGAAACCACACCAAACGATTTTGGTTTGACGATAGAAGAGGTACATTTTTGAACAAATTTATCATAATGCGGTGTGTAATCCTTTTTGTTCTCTAGATCTTGCTGGCCAAGAACAAGGAGCTCAACCAGTGGGCTAGCTTGAAGAAGGCTGTCCAAAACAGACCGGAACACGTAGAGAAAAAGGAGCAACGTCTCTACAAGATGAAAGCCAAAAATGAAGACCTCAAGCGCAAGATCTTCAAAAGTCTTTACGGAGAAGGGTACGTAATTTTAAAGAACCTTTAAATGTAGAACGGGTGTTGATTACAACTTGTAACCCATGCAGTTCTGACGACGAGGAGCAGCCAGCCGAAGAGAATCCAGTGGCTACAGCACCGACTACACCAGCTGCTGAAGCGACAGCTCCAGCCGAAAATGGTCAAGTCTCGACGGAAGGTTTGTCCAAATCGAAGAGGAAACGCCTTAAACGCAAGGCTGCCGCAGCAGCAGCCACCAGTGCGCCTAAGGTTCCAAAAGAGGAACCTGTCCTCAAGGATACAAAGGAGGAACCGGCAGGATCAACAGAAGATGTTCAGGCAGAAAATTCCAAGAAAAAGCCCGTTGCTTCCTCTAAAAAGGGTAAAGATGACGGAAACCAGGAAACTAAAGCCAACGCACAAAGCACCGAAACAACAAGAAACAATAATGCCTTTAAAAATAACAAAAACGAGGATAAAAACGTGCAAAATGGATTCCAAAAACCCCAAAACAAAACAAACAAAAATGCAAAGTCAAACAATGCTTTTAAAACTACGGAAACTGCGCCTACAAACGCAGAAAAACCAAGTGGAAATGCAAACCCTTTCAATAAGCCACAACTGAAGTCCCATCAAAGGCAAGAGCTGCCACCAATTCATAAAAATCAAGGGGGAAACAAAAAGGGACCCAAAAACGCTAGCGGTCCCAATCCCTTCAAGAAATCAAACCAAAAGCCAAGTGCTCCCTTCCCAGCAAAGAAAACGAACAACTTTAAGGCGAAAAACAAGCAAAATAACAACAGTGGAATAACCGACGATCGATTAAAGGCATATGGTATAAATCCCAGAAAATTCCACAAGCGGGAAAAATATGGTAAGAAAGATAAGTAAAAAGTTAGAATAAATTTAAGAATAAAAGTTGATATATATAGTTCTACATTTTGTAGTTACATTTTATGTACATATGATAACATATTAAAAACCAGCACAGCACAATAAACTCTGATTTGATCAGTTATTCCGCGGCAGTCACGTCATCATCGGTGGCCACTCCGTCATCATCATCTTCCGTGCTCTTCATGCGATCCAATTGAAGGCGGCGCTCCTGGATGCGGATGCATTTGGGACAAATCATATTTTTGCGCGTGAGGCAAACTCGGTGGAAGATGGAATTACACTGATCACATTTGATGCAGCCATCATCGAAGGGAAAGATCACCTCGTTGTTGCTACAAATCTCGCAGATGTACGCTTGGGCAAGGCACATGGGGCAGGATCGTATGTGATCATTGAATGCCTTAAAAACACCTTGCAAGAACTCGGTGAGCGCTCCAGATTCTACTTGGCTGAGATCATTTAGGGAATAGAACTCATTTGACTGCGCCAGGTGTCGTCTGACGCCTAGTTGCTGATCCACCAGCTTCAACTCGCTGGCGATCTTGCAGGCAGCCAGATAGTGGCGCATATGGACCAGGTTCTGTCGCAGTTTCTTTACCGCACACAACTTTTCAACGAACACAAACAGCTTGGGATTGTCCTCCTCCAAGCGGATGAGCGGTTTGTTTAGGAACAACCTGATCTCTTGGAGCGCTGTGCGCGACACTCTGCGTGGCGAAAAGTCCCAGTTGTGGATTATGCGGGCTGGTATGAAGTTGCTGTCGTTCCAGTTGCAGCGAGGGCAGTAGTACAATCCACTATAGTCGCATAATCGCGGTTCAACCCAGGTATTTTCTACAAGAAAGAAGTCGAATTATTTGAAACTGAAGGGGAAGACAGCAGACGGCAACCTACTTATATTTAGCATCGTTCCGCATTCGGCGCACTTGTATCCCTGGGAGGCAAGACCGATTTCTGGACATATCTCGGAAATGGGATGCTGGCGCTCTGAAACCAGAACATGGGCACAGACCCTCTTGACGCCATCGATGCACTTCTGATGGACCAAGAATCCGCAATCGCTGCACACGTACGAGTTCTGCACCACGCTCCAAATGATGGTGGTGCAGTGGTCACAGTAGTTCCTCTTGGCGGCTGCCTGCAGGCGATTCCGTTTTCCGTGATGCGGATGGTGGGGCACAAAGTGATGACCCACCACCGCACGAATGGCATTCATTACGACCATGTCTGAGGAGAGGGAATGCTGTTCCTGGGCCTCCTCCAGCTCCTGCAGTGAGTAGCGCAGATCGACCAAGTGTCGCACCAGCCAGCGACGCTCCTCGCTGAGTTCCTCGCTCAGCAGGACGAGATCCCTGCAGTGGGCAATGGCCGCCTGAAGATCCTGGATATTGGCATCGCTGGTGAAGATCAGGCGCCATTGCTCGCGCACCAAGGAGGCGGGAATGGGCAACGCCCTGTACTCCGCACTTTGTGGGCCACTCTCCTCGCTGCCCCCGCCTCCGCCCTCGGATCCAGATCCAGTGGAGCCCGAGCCTCCAAGGCCAACTGTTGATCCCAGCGAGGAGGAGACGTGCAACAGGTTGTTGGCGCTCTCGTTGATCAACTGCGCCACTGTGCCCGGAATGCTGGTGAGACTGTCTCGCCAGGAGCTCATTTTTGGGGCAGAACAACAAAACAAGTCTTTTGTCTGTTTTCTTTTCTACTGACCAGGGATGCAGCGAGCAGTGGTGCAAATGAGCGAACTAGTTCCGCAAGCTGCAGGTGAGTGCACGCATCCCTGGAATGCATCATATTACAGTGAGAGAAAAAAGGTGCATGTTAAAAACAGCTTACATATTTTAAAGTATTTCTAATTAAAGAAACAAATTTTAAACGTTTTTGGTATTTAAAATTTGATAACCAACAACTATAAGCTGCAAAACTAGTTTCAGTTACGGAAACTTTTATCGTTCAACTTTTTTATTCTATTAAAGGAGAATAGCGTTCAAAAACTAAAAATAGAATTTGAAAAATTAAAGAGAAACACTTGTGTTGAATACGTTTATTGTTTGATGGTCACAAGGTGGACTGACAAGCTGAAAGAAACTAAGTTAAATTACGATTGCTATGGGGTAAGTGGATGCAGACAAAGATATAACAAGGAAAACAAGTAATCTATCCGATATCGTTAGTTCGTTGGTAGTGATGATATTGCTCGTTTGGGATTCGTATTCGTTGGGTCCATATCCATGTTCAGGATTCAGGATCCAGCTTCCAGGATCTAGACCACGTTGGTGTGCTCGTCGCGATGGAAGATCTTGACGTCGAAGAACTTGAAGTTGTGGACATCGAAGTAGTAGTCGTGCTTCACCGGTCGGTTGAAGGGGAATCCGAAGGGCAGGGCGTCCACGTAGCGGGATCCGTGTCCCACGCCGCAGCTGACCACCGGATCGTAGCCGGTGAACTGGGCAACCTCGGGCTGGTGGTACGGGTAGACCATGTAGAAGAACTGGAACACCTGGCCGCCCTTCTTGCCGCGTGGCAGCATCATCCTGTTGGGCACACCGCAGTGGGCCTCCGACTGGTCCAGCTTGAACTTGTAGTCGCTGTTGGTGGCGTCCATCAGCTTCTGGTAGAGCTCCAGGTAGGTGGTGCGATCGTTCACCCAGAAGGAGAAGTCACCGCTGGTGCGCTTGATGTGGTTAACGCCCGCCTCCAGATGCACCTTGAAGTGCTCCAGCTCGAAGAAGTTCTGGTAGTTGTACTCCAGCGGGATCACGTGTCCGTGCTCATCGTACTTGGGCCCAATGAAGACCTTCACCACGGCATCCTGCGCCTTGTCGGACGTCACGTCCAGGGTGAACTCGAAGGGCTTGTGGTTGAGGCGCTGCTGGCGAGCCTTGATCACATAGCTGGATCCCTTGTAGTGGGAGTTCCTGCCGAAGCTGTACAGCGGATCGGTGGCACCCTCCACGGCGGGCTCCACATTCACGGCGTTGCTGATGTCCGAGTCGAAGTGCTCGAAGTAGGTGGTGAGGCTCTCGGGCATGTGGACGGCATCGATGTGGACACCCTCGAAGGCGTAGTCCTTCTGGTGGTACTCCGGATAGGTCTCCATCAGATGCCAGTAGTGGCTCACAATGGTCTTGTACACCTCGTAGAAGATGGGGTCGCGCATGGAGGTGTCGTAGTGCATGAACAGGCCGGGGAAGCTCTCGTCTCCATGGCCATAGTGGTGGCCCTCGTTCACGATGAAGCGGTACAGCTTGTCCAGACTGCCGTAGAACTTCTTGTCCACGCTGTCCGCATTGCCCTGGATGATGTTGCCCAGCACATTGATGGTCTCCACATCGAACTTCTGGTTCTTGTGGATCCAGTCCATCACACGCTGCGTGTACATCTCCACGTGCTCGATGTGCTCGTAGTTGTGCTCGTGGTAGAAGCTGTGGTGGTTCTCCCGGTGCCACTGGGGCACGCCGTAGTAGGTGCGCAGGTTGCTGGCGTAGCCGGATTCGGTCGGAACGTACATGTTGAAGGCGGGCACCTCGCCGAGATCGTGGGACAGACGCTCCAGGTACCAACGGGCCAGCAGTTGCCAGTGGACGTACAGGTAGAGCTCACCGCGACGATCCTTGTTCAGGACATGCTCCTCGCCGCCCTTGGTCCAGAAGGGATAGTCCAGGTTGAAGTAGTAGTAGAAGGCATTGAAGCCCACATCCTCCAGGTAGTAGGCCAGATCGTGATCGTAGTTGAGGGCGCCATGGACATTGGAGTAGTTGGTGCGGATCACCACGTTGTAGATGTTGTCCATCTGCTTGACGTGGTGGAAGCCGTGCATCTTGTAGTGCTCGGCCCATTCCAGAGCCTGGCTGTCGAAGAAGCTCCACGGGTGGATCTCGTAGTGGGCGGGCAGGACCACTCCCTGCATATCGTCACGGAACAGACTGGCAATGGTCAGGGCGTAGACGAAGAGCTGCTTGTTCACGTGCTGGCGGGCCCAGAATACGGCGTGCTGGAAGGTCTCCCAGTTCTTGGCGAAGTAGAAGAGACGCACCAGACCGACCACATACTCCTCGTGCTTCTCGTACATCACCGACCACACCATGTCATCGGTGAAGGGCTGATGCTGCCACAGCTCGAAGAAGTGCTCCAACATCTCTGGGTGCACATAGTCGGCCACATGCTCCCACGGCTTGTACTCCACGTAGCTGGCGGAGAATGGGGTTGTGAACACATCGTCCTGGTAGATGTGCTGCAGGATCTGGAACACGAAGTTCTGCTTCATCAGAAAGTCCTTGTCCGCCACCTTGGAGTCCAGGTGCTTGGCCTGGCCCAGAGCAGCCAGCAATGCCACCGCCGCAACTGCAATCACCGTGAACGACTTCATCTTCTCGAGTCGAATTCGAATCGTACCGCTGCATTGATCGGTAGCCAGTATTTATACCCCCGGATCGGCGATACGCAGATTGCAATCCGGCCAATGACCGGTCGCATCCGTAGCCTTGATCCGCCGCCACCAGACCTGATCGACCCGTGGTGCTCAGAATCTGAATCTCAGCGCCCATGCTGCATCCATCCATAATTGCAGGTGATAAGCCCTCCGATTAGGCGGACATTCGCAGTTCAATCCGGCATTATCTAAACGCAAGAGTACGCCACTGGGAACTGGCTATTAGCTGCAGCAGCTGGAGGATCCACATACGCCTCCAGCTGCGCTCCATAGGCACCCCCTCCACCTGTCCAAATATCACGAGTTGCAGTCTATAAAAAAATGCCAAAAATAGAACAATTGCACTATTTTGGGATACATATTGGTTACTAAACAAGTGACTCCTATTTGCATTAAAAGTTTATAGTCATTAAAAACCTGAATTGGCTCACTTATTTTCTCGCTGTGTAATGACTTTTAGTTTTGGAAGCTTAAAACGATGATGGTGCTTGTTTCCACATATCAACAGGTGACGGGCCCCTCTGATTAACACACTTGAGTAGTGATTAGGATTACATGGCCATAGATCACCTGTCAGTTGAGGTGTTACTAGGCAGATCCTTGATAACTGGCAGTCGGCTTTGTTCGCCGGATCGCTTCTTTATCAAGCCATGCTAAAAATATCCCAAATTGCAAAACACGGAGCATCATGTTGCTGCGACACAACAAATCTCGGACTCGACAAAGAACAATGGACCATCGAATGACCCTGCGGGTCAATGCAGAACATATCAATTCAACAGACCCATTTCATTCTTCAGATGTAACTCCATATATGCAATACTGCTATTATATTCTGGAAAAGAATCTATTCATTTGCACAGAAAAGCATAATTACCTCCTCTGTAAGCATATATCCATACAATATAAATAAGTAGAAAAGACAGAAAATACAAATTTATTTTACGAAAAGTACCCATTTCGCAGGTAAATACTGTCCAAGTTATTTGATGGCTGGATGCGAGGAAGTCTTCGAGCGGCCTCCCGATTCTCGTCGGGAGTTACGTTGAGGAGCTCCGCCGGATGTTCCGCCTGTTGACTTTGGAACGAGACTCTCGGTTCCGGGGATTTGTAGAACTCCGTTGTCCTTCGGCGAGGATACATCTCGCAGGTGTTCAGGATCTACATTCGAAAGATCTATGTACATCGAAATCGGTTCGAAGGGCTGAGACAAAAATGGAATACTTACGGGCCTATCCATGGTTAAAAAACTTTTGTAATAGAATTAACAATTTTAATAAATTTAGAAATTTTAAAGTGATTTTGTACGGTTACTCGAAAAATCAGAAAAGAAACCTAACCGAAACGGGTGGATATAATTTATAAAAATTCAAAACCAAAAGCAAGGCACACTTCTATTTAAAGTATTGCGTTTGATGATTCAAAAGATGAATGAAGTTAGTTCTAACTCTTGTTCTTAATACTTGGTTATCCAATGTTAGTACATAAATGTTTATATATGCATTGCTTTGCTATGCAGCTTTTATATAATCTTTGAATATATATTTCTGTATTATTTAGACTTTAGAATATATAAGACTCGTCGATTCAAGGTGACTACATGCTGCGTCATTCGGAGACTTCAAAATATGATTCATCCGATTAGAATCGACTATGCAGCTTCAGAATAAACAACATCTTATCAGTACAGGTTTTTATTAAATAAAATATGGTTCAGGTGTTTAGTTGCTAGTCAAAATAATATACTTTCTTCTATAAATGCACAGTTCCATTGGTTTTTAGCAACTTACATTAAAGTACCCATGAGATACAAAACATTCTGTTCACTTGCTTCATTTCCTTGAATATTCATTCCTCTTATCTTAACTTTGTAGAAATCAGTTTAGATACTTTTTTTAGCTACTCTAAAAATATTTTCTACCTAATGAACTTCTCACGCAACGCTTGTCGTAATTGGGGATTACGGCTCCCAAGGGAAAACCTCCACAGGTTGGGGTCACCCAAAGGATAGTTGCCTGGTTAGTCTGCTCCGGCAACATGAAGTCTTTGGTTGGGTTTCTGCTCCAATTGTATCTTCCTGGGATTTACTCGCTGGCAGAAATTGCCTGTCGCATAGCCGTGGAGCAGAATGTCCAGGTGACCTATCTGTACCGCTGTGCCAGCTGCCCGGCATCCTCTGAAGCGGATTACTCTGCCTTGGAACGGGAGCTCTATCGGTGTGTGGCCAGTCGACTGCCCGTAATCACAAGAAACATCGAGGCACATGAGTTGGAACCATTGCGACGAACGGACAGCCTGAGTATCTTCCACATTCCGGCTGCAGAGAAGGGGAATGCCCTGGTTCGCCGCATCCTGGACATGTTGAATCCTCGCCAGAGGCGCAAGCATCTGCACAAGTATCTGTTCATTTGGCCAGCTGCTGGAAGGCATCAGTTACTGCGACTATTCCGTGGCTGTTGGGCCAAGAAACTGCTCTACGGATTGGCCATTACCGGCGGGGCAAATGGCACCTTCGACTTTGATCCCTTCGCATGGGGTGGTCTCCAAGTGGTTCAGCGGTTGGATGGGGATGTGCCGTACCCGAGAAAGATGAAGAACCTAAGGGGTTACCCGTTGCGCTTCTCCATGTTCACGGATCCCTTGATGGCGGTGCCCAGGCATCCCGTGGAGACTGCTGGCTACATGTCAGTGGATGGAGTGGCTGCCCGAGTGGTGGGCGAGATGTTGAATGCCAGCGTAACGTATGTCCTCCCGGCTGACAACGAATCCTACGGTCGCTGCCTGCCAAATGGAAACTTCACCGGAGTGGTCACAGACATAATGGGTGGCCACACCCACTTTGCACCCAACTCCCGCTTCGTGCTCGACTGCATTTGGCCAGCTGTGGAGGTGCTGTATCCCTATACCCGTCGCAACCTGTACTTGGTGGTGCCCGCCTCCGAAATCCAGCCGGAGTACCTTATCTTCGTGCGTGTCTTTCGCCGCACCGTGTGGTACCTACTGTTGGTCACCCTGTTGGTGGTAGTGCTGGTCTTCTGGTTGATGCAGCGTCTTCAGCGGAGGATTCCCCGTCGCGGTGTCACCCAGTTTCAGGCAACATGGTATGAGATTCTCGAGATGCTCGGCAAGACACATGTGGGTGAACCGGTGTCCAGGCTGTCCTCATTCAGCTCGATGAGGACGTTCCTCATGGGCTGGATCCTCTTCAGTTACGTCCTGTCCACCATCTACTTTGCCAAACTGGAGTCCGGCTTTGTGCGACCCAGCTACGAGGAGCAGGTGGACCGAGTGGACGATTTGGCGCATTTGGATGTGCACATTTACGCGGTCACCACAATCTATGAGGCAGTGAAGCACAGCCTGACGGAACACCAGTACAATCTGCTGGAAAACCGGAGTCGTCAGTTGCCCCTGGGAATAACCACATTGTATTACCAACCGTTGGTTCGGCGCAGGGATCGACGAGCGGCCTTTATAATGCGCGATTTCCACGCCCGTGACTTCCTGGCCATCACATACGACTCGCAGGCGGACCGACCGGCCTACCACATCGCCCGGGAGTATCTGCGCTCCATGATATGCACCTACATCCTGCCCATGGGATCACCCTTCCTGCACCGCTTTGAGTCCCTGTACAGTGGCTTCCTCGAGCACGGCTTCTTCGAGCACTGGCGTCAAATGGATCTGATCACCCGGGTTGGCGCGTCCCCGAATGCCGAGGAGTTCCTCGAGGATCTGGGCGACCAAACGGACACGGATTCCGGCTTCAATGAGGTTGCAGCTCGTAACAAGAAGGTGGTTCTCACCTTGGACATCCTGCAAGGCGCCTTCTATCTCTGGGCCATGGGGATTGGCATTAGCTGCATCGGATTTGCTTTGGAGCAGGCTCATTGGTTTTGGAGGAGACAGATACTGTCCAGAAATAACTTTTGAATCAATTAAAAATAACATAAAATTTATATTTTTATATATGTATGTCACTTTAACAAATGTTGACTAATAAATGTTTGTTTTAATTTAAGATTATGTAACTACAAGAAATCCAAGTAAAAACATCAATACATTTCATGATTTATGTCCTGAATTGCTTTTATTTGATTTTAATCAACTCTACATTTTTGTATAAATTTTAAGGTTTTTTTTTTTAATTTAAATGTAACGACTTCTTGACCATCGCTGTTATGGCTTTACATTCCGCGCCCAACAGCACGCTAGAGACCCCTGTAACAGAGCATCGATAGCACCCATCGATAGTCCGAGTGCCAGCAACCCTGCCTCCGGCTGTCATGTTTCACTTCCGGAGCTTGCGAACAAAATAGAATCGCTAAGGCAAAGAAAACCCTGCGAGTGGCGAGTGTTTTAAGATCACACTCACAAACAACATCCAAAGTGGTTAGTGGCAGTTGAGAGAGTGCCCCAAGACCCCGAAAACCAGCCGGGCAGACACGAACAACACCAGCAGCAGCACCAACAACAACATCATCAGCAGCAGCATCAGGCTCGCTAGCATTTCCCGCTTTTCGTTCTCGTCGCTGAATAACAAATCACAAAACCACGACAAACGATGGCCGATGCCGCCGAGAGTAAGCCACTGGCCGCCGAACAGCAGCTGCAGCAGCAGCCGCCGCAGCAGGAGCAGCAGAATCCGCCGAATCCGCAGGAGCAGGATCACGAGCAGGAGCCGCTGGACGAGCTGCAGGGACAGCAGGGCCAGCCTGCTCCGCCCACCAAGGAAGTCATCGGTAAGGCTGAAACTCGCATGTTATACCAAAATCCCAACCAATTTCATTCATGTGCCGCGAACACATGGCGGCTGCTACCAAAATAGCAATGAAAAAAGGAGGAAAAAAAAGAACAAGAAACATGCCTCCCTGCGCTCGCCTCTCTGTGTGTGTGTGTGTGTTTTGGGTCTTAAAATATACGCGCGTCGGCCATTTTGTGCGGCTAAACGCAACGCACGTATATATGTATGTGCACGAATGCTCGCGCCGCCGGCTAACCAAATTGAAAATTCAGCCTTTTGCCGGTCGTCTGTCTATCCACCCACCCAACCACCACCAACCTCCGCTCCCCCCTTTCAAAAATCCCCCCCATAGATGTAGACACACACACACACGCAGAGCGGGCCAGGGCAACCCAATTTGTTAATGCGCGCGCAGCGGGAGTGCGAGCGAGAGGGCAGACAGCCGGTGCGGGTGTGTGTGTTCATTGTTTTGGTACATCTATTTGCACACACACACACGCGCCTGCAAGCACATTTGGCTTTAAAGCGATTCCAAAACACGAGACTACAATGCAACCAATAAGATACGAAAGATCTGGCGATTTCTACCATCTATTACCGAATAATTTGGGATACCACAACATTTTTACTCATTTAAGTGTATTATGTGCACATGCTTATAATTTAATCGCAGCTTTGGTAACCATAGCTCAAAATAATTGTTGTTACCCAATAATTTCTGGTCATAAAACCTATTTAGTATTTTCGCACGCTCCAATGAGTTAACAAACTGCGTATTAGGTTAGTTCCAGATGTATTGCGTTCTGCCCCTCCTCTACAATGAAAACATCGAAGGTACTATCTCAAAACTACCCCTTCTGTATACAATTTTTATTGTAAAGGTTTTCTATTGCGACATTTTGGCCAATTTCAATCTAATTAACTGGTGTATACTAGGTTAACTCTTATAGTATTTTATACTATTCATACAGATGAATTTTCAACTGATCCTAAACAAGTATTACTCCATAT
Source organism: Drosophila yakuba (assembly GCF_016746365.2). Lineage (NCBI taxonomy): Eukaryota > Metazoa > Arthropoda > Insecta > Diptera > Drosophilidae > Drosophila > Drosophila yakuba. The sequence continues at coordinate 12,254,907 of NC_052529.2, read as the reverse complement.
AAACTACATAAATGATCATAGTATTGCGAATGACCATAACTAATTTATTAAATATTGGCCAGTACACCAAGATTATTCATAATTTGTACCCTTGCCATTTGCAGCCACCAAAGTCACCGGCACCGTCAAGTGGTTCAACGTGAAGAGCGGCTACGGCTTCATCAACCGCAACGACACCAGAGAGGACGTCTTCGTGCACCAGAGCGCCATTGCGCGGAACAACCCCAAGAAGGCGGTCCGCTCGGTGGGCGATGGTGAGGTCGTTGAGTTCGACGTGGTCATTGGCGAGAAGGGAAATGAGGCGGCCAACGTGACCGGTCCCTCCGGTGAGCCGGTGCGGGGCAGTCAGTTTGCGGCAGACAAGCGCCGTAACTTCCGTCCCTGGATGAAGAAGAATCGCCGTAAGGATGGCGAAGTGGAAGGCGAAGACGTTGAATCGCCGGCCCAGCAGCAGCAACAGCAGCAGGCGGCTCCGTCCGTTGATGGACAGCCACAGCAGGTGCAATCTGGACCGCGTCAGCCACGACAGAACTTCCGCCGAGGACCACCCGGTGGACCGCCCGGAGGACCTCGAGGTGGCCCCCGAGTCCCACCAGGCGGAGCTCCCGGTGGCCCCCGGCGCTACAACAACTACTATCCGCGTCAGCCGCGACGCGGTCTGGGCGGCGGTGACGGCAGTGCCGAGCCCGGCGTCCACGATCAGAATCCGGAGGGTGTGCAGCGAGGCGAGGGTCAGGGACCGCGTCGCGGTGGCGGCCCACCAGGCGGACCCCAGAGGCGCTTCTTCCGACGCACCTTCAACAATGGTCCACCGCCACCACGCCGCGATGGCGGAGAATACAGTGAGTATAAGCCAGATCTAATAGATTTCTTTATGTCTACTTAGTACTCTAGCAGCCCACTTTGTGTAATTAGATAATTGGTAGATATTTATATTAATATTGCCTCTTTGCTTGCAGTTCAAGGCCAGGGACCGCCACGCCCTCAACAGCCACGTCCACGTCGCCAGAGGAAACCAAATGGCCCTGGCGGTGGTTCAGAGCAGCAGCCACAGCAGGTAATGAACTAATCACCACCACGACAGAAACAACTGAAACATCTTCGCCAAAGCAAAACTACGATAACAACATCTAACTAGTAAACATCAGCAACAGTCAGCGGCATACCATAACAACAAGGTCTACAATAATAACATGGTGGAGGCCTTTTGAAAACTGAAAAACTAACTAAAGTGCATTACAGATGCATTCATACATTAACCACTAACAAGCAGAACAGCCACTCGCACCGACACAAAAATCAGAGAAACAGCGATAAAGAGGAGAAACCCTAACATTTAACACTTAACTTAGAGGCTTTGGGTCTAACATTCTTATATTATTAGTTACCTTACCTGTGACTAATTGGCTAACAAACACACATTTAATTTAAACCCGAAACCCGCATTTTACTTTCAACCATTGTAAAATTTTATGTTATACTTATGTTTATGATTTCTACCCCGCGCTATGTTCCCACACAAATCCCTAGAACGGCGCTCAAGAGCTGCAAAATACAACCACAGAGAGCACTGCATAGAAAGGATCGTCGAACCTTCAAAAAACCGTCAACATCATCAGCAGTAGCAGCAGCATAAAACTACCATCGCAGAAGCAGCAGCCTATCGTCAACATCAGCGATCACTGCAAAAAGATCAGCAAGTTTGCTAAATGAGCTGCCGCGTTTTTTCGGTTTGTTTGCTTTTTGTTTTGTTTCGTAGGGCAGCAGAATGAATTGTACAACTCATACAACCAACTAACATCGCAAAAATTTCTATCAAATTCAAATTCAAAAAAAAAAATCAAATTTCCATCAAGCCTGGCCGACAAAAAATTGCATAATTGTGGAATTTTATTGTAATAACCACCATAACAAAGAAACATTTCAATTACACTGCAATTTAGATAGCGCCGGTATACAAATTACCTTAATGATTATTACAATTTTTATTTATTCTTGAAAGCATTGTTACCGTTGTGCGTTAAGCAAACCCATAACTCTAAGTTTCTCGTTTTAAAGATCATTAAAAACCTATACAACCACACGATGTGTCCCATTTATCCATCATCTCAAATCGAGAACCATAGCCATCAGGCGGAAAGAAGGCCCACTTAATGTATCAGAAATGAAAGCAAAGCAGAGCAAACAAACATAAGCGAAAGAAATCATGTAATTCACAGCAAACAAACAAAAAAACTGTAAAAGAAGCAAAAATATACAACAAACGCAAGATGGCAACAAAAGAAAAGTAAAAAAAAAACTTTAAAAACGTATTGGAAAAAATAAAAAAATTGAAAAACACTTTTTGGCATTGTTTATTATAGTTAGTATAATTCTATACTAAGGGGTAATTTTAAAATGTTTATTTAATTTGAAGCGTTAAATGCTCTCGAATATGATATATTATGTATTGTATAGATTTTATTACAATTTTGATGCATTTATGTATTTTAAAAAAGGCTTGAGATAGTTATAAGCATATTTTACCCTTTTTTTGTAAACACAATACGTTAAATGAGCAAATCATTTAGTATGCAATATAAACTATTTCTTAGGCTAATGTATACGGTATTGGCATGGTGAGGTGCTACAGGTTTGTGTTCAAGGATGTGACTGTGGAAATGTTCAGTCGCTCCAGACGACCCAGTACTAGTAGCTCATCGATGGAGCGCTTGGCGTAGAACTTTTGGTCCTCGTTCAGCCGCAAGAAGGCGTGAGCCCAGGCTTTGGCATAGGATTCCGCTTCGGAAATGGCACTGGCATCGAAGTGGACGCCACCTTCCGAAGACTTGGGCTCGATTGCCTCATGGCCAACGTCCGACGCAGTATGCTGGACGTCAGTTAGGTCCAGCTCGATGGGCATCTGGTCTTCCGTCTCCGCAGTCTCGGCCTCAGCCTCTTCTTCCAGCTCCACTGGCTCAACCGACAAGTTCTCCTCGGAAAAAAGCTTAAGTAGTGGTCTGGAATATGAGGACTCCAGTTTACGTTCGGATTCCAGCTGCAGGATATTATAGATGATATAGTTACTGCTTAACACTAACATAGCATGGCAAGCTACAGCACTTACAGTGTGCTCCTCTTCCAAGGAAGCCTCTATGTCATCCTCTAAGTCGCTATACTGCGTCAGCGGATCCATGGTGACCTCATAGAACTGCTCACACTGGGTGGCGTAGGATGGCTGTCGCTTGATCTTCGGTTTCTGGACGCGCGGCGATTGTTGGCTAGCGTGGGTCGCGGGAGCATGGTTGTACGAGTGACTCCCTTCGATGAGATGGGCGTTCTGCTTGATATACCGCACGTGGCACTTGTGGATGCGCAGGTTGGAGGTGGTGCCCCCGGTGCTCTGCATCACTCGCTTGCAGCCCATGCAAAAGTATCGCCATTTCAGCTTGGTACCGTCCGGACGAGCGATTTCCCGGTAGACGTTCCACACGGAGCTGCGCTTGTTCTTCTTTACTAGCCGATACTCCCCGGAGTTGATCTTCATCAGGATGTCCAGCTGGGCCTCCGTACACTTCTCTTCCTCCGGGGTGTGTATGAAAAACATATTTCGCCTCGCAATCCTGATGGTCATTGCAAAAACCTAAACAGACGCAGCTCAGAACTAGGTGGCATCATTCGCATGTTGTATCGATTTTCGATAGCACTCGAAATCGATAATTCAAAAAGTACAGCTTATCAAAATGAAAAAAAAAAAATTTTTTACAAAAACATGTAAAAAAAAATAGGATTAGTTTAAGCAAGTATTTTAAAATTAATTCAATTTACAGTTATTTCTCTATTTTGACATACAAAGTGTAAAAAGAATATATGAGTTTTTATATAAATTGTTGTAAATGTACAAAATTTTATTTCTGTTATACAATTGTATTTATAGGATTTTATTTTATTAAATATTTAAATTGTAAGAAAACGCAATAAATCACAAATCTTTTTTTTCTTAATCATATGTGCTTTATTCTCGTAGCCTTGAATTTATAAATTGAGTGACTGCCGAAATGAGAACTATTTAAACTTTTTGTTACTTAAATTCTTAAAAAAAATTCGTCGAATGTGATGCTTTTCAACATTACGTCGAAAATTGAAAACTAAACACTTAAAAGCCCTTTTTCAATGCAAAATCATAATGATTTCTACATATTTTATGAAGGTAAGAAGTTTATTGGGCAATCACTCAACTTGCGAACAGGTATTTATGAATGTGATCCTTTTTTGGGATTACTTAGAAGATCCATAAAGTCTTTATGAAACGACGACATCTCTCGCACAAAAAATTTCATCAGTTTGCATTTTTTCTTTTCAATGACCAGCTTTTCCTCCTCTATTTCCATCATTCTAGCTGCTCTTTGGCGTTTAGCTCTTCTCATTTCCTCGGTTTTGGAGTTCTGTTGATCGAGCTCGTCTTCATAGTTCTCTTGTGAATGCACAGTTGATGACTCCTCTATTTCCTTAATAATGTTATCCTTCAGAATTCGCAGTTCATCCACGTCTTCTTGCGATTCTTCCGCAGATTCGTTTGTATCGAAGTCATCCCTTTCCCTGGGATGTACTTGACGCGGCTTTAAGTAATTTGTATCCACCAATTGTTCGTCAAGTTGACTGCCAAATGAATTCTGTTCGCTGGTCCTGCTAGGTACATTTCCAGAGTTTTCCAAGGGCATACTCTCAATTATGTTGCGATCAGAATTAAATATCATCTTTAGGGTCTCGTAGTATTCCCACTCGGATTTGTTTCCAGTCGTTTTTTCCATATGCGATTCTCGTCTAGAATAACATAAATTTTAGATAAGGAAATGTAAAATAAGGAAACAATTTTATCAATATGTATATACGTTTCATACCGATACTGTTGACCCATGTCATCAATCTTGTTCTTGATTTCCGTGAACGTGAATCCCAGCGCCTTCATCTCGCCGGTCATTTTCCAGATAACCTTGACCCGCTTACGTGTGTCCCGCAAATCGACGCAGTGTTGTGCCCAGAGCTCCAGGAGCAGTTCGACTGCGTGGAAGGACCACTCCGACGGCTGGAAGGAGTTCCAGCTCAGGCGGCGCTCCAAAGACTCCTGCAAGTGAGACAAGGCAATTTGTGTTATGTTCGAGGACTGAGTTAGCCACTGCGTGGTCTTGCGTACGTCTATGATAGGTGAATGGATTTCCGTCACTGCCTCCTCGCACGAGTCCTCGGAGCGCAAGTAGTCCAAATGGCACTTGTGGGTGCGCAGATTGGACGTGTTGAAGGATCGCATGACGCGCTTGCAGCCCGTGCAGAAGTAGAGTCCATTGATTATGGCACCATCACTGCGCACGATTTCCCGGTAGACCTTCCACACGGAGCCGCGCTGCTTGCGCCGGAGCAGCCGGTACTCGCCGCGGAGTACCTTCGACGAGATAATCTGGTTGGATTCGAATTTCGACACGTCCTGCATCGTGCGGGCCTCAATCATTTCGTCCTTATGCTCGAAAAGTATAAACAAAATGTATCTAGGGATGGACAGGGTATCAATATCGATTTTTCTATCGAATTTTCTAGAAGTTGTCAGCATCGGTGTTGCATGCTTATCGATAGTTTTACGATATCGTATTTTGTTTAATTTGAAGTTTAAAGATTAATTTAAAAACAATTCAGAAATTGAGGGTTTTAATTAAATGCATGATATTCCTCTTAATGTAATAAAAAGCCAAGTTCAATCAAATTGTACTTAAAATAATATAAAAACACCTATAAACGGTATTATTTCATTGCATTTTTATTTACTTAAATAAATTTGTATTATTTTGTAAGGACACAACAATGCCAATTCATTCTTTTTACAAAATGTATATTTAGATTACTTTATAGGTGACGCAATATTACATATAATAATAACTTTTTCAGTTATATATTTCGCTGGATAAGTGCAATCCTATTTTCTATGTATAACACTTAATATTGACTTTACTGCTTTTTATGCTTAAGTAAATAAACGATATCTTTGTGAAATGCGTTTAGCTCCAGCAGAGCATCCTTCATCACCTGGAGCTTCTCGCGCTCAATAGCCAGTTTCTCCTCCTCTATTTGAAGGAGCATATCCGAATGGCTGCTCGATGCCTTCCTTTTTGTCTGATATTTTGAAATCGGCGATGGGGATAGATCCTCTAGGTGCTCCTCCACCTCCTCATCTTCGAGGGCTTCTGGAATATTGGGAGAGGGAGATCGCGTTCTTTTCATGGCTTTGTTTGCAACAACTTCATTATCATTATCAGATTCATTGTCATGGTCCGCGGCCATAGATTCGTCTTTTATTGAAGGCGATTCTTCAGGCTCATACTCCCCATCGCTGAACAGAGCTTGAGCTGTGAAATAAGCGTATTTTAAAGATATAACTTAATAAACTGCGTTTATTGCTGTATGTTACCTGGATTTTCGGCGATAATGTCCTCAAAGACATCGACGGCTTTTGTGCCAATCAGAAGTGCTTGGAGCTTATGGAAGTGTTCCCACTTGGATGGAACTCCAGTTTCTCGAACTCTCTCAGCTTCTATCCTGTAAATTACAATTACTTTAACATTTGGCATGCAAAATATAAGATATAAGTAAAACATACCGATACTTTCGCGACAAATTGTCCATTTTGGTTTTAAGCTCCGTGTGACTGGGTCCAAACTGGCTCATCTGCTTAGCCATTTGCCGGTAGATGAGGACATTCTTGGACTCGCCACGGAAATCCTTCAAGTGCTGTGCCCACAGTTGCAACAACATTTTCTCCGCATCCTTCTTCCAAACGTGCCGCTCCGTTTTTGTGTAGTAGTCCTCAAATTTATCCTTTTTGGGCAATGGGGAGTTGCCATTGGCTCGGTTCGCTGGCTCAACGCCAACTTTTTGTGCGACGTTCGTCTTTGTGGTTCGCTGTGCTCCCGCTTGGGGTTTGTCGTCGAGTAGCAGGGCGTGGAGTGAGCTCCTCATGCGTGGTCCTGGCTTTCGACGCTCTGCTGTTATTATTTCCTGGAACAATCAATTGGTTTAAAAATGTTAAATTGGGAATAAGGATATTTGCCATTGGCCCAGATAGAACTTCTATCGTACGGGAAATTCATTTTAATAGAACTCATACATAAATGATTTCAAATTTGATACTCTTATACTCCTAAGATATATGAAATATTCGGACATCCTAACAAATCTCATTTAGGAGTGCAAAACCTCACTATTCTGATGTAGGATGTAAAGGTAAACAAGTCAATCAGTGCCGCAATGGGATGGGTAAACAAGGTGTCTAGTGTATCTGTGGCTGTACTCCGGAAAACGAATCAACTATCCCAAACAACGAGGCAATCAACCAGATAAGCATTAGGTAGCCATGTGGGGCGTGGAACTCACTTCCTCCGGCTGCGAGTCCTCCGCCAGGAAGACGGTCTCGTAGAATTTCTCGTATTCCGATTTTGGCGGGAACGACTGAGAGGCAGTGGCTTTCTTTTCGGCAGCATTCCTGCTTTGTATGCGACTGTTTAGGGCGATTCGCTTGCTCCTCGGGCCGAGGAGTGTGTTCCGCGCATTTAGTGGCGCCTCCTTGGCGCCACCGGCATCTGAACTCGTTCGCGACGGCATTATGTTGTGCTCCGCGTTGTCCAGCACTTGCTAAATGCAATTGTTTTGATTTTATTATGCTAATCGTGCGAAAAATGTCTTTTGTAATTCCTCACGTTTGTTGTCGTCACTAGAGGTGTACTAAGAATCGATAGCTGTGCAGTACTATCGATGGTTGCTGCGGGGGCATTTCTCAACACTGGCTATCGTCTTGGGTTATCGATAAGTTGCCATTAATACGCAGCCCTGGCTGGCGTGGCGCGCGATTTAAAAATTTCTATTTGGTAAGACTTTAGATTAACTTGATTTGGCTTTTTAAGTTAAGTAGTTAAGAGTTCTTGCTTCAGTTATGTTTCCACAACAAGACTTAATGTAGTAACACATGTCTCTTTCAAACTAATTTTTTTGCGTAAATTATTTGACTGCCTATATAAATGAAATATTATTAAAATTAAAGTACATTTCATGTACGTTTGTATTTATATTGGTTAGGCACAGTCCGTAATACAATAAAGACAATTTAATTTAAATGAATTGATGTAGGGACAATTACCGCAGATGTTTGCCCATGTGCATTTCGCACGCACTTTTAGCTAATCAAGCTGGGTCAGTTGGCATTTGCCGCAGCAAATGTATCTGCATCTGCGACTGTGAACAGCATCTGCATTTGCATCGGCATCTGTATCTGTATCTGGATCTGGAAAAAGCACAAGGCACAACGGACGACGGCAATCAGCGACAATTGCCCAAAGATTGCGACTAATGGTTATAGTTGGCCCGACGCACGTCGTCGCATCAGACAGAAGGTGCCTGTGGGAGACTTTCAACCGGTTTCGACTGATTCGCCTGTCTTCCGACTTTTGCACTTTTCACATGAAGAAAAATTGAACGAATCCGACCAACAATTGGGTTACTATATTTCAATGTGCTACATTTGCTAAAACAAACCAATTCATCTGGGAAAGATTTCAGACATTGTTCCACTGATTAATACATTTTGATTAAGCTTGATCGAGTACAATAAATCTTAAAATCCACCTTGTTTAATTTTTAACCCCTAAATGCCAAGCACCCGAGAACTCCTTTTATAAATCTTTTTACTCATTTTTCTCAGTGCAGTATCCTGGCTCCTGCTTTTCGGCCGGCTGCAAAAGTTTGTGGCTCGTGCTCGGTGATTGCCAGCTGCTTGTGGCCAAAACTTATGGTTTAGCATTTAACCTGTCACTTAATCGAAAAAGCTGCCCTCTGCCATCCAGAAGTCTCTTTTTTTTTAATGACTTTTGGCTCGTGCCGCAGCAGCAGCTGTTGGAGCAAAAGGCTCCAGTGGTTTTCCACTGTTAGATGGCCCAGATAAGAAGGAATATCAGGGCAATATTGAAAGCACTTTAAAGAACACCTAAAAATAAAGTAAAACCATAGATTGAATTTACCATAAAATCAAAAAGGGATATCTTGAATATATATATAAATAACATCATATTTTTATAGCAGAATTATTAAAGTTATAACATCATATTTTTATGGCAGAATTATTAAAGTTACCACCTAGAAACGTGTAACAACTTTCTTAGTAGGAAATCTGCAACTGGGACTCCATTTCTGTACCGATCCCAATCCAAATCCAATTCAGGCAGCCGCACATAAAGTTGGGGATCCAACTGTCTTGTTGATCGTAGCTTTCCTCATTGTGTCGAGCCAACTTAATTGTTTCTTGCGGTTGCTGACATTGTTTCTTTTTTGCCATCAGCTCGGCAACCCCACCGCATTTGGAGGAAAAAACCCGACAACTGTGGCCATGACTTTGTGCAACTGGCGACATCACAGCCACTGTTCGACACTCAAAGAAAAAGAGCTCAATAAACTATAAACTTTCAATTTTTGAACCATATTTGATGTTTTGTATATTTGATATGCTAACAATTAAGTTGCATTAAACTTATTCATCTACAAAAAGAGTGAATGTTATAGAATGATTCTGAAGGCAGACTGCACATATTTTTTGAAGTGCATGAACATTAACAACTTGCCGATGGCCTCATGGCATCATTATGAGACGGGCTCCGAAGTTGAGACTGGGCGAAACCTTATTTGTTTGGCGCATAATTTAAGTTAAAGCCCGTGCAATGTCGCATTGTTGAATGTTGTCCGTTGTCTGTTGCATGCTGCATGCTGCAAGTTGCATGTGCTGCATGTTGCCAGTTGGTCGCTCGTTGTTGCTGGCCTACGCGTTTTGTTGCTGCCAATTGATGGCCAGCAAAAGACAATTAAATGAAATGAGGATTCATGCGATCATCCAAACGAAAGGCAAAGGGACTGAAATTCATTTTATTTATTTTCAATGCAAATGAATGTGAATTATAGCAAGTCCATTTATTTCAAGGGAATCAAGTAATGTTGTGTAGATAATAGATAGTATACTTTAAGATCCAACATATTGTTATTATTAAAGAGACACACTATAGTCATGGAATTGTTATCTAAATAGTTTTAGACACTTAAGTTTTGTTAACAACCAAGTCCTTTTTAATACTGAGTTGCTTTTTATTGACATGGAAATCTAGAGCTAATTTATATTTATTTTTTGAGTGTACTGACGCCTTGGCCCAATCCGAATCCGTTGGATATGCCTGCTGGCGCTTGATTGCAGGTTGTCATGGGCTCGGCGCACTCGACGCGCATCCATTCTTAGTAGTCAGGAGTGACAGATCCACATAACCCCACATTGCCACATTTCCACATATCCCCACATGCACATCCACATCCACATCCACATCCTATGGATCCCCAGCCATCGGAGTGTGTATCTCTCGGATTGCATTTATGTTGGCCATGTCCCTTTGCTTGACGTGGGTCGATGTCGGTCCGTTCTTATGTGAGTGGTTCCAACTGGTTTTGGGATCAGCAGGGTGGTATAGGTGTACCCACAATTTGCTGGATCGTATTATATTATTGCATTTTGCATCTTTAAATCGACTTCGGATCATGGTAACAGCTTTGCATCCATGCACAGAAAATATTTGACTATATATTACCCAGTTAATACAATAGGTAAATATAATAGAACAAAACAACATTTTGCACAAAGTTATAAAAAGATCTTTTGTTTATATACTGTTTAATTTTACTGGAACATGTATTTCATATAAGATATAATCTTTGAATATGTCTTTAACACATTTGGAATGGTGTGTGAAGTGCAACGTTTCTATAAGCTTGAGCTATTTCTTTTATTGTAAGATATTTATTTAATTATTTTTAACTTCGTATTTTGAGCCACACTTTTTTTTCGGTGCACATCATAACTATATTGACACAAGTCTGGCCGTAAAGAAACATAACTTATGCGGCCTGTGTGCGGTGCACCACCACGTGTGTGGGTGGGTGGTGCAGCCAGATAAGATATGTGCATATGGCTGCCTAAGCCGAACAAAATCTGCATAAATGTGCCGCAGCTGAAGCGTTTCAAACGAGGCTTAAGTGCTTTTTTTTGGCCCAAAGAAGTCGCCGAAACCGCGGACTTGGGAAAAATCAACGGGTTTCACAACATTCAGAAAGGCGGAATATTACTTTCACATGGCCAACTATTAACCAGGATGTTTACTTAAGTTTAAGTACACATTACCTGGTATTTAATGAATTTTAAGTGAATAATTCAAGGGTCTAGGAAGATATCAGTTTACACCAGCTTATTGGCAACAACTAGAAGCGATGTCTGTTAAATTTTTTATTAACCAACGTAATTAGTACCTCCAGCGAAATTTATGGCATACTCACTCCAACAGGATGAAGTTGTTTTTGAGATAGCAGCTACACCCAAACTCCATTCATACGTAAGACATACATTTCAATTAGGCGGACAAGCCCAGCAAATCAGTTGACTTCGTGGGCTGAGCTTAACCCAATTTACCCGACCATCTTGCGGCGGCCTAAAAGTTCTGGGAAAAGAAGAATAACAAATAATTTCCTATGGCTATCAACTCAATCTAACTGTGAACAACATTAAACGAGACTATCCCGCCTTATGTAAAAAGTCGGGCTTGGAGATAACCAATGGAGATTCTTTTGAGGGGGGAAGATCCCCAAAAAGCAGGAAAGTCGACTTTGGGATACCTAGAATTACATATGTATGTATGTAAGTATGATAAAAGTCAAACCATTTTATAAATAACATGTTATATTAAAATAGAAAATGTTTTTATATACAATGGTTCTTAGTAAAATATATTTATCATATAACATTATGCATACTTAAAAGGTTTCTTAGAGAACCACAAGTTCATTTAAGGTCTTTAAATAATATTTAATATTATGTTATATTTAAGAAAATACTTTTAGAATTTTCTTTACTTTTTTTCAGTAATTCCCCTAACTCCAAGTTGGGCAAAAACTAATTTGATTTTGAGGAAAGTCAATTAAGCGTAGAACCCGCTCAAAACACAAAACCAATAAGACGGCTTATCAGAACGATTGAACGTGCCCCAAACAGTTCGCGGCCATTGAAATTAATTACGTGTGTGCACTGGAAAAAATTCAAAGTCCTAAAAAAAAAACAAAATACAATAATTCATATGCAAATTTATTTAATATAAAATTTAAATACATTTAAAATAATATTTATTTCTTAATTTTTAAGCAGTATATGCATATATGCGTTTAAAAGTATGCAATACCTATTCTACATATCGTAACCATATCTTTGAACTCAAAGTATCTACATAATTGGCAAAAAAAAAGTTTTTCTTAAAGTGTGTGCAAGGGGGAGGGGGTTAGACGGCGACAAGGGAACAGTAGCCGTTAAAAGTTTAATGAGCTGGAAAGAGGAAGAAAACCCCCAGCTACAACAACCACAAAATCGACCGCAACAACAACAGGAACCAGAAGAACGCTAAACAAAAACAAAGAACGATCGAAAAGCGCGTTTGTTTTGATTGTGCGACAAGGACAGCGACCCGAAAGAGCGAACAGCAACCGAAGAAGGAGCCGCAGAAGAAGTGAAAGAAAGAAAAACGATGGAAAACGCGACAACGGCTTTTAATTTAAAAAGTTGCTGCTGCATAAGTGCATAAAGCATAAGGCGTGCGAAAGAGATGGAGCACCGCCAAACAAACTGGTTTTACACACCCACACACAAACGCATACTCACACACACACGCACTCTTATTGTTCCAAACACTCTCTTCTGTGTAAAGACTCTCTTTGCAAAGACTTACCCACGAATCTTTCCGTTGATCTGCTCTTTGGTCAATTCTCTCGGCCTAAAGCTCTCTTTGTGTTTGTGTTGTGCAAAACATCTAAAACTATTTATATTTTTAAAAATATAAATGAAAATTTTTAATATTAAATATTAATACATATTATTAAATATTGTCAATAATAATCTAGAATAAAATCTATCAATTATTAAGGTAACTATGTGGATAAAAAACCGATCTTAACTAAAGATTTAATCAAGGCGAAACAATCTATGTTTATTTATAGTTTTAGTAATAAATAAATTAAGATTACTAGTATATAAATGTACCTAAGTGAGTATTTCATTTATAAGAAAGATTTCCCTAAATGTAGCTAAGCTATCCATTTAAAAACATGACCTAGACAACATTTTTGGATTGCTCTCAAGTAGGTAAAAAACTTTTGGACTTGATTCACTAACAAGACAAGGTAAACATGGATGTTACATGTTACTACAATATATTAAAAAAAAAAATTAACTGTTCAGTAGAATATATCGTAATCTTAAAAGATTAAAGAAAATGTATTCCTAAACATGTTAGTTTAAGGTTTCTAATGGTAATAGAATGGCAATTAATTTCCTGTTATTATGACATCTCACCGCATTTAATGTTCATACATTTTCTACAAAATTTTCCCATTTTCCTTCCCCCCGTTGACCCAACTAGACTTTCATTTCTTGTCGCCATCACTGGACAGCATCCCAGATCTACTTAGACCATCTTTTCTCTTGGCTGCTTTATGGGGCTGCGACACGAGCCGGAAAGTGGGTTAAATTAATAAGTTTAGGCGGTTTCAGTTCACTTTTGGGCCAAAACTGGCGTCATCTTTTTGGCCTTTTTGCCAATCTTTTGGTCGGCACCAAAGTTCCTTTTTCCCGTCTTAAATCGTGACTCGTTTTGCGTGCAGCGCCAGAAAAGCAAAAAAAAAAAATAAAAGTTTGCGGCACCAGTTGATATAATTGTTCGATTGATAAAGTTGGCAGCGAGCTGAGAGCCAGCAAAGTTGGTCTAATTTATTTGTGCCTTAAAGTCGCCGCCCCCCATTATCGTTGGCTTTGCTTGTTGGTCAGCAGAGCGCCATAAAATCGAAAAAGCCCCATAATAATAAAGTGGCACCCACGTAAACCACCAGTAGTCTGGCATGCACTGACCCCATAATTCTCGAATTTTTGAATTCTCGGGCTTAATTGATTGACTTCAGGTATGTTGGTGGGTGGATGAGTGCTGGGCGATATGCAAAGTACTTGGAGCCCGCTGTGTGTCTTGGAGCCCCACACTATCTGCTTCTGATATAGGTCTATATCTTTCGACTTCCTAAAATGCGCGACAGTTCTCGGTTTTCGATTTCGTTTATCTCGCTTTCTTGTTTCTTTGTGTTTATATCGGCGAACTTGAACTTAAAGCGGCTTTTGTGCAAACAATGTATTATTTCCTGTAAACAATCATAATCGTTTTCGTTAATATCAGCGGGGGAATTTATTTGAAACTAATAACTCCGATGGGTCGGAATTAAGTGCATTCTTCACTGTACGTTAGGGCATTGCGACACTTCCAAGGTATTTTGAATAAAATCAAGGAATTTTAATCGAATTTTGTAAGTTTTTTTTTTATTTATCAAAAATTGTTTAATTTATGGGATGTGGGTTTACACAATTAAAAGTGGATATAAGGAAAATGTTTATGAAAATCATTTGTATTTTTAAACGCGCACTTAAAAACGGCTTCTAAATAATTTGTGGTTAATAGTAAATATTTTATAAATTTTTATTTGTAATATAAGAATTATGTTTACAAATCGTATGTAACCATCTGATGTTGCATCTGATTGTGCTACTCGCTATTTGAGAAGAGAAAGTTCATGCCACATGCCCCAACATTATGTGCTACTAATATGGAGCTGAAGCCGGCACAGAAAATAATTTTTACTCAAAATAATACTATATGATAATAATAATTAATAATAAAAGAAAGTTTTTATATAAGCTTTTACCTTGTTATTACTCACTGATACATATGCAGAATGCAATCTTTAAAACCTTCTATTAATACTTATATCTGGTAGATTTTTCTCTGCCCCATGTGTCATCTGTGGTGCAGTTCAATCGCCCGGAGACGACGACTTGTCACTGCAACTTGTGGAACCGCATCGCACTGCATCACCGCATCGCTTGTCACTAAATTGACCCATTTCGGAGCTTAAGGCGATGCCACAAAAGATGCGGCATGGAGCGAATGGGGTGAGGAGAGGGGAACCAGAACCAGACTGACGGGCCTAGGAGCAGATTCTTGGGCGGCGATGGGGGAGGCGAGTCTCGGCCAGTTGCACTGACTTGTGCATGTTGCAACATGGAAGTGAGGTACAGCCGATCTGTGCATTACATGTGTGTGCCTGCAAACATTCTTTTGGGGCACTCAGCAACTCAGTAACTCAGTAACTTAGTAAGTCGGTAAGTCGGCGTCGCGAATTCTCCGGCTGACCATTGCATTCTTATCTTAATATGCACATTTCTTCTTCGTGCTTCTGGTTCTTTTGGATCTCCGGATCTCGCGGAGCGCTCTTACGTGCGCTGCTTACTTACGAGCAGCTTTCTTCCCAGTCACCACCCTCCCACCCTCCCATCACCCCGTATCCCCACCTCCCCACGTCTCCTCATTAGCAAGCCGGGTAACGGTGCACATTGTTGGCGGTTATGCAACGCCATATAAGATGGCAGTGGCCCCCAAACAGTCGCGGTCAAAAAAATGGCATTCCCAACCTAAATTCAGATTTCATTTATTATTTACTGCACAACTGTAATTATTATATATTTTTTTACCAAGTTAAATTATCTTGAATAACTGTGATTTATTTATTTTAAAATGTACTACAACTATACGAGTTTTGATTCACTTATAAGCCTCAAAATATATCTCTCAAATATAGTTAAACAAATTTGTATATAAAATAATCCTAAGTTTTTCAATAATAACGTTTTCAGCTCTGTTTTCCTTGATCACTGGGTAATGACATAAATTTCCCAGTCACTGAATCGTTTATTGAGGCCCTAATTATGCTGATGAGTTCGCTTTGCCAATTATTATTATTCTGCAATTTGCAGGCCGGCAATTTTCAAAATCAGCGTATGGAACGGATCAAAATTCTGGGTTTGGATATACATTTTTTATATTAATATTAAGCCAACCTATTATTTACGAGTAATGAAAAATTGATTAGGTCGAGATTTTTATTCTAAAAGTTTCGCTTTCTAAAGCCAAATAAAAGAGAATTTGATAAATAGTCACATGCTTGTTACCCAATTTCATTTCAAAAACTTTCTCAATTTAACCCACTTTTAAGCACTGATTAATAACATAACCCATTTTCATTTGAATCTATGTCGAAAACCAAACAAATTCGCAGGCCAGCATAAATCATCTGCCTTCGTGGCTTTTGTCTTCCAGCAGAGACCCATTTAAGATGGATGATTATGCCACCAGGTGACCCCAACCGCAAAAAAACTTACAGCAAATGGGATTATCTACAAATGAAATCATAATTTTTGCTGCAAAGACCAAACATACAACTTAATTATTAACTCTTTTCGGTTTTTCGGTTTTAATTTGCATAGTTTCCTGTGGCAACTAATTAACATTAATCATACGAACCACAAGTCGAATGCTCGAAAGCCGTACAAAAATTCACGGTCACTCTCACTCGGAATATTTGAAAACATGTGCTGAAAATGCTGAAAAAACCGGCAAAAATGTGCTGCCCGATTTAATGGACCGCGAGACATTCATCAAATAATTATGAATTTGTTTGGCCAGAGTTGAGTGAACCCAAACTGAGCTCATGATCATGGCAGAAAGACAACCCTTTAGGCCTAGGCAAACTCACTCGCAGTAATTAAGCACTGAGCTTGAAAATTATAAAAAAAATCATTTAGTATTCATGTATTCATTAGTGAGTCGGTAGTGAGTTGGTAGTGTTTTTTCTAACACAATTTTTGGGGGACCCAGAAAATGAAGCGGAAAGCACGCGATGTTGATCTTGGGTTGAAACAAGTTGTTCATACTTTGACACAAATAAATCCACTTTTGCTGTCTTGGAAAATGAGAATATTTTATGTTTCGTTGAAATATCTGATCGGATTTGGTTAACCCGCAGCAGGAAGTCGTTTCAAGGTAGCCAGATGCTGATTTGCATAATAGAAAGCCCTCTGCAATTGATTAGCTTCGATGGCAGAGATTTATTCTTTGATCTTGGCACATCTAATCGCCAATGGGATGTTCGCCTTTCAAATGTATGCCATTGTTTCGTTTGCCATTTTTTTTTATTTTTCCAACATTTTTTACAGCGCAATCTTGTCATTTTAGTGACACGGATTTTGTGATTTCTCATCAATGGCCTTACTTATATTTTGCAATTGTTTTTTACATTTCTCTTTTTTTTGTTTGTTATTTCTAAGTCTTAAGCTTGTTTTATGTGTGAAAGAGCGACTCGGTTGTTTTCTTAATGATTTTGTACATTTTTTTTGTAATTCTCATTGTACAATCATTGGGACATTGTATATTTGGTTTTTACTATTTTTTTCGGAACGTGAGATAGCTTTGGGTTGCGATGTTTGGGATTGCAAATTGGTAAAAGTTCGCAAAAGTGTGGGAAGAAATTAGAGATTTGGCGACTGCAAAATACAGTTTTTTCCAAAATATTCACTATATATCTCTACTGGAATTACCCACAAAGCTGGCTTACCCTGCATATAAGAAATTCCATTGCAATTCTTTTCTTTAATCGTTTTACTCCGTAAGTGAGCGATTGGCTAGGAATTTCCTTTATGCTCATGTGTGGCTACAAAATATCTTTTGCTCCATGGCAAGGCATTTATCTCAAGTGGAAAGGACAACGTACTGGTGGGGGGAAATCTGAAAAGGTGTCAGTTGAGATTGCGATTGCACGCAAATCGAAGAATTTCCAACGTGGGAAAACGAGTTCGACATCGCCCCGAAATCAAGTCAAGCTGAAAAGCGTTAAAAGCTTAAACAAACAGCCAGAGACACGGAGAGAAATAGTGTTGGCTTGGAGTAAGTATTACAATAATACCTGATAATAATATAATATAGTGAAAATATTACAAATTTATTCTATAGATTATTCAGATTACTTAAATCTACTTACATTTAAAGATATCAAATGAGTGAATTTTTCACGTGCATCGTTCCAAACGTTCCAATTGGCAAATCGCTCACGCGTTGCATGAATTGCTAAAGGAAAACCACAAAAGATACAAGATACAAGCTATCCAGCCATCCAAAGATACATTCGTTCGATGGTATCGATTGCAGCTCATCTGAGACACTTTTTTCGGCTACGATCGAATTGTTGCAATTTCCTACGATCGGCAATTTCCAGCGACACCATTAGCGAACCCCATCCATCGGCATCTTCGATCTGGCCAGCACTTAATTGTCTATAATTATGCATTAATGAATGCATCTGGCCGAGAGCACGAAATCATGTTTGAGAATTCTTGCATGAAACGTTGCATGCTCTGGCCAAGTTTTCCCCCTCACCCCCCTCCATTTTCCATCTAATTTCCTATGCAGATCGCATTTGGTGGTTGGAAATCGATAAATTCTCAAATTGCACGCTTCGATCGCATGTCGTTGATAATGATCGCTGTTCCAAATGCTCTTCTAGCTCCAAGTCATTGGCCATGGATATGGATGAGTATACTGGTATCATTTCGACTCACATCCAGGTGGATGTGTGTTTTTATCTGAGCCAAAACTTGTAGAGCTTTTGAATCATTTAGTTGAACTACTTTGCAATCTTACTTAAGCGCACATGTAGATACAGTATCTTCAGCTTACAGATACTTACAGCCTGTTGAACAGAATGCCGCTTAAGCTTTCATTCACTGTTACCAACAATATACATAAGAATGTGCATCTTTTAACTTATAGAAAGGAAAAGTAAATATGGTAAAATTAATATAGCTTTTTTCCAGCTACATTGTGGCGTATTAAACATTTTACATTCAAGCCTGGGAGCGAAAAGTCGCTTTGGTCAACTTGGCTGCCATTCGAAGTGGCTGTGGCCCGCACACATTCAACCTTCTCCACTAATTGCGGCCCACACAGCAACCGAACCTGGCCCAAAACCTCACCTCAACCCAATCAGTGTGAGTGCGAGTGTGAGTTTGAGTGCCAGTGCGAGTCTAAGTACGAGTATGAGTGCGAGTATGAGTACACACTTGCCTGCCCGCCCTGTGGCTGGAAAAACAATTTACCATTTTGCACGTTGGCGACAGATTTGCATCTGAGTTTGCAAGCACAATAAATTGTTAGCCATGGCAAAAGCAACAATGTAAAGTGCATACTTTAATGCGGCATTTTGTCTATTTAATTAAATTTTGATTAATTGTCAATGCGCCACGAAACGTTCATTAGTTATAATGAAAGATTGTGTGTGTGGGCCAGCCGAGCACTTTGTTTCAGTTGATATGGCTAAAAGAGTGTCACTGGGAGAGTTACACTGGAAATCCATAATTTATAAGAGAAGAAACGATTTATTTGATTGCTGATATAGGGAGATATGCATACAAATCGGGTTTGAATACATTTCAAAGTACCTGGTGCATGTACTTTGCACATTCTTAAAGAAAATGTTACAATGCCTTTAAATTAGAGAACTTTGAACATTTTTAAATATTGAATACAATCTTCTACAGACACGACTCAAGCTGATTATTAGAAATCACTTAGCGACGCCCCAAAAAATCGACTCAAATCGCTGTTCATCATTGACCTTATCGACATGCGACGCTGTTCAAGTTTTCAAGCTCAAATCAAGCTCAAACAAAATATTGCCATGGCTTTTGGCTTGCTGGCCATATGAAATGCGGCAAATGTAATTACCATAACAAATAAAAATATTCTCGCCTAATTGCCCAAAGACAAAAGTCGGCACAATGGCAAGTGATTCGATGTCGATATGGCTTCTATGGCTTTTGTGGGTAGGACCTTCAATTGGCCATTTCAATATGATCATTGCGGATCAAGACTATGCAAAAGATCAACTGCTTTTAAAGTCAAGGTTTCATTTACTTACCAATTTTTATTTTTTTGTTTTTGTGGCTGCATTCGGCATTGTTTTTTTCCTTGCCGCCATGCTATTCACAATAATTATTATAATTATTGAATTTAATAACAGAGCGAAAATACATTTTCGGGTTATTAAAGTTCTCGATAATGACTGGTAGAATTTTATTGGGCATTATCCATCAGAATGTTGTTTTTAAACACAATCAAATGCTAAGGAGTTAAATTGGTATTTATTGTTTTTTTAATGGGTGCTAGCAATTACTTGTTATATGTCTTATTTTGTGTTTAGCAATTGTAAAGCATTATAATTTGTAAAAAATGCTGTTTTATATTACCTTTAGACCGAAGTTCGCTTGCTCAATAGTGGGATTTTATAATGAGCGGTATCAGCAGAAATAACTCAATTTTTAGTTGCATTTTTACAGCCTTCTTTAATATATTTAATTTATTTAACATTTCCCACACTTTTTCTTTTCATAAATATACAAATTTGGTCAATGACAAAAACATCACTTTATGCACATCTTCGAATCCATTTTTCCCATTTCTGTTCAGCTGTTCAATCTTTTTGACCTTTTAAGCCTCGTCAGATTTGGCGATTGGCCATTCGCCCCACCATCTCTATATGGTCGATGGTATCTCGGCCTCTCAAGTCGCTAATCTCCACTGGTCAATTAATGTCCGCTTCGATTTCAACTTGAGCAGATAAAACGTCGAGAGATATTTTTGAAAATATCTTATGTGATTTGTTGGTCATTTTTTTCGGTTTTTTTTGTTTTTATTTGATTTTTACCTAATGTGCCGCAATTACGATCGGCGATTGGCATTTAATTAAAACAAATATCATGGGCTGGGGAAAACGCACTCAAGGGGGAACTGTCCGGCTTTGGGGTTTATCTTCAACGATATCGCGGATTTGACAGGTTTAGGTTTTTGTGTCTGACTTGCTGGCTGGCTGGCTGGCTGGATGTTTATTTATACAGTCGCCTGGTTTTTGTTTTAATCTGCAAAGATTTGCATTTCTGTCTGTGCAAATGATTTATGCTCCGCGATGTGGTTGTTGTTGTTCCTGCTGTCAGCGCCGTCGTCAAATGGATTTCCATCATATCTGCCATGGATTGTGAGCAGTCTCTGTGTTTTCATTGAATCCGGCAGCTTATTTGCCTTTCAATCAAAGCCACTCGGCCGAAGGAAATAAGTTTACATTTGGCTGAATTTGCTGATATATTTTTTGTGCCGTTTGATTTCGAGAGCCACTTCAATGCGACTTTGCAGTCAGTAAACCAGTTCCGGATTTCATATCGAAGGTCTGGGTCAGAGCCCAGAAAGTTATATAATCCGCATAGGAGGAATTTAGATGCAGTAAATTAAATTCAAACTATAATTTTGTAGAGGGAAATATAGCTATGATTTATATCACGCTGTTTGCCTAATCTAAAAATATGAATACCCCACTCTTAGGTTAATCCCAGCGAATATACCCCATTTCTCAATAGTTTCTCCCAGCGAATTTCACCCAACAAATGATTGCCATTCGCTGAACAAGCTGTAAAATGAACACAAATAATATGCAACAAACGCAGAGATATAGATATCGCATCTATCAGTGTAAAAGCCGCACCTTTGATAACAACATTACTTTTATTATGATGTATCTTCATGATTTCTGACACAAAACAAGCTAAACAAATTATTTTTAATTGCTACATGCAGCACAGCAACCATTTTCGCAGCGCCCGAGGAAAGTGTGAAAACTGGAGGAAATCTGCAGACTCCGCGAACGGCGAACGGGTATAAATAATAGAAACGTTGTCTTAGTCCGAAGATCGCCACTCGCGATTTAACTCGCAAGAGAGCGGCTGAAGAAACTCGAAGCTGCGGTGGCAAATGGCAAACATTGGCGAGAACACGAAGTACACTGGAAGAAAAAACACTAGTTGGAAAAAAAAACAAAAAAAAATTAAATAACTAGAGCTTATCCTGTAAGTTATTAGCTTAATCTTTTTAAAATATATATGATAACAAATAAATAATTTCCAAATAGAAGATATCTACTTCTAAGTTTTATACACATTTTAGTGAGATTTTAGATACCAATTCTTTTCTCAGTGCAGTGAGACCAAAAAAAGCGACATGATCACTATGAATCTTAGCTGCCCATGGTGTGTGTGTGTGCACAACAAACTCCACATGTGGTCGCATCGGATCGGATAGGATAGGATAGTATGGGATGGGATGAGATGGGATGGGATGGGATAGGATCGGATCAGATGGAGTGGCTTGGGGTCGGTGGGATTGGATTGGATGGGAGTGGATTGGATCGGAGTGGATTGGAGTGGAGTGATGACGTCGGCCACTTAAGCAAAAAAAAAAGAAAAGAAAAAAAAGAGAGAGAGTGCAGGCAACAAGATCTGCGTCACAAAGCCTGGTTCAACCTAAATGGTGTGGCATAAACAAACCGACGGGGGAAATCTTTATAGAGAAGCATTAGGGCGGGTGGAGTGGATCACTGGGAGTGGGAGGTACTTAAGTTGAAGGAATATGCATTAGAACTTGAACGTAAGTTAGCTAAAGTGGAGAATAATTTAGTTATACATAAACTAAAGGCAGTAAACTATGAGTATTAATATGCTTAAGTGTGAATACAATGAAGAAATGAATAAAGCAATCTTCCATCTTGACTGAGTGAAACAGCAGCTGAACTGAATTCATTTCCTTTGTTTTCGATCTGGAAGAGAAGCTTCTGTACTCTAAAAGACTGAAGATCGAAGGAAGAAAAGAATGGAAAAAGTGGAGGGAAAATTGAAAAAACAAAAATAATAAATTTGGAGAGGACCTTGAGTTAAATTGGATGGGGATTCTAATGAGTTCTGTTCTTTTGGGGCAGATAAAATCGCGAGGCCATGGGGGAAGGTCAAAAAAAGAGATCTTGGGAGGAGACAAGTGTCAACATTAATTTGTGGATGTCTGAATGTTAATTCACAGCGCGAATATCGCATAAATTTCGCATATGCACATTTTTTATCTCTATAAGTTATATCTTTTCGGTGTGCAACTTCGTGGCGGTATCTTTTCTGCATCGAGTCCGTCGTATTTGCCACTCCCTCGGCTCATCTCAAATTTTATACTCGGTTTGTTTGGTCTGTCAACTCGCATAAACAAACAATGTGCTTGACGCCTTTGCAAGCCGGGCTTAAATAATACAAAACAACAAAAAATACACAAATAAAACACCAACACCCATAAAACGCTCACAGAACGCAGCATAAAATTAAAATAATTTTGGAATTTTTGTTTTCATTCCGTTCGTGTTTTTGTGGTGTCATTTGTTGTCTCTTGCGGAACCTTGACTCTTCTCAAATCCTCTTCATGCCCAGCATGCAAATGTTCTGTTTTTCAATTCAGAAACACTACGCTTCAGTTGTTAAACTCCAATCGGTTATGTGGAATCGGGTAGGTTGGTGCTATAAAAATCAAAAAAAATCGGACCAATAATATTTCTTCAAGTATAAATTTGCTGGATACTAAATAAGTTGCTAGAAAATACATAAATAATAAGCATTTAGCGTATTAACATTTTGTTATTCCTTAATCTAATTTTTTATAAGTAGTTTTAAAGTAATGAATCGCTGATTTATATATATGTTTACTTTAAATATACGTATATCTATATACTGTTTTACAAAGTCATATATAAATGTTTTTCTACTTTGTTAGTTATCTTTATTTTATTTTTTATCTCTTTGCTAAATTAAATATAAAGTATAAGCACATACCGCAAGTAAACAGTTTATTTTTTAAAGTGTGTCATGTTTTCAATGCATTAAAATAACATTTTAAAGACATAACTTCAACAAGCTCTAAAGGCACACTTTTAATATAGTTTATGGGTTTGTCTAACATCTTTATCCAGAGACACCTTGTTTTTACCTCCAAGTGGAGCGTTTCGCTGCTGCTGAGTTAAATTTACGAGTGGTCCAAGTGCTTCAGATACCATTTATATGGCATATGGGGGATGCGAGGTGTCCAACAGTGGATTGCTTAAGCTTGAAATTAATGCGACATCCCGACTGCTCCGGCATCGATATTACAGAGCTCTTACAGCCCAGCCCATATAGAACTGCGATCCCAATCCCATCTCGGTTCCAATCCCTTTGCCAATCCCTGTTCATGTGCGCGAAGATGTTTGCATCTCGTGGATGCTTAAATTCTGCTTAATGATTTTTTATGAATTTATTGCCGGAGCAGTCGGCGAGCAATTTGCGCATGCGTTGCCTCCAATGAGCCCGAACTGAAAGATGAGGGGCTTAAGAAAGGGATTCCTCAAGGGGACAGTCCACATAATCCAAAGGATGGCATACTGAAAGAAACCAGGGTTTAGTATGGTTCAAAAATTAAAAAACACTAATAAAAATATGCAAAAACATCCTTAGATAGTTAAGACATTCTTATTCACTTATGGTAAAGTATTGATATATCTAATTAAAGATCGAAACACTTGATATGGATTTTAATATGTCTTAAATTTATAATAAATACTATAGATTTAATATTTAGAGAACATGCCACATATAAAAAAAAGTTTCTTGGAACAAATTTTTTAGAAGCAATTAAATCTTTGAGGGAATTTCCCTGCAGTTTTTATTTACATATATTTTATGACTTAATGCTGTATTTTTTCCGACTGCTGGTGCGAAAAGTTTTTCGCAGTTGAGGGAAGTGAGGAAAGTCGCGCTGTTCTTCTGCTGTTGATTTCTGTTTCTGTTTGTGTTTTTTGATATTTTTTGTTTTCCGTGGCATGAGAGAAGTTTAAGTGGCTGCCTGCCGCATGCTGCACGCATATGGCGAGTGTTTGCAACGCCTACTAAATCATCTGGCAGCATGCCTCACATTTGCTCACATTTGCTGCCTCAGCAGAAATGGTCGGCGATGGACTAAAATGTTGCCATACGCTGCACTTCCGCTTTAATAACACTCAGCTTGTGAATAAATACCATCATGTGTATAAATAGTGCGTGTATTTCGTATCTATGTGCCAGTTTTGCTATTCAATGAATGCCGCCGCATTGTTTCGAATGTAAAACAAAACATCTTTTAAACACAGCCAGGCTGTCTCACAAAAAATCCATCACATATGCTGGCAAAAGATCGGAGTTTCATGGAGCTTATAAGGTCGTGTTAAACCCAGAGATGTGAAATGGTGTTTCCTGTGTGAACTTTGCGGAATATTAATATTAAAATAACCAAAAGAAGATGGATTGTTTTTAAAGAGTTGGGGTAGGAAATAAAAGTAGCTAGCGGGTAATTTAAGATTAACTTCCCATTTCAATCACTCTATAATTTACATAAAATTAAAATTAAGTTGATAACACTAGAACTTTTACCTTCTCGACCTTCGCTTGATTTGTTTTTTCTACTTTCTTGAGTTTGTTTCGTGGCTGTTTAAGCGAACTGGTCTTTTGTAACTTTTTGCAATATTTTTCATAATTTACAATGTGCACGTAAGCGTGCAGAGGTGAACCCAAAAAAGCCACCCAAACCAGAAGGTAAACTTTACTTTTAACACTTATTTTTTATCCGAGTGTGCTGAGGTGATAACTAAGGTCGTGACAACTCAAGTAATGCGAAAGCTTAAAGCGGAGTAATTGACATAATTTACATGGGAAGCAGTGCGATCCGGATGCGACCTTCAGAAAGCCCACAAAACTGTGCCTTAAATGGCAAATGAAGGGCCGCCCGGCTGTTTTGGTGTTCAGAGACCCAAAACATTTTTTTTGGATTACCGAAAATGACCAAAAAAAGCGAGCGATAGACAAGTGAACGACCCTGGGGCGCCTCTGCCTCTCATCTTTTTTATAATTGTTGAATTTTTTTGACCAGCGCATGTCACTTAGTTTAACATTTTATCGGGCAGCCGTGTTGAGATACAAATTGACATGCCGAGATACTTGTACACTGGAAGTGAGCTGGAAATCTGAAAATGATTGCAGCGAAGGCGAAGTGGAAACCCGATACGCCTTCCAAGCTCGTCTCATATGCAGCGGCCATGTGAATCCGAGATGCACGGGCGTTTTGGCCACTCGAGCAACTTTTTGTGGCAGCCAAGTGCAAAGGCGGTGTCAATTCGCATTGCGATGGATTCCAATCACACGCATATCACTTGCCACTCCACTCGAATCGAATAAACAAACGCATAAATATTCCGGATCGGCGCTTAAATGGCAAATTGAGTATATCAATCACTTATTCGGAATAAAGTGCAAGGTGGCTTGAAAATAGGGAATATTTCAAATGCCTTAAAGAGTTAGTAAGAAAGAGCCTTAGATAAAAATATATTATTCATATATTTATATACTTGTAAACTATTGAATAAACATAATTAAAACAATGTTGAGTTGAAAATATTTGTTTAAACTATGAATTGAAATTTGAATTATTATAAAAACTGAATTATTTAGTTTTGAAAATCGTTAGTTTTCAAAATGCTTTTCGAAATCTGTAAACTTTTAAATAAACTGAGCAATATTGATGGGAATTAAAAATATCCCGAAGCATACAATTTCACACTTTTCCCGATCAAGATAATTCGCTGAGATTAGCCAATTTCTTCAGCATACTGGCATTTTCTCCTGGCGTTTTTTTGAGAGAAAAGTGTTGCCAGCATCAATCAAGGCAATTTCCAATGCGCTCAAAGCGCTGCCAAATGCATAAATCATCAGATTGAAAGATCCCAAACTTGGCTTAGATCTAAAACAGCCAAACACCAAAACGGACAAAAATGTGTGGCCCAACGTACGGCCATAAATCTCAAGATTCATTAGGTGCAACTGAAAATTGAACTGAAAGCGGCTTCGGGTGCTGCTAAGATTTTTGGCGCGTTTTTAATGCACAGAGAAAAACAGTTGGTAATAATTAAATAAGAAAAAAAAGTCTATATTATTGGCATTAAAAGATACCATTCAGATATATGCTTTTAATCCATATAAAATAATAACTTAAGTTTAATCATATTTTGGCTGCTAAATATTTTTCCTGTGTACCTCCACCCACCCCCTCTACACACACACTGTGCGACCTTCAAATGCTCCACCAACACACACGCATTTGGGGGAGAGAAATCACGCCACTCTTGGAAATTGGCAACAGGGAAGCGGTGTTGCCAATCTTCTTGGCTACATGTTGCAAGCCCGGCTTGATGGAAACTTGGCCCAACGGATGAACACGCACCGTCAGCTGAGCTCATTTGACTGGCGGTATCTTAACCCATTGAGGATCATTGCTCCGAAATCAGACAGTACTTAAATCGTAATTAAACCTTCTAAATCGAAAGAATTTCTACGAATAAAATATAAGTATTCAACAATATCAACAACTATGTATATAGGTAACATAAAGTCTATTACATTTGAAATTAAATTATTTTAGAATATACTGATTTAAACCAAAACAAAAATTCTATTCATGATGTTTACCTAGATAATTTTGTGTGCAAAATTTATCAAGCTTTTTAAAAAATGATATCATTTTTAAAAATTGAGATCTTATTTACATCACTGAGGACTTATTTAGCATTCATGCAATCGTTGGCATTAAAAATGGGTTAATTCGAGTTGGGTTTACCTGGAGGCAAAGGCAGCTCCGTGGAGATCGGTAACATGTTTTATGCATCCGCAACAAATTTATATACAAACATATACGTATGTATGTATGTACATACATAGCTGTGTATATAAGCCACTTGTGTGCTGCAGAAAAAATAGCAACAACAGCGAAATACTTTTAAAGGTAACCGATCAGAAAACAAGCGAAATAAAAATAATGGCGAAGGTCGTTCAAAGGCAATGCAAACCTTATGTTTTCTTTTTTATGTTTGGCGTGTGTGTTTTTGTCGTTTTATCGAACGTTACTTTTAATTCTCAGAAGTTTTTGCGAAGGACGTTCGGAGATTTTTTTACGGGGTTTCCTTTGATGGCGAGCTTGATAGAAATGTGGAAGCCAGCTTTAATCCTCAATTGAAAAAAATTTAGTAATAAGCTTTTAACTGGGCCCAATGAGTTAAGATAGATGTTATTAATTTAATAAATTAATATATTTTCCATTTAACAGTGCCAAAGCATATTTAAAAATGGTTTGTTTCTAAAACGACTTGAAAAGCATTGTAGAACTCAAGAGGTTTTAAAATAATCACTCCCAACACAACTATATATTCATTCAATTCAATTCATTTCTATAATTGAATGTTTGTTAGTTTTAAACATTTTTTTCTTTACATGTGCATAATAACTAACTCATTTTATCCCTACAATAAAATGTATTTTATTATTGTTAAAAGAAACCTTTTATTCACTAACAAAGAGCATGCAGACTTCGTTCTTGTCGCCACGTAATTGCTTGCAAATTTGCCCCGAAATTTACTTACGGCAGTTGGGTGCTGAGATTTATTCACGAAACTGAGCGACGTTGATAAGACCGCTGCCTAATTGCTCCTGTACCGGACGTCAACGCAGTTTTCGATTTTCAAAACCATTTTGGTTGACTTGTTTTTTTGTTGGGCGATTTCGGTGTCGGGTTGGTTTGTTCCCATCATAAAGTTGTCGACTGGTTTCCTTTTTTTGGCATCGACGACGACGAACCGTTTCTGTCAGTCAGTTGAGGCGATGCAAGGCGAGGCTGGGATTTTCTTTTTGCCATTTTGTGTAATTTATTTTTTTTTTTGATTTCATTTTATAAACATTTCATTTGGGCAGTAGTTTGTGGCTGGCTCGTTTTTTCCCCGTGGAATGTGGGTCAGCTGCGACACTTGGCTGACCACGGATGTGCCTGAATTTTGGACGCCGATTGGAATTGGGTTTTGGTTTTGGAGCACCTGGGATGTGGATCGGTAACCAAAGCTTACACGGTTAATGCCTGGATGTCGGACACGTATGACTGCCGGTTTTGTGGTCCACCAACATGGTCTTGGATAAGAGGTGTCAGTTATCGCTGGGGAATATGAAACAAGTCGACCACGCTGCAGCTTTCTGTCCTACATAAATTTCAGATCGAAATTACAGTCCGTCGACGGCTGATGTATTACGCTAATGGACAGCTTAATGTGCTCGAATCAGAGTCTGGGTTTATTAATGAGTTTATCTGCCGGAACCCGTAATCATGTGCGCTTAAAAGGGAGAAATTTCGCTGAAAAACTATACCTATATTAAAGTGATTTAGGCGCAGCAAAGGTATAGGCATACAGAGTGTAAATCTAATTTTAACAAGCTTGTTGTTTAGGTATTTTAAATAAAACATTGGAATTAAAATACAATTCTACAGTTTTGTATAATATTGTTTATAATTTCTAGATTGAAATCAAAAGTAGCATATCAAATTACAGTTCCGTAACCTTAAACCTTCAACTATCTTAGCAGAGATCTTTGACTTAACCCCTGAATATTGAAACACATAACCCGACCTCGACAAAGGTTGGTAAAGTTGATTGAGACAACTAACAAATTATCATATCTGTCAGTTAGCCATTAGCTCGATACGAATTCAGAATAAATAAACCTGATGTTAATTACATAACCATATATGAATGCATGTTAAGCGATTCCCGGTTGACATGGCGCCTAGGTTTAGAATTTAGATCTTGCCCCAGACAAGTTCTGTGTAAAATCTTTTGATTCGATATGCATCGAAACTAATTGCCTTGGAACGGAATTTAGTTATTACCATATCAACGGAAATGGAGCCAAAGAGAATAATACATGGCAGCACTAACATATTGTGTAGCAAATGCACTACAAAAGAAGAATCAATTAAGAAAACAAATATTTCGATATAGATCTAGTTGATATAATAATAATTTTTTAAATTTACTTATAGAATTATTTAATTGAATATTAGTAATATTCATTGTTCTTCTGTAAGGGTAAAATATGTGTCGCAGCATTGATAGCGAACTATGTTACCATTTTCCCTGGAAGAACAAAAGTAACCATTGGAGTTTTAAATCTCTAGTGTTTTATGTAAAACTTGAAAACAAATGTGGCGAGACAAACGAAAGTCAATTAAGGTTCGATTGCTGAGGCTGGAACACGCCTTCGAGCGTATCTATCTATCTATGTATCTATCTATCTATGTATCTGGTCGTTGCATAAACACTTTGCGGCCGGCAGGGCGAAGTTGGGGGCGAATAAAAAATAAAAACTTTCTACAATTATTTTCAATACTATTGAACTTTTCTTCTACTTCACGCTGATTTACGCAACTTTCACGGCAGCCACCAAACAGCCACAAAATAAAAAAAACAAAAACGCCAAGCCTCAACCAACAAATTTATGGCCACAACAGCAGCAGCCGGCTCAAATCGAAAAAAAAATAAAATAAAAAAGTTGGAAAAAAGACGCTGCTCAATGGCCCACGCAACTGCAGTGGAGGCAGAAACAAAAACTAAACCCTTTAGGAAATTTGTACAGCAAAGCCACGAAAACTGGCGACTCTCGCCGCATAAATCCGTTTAAAATCGCTGGCCTGGCCAACACCGAAACTGCAACTGCACCTCCAACTGCAGGCTACATCTTAAACTCAAACTCAAACTCGAATCGGAATCGAAAAACTGCAACACCAACGCAGAGGCCTCAAGTTGGGTTTTATTTTAAAGCTTTTTTTTCGGCAAAGTGTGCGGGCGGCACAGTGGGCTCCATAGCTAATGGAAATGGGTTGAAATCGGAGAGTTCATGGCGCTGTTGATTTACACTTTTTGGAGTTTTTGGGAGCAGTAAGCAATTAATAACTATAAGCGATGATTTATGGGTGTCAGAGTTAGTTTTTCAAACTAAGATTTACAGCTTCTCACTTTCTTATTATTTTGTAATATTTCAATATTCACATATCTTTGTTTTTATCAATATGCTTATAGGAATATTATGTGAATATTAGTTACTGAAAATCAAGAATTTACAAGTAAATTATTTAAAATATTAACAGCTTCTATTTTTTATCATTTTATCTTCTAGTATTGAATGAATGATTCTTAAACTCAATCGGTAATAGCTTATATATTGAATATATGTAATACGAAATGCCTTTGTCTGGCTGCCTAGAAATTCTATTCAGTAGTTTCACAATTCTGTAACTAGATCAGCTACCTGCCAGCTGGGTTTTCACTTTCGCTTTATGGCGAAGGAATGTGTTTAGACATTCGGCATCAGATTTCCCATGCAAAAAGCGAATAGGTGCGCTTTTTCAGTTCATTGGCCCCACAGTGCGCATATATCCGTATATCTGTGTGAATGGATATATATCAGATGGGATAGGATCGCAGTGGTTTTATTAATGAGCACAGACGCACGCTTAGCACGAAAAACGCCACAGGAGCGATGTGAAAACTTGTGGATTTCGATTCCGATGCGGAATCGAAGAGCTTTGTCTTAACATTATAGCCATATACATATATATATATATGTAGATATATCCAAAGACTAAGCCAGAAGACGAGATTAGGCCAGGCTAAGAGAGCGATGGGGGCGTCATTGGCGTTGGCAGCACATCGCATATCAAAATGCCACCTCTGCGGCTGCGGTATCATGGCAATCATTATAATGTGAGTGGGATCGTGCCTATATTATAATGGCCATAAATATAAGCCATCCCCAATATGGGGGCGCTTGGCAAGTGTCGCACGAGCAGAACGTGCCGCCTTGGTTTTTTCGACTTTCGATTCGATTCGAAGATGGAACATTGTTTTGGCCTCTTTCGATGGCTTTTGTTTTTCCGATTGAGTAAGGTTTTGATTAATAGCCCAATGGCAGTCCACCTATTTAGCTATTCTCGACCCGCAATCGGTCGAACAATCATTATCGTAAGTGTTGCTCACCAGTTGGTAAATGCCATTAATCAAACAGCTTTACATTTTATTTTGGTTCCATTTCGTTACAGACAAACCAAAAAATTCGCGGGGAATACCATCATGCCGTGGCCAAAATCGACAAAAAACAGCAATCTAATATTGCTAATGAATGAGTGGTGTCGGTAGAGAAAGGTGAGTGACAGCATAACGAATGCCTTCCAACTACCGATTGCCATTGAACTTGACTTGTGAGTGGGAATCCAACTTCCTTATAGGTGGTATCATATGAAATATGCACCCATATTATGAGCAGTATGGCGAAGTTGCCTGGTGGGTGAATAAATACTTTTTATGGGGTGTTATTGTTATTTGTATGCTTTTTATTTAACAAATTATCATAAATTCTTCAAATATACTTGTTATATTGGTAGCACATAAGGTAGATATTTTAATTGATAAGTAATCCTCTTAAAAAGGATTTTCTTTATAATTGAAATACAATTATTCAAAGCATATTACCTTCTACACAAAGTATTTATTTATTAATGATTTAATGGCTACCAATAATTGCTTCCCATGAGCTAATATGAGCTTAATTAATTCTACAACATGGCTTATAGGAAAATGATTTCCATTAAGCTACGTAAGCAATGCAAATGTGGAATTTCAATTACTGAATTAAATCACTAATCTTATCAGAGCTTCTAAAAGCCTTTCAATCATAAAGTAACTAATCACCACTGCAATTCTCAACGTAAAGGTCATGGGAAATATATACAAACATATTTATACATATACATATATGAAGAAAAATGCTAATTGAATCTTTTTCTATTCTGGCGTATGCAGAATTAATTCACCTGCAAGCCGGCGCGAATGTCAAAATAATCACAGCGGCTTTTTCCAATTACATCCGAATTATTTATGCGGCCAATACTGAATTCCCATATCCAGGGGCATTTATCACGGCTGACAGTTGGGACGGCGCTCGGCTTCAACACGCCAAATTCAAAAACCAAAAACCAAAATCCAAAACCGCCAAAACGCCGCCAGCAGTGGTCAGCGCATAAATCCGCCGACAAACTCAATCAAAAAGGCGAACTGGCCAGCCTAGCTCATTTTTTATCCGTATGCTATGGGTACAGGGCAAACTGGCTATCTGAAACTGGCATCAAAAATGATTTTTGAAAACTTGCAATTTTAATTATAATAAAAAGGTAGAATGGTATTTCTTCTATATGTTTGATAAAGATATGTAGATAACTTACTAGTAGTAAGTAGTAGTATGTAGTAGATAGTAGAGACATATGTACCTTGGGTTCTAAATAATCTATTAACTTTTTTTTGGAATGCTAATCATTTTGTTTTGGTACCTCAACCTTCTTATTCATGCCGCGCTGTAGCATAAATGTTTCGTTAACCAATTTTGTCGTGAATGCAAATTTCTGTGTACACTTTTAATTAACGCTAAAGGTTGTTTACAGCCCGTTACTGGTGTTGGAGTTTTTCCAGCACTTATTTGAGTTTTGGGCCCGCTCGCCTCTGTTTACTGATTAGCGCAAAAAATCAAGGCACAAGTAAAATAATAGACGCCAAATCGAGAAATCTAATATTGAATCACGAAATCGGGCGGCAAACGAACCCGCTGCCGTATGCCGTATGGATTGGAGTATAGAGTACCACCATACATAATTTGCTTAATGTTTACTTATGCTAATCGGGGACATTAATCAGACTTGTTAACAACATTGAACATTGGGCACGAGTCGCGAGGGGTCGCCTCCGATTTCGTCCACGGCGTAAATGCCAAACAAATCAGCAGTCGCACCGAAATTACTTCATTTTTCGTAACTTAAATTGATGGATTATTAAATACAAGAGAGAGAGGGAGAGCAAAATGTTCAAAAGATTACAAAAGGCCCCAAACAAAACAATCAATGTAGGGGCTTTTAAGTCGAAGCTGGGATGCCCAATGGGGAATTGGAGATGAGCAATAGACGAAAAGCAGGGAACAAACTTATCAAAGAGAAAAAAAAAACCTTTATTTTTCGTACTTAAGATACATTTTTCAGACCTTAAACCACTACAAAGTCTTGTTTATTTTCCACTTGGTAACAAAATATGTCATTTAGTAAATGAAAATATTATTTAAAATTTTTTCTTAAGAAAAAAAAACCTTTTACGTACGTCTGTTGCACAGTTTACAAGCTGCCTACAAGAAGTCGTTGTTTAATTTATTCTGCTTTTGGTAATTGAATTGAAATTAATTGCGTAAAATCGTGTTGGCCCTCAACTTGCATTATTTTAATTACACCACTAACCACTTTGGTAACAAGCTGCAGCACTAAATTTCCACATGGGCACGCTTCTTTAACGCACGTGCCAACGCAACAACAACAGCAACAGCAAGCAACCTCATCTGCAGAACAACAAAAATAACAGCAACGAAGCACAGTGCAAAGCGAAATGCAACCAAACAACCAACGAAGCAACAACAACTACAACACAAAAGAAAGTCGAACAAAGCACACACACTCTGCTACACACACACAACAATGGCTCCAAAGGGGCTTTCAGATGAACGGGATTTATGGGGGGTTTTCCACCAAAGCCGACGCACTTTTCGCTTTTGAAACGAGCCAAGCGGAACCAGTTTCGGAAGTATAAAAAAGAAATAGAGTTTTTCAACTGATGAAATGCCCATGATTTTTCCAATTCACGCCTATCGCGTTACATGTTTATTTCAAATCCATAAAGTTGGGGAAAAGCCCCTTAACCTTTCCCAGGTTGGAGTTTTCTCGAACAAAAAGTTTAATTGTTTTTACCATTTTT
This sequence comes from Drosophila yakuba, assembly GCF_016746365.2. Taxonomy (NCBI): domain Eukaryota; kingdom Metazoa; phylum Arthropoda; class Insecta; order Diptera; family Drosophilidae; genus Drosophila; species Drosophila yakuba. The sequence goes on along the minus strand of NC_052529.2, from coordinate 12,220,320 downwards.
TTTTAAATGAAAAAGAAACACATGAAGCAATGTTTTAGTACTGAGACATACTATTATAGTTATATAATATTATATTTATATATACTTTAAGAGATCTATCATTTCATAAACATCTTGAAGATTTTAAGTGCACTGAAAAACTTAAATTGGTATTTTTCAGCAAATTTAATGATTTTCTATACGGTTTGTTAATAAACGTACATTAGTTTTTATTTTTTATCGTTTTTAATCTTTGTAATATGTTATTGCTTGAGTTAGGATCATAAAAAACTGCCCTTTTCAAAGGGCATGCCTCGTTGAGCAGCAACAACATCATCTGTGGAGGCGTTGGGAGAAGAACGGGGGGCTGATTGGGGATGGGTGGAGAGTGGTGGAGATTGGTGGGGAGTAGCGGAGAGTGGTGAAGAGTGGAGAAAAGTGGAGAGTGGGGCTGCGACGAGTTCGTGGAAGCGGGAAAGGTGTTGAAAGCGCAGACAAATATTACACATTTAATTATGACAAGGTGACTCGGCTACGCCTCTGCTCCACCTCTGATCCCTGCTGCCCACCTGGCCCCCCATTTTCCACTTCATAGGGAAATTCAACTGTGAAAATTCGGTTGAAATTTAATTCGGTTGCTTGGCTCGCTGACTTCTGCCGCTGACACTAATGCCTTTAATGATCCAAGTTGTCGCTCAAGTTGAAAACTGCCATTTGGCTACCCATTGTCTTTGGGTATTTCCATCTATCTTGATCACTGACAGTGACTGGCTGGAACTCCTGTGCCCAAGTTCCCTGGGAATCATTACTAGATCTAATCGCAGAACTTGAGTTTAGAGGAGTGGAAAATAAATAATTGTAAAGTTGGTTCATATTTATTTACAAATGAAATGGTAGGTATCAACTGTGCGATTTAGTCGTCCCTCGCACCGATTTCAAGGAGATTATAAAGCGATCAAAGGATCACTAATGCTGTATGGTCGAAATGGCCCAGATTACAGCACTTCTTAGATAATTAGATTAGATTGGGATAATTCGACCTGTTGGCGTTTTCGCTGATCGTCTCGTAGTCCTGGCTGAGAACTCGCTGTATGGCCAGGATGTTCCGGTGGGCCTCGATGAACTGCTCCATGGAGGTCGATAGATTGGCAGCCAGGGCTTCCCTCATCTGTTGCACGGTGCTCTGCTGGTAGATGTTGCCACACGCAATGGTGCAGGGAAGTGCATTGGGCCGACCCTCGAGCAGCTTCAGCATATCCTGCGCCTTCTTGATGCGCTCCTTGAGCAACTCCTTCTCGTTGACAAATTCCCGCTGTCGAACTCGCTGCTCCTCCACGTAGTTGATGACCTCATCGGGAATGTCGGGGCTGTCCATGTCTATCATCATTTTGCTTTTAGGGAATATTAATTTTGTCTAAAAAATAGAGAATTTTGTATAGTGTTTCTGGAGTGACACCAAAAGTAAAACTAAAACTGATTTGGATGTCAATTTGATTTGAAACTTTAAAATCAAAGCTATATAGAGCACTGCTTAGTTGAGGGATAAAATATTCGTGTTATTCTAAATCATACTTAGAAAAACAGCTATCATAAATAACAAGTAAGATAGTCCATTTCCATTTGCCTAAAAACCAAGAGATGTCATTTAGTTGGACACCTTCGAATGTAACATAATGGATTCATATTTTTCATATTTCTTCTTCAACTTCATAGGCCGTTTCACACCTCCGAGTTAGCCACTATTATGATTTCATCTGGTCGAAACAAAGAAGGCCCATGGGATCTTCTGCCACTGCCAAGAGTACAATGGCAATGCTAATCACATTAATAAATTATCCGCACCTCCGGTTGGAAACTCGCATCTATTGATTATTTGACTTGATCGTGTGTTCGTGTAAATGAGATATTCTATGGATGGAATTGTTATGCCCGATTCACGGCTGGACATTTGCAGTGGCTAAACAATAATTTTTCACGCCCCCCTCTTTCGTTGATTTATTCAAATTATTTTTAATGGCCTTTTGTTGTTGACTCTGTCACTGTGCTAAATGGCAGTACAAATTCCCCGAGTTTATTGGAATTTTTACTACTCTGCGACTATTGTGAATTAGTTGGAATTGGCTGACATCAGAGGAGGGGTGGGGTCTTGTATAAATGGTTTTTTAATGCATTTATAAATTTGTTGTGGTTGCCAAATCTTTGGAGCAAATTCCCCGAATTTTCGCCAAGCACTTCAGTGAATGCAATCAGTTAAATAAAGCGTTTTGATTTGCTTATGCCTAAATTGGAAGTTATGCTCACATTAATTTTTAATATTGTTAAAGAAATATACGTGATTATGTTGATCAAGATAGTAATATCTACCAATTGTTATCATACATTTGTATATGTATGAGCTGAGAGTCGGTGAGTTTCGAGTGTTCCTTGAACTTTCCCAGTTCATTTCAGTGGAATTACGCTTGAACTTGCTTTATGAAACAAGTTCCCCTGCCCACCGATTTCACATAACCAAATACACAAAAGACCACACGCGTTTTGGGTGCCATTTATGATCATTTAATCCTTTTGGGCAGTCCAACAATAGCCAACACCACACCAAAAACAACTGAAACACCGAGCGGAAACCCAAAAACAGAAAAAAAAACAGAAAATAATAAAAAAAAGGGTGTGCATTCGTGTGGCAGGGGACATTCAGGTTGATTTATATGATCGCAGGGCGAATCATATTTCTATGGCTTTCACTGTCGCACATAAATATGATTTTTGGAGTGCGACACCCACAGCAGTGAAAATTGAACCGAAATGAAGACATTCAAATGTGAGGCAAGGTGTGCCAAACTGAAATTTATGTAAATTTCAGCTGTCCGTTTTTTTTTTGTTTATAAACTTCTGAGGCTTCTGGATTAGTCAAACACCGCATAGCCACACCTCCTAAGAAACTCGTTCAATTTTTTGCTCGACCTGGCATTAAGTAGTGTAAAATCTCCGATTTGTTGAGGGCTTTTAACACGCGAAAGTTGTTTCTATTTACCTTTACACATTTGTATGGCTCTTCAGAAAATTTCTCTAATTTCGTTGTGCTTGTAAGTAGAAAAACAAAACCCCGAAAAACTACAACGTGTGTGGCCTTTGCTTTTCTTTCTTTCCTTATAATCTTACAGAACTTACCTTCACTCTTTCGAGTCGTATTTCGTTTTACAACTAAACCATAAATAGGTTGTACAACCGACCCATGTAAAAGTTGAGCTACTGTTCAACCGGTTGGCCTGGCAAAAAGCCAAAATCTGGCACAAATCTATTAGCCGGGCAGCCAAATGAAGTGTCCCCAGAAAGTGGAATGGGAGCTAGTCCACTAAAATGTAACACTCTCGATAGAATGTGGCTGAAACTGGATTCAACTTACTTTCTACGAAACTACTTACTTTACAGCGCTTGGAACTTCCTTGATTAGTGAACTTGTTCAACGCGATTAAAGGAAGTTCGTAGTTAGGTTTTAACTTGAAGCGGAAATAGGAGTAATTATACAATTACATTATTTACGAGAGGCAATGATCATTTGGGCTTAAGTGTTTGCTATTTTTATGAATTACTTGTAAATGTAACTTTTTCTAGTGTCAATATCCGGGTGTTAAGAAAACGATACACCCACATGGAATAACCACAAATCATAAAGAAAATACATTATTGAAGTTCTATAAAGTAACCCACTCTATATGGGCAACCATTACTGGAGAACCAAAGGCAAATGTTTTTAAAGACGATTGCCTCATGCGGCACTTGAGATCGTTTAATTCGCACTTACATAGAGAATACGAATTTCGAGCTAATTTCCATTGTAACACTGACAGTTGGAGCGCAAAAAAAGCTGAAGTGAGACCATTAAGACGACGCGACACTTGCAGTTTCATACACTTAAACATAAGTACAATAAACACATATTGCATAGGCCTTAATTTGACAACTGAGAGGCATGAAATGACACCAGACAGCTCGACCAGGCCACTCATTAATCTGTCTAAATAAAGAACGTTCCGAGCGGAATCAAGCAAACATTTTGTGTTCATTTCGAAGTCGGGGCAAAAGTTGTAAATTGATTTGCCACCAAATATGGCAGACAGCTCGCTCTAAATTTCTTGTTATTTATAAATTCGCCAAAGCACCAGCCACGCACATAAAACAAACATAAAACGCATAAAAATCATTCATGTATTATTTGTGTAATAAATCTAGGCGAAATATTTCCATTATTGGGATGGGGGCTCCAAAGCTCCAAAGTGTTCGAAATGTTTTTCTTTTTGGCTCGCAGCATGAGCGGAATTTATAATTTCCAAACTGCGATCATTAGGAGCCACAGCAGGTGGAATTCGGAATTCGTCGAATTGAATGTTTTCATAAATTACCAATGCTAAAGCGCAACATTTGCATAGATGCCCCCCAAACTTCCAACATCATCTCGCTACCAGCCAGTAGGAATTGTGTTAAAACTTATTAATTTTCTTTGGCACACAAAGATTATAATAAATTTGTTTTATTGCCATAAATCGAGCTCTAAATGAAATCGCGGCTAAAGCTGTTTAATATGGATATTATTCGTGTTTGCAGCGCAAATAGGGTATTCTTCCTAATGATAGACAATTTGGAACGTATTTTAACTAAATAAATTTTAAAAATACCATTAAAAAATGCCATTTATAATGTATTATTTAGATTTATAAAAGTTGCCTGAATTCCCCTAACAAAAGTGTGCTCAACATTATTTATTCGCTTAATTTACAAGTTAAGCGACCAAAAAAAAAAGCACAAATTAATGACTGAGCTTTTAAGATGGTTATTTCGATCACTCGGCTGTGGTTCATTACCATATTGGCTTTATTTATTTATTTTCGACACATTATTTGTATCGATTTGAAATATTTACACAATTCCCAAATGAAAAATGTAATTCCAATTGAAATCAAACAGTTTCCACAGATGCCGCTGTCTCTTGAACTCCAGTTTGAATATTCGGATGACCCCAGCTTATCGACTCGTGCGATGTCATAAATTTTGTGAAAAATATAGTTTGGCTTGAGCTTGAACCTTAGACGAGTATTTGTAATCGTTTTCGACTATAGATAAGCTGATTTAATTTTCAATTCGAATTCCTGAGGGTCGCGCAATTGAGTAGTTTTTGTTGTGCCCAAATTTATGTTCTGGCCTCTAATTTTTTATGGCATTTTCTTGGGTCTAGAGCTCTAGCACCCAAAGAGATTTCTACTTTATTTTATGGTTTTCCGACCGTCGTGGAAAGTCGCTTAGCATACTCGTATTCGATTTTTCATCTTTCACTGCCCCGCCCCATGACAATTTTTAATCACCCTCAAATTAACCGTGCAACACCAACGCATTTTAATTGTTCGCCAACGAGTCACAATTTATGACTTGCCTTGTGTCCCCAATAAAAATGGAATCGAATCCGAGTGGAATGGAAATCGAAATGCACTCGCACTGTGATTGTGAGTGTGATTCGAGTCCCCCTTCATTGGCTTCAATTCTATTTTAAGGTCTTTTCAATTTGCATGCCCAATCGATGATCATCAGCCAACTTGATTGGTCCAGGCAGACATTCGCATTTGGACTATATTTCCCAGCTCTCGGATTCAGTTTTTTTTTATTTATGAATTTATGGGCCGGGAGTTGCGTTTTATTGCTGGAAAGTGTGGATTTCCTGTGGAGCATTTTATTTATTTTCGCTTTCCCGACTGACAACAAAGATTTTCATTTAGTTATAATTCGATCCTGAAACGGATCAGATTACGCGAAATATTTAATAATACGGGAACAATGACATTTTCTATTTCGTGATTCTGTCAATAGAAATTCTTTTAACAATTGAATAATTCATAAATATGTTGCGACCACAGTCGAGCTCCAAAAAAAAGGGGAAATTCGGGAGCAAACAACATAAAACTGTCTATATACACTGAAAAAAATTATCGATTAATGTTATACACATTAATAAAGGGAAAATGGTATAAAACAGTATATTGATTTTCATTTACAACAGCATTTAAACTTTCACAAACTAATATATATTAAAATACCTATTTTACCTATATTTTCAGTGTTCTTTTATAACAGCTCACCCCTTATCTGCTGTCAAAGCCATAATAATTCACTTTCGGTTCAAACAAATGACAAATGCAAATATTGACAAACGACCCAACTGAACCAACCAACCGACTGTCAATCTCCCCCATACGAAAACCATCCCTATCTCTGCACAAAACGCAGCTAAATGAAACCCTTTGTGGGCTAATAACAATATTGACAGGTGAAAACCATAAACTCTGCCGGAACAGGAAGTCGCCCGATTTAGGGATATGCCCTCGATAAGGACACTTCCCTTTGCCGAATTCTAGCCCAAGTTAATCACGGTAGCCAAGATGGCCAAAATACTTCAAAATTAACAAAAGAAGATACAGATAGACCTACCTGACGGAACCAGCCGATGCCACATTAGCATTACAATTGTCGGTCGGAAAGTTAAGCCGTAAATTATCGGGGTTCTCGGGGAAGTGGTTGTGTCTATGCTATCACTACCAACAACATTAGCATATTTGGCCACTGTTTCTTTACGTTTCGGCCAAGTCAAGAAACCCGGGCCGACAATGGTTTAGGTAGCCGTAAATTGTCATGGGCCGGCAATGTTTTGGGCCTATGCTAATGTCGATCGTTGTCTGCCCACACTTAACTCCCGGATCGGATCGGATCGGATCGTATTGAAAGGGATTGGATGTATGTTTGTGTATCCCTCGGGTTCGTGCTGTGGCATAAACAAAATCGCAGGATCGTGTTGCAGTTGCATTCAAGCTGAGGTTACTGCACCTTTGGGTCGACGGTCCATTTGTGTTTGTTTCCCCGGGGACCAGCTGTGTTTTCACACTTACTCTCGAGTCAAGGCTGACAATGATCTGAATGTCCCAATGGCTTGGGAACTGCCGAATGCAGTTAACGTTGTCCGTAATAAAAGGGAAACCTTGGCGGGAACACTAAAAAATAGAACAAAGCCGGGTGAGTGCGCAAAACTAATCCCGAGAAAAGTCGCCGTATCTCTTGTTGTTCCTTAAACAAGAACTTTATGGTGTTGAACTTCAGATAAGTGATTCAGGTTCTGTAAACTGATGTATGAATATATCTTCAGATATAACTTTTTAAATGCAGCTTGCAATGGCGAATATCAGTGGGATTTGAACATATCTATTAAATCTTTTGTTTTGGCGCCATTTCTGTGGTTTGCTTAACCAAGATAGGATCAGTTAATCCCTCCTTTGGTGGAATATATCACGTGTCCTGGAACCGCGACGTCGCCAATACTAATGCCAATTTGTCAGGCTACCAAATCGAGGCACAGCAAGTGCCCGTCCCATCCTCCAGTGGCATCTACCGCTTCCCGGTGCCGCAGATCCCGGAGATTCTCATTCTGATTCTGAAGAGTCGTTCTCGTTCTCCTTGTCGTTGTCGCATGATATATGAGCGCCCTGCCCAGTTGCTGCTGCTGCTGCCACGGTCGCTGTGGCTGTGGCTGCCGTAGCCGCGCCTCTCGACTCCCGAGCACACACTGAGAGAAACTAGTACTGCATTTTGTGAGGTGACCAGAGAAATACATTCTATAAGCTATGACTGTGATATGCTATGCTCGCTATTGCATCTGAAAGAATTGCTCTTGAAATATTTAGATTACATAAAACCTTAGGAACAAGAATATTAGATATTAGAATACCAACAATTATTTTGTTAATTCTGAAAAAATTGTTTGAATAAACTAAGGAAAATATATTTTACTTTTAAAAAGCAAAAGGCTTTGAAGATTGCAACGAATACAAAATAGTACATAATACATAATAAACATAAATTCATAATAATCCATGAAACATTCGTTATTATTTTTTTATATTTTATTTTTACATTGTAGACAAAAGTTTTAAGCTTATGCTACAATAGATAGTACATACATACTACAATAATATTTACTTAAATATTTAGTTACAACAATATCTACAATGATTTACAATATATTTACAGTGATTATCTATTTTTATAGAATTTTTAATATTTTTATCCATTTTCATGGACACACATTTTTTCCCAGTGCACTCTTCAAGCCGGTTATGCGTCGGCGTTTCAGCCTGTTCTCTCCGCTTTGCCTCAGCGTTTTTCTTTCCTCTGCGTTCGTGCTTCGTGCTTCGTTTTTACGTTTTTGTTTTCGTTTCATTCGCCTCTCTGTCTCGCTCTCTTCGCGCAATATCGGCTGACTCTGTATCCGACTACGACTCCGAATCCGAATCCATGGTTCAGTTTCTTGCGACTCTTTGCGCGGTGAACTTCGGCGATCGGTCGGGCATGCGCGTCCCTATAACTCGTATCTGAATAATCACAAGACAAGAGTAGGAAATCGAGGCAGAAGTAAAAACCCGTCTCGCTATATTCGTCGGCCGTGTTGTTGGTGTCTATCTGTGTCTTTTGTCAATGTTTTTAACCCAACTCCACTTCCACTCGAGGGGGGCAGCCAGTCCGCCTTTCTTCTGAAAATTTCTTGAAAATCATACGAAAATCGCATGGGCAAATTGAAAATATTGTGAGTGTTGTGTGCAAAGTGAACCTATCGGTGGATCGCAGATACGATCTGATCAACTGAAGAATCAGAAACACGCGCTTAACTCCATTCCCCCCTGCTTATCAGGCACATGCCTATATTATACAATTCACCAACAGTCTTTTACAATCTGTTTGCCGCAACAGTTGAATGGAATAAGTTTTAGTCTCTTATTTTGCACGAAACGTGACACTAAATGAAGTAAGTTACGACAATCTGTCATCTGTAATCGACATTTTTTGCTGTTTACAATTCTTGTAATATTTTTTGAGGAAGTGTAAAATAAAGCTACAGAAAGTTATTACTGATCTGGAGCTTGATCAGGTTTATTTAGCCGAGGTTTTGTTGATTAGTATCATCATTTTATTTGAATTTAGCCAAAATAAGTTAAAAATAATTTTATCTTGTTTTAAGCACAATATATTCTATAATAAATTTTTAAAAAAATTTCTGAACTTAAGAAGTTCGATTTTTTCATTTAAAAGTGGATAAATAATATTTACATATTTATATTTAATAAGCTAAGATCAAGAAGTTGAGAAAACATCTGTTAAAAGTCGATAATCAGCTAAAAATGTTTTGTAGATCTACACAAATGTAGATTTATATCTGGAACACACATTACAACTTCTTTTTCCTTCTTTGCAGCATGTTAATACTGAAACTTCCCAAAATGCCTAGCCAACTGTGGCTTCTACTGACTCTATCGCTCTTAACCCTAGAAGGCCCACAGCCCTCGATGGGCAGTGGTGGTTACAAGACGGAATCGAATATGGAGTTGCTGGAAAACGATTCGCGATACATCTCTTATCAAGGTGGGTTCTCGAGTTGGGGTATTATCAAAAATTACACGAAACTGTGTCAATTGCACGGCAATCAATCAAGCTGGCCACTTGAAGTGGGCGTACTCTAAATTGGGTTGATATGGATGTCTGTCAAAGTTCCAAGTGCTTCTGGGAGTCTGCACTCGATTGCATAATGTTTGGTTCGATCAACAGGTGTCATTCCGAATTCATGAATACACCCATCATCTGGGCAACTATTTGTATTTGCCGGGCATGTCAACAATGATCTCGATTTAACCAAGTTCGCCAAGAAACCGCTTTCATGACACCCCAATACATTCGTGTATCTGGTGCTTTTAATCAGAAAAAGCTTCGTGTTTTGCATTTTGTTTAAATATTTGCTCTTTTTTTGTGATTTTTGCACTGGAATGTATCTCGAAGTCCGTTTAAAATGCGAACTCAGCGCAGCGCTTTGTTGACAATGATTTCAGTTTTTGTATAGCGTTTTTTCAGTTCAAGTTAAATATTAAATTTCGCAGAAACTTTTTGTTTACCCATGAAAAGTAAGAGACTTAAAAATTGCATAAATATATGTTTCACCAATGAATCAGTCTAAAAACACTAAAGAAAATGGGTTTCATTGTATTGCTTATATTGGCAACAATTTATAGTAAGTTTGCAATATGATTGCAGATTGTTGCAGTTCGTTGCGTATGCTTAATATTTGTTTAAACAATTTGAATGTTGTGTAAATTGGTTCTTACAACAATGATCTTTCTTTACAGATTTAATGTCGACGGCCAAACGATTTTACGATCCCGAAACGACGTGGTATTCGGAAATGCTGTTCGACGTGGCCAGGAACCAAGTGATCGTCGGCGCCAGGTAAAAACCAGGAGCCTATTGTTATTAAAGTTATTATAGTTATTATAGATTTCGTTTCCGGCCAATTGAGTCACGGTTAAGCCGTGTACCTAGTCATTATGACTGTTTCTATTTTTCCGGTTGCGTCAAAATCTTAAAGATACTGTTTTGTAGGACTCACTTTTTAATTAGTCGCACCGATAAGTGGGTCATTATTTTCGGCATTGATAGCGATAACAAATGAAAAGGGAAAACACCCCCGAAATAAATCTCCACTAAGCGTTTGTTAACTTTGGGTTATCAGCAGAAAGGCATTACGTAAAACTCAACGATCCGAAGAAAATAAACAAATGCATTGCGTACGTAAAACGCTAACTGATAATGTTCTTCATCTGCTTTTTAGCGTATTACGCAAGTTAAAAAGAAAATAAAACAAAAAACATATACAGCAGTGTATAAAAATGAAAGTGCACGCACTGGTATACCACTGGTATACCAAAGAAAAAAAAAAACCGAAAAGGTAACCAAATAATATTGCAGGGCCGAGAGCGAAGTGGTGTACTCCATTTATTTGTTGAGCAATTTAATATACGCGCTGCGAGATACAAAAGTATCTGGCTCTTTAGCCGCGTTACTTGGTTCTTGTAGTTTGCTTTTCATTTACGCGTCTTGAAGTTTGTTTGTTTCTGCTTCGCATAGATATGGATGCGACACCTCCCCACCTCCAACTCCAGCGGAAAAACCCGATAAGGTGCACACATGGACGCATATGTCTATATGTCTATAGTGTCGTCATGTTGATAAACCCACCTTAACCCATTGCTGCCCGAAGGGAAGTCGTTTATCATGCTCCCTTGTCGTCAATCATTTGTCGTACTCCTCAGTTTCAGTTTCAGTTGCCTTTTTTTATTCTTTATTGCCTACGATTTTCACTTCGACCATATTTTTGTTACTCTTTTATTTACCAACCTCTGAATTATGGCACAATGATAAGAGTTGCGGCCCGATATTATAAAAAAAAAAAAAAGAAAATAAAACCGTTTGTAGCGAAGGGCAGTTGCTCCATATAGGGGGAATTATGGGGCTGCCTGTAAGTAGGCGGCCAGATAGGCAAGTGGGCTTTATTAACCACATAAAACGTAATTTATTTTTATAATGTGTGGGCTTAGTTGCTAGAGCCAACTTGCCAAAGGGACTAGACGGGTTTTTAGATTGCAGCAGCCTCTGGGATTTCTTTCAACTTTTCGCCTTGAGACTGTGCCCAATACTTTGAGCTGTTCGATGAAAGATAAACTTTTATTATGTGAAAGTTGGTGCGGCTTGATTAGAAATATGCGTTTAACACATTATCTTGATTGACACAAGCATTATTTAGTGACTGGCATCAATCAGTACTGTTTGCTTACATTTTTGCAAAGGAGTATCAAAAGTCTAGATAGTATTATGTTTATTCCATTTAGTCTGGTTAGAATTGCTGATAATACAAATTAATTCCATTTTACAATATACACTATAGGAATATTACAATCTGTAATCAGAATCAACTTAAGATTGCACGTAGCGATTTATTTTGGTACGAGATAAGTACAACAAGGTGGTTTTGGTGCTTTACCAACTTGAGTGCTAATCTCTAGTAAACCACCTGAGGTTGGCCATCATTCGTGTTAAAGCGATTGCGATAAGGCTTCCTTCGAATAAAATAGAAGTATGGAGCTCACTTTGAAGACCCGCAAGTCGAAAGCCACCGAATGACCCTCGAAGTTGCCGCAACGTAAACTATCTCTAATCGCAGACCGCATTTTAATTGTGGCAATCCGCCCGAACACATCTAAACTACGCATTCGAACAATGCTTTTTATGATTTCTGTGGTTAAGATGGGCAATTGCCAAAGAACTGGTAGTACTCTATAGTATCTGTATCTGTATTTGTATCTGTATCTGTATCTGTATCTGTGCGGTGTAGTTGCTGTGCAGATGTGCTGGTGAGTGAGTGCATGCTCCTTGTATCTGGACTGCAGCACACTTGACACGACTGCAAGATCGGATTACTGCCAGTCGCCTGTTGACGGGAACGGTCTGTGTGCTCTGGAAAATGGGAATGGGAATGGGATTGGAATCGAGAGTGGAATGGGCATGGAATCGGGAATGGAATGGGCATGGATATGGGACTCCTCGAGTCTTTTGCCCGTGTCCCATGACGAGTGACGAGGCAACTTCGTTGGTTGGTAACCGTCGCGTAATTTTCTGTCATGAACAGGAAAAATGGAGCGGCATGTAGGCACACTGAGAGAAATGCAACTACACATGTTATATTTATCTTTAATGATAATCCCTATTTAAGCTGGAAGGTACAAGATGTAACCCTGTTATTTGCTGCAGTTTTACATTTTTATTTATTTTTTTACCATATCTTGTGCATCTCAGTGCATTTGGTTCCATGCAACTGGCCGAAATTTGATATAGACTGCATTAAAATAATATTGCGTTGTGTTTTCGCTTTCGTTCGCTTGCCTTCCAGCAGAAACCTTTTTTCCTTTGTGAGCCAAGTTCCTACATTGCCAGTACACAGTTTTATATCTTGGTATTATTTTTCGGAGGGGTCGCCTAAGCGGTGTATTTTGTGTTGTGGCCTGTCGCAAATGGAGCATGCAAATGACCTGCTGGGAAGCATTTGAAATGTTTATACATATGGCCAAACAAAATGTTATATAAACAAGGAAATTGTTTTCGTGTGTTGTGCATTATCCATAATATTGTTTTTCCACTCGAATATCTTGGAGTGGACAATGCCTTGTCAGCGCTTCTATTTCAATGGCTGTACTGTACTATACAATATTAGATATATTTTACTGCTACATACGCAAGTTGAACAGTAAAGTTGTAGTTTCTTAACAATAAATCACCATGATCGTTGGTTTGGAACCACCCAAACTGCGCCAATTACTTGCAACTCAATCTCCGAACTACAAGATACAAAAATGCACCTGTGACAGTCGCGTCAACTCGACGGCTACTGGAGCACACGGATGCCGAAATTGAAATCAAAATTAATCAAACCGTGTTGCACCAGCCCCTCGAAGGCAGGGGCGTATGTTGAAGGGGGGCAGGGCATTCTGCGAACTGTTGGCAAACATTTTGCATATTTCTATTAAAAACCTCTTGAGCGGCTCCAGACTGACACAAAGCTATTCGAACGCGGATTGAGATCGAGAGCCAGGAATGCGGTAGCGTAGGCAGAGCTCATAAAAGTGGCACAGTCATAACTGCCTAAGAAGAAACATGCTGTGCAACGTAGAAATCTATAAGTAGAATACCGATTACTAGACATTTTTCAAACCACTCATACAAATTATGGATACATCTTGTATATTTTTTATGAGTTTTATCTTTTAATAACACAACATTTTTCTCTAGTCAGTTGAAAAAATATGCTTTTAGAAGCTTGCCTGTAAGCGCTGCAGTTTTAGCCGAGATTAGTGGCGGCCAGTGCAATGGCACTTTTAATTACAAGTAACCCATTTAAGCCCGGCCAGCGAGATTTGCCGACAGTGGAGCGGCGGACAGGACGCCCACGCACCTGGCGCACCGGCGGCCACTTGGGCAACATGGTGCAACATGTGGCATAGTGCTGTGGTGTAGTTAGTCTTTGGCAAAATGACTGGCAATAGGCGACAGGCGGCGACACTGCATTTTTAATAGCCCCACTCGCAGTCTCAAATCCAGCTGAATACGTATCCGTATCTGGTGTTTGGGGCCCCCAACTCCACTTGCTCCACTGCGCTTACAAAGAGGCCTTTTTGTTATCTTGTCGCGCTTGTCGCTCAAATAAAAGTTGGCGGCGGCGCAAGGTGTGCAAAATATGCGAATCGCGAATTGCGAATGCTCAGGGGTGCAGACACTCCACCATATCGATACGAAAATACTTCCAGAGACAATCGTATGGTATAGTAGATCCATTATGTTATTGTGGTCTGTGGTGCGGATAAGTCGGTGGTGTGATGAAAATGGGTCAGGGCGAGTTTAAACGCGCTACAGTTTACCCAATTTTTATGGGTTTTCTTGAAGTTTTATTTTATTTCTTTTTTGCCTGAGTATTACACCATTTTAAGCTGTGATCGCATTGATTTTTATATTATATTTTCGCAGTATAGTAAACTTGAACTACTTAACTTACTGAAAGGCAGTCTTGTAAAAGTAGTGTGCTTACAAATTATTAGGTTGATCTTATAGCATTATATATTAACTCACATTTTTATAAACTTTTGTGTTTACTTTTATAATCACAAGAGTTATTGATCTCTAGAGGTAAAAATGCTAAGAATTTCTAAGAAGAGCTGGATGGCTTTGAGCAGGTACAGCAGATACCCCATATGACGATCATGTGGGCAAACATCCGACCATTGCCATGTGCGAATTTGGCATATTTGCACGCACGCGCCCCGTTGAGATAGCGAATGGCAAAGAATAATGACAAATACAAATTAAACAACTTGGCAAACAAACCAAAACAGCGCACAAGATTGCAACTAGAACCGAGAGTTGAAATAGTAATAAAAAAATACAAAAAAGAAAACATACAACAGAAAGAAAAGCGGTACATGTGTATCGCCCCTTTTTTCACACCTAAGCGGAATTTCGCTGCCGCCAGGTGAAACGAATGATAAAATCAGGTGAGGCGGCTGATGATGAGTGCGAAGATGGGGAGCGGAGTGCGGGGTACGGGCTATGAGGTGCTTTTCGAAAGCCAATGCTAATTGACAAGGCCGTTGCTTATCGCCCACTGGGCGGTGTGTGGTTGGTCCTACTCTGAAATGAAAAAAAAAACAGCGCATTGAACTTGTCAGACACGAAAAAAAAATTTAATAGTTTCTAAAGCCATTGAAGAATAAAAGTATGAAGAATAGTTTTTAAAGCCATTGAAGAATAGAAGAATGCAGAAACGTTGTATCTTTGAAGTTGTTGAACATTTCTATGTGTGGCATATTTTACAGTGCACGTAGGAATCGTGCTGAAATTAACAGAACGTTTGGGAATTTGCCACACTTGTTTATGCGGTTTAGTTGCGGTTTGCTTGGCTTCTAAAATATATAAAAAAAAGTTAGTTAATAAATACAATGGTTATTTTCTATGAAAATGTAATCAATGTTCTCTTTATGCCTAAGTGCAAAGGCCTTAATAATTGATAGTAAATTATTTATCTTTGCGATATCTTACGTATAATTTGTATTCAAAGTGATAAAGCGGTTGGCAACTTAGTTTCCAGAACCTGGTGGAGCATAAAATGTCTTTTGTACAAATTGCGCATTTATGATTAATTGATTATTCTTTGGCGGACTGATAGCAGGTGCAGCTGTACTCAACTTGCAAAGCACTTCACACTGTGACGAGCACAATCAGCGGTAATTAATTTTCGCAGCCGTTAAGTCTAGGCGAGATTTACACACGACATGCCAGTGCCAGCAAAATGTTTTTTGCTTTTGATTTTTTATTTCTTTTTATTTTTGCATTTTTCCATTGGCATTCCCCGGCTTTTGTCGTGTCATTTTCACATGGATATTCGAATGAATTAGTGTCGCGGAGTGTTGGTTATACGATTTCCGGTAACGCCTTACTGAAAGGCTTTGAAATGCTCCACCAAACACTTGAGATCCACCCATTGAGTGATAAAGGGGATTTTAAGGCGCTGAGAGCCCTGGGTTATAATCTTGGGTTCTAAATGCACTTTGCGAGTTATATGGGACTATAAACTTAAGCGTATTTGCGAGTCTTTCTATATTGACACGTTTTCAGCTAACGTAACCTTACCAACCATTCTATAAAAGTCAATAAAGGCCAGTTCCTTGAAAAGTTATTAATACTTTAAGGCCAATAGGTACAAAACAAGTAGTAGATAAGGTTCAAATAATAGAAGTCGGGGATAAACTGAAAAAGTAAGCTTTGTAAAAGTAATACTCCTACATTTCCATTGTATTAAAATGGGTATTATGTGAGATATATAAAATATGAATACTTAAGAAGAGCATGCTTCTCTTAACTTTTCAATTTAGTTGGTAGTACAGGTATCTCGACAGATCAATTAATTATCACTTAATCGAAGGCAGTAATTCAAGCGCGTGGCAACCACGGAAGCCGTATAATATTTGCATCTGCATCTGCCAACACCTAAAATACACCTTTTCACTTAGCCAAACCCCAAAGATATTGACAGCTGCTTTCTAGGGTTCCACTTTGAATGTTTGGGAAGGGCGCTGATGTTTGCCGATGGCTGAGCTGCGTTTTTCGCTTAAGTTGGCGTGTTTATTACCTCATCACGTACCGCTTAAGACGCACAAGCATCGCGTGGAGCTCGAGTTACACCTGAGCGAATAATATACATATATATATATAAATGTTGAGATACATATTTACCTGAGTTACAACGGCACGGGGGCCGATGTGCCACGCGCCTTGCGGCAGCTGCAATCCAAATGATTGATATTGGGCGATCTGGCTGACGATGCAGTATCTGCACTGGAAGAAATCTTTTTGAAATGCATATAAAATCTGTTTAGGCTTAAAAATACCTACAAGTACCAAAGCACCTAGAAGTACCTAATGCAGCTAAATTATACTTATTGATGCGCTTTTTGTGTATTTAATGGGATTTGTGCATGTTGTATTGCTGTTTGCCAAACGTTACTGCTAAGCTTAGAAGCACTCTTTTCTTCGAGTGTACTTGCTCTGCGCAGCTCCGCATTCAATTTATATCCTAAGGCCGCTAAACAGCCGCAAGTGACCATTAGACGGCCGCACTGTGGGCAGTGATCTCTTTTCTCGCCCGGCTCTTTGGCGACGTCTGGTCGGTTGGTTGGCGGCATTCCTTCTCAAGCCCAAGCACGGCGGCATTCTACGATCTCTGTTCTTGCAGTTGTGCATTCCAAAACCCCATACCCAATCCCAATCCCAATCACAATCGCCATCCAAAGCCACCTCTTAGCTGGAAAAATGCCGCTGTCCAACGCGAGATGTAACCATTTAGCAATTGCTTCTCGCGCACTCCAAATGGTTGCACTTGATCTATTGATCTTCGTGTTCGTTTCGCCAAAAGCGCGTAGCACAGTGGTTGTGTTCGAATAATTGGTAAAACAAGCCCAGTACAGTGGAAATTTTACAACCTTAAGCTAAATTAAATAGACAGCACATGGAAATGTTATGAGATATTAAACATATGTAGGAAGCTAGAAAACACACAATGTTGTGCATAAATCATTGCAAGTAAAGTACTTTACATTTGAAAAACCATATTTTTTGCATCTTATGTAGTAGCTGTCTGTGTTTATTACTTTTTATGATTTCTTATCGACATATATTTGTTTTCTTAGATTGAATGTTATGTTCTCAGTTCTCAGCCTTCGAGATCGCCCACAATTGCTTGAGTTACCAGGCTTTTACTTGATTTTTAGAATGCTAAAGTCCACTGCAAGTGGGTACCACTGTGCCGGGGCCAAGTTTTGTTACCTGTTTGCCTTGCAGTTCAATGCACTGGCGGCCAACCAGTTCAAAAATATGACAGCTGTTGGTGGGGGGGAAGTGCAGAGGGGTGGTAACTGAAGCTGGAGCCGGAGACCGCCTTATTTGTAAACAATTGTGGGCCGCCTCTCTAACTGTTATTGCTGGCCAAGCGGTCGCCTTTCAACGGTCCTGCACTGCAACAAATCTGAGTCCTGTGTGCACTAATATTTCGCAGAAAGTAAAGTTGAACTTGGGTTATAAGTTTCCTATTGAAGATGAATCCAATAGTTGTGCTCCACTTACTACAGCATCTTAATATTCCCATTTTTCTATACACTTTGACTAAATATGTGAAACATTTGATTTGATTCCTTGCAGGGACACCCTGTACCGCATGTCTTTCGACCTGGAGCCACTGGAGCGGGCCAGCTGGGGGGCCACGCCGTCGGAGATCGCCATGTGCCAGGCAAAAGGCCAGTCGGAGCGATGGTGTCGCAACTATGTGCGCGTGCTCCACAGCTACGGTGAGAACCAGCTGTACGCGTGTGGGACGAACGCCTTCCAGCCGAGCTGTTCGTGGCGCCAGGTGAGTGGTCGTCCAAGTCAACCAAGTCGGCCAAGTCAACCAAGTCAACCAAGTCGACGGAGTCGTGTTCAACTCTTTTGGAGTCGCCAGCCTGACGCGCCATTTACCCCAACCCTTTTGTGCTTCTTGCAGATGGAGAACCTCACAGTCATTGGCGTGGACAGCGGCGTGGTCAAGTGTCCATTTCATCCGCAGGCGAACAGCACCAGTCTGCTGCAGGCCGATGGCCAACTCTTTGTGGGCAGCGCCACCGATTTCTCCGGCAGCGATGTGGCCATCCTGCGAACAGGAGTGGAGTCCAATAAGGTGGGTACCCCAACTGTCCCACACTGCGGATGAGTGATATTCGTAATGTGATAAATGTAATTCATTTAACTTGAGTAGAGTTAAGTAGCGACCTATTTAGGTTAGCCCGAATACAATTATTATTTAATGTTCAACCTTAAAGTTTATTTAATATAGCATAATTTTTTGCAAGCCCACACGGCGTATGAGTTATGTGTGTTCCTTAAGCACCGAAACAAATGTAACTAGAAAAAGTAATGGTTAACTTTACTGCGTTTTAACAAACCTACTATCTGATCCAAAATGCATATGTATATATATCTTGTTTTAAACAACTTGTCCGGTAAACAATAAAGTAAAATTGAGTAAAGCAGTAAGGCCACACCCCTGCCCACACTTCTAATGGTTCTATTATCGAATTTCCAGCGTTTCCTCCGCACCAAGCAATACAATAACAACTGGCTAAGTGGAGCTCAATTCGTGGGAAGCTTCGAGGCTGGCAACTTTGTCTATTTTCTGCTGCGCGAATCGGCCGCCGAGCACATGAGTTGTGGCAAGGTGAGTTATTACTTTTAATTCAAGCAAATGTTATTTCGGAGCTAAGAGATTTGTGTACGTTTAGGTGATATACTCCAGAATAGCAAGGGTGTGCAAAAATGATGTGGGCGGCGGTGGTCAGTTGTTAAGGGACAATTGGACATCGTTCCTGAAGGCGCGTCTCAATTGCTCACTGCCTGGCGAATATCCTTACTACTTCGATGAGATTCAGGGCATGACGTACGCCGAATCCGAGTCCATTCTCTATGCCACCTTCAGAACTTCGGGGTATGTACTGGAATGTGATACCCATATTCCTATATACTGTAATTAACATTTTCTTCATAGATCCAGCATATTTGGCTCAGCTGTTTGCGCCTACAACCTGAGCTCCATTAACGCGGCATTCGACGGACCCTTCAAGCAGCAGGAGCACGCGGATGCGGCCTGGAAGACGGTCAACACGAATCAGCGGAGTCAGTTCCAGTGCGGCACGAGTAGTGTGGGCAGTAGTATTGGCCACTGGCTGGAGAGCTCCCGCTACCAACTGATGGACGAGGCAGTGCAGCCAGTTGGAGCAGAGCCATTGTATCACTCCAAATTGGAGCAGTTCGGCCGCCTGGCATTGGACATTGTGAGCACAAAGACGGAGCAGGTGCACGTGCTCTTCGTGGCCAGCAGTGGGAATCACATCAAGAAATTGTCCGTAAAGTACGGTGGCGATGGAGTTCAGACATGTCTGGTGGAACTGTGGCAGGCGGACGATACTGGCAGCAGTAGCCTGCTGAACATGGCCTATCTGAAGGTCAGCGATTCACTCTATCTGGGCACCGACCTGGCCCTCACCCGGATACCCGCCCAGCACTGCAGTCGCCATGTGTCGCAGTCCAGTTGCCTCAATGCCATGGATCCCTACTGCGGCTGGAACGAGCTGGTCGAGCGTTGCATGCCCCAGCCAGCGGACTCCTCGGTACTGCAGCACTGGCATCAGGCGCCCCAGATCACCTGTCCGGTGCTGAATGCCCCCATCGATGGGGGATGGTCCACCTGGAGTCCGTGGGCCGTGTGCCAGCAGCACGAGCAGCCGGATAGCAATTGCCAGTGCCGACAGCGCAGCTGCAACAATCCTCAGCCACAACATGGAGGCGCCACCTGCGAGGGCATCAGCACCCAAGTGACGAACTGCACGCAGCATGGAGGATGGACGGAGTGGTCAGCATGGTCGCCCTGCTCCCAGACCTGCGGCATTGCTGTGAAGATCCGGCGACGCACCTGTGGAAATCCACGGCCGGCGTTCGGCGGACGCACCTGTGTGGGTTCGGAGCAGTCGGAGATGTACTGTCGCCACTTGCCGCCGTGTCCGGTGGCCAAGCCGCAGTCCGTGGATGGCGGCTGGGGACCGTGGGGCGAGTGGAGCGAGTGCAGCGCCCAGTGCGGCGGTGGTTTCCGGATGCGGCGACGGGAGTGCAATGATCCGGCGCCACTCAATGGCGGAATGGAGTGCCCGGGCTGTCGGCTGGACTACGAGGAGTGCAACATGCAGAGCTGTCAGGAGGTGCGCAAACTCAGTGCGTGGACACCCTGGCTAACGGTGGCCGGAAACGGAAACTCCAGTGAATCGCACACGGAGCGGCGGTACAGGTACTACTGTCGTGCCACCAGTCCGGATGCCAGTTCCGTGAGAGTTGGCCAGGCCAAGGAGGAGTCGCGCAATTGCAATGCCGATGGCAGCTGCCAGCGGCTGGGTGATCACGACACTGCCGACTCCGATGCGGCGGACTGGTCACCGTGCAGCGTAAGTTGCGGCGGTGGAGTCCAGCAACGCCATCGTGGTCGTGGCAGCCAGAGCCGGGTGTGCAACATGCAAGCCTGTCCGGCGGACGAACAGCTGGGTAGCAATACCCTGGACAACGAGGTGGAGCACGGCGAGTGGGGCTGCTGGTCGGAGTGGTCTGCGTGCTCGGTGACCTGCGGTTTGGGACTGCGCCGGAGGACACGTCGCTGCCTGGCGGGTCACGACAGACTCTGCCAGGGTCGTGCTCTCGAGGAACAGAAGTGCGAAATGGTGCCTTGCGAAGGTGCGTCTTTATTACTTTACTTGACCTGGCCTTTACTAAATTTATAATTGGTTTCCCCCCTTAGATTTTCTGGGTTGGAGCGCCTGGAGCGAGTGGTCCAGCTGCTCCAGCGATGGCATCCGCCTGCGACATCGCCGCTGCCTGGTGGAGCAGCCCGGCTCGATGGAGTGCCGTGGTGCGGAGTTCGAGAAGACCGCCTGTGTGCCCAATGAATGCGAGGGTAAGTTTGCCTCTCTTCATTTCAATGCAAATGCAATTGCTTATCCAAATTCGTTATACACTTGCAGAAACACAAAGTGCCTCAACTGCCACCCTGCCCATCGTGATCTTTGTCTGCCTGCTGTTTACTGTGGCCTGTTGCCTGGCCACCTACAGATTCACCAAGAAACGATTCCTGATCAGCGCCGAGGAGGCACTGAACAAAACCACGACGACAACGGCCAGCTTCGAAAGCTATCCCAATCAGTATTCCAGTCTGCCCACCAAGGATGTAAGTAGAAATACAATACAACTGAGATGGCAGCTAATGAACCTATTTGCTTGCAGTACTACGATCAGCGACCCAAACGGCAGTCCAGCTTCAGGATGCCGGCCAAGACGAGTAATTTGGGCAACGGCAATGGCACTTTGAACCGCAACAACATGCACCAAAATAATACGCCCAAAGTGCTGGCCAAAACCTATATCGACTGCGAATCTGGCACCATGAAACGACAATCGGCGCTGAACAATTGCCGCAGCAATATCGACGACGAGAAGTTCTAGGAAACTCCCGCGAGATCTTCATCTTCGATATCCAAAAGTGCCATCTATTGACTATGGAAAATGTTACAACGAGAAACAAGTTTTATATTTTTTTTTGCGCCAAAGCGATGCCGATGCAAAATGTTCCTTGACTGACTCACATTGAGTCGTTTGGTTAAGCTTATTGAGGTGGTTATCGACCTAAGTAGTTATAGCATGTAATCTACAGTAAATTAGCACATTAAGTTGCCCCACAGCTATGTTCAAAAAGTATTTTAGTTGGTTCCCAAAATTTCAGAGTTTGGAAATATATTTCTACTCTTACGTTTAGTAGTGTAGATACTGCCATTGAAAATTGTTGTATAAATCGCGTAAGCTTATGATATGGATCAACCAGCGAGACTGACCGTTTATGATTGTCTAAACCAATTTGTTAGATTTCCCAAATTTAAGGCACGCTGCATTGCTTTAACTACATAAATTAAATATAATTATCTTCAGAGCATATCATATTAACTTATCATATTGTTTAGAATTCGAACTGACATAGTCGATCATGTTAAGAGTAGTTCTTAAGATACGTATATAAATAAATACAGTTTTACTAACCGACACGGTTGTTTTGATACCCTTTCAAATTTTACTTTCTAATAATGCGGATTAAAATCGAGTTACCCAGTGTCGGAAATTCTTTGAGTTACATGCTTTTTAACAAGCCTAGTATACCCTTTTATTTTACAAGTAACGGGTATACAATTCGCAATCGGTTAAAACACAAATTGTGATATATAATATGAGAAACATTTAACAGGAGCTCGATACAACAGGTTAATGAGCATTACAATTTATTTATTTACTTAAAACGTAAGTGCTCATGGGGGTTAAAGATACTTTCACGTAGTCAACAAATTTAAATTCAAATTCTTTAAAGAGAATAAGCAATCAAAACGAGAGTTATACCTCTTTCGTTTTTAGACCACGATCCAATTTTTAGCCAATACACAAGCCTTTATAGCCAGGCCAGCAACCAATGATCGTAGTTCACTAAATGAACAGAATACACACTTTTATGGCGCCACTTATCATATCTCAGTCTACTTTTATTCCACATAATGTTAAAAATGAACAAATTTAAACTTTAATTTAAAATATATTACATTTTAGCACTAGGGTTTTATATCTACATTAAAAGGGCATATTCTCAATTTATACCATAGAATAAAAGGTCATTTGCAACAGCCCCGAAGATTACCAAAATTTATGTGGGGTTCCCACAATAATTTATCAAAACGGGGAGTGCTCAAATAATCTCCCAAGATTAAGAGGATTTCGTGCGCAGGCCGACCATCAAAAGTCATCAGGAAAGTGTCACAAATCATTCAAACGCCGGGGGAACGAGAACGAGAACTAGATTTGGAGTCGCACGGTGAAAGTGGAAGTGATATTAAAGTGGGCAAAGATAAATACGGGGAAAGCGGGAAATTGAAACAGTTGCCAGGAAAAATCACCGAAATTCCAGCGGCTGAGCGCAGTTCCAGCGAAGCGTTCATCTATTCTGTAATACAATCCGTGCGTAACTATAACTACTTAGTACACGGATGCATCTTGTATCTTCGATACGATTGCGAGGTCGATGAACTTCACTCCGTTCTGCGCATGCGTCGCCGTCTCTGGCTTCGCGGGAAGTGTGTCCTCCTGTCGCTGTCATCCAATTTCAAAACATGAAAAATTAGTCCATTTCCGTCGCACAGATCCATAGAAGCCAGCCCCATGTGCTCACCTCGCCTCATCCTCATCGTCATCCTTGGCCCCTCCACGGGTTGAACGAACTGCAATTGTATCCAGTCCTGCGCCGCAGACTTGTTGCCGTTGCGTTAGAAAATCCCACCCTCTGGGCATTGAACTCCGGCTCAGGATTATTGGATTGGAGTTGTGGTGGTTGAGGTTGAGGTGCTTCTGGATTCCAGGTACAGTCACCTCGATCTGGGCTAATTGGAGAGGTATGCACCCAGGAAGTAAATAATGTGGGATCTGTGACTACTGACAGCATTTTTAAATCGCTCAAACAGGTGTTGCATTATTTAAATTTACAAAAATGTATAAATTGTGTTAAATAAATAGAAACAAGAAATTAAAACTTGCTATTATATTCAAATTAATAATTTATGAACTCGGAATGAATCCTTCGTGTACCTCAAAAGCTAAACTAATCATTAATAGTATGGAATATAATATATTTATACTTATGTACCATATACTTATACTTAAGTTACCCGTTACAGCTTTGTATAGTTGCAAATCCAATTTTTTTTTTAATAGAACTTAAATGTATATGCTTATATACTAAGTATAGAATAGCACAACTGGATACCCCGTTTTTGGGGGCTCACTATTCACTCCCCTAACAAACACGGAGTAAAGTCCGACAGCCGGGATCGCAGTGCAATTAAATGGCAACCAAGCAAGCGACACTTTGGTTTCGCTGCCAAACTCCGCTCCACTCCACTCCGCTCCTCACCTTCCTCCCTCCCTCCCCCTTTTCTTGGGGAAAGTTGGGGCGCATCCCATTAGAAACCGAGAACTCTTCGCGGGGTGCAGCGAGAACAGACGCAACGTCTGCTTTTTGGCATAAGAGATGTCCAGCATGAAATGCAAATGTAGCTAAAGTAATAGAATAAATAAAGTTAACAAATACCTACTTTTGAGATATTAACATACCAAAATTAAATATATATTTTTCTGTACAAATATAAAAATTCATTGTCTAATTATTTCTGTTGCTTGCAAAAAATTCTATGCATACTTTAAGAACTGCTTGATTTTTTGAAATTTGGCTGGAAAATATCTAAATGGGCAACCTAGCTCTGGAAACGGAATCTAACAAAAGTGATGGACCGGCGCTGACTGCACGTTCTGCCCGCGACTATTTTTAGAACCTTTAGTCTTTGGCTCTCCGTCTAGTTAGCATTGGGGCAGATACACGTACATCCGAAGACAGAAGGCACGGATGTATCTGAGCATCTACGCATAGTATATATCCTCCTGTTGCCGAGGGCGCTGTTGCGGCTGCGCTGCCTCACTTCTGATATTCCATTGCAGCCATCGGATGCAGTTGCCGCCTGCTCGGCAATCCGCTCGTCTCAATTGCATTCCAGCGCGCGTTCGGTACGGATACGGATTCGGATTCGGTTACGGCGGACACAAGATACGGATACTGCAGCGCCAATCGGATTAAGTGCCACATTGGATTATCAGTGATGAAGTGAATGTGAATATTGACAAATCAGTGGCACTTCTTACCTATTGAAAAAACCTAAATCGTGATTGCATAAAGTTCCTAAAATACATATTGATAAACATCCAGCGTGAGTTAGATCTATAAAGTGAAGCAAAAACTACAATTCCAAGATTGTTCCAACTAGAACTTCCTCATTTAGTGCAAGTAGAGGAATAATAAAATCCATTAAAGGTTTGTATTAAATATGTATATGCAGATATTGTAGCATACTTTTTTGATTATTGAGCTTTCAAAATGATGAAAATTATTATTTTGTTTGTTCAGAAATCTTTATTGCATTTCAACATAACATTTTTGTACCATTCAGGAACTTTCCATTTAGTACTACGATTTTCGAAGGCATTTTATATAAATTCTTGCCGAATAAGTAATTGCTCAAGTTGTTCTACCAAAGCTCAATATAATCGAGTAATGAGTAATGCCCAAGTAATTCGACGTAGTAGTAGCTGATGGAGTGCGCAATATCTCGCCGATCTTGCGGATCTTGCGGATCGGATCCTAAAAAGGGAGCATCGTTCAGTGACCACATCCCAGAGCATTTAATTGAAAATGTGGAAATGTCTGGAGCGGCGAGCCGAAACAAAGGCAGCTGTATTTAAATTGGGAACCAACTGAAAAATGTCGCATGTTCGATGGGGCGCCCATCGCCCATTGGCTTGAAAATGCGTTAAAAAAACAGAAAAAATAAGATGTAAACAACACAAAAAGAGTGAAAGAACGAAGCACAAGTTCAAGACTCTCACAGATACTCCGCACGCACACAATCGCAGTTGTGGCATAGCTAAAAGTAGCTAAAAGTAGAAACGCGCGCAGACGAAGCAATAAACTGCACGGAAAGTAGTTTAATGCAGTTTGCTGGGGATCCTAGGGTCCCCTGCCCCCTCCGCACCTCCACGCCCCCTTTCGTGCCACGCCCCTTGGCGCACGACAAACAACTACAAATACAACTACAAATACAACAACTGCAACCACGGCGCGCCGCTCCGTTTTCCGTCGGCGATCATTTGCCCGATCTATTTTCGTACCGCTTAGGGATGTGTAGTTTTTCGTCGCCTAGAGTAATTTGTTTGTTGCATTAGTTTGGTGGAAAATCTACACTGCAAAATATTACAACTAAATAGAAAACTACACTTGATATATGTCAGATTTATACAGATAGCAGGAGAATGAAAGTAAAATTATTTGATAAGGTGTTTTTAACTTCAAAATTTCATTTCAATTTTTATTCAACAGCTTTTCAAGACTTTTCCAGCTTTTTCGCTTTTACTTTCCATTCCATGATTAACGACTTATTTCCACCTTATTTGAAGTTAAAAGAAATGTAATAGATACTACAGATATAGATACATTTGCGTAGCTTTTTGAAGACTTCTTGTGCAGACTCGGCAAACCTAAGCAAACTGCAAACCCATTTTAGCCCCAACGAAAGCGAATTTTCCCTCAAACCAGCCGATGGCAATGTTTATTTAAAACTTTGCACTGCCAAAGTCAACTTGCGGTTGTGGCAGTGGCACAAGCCAAACGTTAGTTTTCCCCAGCGAATTTTGAATCATGAAATGGAATGGGGAGCCAACGGCAGCAACAATAACTATTGCAACACCTAGTCGAGGGGAAAATCAGGGGGAGCAGGGTTAGCAGGGGAAGGGGGGATGGATATGTCAAGAGGCCGATGACATTGCTGCAGAGCTACAGTCAAACTTCCCTAAGCCCACTTTCAGTCTTCAGAAAATCTAGCATATTTAAAACACATATTGATATTGTAGCAATAGGAATTCGTGGAAATATACGACTGAAATATGAGTTCATGTTACGCAAGCTTCACTGTACGCCGAGTTCCTTGCACCGAAGAAGAAGCAGCTGGAGAAAAGACCAGAATCGCTGCAGGGGGCACCCTCACACTTGAACAAGATAAAAAGATACGCACGCGCACCAAATGTGAGCGAGATGCGCATGTGGCCATAAAACCGAGGGGAAGTCGTTGTCTATCGCTTGGGGGACACTTCCGCCTCCATGCTTCCAGGTCTGTGTGCTCCGCAGTGCTCCCCAGTGCATGTCTGCAGTTGCCATGCACCCCCGCAGTAGCCCATCTACCCCATATGCCCCATTTCCCCGGGCCCCCTTCCATGTGGGAACTGGAGATTGCTGGAGCTGGAGATTGATGTTGGGACAATTTCACGTCCCACTGTTGGCCGGGCATTAAGTGGCATTAAAGTTGTCCCGGCTTATCGCTCACAAGCACAAGCTCGCACCTCAAGATGCAACTACACTGGGAGAAAACTAGAGTGTGTTTCAATTAGATACTATTAGATACTTACAATAATGAGATCTTACTCTTTGTTTATTTGAGTCTTTCAATCCATTTATATTAAAATTACATCCTATCCAATCAGATTTTTTGCAAACTTTAAGAGTTAGCTACATTAATTAGGATATAGTATTTCTCCGTGTTTTTATCTGGCACCTAGCTCAACTGCGCTGAACTCATTTCCGCTGGAAATCCCTATACTTCATGGAGGATCGTTAAAGTCAAACAGCCCCAAAATTACATGTTTCAAATTATGTTTAATGTGCGGCATTAGTCGGGTACAGTGGTGTTTGGAGAAGCTACCGTGCTCGTAAATGGGGAGAGCTCCGCAGATAGCATTACCTTTTATGGCTCAAAGCCATACAAAGATACTTTTTAATTCACTTTGCCATACTTCTCGTTGACTTTAAGATTGTATTTCTAAGGTTTTTTGAAAATATGAATATATTAAAGAAATATTTCATAAAATACCTCAAGCCTAAACTTCCAATTTTAAACACACTTAAATACTTTACAGTATGCCCTCGCTGCAGCAAATTGCGCTCGCAATGGAAGGCGACCAGGCGGAGCTACAGACACCGCCGCTGCCGATCAACCCGCCGCCCAAGGTGATGGCCAATGGCATCGTGTATGGCTTCCGCACCCGGCACCTGTCCTGCATCGAGGAGAACGACTCGGACTCGCTGCACGGATCGTCCATTCCACATGCCTACGATATGATGCAGCAGGCGGACGAGACCTTCCAGAAGTTGAATGCCAACGAGGAGCAGGACGAGTCGGGTAGTGAGGATGGGGAAATGGACAACTTGGACGACACCATTGCAATGATCGATGAATCGCGCCTCCTGGAGGCCGATTATCTGGATGAGCTCGTGGCCGAGGAGCAGTTGCAGGAGCAGGATGAGGATGAGGAGGAATCCTCCGATCTTGTGGACTCCGGCAATGTGGAGGAGGACTTCTGGCAGCCGAGCTTCAATCGGAATGACATTATGATGACCTCTGTCTATGGAGCTCTGAATGGTTCCTTAACCAGCGAAGTGTCTTCAACTGCTGCGCCGAGCTATTCTGAATGTGCCACGCCCCGCAAGGAGGCGGAACCCGTTTATGCCACGCCGGAAAAGCGACGTGCCAGCAATCGGAGTTTCGACTCCACCTGCGCCTCCCTGACCAGTTCCCTGTATGGAGGATCCATGAACTCCTCGCTGGACCTCAAGTACGCATCCCTGGGCGGTGGCGACTTGGTCAGTGGTGGCATCAGTGGAACCAGTACTTTGCGGGGCACATCGGTGCCTCCAATGGACCTATCCATGATGTCCAGCGACGGAGTTAGTGCCCTCGACTGGGGATCCGCCAGTGTGAGCTGTGTTTTGGACTCCGGCGATGGGAATCCCGCCGAGGAGCTCAACGAGGAGATGGCCGCCAAGTGCCTAAGTGCAGCGGAAAGTGGTGAGTACTGAGAAAAGATAATAAACTTCCTAGATATAAACAAAACAAATTTAATGTATAAAATTAGCAGCATTTATAGCCCGCTTAAAATAAGCACCGAATCAAGAACCCATAAATCCGTAGTTATGGATTCATTAACTGCAAATTGTAAGCACGAATGGAGTGGTATTCCCCCATTGATCACTGTATTGATTTCTCTGGTGATTTCTTTTTTACCTGAATGGCCATCCATCAGTGCAGCTGGGCATTACACTCATTTACAATCCTTCATTACCGGACATGCAAACAGGCGCACCGTTTTAATGACCCATTCGCAGCGGACCCATTTCGCTCTGCTCGCCATTAGAAAGGAGGCCCGCGAGGCGGCGGCTGACCCCCAGCACTTCCACTTTCCCCTGTCCTCTTCCCTCTCTCACCATCACCTGCCCCAAAAGTCTCTGGCGGCCACCAAGTCCCCAAAAAGTGCCCGTAGTCTCCTAAGTCCCCGTAATCCCCAATCTCCAAGTGCAACATCATCAGCCATATCCTCGGCCGAAAAACTAACAAACTTCCATTGGCCGTGGGGAAGTTGGCATGCACTGAGAAAAAGCAGCTACAGGTTTATGGAATAAGGCTCTTAATCTTTGGCAAGGAATGAAACTCAGCCTTTGCATAGTACGAATATCTGGTATTCAGATTCCGAACTTATAGATCCTAAAACTATTTTCATGAATTTGTAGTAAAGTCTTTCGAGTTTCAGTGCACACAATTCGATTGGCAATAGAGTAAACAAAGCCAGTGAAAGCCAAACAAGTGGCCAGACTTTGCCCATTTCACACAGATGTTTAACAAGCCGGGCCGGGTCATAAATCATCCAAATGGATATATTCACCGCGTTTATCCATCTCCCATCCCATTTGGCTAGCATATGACCGAGTCCAGCGATCGAGCAGATCCTCGGGGTGAAAACTCGCTGACATTGACAGTTTCTAATAAGAAAATTGGCCAAGATTTATGCACGCGCCGCTGACTTCCATTTTAATTTAAAACCAATCAATAAACTGGCACACAAGCACACAGTACAGCAAATAGCAAAAAAGTCCAACAAAAGTGCTCAACAAATTGCCAAATGATGCTGCAAAGTGCAATGTCACAGTAATTTACGTGCCACTCCAATGGCAAAAAGCTGATGAGAATTTATGCTAAGGGTTAAGTGTCAGCCTCGTCAAAAGATGCATAGTGGGTGGTTTCTAAAACTGCTGCCATTAAAATGGATTTTACCAATTTGGGCAGAATCATCTACACTCAAAATGCTTTGGAAAATCAAATAATTCCTTAGATTCAGATACATATTGCTTGTATTATTTAACGAATCACTCATCGCTCATTTTATATTTTCAATAAATGAGAATTACTTATTCATACAGATGCCTAAAAGTTAGCTAAATTCTATGTATATCTTAATTAGAGTAAAAAGAATCAAAATTACACTTTTGTAAGCTATAGGTTACCAATAATTCTCATGGATTTTCCATTCCAACCCATTGTGCTGCAGTTTTGCGACTTTGGCTGAGTGGTGCGTGTGTGTGTATGTGTGTTTGTGTGTGTGTGTGCGGAAAAGTGAAAAGTCATGAATCATATACATCATGATCACACCAAAGCGAACCACACCACACGACCATGGCGAACTAGGATGGTTGATGATGATTGCGATGATGATGAAGCTGCAGCAGCCGGGGCATCGGATATGCGACTGGATGGGGCCATAAAGTTACATGGCTTATCGCTGGAAAACTTTTAAAAAACACTTGAGATTGCGCCGAGAACGAGCACGGTGGGCGAACCAAAGCGAAGAGCGCTTGGAAGACGCGTCTACGAACAGGTATACCTCTTCTGCAGAAGAGTCCAAGCACTAGAAACACCGCCCAAAGAAAGATCCACAGGGGCAAAGAAAGGGGAAGGGGAAAGGGGATGGCAAATGGAGGAGCGCGGATGGGGAACGGGGGAGTTGTCGGGGGCTTGTATCTACAAATAGAAGCGGAATGACGGCCGCAAGACAAAGTCAAACAAAAGACCCAAACGGTAGTTGCCATGAATGGACAACAACTCCAAACCGGCTGGGAAGTACAGTAAACAATCTAGTTCCTTGAAAACTGGAGTTATTAAGTAATAATAAAAAGAAAATGCTTGCTCAGCAAGAGAGCTCTAAGGAATAAAGGATAATAATAAAATACTTTTCATATTTCAAGCGCATAAAGTATTACTATAGTAGAAAACGCGAAACTTTGAGATGCAAAAAGAAGCTAAAGTTTTGTGAAATTAAAACAAACAAAGAACTGACTTTCTAAGTTAAAGGCTCTTAAATCAAAAGATGTGCCATAAACTAAATACAAGACATCTTAAACGAATTGTAATAAGAACAGTTCTTGTTAGGCAAGCCCACCTGTAACTGCATCTGACGGATAATCGGCACGGACTTCAACCGCAACTCCATAGCAAACGCAGTTGCAAATGCAACTTTGTTGCCCGTGGGCACAGCATGGACTCCTCGGACGGCCAACTATTTATTGGAATGGATCCTGGGAGTGCGACCCAGTCGCAGATACAGATACGAGCCTCATAAAATTCCCGCGCACGCACCGGCGAATTCGAATGCATTTTTTGTGTTTCGATAAAACGCGAGTCGGCAATTCCCACAATCGAGGCTGCACTTGAATCTGAATTCGAAATTGCTCTTTCAGTATTTATGAGTTGAACTCTGTAGTTAGTTTCTTGGCCTGAAAGCGACAGTTGGGAAAAGTACTTTATATAATTGATTTGAATTTCGGTAATATTCAAGCAAAAACATAAATTTACGAAAACAATCTTTCCCATTTTCAATTGCCGAATTTTCTATCTTTTTTTGTTCTTTTTGTGTATCAATCTAATCTGGCACAATATTTATGGCTTTCTTATCTAGTGAAACGCTTGCAATTAAACGTCATTTCTGTGTTTTTGCCCAGCACTGATTTTCTTGACCAACTTATAGGAAAACTTGAGCCAGATGTCCCAACCTCTGTGTTCAGCTCCTCCCGCTCCCCTTATCGACGGCCATTAATCAAGATTGTGTCAAAGGTATTAGCTCATTTGGGGGCTCAACACGAAATCGACTCAGGGTCTGTGTGGATTGGATCCCCAGCACTGGAACATTTGGGCGATTACAAACTATTACCGATGTCAACTGCCAGCGGTAGCATGTTATTACGTGAGCGCCGTGCTGCTTTTCCTTCGCCTGCCAATTGAGTAGATTAATTCTAATGCAATTGAAATAGTGTCCGGCTTTCGCTTATCGAAATGTTTGTGGCTTGGGCAACAGCAGCGTGATTGCTAATGGGCTCGAGAGCTACCAGAATTGCTGATTAGCAAGCTGATACTGCTGATGAAGCTTGTTGCATTGCAACAATACTTTTAAATGGGTAATGAGCTCGCAAAGATACGAGCCAATTGGTTATACAAAGTTGTTGCACCTCAGTTGTGGTAGTAAAGATACACCTACAAGTGCACTACAAAACTAAAACTGATATTTTAGACCTTTGGCAACCACTCCATTGTTAACACATGATTCCTAAATGTAAGAGTACTTGAAAGGTGCCCATAATTTGTGTGAATGATGACTCAATTGGAAAGCCTGCCACAAATCTCGGACACCATTTCGAGGGACAACATCCTGATCCGCACAAGAAGTGTCTCGCTTATCGGGCAGATAACCCCTGCTGAGGGAAAAGTGCCTCATGGGTTAATGAGACACCAAAGGCACGTACGCTTGCGTCATTGGGTAGCTGAGACTGAAGAAGGGATACACCATACCCTGACTCTGGCTATTGTGTTTGCTGTTTCGGACTGACAACGCGATAAGGAACAGTTCCTACGGCCAGCACCTCAATCAGTCAAAACCCATGAAGAGCAAACAGAACATCCACAAGTGTTAGCAGTGTTATTAAAAGTAAAGACTAAATGATATCTAGCACTTAAGCAATGTAAGGGAAATAATACTTTATTATGCGTAAAATACAGGTAACCAATAGAACTTATTTGTGACTTCATTTGCGATTTTAAGAGGTCTAAGTTGGTGGGTCAAAAAGATAATAAAAATCTGTGCCTCCATACCAAAATTGATAATGGTAGCATTTAAGATCTCCGAGATCAAAGAGATTATATAAATGTATCACTTCTTATCGAGACTTCCTTTACATGCCATATACCCCTTTCTCCACAACTAAGGGGTACGAAAAACAAATACAAGTCAAACGACAACGAAGCGTGAATGAATTTCCTCGGCGCAAATTGAAAAAGAGTGATAGTGATAGTGGAACTGATAAGCGGCGAGCGCCGCAGAGATCGCATATCGGTGGGAGTGGGAAAGGGACGGAGAGACGGCGCTGCTGGAAACGGAAAACCGGTATGTGTGGAGAGTTTTCGGAGAGTTGCGCTCTCAGCTGGCTCAAATGTGGAGACTTGCCGCTCCGGTTCTCCGGCACTTTTCTGGCTTTCTGCGCTCAGTGTCAGTCTCAGTTTCGAAACGAACTTCAAAGCTCGCGCAAGCGTACCGCATCGGAAAACGCATTCTCCGATCGGAAAATCATCGCGACACACGAGCGATCGATCAGCCGGCATTTTCTTGTGCGCCACTTTGGATACGGTTTCAAATCGCACAACGTGCCGCCAAGTTCCCTGGAAAATGTGCGAAAATTGCAAATATTTTGTGTTTCCATGTGACGTATGCGTAATGTGACCACAGTGCGGATAAAAGTAATATATTTACCTGTACATAATACGAATATATGTGTGTGTGTGTGTCATTGTCTAGGAATTTTGTTTCGTCTGCAAATGTGCAAGGTTTTTTAATGTTTACATGGCGAAATTCCAAGAGTCCCAGTTGACTCATGGCTAAGACAAAAAGAGATTAGATAAACCGTAACCAACTATCTATAAATTGGTGTTTAACTTAGTTTCGCAAATTCATGAAAAAGATTATAAAATTTATACTAAAGAAATCGAATAAAACGGTTACTCAACAAAAAAAATTGAATGAGTTTCAGTACTTATTTATTAAGATGGATCTATCATATTTAAGCTTCATTTAAAAAGCTGAAAATATATATTATTTAACCGCCTGAAAATAAATATTATTTAACCGTTGTAAATGTGACATTAAATAATAGTGAAAAAATTCCAATTAGTAAACATGAAATTCTCTTTGCACAAAAACCCAGAAAACGAAACAAAATCCCAGCCAAACTCATTGATTGTGTGAAGTGTGAAGAATTAAAAATTATAAATTTAAACAAGTGTGGTTTTTCTTGTTTGCAAAGCGCTCTTTAGATGTATTACGAAAACGAATTTAACGAAAAGGTGTAAAGGAAAAATCCACAAGAGTACGTGCCACCAGAAAGTGCAAAAGAAGGGCACATCGAACGAGGAAAATCGACTTGAAAGGATTTGCAGCTGGAACTGCATCCATCCAGATACAGATTCAGATACATGTATATATGCCGTATAGCAGTGCCGATACAGATACAGATACAGATACAGATACAGATACATACATGAGGCAGCCTGCGAAGCACAAAAGATACATGCCATGTTCCCACTAACCAACCGCTCTTCGAGTGGCAATCGCACCAACAACAATCCCAGCAACAACAACCAGACCACAAGCTTTATAATCGGAGGCACCACCAATATTAACAACAACAACAACAATCAGATTGGTGGCACAAGCAGCGCTAAGGATAAAGGAAATTTTGAAAATAATTGGAGCTGCAATAAAACAACCGGTCGTCGCTCTGGCAGTGGAAATAGCTGCAGTTTTTTAGGTAAATTTTAATTGTAGCACTTAAAAGTGCCGTTAATTGAATGTTTCGCATATTTGCGGTGACTTTAACATTTAGCCAACAACCATAACTATGTGGATAGTAATATTAAGGGTGCGTTGCTTTTAAATCCAACTCAATACCCAAGTAATTTCACTTAAATGAAAGCTCATCAACAAGACGCGGCCCATTGCACTTAAACTTAAAACTTTTTCGTACTCGATCTCGATTAAGGCGGTTTCTTTGATCACTGGAGGCTTATCTTATGACCATCGCATCTCTTTCATTGGAATGGCTGCAATTTCACAAATCGCATTTACCTTTTCCGTATTGTCGCTTTTATGTCGCGTACCTTTAAAGGGTTCCTTTTTTAGCAACAATTTACAATGCAAATTGCATTAATTGCAATTTTCTGTTCAAATTGAGTTGGTTGTTGTTGTTCCCGTTTGCGGCATTGTTGTTGTCTTTGCATTAAAATGCAAATACTTTGCACTAATTTACATGTCGCGCCGCCGATTGCAGTGGAAAATGTAGACCCCCCGCCCCCCGTCGCTCCTTCGACCGCAAAATCGCCCGGGGAGACAATGGAAATCTTTTGTGATGATCACACACGACTCGACTTTGTGTATGTGTGTGTGCTTTGGGGGAGGAAGTGTAAGTGTGAGCTTGAACCATGAGAAATGCCATAAAAATTCCTCAAGTCTACCAGACTTCTTCCTCTTGGAGGGTTTACGGGGTATATGCACAGTTCTAAAAGAATTACCTTTTTTGATTTTGAAAAATGTTATTCATATTAAAGAAAAGGGATTTTGTAAAATATTTGATATAAAAGCTTTACAAACTGCACTTTTATTTGTTGTTAAATCAGTATACATTTATCACAATATGTACTTAAGATTATGGCTGTACCTTACCCATTTGTATAAATGAATTAACTAATTATCTCTAGTTACTAA
Organism: Drosophila yakuba; assembly: GCF_016746365.2. Lineage (NCBI taxonomy): Eukaryota > Metazoa > Arthropoda > Insecta > Diptera > Drosophilidae > Drosophila > Drosophila yakuba. The sequence continues at coordinate 12,184,500 of NC_052529.2, read as the reverse complement.
ACTTCTTACGCACAAAATTATAGGGTATCTCTCGTTCGAAATGCCCAAGTTTTTCCTTCTTCTGCTTCTGTTCTTATGTTGCGCTGGCGCAATCGCAAAAAGCTTCTTCGCCTTTTCTGCGTTCTTTTCAGGAAGAGCAGATTGTGGGACGGCGGTTTTTGGGGATGTCGGCACATGCGCTTTGTTTGTCTGTTGCCAAAACACTGCAAAAAATAAGCATTTTAACCTACAAATATACAGTGCCAGTTTTTAATATCAAAAAACTCAAACGATGTTTTACTTATATGAAATAATAAGCCTTTAGAGAAGCAGTCTTGATCTTAAATTCACATGTTTCACAATTTCAAATGTTAGAAACTTTTTCTCCGTGTGTAGTGGGTTCATTGCTGCTGTGTGCCTGTGTGCTTGCAAGAATTCCCAGAAATATTTTACTTCGAAATTTGTTAACAAGCAGACAACAAGAGCAACAACCACAGAAGCGATCCGAAGACATAGGGAAGACTGTGTGTGTTTTTGTTTGTTGTTGGTTGTTGGTTGTTTGGCCTGGGCCATGAAGTGTATCAAGTGTTTGCTGGCTTAGCTCCTTTTCATCGCCATCGGCTTTGTTCGCAGCCAGATACTTCAAGTTGAAGGTTAAAGTTGAGCTGCGGAGCTGAATTCTTTCGATTGAATTAGAATTAGAGTTCTCTTGTGGAACTGAGTGGATTTCTCAGAGGTTTGCCGGTCAGGATAACGTTTGAGTCATAGAAATTGAATTGGAAGTGTTCTTCAATTTGACAGCCGTTGGCAGGTTTCAAAGTCTTAAGAATGGGAACAGGATTTGAAATCCCTTAATTGCGCTTCATTTCCACACACTTTAACCTGAAAAGTTTCGCAGAAATGTCCAAAATGAAGTACATTTAGAACTCCTAATATTGACAAGCATTGCAAATTAAAGATAAACCGCCGGAATGTTGGGAGTATTTTAAATCTCAACTGCAATAAACCCGGCTTTGCACACTTTGGAGTCGATAAAATGATTTACAAAGCCTCTAAACCCAGTTCACTCCTCACAGAGCTCTGTGCACTAGCCAATAACTCATTCAATCCCATTCGATCTGGTAACCAGCCTTCAAAGCCAGCTCCACTGAATCCGATGCCAAGTCCATTCCGAATCGCGACGTGTGTGGGGCACCAGACTCCGCAGATCGCTTCCAATTCCACTTTACACTGCCAGACGTGGAAGCACTCGGCTGCATAGTTTTAATTGCAAATTGCAAAACTGACCGACGACTGTTCAGTCATATTGCGTCTAATTAAGGCGATGTCTGCGCTGAGGAGCAAATATCTTGCATATTTTTAGATCCACCAGCTGGACATTTGCATTCGCAGACGGTCGTATACAATCTCAGATGTACACTGCGCAAATATAGTAGTTCGATTGAATTCTATAATCAGTTCAGGCCAGTTCCGCCTTTCACTTTCTGTTTGTTTTTGGTTTATCTTTTTATATAAATGTATCTTTGTATATAAATATATATATTAATCAGTTAATAGAACTTGTAATTCCACTGATTTCCTAGATTTATATCAGAAATTAAATTTTAGATATTAGAAGCAAGCAACATTTTAGATTAAACATGCAACTTTGCTTTGCTTTAAAGCCTCTTCTTAGGTGCAAACTTGTATAGCTGCTGAGTTATTTGGTTTTTCCATGTGCACTCCGTCAAATTAGAAAGGGAGATCGGCGAGGAAGATGAGGAACTGCGAACTGCGAGCTGTGAGTGGCAATGAGTTAATTTGCTGCCAAAACACACCCTCGGGCCTCATTAGCCTGCACTCCGAGTGAGATTTATAGACGAGCCGCGAGCTGCCGCCGGATTAGTTAGAAATGCAAAACCCTGGGGGTCAAAACCCATGGGCGGCGGGCGGAAGGGGCAAAAGGGGTGGGAGGCAGTCGCACTGCGGGTTGCCCTGCTAAATGAGCGCCTAAGGTGTCGGCCCAGCTGGCCAAGATTGCAATGGGTACATATGTATATAAATGGCAGAGCCAATGGGCATGAATAATGAGCAGGAGGCCAACAAAAAGTGGCAAACTTAGTTCGTGAATAGGTCTTTCCAATCCCATAAAATGGCATTCCGCTGTCGTATTTTACAAACTGTGCTAAACTGTGCTAAGTGGTTCTCTTACCAAATTGGATGCAATTCCTGCTCTCATCTTGTTGAGTGCATAAAAAATGTGTCAAATGTTGTGAATCATTAGCTTTCTGCAAAGCATATAGCATTTTCAGTTAAAACTCTGCCTTAGTTCATATATCTTTTCACACAGCAATGGTTCCTTTTTTTTTCAAACATCTCCCATCATTTTGTAATTGATAAGTCTAAAAAAGGAGGAGTTTATTACTCACCAAGTGCAATGAGCCAACTTGGCTGCTCCCTAACAACATAAACATGTCCGCAGTTGGTGTGGAAAAATGAGTATCCATTTGTTTTTGCATTTGCTGTGACATTTTGAGTTATTTGACACTTTGCAGGCGCATATCATCTTTCCATCTTTCCCCTTCTGAATGTTTCGCCATACATCGCTCTTTTTGGTCTTTCTTCCAGCACTTTATTAACTCATTATTTTGAAATCAACTTGGCCCGGCAGGCAAAACGTGTTGCAGAAGTTTCTGCAACCTGACAAGTCGCCTGCACACCGGCAGCAAATGCATGATGTTGCTGCTGCCGGTGTTGCAGTTGTTGCAGATGTTGCAGTTGTTGCAGATGTTGTTGCAGTTGCAAGTGCACAGCTTGCACAACTTTTCCCCTCAGTGGTTGATTAAGTACTTGGGCACTCTTTCACCCATTAGCCAGCGAATATGATGCATTAACATTTTTAACGAATTGTTGGCAACCGCAATTGGGCACAAGAAGCCGTTTTGCCGCTCTTAATTGATGCAATCAATAATTGCGGGCACATCTTTCATTTCCATCTGTGTATCTTCACATCATCAAACACCACACACAAACCGCACATATCAATCGAATTCACACCCATAAACACTAAATTAGGAAATTCATAAAAACATCAGTAGTCTTGAGCCGCTTTTCGCATAAAACTGTGTATAAAACAGCAAACAAAACAAATTTTGAATGCGCCGCTTATGCGAATTTAAGGTTAAGCCTCTGAAACTTTTATCTTAAATGCTAAAAAAAATAATTCACAAAAAGAAAACACAAAACCAATTAATTATTTGCCCATTTAACTGCGGTGGCTGTTATTTTTTCTTTTGTGGATTGCAAAATTCGAGAAACAACAAACACAACTGCCACTGCCTTTAGCTGCGTAACACTTTGTTGTAGTGAAACAACCAAAACATTGAGATAAAAAAGCGGCAGTTCGAAACTATTCACATCTCATCTGTAGTGGGTACAGTGAATATTGTTTACTCGTTAGGTTGGAGATAAAATATGGAGATATTTTACAGTACCTTGATTTTAAATAATCTTAATTGGTAATTATTGTTGAGCATCAAATAATTATATAATTTTAAGCCTGATAAATGAGAGGGTAACAAAAAACACACTCTTAACTAAAGAGAAATCTCCTTTTTAGTTAAAGAGTTAGATACATATACTATAGTACTGTTTCTATATTTTTATGAGCATATTTTAAGCTGCCCTCTTAGTTGATCTTCACTGTACTCGTGCACTATGGGAAGTTGTAGGCGTGAGTAGTTTGCCGATGTCTTCTGTATGTCTGGCGGTATCTTTTTCTGATGTTTCGAAAAGAGACGTGAACAAGTAGCCGAGGACATGGCCACCGAATTCAAATGGAGTGGCAAAAAAGAAGTAGCGAGGAGATACAAAACTTTATATCTCGTGGCGATCTGTTCAATGGATTCGCAATTACATTCATGAAATTTAATTGGCGATGGGAAAAAACCTGAATGGCTTAAGCATGTGGGGACAATGTGTGCCAGAGGAATAGTGTTGATTTATGGATAATAATTCCAACTCATTGAGGAGTCTCCATGGCATCGACATGGAATTTGGCCCCAACTCCAACCGAATAAAGTATCTGATTTTTGCATCTATCACAGAGTAGCGTAATCAGACCTTGAGATCTCCATTTGGGTTGGCCCATCTTCCTCATTTGAAAACTCTCGCAACAAAAGTCACGTTTTCTACGAAGCCTCCCCTGCATTAAAGTTAAGATCAACATAAGATCTCAGAAGAAACCAGCGTACAAATAAAGAGACGTGCAAAAAAGCGCTTAACTAACATTTGTGGACTTTTGTTTACAAACGCAAATTTACCTATAATATTTGCACGGCAAACCCAAGCCATCTATAGTATTTTTTCAACCAGCTCTACTTCGACTTCAACTATTTACGAGTATTTCTTTTTCTTTTTGTTTTATTTCGAGCGCCGCGACAATTTGCCAAGCAAACTTTTTGCGTTCAGATAGCGGCGAAAATTGTTTGTTTAGACTTTAGCCGGGCAACGACAACAACAGGCAAAGCCAATTACGGTTTTTAATTATTTGTAAATATTTCGAATGTCCGACCGACTTTTGGCGCCCGCAGGAATAAAAAAAGGCAAACAAAAGAACCACACCAAAAGAAAACCTTATCGATATGGTTGTATGTGCAACAGGTGCGCCACCCAGCGGACAAGGTGGGAACCACACCACGTAACCTTTTCCCATGTGGTATACCTAGTAATACTATATCACGGCTATATCTTATCTGAAAGGAACTCACATTGCGCGTGCCAAATTCCATTCCAATGAGAATTAAAAACTAATAGTAATTGTATAGGTACTTTCTACTTATTCCAGTTGGTTCCTTACCAAGTTTTCGGTTTTCTTACTACCTTGTTTTATTCCAACCAACTTAGTCACAAAAATAAATTATATAATGGTATGCAATTTTTTAAGATGCCCTACCAGTAAACACGGAAAAATCAATAATGTGGAGTGCACTCGAATGAAAGTAAAATTTTTTTCCACATTTACGCGTAAGCTTGTCGCTGCCATAATAACGGTGATTGTCTTTTGGGTTTATTTCGAGTTGAACTCTGGCTGACTAATTTTTGCAAATGAGTTTGGGATTTGAGTGTTGTCATTCATTCACTTATTGTTTCCTGTTGTCGAACAAAATGAACTTATGACCGGTTTTACAATGTGGGCGTGTCGCATTGCGGTAATTTATTAAGTGTTTTTTCTCACTCTCTTTAATTGCCGCCCAGATGATTTAGTGTCTTTTACTTTCTGCCTTTCCTCCAGTTGTCTTCTTCTTATGACTTTCACCTCGCCAAAGTGAAATTACGGCCTAATGACTAAACATTTCATTTAATTAGAAGACTCATCGCGCAGATGAAACCGAGACACTTAAACAAAAGGGCGGAACACGAAAAGTTTTCTGAACTGCGTGTATCTGTAATCTGTTATCTCAGATCTTAGCTCATTATAAAAATTTGGCAATCAGGGTAAATGATCTGACACCTGAAACCTCAAAGCGGATTATGGCAGTTTAATTTTGATTTTGATGGATGTGAAGATTTCGGGGAAGGCAGCACACTCTCTTCCACCGACAGTTTCTTACATTTTTGGCTTTACAAAAAACCCGGTTTTAATAAGAAACCCCTGTCGTTATTTTGACATTTTCGGGATGCTCTGTTGTCGAAGCCTTTACGAAGTTTTCTGACTCACCACAGGAACCTGCAAAAGTTGCAACATTGCAGCGAATTAATTTATCAACATTTACCGCTACGATGTCAACGCCACAAGAGAAAAGGTTTGCAGCATTAAAAGGCCGTAAATTCGACGGACAACTAACCAAAAGACTGGACCATCTCCAGTCAGACTTCCAAGAAGCTGGCAACTTGATATAGCCAAAGTCAGCTCCAAACATTTCTGAATACCCACAATTTCTGGCGAGGAAAACCTCGGTGCGGCGGCCAAAGTTTGATTTATGCGTTGCGATGCTCAATGGGCGATACGATACCAAAGGGGCCAAAAGGAAGTAACCGCAGTTACAGTCAAATTTCCAGGCCCAAACGGCACGACTACCAAATGCGCTCGCGCTCGCGCTTGCTGGCCAACTCGCTGCTCTGCCTGGCGGTTAAACGCAGCCAAACATAAATTATAGGCCATGGCTAAGTAGGAAAACTGTCGGCCCAACCAGCCAGGCACAGTGGAAAAACCTAGGGAAATTTAAGATCACGTGGGCTCAGAATTCCTTGCTCTCAAATGAGAATCTTACATGGCTTTATACTTACAGATCTAGATATGCTCATTCTTGATTCAAATGCCTCTTGAATTGATAAACAAGGTGAATCAATTTTTGACAGTTAATAAATTTATGTATTACATTTGACATTTTTAAGAAATAGCCTACTCGAATGTAATTTCATATGTTCAGCTCAAGTTCCGATTTTTGTTGTCTAGAACTGCACAAGAAAAAAGTCAAAATTATTAATTAGATACTTTTCTCTATTACCTTTATCTCACTTAAAATGTGAGTAAATTTTCTATTAAAATATAACTTGGAATAAATTTACGACCACCTTGGCTTTGTCTTATTTTCCACTGTTTTCCCACAGTAGTTTGCATTTCCCAGCAGCACTTTTCGCCTTTCCCACTACTTTCATAATGTTGGCAAACATTTAACGAAAGTCCATAAGTACAATACGAGTACACATGCCCAGGAACTTCGGCAGCCGTATAATGCAAAATTTCCCTGCACTGCGGATGTTGGGGCTCTTGAGATGTTGAGCCGTGGAGCTTTGGAGCTGTGGAGCTGTTGTTTGCCCCACCAAAATACGATGTCATGAGATGCGATGCGGATTGGAAGTGGTCGGATTCAGATACATGTTGCCGCCGTCAATGTTTCGCCTTTGTCTCGTAAATTTGAACATTTTTATTATAAAAAGCAAGCGGCACGGCTGCTGATTTCTCACACAATGCGCGCGATTTATTTTGTATGCATTGCGGGGCTGAAATTGATTAATTACAAAGCGGAAGACTTGCTGATCCAACCGGGCTAAGACCCAAAACCACAGCTATTTTGTTACGATTGTTCACTGCTTTACTGTTTCATTTTTCAGCCTTAATTTTCTGTATTATTTCGGATTTGTTTTTATTGCGGCAATCAAGTGGACTTCGTGATTTGCAGTAACCACGATTCTTTAGTTGTTCTATTATTTGTTCGTCTGAAGGTTTCTGCATTATTTACATGACACTGACACCACTGACATTTGAAAATTACATGCCACCAATGCAAATGTGTGAATCAATAAAAATGTCTAATCGCCTAGAAAAAAATGTGTATGGTTGCAACTTGAATACCATAAGTAACTCAGAGGAGATAAGCATCGTAAACACTTTAGAGCCATTAGGAAATATTCTAAAATAAATCATAGTGCACATTAACTACATATGTAATAAAAATGTGGCATTAATATACAAAAAAAACTTGAAATAAAAATAGGTAGGTTTGGAAATACAAGTAACCCAATACCATAGGAATCACAAGTTCTTTAGAGTGCTTTGTATATATGTAGATCCATGTAATTACCAGATCTGGCGCCCTTTAAGCATCCCATGGATTGCGAAACGTATCTCAAATCTGAAGTGACAATGGGGGGCAGTAATGTCGGTTGTACTTACACTTAATTGCCATCAAGTGTTTTGCAAAACCCTAAATTGGCATAGCATCTGTAAAGTAGAAGCGGTCTTTAGGGGTCTATACAGTGAAATGTCGAAGCAATTAATTCCAATCGACTTGCGATAGATACAAATTTGTATCTCTTTACAGCCGCGATGCCGCAAGAAGTTGAGACATTATGTTTTTGATGTCACATGTGTGTTTGTTTTTTAATGATTCTGTGTGCCACTTAAATTTCACGGAACTGCCGCTGTTCTTCTGTAGCCGCTGTTTTAATGAGCTATTAAAATGGTTGGGGAATTGTAGTACATGTGTAAGAGCAAATTGCCATGAAAGCGAACCAACAACAGGATTCTTTACAAGTTTATTTTTATGAAGAGGATTTGTTTTATGTTGATTCCTACTAATGGGGGTCTTACGAGATCCGTTCTATTTATACATATTTATGTAATCCCATATCTAATCGTTAAAAAAAGCACATCTACAACTAAACTAATGCTGTTTTATTTTTGTTTCTAGGTAAGTTCTGATGTTAATTGCCGTCTAAGGTTGCTTTACTTTCATTAGCACATCTGTAAGTAAATATTGTATGTTAAGCACACAAAAAATAGTACGCTATAGAAATAGATAAACTATTTCCGAGCACTGATCTCACTTGAGCCAAATTAAAGAAATATCCTGTTTGAAAAATATGCTCTATTAAGTTATTTAGTTGTAAAACCTTTTTTGACACACTCCATTAGACAGACTCCGGTATAAACGCTTCATTTGCCAAATCATTTAACATAATTAGACGGCAAACACGATATGATCTCATAACCAGTTTCCCTGGCTGGCAAATCCTTTCGGTTAATTGGCGAACCAAGCGAAGAACAAAGGAGTTCTACCTGTGTCAGTCCAAATTCATAATTCAAACATCAATTCTAAGAACCGAGTGTGTGGACACAATATTTCATAAGTGTCTGGCGACTGATAAATGAAGCTCAAGTCGATCTCACTTCCTTTTGGCTGATGTTTCGTTATTGTTTCGACTTTATTTGCAATCAAACACAAAAGTGCACGAGGCATGGAAGAAGCTACACCACATTAACCTTCAAGTCGGGTTCGCTGGTTGGTACGAGTATTACTTTTTTTTTGACAATTTTCTGAAATGTATTTTGTCGTCTCGTTGCGCAAATAAAACGACTACAACGCCTGACAACAGCGACAACGAGCCGAGTTTGTATCTAAAATCAACAAGTTCACGACGACATCGCAAGCCAAACAGCCAAACAGGCAAAACACAAAAGATAAAAACTTTTAAGCGTCGGGCAAATACAGATAGATACCTAAAAAAAAATAACACCAAAACCACCAGCACCAATACAAATGCTCCCCATTCATTGCCAGACCTTTGCTCACAAGGTAAATAGAACCCCAAACAAAGCCCCAAAACTAAAACTCTGAAAACCCCTTTGAGTGGCAACCCAAAGCAGATAGTTCTTCACTCGTTCAACCAATGAATTTGGATTTGGGTTTGGGGGTGGCTATAATCAAATCGAGTTTATGTCTCTCTAGGTCAGAAAGTTTCCATTGTAAAATGTGGGATTTCGTAAGAAAACTAATAGATACTTTACACCTTACAAATGATTAGATTGTGACAAATAATAAACTAGAAACATCAGTAGTTTTCCGTAATACACTATTGTAAATTTCCTAATTATACATTTATTGAGATATATTTTTAAAACAATTTTGAGGGTAAACCGAATGGGGACTCATAGTGCGTAGACTGCTAAGAACAAAGATATTATACAGGGTACATATATAGCTTGCCCACGTCCTTTGCATAATATAAAAAATAATTCTTTAGAGCCTCACATCGTCACATCCATTTGTAATAGTTTGCCCGACTAGAATCTCGCGTTAACTTTAAATTTTGAAAAGTGTGTTAAATCCATTCTTCCGACTCCCATTTTAAATCAATCCGCGGTTTAAGAGGTTCTCGTAAATGGCAGTTTCAAGCTTGCTGAGCTCGAATTTCGCCCTGGCCAGTCGACTTCCGACGCGAACCAGTCTCTCGGCCAACAGTTGGTGCCGCAAACTCATCCTTCTCCTCAGGGACTCCAAGTATCGGTACTCCTGGTCACTGATGCGGTCCACCTCCAACTGGTCGTCCACTCTGATGAGGCGCTGCAGCGTTTTATTCAGTTTCACGTGGATATCTTCACGTTCGGCCTTCAACTCCTCCTCGTTGCGTTTCTTCTGCTCCAGACACTCGATCTCGGCAGGGGGAACTATTTTCCTCAGATCAACGATGTTCAGTGTCAGAACGTCGGCGCTATTATTGAATTTCGGTGCCATTGCAATTGCGATATTTTCAAAAATTTTGTCTGTTCAGAAAAGATTTGAATTTTTATGTATGTTTTCTTTTCTTTTTAAACTAAGCTACTGGCTGCTCCAACGATTTTTATAAAACTGAAAGCTGGAAAGGTTTTTCCCAAGCACACTGCTCATCGAAATAGAAATCAATTTGATTCCATACCAAAGTGATAGAATGTATATTAAACAAACTCAATTTCGACACCCAGTGACTAATGGCAATGGAAATCGATCAGCAGCGAATTGAATTTCGCACCTTTAATTGCAACTCAATACTTTTGATGAGGAGTTTCCAGTTTCCACTTGCCATTGTAATGGATATCAAATGAATACTTTGACTTCGAGTTGCAGCCTACAAAGTTTACCACAATTGATGTCAAGTTGGTGGTTTATAATTTCAACCATTCTGGTTTAGGTTTTCTGCAGGTTTAAGTTTTATTTCTGTTTGCTAAGGGTGAAGTTTAAACAAAAAGTAGAAGTATTTATTAAAACTTCAAGAGGTAAATCCTAGCTTATTTCTGGGAATCCTTTTGTTCATCTTTGTCCTTGCCCTCCTGTAAAACCAAAGCCTCGATTTTCTTGAGGTTCTCCTGGATTCTCTGACCCAAAAGCTTCTCATCTTTGCCCAACTCCTCGGCATTGGGTTCCTGTTTATGCAAGGATCCTTTCTTTCCCTCTGCCTGGCTGTCTCCCTGAGTTCTCCTGCCCATGGGCAGTCGAGTGACCATGTGCCGGGGAATCCGTATCTCTGCTCCTATCCGATTATCGTTTTTGTACTGACCAACGGCGCGGATAAAGGGTTTTAGGGGACATCCTTTGGCCTGGGCTTCATCCATCAGCTGGCGCGCGTAGTCGAAGAAGAAGGCATCCTCGCGTAGCTCCTCCAACTGGGCCTCCCTGTTGTAGTTGGTACCTGGACGGGTTTCCTCCTCGGTGCGTTTCCTAACCTGCTCGTCGAGATCCTGGCGGAGTTTCCTTATCCTCTGAATATGCTCCTCTCGTTGCTGCCGCTTAAACTGAACATTGGTTAGATCGTTTTGAAGACGCAGTTCCTCCGCCACCTTGCGATGCTCCTCGGCTTTTTGCCTGCTCTTCCTGGCCAGCTCCTCCTCTGCTCTTTGCACAGCCAAACGGGCGGTTTTGGCCTGTTCCTTGGACTTCCTCCACTTGGCCTGCTCGGCACTGTGAACTTTTCGCATCTCTTCCAGCTGTCGCTTATGGCGCTCCTCATCCTCACGAGCACTGTAGTGCAGCCGTGGAGCCAGTTCCCTGGCCAGTTTTTCATTTCGACTGATGCGCTGTTCCACTCGCTCCTTGGCTCGGTTCCGTTTCAGCTGCTCCAGGTGTCCCTTGGCCTTGTTGTGGATATCGCAACGCACCTGCTCCATCTCCTCGAGCATCTGGAGTCGCTGCTGGCGCTGCTCGGACATGACCAAGGAGGCCAGTGCCTCATCTTTTTTCTGGCGCTGCTTGGCGGCCTGCAGCTCCTTCTCCTTGGCCTGCTGATCCTTCATCATGCGCTCATTACGTGCCCGCTCTTTGAGGGCCTCCTCCAATTCCTTGGCTTTGGTGGCCTATTAGAATGGTGGTAATATTTATTAAAATATATATTTCATTTGAAAACTCACCTGGCGTTCCTTTTCCCTCTCTGCAATCAAGTGCAACAACTCCTTTTTATGCTCACTTAGCTGTTGACACTGCTCCTTGTGGCGCTGCTGGGCCTCCTCGAAGCCGCGAAGCACTTGCTCCTGGAAGATCTTCCTGTCCAGCTCCTTCTGCTGCTGGTTGGCCCTGGCGAATTCCGCCTGCACTTCCCGTTGCACATTGACACTACGCATAACTTCACTCTGCAGACGGGCGCACTGCAATTCCCGCGGACCAGGACGCAGTTGCTCCAGCAGTTTCTGGGCAGCCTCGATGCGATTCTTCCTGGTCTTCTGATGCTCCAGGCGAGCAGCCTTGCTTTCCTCCTCCGCCAGGCGCTTGGCCTCTAGTTGCTCCGCCTGCAGTTGCTGCAGTTCCCGGGCGCACTCCTCCTCCCGTGTGATGCAGAGATTCCGACCGGCGAATTTGCGTAGCAGTTCCTCGCCACCAATTCGCAGTTGCTCATCCGCCTCTGCACGAAGCTGCTGCTGATGCAGTTGCTCCTGCTTGGCTGCCTGCGTGGCATGGGCACGGATGCGCTGGAATCGCTTGTTGGAGATAACCACTGGTGGCTTTTCCCGGAAAATGGGCTCACGTCGCTCCTGTGGAAGCCAGCAATACTGCATGGTTTAAGTTTTACTTATTGACTGAACTATTTGCTTGGGAGTTTCGTTTGGCAGTTGTGGGGTTTCCATGGATCTTGGCATTGTTTGGTAGTTAAAGGAAAAGACTTTCGGTAGCCAAGGATCCCAGGAATATTCAAGGTTATAAATTATAGTAAGACACATCTTCATTTACTGCTTACAAGTTTGAAATTTAATGTTATGGCAGCTTCTATTGAATTATCAATTATACTTACTCCTCTATAATTATTTTAAAGCAGTAAAGAAGTTGTAAACAAATTCATAAGACAGTAATTAAAAAACCATACTGCCATAAACAGATAAAAATACCATTTAACTGTAAAAACGTCAAATGAATTTGGTAATGCTTGATTTTATCGCTTAATTCCGCCTAAATCATCCAAACCCATCAACCCACAAATGTCGTAAGCAAAAATGCCAAAACAGAAATTGCCGTGTGTGTTGCCAACATTTTGAGTAGTTCATTTTAATTAATTAGTTTTGCGAGCCGCGTTCGCTGTGCTCACTGTTGTCCAACACAGCGACAAGTCACTGTCAACGCAAATGGCAAAGATTTTAGTTTGATGGCTTAATTATGTCCAAAAGTTATGTTGCGGCCATTTGGCAGGCAGAGTCGGCGGCGCAAGTGACGGGTTTTGTGATAAAAGTGGTTGATGTGCTTTTGCCAATTACATTTAGCCACAATTTTTGTGTGGGCTTTGGCTCTGGCTTTGGCTAGCCAAGCCGAACCGAACCGATCCCATCTGGTGTGTGGTTAGATCTCTGGTTTGGGGTTCCCCTTCGAATTGTCAACGCTTTATCAGCGCGTTTTATTTTCCATGCTGAAAGCCAAACCCTAAAGGGCAATTCTATTTGGGCACGCTTCATTTGGCTCGTATCGTTGCATTGAAATCGTAGATTCGGCTCAAGAGGGTTTAAATAAATTTAATTAACACCTGACTGCGAATCCGTACAAAACACACCGAACACACTGGCTCATTGCCCCGTTTACAAACCTTAGGAATATTCATTTCAGTTTTGAATTGGGTTAGTGCTCCGCTTTTGTCGCTCGATGTTGGGCTCTTTTTCTATTCATACTCACATATCTAACCAAGCCACACAAAGTACACAAACCCATGACGGGGCGATAAAGGGGCATGCCCAACTATTTACACCAAAATCCAGGTTATATAGCCACAAACTTTATCGCCGGGCCAGCCACTTCAAACTTTAAAGGTGTTACAATGCGGTCAGTTACTATCCCCCAGGTTCTTAGAAGTATGAAACTTCATTGGCAATTAAGTTTAGTGCTCGAGCTGGTGACTACAGCTATTATCACATTTCTAGGCTTTAAGTATTATGATCCTATTGTAGAGGATTACCAATACAGGATTACCGAGCTTCAGAGAAGAGTATCTGAAGTTTAGTTGATCCCCAACTAATCCTTTATATAAAATTCGCTTTTGTTATACCTAATACACCCATTTGACCCCATTTCCTAGCACTTTAGATCGGTGCTAGTCAACTTCTTGTAGCATTTAGAGCACTTCACAGTTTCCCAATGCTTATGACGTGAAGTGCTCTATAACTTGCTCACTTACACCATCTGAACATCTGAATAGCGACACATACAACACCTCATAGAAGACAGAAGACTAAGACTGCGAGTGCGAGTGCGTCAAGTACCCGATTCTTATCTAATCGAAACTTATTGGCTCCCCATAGACTTTGCCTGATACCGTGTAAATATACGACTGGCAGTGGTTCTACTCGATACACACTTACATACGTCGCATATAGGCAGACAGCCAGACATATATCACTTGATCTTCAAGTGCGAATGACAGCCCCGAGTAGGAAAGACAAGAGACAAGAGACCGAAGACTGAAGACTGAAGACTAAAGACCTGAGACCGAAGACCGAAGACCGAAGACCAGAGACCACAAGCCTTTCGCCTGTCCACGACTACCGTCCAGTTCGTTGCTTTTGCTTCCACTTGAATGACTTCATGTGCCCCCGTCGTCGGAAAACTTGAAAAACTTGTCTTTGTCTCTGTTTCACCAGAGGCTGGGCAGCCAAAGAAGATAGAGGGGGGTACTGGTGTACAAGTGGGCACTTACTTGCACTCGGGAACTTGAGAACTCGAAAGCTGGGCAACTGGAGAACTGGAGAACTGGCGAACTGTAGAACTGAAGAACCACAACGGAAGATCAAGAGCAGCCAGAACGACTGGGCCAACAAATGAGTGCAACTGTTTTAGCCCGAACCTGCAGTCCAGTTTACACAGAACTACTGTAAAGAAAAGAAAATAAAAGAATGGAATAGAGCTGAAGAATATACAGAACAATCCCCAGTGACTTCTTCCTCGAGACTCTCTGTGTGTCTGAATCTTCCGACGATCTGCAAGTTCTTGGCTCTTCTGCTGGCTCTTCTGGTGGTTGGAGCAATTAACATGCAATTAAGAGACGTTTCAATCTCAAGAGCCATGGCCAAGAAGACATCGTAAACACTTTATCCGGTGGCTGGGCACAACTTTTGATGAGCCGATCGCACTTCTCATGAAGGTTCTAATTACAAAGTTCCAATCGTTAAGCAGCCTCGTATCGATTCTATAGAAAGTTTGGACAGGAAATTGATTGGATGTTTATGCCAAAGGAATTCCGCACAGAAGCGGTGAAAAATGTGTGGGTTCTCCCAAAGTTATAGAACTTTGCCATTCGATCAGTCATCAATCAGATACCAATTGTTGTATCCATTGACTCAAGGCACACACCCAATTTTCAAACAAACATTCATTTAACATGTTCCTCCGTAAATTATCTATTTGATTCTGAAGTTCTATTTTCGTACATTATCATTTCGCCTTCTTTTCTAACTGATTTACGGTTTTGATGGGTGTCTTGTATAAGAAAACATTGCCATTTCTTGTCTATGATCTTGAGAGCCAAGATCAGATCATAACGGAGCAAACCCATGTTAAAAACTGAATTGTGGTTTGATTTATTAACCTGTCGGTCAAACGATTTACAAGCAAAGTCAAGAACAATAAGTGCCAAATACTTTCGAGGCTTATGTCATCTTGTGGTTGTAAGTAGAAAAATATATACATTGAAGTGTATAGGAATTTGTTTGTACTACAAAATAACTTAGAAGATCGTGCCCGATTTCAGCTCTTCGAAAAAACAAACGAATTCAATTGAAGCGAGACTTTCAATTTTTGGTGGGGTTAAATCAGTTGAACTCTTAATTGTGTAGTTTCATTATCAATTGAAGCGTTCCGTTCTTTTCACTTTAAATACGCTTGACAGTCCAATTCTGTTTGGTTCATTATAGAATAGCTGATTTCATAGGGCGATATGTGTGGCGAAGCTATTAAGTTTTCCATGCCAGTTTGCCAAGAAAACAACATTTCAATGTCAGCTCGATCACGTTTTTGGAGGCAATTTGTTGGTGGATTATTTTTGTTGAATTTGATACACTCTAAAGAGCGTGGCAAATTGCCCAAGTCATTGGAGGGGAGTGGAAAGTATCGGACTTACATGGGGTTTTACACTGGTTTTGTCATCCATTGACAAACGGAACACCTGAGACTGCGATTGGGTAACTATGTGCATACATATAACCACTCGATGTTGGTCGTAAGTTGAGCTATTAGATCTTCTTTTTAGCGCACTTAGTGCTCATGTTCATGCTCGCTGATAATCTGAGGTTTATTCGGTTGGGTTTGGTTGAGCCTCAGTGTCATTTGAAGTGACCGTCGATCCACAGATGCTGCTCCATTAATCATGTGGGTATTATAACTATGGGCAGCTAATATTTCAAATTTTTACAGCCGAGTTAACCGTGTAATTATTGCGTTGTTTGTGGGTAAGGTCAGTTATTAGAGGGCATTACATTTTTGCTGAATAATACGCTTCCAGTTCCATGATCTCTGACCAGTGGCCCATCTGTTCATCCACCAATTGATGATTCATTTAAACCACTGGCAGTATCGTTAAGTTATTGCTTGACTTTGTCAATTTTGTTTTGCCAAAGACGCCAAATCAATCTGTCAATCAAACAATTACGAAAGTGTAACCGAATATTCTATTTCAGGGATTGATTTCAAAAGGCACTAGCTGTACTGATTCTTTTCGATTTTTACAAATAAAAAGCGAAATCAATCAATCAAAAGGCATTAAAAACTCTATTTTGAGATACAAAAAAAAAAAAAGATATCGAAAAAAAGTTGAAATCAAGTTGGACGGCGACGGCGGGGCCAATCACACGCTCTATTTACAGCAAATTAAAAATTCAGAAACTACAAAAACAAAAGCCGAACGAGAAATAACAAAACGGAAAAAACTGGTACAAATATTGGTCAAAATATTTACTGCCCCGCCCAAAGAAAAATTTGATTAATGATCTTCAGAACGCCGCTGAGAAAGTGCCTTAAACGCCACAGTAAACGGCAGTCGGTCGAAAGGGGAAATTAAATCTTACACACATTAAAAACACCAATGAAGGAGAAAGATACAAATAGGGTATGCCTTATGATGCACAGAGAGAAAAGGGGTATACAAATTGAACAGCTATAGGCTTTAATTAAATATGATTCCAAATTAGTATAGTCCGTTAAACTTTTGATAAACTTTATGTTTTATCTAAACTATTTGAACTATTTCCTTGTGGTTTTCTGTGGTTTTTCTTCACCAATTTTTACGCCGAGTGTGTGGCATCCACTCCAAGTGGCGCCCACACGTGATGGCCATCCTCATTTGGTATGCTGCCTTCGCAGTCTTTGTGTCTTTGTGGCAGATTACCATCGATGGCGTCGCGTAACGCGCCAGACAAATGCTGAAAACTTGTCAATTCCTGGAGGGGGATGTAGGGTGCCCAGTTGGGTAATTTATGCAGATTTATGCCGTATCCAGTTGAGAGAAATATTTTATAATTTTTTATAAGCTTCTGCAAACAACTGTGGACTCTAAAGTCGCTTTTGGCCCATTAGCATAATGGACCAATGTTGGCCAAAAGGAACTTCTTAGATCAGTAGCCAAAACCAGAAATGGCAGAAAAATCATTGGCCAGAAGTAGCAACATATATCGCTAATGATGTGCTAATGTCGCCAACAATGTTTGACAACCAAAACAGAAATATTGTTTTTACAAATTATGGTGATAGACTCAAAATAGAAGCGTGATGCCAAGGGGGCTCTTAAATTTAAATACCCATAGACAGAAGTAAAATAATATATGAATATACAATACAATATATGAATGAATAAATATAACTGTTATTTTGGCAAATATGTTATATTTCTATACCTACTTGGATAATTTTATATTTAAAATATTTTAATAAAATTCAATTCCCAAACATTCTCATTTTTCTCACGTTCTCGCGAATTTACCATAACCAAAACTGATTTTAGCACATTAGCAACGTTTATAAACTATTAAGATAGCATCTTAAATTTATGTTTAAACATATCATTAGCAAAGCAAATCTCTGCAGATTTATTGCCAAACAAAAGAAGTTCTAGAGTTGAGCGAACCTTTATGACAAATACATTTATATATTTCCTATTTGTATAATGCAAGTTTGTTATTCTTTTCCTGTCATCATGTTCAGTAAATTAATACGTTTTCGATGAAAATGCGTAATTAATTTGGGCGGCTTGTTTGGTTTCTTTTTCTACTTTTAAGGAAATTCGAATCCCTAATTAGCCACTTAATTTCATTTAATTAATTTCAGTCTAATTTTTAACCCCAAAGGGGGATAACAACTCCAAAGCCAACCGACTAGTTAGGCAGATAAAAGAAGAGATTTTTGGGCAGATGATATTTCATCTGCATAATTATGCATTTGAGGCCCACCGATTATGCATAAGACTAATGCTCCAAGGTCGGCTTAGTGTGGTGGGCTTTTGTTGATGGAAAGTTAATCTAAATCGATTGAAATGAATTTTTAAGCGATGACTTGCCTTTGTATCGACTAGGAATGTTTTGGTTTTCCTTATGAAATGCGTTTAAAAAGAGATCTGTGGTTGCAGATATCAGTGGTTTATGGATTAAGTGGAACGAAATGTGAAATTAAAAGTTTTCGAATGTTTAATGAACGGAATTCAATGCTTCTTATCAAAACTATTATCCCATTGAAATTTAAAGTGAAACTTTTCACGGAAAGAAAGCGGGCTTAGAAATTCGCAAACTATAAACATTACTATATAGTTTTAGAAGATAAAAGTAGTATGGTAAGAAAACATTGAAAGTGGATCCAATAAAATCCATCACGCATCAATCTCTTCAGAACCGAAAGCTAAAGAGTCCATAAAAATGTTAATCCAAGATTTATTAGCTCTTATCACCTGTTTTTCATTCCCACCTCGAGCCCGCATAATGCAGGCAATTATAGCCTAACAAATTGCCCAACTCATATAAACTGAGGCGAAGGCGATGCACTAAATCTTTGGTAACACGAATCCATTGGCCAAATGCTAAATGCAGCCTACAAGCCCGCATTAGTGAGTGCAACTGATCGACTGATCGACTGATCGATGGTCGCTGCCAATTATGGTCAGCGATCTCTGGACCACGGCTAAAACGGCCACATTCGATACGACCACGATGAATGCAGGCGACGACCCACAAAAAAGCACTAGAGACTCCAAAGACTCCAAAGAGCGTTTGTCAAAAATGTCTTATGAATGGGAACGTAAACGGAGTGATCGAGTGAATGAATCAGCTGTGAGTGCAGCTGGGGCGTATTGGGAATGAATGAGTTAGCCAGCCAACAGACGAGGTGGCCAGCTTGTCTGGGCCCGAAACATTCGTGCATTTGTGCGTGGGCTTCCCCCAAAATTGCAAAAAATAAAACACACAAGAAAACTGTTTACAAGTACGAAATCCCGGCACGGCATTGACTTGGGCGCTCGTCTGGGGGCCGCAGATACTCGACGTCTCTTCCACAATGAAATTGTCACTTTTCATTTGCCTGCAGCTCTATAAAATATTATATAGCCGTACTGCCCACGTTGCAGCGGAAGTGCCATTTGATTTATTCGCATTTGGGTGATTTTATTTTTGTATTTTTGTATTTTTGCTTATTTGCCACATGTGTGTGTGTTGGCAAATTTCCGGCCTGCTTGACACACATTCGAATTTGCATGTGTCGCACAACTTTGAAGTGCCATAAATATTCATTTACCGCCATACTCATTTGATTCGCTTTTGACTAATGGTGACATTTCACTCAACGAACGATCCACCTCGAGATGGTGTCTTATACTTATGGCCCCATATGGCTTGAACTTGTTGTCTTTGCCGCCTTTCCAGGAATGTGGGTCAATGCTAAATGGCAGATAAAAGAAAAGACATATGAGTTTAAACTTTAAAGTGGAGTGCAGAAGTAGAGAGTTGAGGCTGTGAGCGGCTAACACTTGTGGAAACTGGAAGCATTGCAGAGAAGGTGTTGCAAGGGAGCATAGAACCACTGTCTTATAAAAGGGAAATAATGTTGCAATAAACCATTGGCTTAAAAAGTATGTATTCGAGATGTCTAGATGTCTATTTAATATGCTTATTATATACCCTTCAACTATTAAGGAAATTATATTAAATTAAAGATATAAATATATTAATATGTGTTGGTATACCTCTTTAAATAATTACTAATACTTAATAGTTAAATTTTTTTTCTTGTGTTTTGCTATGAGGTTTTTCCTGAAAAGTGAGCAAAGCCCTCTGCGCAGTGGTCCATAGATTTTACCGCTGGCCAGTTGGCAACGCCTCGCTTTTCCTGTTCGCTTTTTTTCTTGTTTTTTTAGTTTTTTTTTTTTTTTGATTTTCCCGCAGGCTACGCTTAGGTAACTCTTCTCAACCAAACTGAGCTCACGTTTTCACGAACTGCCAGTGAGCGCATCAAAGTGCAGAATCTCACGAAATTTGCCATTCGAGCGGACATTTGGGTTATTTATGTTCGCCGATTTGTTTGCGACTCATTTAAGCGGACAGCACTCGCGGTTTTATGACACATTTAACAGTTTGTTTCGGGGTTTACTTTACAATTCGCTGGACAAGCCTTTCAAGAAAATAAGGCTTAAATGAAAAAGTTAACGCATAACTGCTAGCAACGAGAAACGAATAAGAAACACGTCCAATTTCGCGCTTAATTTGATTTGTTTTCGTTGGTTTTATCATTTTGTTGTTCTTCTTGTGAGCCAGCACCTTTCTCTTCCTGAATGTGTTTTCCTTGTTTATTTTGTCACCTTTTTTAAAGACGCCCGAGTGCAGGTACACCTTCATATACCCACTGTTTCCCCAGAATAATGCAAATTTGAGTGCACAGGAATACACCGGTATATAGTAATTATAGATCGCTTCGATTCACTTCCGACTGCCGGGAAGCTGACTCATTCGGAGACCAACGATGACAAACACTATCCACACAAATACCGCTCGCAACATAGCAACAATGGCAACCATGACCCACGCAAATTGTTAACAACAAAAGGCGAAAATAAACTAGCCGCCAGAAAACGTGTAGTAAAGTACAACAAAATATAACACAACACTTTCTACCCACACGGTGAACTTGAAAATGTTTTTATCGAAACAAAGCCCTTCAAAACGATCAGATTTGAAACACAATACAGCATTTATGATAGAAGCAATTAAACATAAACAAAACAAAATCCAAAGTCAATGCAATTTACACAAAAAATATTTTGCTTTAACTTTGAACAATGAAAAGCTGCCGTGGTGGAAAGATAATGTTTCATATCACTGAAGAATCATCTCTGCTGCACTCGGGAAAATATTTAAAATATATTTTATATAATATTGAAGATGTATGTAATGCTAGGAAATTCCTATGGTAATGGCTTTAAATATTTTAAAAATAGAAGTAGCAATCTAATACCTTTGCTTTGAATTTTAAACTTGAGATATTTTAAAAATAGAAGTAGCAATATAATACCTCTCCTTTGAATTTTAAACTTGGGATATTTAAAATCGTTTCTGAACTACACAGGTTTTAAGCCAAGTGTGAGCTCCATTCTGGCTCTTTTTTGCTGAAACCTAATTGAGGCTGCAAAAAGCTGTCTTTTGTGGTCGTACTGGTGGTCAGTGGTGCTTGGCATTTTTTCTTTAGAAGCCAATGGTAACTGGTAAATGGTAAATGGTAACTGGCAAATGGCCCATGGTCCGTTGGGCGCTCACTTCAGGCATGAATTGATTTGGTCTGGGTCCGAGTCCAGTTGCTCTGTCAATCAATTGTAATGAATACGCATTTTTCTATTGGAGCGGGAGTTTTATACCCCCGCTGGATCAGTCGTTTCTCCACTTGACCCTGAGCTGTCCAATCGGTGGGGGGAAATCCATTTAGAAAATTCCTGACCTGCCCTGCCAAACAAAAAACCACTTTTACTAAAATATAATACAATTAATTTGAAAAATAATAATTATAAATGGGCCTACAATTAAAAGATGCCATTATTTCAGTTTATTTTTAATGGCAATGTATTTTACAATTGCAAATTTGTTTCTGACACTGAAGTATACCATTTATTCGATTTATTTTAAGATAGTTTTCTCTGCTAAATGGGTCGCTGCTTTTACATTTCTAACTAATTCGCAGGCACGTTTTCGAATAATCTTTGCTGAATAGTCTTTGTTTCACAGAAGAACAAGAGAAGCGCGTGCCCTTTTGTTTTGACTTTATTCATTTTATTGGGCCATAAAATGAGAAACCAGTTACAGTCTCATGCATATATTGTGAGTGAATTAAAGTTTAGGGCTTCACGGTTAGTGTTTTGGATATGGAATCTTCTTTTCGTACTGCGTAGTATGGCAGCATTTCCAGGGTTTTGGACAGGTATCAATATCACCTTCATCAACTTCCATCCACTCCATGCAAATGATGTTCCAATGAGTGTGGTTTCTCCATTTCTCGTCCACGCAGGACCCACCATAGTTGCAACCTTAGAGCTTTAATATTCATAAGACTGATGAGGGAATTGAATGGATTTACCCTTTAGAAAAGCACAATTTGTGGTACTTCTGAGAAGCACTAAGCTCAGTGTTAGCCGTAACAGAATCATTTCTGAAAGAAATGCACTAAAGTAGAAACATGAGTGTAGAAAATAGAATTAAATAGGATTCGATGCAGTGTAAACAGATATGCCACTTAAATAGCTATGTAAACTCGAAATGCATCATATTAAAATACTAATATGGTGTTCAAAAAGGTAAAAGGATGCATTTGCGCATTCTTATTCATTTATATTGCTTTGAACTCTGCTGACTGAGCATTCGCATTCTAAGATTCCCACATTCCGCTGAGAACCACTTTACTACTTATGCACTTACAAATTAGAATTTGTGGCTAACCCGCCATAACTACGGCCATCATCATTTCACATTCCAAAGGCATTCTGCATTCTGCATTCCGCTGGGAACGTTTCGGTTAGGGAAAAGCAACCACAAATTGAATTAGGCCCGAGCTGGGTACTAAGAAAATAATTTGCAAAGAAATTACATAAAGGAAAACAAGTGCCAACAACCAAACAACCCCGCAGTCGAATGCAGATGCAGACACGCAGATATATCGCCCACACGCCGACTATACGACTATATAGCCGTACGATCCGTGCGATGCGGTTTGCCAATTTAGCAGAAATAAAACGCCCACATGCGAGGCACAAACTTGGAAGCTTTGAGGGGGCAAACCGGCATGCCACCACCATTTACTTGCGACCAAAAAGAGAGAGAGGAAAATGCGGCGGAAAATTCAAATCAATTTAGCGCAGACCGCAAACAACTCGGAGTCGAGCCTACCATTGGATAAATCCAATGAACAGCAGCCCAGAATTGTGCCGCGCATGCGTAGAAAAAAATGGAAAAAAAATATAGAAAAATAGAAAAAGGGATAAATTGTGAGAGGGAGGCGATCTCAGTAGCTAACCTCGCATAATTTAGCAATTTAGATTTGGTTTTCGCATTGTTGCAGTTAAATGTGAGCAAGCGAGTTCGTTGCACTCAAGAAATAAATCCATAAATCAGCAGCAGCTAAACAGCTGAGATCTTTCCCATTTTGGCCATAATTTACGAGCCAAGAATTGCGAAACTGCAGTCTGCATCCACGCAATTAATTTGTTTAATACCCATGAAATTAAGTATATTTCCACGCTCTACAGCACAAGGTGCGTGTCTAAGCCTGATAAATGCATATAAAAATGTAAATGTTTTTACAAGTAAGTACCTCCGGGCAGCCCACACTTTATATCAGATCAACTCCGCATA
Organism: Drosophila yakuba; assembly: GCF_016746365.2. Classification (NCBI taxonomy): domain Eukaryota; kingdom Metazoa; phylum Arthropoda; class Insecta; order Diptera; family Drosophilidae; genus Drosophila; species Drosophila yakuba. The sequence continues at coordinate 12,160,955 of NC_052529.2, read as the reverse complement.
ACCAGCTGCCTTTTCTTAGGGAAGTTCAAGGAACAGGAAACTATTACATATTCTTTTTTATTGCAGAATGTCATCCATTTGAGCGTAGATAACCAACTAAATATATAATATATAGTGTATATCCATGAAAAAGTACTGTTAAATGCTGTATGCCCATGATTCCCATGACTTAAATGAGTCGTGTGCCAAGGCAAGACTCGAATTCGATGGCTTTTTGCCATTGATAGCCCCAAAACCTTTTCTTATTCGTTTCCCAGCCCACACATAAAACTGTAACCTGGGAGGACAGCCAACAAATCATCATGTCCAGCAGGTGACTTGACTTGGACTCGGCGATAACACTTTATCGATGGCATAAGTACAAATGGTCGTCGTTCAGTTTCCTCTCTGCTGGCCAAGATGACTCGCCGTGGCCAAAAAGCCAGACCAAGTGGATGGCTATGCGATTCCTGTTCGGGGATTTCGAGAGTGGGAAACAACGACTGCGACAAACCAAAAACAACCGCCAACGAGAACCACGTCCGGTCGGCGGGCAAAGTGGATTACAAGCGCATGGGCTTCGACTTCGACTTCTACTCCAACTTCCATTTCCATAACCACAGTCATTCATGCCCACTTGACAAAAACGAGAAAGAGTGTGCAAAACGATTCAACCGACTACAGAATGCCCTGTATGTATAGCAAGTTCCATGGTGTAAAAGTAACATATTTAGTACTAAACTTTTTGCAGAGAGAATAGAATATGATGAGGTTTAGCCATTCTGAAAGTACTCGCAAAAGCAATCTTCTTTTCTCTAAATGGAAATGGAATGCTTTTAAAGTACGATTCCAAAATTCCCTACAATAACAGGGTAAAAGAGCAGGCAACCATTTCCTCCATTATTTATTGCAAATCAAAAGCCGCATTTTGATTTTTTTCGCCGGTTCTTTGCTTTTCCCGCGTGGGTCGTCGCAGCTGCTAGTCCTCCGAATCGAAGAGGATTCAGCAAGGAGGCTTTGGATGAAGGAGGACGATGAGGAGGAGTAGCTCACCACAGAGCACAGCCCACATGGACTGGCCTATCTTTGAACTTCACTGGCAAAGTCAGCGTGTTGCATGATGGTACAATTGACCATCCCCATGTGTGACCCCTGCCAAACAGCACATGGCACAACTTTTGAACAACTGTTCCATATCAACAAGTGCACCCCATCCGACATTTGTTTGGCCGCAGACAAAAGGCAATTTACAATTTACCATTTGCAATTTGCATACTGCAGAAAATGCCAAAAAATGGCAGAAAATGCGGTGGCATGTCGTGTGCGCAGGCGCAACAGCAGCCAATGCACCACATGCACCAGATGCCGCAAAAGCGAGGGAAACATCATCATCTCAGGGGTGGCAAGCTGCATGTTGGGGTTGCAACTGCCACTGCAACTGACGTCCTCAAATTGTGCCACTAATTGGGGAGCGTAGTATGCAAAACAACGGATGACAGCAAAAACATTCACTTTCTAAAGCTACAAATTGGATGCGAGGGATGTTTCTCTAGCACATGGAAGAGTACAAAAAATGCAGCTATAAAATATAGAAGATTACATACTGGCATTTTCTTTAATACTAGTTGATAAAAATACATTTATTTTTTACATTTCAGTAGTAGTTTTCATATTCCCAAGAATATTGCTCAAGCAATTAAGAAATCACTTACTCCCATTGCTTCTGATTCCAACGAATCCAATTGATCGTCAGCAATTTTTTTTACCCCAAATTTGTAAACAAAATCGGGGAAAAAAGCAGAAGCAAATTAAAACGCTGACGTTTGGTGGCCGGCATTTTTACATAATATTGACACAGAAAGACAAAGTGCTAATAGAAATAATAAACCAGGCAGGCGGCGTAGATTAAATCAATTACGAGTACGAGTACGATGCAAGTGCAGTCGAGTAAAGAATTCCGCTGATTGGCATTGGTTTAAATGGCCATTTTGTGGGGCAAAAAATCAGAAGGAGGGGAGCAGGTGCAGCTGGACAAAAAAAGCAAACAAACGATAAACGATCCTAAAAACAAAAAAGCTGAACTGTTGCGAACTGAGATTGGATCCAAGACAATTGACAGTTGCACAAACGAGATTTAATTGACAGAGTCAATTTATGCAAACGGTGGCCATAAGACAAGTGCAGCGAGATTTGTGTATTTCGATTTGAATTTTACTACTTTTTTGGCAGTTCGCTCTGGTTAGGAGTGCAATCTAGAAAATGCCATCTAAACTGAAAGACTGAAACTAATGCGATTGTTAGTTGTGGTTTTTCAAAATGTAGCTCAATAAAATGGTTTAATCCACTTTATATAACTATTGTTGCATGCGGATTGTTTATTATACATATGTACCCATTATTATGCACCAATATACGAACTGTTATTACCATTATGAAAAAATGATTATGGCCTCCATTAAACTACAATAAAGTGGGCTGTAAGCTTATGATAATCTGCAGGACTAATCCTGATTCCAGGAATCATAAATAAACACCTGCTTGTGGAGCCCTTTGAAGGGCTTCTCGTAATTCGCTCATTACCATTTTGAAACGCTTTAAACTGTTTCGTGCTTTTTACTTTAGCCTGTGCATTAACCTGTTTGCCAATCTCCCCTTGCAGATCTCCAGTCCATCCGACGACTCCTGGAGCACGATGCCAGTGGATCCGTGTGCCCCTCCTGCCGCATATCCTTCGACAAGGGCAAGAGACGGAAACTGATCGACACCTGCGGCCACGAGCGGTGCTATTCCTGCATGTTCCGCAACGACCAGTGCCCCATGTGCATGAACAGCTCGCTGAAAGGTGAGTCCACTATCCACTATCCACCATCCATCTACCATCCAGTATTCAGTATTCAATATCCAGTATTTAGTGTTCACTGCTCAGTGTTCAGTGTTCAGTATCCAGAGATATGCTGTTTCGCTGTGTATCTCGTCGCTTTTTGCGCATATCTTTCGGATATGCCATATGTGGCAGGCAAATATTTTGTTACATGTTGAGTGCAAAATGCCACAGAAATTGCACTGCCGCCATAATAATGCCCGGTGTTTTGTTTCTTGTGATGTGGAAAAAATTCCGAAACAAATGGCTATTTAAGTGGTCAAAGATGCATCTTCAAAGTGGAGCAAAAAAGGGTGGCTAAAAATAATGACACCCAATTGGTTTCAATTTCAAAGTATTTTACCTCATAAAAGGTTTGCTAAATATATTGTGAAAAAACAAAATAATATGCTTCAGCGGAAGTGAAAGCCTTCCTATAAATAAAATCTCTCTACAGACTTTTTAAAATATTTATTTTAAAATTTGCCAAAGGCCTGAAGGTTTAGGTACAAAATTAACTCCCAAGAATTTGCATTGCCTGGCAATTTACTGTGTCATTCAAATAGCGGTTCTGGTTGCAAATGCAGCTCGGAATATGTGATACCTGTTCTGGGCTTATTCACCATTTATTTCTGGTAAATTAATATTCGAAATGAGTACAAGTTGCTTAGCATGCAGGGCTCGTATTGTCGGTTAACTTCATAAAAATCAGAAGCTCGCGGTACAGTAGTCCGCACAAAGTGGGGACTCAACTCCTACTGGTTACATGCCCATGAAAATCGAAAGTTATGCCCGTACTTAGCCAACTGCTGACACGATTCCATGGGTCCAACTCCCATCTTACCATCTTACCACTGGATTTATTAGCTGCCAATCGTACACGATCGTGTCACCTGTTTTGGGGCCTCTGGCTGTGAGAATTTACGATCGGTGGATTGCTCTTTATTTATGATGAGGGCTCTGCTTTATTTGCATACCTAATTAAGTGATACAGTTCGTGGTATGGAAATTACCTACAACCAGTTGTTGTTACGGCATTTAGATGGGATAATTATGTGGGACTCAACGAGGCACTCGAAGAAAAGGTTGCAAAGCTTATTCATAACTAGAAAAATTAGAAAATAATATTTTGATTACCCACTTATTTTAATTCCTTATACATTTTTATGGAAAATATTTTATGTGCAGGCATTTTTGTTTGTTTTAATTGAAAGTCCAGCGGAGAAATTTGGCACGCTACTTTTCCCACCAGTTCAATAAAGATTCACGAGCTCGCGATGACTTCTTGACCCACATCAGTCATCTTTGACCCAATGCATTTGGCAGGAAAAAACTCTTTCTCAAGGGCCACATACATAAATGCATATGTGTGCCACTTTTCAGCCGCGACTTCTTGCACTCACACATTTCCACAATTAAACTTTGCATTTTTCCCCCGGTTTTCCCGCATTGCGTTTGTGCAAACATCTCTTGACTTGATTACTAACATCGTTTTGCATTTGTTTTGCCTTTTTTCCCCGGTTTGCAACCCCACAGATGTTGATGGCGCCAACGCTCAGGGCTATGACACCGGAATCGGTGGCTCCACATCGACGATAGTGAGTCCTCTGGGATCCCCGCAGCCGCAGCTCAGATCGCATGCGCAACGGAACGCGGCTCTGGCGCGCTACATGCAGGTGAGTGCGTACTCTAAGATACTTTTCGACATTCATCGCACTCAGGTGCAACGTGGGGCGAACAGTGGTGGAAAGTATCTGCTTCGAATGAGGGAATAATTAAAGATAGTTCTCGAACAATATCATACTACTACTTTCAACAGCAGGTATATCTTAGTGTTTAAACATCCATTTTAAACACCTTTAAATTTGCATTTAACTTATTTAAGTTATAAGTACCGAACCGTTAGAAGCTGTACAACTATACTGTACCACCTCCAAGCAAATTATGGGTATTCATCTTGTATCTTACCCACGTAAAAGAAATAGTACCTTTTCATATCACTCAACGCATTTGAAGGGGAAAGAGGGGCGATGCTGGAGGGGCATCGGCGTCGTCTTTAGTGTGTTTACTTTAATGGCCTCTTGATTATGCTGCCACTAGAGATGAAGAGACTCCATCAAAGAAATGGAGAAGTTGGGGGGGGAAAAAAGAAAAGCTTGATTTCTTCAACGCAGAAGAATGGAAAAAGGGAAAGAAGTCGCTTTTGTAACTGGCGGTGAAGCGACTTTTTGATATTTCTGTTATATATGTATCTCATCGACTGCCATTTCCGCTCATCTTTTTCTAAGCGCCTCTTTTGTCGCCCATTTGGGCTATCAGCAGCGCCACTTTAACTCAAGTTTTTTAGAAAAAAGAGTTCCCGTTCAACGAAATGTGGATGAAATCGTGGGCGAAACACCTTTTTGTGGCTCCAAAATGATGTCAAAGGGCTGATCGTAAAACGGTTTAGTCTCCGTTTAATCAAGTCATCAAAGAGTGTGAAACAATTTGTTTTATGTAAAATAGGATTCTAAGCAGTCGTTAAAGGTTTAATCAATATATTCTGGGTGGCACCAGACAGCTTTTAGGCCAAATTTAAACCAAGAACTTTTGAGTTACTATAAAAAATGGATTCAAAAAGAATTTAACCACTTTCGTGCTCCCACGTTATATTTAGTAAGTCATAGTAAAATTGATGTATAAGTAACATTTTTAGTGTAGTTGAAATCGTCAAGCTCTAGAGCATCGTCAGTTTTATAAAAACTCAACTATCTTCGGCCATAAATCTACAAAACAATTACAGCCATCACTTTCCTCTTAATTAAATGCATTTGATTTAACAATAACGATAGTAACTCTTCCCACTGAACTGATCGACTGGTCGATTAAAGATCAACCATTGCTTGTATCATAGATCACCGGCAGCTCCACCTCCTCCACCACATCCAACTCCTCCACCGATCCTCTCCAATCTTTTCCATCGGGATCATCGCCGACCGACTGTCAGCAAATGTCACTTTAAATACGCCAAAACGGCGCAAAAGTTTCAATTGTCGGGCGCCGCTGGGAGCCAATTCTTGAGGATTGGGAAGATCAGGGGCTGTGGATTGGAATGAGGATGAGGATGAAAATGGGGGGCTGGAGAAGATCGCCAGTGCCAGATAGCTGGTCTGGCAGGATGCAGTCGCCGCAGAAGTAGCTGCAGATACGCGAACCCGTAGTCGTATCTCATATCTGCGCTTGTGTATCTCAAAGCGACTGTCAAATGGTTAAACTGACAGTTTGTTTTTCCACCGCTCGCCGCCAGACGAAGTTGGGTAGCAGTTTGTGGCAGGAGGAGCAGCATCTGTAGGCCTGGAACTGTAGATCCGAACAGAGATGGAGCTGGAGATGGAGATGCTTTGGCGATGGCAATGGGGATGGGGATGGGGATAGCGATGGAGGGAAACTGGGTCACTTCGGCGGACGGCCGTCGCCTGAGGCTCCAAAACATCGTCCAGTGTCTTCTGCTTTCTAAGCCAGGCCAAAAATACTCACTATGCACTAAGAGAAATGTAGAACGTTATGCGGTTCACCACCAAATAAGACCAGAAATTACAAATGAATATAGACATTTATACAGAAATATTTTCAGATAAAAGAAAACACAATTGTGCACATCAGTTTCTATTACAAAGATTTGAATTGTGAATACAAATCATGAAGATGAAAATAATCTTAAAAAAGAGTTCAAACTCTTTTATTTATTTTTTTTCTCTGTGTGTATACATTTTTGTTCAACTTTTTGCAGCATATTTATTAAGATTCGCATTTGCTGAAGTGTTTATTTCGCAGCGATTCTCAATTGATTTCGGTTTGGGGGGCTGAGCTTCAGTTTTCTGTTTTCAGTTTTCAGTTTTCGTTTTCGGCTGGGCTTGTATATTTTCGGACCGCTCACTGACACGTGACATGGGATTTCACTTAAGACTTTAATACTGGCACATAAGCAAACATAAACGTGCCAAGTCTTTTGGACACATGACATGGACATGGATGTAAATTTTTGGCCGCCGACTCTCTGATCCGACAGTCAAAAAGGACGGACTAGACAAACAATGCTCCACACGGAGAGATTGGCGGTGATCTCAAATCCGACGTGTAAATTGATTTCTAATTATTGTCATATTGTGGGGCCACAAGATTTGATTTGATTTGAGTGTTTGCGAAAGTTGAAAAGTAATTATGGGATTTGCATTTATCAAAGTATTAGAGAAATGATTTTTTCTTGCTTAGTAGGCCATCCAAATAAAGAATTTATTAAATCAATAGAAGATGGTTACCTATCTTTTACAATTTCCATAAAAAGCATAGGATTGGCACCTCCCTAGATAACGCTTTGCAAACAAAGACCACATTTGTCTTGGGAAGGTCCACAATTTGCCTGGACAAATCAACAGCGCCATATAACACCATCGATCGTAAAATCATAAAATCTTCGACACCTAAGTGCCATTAAGTCAAAATCCACAAACAAGTCGCCGTCTTTGAAATGCCCAAGAAAGAAAGTTTCCTTTTACAATCGCGCCTGATTAATGCGACTCATAGCGATACTATACGAATCGGTTTGATTTGATTTCATTTGATTTGATTTTGAGACGAGATGAGTGAGTGCAGATGCGCCCGGAAAAACTTGCTCAATGACAGGCAATTGATGCGAATTGAGTTTATGGCCGGAGAATGAGTGCCACTTCACTGTTTTGGCCACTGGCCACTGGCAACTGGAGCGTCCGCCAAAGTGTCGGAGTTGCCTTGATTTTCCATTTCTCCGCGATGGATATGGATGTGGATGTGGATATGGATGTGGACTTGGTTGGACTGGTGATACCCGTATGTCGGAAGTGTGTCAGCTATCTGTGCGCCTTGATATAGTGATCGTTTGCCAGCCAACGAGCACTTTACATAACTATCTATCTAAGCCAAACCAGAAGCCGTTTAGGCAATTGCCTATCTCAGCCGCGGAGTTGGAAGTTAGGAGTTGGGAGTTGGCTACCAAGTGAGGTGTGCTGGGGTCTGAGAACTGTCATTAGATTAAGTGGCAGCTGGCCCCGTGGTCTCTGTCTAATTATCGTTTGGAAATCGTGTTATAAGCGCTGATCGGCGAAAAAAAGATACGAACAGCTATGAGCGTATTTATATGATCGTAAAAACTTTTATTTCCTTTACTGGAAAATGCTAAGAAAAAGTTATAACACTACTCTAATATGTTCCAGTAAGATCCAAGTTTATACTTTATATATGTTAAGATTAAACATTAATTAAACCCAGTTTTTAATTTATTATGACATTTGTATTTAAAAGCGATTAAACTATTTTTTTGCCCACTGGTGTGTGGATACATATCCAGGCGCAAGAAAATCAGAGCTATACCTCAAAGTTTGTGATTGACATGCACAGGCGACAAATCAAGCTGGAAAATGCCAGTGATTCAAATGCGAAATAGTTTGCATTAAAAGCGCCAAATAAAGCCGATATCGAGCAGCGATTCGCGAGCGATTCAAGCGCGTTTCTCGAACCATTAGTTTGAAACCACTGAAACGCAAGGAAAATTGCGAGGCAGCAAACGCCAAGCGCGATTTTTATCTCGCATGCAATTTATTTTAACTTTTGGTCTGTGCCTCGTCTAATTGTCCATTGCTGGCAACAAATATGGCGTTAATTATCCACAATTTCGATAGCATCACGTATTAATGATTAGTGAAACCAAAAAAAAAAAAAATAAATAAAATAGCCAGTTGGGGAAGGTAATCAATCAAATGGAGCGCACCTTGAGTACGCGTCTGTATCTTTTACTTTGCGGAATGTCAAACATTGTAATTGGTATTCGATTGGATGGATGTGTGGCAGTCGCCGTGTATCATTAGCTCGATTTAAAAGCTGCTGTTTCGGTTTCGCAAGAGATTTATGTATTTAGTTGGCATAGTGGCATAGCGACACCTGCCTGAATCCCCAGCATCTCGAACTGAATTCGATTGTGTGAAACCACAGGTTTCTTTGTCTGGTTTTTTCTCTTCCTTTCCTTGTTGCCCGCTGTGCAATTATTCATTACTGAACGCGATGACTTTCGACTGTGACATGTGTGCAAATATTCATGGGTTCAAGTTGAATCGAATGAGGGTGTGACCCAGGAACTCGAATGCAAACACTTTTGTTCTCGAGCGATGGCGATATAAATAAGATATGCACATTATCCGGCGATTCAATTTAGATTTCATTAAGCTAAGTAAGAAAATGGCAGTCTGACAAGATTAATTATATACTATATAAGACAAGAAATCAGAATATTATATTCACAAAGTGATGCCAAGAAACGATTGTGTGTCTGTAATACACTTAATTATCATATTCATACACTAAGCTAATTTGTACTCTTAAAAACGATTTCTTTAAGTGAAATGGTACTATACCATAGCCAACATATCATTTACTACCATAATCCGATGTCGAACAAGCGACTGATTATTTCCACAAAGCCACAAACGCGTCATTGAACTCCCGGCGCGACTCTCGGGCGACAAAAAACGCGCGCAAGCGCCACCTGCTGGGCGCATATAAAACGACCGTCCTAACCGTCAATTTATCAATTTTCATAATATCTTCAATCAGAATTAGACTTTAATTAAGGCTGACACAGAGAGAACTTTATGCGCTTGCCAAAGCGATTTGTAGTTGAAAAAATCGCCCAGGGAGTCAATTGAAAGGCCAGCAGTATAAGTCGCTAATTGGCTTCAGGTTGAGCCACTGGAAAACACTTAGTATGTGTGTTTTGACCACATTTGCATGCAAAAGGCAAATGAGTCAAAGGCTTTGCAGCGTTTCTAGTTACTTGCGGGCCGCTAATAAACGTAAATTGCTGGAATTGTTCAATAAATGCCGCGAAATATGCCCATTAGCCGCCTCTTAGACATTTACCTACTTTACACTAAACGAAGACATTATACTAATTTTATCTACAATGGAATGAGTATTTCTTTTCCGAATTTTAATAACTACATAATAGCATTTTTCATGTTCCCATTCATTTTCATTGTCAGTAAATTTGTTTTGTAAACTTTCATAGTCCCCTGAACTTAGAGTGTAATTAATAGTTTATCTTAATTAGGAAATCCAGTTAAGAAACTGCTAAATTGTCAGTATACTGCTTGAGTCATTTATTAAAAACTGAATCAAAATAATGGCCAACTGTATGCCATTTTCAATTAATGGCAAAATATAATTTACGAACCAATTCTGATAAAAATCCACGCCATATCATAAACACACCCACATCAAATTAACTCGATTTGACTTCAGCTGGCCCGTATTTAAAATCGAAATAAACCCAAAACTGCCCACATCAGAAATCCGCAGAAATATATAAAACAAATTATACGGCTTATCTTTATTGGCCCAAATTTCAATTTGCCAACAAGTAAATTGTGGCCTGCCACAAAGTGCAATTAGCGATTAAAACAAAAGGCCACAGCCCAGAATTCTGCACCATGATAAATGGAAAGAAAGAGGCTTTCGAGAAGGGCTTACTAAAGAAAGAAAGACAAGACGTGGACATCAGTTGACTTGTCAGCAGAAATATGAGCCACATTGTAGGAGCAAGAGTACAAGAGCAAAAGATGTCTGGCCAAAAGGCCACAATAAATGCGAAATATAAAACATACATGTAGCCAAATTAATCATTAAGTCGGGCGAAGAAAGAGCCAGCGGATAAAACACACCTACCCAAAACCCAACTCAAAAAAATGAATTCAAAAGGGCTGGGCCAAAGTTTTTGACTGAAATTAATTTGACTGCGGGCTGTGCGAAAAGTGATAAAACATGCAGACACTTTTGGCTGAAACTGCTTTCATGAAGCGGCGGTGAAATGGGTGAAAATATTTTCATAATATGTGCAGAGAAACTGAAGTCCAAGCCACACTTACAAAATTAAATCTGGTTTTAAGAGGGAAGCATTAAATATTTATACTTTAAAAGCGAATATATATTAAGTGTCAAATGCACTTTGTAGTTAGATTCATTAGCACACAAAAATGGCCTATTAACATCGTTAACATTGAATGAAATTCTTTCCACTACACTTGAAACTCAAAATTGTTTACAGAAGTGCAAGCCACGAACTGCAATCAACGAATTGGTCTTTATAGCTCAGATTGATCATGAAAGTTTTCACTTTCTAAGCTTTGGCCAAAAGGTAAATAAGAAACCCAAGGGCTCTTCAATCGTTTCCGGATTTGTCTGGAAAAAGGTGTTAAAGTGTCGGCGTTTTGTTTGCTTAAAATGCTGCTAATTAAATTGGGAAATGCGCTGGGTTTGTTGATTTATGGCATCGTTGTAACTGCAGTGTGGTGTGTAACTCAAAGAGGGCAGGTTATAAAGTTATAAAACTGTGAAATGGAAAATATCTGGTTCAAGCTTATTCTTAAACATCCCCATAAAATTCATTAACCCCTAACACCATTGCTCGTCTTTAGGATCGCACTCTGCACTCCTTAGTTGGTTTTTACCAAGCGTGAGCTGGCCAAATGACTCTTTCCACCTGACCCGTAAGTCAATAGTGGCAGCCTGCATCTCGAGATTATTTACGCTCAACTAAGCCGGGCTCAAGTGGAGTACTTAGGCGGCTGGAGAATGGATGTGGATGTGGATGTGGATGGCAGTGCCGCCTGGTCTGGTCTGGTCCATTTCCATTTGCATTCGGCATGCCGAGCACGTTTCACACTCCCAGGGAAATCCACAAAGCGGCAGGGTCATAAATGACCGACCTGACCACGGCTCTCAGGCATTAGAAAGCCAAAAGCCCAAAGCCGAAAGCCGAATGCTTATTGCCGCCTCAGAAAGTGCACATGCAATGCATTTTATGCCCAACTTGTTCTCGTTACCTTAACGCTTCTTCGAGTGCCTCAAATCCGTAACCGCCGAGCCCAACTGAAGCGCTCAAAAGTGCATTTCACTTTCCCAGAAATCAATAATGCCGTGATATTGAAGACGCCCCGCGTGAAAGTACCTATTGCTCCAATCAATCCCAAACAATTAAATCCTACACTACAAAAATCATTTTCCATATTTGTAGTTAATTAATGTGTTATGTTTTACATAGTTGGATGGATTGCCAGTCCGATGAATTACTTTAAGCCATTATGATAATTAATAAATAATAGTTACAACAAAAAATACTTAGTACTTAGGATTTTTAAGTAATATTTTGGTTAGGAAAAAGGAAAAATAGAAGACTGTGTCTGTTTTGCTTGGGGAAATAATTTAGATGTGCCCAATTATCGTCATACCTTGCATCTCATTAATTAACGCATAAACCGAAATACGTTTTTATGTGATTTTCTCGCTGCTTTATGATTTGTGTGCGCCTTCTTTCACGTAGACACAAGTTTTATGGGCTATTGTAATAAGCAAACTCCCCCTGAAAAATTAAATTGGCGCCCAACAAGGGGCATAGTTTTCACCGTGGAAAGATGAGTATACTCGTATGCTAAGTGCACCATTATTCTGGCAAGCTCATGAGAAAGCCGATGGGAAAATCCATTTGCAACTCCATTGGGGAGACGAGATGGAAGTGGCTACGCCAGTAGCAGCCAGTGGATGTGACCGATGGGTCAGATGACAGATAGCGAAAGGATTGTCAACTTTCGAAATGCCATAAATAAATGAGCCGGGTAAATAACAACTTAATTTCGCCGACCTGGTCGCGCTTGGCAAATGCATTTGCATTTTTAGCATGCTGCCAAGCATATGGATATATAGTATATACTTGTATATTTTCTCACCCATTTCACCGAGTCAGGTGGCTGTCTCAATATCTCAGCCGTTTATCTCCCCGTATCTCTATCTTTGGGTGTTTTCGGTTTTCCAGAGTTTGGGAGTTTGGTTTGGGATTTTGGCATGCTAGCCGCTTCCTCAAATAAATCGCACGGCATTTGCATGTTGAGAAACAATTTCTCAGGTCGTGTGTTCGGTCTTGTTGATCTGGCCGGATTCGATTCGAGTCGATTCGATTGGATTGGATTATCTTGGCCCAGAGTTGGCGGAGGCCTTTGATATGAGCATGGAGCACAGACAACAGTGCCAACACTGCCATAGCCACACGACGATGGTCATAATATTTTTGCGCAATTCGGTTGTCGTCGAGCGGCTTTTTCGACGCGATTTATCGATCGTTAAGTAAATGCATTAATTTTTCTCACCGCTCGTGGCCATGTTCGCAGTAGAAGTAAAGAGGCTCAGCATGAATATATTTTGTTGTGCGAGTATTTCGGCCAGCATTGATTTATATTGCCCAGTGGAAAACTTAATTCCCAGCTTGTCAATTAATTATGGCCATGTAGTGCTCTGTGGCCTTTAATTTCTCACTCAATTCGGCGGCAATTGTCGTAATGAATGACATATTTCCAACCAACAACTCTATATATCGTTATATCGTTGAATCGGCTCTTTATAGCCAGTTGGATTTGTTTACCCAACTGATTAATGTTCGGCTCTTGTTTATTGTTAGGCAAGCTTTTCCACTTACCAGTAGCAGAGCGATAGCTTTCACTTGACTGCAATTGAATGGCACTGCCATTCGGTGATCCTCGTAACATTTGGTATTCAAATTGGGCTGACATCGGCCAGCACACACAACTTAATGCGAAATCTTAATTAAACAAAGTCTTGTGAGTGCCGAAATCACTTTGCCTTGAAGTGTTTGGCTTGAACAAAGCTCACACGGAACAAAATAAAGCGTTTATTATGCTGTTTAGATTTAGTGTTATTTGCTGTCCGATATCAGTTTGTAAATGGTTATTTGCCCCAGTGCAGCTTGCATGACAAGGAAAACCAATTTGAGCCAACACCTCGCACTTGGCCAACATTCTAAGTATGATTACAATACAAGAAATATGCTTTAATAACGCCAGCCAGAAGATTTGGCAATCAAATGCGCATGCATTAGCCAAAATGCTGAAAACCAATATACGATTTGGTACCCAAGTACCAACAATGCTGGGCCCCAGATTTTATGGGCACTTTTTCAAAAACCGCCAACGATTTCCATTAGATGCCAAATGCAAAGTGGGCGATTTTTGCGGGCGCTTTTCAAATGCCAGCGCGTTTAAAATCGCACAAAAACTTTTGCATGCGATTCGCTAATGCTTCCAACTAAATGATACTCGAACATTTTCATCCATATGCAAGATTCGTGATCATAAACATTTGTCATGGATGAATAATGCTGAGTGGTGTTTTGTAATGATTTCAAGGTTTAGAGGGCGGTTCAAATAAATATTGATGCCTAATTTATGTAAGATATCTCAAGAAGTAGTTGAGTACTAACATTAAAAAAGATTTCATTTAAGTATTTACGCCTTATTTATGTGAAATAACTTGTGAAGTAGTTGAGTACTAACATTAAAAATGATTTAATTTTGCTTTACTAGCAGCATTCTTCATTAAAGTTTAATTAAATATAAAAGCCTCACGTTTTCTTAGTTGAGCTTAAATAAATTGTTTTAATTTATATAATTATAGCTTTATTGAAAGCTTAGCTCGAGTATGATCCTAATAATTTCCTCAATTAAAGTAATCTAAAATGGAATCTAACTATTAATGCTGCCTCTTCGCCTCCATTCAATTTGGCCAGTTTTCAGCGCAATTTCCATGGGGTTTCCACACTTGCTGACCCTCCGCTGGGTTTGCGTTGTTTATTTTATGACATTTAAACAATTATTTTTCAGCACAAGCAACTGTTGTTGAAATATCATTTGATTTAACCAGCCAGTTGGCCGGGCCCACACCCTCATGGCGGAATGGTGGAATGGATGTGGCCAAAACGAGTCTTGGCCAGGGATTGAGATTGGGTTTGGAGTGGTAATGGTGGTGGTGGTGGTGGTGGTGCTGCATTTTGCTGGTGTCACAATGTCTGGGACCGCCAAGTTCTTCGACACTGTTGCTGTTCTCGCAAACGCCCCGCAGCCAAACACGAGATGTATATTTTATTTTTCATAATATAAAACAACAACAAAAAAATACTTGACCAAAAAAAAATCATGCATTTTGATATGAACCTGCTTTTGTTGTTGGCTCCTATGGCCGAAAATCGAATTCTTGAATGAACCATTAATCTTGTTGCCAGCTCGGTGGACTCGGTCATTAAATACCGCCGCTGTAATTGCAGTGCAGACACTGAAAAAAAAACTGTTGTATTCATTTGAATAACAATAACAATATATAGTAATAATATATAGTAATAATATAATATATAGTAATAATATATAGTAATAATATAATATATAGTAATAATATAAAGTAATAATTTATAGTAACAATATTTACTGGTAGACAAAGCCTCGAAATGCTTGATTTTTGGTATCTAAGAAGCTCAAGTTGTTGGGCATATTTTTTTTCTCTGTGTGAGCCTCGTTGTCTGCCTCTGCGATTTTCTCTGTTTCGGTTTCGCTTTAGTTTTTGCGAGCAAATTAATGCGGGTTTGTCATATTACAATTACTGCCTTTTTCTGGCCCGGCTCTGTGGCAGCTGGCATTATTACACCTGCGCCTCAATGGGACGGCAGTCGGCAGACGGTAGACGACAGACGGAGCGACTCCCCCTGGGGTGGCAGCCGTTTCGATCCGGTTCGGTATGGCGGTTTCACTCCATAACTCGATATGGTTTCTGGCTAGTAGTGGGTCGGTCAATTGGCCCGTTCTGCTCATTTGTTTAAGCCACTGGGAGCGGCCAAAGTTCAGCCGAAACGGTTGACAGTTCATAAGTTTTTCAGCCTGATTTGTTCCTTCCAAACACCAAATGTTGGTGTGTTCTCACGATTGTAATTTGACAAAAATTTTAATTGCGCTTGGTACTGAAAATATTGAGTAATGATTCTATATCCAAATTGGTCATGTGGTAGATAACGCAAATAACCTTTAAGCCTTAAGAAACTCTAAGATACCTTGGCAATCTGTAATGATATCAGAAAAATGCCCATTAAGTTGAAGTAGTAATGTATCCATGTCCAATAGCATTATGATCGCATACCTTGTAATGGACATTGACCTGTGTTTCCTAACAAATTGCACTATTTAATGGCATCCTGTTTCCATCTCACCAACTGCGATCATCTCCATCCAGCAGTGCAAATTTTATGGCGCTTTTTTCACGGTAGCCACGGCAACTCCTCTACACACAGTGGACAAATTGCCGAGCGGGAAAAAGTGAAAATCACCTCTTGAGATGTGATTTTTTTTCAATTTTCAAATTTTCCACGGCCCCCATGTATGGCAGGCATAATTTGTTAATTATTTTCCAAAGCACAGCTCGTGCGCCGGCTACAACTTAATCAAAGTGATGGGGCCAATTAAAACGCCGCCGCGGGATGCGATAAGAGTCCCAGACCCCACGACGAACTAGTTTAAAGAAAGCCTTTCTTCCACCACACGAGTGAAAGAAAGAAAGGTGGGGCTTGGGTGCGGACTTGGTCTTGATCTTGGTCTTGGTCTCGGATCGGATTGGATTCGATTGGATTGGATTGGAGTTTGTTGGGCTGGGTTTGAGTGAAGCGCATCGAAACGGAGCAAAACGAACCGCAGCTTAATTACGATGAGATAGAGGCGGAACTCAGCCCACGGATCAATAGATCCGCAGATCGATGGATGGCAGATCAGCGCCACGGAATTCCCCAGCTGATCCCGGTGGCTTAAAGATCCGAGATTGAGGCCTGCCGATCACAGATATCCGCAAACGGAGACCCCAGAGAGTTGGTCACTGAAATGATGGCACTGCACTGAAGACATCGTCTTTCTAAGTGGATTTTGAACTGATGGCGTTTCAAAAACAATACAACAATTATTTAAACAAATATTCAAATTTAAAATAAGAAAAATCAGATGTTTATTTTGACGATATACAAGTCTTTAACATCTTCTTTTCCACGCATAAGAAAAGTGGAAGTAGCTAGACGGTTGACAGTGGGCAGACTGGATCCTCCAGCGGAAGTGGGCGACTCATAGTCGTGAGTGAAAGATCAAGAACTTCCAGACATGCATACATCCGCTGGAGGAAGAGAACCAGAAACCAGAGCACTCAGACATCCGCGGGCGTTGCAACTTGTCAGCTAGGTGACTTGTCCAAATCACAATCATCAAGCGGTCCAAATTGCAAAGCTTCACAGCCGCCACTCTTTTACTAACCAAAACATAATTTCAGCAAGTCTGTTATATTCCCAATCGATGAGCTGAAATATGTTCGATCCTTTGCATTTCTTTGCTTTCAATTAATATTCCAACCATCGATTGCAGACCCTTTCGATTCCCTTGGCTGGCTCCAAAGTCCAAAGTTCCTCCCTGGGTTCCAGCCACCTGCCCGTCAATTAATGGCCTCCGACTCCAACTCCATCTCCGTCTCCATCTCCATCGCCGTCTGGCGGAGCCAACCAATACCAATTTCATCTTATTATCCCACACAGAACCCAGAAACTGGTTCTCAGGTTCTGTTTCTGTTACTGTTCTCTTCTGGCCTGGAAATCACGTTTCTGTGCTTTTCTGTGCCATGTCCAGTCTCTCGGCCTACCCGAAAAAAATCGGCTGAATTGGAGGCGAAAACCAACGCAGACAGAAAATGATTTGCAGTTCATTAAGACGAAACCCCCGGATCCAAAAGGAGCCAGAGACTAGACGATGACTAAGAGCACGATGGAGGGGCCTTTGTGGCGCATGTGAATGAAATTGGTTTCGGTTTGTCTCCCGACAGTTGGGAGGACAACAGTCCACAGGCTGGACAGCAAGTAGGCTTTGCCAGGCGGAGCTGCACTGAGAAAAATTTATCAGCCTTTACCTTTTCAAGAAACTGTCATTTTGCGCCAAGCTAGCTTTTCTTTCAACCGAATTATTGACTTGTGAAAATGTTATAATGTTTACTTGTGAAACCTCTTGTTGACTTTCATTTCACCATTTTCACAGATTATTTTAGCACCCCATTATTTGGCTTTATTTTTGGGTTCAAGGTTTTAGTGTTGCATAAACGAGTACTTTGTTTTTTATATTAGGTAATAATTTCTTCAAGTGCACTCCTCAGTGGAAATTTTTCAAAGTGTGCCCACCAATCCAGGCTGATCTTGACATGATAATTATGTCTGGACCGGGTGGTAATGCTATCCACTTGATAAGTCTGACAATACTTTGGCTTAGGTCCACAACGAGGTGGGATTTTTGTGCCTAGAAGCAGCGCCTCGTTGGCTCCAAATTTGTGGCCATTTGAACGCTTTCATCTGGGATGGCCCACACATGTGACCAATCAAGAGTAACGCCTTTGCTTTGGGGCCCGATCAACTTTGACGAAAGCTGTTGAAAATGTGCACAGAGCGAAAAACTTCACTATTATGATGATATTACTTAGCAAGTTTCACTTTTAGACAATAGATAGACAGAGCAGCACAATATAATTCTTTCTCTGCATATTAACTTTCATCATCGATAAGTCTGAACTCATTGGCAACCATATACTTTCTTGCAGCAGCACCGCCAGGAGTCGCAGTCGCCGGATTACCACCATCGCTATGCGAGCAATGGCAAACTGCCCCGAGCGACGGCACTGTCCACCAATGGCAATGGATTCTCCACCGGCACCACGCAAACGGTCACAGTGGATGTGCACCACCATCTCGGCGGAGGAGGAGGAGGAGGAGTAGGAGGTGCCTCCGCCGCCAAGCAGTTGTTGGCCAACGGCAATGGCAACGGCATCAGTGGCCACAGCCGCAGCAGCAGCCTGAGCCACAACATCCATGCGGCGGCCTACAGCGAACTGAGTGCCGCACCACCGGCCTTTGCCACACCGCCGACGCGTAGGCGGTTCTTCAACCACAAGAATCTGCGCAGTGCCCTCACTGGCGGAGGTGGTGGCGGTGGATCGGGAGTCGGCGGCATCGGCGGGGGAGCTGGAGGTGTGGGCGGTGGCCATCGACGCACTGCCTCCAATGGGGGTTGTCCCATTGACACGGCATCAATCCTGTCCGGAGGTAAGTTTAGAATGAAGTTTAAGTGTGGGTCAGGTTCAAAAGGTGGCACTAAAAGCTTGAAAGCAGCGGGGAAAGGCAATGTTACACCTGGAAAGGAATGGCTTTCAGTTCGAAGTAGAAATTCTCACCCAGCATCCATCACTAGATCATCCTCATCAGCATCATCACCATGATAACCAGCCGGAGGGCAAGGAGTCCAATGCCCTAAACACATCCACCTGCTCGGATTCGGCGGTCACTCGGAGACGGCGGAAGAACGTCAGCAACCACAACCTGAAGACCTCCGCCCGCCATGGAGCAAGTAGCGAGAATCGCCTGAACAGGCTCAGTTTGGCCGGAACGTCCGTCTATGCGGGTCATCTGTCCTCTCTGGTCTTTGGCAAGATCAAGTCCCTGTGGAGCGTGAACTCCTCCAACTCCAGCGAGGCGGGACTGAATCAGTTAGCAGGCACGGATCCGATCCACTTACGTGCATCCTTCTAATTCAAACGTTTCTGTTTGCACGTTGCATCCTCATTGTCGATCATTAATCCAGTTTTCGTCCTAATTCTTGTAAAGATTTTGCATGATTATTATTTCAACTTATAAATATTATATATATAATATGTATAATATAAATATATTTATAAATAATCTAATATATTTATAAATAATCTAATATATTTATAAAAAATCTAATATATTTATAAGTAATCTAATATGTATTACTTTGCCTTTCCTTCATAGGAAGCGATGCCCTTGACCACCACTCCTCTCTTCTAAACGAGAAGCTGCAGAAGGATCAGCTCCACGCTCGTCTCGGTCTGCTGCTCAACGATCCTGGCAGCAATGGAAACAGCAGCAGCAGCGGAAGTGGTTGTGAACCCATCTCGGCCCATTCCACCACCAGCACCACGAGTAGCAGCGGCGTGGGAGCGGCCAGCACCACCACCAGTGGCTCCTCGCAGAATGTCAGTCCGGAGCAAACGTTGGCCAGCGGAGCCGGAATGCTTAGCGGCAGCCAGCTGTCGGTGGCCACCAGTCACGGGGTCAAGGAGGATGCACTGAGCCTGTGCGGCAAGTTCAAGGCCGGCTGCTCCATGCTGCACGTGTACGAAGCCTTGCCCAGCAAGAGTCGCAAGGGAAATGTACGGAGATCGACGCGTGGCCAGCAGGCATCCAGTTCGAGCTCATCGGCGGCAGCGGCAGTGGGTTCCAGGGTGACAGCCTCCACCTTGGCGGCTGTTCAGTTGGCCCTGAAGCCGTTGTTCTTTGAGGTGCCGCTGCAGGAGCCAGATCCTCCGTACGTGGGTCGCCAGTGGCTGGTGCAGCAGTTGTCCAACATCCTGCTGGGAACCGAGACACGGGTGGTGCTCATCAACGGACAGCCGGGCACTGGAAAGACGGCATTCTGCCTGCAGCTGGTGGAGTACTCATGCTTTGGCCGCCGGCAGATGCAGGATGATCCCGATGGCATTTACAGCCAGCTCCAGTTGGGCGCCCACTGTGAGCGCATGCGCGGACTGGCCTCCCACATGGTGGGCTATCACTTCTGCCAGGCGGACGCCAATCTCACCTGCCAGGTGCCGGATTTCGTGCACTCCCTGGCCGCCCAACTGTGCCAGGCACCGCAGTTAACCGCCTACAGGGATTACCTGCTGTCGGAGCAGCATCTCCAGGACATTCTCAGTGTGCGCGAGTGCATCGCGGATGCGGAGAGAGTGATGAAGCTGGCAATCCTGGAGCCACTCGCTCACCTTCACCGGGCGGGCAAGATACCAGCCAAAGTGGCCGTCATCGTGGTGGATGCCTTGTGCGAAGCGGAGTACCATCGTCCCGATCATGGTCACACCATTGCCAGTTTCCTGGCACAGCTAACGCCGCATTTTCCAGCCTGGCTCAAGCTGGTGGCCACTGTGAGGACCCAGATGCTGGAGCTGGTGAAGGCACCCAGCTACACACAACTTACCCTGGACAGTTGGGCCAGCAGCCAGGCGCTGCAGCAGGATATGCTGGATTACATAGGCGCCCGGCTGGCAGATAGTCCGGAAATTCGAATGAACATCGGCGGAGGAGGAGGCCAGAACTCGCAGTCGGGCAGCCAACCGCAGACGAAGTTCGTGTCCCATCTTCAGTCCCTAAGCAGGGGCTCCATGCTGTACGCCAAGCTCATCCTGGATCTCATTGCACGCGGCCAGTTGGTTATCAAGTCGTCCAGCTACAAGGTGCTACCGGTCTCCCTCGCCCAGATCTTTCTGCTGCACTTCAACCTGCGCTTTCCCACCGCCCGTAGCTTTGAGCAGGCTGCTCCGATCCTCAATATCTGCCTGGCAGCTCTGTATCCCCTGACGCTGGACGAGATCTACTACAGCATGGAGGCACTCAGTCACGGACGGGAGGCACTCAGTTGGCCGGATTTCATGCAACGCTTCAAGCTGCTGGATGGATTTTTGATCAAGAGATTGGACAACACCTACATGTTCTTTCACAGCTCCTTGAGGGAGTGGCTGATGCGACGGGATGAGGGCGAGTCCAACAAGTTCCTCTGCGACGCCCGGCTGGGTCACGCCGGAATCGCTTTCCGATTGTCCCGGCTGCAGGCTCCATTGTCACCGCAGCTCACGCTGGAACTGGGTCACCACATGCTCAAAGCTCATTTGTATGGCGGAACGAGCCTGACGCTACTTTCTCCACGGGATCTGCAATCCTATTGGTTGGCGGGTGCGGCGGATAACATCTCCTCCTCGCTGGGCGCCCTGCGAAATGTCTACAGTCCGAACCTCAAAGTTTCCCGACTAGTTCTCTTGGCAGGCGCTTCACCGAATCACCGCACGGACTACATGGGAGGAGCTCCGATCCTTTGCATAGCTGCTCATGAGGGCATCCTTCCCATGGTTAGCCTGCTCCTGGAGTTCGGTGCCGATGTGGGCCTGACCAACAGTCAGGGCTGTACTCCCTTAATTCTGGCCGCCATGCGTGGCCACTGCGACGTAGTGCGTCCATTGGTAGCCGCCGGCAGCAGCCTCGGCCAGTTGGACATCACGCAGCGCTGTGCCCTCGTTCATGCCGCCCGCATGGGTCACCTCAGTGTGGTTAAGTACTTGCTCGCCTGCGACTGGTCACCACGACCGCACTCCCAAGATGTCACCAGATCGGTGGCCTTGCAGCAGGCACTCATTGGAGCCGCCGCGCAGGCGCACTGTAAGATCCTTGAGGATCTTCTCGATCTCAATGAGACCGAGTTTGACCTGGACGTTAATGGCATGGAGCCAAGCAGTGGTGAACTGGCGCTAACCGCCGCCGCTCGTCACGGATGCGTTGATGTGGTAGGCATCCTGCTCTCCCGCGGCGCTCAGATCGATGCAAGGAATCGGCAGGGATACTCGGCCCTTTGGCTGGCCGTCAAGGAGGGTCACTGGAGCGTGGTGGAGCATCTGCTGCAACGTGGTGCCCTGCTGGATGAACCCTTGGGACAGACAAGCAAGACGCCGCTAATGATCGCGGCGGAGGAGGGACACCTGGAGCTCGTTGAACTTCTGCTGGCTCGAGGAGCGGCACGGGAAGCTCAGGATCACGAGGGATTCACGGCACTCAGCTGGGCCTGTTTACGTGGCCACTTGGCGGCGGCCAAGACGCTCATAGAACACGGCTGTAATCGCCACCACGAGGATCACAATGGACGCACAGCCCTGGATCTGGCAGCCTATCAGGGAGCCGCTGGCCTGGTGCTCTATATCCTTGAGCAGGGCGGCAATCTGGAACACATCGATGTGCATGGAATGCGACCACTGGATCGGGCCATTGCCTGCCGCAACATCCAGGCCGTACAGGTGTTCCTGCGCAAGGGTGCCAAGCTGGGACCGACCACCTGGAGCATGGCCATGGGCAAGCCGGAGATTCTGGTGATACTGCTCAACAAGCTGCTGGAGGATGGCAATGTGCTGTACCGGAAAAACCGCTTCCAGGAGGCTGCCCATCGCTACCAGTATGCCCTGCGCAAGATCTCCGGACTGGAGCAGTTGCTCGAGAGGAATGCCATCTTCGCCCAGCTGCGGACCAATCTGCTGCTGAATCTGTCGCGCTGCAAGCGAAAACTGAATGTAAGTACCTTAAAATACGAGATGAGTTGCAGATGAGATGACTAACCGTTGCTGTTATTGGCAGGAACTTGACGCCTCCATAGATTTGGCCACGCAGGCGATTGCCCAGAAGCCGCACAGCTACGAAGGATACTACGCCAGGGCAAAGGCGCGCATGGAACTCGGTGCCCTGAATGAGGCGCTGGTGGACGCCAATGAGGCGATGCAGCAGGCCGCCCAAAGTGGTGTGCTCTGCGAAGTGGTCGAGGTGCTGAAGCGCATCCAGGCGGAGTTGCTCACGCGGATCAGCATCAGCAGCGAGGATCAGACCGGCAGAATGTCCAATATCGGCGGCGGTGCATCCGTCGCATACGAATCTCATCACGAGATCACCGATTTGTAAATGTCGATTGTTGTGTATTGTTGTACTCGTCGTATACCCTTCGAATTAATCGCTATTCCTACTTAAGAGCTACCCTAGACCTTACTTTTTGCTATTTATTGCCTTCGAATGTTTTTAATTTAAACCCACTGAAACTATCCTTGTAATTTCTTTTTTAATTGTCTTTTTAATTTTGTGTCTACGCATGTAAAAATTAGTTTTATACTCTGATTTAGCATAGGCATCAGTTCTTATCCATAACGAATATTAAATAAATGCGAATTCATTTAAGATTGAATAAACACACTATTTTGCTATTCGATGCAGCCTTTTGGGGATATACTTGTGCTCTCTGAGCTAAGATTATTAAACTTTCCTCATTTATTAGTGCATAGTTTTGAGCTGCTTCTTTAACAGAATATTGTTGAACAACCGAATAGAGTTGAAATGAGTGGGAACTACTTTAACGTATGCAGAATATATTACAAAATTTAATTTCAGAACACATTTAAAAGTAATTAAATTTATAAACAGAATTTAAAACAATTATGTAGGCTTATATATATATATGTGTGTGTATGTACAATTAAAGCTTAGCTATTTGAAGGGACAATTAAACATAGGAATGAAATAGTTGGGAATAACATGTGTGCTGATTTAAATACTTAGATTACTCAGTAGGAAGTTTAGAGAGCTTTCAATGCCATTTCAATGTAAAATAGCATTTGCATTTGTGGCCCATGAGGGTGAAGTAGCCATAAATAAGAACGTGTGCCCCGACGTATACTTAAGTACATTTAAAATAAACAATGGTAGTTCCCTTGTATTTACGAGGATTTTCCATTGAGTTTACTCAGTTCAGTTGGTTCTCCGCCATCGCCATGTACCAACCGGGATTCGACGAGCGGCGCTGAAATCTGCAAATGCAGAACGTAGTCGGCAGCTGGAAAAACAAAGTTTCTGTTACACCAGAGTCTTAAAGTGGGTACTAAATGGAAATATTGGGTGCTAGATGTGGCATGTTGTATTGGGAATAATCAGACATGGGTGAAAGCTGTGGATGAAAGCGGAGGAAACGAAAAGCGTGAGATACTTGCAGTGCACTAGGGGTGATATGCGTAAATGAATGTTCTACTAAAAACTCGTCTCACTTTGCTCCAGAAGGAATTCCAAATCATCGGGGCAGTCTATCGTGGGGAAGTCAATATTAGTCGACTCCTTCAGGATCACACCAATAGTTTTGTCCGCGCTCATCAGAAACAATGGCACATTCGCCTTGGCGAGCTCCTTTTGCAGGGAGCCCATTCCTCGAGCTGCCGTAAAATCGAATTCTGCAAGAAAGCACTTTCAAATATCTATAGGCAAAACTGAATCACAAATCATACCGTGCACATGGGCGCAATCCAAGACCACAGGTGCGGTACCATGAATGGTCAGAGCTTTTGAGATGCCCGAACGAACCCATTCGACGGCCGGGAAATACAGTGAACTGTGCTTCGGGCGAATCAGAATGTAGTTGATGCCATTGGTGGTCTGGAGTTTGGAGACACTCAGCACGGGTCGGGCGGCACGGTAAACCAGGAAAGCCACATCGGTACTCACGCCCAGCAAAAGACCGATCTCCACGCCCACAGCCAGACTCATAACGAAAGTAATGGCACCTGGGAGCAGCTCCCGCCGGCTGCAGCGCCACAGTGGCTTAATGACCTCGAACTCAATCATGAATATCACCGCCGAGATGATAACCGCACTGAGAGCGGCCTTTGGGATGTACTGGAAGTAGGGTGCCAGTAGGCCGAGCGCCAACAGAACCAGCACGCTTGTGTAGCACCCTCCCAGCGGCGTCCTTACTCCACTTGCGTGGTTGACGGCGCTGCGCGAGAAGGATCCTGTCACCGGCATGGAGCTGCAGAAGGCGCCACAAATGTTGCTCATGGAAAGGGCAATCAGTTCCCGCGTGGGACTCAGTCCGGCTCCTCCAAAGGCCTTCGAAATGGCTACATTGCCAAGCACGGCGATAATGGGTAGTATAAGCATGGAGGGACCCAGTTCCGAGAGCTGAAAATCATATTAAATTGATTTAGTTAGCTTCTTCAATTATCAGTTATATACATAAATAATTATTTTGCCTTTTTAGTTGCTCGATAAATGTTACTGTGTCTATTTTATCTTCGTTAAGCGGTTGCAATTAATTTTATAAACCTAAACCAAAATCTATTAAAAGGTAATACAAATTGAAATAATTTTAATTTATTCTAAAGCTAACTGACAATTAAAAACAAGAAATAAGTATCTTGAGCAAAACAACAACAAGTCAGACTGGCGAGAACTTAGTTAAACAGATGTTAAACCTTGGCGATAAATTAATTCGGTCACAAAAAAAGTTAATTAGTCTACTTGTGCTCACATACCATCTGTTCAAAGTTCTGTCTGATCTCAGTGCCATTCCTGTCCAGAATGGTGGTCTCAAACTTTGGCAGCGAGACGTTGGGCAGACCGCTCTTGACCTTTCCAGTGAGGATAAACGGGCAGCTCTCCATGTGCTCACATGTGCTGTAGGCCAGCACACTGGTCACCAGTACGACCAGCGCATTCCGACCAGTGGCTATTACCCAGATGCCACCACTTATAAGCTGCTGTGTTCGCAAGTTGCGGATGCGACCGTCCAGCTTTACGTCTTTGAGTTTCTATGGGAATGAAGTGGGATTAAACTGGATATTTGCAAAGATATTTTAGACTCTCTTACGCGCAGAAGCAGCAGAACTATAATGGAAGTCAGTCCAAGGGTAAAATCGCCTGTTCTAACTTTATGTAGATTTCCGAACACGGAGCGCATGGTATTTATGAAATCCGATCCGGATCCACCACGCAGACCCAGCAAACCCTTTAGCTGGGAGGTGCCAATGATGACGGCGGTGGCCGAGGTGAATCCCACGGTAACTGGCAGTGATATCAGGTCCACCAGGGCACCCAGTTTCAGCACTGCCATACCCAGCTCCACAATGCCGGAGATGAGGCACAGGAGTATCGCGTACGCCGGACCCGATCCCAATCCGAATCCCGTGTGCCGGCTGGTCATCAGTGCGAGCAACGCCGTGGGTCCAATGGTCACCTGCCGGCAGCTGCCCAGCATGGCGTATATGATGCCGCCCACAAAAGCAGAGTACAGACCATATTGGGGCTCCAGTCCGGCTAGCGTTGCGTATGCCAATCCTTGGGGCAACACCGTCAGTCCCACCGTCACTCCGGCTATCAGATCCGCCACTGCATCCTGGCCGGTGTAGCCGTGCAGCCACTTTAGACCCGGCAGCAGGCGGTATCCCCAGTCCCTAAGGGTCATGGCTTCTATTTCTGTGGGTTAAAAACAAAACACTATTAGAATACGTACTATTATTGAATATAACAAATTGGACCCATTGGAACAGGTAAAAGCCATTTTTTCCCAGCTCATTCTTACCAGTTTAAAAGGGGACTTTCAATAAGATTGAAATAGAATTACGTTGCAAATATTGAAGATCGAAAAGCAGGTTCAACGACATTTCCAATTCGCATAATTATACATTTGATTACGAGACGTCTGCGTGACAGACGAGACCAAAGAAAAGAAGACATCAACTTATCTACTACCAATAAGCAAGTCATAAATAAAAGTCGTAGAATTCAAAACCATAGACGAAATACGGGTTTATGGTAAATAGAAGAAAATAGCTGCCAGAATTACAAATGGCTCATTGAGCAAACTAGATGGTATAAATTAAACAAAGCTCAGCAAAACAGGTTTGCGTTTTTTTACATTTTCTGGAACTGAAAGTTAATAAAAATGTCAAAATAATTTGGCAAGTATCCGAAAGAAATCAAAGCTTTTATCAGCATTTAAAAGAATTCTTACTGAATCCTTAGAAATTATTATTTATATGTGCAAGTTATTATAAGCATTTTGAAGAAACCTCTCTGAATCCTCAGAAATTATTATATATACATATGTGTAAGCTATTTAACTTACTATGGTTCTTTATTTTGATGGTGGCTGAACTAAGGAATTATTTTAAAGATTTTTTAATAATGGTAATGTCACCATATTCATATTTAAGAGTAACTTAGCTAGACAGCTGTTCTCAGGGCTAACACACGACACACAATATGACATTTCGTGCAAGTTAAACCCATATAATCTAAAAAGTCTATCTAACAGCAATTCATTGAATTTGGTGGGAAACTCACGTATTTAAACAAATGTTTTGATGTTGTTGTCTGTGCGAAGGGCGCGTTCCATTCAAAACGCGAGTTTCGGTTCGAATTCTCCTCGCGGAAAGAGCGGGGAGCTCTGGAGAAGATCAGGTCGGTTCGGCAGTTGGCCAGAGACTGAGGAACGATCGCGTGAACGAAGAATTCCTGATCAGTGATCACACGACCAGCTCAATTAGCTGAACAAGTGCAAGTGGCGGAGTTGAAAGTATGGGTTCGGGTCGCTGAAAACGTGATCGAATTGCTTGATCGTATATGCACGAGATACGTGCTCTTTAATTGAATTTCGCTTTGTTTACAAACTATTCTTTTCAATTTAGAGCCAATAATTATGGCGAAATTGTTTGCTTGTTGTGTCATTTGCAAATATTTGCCAATCGCCTGTGGAAAGAATGGGAAGTTTAGAATTGCTATTAGTTCCAGCAAGCAATGATAATGCGATTCATACAATGTCGACAGTTTTGAAGCGTTTAGTAAACTATTAGCAAGCATTGTGAAATAAGAATGGAATATCGTGTGCCTTAAAATTATCAGAGCGATTAACTAGAATGATTTTATAAAAAAAAACCTATAAAGGGAAGGTGTAAATACATCGGTCATGTTAGAGAACTTAAATGGGTTCGTAGATATTTCAAAATAC
This sequence comes from Drosophila yakuba, assembly GCF_016746365.2. Classification (NCBI taxonomy): domain Eukaryota; kingdom Metazoa; phylum Arthropoda; class Insecta; order Diptera; family Drosophilidae; genus Drosophila; species Drosophila yakuba. The sequence goes on along the minus strand of NC_052529.2, from coordinate 12,132,785 downwards.
AATAAAATTTGATTTAGATATTTAAATATACAATAAAAACGAACTACATTTTGGCATTTTCGTAAGACAATCTATAAAGTTCCATTACCGGCTGACCTTGTGGGTTCATAAACTATTGAATTCCAGAGGTCAGATAAGACGAAAAGTCCTAATCAGTACGGAAACGTGTAGTTCAAGTGGTTTTATCAGCACTTTGTAACCGGAATCGAGCAAAAATGACAAACGTGCGAAAAGTTTATTAACCCTTCGAAGAAACTGGAGAAATCCGTTCTTTACCGGTCCACGAAACCAAAATAATTGGAGAGATCAGTGATTACATACTGCAATACATATATGTACATAAATACATACATACATAAACATAATTACCGATTGTTGACAGACGGCGTAAGAAAACTGAGCTTTATTTATCTTTTTGCTTTCTTTTTTACCCTGGCATGCCAAGAAACTAGTTTTGCACTGTATTTGTGTAAATGTAAACAAATTGAGAAGATACAAAAACAGTTGATTCAATTGTTTAGTATTGTTTGTTTATTTATAACGCGAGCCAATTCCCGAAGAATTTGCAACAACAAATGGGTCAAGTTAAAAGGGAAGTGGGACAGGCGTAAAAAACCAAAATCACAAATCCAGTAACACTTCTTACTCAAATATTATTACCAAAATTATTTATCAACTATTAACACTTAACATTCAAGTTAAAAAAATCGCAATGCTAACACTTTTACCGGTGAAATTGAAATAAATAAATTTGTTTGCTTGCCAGCGAACAGCTGAAAGTCAAGAGTTGCCACCGCTCACGAACTTTCACAGTTTCACTGGCGCCCTCTGGCGGCGGTTGTAGCAAGTAAGGGCAATAAGTGCTTGGCCAAGTAGCTTAAAATCAAGTGCAGCAAAATCCATTTATTTTTCTTATTTCAGATTTCGAATCACATATGCAAATGCACAAAACTCAAAATTCAAATACAGAAACCACTATAGTGGCAAAACTATCGATATTTGTAGAATTTACACGTTTTTCAGCACTGGAATCGAAAGACAAACGTTTACCCACACTGCCGCAATCGCGAACAATTTTTTTATTATGGCACTTGCGCGGCTCACAAACAAAATTCGCTGATAAAAATCCATTGGAAGCCAATTGCCGAACGTCGAGGACTCAATCAATTAAAGTGTCCGCTTAAAAAGATCGCCGCGCAGGAAGCGGAAGTGCCCCAAAACAGCTATTTTTCCCGCCGCTTTCTCCCCCATCACCACCCGCAAAACAAGGGACGCCGATCGAAACATTTAGTTTGTGCAAGTAGCTGAAACCCACACGGTCGACCATCAAATATTATGAAATGGGTAAGCTGCGAGGGTAACAACCAGTGGGTCCACGGATTTTCACACCGGTGGGCCGATTTCCACAGCCTTGCGTTTCCATGGCAAGTCGAAAATGGACTGCAATTGCAATTGCATCTTCAATGCCGCTGCATGTGCAAGAGTGTGTGTGTGTTCAGTTTTCTTAGGGCGTTTTTACTGTTATTAATTTTAGGTTTCATTTTCCGCCAAAAGTAATGCAAGAATGTGCATATTTCTTGTCCCATGGAGGAAAGCCTCCACTGAGAACCCGATTTCGAAATGGATCGAAATTCCCAACCTGAAATCAGCCAGTGTTACTAGCTGTTCCTCAAAAACTTATTGAAATTAACGGCTTGCTATCAAATGACTTACGAATTCTAGTATTTTGTACATATCAAGGTGTAAATAGTGTTTGAAATACTTGAAAATTAGAAAATCCTACCAAAATTCTTCGTCATTCAAGAGATAAAAGTTAGGCAAGGCATTCATAGCTTCCCTGCTAATTTCAAAAGCTTAAACTAAACTTTGGCATAACGAGGGGCATGCTTTACACGCTGTAGTCATAAAATAAGTCATGTTAATGCTGTGTAATTCCAGCATCAGCTTTAAATACCTTGCCCAGTGTTATCTGAAAGTGTGTTAATGAATGCAATACAATCTAGGTATAATTGTTTGAATTGTACATATTCCGAAACCCCTGCATTTGATCAGGAGCATTGATCCCCCGAATCAGAGCTTAAGACTATTCTATTCACCCAAGTGGAACTTGTTGCTTGAGGCTTGGTTGTAGGTCAGTGCGAAGAGGTGGCTGATCCGGCGGCGAAAGGTGCGCACCAGGCGACGTCCGGCGACGATGTAAGTAGCGCCCATCGTAAACCCCATCTCACTCCTGTCCAGTAACCACCTCCAAGCAAATTTTCAAAAATCGTTTCCTTCACTTGCCTTGTTTCGATATTATTTGATTTTATGTTGTTCCCTCGTATCAGCAGCAAAATTTGAGCACTTCTAACATCGAAATTGGCCAATCTTCAATTGTGAACTCGTCTTTAGTTGCGCTATCGTGTTTAACCAATTGGACCAGCTATTTTATTATGTTGCTAACTCTTACCTTCACACAAATACACAAACACACAATACACTGGGATTAGTCCTTATCTATGGAAATGGAAATATTCCAAATCGGTAACCTTATTCCGATAAATTTGATAACCAAGCACTGTAAACAACAATTAGTAAAACATCACAATAAACAAAGGTTTCATACAGTGTATAGAGTTCTTCATGTTGTTTAAATCTTATAAATATGCATTGGGCAGTATTTACTGCGCTCCATAAATTATTGGGAAACCAATCATTGCATTAATGGCAGAAACTATTAATCCATATCTTACGTTTGGGCCAGACATACACAAACAAGTAAACACTTTGATCCACTGAAATATTTGTATATTACAACTAGTTTGAGCAGAACCAATACCTTTCCCAGACAATGCCCTCGGCCATGAGTGGCGCGGCACATGCCCACATACCCAGCAACGAGGAGTGCGGCATCCGCGACGTGTGGAAGCATAACCTGGAGGAGGAGTTCCGCACCATACGGAAAGTGGTGCAGAAGTACCACTATGTGGCCATGGACACCGAGTTTCCGGGCGTGGTAGCACGTCCCGTCGGCGAGTTCCGCTCCACGGCGGACTATCATTACCAGCTGTTGCGCTGCAATGTCGATCTGCTGCGGATCATTCAGTTGGGCCTGACCTTCATGGACGACGATGGAAAGACACCACCCGGCTACTCCACCTGGCAGTTCAACTTCAAGTTTAACCTGAGGTAAAAGTGTTCTGTTCATATTCTAATGGGGGGTCCTACATTTTCGTTTGTTTCCCTAGCGAGGACATGTATGCGCAGGACTCAATCGATCTGCTGCAGAACTCCGGAATTCAGTTCAAGAAGCACGAGGAGGATGGCATCGATCCCATCGACTTCGCCGAGCTGCTCATGAGCTCCGGCATCGTGCTGGTGGACAACATCAAGTGGCTGTGCTTCCACTCCGGCTACGATTTTGGCTACCTTCTAAAGCTGCTCACCGATCAGAACCTGCCTTCGGACGAGGGTGAATTTTTCGAGCTGCTGCACATCTACTTTCCCAACATCTTCGACATCAAGTATCTGATGAAGTCGTGCAAGAACCTGAAGGGCGGTCTGCAGGAGGTGGCCGATCAGCTGGAACTGCGGCGCGTGGGCCCCCAGCATCAGGCCGGCTCGGATGCGTTGCTGACGGGCATGGCCTTCTTCAAAATGCGTGAGGTACAGCACACAAATGATTTGCACTTTGACCCAGAGACGCCCGTTGTACTCTTTCCCTATCTGCTTGAGCACACCATGAACATTAAGCCGACGGTCAGCCGGATCGACCTGCTGAGCCGTCCGGCATACATCGGTGGCTGTCCTCCCGACGAATCTGCGATAAACAGCAGTGGCAACGGCACAGGCAACACCAACTGCTCCGAGCAGCTCACCTCGAGCGCCTATACGGTTACACCTCCCAACACTCCCGGCTTGGCAAAGGGCAATGCCTCATCGCTGGCCCACTTGCACTGCGTCTACTTCGAGTAGTTTCAAACTATTAGACCGCATTGGAGTTGCCCTGCACTTGCCACTGCTAACGTAACTTGCCTCCGCCCATCATAATCATAATCATTATTCATTAGGTTTAAGGTATTTCATGGTTGTCACAACGCATTTTCATACATAACTTATATATGTACTTAGTAATTGTAGCCTGCAAAATAAGCGGAACCAGTGCCCCAGAATTTATGAATGAAATCCATAATTTGAAGTGTTCTTAGTCAGTTTGAAACTGTTAATCCCATGTGAAACATGTTTATTTAGTTTTAAAGTCGCGATACGAAATGAAATGAGAAAGATGCTGGATTCGAATGGAAAATTAAATGAATGAGAATTAATTTTCTTTAAATTTTTATTTGCATTCTTTTGTGTTTTTGGGCATGGCATATACATATATCAGTGCTTGTTTGAATTCATAATCGTTTTTATATTAATTTTAAGTTAAATTAATGCTGTTCATTTCTATCGAATTAACAAATTATTCTTTTGTAATTTTAAGCGCTTTGCTGACATATGTTTCCACACGGTTCACTGTGTGTATCAGCGTAGCAAGAACTTTACCTTCTAGAGAACTGCCGAATAGTTTTGAAATAACAAGAAAATTGCAGAATAAATCCCACCCCCATACTAACAATCATAAATATGAAACTTACTAGTATAAAAACCTCATCCAATCACATCGGTGTACGGTATGTAACAAACCCCATCTACTAGTAGGTCTCCCCAATCTAATTGGGGTTACTTTCTAAGACTTTGCCGCTGTAGACATATTTGTGCTTTTTTCGCTTTGTAGAACCGAACTGATCTTGCTTGCATAGGTACAACCTATACATACCATACCATTGTTAGGAACTGCTTTGTAAACCGTTGTGCTGTCCCATTCTAAATACTATCCATTGTTCTGTACCCGCCTAATGGAACCTAAACTCTTTTCAGATGTTCTTTGAGGACAACATCGACCACGCCAAGTACTCCGGACACCTGTACGGCCTGGGCACCTCCTTCATCGTCAACGGCACCAACTTCCACGAGAGCAACGGCGAGACGAACAGCGCCTCATGATTCGTACTGATGGGGAACGTGGTCGTGCACGATAGGAAGTTCGAGCAGGAGGATACACCGGGTCCGTCGGCATCTGTGCAGGCCACACCACCTGGCCAACTACTCCTAGCCGCAACAACATCTTTGCAGTAATCTGTCAACAATCACAGAGCGCTCCCATTTATGAACAATTAATCCGTTGGCCATAAAGCCATACTTTCTTGATGTTCCCACGCAAGTTCAGATGAAAACCCAACCATTCAAAACAAAAACATGGCATAAACTAATTGTAAATCGCAAAGATATGAGAAACCTGCAAAAAACTAAAATAGATTCAATTTCAAATTCTGCATGTCTTAAATGTGTTACGAATACAAAACTAAGGTATGTAACTAAGCTAATACTGTAAGCCAATGGGCGAAACATAGAATATTGTGTATTTGTAAAAACAACAACAAAACAATATATTTAAAACTTTTTAATTTAGTGTACATTTTGAAAACGTGCTTTTATTTGAAATGGGTTCACTTTAGAAGTCAACAAATTTTTAAGTCTTTGCACCAACCTGTGGAGTGCAATATCTACTGTTTTATAACTGAAAGAAAACAGTATCCAAATATATATATATACTTTAAATACTTTTCTAGGGTTAAAAATCAATAGTGGGTTAATGATGGTGTCAACGGGATAACCCCTGAATTTTGAAAAATAACGGAAACAAGCCAAGGTGGCAAAATATGGATTTTTGTAAAACGGAGGTGCGGTCACACCGAGCTCTAGTCCTTATGTTTTGTTTGCCTAAGTTAATGGAGAATATCTCTTAGTTTTTGTTTATTAAAAGCCGATTCGATGGCAACTATGGCTGAATGCAATCACAGCGTCTTCGACCTGGTCACCAAACTGGCCACAATGCTGGTCGCGGAGGAGCTGGCGCCAAAAAAACCAACAGCTGCGTTGGTGGCCAAAAGGCGCTCCAAAATTTATGAATCTCTACTCCGCAATGGAACGATGTCCTCCCAGGGCAAGCTGGAGCTGCTCAACCAGGTGAGCAGCGAGGTGGGAGGGAATCCCAAACAAAAGGATATGCTGCTCAGCTTCCAAAATCTGCTGGAAAGACAGGAGAGAGCAGAACCCCAGGAAACGAAGGACAAGGATGCGGAAAACCACTCCGGAGTGGTGATCAAACGACTAAAACCAGGCCTGCTGCAGCTACTTGAAACCACGGAGCCTCTGCCCAAGGAGCAAGTTCATCCAAAGGCCTTGCTTGGCATCGATCAGAGGAATCGTGCCCTGAAACCCCTGCAACTACAGCCCTACTCCGATCTTCTCACTAGTAACCTGAATGGAAAGCCTCCGCCAAAAAAAGTAGGACTCAGGATCATACCATCTATTGTAACCCGCGTCGGATTAGTGGAGTCCATGACAAGGATGAGAAATGACGTGGATCAACCAATGCAGCCACCACCCCAATTGCCAGTGCTCGCGAAAAATGTGCCAGCTCCACTGGAGGAACGACTTTTTGTGGCCCAACCTGGACCGGAGAAGCACTTTATTTCGGATCATATGATGACCAACGAGCTTAAGCTCCACCGAAACAAAGACCTGGTGCTTAACTACATAGATGAAGCAACACTAATCGATCACCTAAAGAAAGCAGCAGGTGGTCTTCAGTCGTTAACGTTTCCGAGTCCGCCGGAAGATAAATTGAAGTTGGAAATCACACCCAACACAACGTTGCCCACTTTGCTGCCGGAGGTGCTGGCGGATTTTGCAGATCACTTCCTTCGCGCCGGCTGCGCCTTTAGACGTTTGACTGCCCGCACCAAATGTAATAGGAACACCGAAAAGCGGCTGGAGAGGCCCCTAAGTCGAGTGAGATTGAATACATGCTTTTCTGTAGCATGTTTTATAAACCGATGCTCTTTTGCAGGCCATGCGAGAGACCATTATAGATTACCTAGCCACCACTCGGGAGTTCTTCCTCTCTTTGCCAGCAGATGGTCTTTCCCAGCTGCTGACCGACTCACTTACAGCGATGCATTTACTCTACCAACTGGATAGGATGTTCGAAAATGAACCGAGATGTAAGACTGCTGCATCGCCAAACTATTTTAAAATTAAACGTATTTTATATAAATTATTTCAGTGAACCTGGACACTGGGATAACTGGATCCTTCCTGTTGAGCTCCATCTGGCTGGCCATTGACACGTGCGGCAACAGTGACTTCCTGCAGCTGCTCATCTACTTGTTGCGCTGCATATCCCAAACGTACTTTGTTCAGCTCCAGAGATGGATCTACCATGGTGAACTGGACGAGTCGGTCAACGAGATTTTCATTAGCCGTTGTCTGAACACTTCACCGTCGTTTACAAACAAGTGCAGCAAGGAGTTCTTTGACAAAAGCTACCAAGTGGACAACGAGGCGATTCCAGAATTTTTAGCCGGCTGCGAACAGGAAATTTTTCAATGTGGAAAGTACAACCAGGTGCTAAGGGCATATAACGCTCAGGTATGAAAAACGATTATGCAAAACGCAAATCTATCTATAATGATTGTTTCTTTATTTTAGCACCCCGTTTTTGAAGTGCAGTATCCGGATATAATGGTGTGCCTAACGGAGCAGCAGCTCAAACAGATGCGCCGCAACCTGGCCGATAAGTATGCCATTATCTATCAACGTTTTGGATGGTGCAGCATGCAAAGCATTTTTGAGGAGCGCATGGCCACAAAGCGTGTATTTGCCAATCTCATGGTGAAGCGAACGCAGGCCCATCTTGACGCCTGGGCGGAGGAGCAGCGTGAACTTCAACTAAAAGCGAATGCCCAGAAAAAATTGTTGAACGATCAGTTAAACGCAGAGCAGGAACGTCTCCAGCAAAACCGCTTAGAAAAGCAGCGTCAGGACATTGTTAATGAGCTCGCATTTCAGCAGGAATGCGAACGGATGGAGGATAAGCGCCTAGAGCTGGAAAAACAAGAGTTGCAAAAGAAAGTTATGCAGCTAGCAACTGATTTAACTGGAAGAAGCAAACAGGAAGTGATCAGTCCTGATCAAAGCACAGTCAGCGACCTCAGTTTTGCTTCCTGTATCGAGCAACCTGATTGTCTGGCAGAGTCAACGTCTGATAAAGATAATGCAAATACAGAAAAGTCGGAGGAAGAGGCAGCAGAACAGTTGGATAAGCCATTGGATATTCCATTGGAACAGCCAGGCGCTGAAGGACCAAAAGATCAAGCGGATGTAGATGTAAACCAACCATGTGAAGAACTTCCCAATGCGGTTCAATATCAACGGAGTCACTCGGACGTGATGAATTCCAATGAGCACCCAACCACCCAAACAGAGTTCAATCGAAACCGCCAGCATGGTCTCTCCTCTGCCCAGTTTCAAGAGTGTCATGCTAGGGTACACCTACAACAGTCCGACTTACTTAAAACCACTGCCAGCACGAGTTCAGGATTGCACGCTGAGCTTCCTCCGGACATCAATGCTAATCTCAATTGTCCGGAAACGGAGGAGCTGAGCGAACTGCAGCGAAACCGTTTGCGCAACGAGCATCACGACGGCTTCGTCAGCTTTAACTCCACCGAAGATGAACACACCCATCGAATGCGTTGCCAATTGAACTCAAATACGGAACGTGCCAGAAATCGGCGACGGGTTATGGACAGTGAGTTCGGTGTTACCCTGGGTTATAACAGCAAGGATAAGGGGACAAAGACCACGCCTTGTCTGCCTCTAGAGCTCGACAAGCTTCACGTCGAAGTCCCCTTGGCGGTGCTAACTCCAATGTCCACCACTTCCGATGTTGATATTGGTGAACCGTCTCCTAGGGAAATGCCGGAAATAGCTGACACTACCAATAATAACAATGTTGGTGGCAGCAGTGAAGGTTTGTCTCCGGAGTCACCAAAGCACGACCTTGTAATTGCTAAACCCACCAGCACATTATCGAAAGCCATCAAACCGGGTTTGGTTTTGCCCACGTATTTTAGAATGGAAAAGGAACCGAAACAGGACAGACATCAAAAGGTTTCCACTTTGCCTGAGGCTTGCAATCCGTTTATGGCCCGCCGCTGTCTGCAGCTTTCCGTAATGGCGCCCGTTAACGCACACTACGCGCTGCTACGAAATGAAGTCCTGAGAATCTTCCAGGAGCAGCGTATCTACGAGCATTTCCGCAAGCTAAGAAACTACTTCTTCCTGTTGGACGGTCAGTTTGGAGCATTACTCACGAGCGATATTCTAGGAAGAATAAGAGCGGGCATTGAGCCCCGCAGTCTCTGCCAGAAGGGCATCCTTGATACCATCTTAACCAATGCGCTGGCGGCTTGTTCGGCGGATGAGACCACGGTCTCACAGAATCTCACTCTCAACTGTACCACCATCCCGGATACGCTGAATTTCCTGTCTGTGGAAGCCACTTCTATGCTGAAGCTGCACTGCAAGATTGATTGGCCTTTAAACCTGGTGATCAGCTCGGAGACGGTCTCAAAATATGGCCAGATCTTCGGATACCTGCTGAAGCTGCGTCACGTTAGTTTTGTGTTGGAGGGAACCTACGAGTACCTGCAGCAAATGGGCAAACTTCTTGGCCCGGAACTGCGGACATGTGCCCATTTCCGACACTTGCAGATGATACGCCACAAGCTGTCGCACTTTATGACCTCGTTTCAAACCCATCTGGTGGCCAAAGCTCTGCAGTCCACCTGGAAGAGCTTCAAGGAGGAGTTGTGCACAGCCGACTCCATTGAGGCGTTGTACAAGCAGCATGTTGCCTACTTGAAGCGGGTGGCCTTCCTAGCACTTTTAAATCGGCGCAGTGCCAAGGTCAAGGAAACCATTGATAACATCCTGGTGATTATACTACGCTTTTGCAAGTAAGTTAACGTCTTAAATAGTCTGCAACTTTCATTTTTAAATTTGAATTTAAACGATTTTTAGAGTCATTCAGTCGCAGTCCTTTATTTTGGATCAAGATAATCAATTTGCGCATCCCCGCTTTAAACGCTTGCAGCAGGAGGAGGCGGAGTTCCAGAAATTCATGCAGTATCTCATCTATTTGGGCAACAAGGCGGCCGCTTCTGGTTACCAGGAGGAAATCGGTGACCTGATTTGTATTATTAATTTTAACAACTACTACAAGGTATCTGAGAACACAAGTGGTTCTTAAATCGAATATAGAAAGTGCTAGCCAATAATTGTTAGATAAGGATTTCTCTTGCCATTAAGCTGAGCTTAGACAATTTTAAAATATTAATGCATCTCTTAAATGTAGAGCTTCGGTAAACAAACTCAACTATTTTTTTGGTTTTGGTAACAGTTTTGTTGTGTTAATTTAATATTAACTTTCAAATAATCGGCTTATTAAAAGAAATGTATTTAGTACGTAACTTATAATTAAATTTTAACCAAATGGAGATAAAAAGAACTAACCTGTATCAATATCACTAATAGATTTTTGTTAAATGTTTAAGAAAAAGTGCAAGTAGAAGAATAGTACCTTACTATTTTCAAAAATCCAATTACAAAATGGAAAGTTCTTGTTAAATATTGTAATATAATTGTAATTGTGTCTACATCATTTCTTAAAGTTGATTGGAATTTATGAATAAATGCGCTTATGAATGGGAATTGTCAAATTGTGTTTTATTTTTAAATCAGCGGATAATTTTTTTTAACTTCTCGCGCATAAACTATCGCTTACGCTACCATCTCTAAGAGACCGCGCGCAAACGATGTATCGGTATTCGCTCCATCCCTGGTCATGAGTCACTTCGTGTAGAATAATTCAGTTTTATTTTTAGTTTATAAAAGCGCTGCACGCGATCAGCAATCTTATATATTTAAGTAATTTATTTTATCGAATTATAATCAAAAAAATGCAGGTAAGATGGATTGTCAAAAGCAAGTTTGAATTTATTATACGAGCAACAAAGTTTCTCCAATTGGATAAATGTGAATGTGGGTGTGTTTTTGGTGCATCCAAAAATAAACTCCATATTTGGTATTGAAAATGATGAATGAAATAAAACTCACGTGGCCTTGTTCTCCATAGGACCCAAACGAAGATACCGAGTGGAATGATGTGCTCCGTGCCAAGGGAATCATTGGGCCCAAGGCGAAGGAGGCGGAAATCACGGAGGATCAGATCCAGAAGCTGATGGATGATGCCATCCAGCGGCGCACAGATCTTCCACTGAATGAAGGCCAGCGGGACAAGAAGATCGACGACATGTCGCTGGACGAACTCGATGAACTGGAGGACTCCGAGGACGAGGCTGTTCTGGAGCAGTATCGCCAGCGACGCATCGCCGAGATGAGGGCCACCGCCGAAAAGGCGCGATTTGGATCTGTGCGCGAGATCTCCGGGCAGGATTATGTGAACGAGGTGACCAAGGCCGGCGAGGGAATCTGGGTGGTTCTCCACCTGTATGCCAATGGAGTACCACTGTGTGCACTGATCCACCATCACATGCAGCAGCTGGCCATCCGCTTTCCGCAGACCAAGTTCGTGCGCTCCGTCGCCACCACCTGCATACCGAACTTCCCCGAGAAGAACCTGCCCACCATCTTCATCTACCACGAGGGATCGCTGCGCAAGCAGTACATCGGTCCACTGGAGCTGCGCGGCGACAAACTGACCGTTGAGGAATTGGAGTTCATGCTGGGCCAGGCGGGCGCAGTACCCACCGAGATCACGGAGGATCCACGGCCGCAGATCAGGGACAAAATGCTTGCCGATCTGGAGGACAAGAGCTCGGACTTTTACTGAGTCATAGCCCAATCATAACTCACATCCAACTTCGTGTTCAGTAGGGTGGGTAAATATTGTAGAATGAATCATCAAGTAAGGCGCAATCTAAACTCAGAATTTGGATCTTTTATGCGGGCTCATTTAACTAACAACAATTAAGCTTTTGAACGTAATGTAAGCTTATTAAGATTACATTAGTAGATGTAATTTGAAACGTAAACATCCGCTGTTTGGAGCGAACCTTATTGATTTATATATTACCCAATACTCAGGAAGTTTCCTTGCACGTTTTCATTTCATTGTTTTGTAGCATTTATGTACCCTCATAAATAAATTGTTTACTTTTCTACAGAAAGTCACTTGTTATGATTTTGTTTGGTACTGCTAGCTGTTGCTTTTGCCACGCTTTTCGGTTTACCACGGAAAATGTTCGGATCGATGATGTTGTACGGATGCTCGCAGGCGGGATTCAGTACTCGTCCACGTCGTGGCTCGTGCTCCTCAAGGAGATGAGGTGCCAGGAGGAGAAACAGCTGCTCTGTCCAGGAGGGCAGGCCACAGGTGGAGAAGCACAGCTCCCAGTACGGCAATCCCAGGTGCGCGATGGCCATTCGAAGGTATTCACTAAAGGTGTCCGCCAAAAACTGCCAGCTGAGGGTGCTCAGCTCCAGCAGATAGAACTTGGGATTGTTGGAACTCGTGGATTCGTACAACATACACACCTATCAGTGGGATATTTTGCAATAAATCAAATTAGCCACAAAATATTCCATCTCTGGACTTCGTCTGGACTATATTAAAGTACCCACCTTGGCCACTTCGTTCACGTTGTTGATCTCAAATATTTTTGACTTGGCCGTTATAATAGGCGTGGCATTGCCCCACTTGTCTTTTCCGGTGGCAATCGGAGCTGGAAGGGATTGTGAACTGCCGGTTGCTCCCACAACATCCGAGTTGCTATTGGGCAGAGCCGTCGAATTGCTGGAGTGGCTCGATGTTGTTTCTATGTTTTCCCGCAGAAGAGTTACCTGGAGCAAGTGCGGAAAGTGTATGTGCCCCACGCGCCTAATATCGTTAGCTGGAATTAAAGTGATATAGTAAAGAAACCAGAAACTACGGAGATCTAACTCACGAGCATACTGGTAACTCCAGTTCAGGATAAATCCATCCGACGAAAGGTAGAACTTCTTCATATCTTCCGGGAGGTAGACGCAGTGCCTCTGCTCCCAATTAACCACCTGGCAGGCATTCAGAGGCTGTCGTCGCTCCAACGTCACATTACATACCCTTGGCACATTGGCTGAAAGGTTGGGAGGACCCAGTGTTACAGGACTTCAATCTGTTGATGGTTTCATACTCACACAGGGTCCTTATCAGACCAAGGGTCAAATTTTCATAAAATGCATCTTCTGGCGATAGCTTCTTGTTCATCATCAAATAATTTATGTTTCAGAATAAATTCTGTTAAATTTATACGTCAGACTGTTTTCCACATATATAGACAAGCTGTCACGGTATAAACAAAGTCACGTCGGATTGGTTGTTGTGGCAACGGTGCGTATGGTTGATGCCACTGAGTTCAAAGGTAAGAATTTAAATATGCTAAATATAAAGAACTGAATACTCACTTAAACAGTAATGCAAGGATTGTAACTAATTCAATTTTCAGACAACATTGAAAATAATTTATTTACATTACTTATTTTGCGATTAACCAACAACTATAAACTGTGGAGCTTTAACGACAATTACACATAAAATACCATGATTAAATGAATTTGTAAAGGAGACGAGTATTGGTATTTGAATGAGGGAATTCTGCTGCTGCTGCTGTTGCTGCCTCATCTCTTGTTCTGATCCTGGGCCTCGCTCTCGGCCTCCTCCTCGTGTCAGGAAACCTCCCAGACCGTGGATTCCACAGACCTTCGTGGACGAGCGGCCACCTCCACGTGGGCGTCCAGTCCATCGCTTAGCCGGCTGAAACGACGTGCCCAGCTGCCACGGGTAGTCACCGTGCTGCCGGCTATCGACGCCCGGTTGCTGGTGTCCCGGAACAGGCTCATAATGTCCTGGCTGTCGCCCTGAGCCCGCTTGATGCCGTGCTGGTACTTGGCCTCCTTGGCCAGCAGCTGCTCCCGCTGCATTTGGGTCTTCACCTCGGATGGAACATCCGGAATGATGAACTGCATGATGCCAGTTATCACAAATACCACATGCTGGAAATTGGACATATTAGTTATATATCATTGTAGTATTGATATTTATAAGACGCACCTCAAAAACCACCACAAATGCCAAGCGGGCAGCAAAGACATGCCAGTAATGGGGACTCAGTCCATAAGGCTCGTAATCCTTCGGGCCATTCCTGAATGGATACGAATGAAGTGGTGCACAACCAAGAGTGGAGTTGTAAAAACCTACCTATAGCCCCGATATTGGCAGGTGTCGGGATCTTTTTCGCTGACCGAGGCACCCCACTCCTCCTTGTAGTCCGAGGTATTGAAGATGGACAGCGAGTGCTCGATGTAGCCAGCCAACGTGTGTGTTTCGGAGTAAACAAACTTGTACACCATGCGGGGTATAAAGTCACTCGTGTAGGCAATCACAAAGGCGTTTGAAACGACGGCCGTGTAGGTGATGATTCGGAGAATACCGTACCAAGCTCCAATGTCCTCAACCCGCTCCGCCAAGGGACGTCTGGCCTGGGTGACCATCTTGTAGGCATCCAAACGGATCTCGGCCACGTTGTTCAGTAGGGCGAAAAGCGGTGCCAGTGGAAAAGCAGCCACAAACAGAGTAACAAAGCCGTATTGCAGAACTGTTGGAAATGGAGTGGGTTTAACCATTATATATGGATATCAAATATATTATCAGATGCTCACTCATTTCCAGGTACTCATCGAACAGAGCCAGGCGTCCTGGGTCCTGCATGTGATAGTCCTGCTCCCAGGCCATATGCAAATGCGACTCATCCTTGGTGGCCTAAAAAGAGTAATGATGAACATGAACTTGCATTATTACCACAAAGCAGCAGTACCCACCTGTTTATGCTTCCGGTGACGCCACCAGTTCCAAAACTTGGGAAAGAGGTACTCCATGAAGTTGTTCCAGCACTGTTTGCCCACCATAATGATGGCCAACTGGATGCACAGCTCGGATAAGCAGCCCGCCGGATCGCAGATATCATTCTTCAGCCGGAAGAACTCACTTTTGCGGGCTTGATCATCTCCGGGATAATCAAAGAACCGTCCCTTGAAGAATGCAATGTAGATGAGCGAAGAGTAGAAGTTCATGAACTCGAAGAAGAAAATCTTGAACGTATAGGAGTCCTCGTATTCCGTGTGCGTGCGCGGATTCTCCAGATTGGTCAGCTTGATGGCCATGCGGTGGTAGATCTGGAAAGTCAAAGTGTTTTATTTGCAATGTTTTAATGGCAGACTTTCAAAATGTAGTCCTACTCGTGTTAGTATCATTATGACCACCAAATTGATTAGGGCAGCCGTGACACTGGTAAAGAGTTTGGCGTGCTCCTTGACAAAGAATCCGCCTCCTCCATAAATAACAGACACCAGGGTTATGCGATAAAGAATGGTGCCCAGCACGGCAGAGAGGACCACAGATATCTACAAATAGTTTACAACGCTATATATTGTAAAATTAAATATAACTAAGTATATCTCACCATGAAAAGTACTGCACTACCGGTAATTACAAATCGTATGGACCTGTTCCAGGTGGACATGTAGGGTTCCTTTTCCCGCGTGACAGGATTCATGCGAAATGTGGTGGCATTCGTTTCGAATTCTGGTCGGTTCTCCTCGTCCATATCGACGTTGTGCAAGTCCCACTCCCAGACTAGAACCGATTGTTTGCGTTTCCAAAGCTCCAGGAATGTGGTCGCTAACAAGAGATAAAAATGAAATCAAAACTTTGCTATTGAAAATAGTTACCAATAAGATTCAATACGAAACCGATTGAAATTATTTATACAAAATGAAATAACAAAGGTTATTTATATGATACCTACCCCAGAAGGACATGAAGATGGCGAAGAATACCGTCGAGGGATTGTCAAAGAGATAGGTGAGCCGTGAAAAGAGGCACGACTCCGAGAGTCGTTGGTAGCTGCATGCCTTGTCGCAAAGTGGACACAAAGTAATGTTCCCCGTGCCATACTCATTGCAAATCTCCTTGCTGGGCGTGTTGTCCTCCGACTCCAGAGTGGCCAGTCCGTAGATGAAGCAGAGGGTGCCCACCACGGCCGGATAGACAAGCATCTCCGTGTAGAATCCCAGCCAGCAGAAGTACAGGGCGATCTTGTCGCCGAAATACTTGCGCACCAGGCACAGCGGCTGCTTCTTGTACCACTGGGAGGGATGGGCCCACGTCTGGTAGAGAACCCGGCGGTCCAGCGAGATCCCGCTGGAGTGGGGTCGATCGTACCGCCCCTCGTGCAGCGGGAAGCAGCCCAGGTAGGTGCCGTCGTTCATCAGCCGCCGGATGCCGCTGCGGTCGCTCTCGTCGAAGGGTGTCCGGATGAGCACCTGCATCACCATCAGCGATCGTTGGGCACTGGTGAAGGCCGTGGCGCGGTCCTTGACAATGAACCTGAAGTGGGCGAAATTAAATTATTCATTTTGCAAAATTATATGACAAGTTATATGGCGAGAATAGTACGCACTTATGATAATTTGTTGTCATACGTATAATTAATATTAAATATTCTTTTTATTATCCTAATTAAACTACATTAAACAAACTACATGACTCTACTTACTGCTCCTCCGGATTGCCATTAGCTGTTGCCGCCTTGAAGGTGGTCTCTCCCTCCAGAAGGGTTTGGTCCAGCTGAATCTTCTTGGTCAGGCGCTGCCACACATTCTTCCAGTATTGCACATTCCTAAGTACAACATTCTCCTCATCCTTTAAGCAGAGAAACATTCAGATAATTTGTAATTGAATATCATACCAAAATGCTCACCCAAGATGGCTTTACGGATATGGTGATGAATCTTTTCACGGGCAGCTTCAGATTCATGACTTCAGCCAGTCGTGTTTCCAGTCGCCAGGGTAGATGGATCTTCAAAAAGAAGGTCTTCTCGTTGAAGGACTGCGACTTGTCCTCCAGCTCGACCTCGAGTCCCTCCTTCATAAGGTTGTCCATGAAGGAGCGGCGGTTATCGCGACGCTTGGCCTCCGCCTCAGTCATGACGCCCAGGTCCTCCTCCTCCCAGGCCAGCACCATGTCCACTTTCCGCCTGCCATCTCGGAACATCAGTGACTCCGGATCCAGTCCCTCCCTGTCCTGTTTGCTGACCCTTCTCTCGTCTCCGGACTCGCCGCCCAGGCTGTTGCTTTTGCTGGCCTTTCGACTGCCGTAGTAGCTTCCACTTACGGAACTCGCGGTGTCCGAGGCCTTTCTTTCCGTGGGTATAAGTTGTCGATAGCCGAACTGGTCGGGTAAAACGTTGGAGTGCGAGGACTCCATTACCTCATAGGACTGATTCACTCGGTCGGCGGAACCCAGCGTGGGACTCAAGTTGAGACCCAAGTTCCTGCGCATGGCGGTGCCAGGTATATCCTCCTCATTATTGCCAACTATCTTGGGCCCAAAAGCCTGCGTGGGACTCGGTTCCGCGGACTCCGCTTCCAGATGCGTGGGCAGTGGCATGGCTATCGAGTTGGATTTGGGGAACAGGGGATTGCCATTGCTGGTCCGCATCACCGAGGAGTTTAGCCACTTTTCCGTGTAGACAGCCGATCCGGCCCGTGCCCGACTGGCACTTAGCTTGGATTTGGGCGGAATCGGAGTGGCGGGTTTGTTGGGGTCTTCCACCGGAACATTATGGCTCCCTTGGCAGCTATAAACGTTATCTATCGGATCCGATTCGACTTGCCTTGGCTGCAGATCGGAGTCAATTAAGGCCCCCTCCTGTCGTTACATATTGAAGGTTCAGTAGCTTTGAAATGTTAATTCGATACCACACTCACCCCGTATCCCATCAATCTTCCTGCCACAATTCCACTATCTTGGCTAAGTCTTCGTGGTCGCGGCTTCGTCTGACTTCGGCGGCTCATGCGCTCGCTCTTGGCGGGACTGGACATCACCTGCCTGGTGGTGGAGGGATCTGGGGATTGTCGTGGGCTTCGCAGCGTTGGCACCGAAAGGAATCCTGAAAGGGAGAATGGTCCAAAGTTGGTTAATAAATTCAGAAGCCATAATCATTGCTACTCACTGGGAAACTGAAAGACGGACTGCTCGCTGAACCTGTCGCCCTCCCGGGCTGCACTACCAATGAGATCCTCCCGTGAGTTGGCCTCCGTTATGGGGGCGGTGCTCTCATCCTCGACGCTGTCGATGCGGATCTGAAAGATGTGTGACCTCTCGCCGGACCTTCCTTCTTGACTGCTCATCGTCTTCTCTCTATGGCGTCATGGAATCCTGTGGATGGGCGGCAGGTCATATGGGGCCACTTTCCAATTTGGCCTAGTTCGGAGCACCTGCTCCGTTACCCATGATAAACTATTTAAAGTGACAAGTTCGGAAACTTGCGGGGAGCCTTTGGTGGCGACTGTCATTCAAGACTTGTCGTAGCAGCGCATACTTTTATCCCCCGATATTCCAATGGATCCAATGGGTCCAATGGGTGCATTAACTATTCATGTATGTTTATACTACTGGCCTCGGGCAGGCCATTAATTTATACCCCGAAGAGTATTTGTATCTTCATTTGCAAGCGCGTTCCAATCAAAAGGTGAACTCGGGCACGCATTTGACATTGACCCGCGGAAGGTGTTTGTATAGCCCAGCGTATAGACAAGGGTTTCATTGGGTTAGCAGTGGGAGCAGTGGAGGCAAAACTACAGCCATTCGGATTAATGCCTTCACATTTGCTTCAGTGCATTGTGGGATTGTGGGAGCGAGTCCAGTTGGGTCGCCAAATGCTTAGTGGGGCAGAAGCAAACTTGTTGCTACGAGTGGTGACCACTTTCCCAGGCGGGCGAATGACAATAGTTCTAAATAATTGCCCTAGATTTGGTATTGGGATATGTGTAGTACCATGTGTGGATGTGCATATGTCAATGGGTGGTGGTCAGTGGATTGCCACTAGACGACGGACAAATAAATCCAACTCGTACCTGGATCACTAATAAGCGTGCGACGGACGTCCTGGAAATGTCAGCGTTCGTTGGCAGTTGTGAAAAGTCCCATGCCATTGAAGTAATCACAACAATTGAAGGTTTATTGATTTGCTCCTGTCGCTTTCAAGCACTACTCGCATATGGATAATCGATTATTGATTGCCGTTCCTATTCATATGCAGCTGGGCTTTCAATAGTTTTTTAATATTGCGTATCTCTTTTTCACATTCACAAAAAAAGATCGTTTAACTGCAGATCTGACACTTCACTCTATTGCAGTATTCACACTAGGAACTGGCCACTTTTATTGATTTTGTGTGGCTTGTAATTATTATCTTTCAATCAAGGTTCACACTATCCAAGCACACGCTCGCACGTCCATCCCGACCACTTCCAATGGCCATTTACTCTGACCCTATACGCTCTGCTTACGGCGTACCGCTCACCACGACGGTTCCCGACCGATTGACCGACCAGGAGCTATGACCCTCTGGCCAGGACAGTGACACCCAGGGACAGATAGCTAATCACGGTGGTACTCGTAGTCGTGGCTCTCGGCTCTGGGTGGTGGCCTATTGTGGATGGAGTACGGATTGTACCTACGTGGAAACCCGTAAAAGCGCATATTAAGTGTCCGGGTCCTATGGGACTTTTCAAAGTTCCGTGCAATTATAATTCCGTTGAATCCTCCCCGTCTGCGTAAATTATCTGAGATCAAAAAGAATGCATATACGGTCAAATGTAAGTATATTTGGATAGACAGTACTACATAAATCCAGAAAGCTTTAAAAATTGCACTATAATGATTTAAGCAATGATCATAATATATGATCAGGCGAAGTAGTGATATTATGTATTAGACCTTCCTACTTATCCTGCACCGTTGATTAAAGTACCTGCACTTTCCCATCACTGACCAAAGCAAAGTTCACACCCACTCTACTAAAGAGGCATGTGGCACATACGGACGCTACT
The DNA here is from genome assembly GCF_016746365.2 of Drosophila yakuba. NCBI lineage: Eukaryota > Metazoa > Arthropoda > Insecta > Diptera > Drosophilidae > Drosophila > Drosophila yakuba. The sequence goes on along the minus strand of NC_052529.2, from coordinate 12,112,900 downwards.
TTTAACACGAATATCCTATTAATATGGTATTTGACTCGCTGTTGCACGAGGTTCTTCGTGATGACTTTCTAATTTTAAATTGGGCCGACCACCGAACTGACCACAATATTGACACTCGTAGTTGTGAGTGACGTCAGTTGTTCATAGGGTCCTATATACTTGTAGGCCCTATGGTCGTCATGGAGTTTTGACTCGCATACATGCCATTAAGGTTGAGAGGTTGACCTATAGGCAACATTTATTGGTGGCCCGAATGAAGCTATCCCCGGGGAACTCTAAACAACGCACCCTTCACGATTACTCGGTCAAATTCGAGACCATAAAAATAGAGTGATATGCGACATTGTGCGCCACTCGTATGGCATAAGTACTATTATTGTATGGCTGGGAGTCTATTTTGATTGAATGCACGTCATTAATAATTTCAGAACCCTTGCCGCATTTGGTTATTTTCGGGGGTAAGTACGTGCTGATTTCGACGTTTGTCGGTCTGCTTTGTTTTTGATTGACAATATCGTTTAGTTAGTAAAATACAAGTGCGATTCAAGAATGAAAGTAGGTAATTGACATTTATTTGTCTTCTGTGTTGCGTCACGAACTCAAAGTAGACGTCTCTGGTCAGTTTTTGTGCCCTCTTATAGCAACCTATTTAGGGAACTAGGCAACTCAAAGTCCCGAGTGCTCCGCCCAGTCTGATATAAGTCTAATTATCAGTAGAACAAAAACCTCCTTCTTTATGCAATTGCTTTCTTAGTAAATGTATTTAACCACCACCACAAGTTTGACTTAACTTAGCAGATCAACGTCGACCCCAATCATTCATTTAACCCACATTGTCGGCGATAATCACGTCGTCTGTATCACTTCTACACTGTTGCAGGACATCCACTTCGCAGCTGTTGGTCAACCGGCTGAAGAACTCTCCCTGGGCGCACTCGCCGTCGATCTGCTGGCCATGGACGCAGGTGAAGTAGCCCCGGCAGTTGTCAGCATCCCGTGCCAGTTGTCCGTGCTTTCCGTTGCAGACTCCCACTCTTTCGCCGTTCTCCAGGAGGCAGGTTCCATCGCTTTGACGACAGATTCCCAGAAGGCTGTCGAAGCTCTCGCCATTGCGACATCGCTGGGAAACGGGCTCATCGTCCTCGCAGCTGGTATATCTACGGCAATCACCCTGTTCCGCCACGGAGGCACCATTTCCGATGACTCCACATATTCCGGCAAAAGAGGTGGGTGCATCCTTGCAGTTACCGTTCGTAACTGCCTTCTCCTGACCACCAAGTTCGATCTGTCGGAATTGTAAGGGACTTTCTGTTTGGTTATTCCCATCAGAGGTGATCTCATAAGGCTGACACTGCTGCAATGTGGCATTGAAGAAGTTATCCGTATAGCAAAGCTCATGTCGGAGTTTTCCAGAAACGCAGAGATAAAAGTTATTACAGTTGGCCGGATCGGGCATTATGTAACCATGCTTGCCTTCGCAAACCACCGGATCTGGAGGCACGTGCTGGTTGTTGGGATTGTCATCATCGTCGGGTACTGATTCCACCAGCGGACAGGAGCCGTCATCCGGAATACAGAGTAGTTGCTCCGGATCGAAAAAGGTGCCTACAGCACATCGCTGAGCAGTGGCCACTCCACCGGCACAGATAAAGTACCGAGTACAGTCTGTCCGATTGGCCAGGAAGGTGCCGTCCTGCAGATCTCCACAGCCATAAACGTAGCTTACGTTTCCATCCAGCTGACCATTCGGACACGGCTGTACGGCCAATGATTCCGGCTCGCACATGGATAGCACCGGATTGAATTGTTGTTCTACTGGGCACTCAACGGGAAAGGCTAGTCCCTTGACACATGCGTAGTACAAATTGCAGTAGCGCTCGTGAGCTAGTTTTACTCCATGGAGGCCGGAGCACAATCTGGGTGCAGTTTCCGGGTCATCCTGATGGGAAACGTTTCGACACTGGCCATGATCAGCGCGGCAAATTGAAAGCAAACTGTGGAAGTACTGACCCTCATCGCATTGCAACAGACTAGTACCATTCTGGCTGGAGCAGCTGTAGTAGGAGCGGCAATCCTCCGGATGAGCTACCAGTTTGCCATCCTCCAGTCCGGTACAAATCGCCAGCTGGCAGGAACCATCATTCGGTCGGCAGTAACCCTGGGTGGAGTCAAAGAAGCTGCCAGAGGAGCAGCTTTGCAGGATGGTGGGAACTTGCTGCAGGCACAGGTAAAATCGAGTGCAATCTGTGGGATCGAGGACACTAAGCCCATCCATTTGACCCAGACACTGGTTTTCCGCAGTGAGTTCCCTTATCTGGAGTTGGCACTGTGACTGTAACTGACACTTGTTGCGATTCCCAGCGAAACTGTGCCCCCTCAGACAGCTGCCCAGATGCCATGCCTCCGCCTCACAGTATAGGAATCTCTGGGAGCAGTTGTTCCCGATTTGAGCCTGAAGTTCCCCCTCCCGGCAGATGCGTCGCATCCCATTGTCTTGACAGCTTCCATCGCTGGGCACACAGCCCAGCATGGGTTCAAACTGTTCCCTTTCCTGGCAGCGCCTCCTCATCCACTGGCCATCCGCACACAGGTCGTAGCTGTGGCAACTGCCCACCACGGATCTGCTCTCTCCGTTGGAGCAGCTTTCACTCCGCTCCGCCGGCAGGACACACTGCCCCGCATCATTGGGCAGGCAATAGTTGTGCTCCCGACTGAAGTACATGCCCAGGGGACACTGGTGCAGCCACCAGGAGTTGTCCAGGCACATCAGGTAACTCTGACAGCCGCCCGCCAGAGAAGGACGCACAGCGAGGTGCTGGCAATCTTCCGAGGTATTACCAGCTGACTTGCTCATCACCCAAGTGCAAATAGTTTGATTCCTGTCCTGCTCATGGCCGCGTGGGAATGGCAGACAGGATCCTATCAATGGGGAGTAGTAGTGCTGTTTCGGACAGTTGCGCAGTCGCCATTTGCCGCCGGAGCAGCGGAAGTACTGCAGGCAATTGCCACTTTTGGCCGGAATCGTTAGGGATTCGCTGATGGTGGTGCAGGTGGGAACGTTCGATACCCTTGCGTGGGCGCAGACCAAGTCATCTCGCGGTTCCAGGCATCTCTGCTGCTCCGGATTGTAGTATCGCTGGTCGGAGCAAGTGCGTCGGCGCCAATGACCATCGATGCACACCTCGTACTGGGAGCAGTTCGCTGGTACCGACCGCTTTTCATCCGAGTTACATATCTAGAACGGAAGAGAAGCAAATAAAATCAATCTTTTCACGCATTGAAATAATACATTTTGTTATACGACCAACCTTTTACATCGAACTTTTAGTTTTTCTCTGAAAGAAGGCCATATCCACATGTTCCATTCTATAGGCACACATAATAAAAAGCCGAAATGTTTGTAATTCATCCATTTTGAATTTATTGTAGTGCATATATGGTTAGAGTACATTATTGGGTATTTAATACGTATAGAAGTGGAACAAGCGGAACATTCACATATAACATAACTCATAAATAACAACTAAGGTCGTAGAATATAAGTAAGTAGGTATATAAGAGTAAATAGAAAGCTAGCTCAAAGCTGGCCTAGAAGAGTTTTGGGAAGAATTTCTTGAACAAGTTCAGGGACCTTACGTTTTCCTCCGACTCCACGGAACGCTTCTGGATGCTGTGGCTGGCGCACAAGCCGAGTTCCGGCACAAAAGTTTCGCCCTCGCCGCAAGGATGATAGGTGACACTAACGCGCTGCAGATCATCACAGGAGCAGAATCCGGACTGAGTGTTTTCGGCGGCAAAAGGCTCGTATTGGCTTCGCCTCAGACACTCCTTCAGGTTGCAAGAGATCATGGCCATGGCGTCCTTCAGCAGGCATATGCCCTGGGTCTTGTCGAAGACGTGTCCCGCCTGGCAGTGATGGAAATTGGGCACATCATCGCAGGAGCAGAATCCTTCGGTGGTGTTCTTCGCCTCGAAGGCTTCGAAGGCAGCTCTGTTCAAGCAGCTGGTGTACTCGCAGGCCTCGACCACACAAGCTCCCGCACTCTGCTCGTAAACATGCTCATCCGCACAACTGATGAAGGTGGACACGCCCACAGCCTGGCAACGGCAGTATCCACTGGTCGTGTTCACTGCCGCAAAAGTGGCAGCCACGAGGGCGCGACTGTGGCATTGTCTGTCATCGCAAAGGCCGAAGGCCAATGCCTTGGTGCTATCAAGGCAGGCACCAAAGACACTGTTATAGCTTTGGCCCTCTGAGCAGTCCTTGAACACAGGAGTTCCGCTCACGCACAGGCAGAAGCCCTCATTCGTATTCAGAGCCGGGTATGAGTTGTAGTCATCGGAGTTGTCGCACTTACCGGGCTCGCAAACGCACTCGGATGCCTACGAAAAATGTAGAAAATTAGTGATTCATTCAGAAGCTGCATCCGTTTACTTACAGCCCGAACTGCGCATCGTCCCTGCTCCGCATCGAACACCATTTCGGGGCTGCACTGTACCAAGACCACCTCTCCATTGTCGCAGTAGCAGAACTCGCCGGTATCCTCGTTGGCGTTGTTTGTTGGGAAGGGCACGTAGTTGCCCAAGATGGCGCATTGGTCAGAGTCGCACAGGGCGGTCACACAGGCATCCTGAAAATAATCCGACATTAACCTAAAATTAATTGATCTTGGTGTTTGGTGGTCATGTCTTACAACAATCGTTTTGCACATTCCCAGGTTCTCATCAAATTCCTCGTTTTGGTCGCAAGGCTGATAAACGGGGAAGCCGTCGGCGTCACAATAGCAGAAGCCATCCGTTCCTTCGTTGGGCAGATATGGTGTATACTCCGGAGTGCTGTCACATGTATCAGCATCACACAAGCCGGCAACAGAGGGATCCTGGAGGGAAAATATGAATTTGTCAGAATATTTACAATCTGTATATTGTAAATCCAAAACTAGCAACACCCACCTCTGCTTCCCTGCACATCTTCAGATTTTCGTTATAGACCTCGTCGTCGGAACAGGTTTCATACACGGGGCAGGAGTTGGCGCAGTAGCAAAACGCGGAGGGCTCATTTGAAACTGGGAAGGTATCGTAATCCGCAGCGTCCTCGCAAACGCCGACATCGCAAGCATTCACAGGGCATGTGGTTTCCTCCTGCAAATGTAAATTAAATATTGTTGAAATATTGTTGAAAGATTGTTGGAATATTGTTGAAAGATTCTTGGAATATTGTTGAATTATTGTTGGAATATTGTTGAAAGACTGTTGGAATATTGTTGAAATATTGTTGAAATATTGTTGAAATATTGTTGAAATATTGTTGAAATATTGTTAAAATATTGTTGAAATACAATGACTTACCTCAGTGCTGAGGCAGGCACCTGCCTCAGAATCGTATTGCGTGTTGTCCGGACAGCTGTTGTACTTGGGAACTTCGTCTACGCAGAGACAGAAGCCATCGGTACCATCTAAGGCCGGGAATGTTGAGAACTCCGGCTTTCCTGCGCAGCAGTCGTGGCAACGTGGCTGTAAGAGGATTTGGAATACATTATGCACTCATGTATGTATTTTGAGACCTATTCCAATGACTTACATCTGGCAGTGGAATGAGGACACACTCGAGCTCCTCGCTATCGAAAGTGTAGCCAATGGGACAGGGAACTGATATGGGTGTTCCAGCGCGGCACAGGCAGAAACTATTCGGGTCCTCGTAGTCCGGAGAGATGTAGTACTCCGTCTGGTCGACGCAGACCTGAGGATCGCAGTTTCCGGACTGTAATACGGAAATAAGGGGATTGTTGTTGAAAACTTGTAGGTCGTAACTTTTGTGGACGATTACTTACGAAAGAGCAGGCATCTTCAGTCGCGTCGTAGAACAATCCGGTTGGACAGGATTTGATATAACCACCACCATTCTCGCACAGGCAGAAGGTCGAGGAGTCGTTGTTCCCAGAAGGATACGTCGAGTACTCATTGGTACTGGTGCAAACGGTCTGATCGCAATCGGTCTAAATTTGTTGAAAAGAACGAGGTATTAATTTATAAGGTTATCAAAGAATCACAACTTTTTCAACGACCTTTTCACTACAAATTGTTGCTCTTACTTAAGTGGCTTAACTTACGCTGGGTTGGGTGTAGCATATGCCCAGGTCGTCGGAGTATCCAGTGTTGACCGGGCAGGATTCAATAGTGGCCTCGTGGTTTAGGCAGACGTAAAATTGGCCAGTTTCTCCGGCAATAGCGTAGGTGGTGCCATCACTGGCGGTGGCGCAATTTTTGGCAGAGCACTCCACAGTAGTGGAGCACTGACCAGTGGCTGAATCAAAAGCCTCTCCAGAGACGCACTGCATCACTTTGGGGACTCCGTCCGTGCACTGGAAGTACTTGGTGCAGATGGGGTGGGCGACGTTGCCGTTGCCGCAGGTGCATGGGTTGATGCACTTGGCATTCACATCGATGGCACACTCACCATCGGCATTGTACCACTCGCCGGATCCGCAGGTGTGCTTCGTGGCCAGGCCATCCCAGCAGGTCAAATAGCTGGTGCAGTCGGTGGGATCTGGCATCTGGTAGCCATTCGGTTTGTTGGAGCACACCCAGCAAGTGGCCTTGGTGTCCGGAACACAGACGCCGCTGGAATTTTGAAAGACATTGCCAAAGCCGCACACACCCTCCACCAACTGTCCGTTCTCGCAGATCAGGTACTTATCGCAGTCGGTCGAGTGACCCACAATGGTTCCCTGCTGGATGCCGCCCTCGCAGTCGCCCACACTTCGCTTCTGGCGCGATCCGCTCGATCTGTTCTCCACGCAGACGTTCTCGGTGTCCTCGCGGCAAACGCCAACGGAGGCGTCGAAGTAGGTGTTATTGGGGCAAGTGCCATCCTCCCACTGGCCATTGATGCAGACCTGGTAGGTCCAGCAGTTCTTTCCACTGGCTGCAGGATCTCGGGCATTGCACTTGTACACTTCACTGGTTGGGGCTGGGATAACTTCTGTTGAGGTTGTGGGACTCTGTGTTGAGGTGGTTGATGCACTAATGCACACATTATTCACATCCACTTGGCAGCAGTTCACAGTTGCATTGAAATAACTGCCACTGTCACAGGAAACGGAAGTCCAGTCGCCACTTTGGCACTTGAAGTACTTGGTGCAGTCCTGGGGATCCACTTTAGCCTCTCCATCCGTGCAATCCGCCACGCAGCAAGTGTTGTCTACATCAACCTCACAAACACTGAGGGTGGCATTGAAAAAGTTACCCTTGCCGCAATCCCCAGCCACCAGGACACCGTCAATGCAGATGAAGTACTTGCGACAGTTCTCTTCATCGGGAATGAAGTCGGCGTTCTTAATGTCACCGCAATCGCAGGATGCCGGAGGTGGCGTGGTCACCTCATCACAAGGTGCCTCTGTGGTGCAAGTGCCGGGAACACAACCCCAGTTGGTGTCCTCAAAGTAGCTTCCTTCGGGACATTCTTGAGCAGTAGCCGTATTATCGGAGCACACATAGAACACGGTGCAGTTGGACTTGTCGGCCACAGCGGACCCATCACTCTGTCCAATGCAGTAGTTAACCCAGCATTGAGAGTTTCCCTCATCGACAGTGCAGGCGTTAACTGAGGTGTTGAAGAAACTGCCCTGGGGACAAGTCGTAAGAGTGGCCTCTCCATCGGAGCACGCATAGTAGCTACCGCAGTTCTCGTCATTGGCCAAGAAGGCACCATTGGTCTTATTAATGCACAGGTTCTGCCAGCACGTGCTGTTGGTATCCGGTACGCAGGCAGCCAGGGTTTCATTGAAGTAGCTACCCAGATCGCATTTCTGTGGATAGGCAGACTGCTCGTCGCAGATGTAGAACTCGCCACAAGCTCCACTATTGGCTATGTAGGCTCCGTTCACCTCGGTGGAGCACACATTGGTGGACTGCAGAAGATCGGGTAGAAGGTATAGCGATAAATGGGACCTAATCAAACTCGAAATGAGAATCTAAAACCTACCTCAGCAAGTGGAGCTATAAGACTCAGCTTGCAGAGACTTCGTCCTGCGATCGTGCACTTGCCATTCTTGGGGTTGTACTCCTTGCCCGGTGGACACGTCACCGTGCGAACAGAGTTCTTGGCGCTGCAACGGTAGTAGGAGGAACAGTTTAAGGGTTTTGGCCAGTGCATCGAAAGGTTCCTCGTCCTCCGGTATAGGCATTCGGGATCGGCGGCTCCAACTAGGGCAGCCACTGCAGTGAGTGCCACCACAGTGAGCAGAGTAGCTGGATGTGAGAAAAGTAACTTGAGTCCTTGTTACTGTTAGAACACTGCACACTCTCACCATTCATCTTGTTGACTTCTATTCTTCGTCTTGTGATGATAGGGATGTACTCCGCATAATTGCCAAAAAGTTGGTGCCTTTTATATAGCTCATTATTTTTGACTGGCAGACTCTAATTGACCCTTATCTCTATCAATTACGTTGATCATGTTAGACATGGCCCTTTCATGTCAATCTAATTGAGGTGTGAACTTTGGGCACTGTAGTTCCTGGAAGTCATCACCTATCGCAGTGTAACCACTCCCCAAAATTTGGTGTTTGGAATTCGCAAAGTTATGAATGAATGTCACGAACAAGGTCTTGTATTCTGCTTCAAGATCAGTCAAAGATAAAATGTAACCCAGCTAGGGAGAAGAACGTTTTTTGAGAGCATGCTATTGTATGTACTTTATTTGCCTAGGCACAGGTCTTGTCACAAGTCTGGTTGATCGAGTTCCAGTATAGATCACTTGGACAATCCCTGATGTATCCTGCATCCCCATCGCAGTGTATGTATAAATGACAATCGTACGGATGCGGCAGGAATTGGACTCCTAGATGAGCTCGACAGGAGGCGTTCGCATCCACACTGGGAGTTGTCTGGGTGGTTGGACTTGTCGAATCCGATGGATCGATGGAAATTGATGATTCTCCAGTGGGCTCCGAAGTACCTTCAGTGGTCTCCCCCGTCGGTATCTTAGTCTCTTCAGTTGGTTCCTGAGTCGGTTGATCTGTGGGACTGTCAGTGGATTGATCTGATGGATTGGATGTTTCTCCAGTGGGCTGTCCTGTGGGATCCGATGGATTTTCAGTGGGTACTTCGGTTGGCTCCGATGGATCATTGGAGGGCTCTCCGGTGGGATCCGATGAGCTTTCAGTCGGTTCTCCGGTTGGCTCTGATGGTTCATTGGTGGGCGCTCCCGAGGGATCCAATGGATTGGATGTGGAATTAGAGGGCGGTAGAGTTGGTACTACTGTGGGCTTAGCAGTGGGGCTCCATGGTTTGTCGGTTGAATCCGATGGGTCCTCCGATGAGTCATCTGTGGGATCCCAGGGATCATCAGTGGGATCGTCAGGATCCTCGGTGGGCTTTGGTGAAGCAGTTGGCTTGACACATTGTCTGGCACTAAGAGCAGTTGCTAGAAGCATAAGCTGCAAGGACATCAACATCCAGACCACTGAAACCCAAAAGCGTTTGTCTTTAATGTTAAGGAATAATATTCAGATCCTCTTCGGGTACTTACACTTCATTGCAGCGACGATCGGTTAACTACAAACCAAAACCAGTGAATAGTTTGCAGTAAGCGGTGCATTTATAGCGTTTCCAGCTGCATCAGATTCAGCCTTTAATTAGCATACGACAAGTCACTAAAGTGTTCTCATTATCACTATCTTGGGCAAACATGATAAGACTGCAATAACTTGATTGATAATGAATTCGAACTATTAAGTACAGTAAGGAAAACAACTATAATTAGTCGAATTAAACAAGATCTTAAAACCTACAAAATCTAATTGGAATGTATTTTATTTGAGTTACGGATGCTCTAGTTATATGGTTACAATATATCTGCTAACTTATTAGCCCTTAAACTTATGGTTATCAAGATGTAGTAATTGACTTTTCAATTAAACGCGATAAGATAATGTTAAGGCAAAAAAGCAGTTACAGAGATGAGTCACAGAATCAAGTTAACATTCATTAAACTGAAACTTAAAATCGTTAATTTATTTCTTACTTGTTTTAATTCTGTGGATTTCCCCCAATTTTATAGCTGAATAAGACATATGTTTTATTCGCATATAGTTACTTAATTAACACGTGCACGTCCTCACAGATTTTAATTAATAATTTAATTGTCATGTGATTCTTATCTTTTCTGATCGAAAAAAAAAATCAAATTAAAGTAAATCGCGCAAGTCAAAAACAAAAATTTAAAGTACATCTAAGGGAAACTACAAATTAAATACAGTGGTTGTAAACTGTTTGCGAATCGCAGTTTATATGTTTCCGGATGCACTTAAAGTAACTAGGACAGAAGTATTATATTCCTAGAAAACTTATTGCTCCAGTGTTAGTAGTTAAGAATGGCCAATACTGATAAGGCGCACTAATTACGAATCGACAAGTTAATACCTAAGAATCGACACGTTAATACTTTGCAATAATAACAACAATAAATTTATTGTGGATAATTTTTTAGTATCCTACCAATTAAGAACAATAGGGTTAACTTATAATAAGCTTGCATAAATAAAATATATTTAAAAATACTAATAAAATTTCTATAGCGTGTGGTGCAAAGAGAATATTCCTTTCGATTCACCATTTTTAGAAAAAAGGGCAGGCAATATATTAATCACAGGACGTAAAGCTGATTTAGTATGACATGACTATCAATACACGTGTAAATAAAGTAGATTGCAACGATAAACAAGAAAATTGCCGCAGTATAAAGGTTTGTAATATGCTATATAAGCACTGTACCTTAGTAAGAAGTTGTACTTTGTGAGAACTAGTGATTTAAAACCATGAGAGGTAGCTCAGTTTTTTCACACCCTGAACTGAAAACCAATATCGTAATTTCCTTAAGGTTTTCAGATTGTTGGATTGCTTGGATTGTTTGCACTCCTTGTAAGTGGAAACAGCACGTCTGGAGAAGATACCACTACTGATCTAACAACAGAGGAATCCACCATTGTGGAGGATACTACGGAGATTCCAGCCACAACACTACCACCTCCAGTCCTATGTTCTGATGAAGATCTGTTTCTCCCAGCACCCGACTGTAGAGAGTATTATCAATGCCTGTACGGTGTGGGAATTTTGAAAATATGTCCGGACGGCCTCTATTGGGATCGGGAGCTGAATGTTTGCAGCTGGGACTCTTTGCATTGTGTCGATGACGAAAACGAGTCCACCGAAGCACCGACCTTGAATTGCGCATCCGGCCTACCATTTTTGCCCTATCTACCGGACTGCACCAAATTCATCCAGTGTGTCTACAACATTGGGTTTAAACTGAGCTGCCCGGGTGGCTTGTACTGGAGCCAACCTCTTCAATCGTGTGACTATACCTGCGATAATACGATTGAGTTTACGGGTTCACACCAGGTGCAATAACCGCCAATTGACGAGGAAGTATTTTGTAATAACCAAAAATGTACATTAATACTTAGCAAAATAAAGAAAGAGCAATACAACGTAATTGGTTTTCACCAGACGGCAATACAATTGAATTCCTCTTAAAGATAGCGGACTTCGCGAAAAAGATCAGATAAGATGTGGAATGAGCTTCAATTGGGGTTATAAATATGAGTGCACAAAGCACAGGTATCATTTCACCTAATGCTTCTGTGCAACTCGAACGTAAATCGGTAGTGATGAAGAATAAAGAGTTTAAGAGTTTAATTTTATGCGTTGTGTTGACAATAGTACTTACAAAAACAGTGCACGCAAAAACGGAAGATCAACAGGCTTTACAAAAACTAAGCCATCAATTCGATAGTGATACTCAGTTGAATAAAGCTCACACAAGTGAAAAAATTAGCCACTACCCTTTACACAAAAACGATGATACGGCTTCAAAGCAGGAAATTGGCGCACCATACCACTATCAAAAAAATATAACCGATCTAACAAAAAACAAATCGCTGCCGCTCAAAGTAGAAGGTACTAGAAATGTTACTTCGGGTATAATAACACTATCAGATGGTGCAAGATATCAAGATTCAACAACTTTTGCCATCGAGTCAACTACCGATAAACCTGGGGATGATACCACCGTAGAAGATTCAACACCAATTCCAAAGGAATCTACTACTATCGCCCAGGACACAACGAATGGTCCTGAAGAAAATACTACAATTGTGGAACCCACGACCACCGTAAAAGATACAACATCGATTCCGGAGGAATCTACTACAATCGCAGAGGACACAACTAATGATCCTAAAGGAAGCACTACGGTTGAGAATGACACGACCACCGTAGAAGATTCAACACCTATTCCTGAGGAATCTACTACTATCGCCCAGGATACAACGAATGATCCTGAAGAAAGAACTACGATTGAGGAAGACACGACCACCGTAGAAGATTCAACACCTATTCCTGAGGAATCTACTACTATCGCCCAGGACACAACGAATGATCCTGAAGAAAGCACTACGATTGAGGAAGACACGACTACCGTAGAAGATTCAACACCTATTCCTGAGGAATCGACTACAATCGCCCAGGACACAACTAATCCTGAAGAAAGCACTACGATTGAGGAAGACACGACCACCGTAGAAGATTCAACACCTATTCCTGAGGAATCTACTACTATCGCCCAGGACACAACGAATGATCCTGAAGAAAGCACTACGATTGAGGAAGACACGACTACCGTAGAAGATTCAACACCTATTCCTGCGGAATCTACTACAATCGCCCAGGACACAACGAATGATCCTGAAGAAAGCACTACGATTGAGGAAGACACGACTACCGTAGAAGATTCAACACCTATTCCTGAGGAATCGACTACAATCGCCCAGGACACAACGAATGATCCTGAAGAAAGCACTACGATTGAGGAAGACACGACCACCGTAGAAGATTCAACACCTATTCCTGAGGAATCTACTACTATCGCCCAGGACACAACGAATGATCCTGAAGAAAGCACTACGACTGAGGAAGACACAACCACCGTAGAAGATTCTACACCTATTCCTGAGGAATCGACTACAATCGCCCAGGACACAACAAATGATCCTGAAGAAAGCACTACGATTGAGGAAGACACGACTACCGTAGAAGATTCAACACCTATTCCTGAGGAATCGACTACAATCGCCCAGGACACAACTAATCCTGAAGAAAGCACTACGATTGAGGAAGACACGACCACCGTAGAAGATTCTACACATATTCCTGAGGAATCTACTACTATCACCCAGGACACAACTAGAGATCCTGAAGAAAGCACTACGATTGAGGAAGACACGACTACCGTAGAAGATTCAACACCTATTCCTGAGGAATCGACTACAATCGCCCAGGACACAACGAATGATCCTGAAGAAAGCACTACGATTGAGGAAGACACGACCACCGTAGAAGATTCAACACCTATTCCTGAGGAATCGACTACAATCGCCCAGGACACAACGAATGATTCTGAAGAAAGCACTACGATTGAGGAAGACACGACTACCGTAGAAGATTCTACACCTATTCCTGAAGAATCGACTACTATCGCCCAGGAAACAACGAATGATCCTGAAGAAAGCACTACGATTGAGGAAGACACGACCACCGTAGAAGATTCAACACCTATTCCTGAGGAATCTACTACTATCGCCCAGGACACAACGAATGATTCTGAAGAAAGCACTACGATTGAGGAAGACACGACTACCGTAGAAGATTCAACACCTATTCCTGAGGAATCGACTACAATCGCCCAGGACACAACTAATCCTGAAGAAAGCACTACGATTGAGGAAGACACGACCACCGTAGAAGATTCTACACCTATTCCTGAGGAATCGACTACAATCGCCCAGGACACAACGAATGATCCTGAAGAAAGCACTACGATTGAGGAAGACACGACTACCGTAGAAGATTCAACACCTATTCCTGAGGAATCTACTACTATCGCCCAGGACACAACGAATGATCCTGAAGAAAGCACTACGATTGAGGAAGACACGACCACCGTAGAAGATTCAACACCTATTCCTGAGGAATCTACTACTATCGCCCAGGACACATCGAATGATCCTGAAGAAAGCACTACGATTGAGGAAGACACGACCACCGTAGAAGATTCAACACCTATTCCTGAGGAATCTACTACTATCGCCCAGGACACAACGAATGATCCTGAAGAAAGCACTACGATTGAGGAAGACACGACTACCGTAGAAGATTCAACACCTATTCCTGCGGAATCGACTACAATCGCCCAGGACACAACGAATGATCCTGAAGAAAGCACTACGATTGAGGAAGACACGACTACCGTAGAAGATTCAACACCTATTCCTGAGGAATCGACTACAATCGCCCAGGACACAACGAATGATCCTGAAGAAAGCACTACGATTGAGGAAGACACGACCACCGTAGAAGATTCAACACCTATTCCTGAGGAATCTACTACTATCGCCCAGGACACAACGAATGATCCTGAAGAAAGCACTACGACTGAGGAAGACACAACCACCGTAGAAGATTCTACACCTATTCCTGAGGAATCGACTACAATCGCCCAGGACACAACTAATCCTGAAGAAAGCACTACGATTGAGGAAGACACGACCACCGTAGAAGATTCTACACATATTCCTGAGGAATCTACTACTATCACCCAGGACACAACTAGAGATCCTGAAGAAAGCACTACGATTGAGGAAGACACGACTACCGTAGAAGATTCAACACCTATTCCTGAGGAATCGACTACAATCGCCCAGGACACAACGAATGATCCTGAAGAGAGCACTACGATTGAGGAAGACACGACCACCGTAGAAGATTCAACACCTATTCCTGAGGAATCGACTACAATCGCCCAGGACACAACGAATGATTCTGAAGAAAGCACTACGATTGAGGAAGACACGACTACCGTAGAAGATTCTACACCTATTCCTGAAGAATCGACTACTATCGCCCAGGAAACAACGAATGATCCTGAAGAAAGCACTACGATTGAGGAAGACACGACCACCGTAGAAGATTCAACACCTATTCCTGAGGAATCGACTACAATCGCCCAGGACACAACGAATGATTCTGAAGAAAGCACTACGATTGAGGAAGACACGACTACCGTAGAAGATTCTACACCTATTCCTGAAGAATCGACTACTATCGCCCAGGAAACAACGAATGATCCTGAAGAAAGCACTACGATTGAGGAAGACACGACCACCGTAGAAGATTCAACACCTATTCCTGAGGAATCTACTACTATCGCCCAGGACACAACGAATGATTCTGAAGAAAGCACTACGATTGAGGAAGACACGACTACCGTAGAAGATTCAACACCTATTCCTGAGGAATCGACTACAATCGCCCAGGACACAACTAATCCTGAAGAAAGCACTACGATTGAGGAAGACACGACCACCGTAGAAGATTCTACACCTATTCCTGAGGAATCGACTACAATCGCCCAGGACACAACGAATGATCCTGAAGAAAGCACTACGATTGAGGAAGACACGACTACCGTAGAAGATTCAACACCTATTCCTGAGGAATCTACTACTATCGCCCAGGACACAACGAATGATCCTGAAGAAAGCACTACGATTGAGGAAGACACGACCACCGTAGAAGATTCAACACCTATTCCTGAGGAATCTACTACTATCGCCCAGGACACATCGAATGATCCTGAAGAAAGCACTACGATTGAGGAAGACACGACCACCGTAGAAGATTCAACACCTATTCCTGAGGAATCTACTACTATCGCCCAGGACACAACGAATGATCCTGAAGAAAGCACTACGATTGAGGAAGACACGACTACCGTAGAAGATTCAACACCTATTCCTGCGGAATCGACTACAATCGCCCAGGACACAACGAATGATCCTGAAGAAAGCACTACGATTGAGGAAGACACGACTACCGTAGAAGATTCAACACCTATTCCTGAGGAATCGACTACAATCGCCCAGGACACAACGAATGATCCTGAAGAAAGCACTACGATTGAGGAAGACACGACCACCGTAGAAGATTCAACACCTATTCCTGAGGAATCTACTACTATCGCCCAGGACACAACGAATGATCCTGAAGAAAGCACTACGACTGAGGAAGACACAACCACCGTAGAAGATTCTACACCTATTCCTGAGGAATCGACTACAATCGCCCAGGACACAACTAATCCTGAAGAAAGCACTACGATTGAGGAAGACACGACCACCGTAGAAGATTCTACACATATTCCTGAGGAATCTACTACTATCACCCAGGACACAACTAGAGATCCTGAAGAAAGCACTACGATTGAGGAAGACACGACTACCGTAGAAGATTCAACACCTATTCCTGAGGAATCGACTACAATCGCCCAGGACACAACGAATGATCCTGAAGAAAGCACTACGATTGAGGAAGACACGACCACCGTAGAAGATTCAACACCTATTCCTGAGGAATCGACTACAATCGCCCAGGACACAACGAATGATTCTGAAGAAAGCACTACGATTGAGGAAGACACGACTACCGTAGAAGATTCTACACCTATTCCTGAAGAATCGACTACTATCGCCCAGGAAACAACGAATGATCCTGAAGAAAGCACTACGATTGAGGAAGGCACGACCACCGTAGAAGATTCAACACCTATTCCTGAGGAATCTACTACTATCGCCCAGGACACAACGAATGATTCTGAAGAAAGCACTACGATTGAGGAAGACACGACTACCGTAGAAGATTCAACACCTATTCCTGAGGAATCGACTACAATCGCCCAGGACACAACTAATCCTGAAGAAAGCACTACGATTGAGGAAGACACGACCACCGTAGAAGATTCTACACCTATTCCTGAGGAATCGACTACAATCGCCCAGGACACAACGAATGATCCTGAAGAAAGCACTACGATTGAGGAAGACACGACTACCGTAGAAGATTCAACACCTATTCCTGAGGAATCTACTACTATCGCCCAGGACACAACGAATGATCCTGAAGAAAGCACTACGATTGAGGAAGACACGACTACCGTAGAAGATTCAACACCTATTCCTGCGGAATCGACTACAATCGCCCAGGACACAACGAATGATACTGAAGAAAGCACTACGATTGAGGAAGACACGACTACCGTAGAAGATTCAACACCTATTCCTGAGGAATCGACTACAATCGCCCAGGACACAACGAATGATCCTGAAGAAAGCACTACGATTGAGGAAGACACGACCACCGTAGAAGATTCAACACCTATTCCTGAGGAATCTACTACTATCGCCCAGGACACAACGAATGATCCTGAAGAAAGCACTATGACTGAGGAAGACACAACCACCGTAGAAGATTCTACACCGATTCCTGAGGAATCTACTACTATCGCCCAGGACACAACGAATGATCCTGAAGAAAGCACTACGATTGAGGAAGACACGACTACCGTAGAAGATTCAACACCTATTCCTGAGGAATCGACTACAATCGCCCAGGACACAACTAATCCTGAAGAAAGCACTACGATTGAGGAAGACACGACCACCGTAGAAGATTCTACACGTATTCCTGAAGAATCGACTACTATCGCCCAGGAAACAACGAATGATCCTGAAGAAAGCACTACGATTGAGGAAGACACGACCACCGTAGAAGATTCAACACCGATTCCTGAGGAATCTACTACTATCGCACAGGACACAACTAATGATCCTGAAGAAAGTACTACGATTGAGGAAGACACGACCACCGTAGAAGATTCTACACCTATTCCTGAAGAATCGACTACTATCGCCCAGGAAACAACGAATGATCCTGAAGAAAGCACTACGACTGAGGAAGACACAACCACCGTAGAAGATTCTACACCGATTCCTGAGGAATCTACTACTATCGCCCAAGACACAACGAATGATCCTGAAGAAAGCACTACGATTGAGGAAGACACGACCACCGTAGAAGATTCTACACCTTTTCCTGAGGAATCGACTACTATCGCCCAGGAAACAACGAATGATCCTGAAGAAAGCACTACGACTGAGAAAGACACAACCACCGTAGAAGACTCTACACCGATTCCTGAGGAATCGACTACTATCGCCCAGGACACAACGAATGATCCTGAAGAAAGCACTACGATTAAAGAAGACACGACTCTTGCAACCGAGACGACTTCCGATAAACCGGAGGATGATACTACCGGGGAAGATTCAACACCAATTCCTGAAACATCTACTACTATCGCCCAGGATACAACGAAGGATGTCCCAAGTGTTCCAGTCGAAACAACTACTCCTGGATCTATGGAGAGCACCACCATAGAGTATTCCACGCCATCTCCGGAAGATACTAGCACAGGTAGTGAGCATACTACAAATAGCCCCACGGAAAGCACGACAGTAGACGGTACCACTATAGGGAGTTCAACACCGTATCCAGATGAAAGTAGCACAGTTGTGACTACGACGAATATTCCCAAGGAAAGCACTACTTTGTCACCTGGTGAAAACAGTACTGCAGGACAAGAATCCACTACAGCGGAAAACAAACCTGGAGAGAGTACAACCATACCTGACACAAGTTCCACACCAGTATACGATACTACAAGTAGTCCGATTCCATCTTCTTCAAGTTCCACAACTTTAGAAACCTCATCAACTTCTCTCCCTGAAACCACAACTTCCAATGTGCCACCACTGTCTTGCAGTAGCGGATATCAATATTTACCCCACCCAACTAATTGTCATAAATATGTTCAGTGTAGCAACGGATATGAACTAATTATGGAGTGTCCAGCTAATCTCTATTGGGACTATACGAAATTCGCTTGCAGTGGAGACCCAAGTGTTTGCTACAACGACAGTGAAAATTCAAATCCAGAGGAGAAGGTCTGCGGCCCTGGAGTGGATTTCCTTGCTCATCCAACGGACTGTACCATGTATTTGCAGTGCAGTAATGGCCAGGCATTAGAGCGGAAGTGTCCAGATCCTCTGTACTGGAACCCGGAGATAAAGTCGTGTGATTGGTCAAATAAATACTGCACAGATCTTCGGGCGGCGCAATCGATTTCTTGCGCAGTGGGCATGAATTTTGAAGTTTTTCAAAGCGATTGCTCTAAATACGTCAAGTGCTTTGGCTTGAGAGGTGTCGTCATGAGCTGTAATTCAGGACTTTACTGGAATCCCATTAGTCAAGTTTGCGAAAAGTCCAAGCGGTTCTGCACATAAAAGTAAGCCTATTAAAATTTTTAAATATTTTATTGATATTGATAATACATAACGATACTTTATCTTTCAGAAGCAGTGCAAGGGCATTCTTCAGTGGATCTTCCAAACACAATATTTATGTAATCAATAACATGAAAAGGAGGCAAAAATAATAGCAATTATAACCAATTTATTTATTCTATTGAAATTACCAATCGATTTTATAATCTTAGCAAAATTATTAATAAAAAGAATGCCCAATAAAGAAGCTCAATGTTAAATTCGTATTGTTGTATTAAAAAAACAAATTCAATAACATGTTTATTTTACTTGCGTTATTTTGAGATGATCTAAATAGATCTTTTGTGGATGCATGCAAATTTATTTCAATAGACTGAGGCACTTTGGTAATAGAGTACCCATTGATATAGAAACAAAAGGTATTCTCAAATTCATCTTATGGTGGTAAAGAAATTGCTTTTAATATAAATTCTTTTTACAATGCTATACAAATTTTAGGACACTTTATTCCCATTAAAAGATCTGGAAAACAAGGTTAAAGAAAATTTTAATTGCAATTGTATATAGTAAAATAAGTAATGGGTACACTTTAGCCGGCTTATTTGCTTTCCACAGTTCGTAGGCCTTTTTTGTAGATCTTATCAATCTAGGTTTCAATTAAAAATATTACTAGCCTTGAAACACACCCCATACAAACGATGGGTATTTAAAAATTGAAAATTTAATGCTTCAGTTCAATTTAAACACATGGTTTCATAGAAGCTTTCAGCAGATAAGGGAATAAAGCCGAACTCAACATTGAATGGGGGCTGGTAGAGACTGCTCTATATATAGATATGACGATGGGTAGTCTTACCAGAAAGCGAAAGCAAATAATTAGACTCAAAGGTTATCTGATTAAATTACTTCCGCCAATTTTTGGTTTGTAAAAATAAATAAGTGGCTTGGGAAATCGAAAGCCCAATCGATTAAGCCTTCACCAGATGCAAAGATGCAAAGAGACCACAACAAGTCAAGTGAATGAGTGTGGGCGGGGACACACTTGAAATGTATCCAAGAGATATACAATTGCGTATCTTTATATGCTAATAAATGCCAGCACATTTCCTTAAAATGGGTCAAAAGAGTCCCCCATCCGTTGGCATAGACTACGATGTTGTAATGCCCATAGAAACTCATTTGTCGAGGGGAACGTCAGCGCCTCCCCTTCCATCGCCAGGCGACCAAGTGATCGATTGACACGATCAAAGCGCTGATACGTAATGGAATAGACACTCGAATGAATAGCACTGGCGACGAGCTCCCAGCTCGGGGCTCCAAGTGCCCTGATCCGTCTCACAGATACCAGCACTCTGCGCTGGTGTGGATCCTCCATAAATATTCATGCTGGCCAAATGCAAATGTATTGGAAATTGCTCGCCTTCAATGAATTTGAGTTCTGCTCAAGCTCTAGAGTTTTGATGCTCGCACAGCCCAGCGTTATTCGCAATCCAGCAGTTGTCGCGATCGGAAGCAAATCGGAAAATCTCCCTTGGATTCCTAGAACACGCAGCCGAAAAAGTATGTGCCTAGGATTTAAGCCAACGAATCAAGGACACCGACAAAAAAAGCTGCCAAGGACAAGGGATTTGTGAAAAAAATGAAGCATCCTATCTATTGTGCAGTGCGACACGGACTATCACTTTTAAAATTTGTTTTCATAAAAGAAAAACGTGAACCTCTTGTTATGGGAAAATATGCAGTGAAATTAAAATCAAATGATGTACCAGGCTTCTTTTCTTAGTTAAAGTTCTCAAAGAACAAAAAGTGAACATATACAATACGTGCTAGTTGTGAATGTTGTATAAGTCAATGGAAATCATACAAGTTGTAAAACAATTATGTGTGTAGACCCATAATATATTAAACATTTCTATACAAAAATATATGCACTCCTGTAAGAACTTATAGTTGTCAGGATACTAGTGCTATTATCCTTTCGAAGTGTAAAGTGCTTCTGTGACTTGTTTTTAAAGCGTGTATTTTTCAAGAACGGATACGTTCGTGTCAAAAACTATAAATCAAAACTAAGACTAATCAGCCTTAGCGATTACATCATTCACAAGTCTGAATTATAACTCAAGATCGATGGCCTTTTTTTTGGCATCGAACAGCACAGCGTGCGTGCTCATTCGAAAGAAAAGTGATAACCCCTGAAAGTGACGGACAAGAAACAGAGAGAAGGAGTATAAACTAATAATAACACGCATCTATATGGTGTATTGATAATAGAATTCAATTCAATTTCATCTTACAGTTTGCTGGTTGTGTTGCCGCGACGTCGACGCATTTCAATTGGATTCAGGGTTTAATTTATTGAAATGTTGCCCTTTCGCTTGGGCCTGCTACTTGGCGCCGTGCTTTACGTGGCATGCGTAAATGGAGCTGTCATCGTAAGTTTCCGAATTGTTAATGAATAGCGCCCAGAATTGGTGCTTCTGTGTTTGAATGGAACTAGAGTAGTGTAATGTAAATGAACTCGGTTCGAAAACTAGGCGATAAGAAATAATTTGACCAAGGTCAGTTCTTACAAGCAGCATCTAATCGGGCACACTTGCAAAGACCCTTTGAATGAATAAAGATTAGATTGACATTAGCATTGAATTTAAATCGATGTATTACCTTACTTTCAGGAAAATGAGGTTTCTAGTCTGAGCGACTTGCAGCGGGAGAAGAGAGCCGGCAGAGGCTAGTAAGTTATTTAATTTTATTTTGTAAAAATGTTGAAAAGTAAAAAACCCTTTCCACTTTTCTTCCCAGTTCAAGGGGACAAACCCAGTCTCAGTACTTAAATTTCGGTAAGCCGGAGGAGGATGGAAAGGCCGAGGCAGAGGCCACGGAAAATGGATCTCGCTCAACTGTCTGTAAGTACGGCTCAGATGAGTTCCATTAGCACTTTATCTATTGATCTATTGTCCTAAACCTCTTTCAGCTGGCACCCATGGAATGGGTCAGGCTCAGAGCCAGTTTTCATCAGGGGACTGCAATGGATGTTCTGGCTACCAAACGGATTACCCTTCTGCAGGCAGAATTCTGGATGCCAGCGGATCCGGAGTGGTCGGTAGACCCGATGCTATAATAAGCTTACCCGGGGGAGGTAAGTCGTATATGACCAAAACTTTATGCGGTTCATGTTTTTATTTTCTAATACCTAATACAGGTGTGCAAGGAGGTCTTGGTGGTCAGCAAGGATTCGGAGGTCAGCCAGGAATCGGAGGTCTTCCGGGTGGGCAAACACGACCTGGAGAGAGCCAGATAAACCAACCTAGTAGTGGCGGACAGACTGGAGCCGGACTACCCGGATATGGAAGCCAGCCTGGTATTGGTGGACAGACTGGAGCCGGACAACCCGGATATGGAAGCCAGCCAGGAGTTGCCGGACAGACTGGAGCCGGACAACCCGGATATGGAAGCCAACCAGGAGTTGCCGGACAGAATGGAGCCGGACAACCCGGATATGGAAGCCAACCAGGAGTTGCCGGACAGAATGTAGCCGGACAACCCGGATACGGAACCCAACCTGGTATTGGCGGACAGACTGGAGCCGGACAACCCGGATACGGAAGCCAACCTGGCATTGGCGGACAGACTGGAGGCGGACAACCCGGATATGGAAGCCAACCTGGTATTGGCGGACAGACTGGAGCCGGACAACCCGGATATGGAAGCCAACCAGGAGTTGGTGGACAGACTGGAGCCGGACAACCCGAAGTTGGCGGACAGACTGGAGCCGGACAACCCGGATTCGGAGCGCAACCTGGTATTGGCGGACAGACTGGAGCCGGACAACCCGGATACGGAACCCAACCTGGTATTGGCGGACAGACTGGAGCCGGACAACCCGGATACGGAAGCCAACCTGGCATTGGCGGACAGACTGGAGGCGGACAACCCGGATATGGAAGCCAACCTGGTATTGGCGGACAGACTGGAGCCGGGCAACCCGGATATGGAAGCCAACCAGGAGTTGGCGGACAGACTGGAGCCGGACAACCCGGATATGGAAGCCAACCAGGAGTTGGCGGACAGACTGGAGCGGGACAACCCGGATATGGAAGCCAACCAGGAGTTGGCGGACAGACTGGAGCCGGACAACCCGGAGTTGGCGGACAGACTGGAGCCGGACAACCCGGATACGGAACCCAACCTGGCATTGGCGGACAGCCTGGAGCCCAACAGCCCGGATATGGAAGCCAACCTGGTATTGGCGGACAGACTGGAGCCGGACAACCCGGATATGGAAGCCAACCTGGTATTGCCGGACAGACTGGAGCCGGGCAACCCGGATATGGAAGCCAACCAGGAGTTGGCGGACAGACTGGAGCCGGACAACCTGGATATGGAAGCCAACCAGGAGTTGCCGGACAGAATGTAGCCGGACAACCCGGATACGGAACCCAAACTGGTATTGGCGGACAGACTGGAGCCGGACAACCCGGATATGGAAGCCAACCAGGAGTTGGCGGACAGACTGGAGCCGGACAACCCGGATTCGGAGCGCAACCTGGTATTGGCGGACAGACTGGAGCCGGACAACCCGGATACGGAACCCAACCTGGTATTGGCGGACAGACTGGAGCCGGACAACCCGGATATGGAAGCCAACCAGGAGTTGGCGGACAGACTGGAGCCGGACAACCCGGAGTTGGCGGACAGACTGGAGCCGGACAACCCGGATTCGGAGCGCAACCTGGTATTGGCGGACAGACTGGAGCCGGACAACCCGGATACGGAACCCAACCTGGTATTGGCGGACAGACTGGAGCCGGACAACCCGGATACGGAACCCAGCCTGGTATTGGCGGACAGACTGGATCCGGACAACCTGGATATGGAAGCCAACCTGGTATTGGTGGGCAGACTGGAGCCGGACTACCCGGATACGGAACCCAACCTGGTATTGGCGGACAGACTGGAGCCGGACAACCGGGATATGGAAGCCAACCAGGAGTTGCCGGACAGACTGGAGCCGGACAACCCGGATATGGAACCCAACCAGTATCCGGCGGTCAATCCGTCATTGGAGGGCAACCCGGATATGGAGGTTATCCTGGAGTTGGCGGACAAATAGGTCAGCCTGGGTACGTGCGCCAGCCACAAGTTGGAGGATCACCCGGATACGGAACTCAGCCAGGAACTGGGGGTCAAAGCGGTTACAGTGGAGGGATACCCGTCTACGGCGGTCAACATGGAGTTGGCGGAGCTGTGCAACCCGGATACATTACCCAACCTGGATTTGGCGGACAGACCGGTCAACCCGGATATGGAAGCCAGCCAGGTGTCAGTACTCAGACCGGAGCGGGACAAACAGGATATGGAAGCCAACCTGGAATTGGGGCTCAGACCGGAGCCGGGCAACCCGCATACGGAACCCAACCTGGAATTGGTGGACAAACCGGAGCCGGACAACTTGGGTATGGAGTCCAACCTGGAGTCGGTGGATCGCCTGGATTTTTAACCCAGCCAGGTTTTGGAGGTATAACCGAGCCCATTACTGGGAAACCCGGATACGGTAGCCAACCCAGCACTGGCGGACAAACCGGACAAGGATATGGAGGTCAGCCTGGAATTAGTGGAGTCCCTGGGTATGGGGCTCAGCCAGGAATTGTAGGACAAGTAGGAGCCGGCGGAAGGCAGCCCGGATACGGAACCCAACCTGGTATTGATGGACAGACTGGAGCCGGAGGCCTGCCTAGTATTGTTGGACAGACTGGAACCGGACAGCCCGGATATGGAAGCCAACCCGGAGCTGGCGCTCAAACCGGAGCGGGACTACCAGGATACGGAACTCAACCTGGTATTGGAGGACAGGCCGGAGCCGGACAACCAGGATACGGAGTCCAGCCAGGATTTGGAGGACAACCCGGAGCCGTACAACCCGGGTACGGACGCCAACAGACCGCAGCTGGACAACCCGGATACGGAACCCAACCTGGTATTGGCGGACAGACTGGAGCTGGACAAACCGGATACGGAACCCAACCTGGTATTGGTGGACAGACTGGATCTGGACAGCCCGGATACGGAAGCCAAGCTGGTATTGGCGGACAGCCCGGTGTCGGACAATCCGCATATGGAAACCAACCAGGTGTTGGTTCTCAGCCCGGAGCAGTACAACCCGGATACGGAAACCAACCTGGTATTGGTGGACAGACTGGAGCCGGACAACCCGGATACGGAACCCAACCTGGTATTGGCGGACAGACTGGAGCCGGACAAACCGGATATGGAAGCCAACCAGGAGTTGGCGGACAGACTGGAGCAGTACAACCCGGATACGGAGCACAACCTGGTGTTGGCGGACAACCGGGATATGGATCTCAACCCGGAATTGGCGGACAGACCGGAGCCGGACAAGGTGGATACGGAGGTCAACCCGGAATCGGTGGGTCACCAGCCTATGGAGCACAGCCAGGAGGCAGCGGCCAAAATGCAGTCATTGGAGGGCAACCCGGACAGACCGGAGGCGGTGTAGGACAACCAGGCTACGGAACCCAGGCAGGTCAAATTGGGGCGCCAGGTCGGTATACAGATGGAAGTGGACCTGGTGCTGTTGGCACTGGTGGAGTTGGTAAGTGGCTATCAAGGTAGAGGGATCGAAGGAAATGTTTTGAATTGTTCGTTTTCCAGGTGCTGCCGGTACCGGTGGAGCTGACGATGCCTTCTCCCAGGCCGAGTCATCGATTGGCGACGGACAAGCCTCGGCAAGTGCCCAGGGCAAGAAGAATGGAGGCACGGCCAAGACTCAGGTGTCGGGAACTTACAGCTCCGGCGGAACGTTTAGCGCCAGTGCAATGACGTCCGATGCGGATCGTGCGGCAAGTGCCCAGGTTACCGGAAATGCCGATGGAGCAGTGAGTCAGTCGCAGGGATCGGGAGGTCCTGCCCAATCGCAGGCCCAGGTACAGGTGGCCAAGGACGGCGGAACCAAGGCCTCGTCCCAGAGCGGCGGCATCATCCAGCAGAGCCAGAGCGAGGTGCACGCCAATGACAAGGGCGGTCTGGCGGACGCGCAGTCGAGCGGACCCGGGCAAACCTCCTCCCAGGCGCAGATCGGTTTCCGTCCCGGCCAGGAGGCCAATCCGGCAGCAGCCAATGGTGGCGGCCAGGCATCGTCCTCATCTGGCACTCACTCTAGTCAGAGTAGCTCGCAAATTCACGGAACATCCAGGTAGTGGAGATATAGGATTATTGATCACTGAATGGCTTCATTATCGGTTGTGCATTTCAGCTTTGGTGTTTCCTACCATGGTGCTGCACAATCTGCGTCGGGAACCAAGGAGCAGGTGGCTACTTACAGGGAAGCAAACAGGGAACTCTTCAATACCATCAGTCAGTTTGGCAACAACGGGAATGCGTAAGTAATATTAACATGTTTGTAGTATTTACCAGGGATAACGTTTGATCCTGTGGTTTTCAAATTGGCTAAATATGTTCAAAATTGGTTTGGAAAAGTTTCAAGCTCTAGCTCAATCAATTTATTGTGATTTTATAACTGCCATGCCTTTCTAGAATTCCTAGCAATTCTTTGATAAAACGTATTCATTTTTGTATGTATATTTTCTGTGGTTATTTGTGTTGCATACATAAACGAATAAATCCTTAAAAACTTCTAACTACTTTTACTTACTACTTGAAAGGGAAGTACGTGCTTTTGTAAGTTCCCCCCTTTTTGTTTTAAATTAGAAATTGATACAATTTTATTTCATTTTATTTTTAATAACGTCTTAACTTCCAGTGTTACTGATCGAGCTGATGCTGTCTACAGTGGTCCCGCGCTGACTGATGAGTCCGATTCAGTGCCAGAGGCTCAACTGAAGTCCACCAAGCCCAAGGAGGAAGCGGAGCAGGAAGTGAGGAAGCCGGAGCAACCGGAGCCCGTTCAGTACGATGATGAGGAGGAAACCGATCCGGATGAATACGACGAGGATGAGTACTACAACGAGAAGCCAGTGAAGCTAGAGGAAACCCCCAAGTCGGCCAGCATAGTAAAGCCGCCCGAGACAACACCTAAACCCAAGGTCTACGAGCAGTCATCGCCCACGCAAAGCCAACAGGCAGTCGTAGTGGCGGCGCCAGGTGAAAAATATCAGGTGGTGCAAAAGCAGAACGGTAAGGCCACCGTCAATGCTGAGCCCTCGACCACCGAAGCCATACCACCAGGATTCCGAGGAACCGTGAATGTGGAAAAGAAGTTCCACACCAAGGCCCTGGAGCTGCATCCTTCCAAGGGAGTGGAGATCACACCCGATCACACCAACGACGAGGGTCCGGTGCGGGGTGACAAGCCCATTCGGCGTACTCCCGATAGCTATGTGACCGTCACCAAGTCTGTGACCGGCAGCATGGACAACACCAAGAACCCACCGCAGGAGAACAAGAACTTCCAGTCCACCTACTACACCAAGTCCTCGACATGCGGCTACTTCACCTTCTCCTGCAACATTGTCTACGGCGCCAATGGAAGGAGCAAGATCTGCCGGCCCAAGGCGCCCACCAATGGAAAGTGCTAGGGAAGCATAATACGCATCCCTTCTTACCAACCCCACCCATATTATAGTAGTTCAGTTCCAGAGGGGCTCAATTTTAGAATAGCTTAACCAACTGCCATCTACAAACACCTATTTGTATTTCAACGCAGCTTGCTCTTGAACACTTAAGTGTTTTTCGCAATTAATAAACAAAGGTTTCACTGCCATTTCTTGAATATTTCGTACGACTTGCAACTGTAATTAATATTTAATAACAAAACACAACATACCAAAAAAGAACTAATTTGTTTCGATTCCTTTATTGCGAACTACTTGTGGCCTAAATACAAATTTTATCGCATGTAAGGAGCTGGGAGTTCCAGAAGAGATATTGTGGACAGGGCATTACGAAGGGCAGATAATCGCACTGAATGTACTGGCTGCAATTCCCTGGGTAGGGTATTAGTTGGTTGAGCTTATTCTCACACAGTTTCGAGAGATCGGGATTTTCTGGATCTATGATCGCTGGTGGACTGGAATTCGAATTTATGGGGATACAGCCAGTGGGGGTCTGAAGATCACATTGTTGAAGCTGTGGGTTCCAATTAAATTCCGGCGGACAGTCAAACAATCGTCTCTCGTAGTACCGATGGCAGTCATTAGGATAGGGCCATCTCTTCACAGCTTGTGGTATGCAACATCCGAAGAACAATGCACATAGTGTTACAATCAGGGTTATAAGGCTTAGCACTGGTAGAAGCAAAATATGTTTTAGTAATGTTGGGAAAGTATTTTCAGTTCGTACTTTTCTCTGCTTCGAGAAGATTTTTCTGTCTGAGACTGGTAGTCCGATGCGACTGGATTTTTATAAATCATTGCTGAGTAAATACACGTTATTGACAAATTGATACGATGCTTTCAGGAGAATTTCCATTATTAGCTTTCATATCACACCTGTCCTTGAAATGATAAGCTTGTCCGGTCAAGTGGAAGGTAAAATAACACGTAAGATAAGTACTAGCTGTTGCTCATCATATTCAATAACCTATAAAAATAATTGCTATTACTGTAAATCGAGGATGGTTTAGATAAAATAGCTGTCTGTTGCAAAGAGCAGACCTGGCCAGTAAGAATTCCATATGTACACATGGCATATCTAGGGGGAAGTTTTAAAAGATTTGTCTTTCATTGTTTACGCAAAATGATGTACGATAAATAAGTGTTGAGCACTTCAACGTGATAAAGATAAAGACTTCCAGCATATTGCTGGTATAAAAGGCCGACTTTTTCCAAGTTGTAGCATCCACTTTCTTGGAGGACTTTCACCAAACAACATCAAAAGTAACAAAAGGCATATGATCTTAAACCCGTAAGGCATTAACAAATTAATTTTTGCAGTGCTGCAAGGATCTGCTGTTATCTACCTAGGGTTGTTGGCTTCCATTGCAATTGTTAAAGGTCAAGTAAACAATAATCTTGTGGTAAGTAATTAAACCGGTTAAAAAGGATAATGTGAAACATCTTTTTATATATTTATTTATAGCCCATAATAACCGAACACTCTATACAATGCCCACCGTTCGACGATCCCAACCATAATGTGATGTTGCCATATCCCAACGACTGTCGCAAGTATTACGTATGCCAAAAAGGACGGGCCTTTGAGCACCAGTGTCCTCCGAATTTGTTCTGGAGCCAGATGACCTACCGCTGTGACTACAAGGAGTACTCCAACTGCAACTCGGACAATCCAAGACCTAATCAGGATGTTGGGGTGACATTTAGTGCATATCCCGGAGACTGCAGTCGATTCTACGAGACACGTATCCTTCGCTGCGAGCAAAACTTCGAGTGGAGTTCAGTATACCAGAGCTGTGTACCCCCACTGAATGGAGATTGCCAGAGGTTTCCTGTAGCCTTGCCCCCCGTATACCCCTTTACCCCATTGCCTCCCTTGCCAACTACACCCACCGTGCTCCCCTATGATCCCATGCCCACTGCTGCTACTCCACCGCCCATGACTCCTACGGAATCTAACCGACTGCCAATTGATGTCCAACCGTTGTGCAATATTAGTCCTCCCAATTCATACATTCCTTATCCGGGCGACTGCAGCAAGTTTATCCATTGCGGACCAACAGCAACCATTCTTACATGCCCAGATTCCCTGAAGTGGAATCCTGGCCAACGTGCCTGCACCATTTCCAGCGATGGGTGCCAGTAATAGCAAACCAGAGCTCTGAAACCAGACTTCCGAATCCCAAAATTTACACAATTAAACAGATGGCATGAAGTTACAACGTTTTAATAATTACTTTTACAAAAGCATTCAATAAAAAATGTATGATTACAATGCGGTAACAAAACTAGCAATCCTTTTTAAGGACTGCCACAAAGAAAAGCTTAAATCATCCGATTTAGATGTCGGTGAAAAGTGTTTCGGTAAAATGTGCAACGCACTTAGACTGCAGCCCGCCAGCTGAGGATCCGTACAAGTGAGAATCGTGGGATTAAACTCCTCTCCCTCCGGGCAGGCATAACCCACCGGAATGGGGTCTTCACAAACTATGTACTTGCTACAATTTCCGGGATAGGGCACCATTGCTCCCTCGGCTTTATCCGCACAAATGCCATCCGGCGAGGGCTTTATGGTGGTTGTAGTCGTAGTCGGAGTAGCTACGGGAGGGATTGTTGTAACCGGAATAGAACAGTTTGCGTACCACGGAGCCATACATCTTTCCTGGGCGGCACTAAATTCCTGACCCTCGCGACAGTTATAGACGATGGGATCGGGCTGAATACATTGTATAAACTTGGTGCAGTCGTCCGGATAGGGAACCAGTTTTCCCTCAGGAGCTCCATCACATGGATCTGGTTGCGAACCTGGCGTACTGGGTGTTATTACCGTGGTTGTACCTTCTGTGGTCTCTGTAACTGAAGGTGATGTGGTTTCGATTTCACGACATGCTTCGGGCGAAACACCAGAACCACATTGCCCGGTCCACGGATCGAAATATTCCTCACTGCTACAAATACCCATCATGTAGGAGTCCTCGTCTGTGCAATATAAATACCATTGGCAATTTTCTTCGTAAGGCAATTTAAGGCCAGTGTTATTGGCACAGAGTGGAGTGTCGGGGCTAGGAGTTGTTAGTCCTGGCGATTCTGTTGTGGTCTCTCCATTTGAACAATCGCTGGATTCCCACTCCACGCATCTCTGCAGAGCCTCGTTGAAAAACAAGCTCTCTGGACAGTAAAATGCAATGGGTACAGGACTAGCGCACACTATGTATTTGTTGCACACCTCGGGATACGTGGCATAATATCCATCACTCTCTCCGGAACAAATGTCTGAAATATCCGGAGGATTGGTAGTTGTTTCCTGGGTATTGGACGTAGGTGTTGTGGGTGTGGAGGTGGCTTCAGTTGTGGTGGAAGCGGTGGTAGCTCCAGATTCCTGACACGCAGTCGGAGACACATCAGGGCCACAATTGCCGGTTTGCGGATCGAACCAGGAGTTGTAAATGCAATTGGCAATGGCGGACTCTCCGTTTCCCATGCAGAGAATATATTGCTGACAATTTGTGACGAGTGGGTACGAGACGCCCAATTCTTGATCGGCACAAGGATCTTTCGGGACTTGTGTTGTTGGCGCATTTGTGGTAGTCTCGAAGGATTCAAGACAAGCGGTGGGTGACACACTTGGACCACATTCCCCAGTTTTGGGATCGAACCAGGCATTCGCTATGCATTTTGCAGTCATCGATTCACCATTATTGAGACAGAGAAGGTAGGACTGGCAGTCGGATTTTATGGGAAAGCTAGCACCCAGTTCTTGATCAGCACATGGATTAGCACCATCATCTTCCGGCGATGTTGGGGCTACAGTTGTGGATGATGAAGTAACTATAGTTGGTGTCGTGGTTGGAACGGTTTCTCGGCAAGCTTCTGGTGCTATATCGGGACCGCAGTTGCCGCTGATCGGGCTGTACCAGTTGTCGACGGGGCATGGAAATATGGTGTAGGAATTGTTGCCCCAGCAGTAATAGTATTGCTGACAGTTTTGTGGGTCCGGAAAGTAGGTTCCCCGCTCTTGATCCTCGCACTTCGTAAAGGACTCCTCAGCCGGAGTGGTGGTATCCAACGGATCTTCAGTAGTACGGTCACCATAGCACCACACATTATCCTTATGATCACAAATATTCAAATCCGGATTGAAAAGCATCTCACCGGGACACTGATAAATATGACTTTGCTGATTCACGCACACGTAAAACTCATTACAATTTTCTGCGGAGGGCAGTAAAGTGTTGTTCCCTATGCCCAAACAAGGATCTTCCAGTGGAGATTCTGTGGGTGCAGGTGTTGGATATGGCAACGGTTCGCAGTCGACGGTCCCTGGAGTATCGCAAATCTGCAGAGGATTGTTGAACAGCTTTCCGTCGGGACAGTACTCCAAATCAGCACAAGAATCGTAACATGATATATAGGCGTTGCAGTTGTAGGGATATTCATAAAAACCATTCGATAAGGATTCACAGTACGTGGAATTTGGTACCGAAGATGTTACGCACCCATGTGATTCGCGTTTCAAAAAGGGTAATATAGCATTTTGGTTGATATTATTCCATCCAACACTATACGATCCTTGGATTGAAAGGACATCCACGCAAGGTGGTCCCAAAAGCCAAAGAATAATCGGGAAAACCGCACACACTATAAAAAGGATTATACCCAATTATGAGTGATTTTTTGTTAGACTGTGATCTGTATTTTACTCACCTTTCATTGTGTGGGCTATGTGAGGAAAGAGTTTACTATTACGATTAAGACTCTACTGTTTTACGAATAATTACCGAAAGTTAATTTACTGCTAAGTTTAAAATTTAAATATATTTTCTTTATGGTTAATTTCGTGTGTCAATGTGCCAACGTCTTGGAATTAACTGAAATGGGACCACATTTTTGGCAGTTTCAAAACAATTCCCTTATAGGAGACTGCCATTGAAATCTGCTTCTACGTTTTTCCGCTGATAATGACTAATAATATTGATAACATTCTATTGGTCAGGGAAGTAGACAACAGCTTATTAATGCTGATAAACATCTCTTCACTTCTGTTTTCGTTATAATTAACTTCGGCGAGATATCACAACAATTAAGTTCCCCGAAAACTTTAAGCATTCCAATCTCTTTTTAAGTGTGATTGCAGGTAGGAACCCTATGTTTTACATTTTTATGAAGAACGTGGTCGATTGTTTGAAAGGTAGTACCTACTTTTAGGCTTCATTGGATAATGTTAATAAGACCAGTATAGAAGTAAGATTTTTTATGTATATTGGCCTTGCACCAAGCACTAGCTTACCTGCTGAAAAGGATAGTTGAAAGCTAGTAAATAAGATTTTCTTGAATATATGGTTCGTGTCCTTCATCAAAGTAAGAACAATTGATAGAGCAGTGAACCCAAAAAATTGGACTTTAGTCTGGGCACACGATCAAATGTAGGCATGCTTTTGATCAGACGTAACATATGTTTTATATGAACGCTTATCAATTCTCAGTAAGAAGATAAAGATAGTACTCATATGAGAGTTCCTTTATCATATGAACAATACAATCAGATTCCAGCATTTTACATGCTGACAAATCATGCAAATTTCCAAGTTATTCTAGCGTATAAAAACGCAGTTCAATGAATGGAAAGTTTCAGTTCGATAAAACACTCGATAGCACCACACAAAATGAAGCTATTTGGACTGCTCTGTGGAATGCTGGTACTTCATGAAAGTACCCTGGCTGTTTTACAAGTATGTTGGAAAACACCTGTGAAAGTATGATAAATAACTATGTCCACTTTCACAGAACGGATTCGCATTCAAGACGTCCCATTGCGAGGGTAAAAATGGGGGGCTCTTGCCAATGTTTGGATCATGTAAGGGATATTACGTGTGTGCTGATGGAAACGCTGTCACCGGAACATGTGAAAAAAATACGTTGTTCAATCCCTTAACATTGCACTGCGATGATCCTGACAACGTGGATTGCATTTTCGATGGCAAGGATAATGTGGGTGATGACACATCGAGCTCCGAAAGTGATGAAGACGATGAAGACGAAGTGCCCAAAACTGATCCTCCTACTACTGTCAAACCGACGAAAAAACCACGGCCTACAATCCAGGACGGAATGTGTGCTGGCAAGAAGGATGGAGTGATGCTTGCAAGGACCGGATCCTGCCAGGAATATTATGTCTGCAAGGCCAAAAAGCCCCATCTACGCTCTTGTCCTGGCAAACAACACTTTAGTCCTACTCGTCGCATTTGCATGAAGCCCTCAGAAGCCAAGTGTTCCAAGGGATCCCAAGAAAATAAAGAATTGGATAGTCCTGCCACTACGGGTGGCGTGTGCTCCGATGAAAAGGAAAACTCCCTTGTTGCACATCGAAGCGATTGTGGCAAGTTTATGCTCTGCAGCAACATGATGTTTTTGGTAATGGACTGCCCAACTGGCCTGCATTTCAATACCGCCTCGTCACGTTGCGATTATCCCAAAATTGCCAAATGCCAGACGAAGCGGAATGAGAGCAAAGGTAAATCCAAGTCAAGGAAACCTGTTCGCAAGGCGAAAAAACTTCGCTTCTAACTATATTTTCTAAAGACCCCAATAAAGTGATTGAATTAAAAAAGTCCAATGCTTAGTAACTATAAGGGTATAAGGGTATATCCTTTGTGGTTTAATAAAGTGAAAGGTGAAGGTAGCCACATTAAATCGACGTGGACTGAAAGAAATGTCATCATCTGCTTAAAGTGAATAGCTTTCATCTATGAAAAGGAAACAAAAATAGTTTTATGTAATACTCGTTTAATACTCTGCTTAGAATATTGTTTATTGCAACCATTTAGCACTTAACATTATCGGCCCAATCGCAGGATTTGACCACCGAATTGTACAAAAGTCCAGACGAACAACTGAAGTTCACCTCACACTCGCACTGGCAGACGACATATTCGGAACTACATGTTCCGCTGGCAGCGCCGAACATGGTACCATCCCGCTGGCCAACACATCGTCCGTGGCTCTCGCAATAGGTTCCCGAGGGTCCGGCATTTGGACCACTTGGCGGCGCCGATCCATCGTCGCAGTCAACATTTTCGGGATAGTCGCACTGCTCTATTTTCGAATTGTATTGCAGATTGTTGGAACACCGCTGTTCGTACTTAATGCCATTTACGCACTGGTAGAAGGCGGAGCAATTCTTCTCCACGGGCCAGATGGAATTGTTGGGCACATCGCAGCAGTCGGGATCGCAGGTCTTGGGAATACACACATTCTCAGTGTCGACCTCGCATTGCTCCAGTGTGGCATTGAAGAACTGCGTAGCGGAGCACTTCCTGGCCACAAAGTTTCCGTTTATGCACTGCAGGTATCCGGCGCAATCCGCAGGATTCACCTTAACTTCATTCTCAGTGCACGACGTTCCATTTCCGTTGCACTGTCCATTGTCCACCTCGCAGGCCTCTGTCTGTTTGTTCCAGTAGTAGCCACTGTTGCAGGACTTGGTCACATACTGGCCACCGGAACAGATCTCATACTTGGTACAGTCATCCAAGGGTTTGGTGGATCCCTCGGTGCAGTTAACACATACTCCGTCGACGTCCTCCACACAAGTCTTAAGTGTGGCATTGAAGTAAGCTCCATCGGCGCACTGCTTGCTCACCCAGTTGCCATTCGAGCAAGCCAAGTATCCTGCGCAATTGGTGGCGTCCACTTTAAGATCACCATCAGTGCATGACGATCCACCTCCGTTGCACTGTCCATTGTCCACCTCGCAGGCCTCTGTCTGGTTGTTCCAGTAGTAGCCACTGTTGCAGGACTTGGTCACATACTGGCCACCGGAACAGATCTCATACTTGGTACAGTCGTCCAAGGGCTTCGTAGATCCCTCGGTGCAGTTAACGCATACTCCGTCGACGTCCTCCACACAAGTCTTTAGTGTGGCATTGAAGTAAGCTCCATCGGCGCACTGCTTGCTCACCCAGTTGCCATTCGAGCAAGCCAAGTATCCTGCGCAATTGGTGGCGTCCACTTTAAGATCACCATCAGTGCACGACGATCCACCTCCGTTGCACTGACCATTGTCCACCTCGCAGGCTTCTGTCTGGTTGTTCCAGTAGTAGCCACTGTTGCAGGACTTGGTCACATACTGGCCACCGGAACAGATCTCATACTTGGTACAGTCGTCCAAGGGCTTCGTAGATCCCTCTGTGCACTTAACGCATACTCCATCGACGTCCTCCACACAAGTCTTAAGTGTGGCATTGAAGTAAGCTCCATCGGCGCACTGCTTGCTCACCCAGTTGCCATTCGAGCAAGCCAAGTATCCTGCGCAATTGGTGGCGTCCACCTCAAGATCACCATCAATGCATGACGATCCACCTCCGTTGCACTGTCCATTGTCCACTTCGCAGGCCTCTGTCTGGTTGTTCCAGTAGTAACCACTGTTGCAGGACTTGGTCACATACTGGCCACCGGAACAGATCTCATACTTGGTACAGTCGTCCAAGGGCTTCGTAGATCCCTCGGTGCAGTTAACACATACTCCATCGACGTCCTCCACACAAGTCTTAAGTGTGGCATTGAAGTAAGCTCCATCGGCGCACTGCTTGCTCACCCAGTTGCCATTCGAGCATGCCAAGTATCCTGCGCAATTGGTGGCGTCTACTTTAAGATCACCATCAGTGCACGACGATCCACCTCCGTTGCACTGTCCATTGTCCACTTCGCACTCGTTGTTTACTGAATTCCAGTAATATCCGGAGGCACAAGATTGAGACACGTACTTGCCGTCAACGCATATCTGGAACTTGGAGCAATCGCTGGGATCGGCCTTCTTGGTTCCCTCGGTGCAGCCTATGCACACTCCGCAGGTATCTTCAACGCACTTATCCAGGGTCGAGTTGAAGTAGTCACCATCCGGGCAGGTCTGGATCACTACGTTTCCGTTGACGCACTCTAAGTAGCCGGCACAGTTATCCGGATTCGGCGCAATTTCCCCTTCCACACAGCCTGGAGGATTGCACTGGCCTTCGTCTACGGCACAGACTTCTAAATCCGAGTTCCAATAGGATCCGCTTGCACACGACTTGGATACAAATTCGCCGTGACAGCAGGCCAGGTACTTTGTGCAATCATCCGGATCCACTTTTGTCTCGCCATCTGTGCAGCACTCGGCACTTGACGATCCCACGAAGAGGGAAAGTATCAGGCACAGGGCAACTCCTGGTTAAAAACTCCGGATCAACAATTATCCTCTCAAATATTAACTCGCTCCTTCCTTACCATAGTGTTTAGTTCTGAATTGGGCCATCTTTGCACTCCGCATATCGAACGCTTACTGCTGATGATGATTCGCACCATATCGCCTTTTATATTTACCGGCAATTAAAATAATTGAATGTCTTTTCCTGCATCAGAACCAGAGCATGTGGCGGTGATAATGTTGAAACATCCGTGATACTATCAGCATATATTTACAGTAGTTATACAAGCAATCGATATTGTCACTATTTATAAAACCAAGAGGACCAAAAGAAATTATTCTCCACATGCAAGTTGAATGTTTCAGTTGCTAAAAGATGCTCACATATGAGAAGCGATCTCAGCAATCGTACAGTATACAGTATACTATAGTATAGTATATTAAAAATAAGAACTACTGATGCTATCTGACTATTTAAAACTCTATATATTGTGATAGCAGTGGTTGGACCAGCTACAAACTGCCTCAAGGAACAAGGGGTGTGTCTTAAATGAACGAGTAGATATGTTCGATAAGCCAATCTTTGCCAATCTCTGCCAATCTTATTGAGTGCCGACACCTGATGTTCCACATGTTCCCGCCACAAAACTGATTAAAATGATTTACGGACCCAGAGTTTCATTAATAAATGGGTCGATTAGGCCACATCCTAGTTGCTTTGATAATCAATTTCTTTATTCGGCAATCGGTCACTTAAAGAGTGCATGCCACTAGGTCTTTATAATTGCAGGTTAACAATTTTTGATCCCAGTATAAGCCATCGGGGCACTCCATCTCGACCTCACACTCACACTGGCAGACGACGTACTGGCCACAATTTGTGGTGGAATTGAAGTAGGTGCCCTCGTGTGCTCCCAAGCAACGGCCATTACTCTCGCAGGCGATTCCCGAAGGTCCTGCGTTGGGACCAGAGGGCGGGGTATACTCCCACGGGCAATCGTAGTCCTGTGGATATTCGCATTCTTCGGTATTGGGGTTGTAGACCAAGTTGTTCGGGCAATACTGCTCCACGGCACAGTTGAAGTTACACTTGTAGAACATGTTGCACTTGCCTTCCACCGGAAAGAGTTCGCCCTCCTGCTGATTTTGGCACACGGTGCTGGTGGTATTGCAGTCCACCTTGGGCACATAGTTCTCCGGATAGTCGCACTGATCCGAGGTGGCATTGTAGACGAGGTCACCGTAACATTCAACCGTCGAGGAACCAATTGCGGTACTAGTGTCCTTAATCCAATCACACACTTGGGCAGTCTCGTTGAACTTCAGACCCTCGGAACAGGGCATCGCAATGGGGCACTGGCATTGGCAGACGAAGTATCCATTCGTATCGGGGTCCTCGATCATGTGGCCATCCCTCTGACCAGCGCACCTGCCCTGACTAGAGCAGCTGGTTCCCGATGGGCCCTCGATCTCAGTGGAACCATCGGCGGTGGGAGTGCAGTCCACGTTCCACCAGTAGTCGCAATCGTCTATCTTCTTGTTGAAGTACAAGCCGGAAGGACACTGGAGTTCCTCGGCACAACCACTGTTGCATTGGATAAACCTCACGCAGATTCCGGGCATATCTATGTAGGTGCCAGTTTCCTGATTTACGCAATCCGTGCGAGAACTCTTGCAATACGTGGGCACCACACCTGGACTCGAAGGCGTGGTATTGGAGGAGTTGTTGCTATCGTCATATGTTGTTGCATCCGTCGGCTCCGTGGAATCCGAGGGATTCGTGACTGAAGTGGGCGTATCCGGATCGCAGTCCTCGGTGACGGCCGTGGTGGGTTCATCGACATCGTCGATGGGATCTTGGCACTCCTCGGCACAGCAATCGCAGGTGCACTGATCATCCACTCCGGCAAAAGCCGAGAGTCCCAAGCAATTGGCTCGCCACTGGAAGTCGCACTCCCTCAGCTCCCGATTGAAGTGGAGTCCCCGAGGGCAGCTGCCGATAATGGAAACCTCTCCCTTCAGGCAGAGCACAAATCGGGAACAGTGGGTGGCCAACGGAAGTCTCGTGCCATCCTCCTGATTCTGGCAGACATTCGTCAACTGGGCGAACACAGTGTGCAAACCTGCGCTGAGCAGCAGAACTGTCCAAAGACAGACACCTAAAATATGAATCCGAAATGAGTTGCCAGCTTTAAGTAGCCAACTCTGCACCAGCTCACCACCAAAATCGATTAGTCGCATTTTCCCGAGATCACCTGCAAAGTAGTTCGAATTTCGCGAACGACTAAGTGGCAAACCGCACCGAGTAGCACCATTTAACTGCCATGAGTGCGCCAAATCAGTAGTCAATCTTCTGATAATACCAATCACCTACCGAATCTCTCGATTAATTCGGCAATGATTTGTTTGCGCCACAACGCTATCGCAGGTGTAATTAGGTGTGCGTGTCTGTAGCTCGGCACACTGGGATTCGGGCGGCCTTATCAAGACCTGCACTTCAGTCCCTCCAACCTGAAGAGAACCCATTATTTTGGCATAGGTCTACGGATTCTCGACTACTGAATGGGTTCCGTCCCGGCGTCCGCCTAATTTATGTTTTGCCACACACTCCTAGATAAGCACATAACGTATACCTAATCACTCGATTCGCTTTATTGACACTTGAAATTAAATGACGTTTACTGTCGCTCAAAATGAAGTGCCAGATACATAGAACAACCGCTAAGATGGACTTTGAGATACTTTGTATTTTAGTTATGCGTTTTTATTACAATCTTTTAAGATTACTTTCATGACAGACTAAATTGTATAATAGGAAAATGTATTTAAGCGGAGAATTTTGTATTGATAACATTTTCGGTATAGACATTATCTTAATTTGATCAAGTTAAATTGAATTTAACAAATGAGAAGTTCACCGTCAATTGTTAGGAGCTGCTATAACCGCTATCGAATACACTTATTCAATTCCTGGAAACGGATGCAATCACAGCGGTTCAAGTACGAGTATTTCGATAACAAAATCATTGAGAACTCAAAATAGCAGTCTACTTGTTCTACTCGTTTCACCGGGAGATGCGATTTTAGCTTGGATGCCAATTTTAATGACGGAAATTACATTTCCCTGTCATTTCTCTCGGGGGGGTCTTTTGGGGCATGGAAGTGTATTTGTCACAGAAACGCAATCGGTTCATGACAAGTACTGTTATGGGCTTAGAAGAACCGGAGACGATCGGAGGCGCATCGCAGAAGAAGATTGCGGTGAGAGGCTTCGGCTTCCTGCTCTCGACGACTCTGCGCAGATGAAATTGAAGACAATGCAATTCTAATTATTCAAACGCTAGAGAAGTACGCTTGAATTAAATTACCAAACTTGGGCGAGGCCCAAATGGAAGAAAGGAGAGCAAAAGTGCTCTGAGGTCTGAACTCTGAAGTCTAGAGCCTATTGGCACTTGAGTTGGAAAGGCTTAGACTCTTTGGTGTCCATTACACTGGAGATGTTGTCCGTCTGAGGCCATATGGGACAACAAAAGACGGGCCAGCGGAAATATGAGTGGATCTGCCATTGCACCCATACAGTCTCTATTATAAAAATCTTCTCAGGTGTAACAGGTTTCTCAGATTTAAACAGAGGTCGCGCCTGTGTTATACACAGTCATCAGAGACACTCGACTCGACTCGAATCGAATCAACTCGCCTCGCAAGCGATCGTTAGTACGGCTTTCAGTCGGTTTCATCAGTCCAAAGGGTGCAGGATCGGAATCAGGAGCTACCTTCTTGCCCTACCACTTCGAATCGAAGAACTGAGATCGATTGGTGCATAGATATCAAGACAACCCACTCAATTCAACTCTAGCACCATTCGAAATCAGTGCTTTTGATAAGAAACAATCAGCGAAGTGTCAAATCGAAGCGAACTTCACATGTGCTGTTAAATAACTCAAATCGGAACACTCTAAATACGAATTTTAAACGAATTTATTACAAAAAAAATATACTCAAATAAACATGCAATGAGTGCCAAGTTGTAACCGCGCTGCCGAAAGAAGCCAACCAAGTGCAAGCCGCCTCGTTGACCGGGTCTTCAGTCACCGATCAGAATGAGTAAACTACAATTGCTGTGTCATCAATGGGAATAGATTCCTTATCGCTGCCTTGGCGAAAAAGTGTGACATGACTTCTTAGTTGACACCAAGTTTTTATTGATTGTGAGAAAGGCACCTATTGCAGAACTAAGAATTTATTATATGCGGAGGCACTCGTTTCGTGTTCTCACCCAAACTGTGGACTTTTCCGTTCTGGAAGTACATCAAGTAGATCGAGTTTATTACGTTCCCCAAGAACAGACTCGTACATCGACAAGTTAACAAACTCATAGATATGATACAGATAGGGCAATAAATAAATATTTTATTAAAATGCGTAAACGATATAAAAGTATGTTTACACAATGTGAAACACTTTCTGACCACCGCAACTTTCCTAGTCCTTCAGCATTCATTGCCCCACAACATATTTATATTTATAGAATATATCTACATTATAGATAGTAAAGTAATTTAACATTAATAGCATTCTTATCTCAACAGACAGCTATAAATATTCGCCACCTGTTTGGAGCGTAATAATACTCTTCTAAGCGAAAATATTACCAACATCTGACCTTGACTTCGCATATCGACTTGCAGCATACTCTTGTTTTTTAATACAGAAAAAAAAATCAGTGAAACAGATAATTAGCAGAAATCACCAATTATATGCAGTTATTAAATATATATTTTTTTGTTCAAGGAAAAGAGCATTCCTTTTTGCAGTATATCGGCTAAATTTCAAAACTTTAATTAACAATCCATGTTGCTTCACACGATTATTGTTTAAGTGGAGGTATATAAAAACAAAATATAATAAAGGAATACGTAATATAAAAAACAATTAATTATTAAAAGCAATCAATTTTAACAATCATAATGTGAGACCTGTTACTATTACTTCCAACAGTGTCTTTAAATTTATCTCCAAAACACCTTTGCTTTAAAGAAATTATTTTATTAATTACAATTAAAGCAGACGTAAACTTATGGGAGGTAGTGTGTGCTAGACCGTCACTAAAAATTTAATTGAAAACCCAGTGATCTCTGTCTGTGACAAGAGCCAAATCTAATCTTAGTTTGCTGTAGTAAATTAAAGTCATCCGAATGGGAAAATCTTGTATTTGCGGCTATAAAAGACACAGCTGACTCTTGCCAATTGTTAGTTGAATTTATCTAAGTAAAAGCGAAGGGGGAGGTATTTTAAAATGCGAGGTAGTGACCAGGCGGTAAGAACACAAAAACGTGAATCTAATTTGTATGAAATATTACAGGACTCTCTAGCACTTTGGTCCTGCAAGCCATCTTGCTGGCCGCGATGGTTCATCTGAGCACCCAAACGCGTTACTTAAACGCCACCGACGATATCTGTCGCCTGTTCAAGGATGGCACCGAACTCCTGAAGCCCGGCACCTGCAGCGAGTCGATAATTTGCAAAAACTTTGAATCAACACCGGGCCAAACCTGTACGGGTTCCAAGTCGTATTACAGTGGCTCCAGTGGTAAGTGCACAGCATCCGCGGATACTTACTGCGACACAAGCAAAATATGCAAAGGATCTGGAACGGGCTACATTGGAGATAGCATACACTGTGCGAATTGGTACTACTGTGATGCAGATGCGTTGTTGGGCAAGGGAACATGCACCCAGGGCATGTACTTCGATCAGGTGGACAAGAGGTGCGTCTATCCGAAAGACACAGAGTGTGCGGCCAAATACGAGTTCTGCGACATTGTGCCCACAAACACACCCTTCCGCGATGAGGCCAACTGCCACATGTACTTTACCTGCAGCAGTAAGAAGGTCCTGGTAACGAATACATGCGAAAATGGCCTGTATTACAATGTGGCCACCGGAACTTGTGTGCAGAAGAAGGACGTTATCTGCGAGAACCATCCGCTGCCGGAGGAAGTGTGTGGCAACAAGAAACTG
Organism: Drosophila yakuba; assembly: GCF_016746365.2. NCBI lineage: Eukaryota > Metazoa > Arthropoda > Insecta > Diptera > Drosophilidae > Drosophila > Drosophila yakuba. Next base: position 12,069,872 of record NC_052529.2, on the reverse strand, counting down.
GCGGTGCGCAACAAATTCGTTTCGGATATGGCCACATGTCGCGGCTACTACTTCTGCCGGGATCTGGGCTCCGGAATACCCGATCCCGATCCCATATTCCAGCAGTGCGACGAGAACAACTTCTTCAATGTGGAACGGCAGGCGTGCATGCCGCGCGAGAGCCAAAAGTGCGACTATGATAGATGCGATGGCCGCGAGGATGGCTTCGAAGTGGCTGAAATCGATGGATGCCACGACTACATCGAGTGTGTCGATGGCCGGGAAACAACTCCTTTTAGCTGTGCGGATAAGTATTTCGATGTTGGCAAACAGAGCTGCACCGAAACTAAATTTACTTACGGAGCCTGTTCCTCTTAGCTGCATTTCATTTGCCAGCCGTTCGTAAAGTGTTCATTAAATTTGCAAATATAATTTCAGTAATTAAACAGGAGTTTTTAGCGCAATTAGTTGTATTAAGACATATATATGTACATATGCCAAACATTTTGTACAATTTTTTACATACACCTTAGGATGCCAATGGCTATCCCATTGATTCCTAAATGGCCTTGTAGTCCAGACGCGACTCCAGCTTCTTGTTGTCCGCTACTTTGCGAACGGCCTTCATGAAATCCTCTTGAATGACGTACTCCCTGTCGCCGCGTAGGGCAAAAAGTCCGGCTTCCGTGCAAATGTTCCGCAGATCGGCACCATTGAACATGTCGGAGAGCTTAACCACCGCCTCATAGTCAATTTCGCCGCGTTTGGCCAATGGACCGGCGTGAATCTTGAGGATGTCCATGCGCGCCACTTCGTTGGGCAGCGGAATTTCCAGTTTGCGATCAAGTCGCCCAGGACGCAGCAGAGCAGGATCCAGAGTATCCGGCCGATTGGTGGCCATTATCATTTTCACCTGGCCCAGGGCATCGAATCCATCCATCTGGTTAAGCAATTCCATCAGTGTGCGCTGGATCTCTCGGTCGGCGGAAGTGCCCTCCGAGAAGCGACGTCCTCCGATTGCGTCAATCTCGTCCATGAAAATAATACACGGCTGGTGGTCACGGGCGTAGGCAAACATCTCCCGGATCAGGCGGGCACTCTCGCCAATGTACTTGTCCACAATTGCAGAGGAAACGACCTTTGGGTTTTTAGGTTTTTAGAAATACATACAAATCACTTATGTACATACTTACCTTCAGGAAGTTGGCGTCCATCTGGGAGGCGATGGCGCGGGCCAGGAGAGTTTTTCCGGTGCCAGGTGGTCCGTAGAGCAGGCATCCCTTAGGCGGATTGATGCCGACGCGTAGGAATATGTCTGGATTTAGTAGCGGCAGTTCAATGACCTCGCGAAGCTCACGGATTTGCTGACCAAGTCCACCGATCTCAGCGTAGTTTACATTACCAGGATCCTCATGGGTCATGTTGTACACGAGGGGATCCACCTCCCTCGGCAAGTAGCGCATAATGGTTAAAGTGGTCACATCCAGAGCAACCCGAGTGCCGGCCTTCAGCTTCTCCTTGTTTATCTGTCGGCGACACCCGACCACATAGCGCGGTCCATTCGAGGCCTTCACGATGAAGTTGTCCGGGGTCAGCTGCTTCAGAATTTCACCGAGCATCTGACCCACACTCTGGAGCGCCTTCAGATCCTCCTCGGACTTCTCGTACTGGGCATTCACGACCTTGTGCTTGTCCCGCAAAGCCTTCAATTTGGACTCGATCTCGCGGTGCTCGAGGAGCTTGGTGCGGTAATTGGTCAGCGCCTTCAGGCGCTCCTCGACCTCCGGGGGATTTGCCTGTGCAGCTGCCATTCTGAAATTCGATTTGTCATCAACTCGCCCGAACGACTTCAAAATTGTGCCCACTCACTTAACGATTTGGACGTCTGTCAAATTAGAACCTGAATAATAGGAGCACTGCGATGAACCGGTTCATAAGAAAGCTAACTTCACTTTAGAAGGTCTATGAAAGCTACAGTGGAACGTGAGAGAAAGAACATTAGCTTAACAGATCGATCAATTGTACTGAAACGGGTAAGGGATATACTACTTATAATTAATTATTTGTAGTTCCCGTTTTAGATGCCTGTAAAATGCCTGGTGGTATCCACCATGATTTGGACATTAAAATTATATTCTTATGACTTTATTACAAAAAATAAGTTAAGGTGGCCTAAATACTTAAATTATAGAGTATTGTGACTACTCATTGTTATCTCTTTAAAGCATTTATCTAAAGATTAAAAGCTTTTAAAGCTTTTTGCGACAAGCAGATGGCGCCACTTTGTGCAAAAAAATAAAACCAATTCCCAAAAATACCGAATTAGTTAAAAAATATTAAAATATAGTTTTGATTTTATTTAATAATTATTATTATATAATATTTATTGCTTTTAAAGATTTTCTCAGGTTAGAATTCATTATTTTAGCTTATCTTGGCTTAAAATCGACAGCAATTTCAATCTTGACACTGACTTTCACCTATTACAAGGATATTAAGATATTGATAGCTTCATTTTGTGTCCTCCAACAAATATCACCATTTGTACAGAGCCAGTCATTTGGACTTTAGCAGTTCCAGTTCCCTGCCACGTGAATTCCATCGAATGCGTCGGAAGGTGCTGGCCAGGAACCAAATGTCAGCACGGACACGCCTCGCCTTGCAGCGCCAATTGCTGCCAAGTATTTTGTTTCTGGTTTTGGGGCTTTAGAGCTGCATTACTTTTTCATTCCTTTCGGGCCATTTGTTCATGTAAAAATAATTACGTTTTGTCTTCAGAAAATTTCGAATCAACAATAAATTGTATACCGAAATTACTTATTTAAGTTTGTGTTTTCGTGATTTTAGGCATAACCCCTTTACTTGCCAAGTTAAGAAGATACAAAAAAGCATCATGTTTAAGAAAGGGGTATGTTTAACAGTTGGAAACCGAATCGCCGCCAGACAGCAACTGGCCAAAAAGTATCTCGTGCGGAGGAAGGAACCACCAACTACAGAAATATGAAGTTTTCTGAAAACGAAACCGAATTTTCCATTCAATAAAGTTCGGTGGCTTTGTGGGCTCGATGTTTGTTGCGTGCCGCAACTCGTGGCGCAGATGTTCCCAACCATTCAGCCAAAGTTTGTTATTTGGTCAAAGAAGGAGGTCCTGTTCGAATTCGACTCACTTACTACAGTGTCCTCAAAATCGAAATAAAACGCAGACCTCAAACAGAATGGCTTGTTGCAACTTTCACTTGTTTTCGATCTTGACTTCTGACATCCTTGGTGGCAGGGTCTTGCAGTCGAGGACGTGGGCGTGGCTGGCCAACATGTTCTTGGAAAATTATGGCTTGACTTCGGCATTGTTGAGCCCTTTAAAGTCTAACTTTTGGTTGCCTTTTTAATATCAACCTTTAAATGGAGAAGCAAAGTTTTATAAATGTTTAGAAATTCATGAATCAACTGGGAGACAGCAAAATTCCCACGAAAATTGGCAGTTAGCCATTGATTCTAAATCACAATCACATTTTTGATAAGGGGTACCATCATCATTTTACTGCTATCGCAAAAAATCGGTAAAAAAATTGTTGTAAAAAATCGTATATTTTCAATAGGCGTTTTTGCCATAACTTGGACAAAAATGGCCGCACAGCTAAAATAAATACTGTTTTGTGCTGTTAATAAACATAGCTAACAATGTCTATCTCTTCTTTTTCGGTTTTCGAAAAAAACAATTTTTTGAAAAATTTTTGCATTTTCGATAAGTTCATCATGAAAATTTGCGAAAAATGGCAAAAAATTAGCATTTTAATGTATGTACATGGATCGATAGGGAATTTTGTTACGAATTTAACGAGGTATGGTATTCCACTTTTGGACAACTATTTTCACTGCTATCGACAAACAACCAAATATTTTTTATCAAAAATCGAAAAAAAAAAAAATGTAAATCGTATAATTTCAATCCGCGTTTTCGCCATAACGTTTAATTACTAGCTATTTTCTGTACTTACAGGATAGATAGTATTGGCGCAATGAAACGTTTGCTTTGCCATAGAAGAATATAATTTATTATTAGAGAGCCAATGTAAGCGGAAATAAAAAAAAATTTTTAATTAAAAAATGATACACATATATGTATAATAATTTGGATCCACACAATTATACCTTCTTGTTTCTAAGAACGTCGCATCGATCCGCTTTTTGTTAATCGTGTGAGTCCTCATATGTGAAATATGATTTGCATATGGATGCCGGATGTGCTAATGCAAATTTTTGACCCAGCTTGAATTTCATTAACACGATTCGTCGGGATTCAGCGGTGCACACACCTACTTCCCCTCCATGTTCCGCTACCCCTGCTCCGGCACTCCCTCCGCTCATCCGATGCTTGATGGCCATACATCAGGATGAAGGATGAGCACTCCAAAGGATGTGTGTGCCATGAGCAAGTACTTACATATGTACCCAGGTACAGGTGTGCAGAAATGTGGCCGTGCATTGTAACGTTAACCGGTGACGCTGTCAAGTTGCAAGAAATGGTCACACTGCAAAAAACGTAAGTTTCATTTTTGAAAATAATGTGAATACATATACACCCATGTTTCTTATCTGTTCGCTCATCTGGATAGGATCAAAAATATTTAAAATTGAAATTAAAGATTGGATTTTAGATATTAGGTTTTTTGTGTTACAGCATATTTTCCCGAGTGCTGGCTTGAGGGTCGGGGAGTATTTTGAGTTGAGGCTAACAAAAATGGCTATGCGTCGTCGTCTTGCTGACTGCGAAATTGCTTTGGATGCCAAATGAATGCACTTGCATATTTCATTGCCGCCCCGTCACCTGCGGTATCACCTTTGGGCCAACTTTTGGCTCCAAGTTGGGAAAACGCCATCATAAAACAAAAGATGTTGGCTTTTTGGCCCGGCACATTCGTCACTTTGAATATCATATATGTAGAATGGGAAGGATATAGGCTGTTGAGCTTATAGAAAATAGAAAATCAATGTTTTTTAATAAATGTTAAAGGAGTTCATCACGTTACAACCCTAAAATTCTTTATTTTTCAAATGTTAAATCAATTTTCAGCACTTAATATGCACTGATTTAAATTTGATAATTATAATGCTTAATTATATTGAATAAACATTATAATAAAATACGACTTCGTTAACATTGAGTTAACATTACATACTGGTAACATGGCGACCCACTGCCTTAGTTTTTTGTTGGGCCAGGTCACTTACGATCCACAGCATCCACTTAATACGTTTGGCACTCGTTGCGGAAACTGTTGCTGCTGTTAGCAGTGCCGTTATAAAGTAACGGTACCGCAGCGCTATGAAGCCAGTGTGTTGGCAGCGCCCCGTAGCAACGGTAATTGAATTGAACCGGGTAGTGTTAGCGGTTTTATCTAACGGAAAATGTGACGGAATATTGGCGGGATTGTCGTGTTATAATTTATTTGTTTTAGTTAACACCGTGATATCGGAAAAGCGTAACATTAACATTGTTAGCAGTGAAAGAGTAAAAATAGGTAGAGCTTCTATCCCTACTATCTTATTATTTACATTCTGATACCCTTTTATAATATAATTTTTTATGCTACTTTTATTACTTGATAGCAAAACACACATTTATGTTTTTAAAATGAAACTTTAATTATTAAATATTTATATAAATTTTTTCATGATTTTGTCCATTCCTTATAAGCTTACATATATCCTGTAATATTTTCCTGATTGAATAATGTATTAGCCTAACAAAAAGGTGTTTATTTTTCAGAAATATGTAAATTAAAATTAATAAGTCCCGAAAAAGTGCCGATGCTGTAACTTACATAAAAGTGTTATCCGTGTCATTGCTCTACTAAAATTCTAAAAAGAAATATCCAATCCATGAGTGACTAAGGGCAGCCATGTCTTCCGGGGAGTGGGACCTACGTGCCCTGAAGGCGCTCGAGGAGGAGGAGCAGCGCGAGTTCCTGGCCCTCAGCCAGCGGAACCTCTTCGATCCGCTGCCGAATCCCACAGCGGATGTGCCCAGTGCAAAGCCTCCACTGACCTATGCCCAGCTGCATCCTCACCTGCTGAAGCTGCCCACGATTGACGAGTGCCAGTTGATGGCCGTTAAGCAGCAGAGATCGGCAGCCCTGCGATTCAGTCGTGCCCTCTCCCTGTCCGCCCACTCGCTCACCTCCCGAACCGGAAGCGGTACGGGCGGCGGAAGCGGAAGTGGATTGGGCTTTGGCCGTAAATTGAAAGCCCGCTTGGTGGGCGCCAAGTCGAGTGGCTCACTGTCGCCCAGTCGCCACTCGCACAGCTACAGTGTTTCCCCGGTATATACGCCACCGCCGATGCGAAGATGTGCCACCTTGCATCACACTCAACCGGTGCGAAAGGTCTTCAAAAATCTGCAACAGCTGCAGGAGCGGAAACGCCAGGCGACTGGAAGTCACTTGCAGAGGATCGCTGGCACCGGAAAGACGTACTGGAAGTACGGAGCCAACTCAACGGCTGCCTCTATAGTGGGCCAACGTGCCCGCCAAAACCAGCAGATCGAGGTGGAGGAGTCGAACGGTTCGGATGAGGTGAACTCGGAGCCGCAGGAAATCTCCGAGGCGGAAACGGGCTCCTGCAGTGTGCCGCTCCCGTCGAAGGACACCAATGAAATACTCCGCCTGATGCTCAGTGCGGCCAGTTCGGCGGTGACTGTGACGCCAGCGGCGGCGGCCATTGGCAATGGTAACGGAGTGGCCGGAGCAACTGGTGGCGCCCCGCCGCCAATGCGACGCTATCAGAATGCCAGCGATGTTGAGGAGGACGAAACTGTTGCGTACGGAGCTTTCCACCAGGCGGCCAAAAGCTTCGAGAGCGGCGCTCTCCTGCGAGTCCTGCGAGTCGGCAGCTTAACAGCCCAAGAGAGCGACGACGGTAAAGTTAATGCCATGAGCCCCAGTCCACAGGACAGTCCCGCCAGGGAAACACAATCCACAGCGTTGGGTGGCGGTGGGCCGGGTGGCAGGCGGATGTTCAAGTCCAGCTCATTGGATTGGCCCGGGGAAGCGCAACAACATCAGCAACATCTATCCCCGCAGCAACATCGCGCTGCAAACCATGTGGAGTTGGTGGAGCAGCAGGGCAAGGACATTCGCTTTCGGCAGCGGGATCACTGGGATCTCGAGCACGCACACTTCCATCACGAGGCACTTGGACACCTACCGGCCAGCGCCACCGTCATCGATGACGAGCTGGAGCAGCATATCAAACACTGCTCCTGCTCCTGCAACCACATGGGCTACGGCAACTCAATGGACTATCAGGTGGGTTCAAACTTTGTTTAAACAAAAGTAAATAGAAGTAATAGTGTTAGAAATATTCAAAAACTTTAAAAATATATTTTTACAAAAACGAAAACATTCCTATCCCTTTTTGGTTATCCGACTATTAATGCAAACCATTTCGTTTGAATTCACTCAAGGAAAACATTCAAAGCTTATCAGCAAAATGTGAAATAAGACTTATGTGATTAAGCAGTTTCAACATCCCAAGCTTATATTGTGTAATTGCATATACCGCCAGTATAAGTAGACAAATGTCTTTAGTTCAAGAAGTTTGAGATATTTTGCAATTTAGTGGAATGCTAATTGTTTGCTGTTTACCCATTCAATCCGAAACAGCGCCAAATTCCCGCCGTGCACATCCTTTTTCTAAATGATGGCGCCGTGTAATTTTAATTGCAGCAACTATATCCGCAGTGCGGGTGTCCGGCAATTCAGGTGAATGGCGGCACATTCAGTGGCCTCCACTTTCCATCCATTCCATTCTCTAATGCACTCCGTTGGAGATTCCAGCACACGGGCATTACCCAAAACTCATTATCAGCGCGGCCTTTTGTGGGCATTCCGGGTTCACGGCTGGATTGGTCCTGGCAGATTGCCGCCTGGAGATCGACCCGGGGGCACTGACTCTGTCGCTGCCAAGTGCTCCATTGTCTGGCTGCGAGTGGCCCGCAGGATGGGTGCAACTTTTAAACTAAATTGAATACCCCTTTGAGTCCGACAATGAGCAGGATGCCCGTTTTTGCCAGGATTAAGCGCACAGATGCGTTCCTCGTCCCCTCCTCACATCGTTATTATTGTCTGTAATTGTTAAGACGATTTTAGGTTTAATAGCTGCCATTCCAAATGGAGCTGGCGTTGGAGTCTGTTGGCTGACCCTACGCACAAACTTAAGACTTTATCCTTTGTTTTACCACAAGGATGCAGTGGCGCACTCTATGTGGCCCAAAGGGCTGTGAGACTTTTATTGTGCAACACTCAGGCACAAACTGCCTGGGTGAGGGAAACTTAAGGCATGACAGGAGTCTTCACACAATAATTAAATTCTAGCCAAAAAATGTAGATTACACATCTTAAAGCAATCTAAAACCATTGTATGTGCATAGCCTGAAATACAGGATTAACTTGTAGATGATTGCATGATAATGAGATCCTGAGAAAAATAATTATAGCCAGTTATATAGTTTGATTACGACTTTATAGGAGATTGTTTACAGCGTACAGATAGTTCTACAATAAGTGCGATTGCGATTGGGAGTGCTTTACTAATAGCGTTACTAACATAGGGCGTTTATTTCTAACTCGGTCGAACATCCAGGGGCTCATGCGTCTAAAGGCTGTGGGGTTATCCGTGATCCAATGATTCAATGATCGGATGATCCGATGATCCAATGATCGATCACTGCAGCGTGCTCTGTGGCGGAGTGAGCGGGGTCCAGGTGTCGGCAGCCACGGCCGGAGCTCCATTCACCACGGCGGTGGGCACCGATACCACCGCAGCTCCGCCGGCAACGGTGCCCCGTTCGCCGGCATGCTCCAGGGATGAGGACTCTATCTTGATGTCGTGTGAGCTTTTCAGGGTGGAACTGGCGCACTCCAGGGTTATCACCGAGCCCTGCTCATCGCTCGGCTTGTACATGGCAGCCTGGGGGTCGTCCAGTGTCTTTGAAACATCAACGGGCTCCAACGGATGAGTGGCATAGCTGGAAGGCGGGTGGCGGGAAATCATTGATAGCTACGTTAGCGGTAAGTGCGCACAGTTCCCCACCGATTCAACCTACCCGATCTCCAAAGGAATGTACTCCGGCTGATAGTATGCGGCGGCAGCGTTCTGGTACAGTCCGTACTCCGCCCCGGATCCGTTGTGCCAACCACTGGCGGGATAGCTCAGCGCTGTGGGCGCATTCAGAACCGCATTCGTGTACAGCTGGTGGGTGGGCGAGGTGGGCGTGGGATGGTACACCTGGTGGGCAGCTGCTCCATATGCCGCTTGCGGCGATCCCGTTGCTCCGGCCCCGCCCCCAACGCCCACTCCGGTGCCATAGATGTCCGTTTGGGCCATGTTGTACTGATGACTGTGCGGCGTCAGGTGGTGAATGGTGTAGCTGGGCGAGGAGGTCGTGTAGCTCGGGGATCCGTTCGTCGGCGACGGAGAGTTGTGAGAGGCTAGAAAATCGAATTAGGTATTGCTTTATCAGTGACATTGAAAATAACAATATACAACATATATGTATGCTATGCTATTAATATCTTCATTGTATAAAGTGGAGTAAGCATGTGCTAACTGGACACTATTGTCAAGCGGATGACTCTGCTACTCTATAAATATTTGAAGATATTTTTTAGACAGAAAACTGTCACGGTTCCCTGATTATTTCAGAAACAAGAAGCCCGAAACTTTTAATAGGCGAAAACATTAAAAACAGCACTAGGTACTTTTTTAATTACATTTCCGTTTCGAAAGTTTAAAGGTCACGTTTCGGGAATTTTTGCAAAGATGTTCGTATAAGCAGCAGCATTGGTTGCCTGCCATCCACAGAGTACTCACAGATGTTGCGGCCACTGCACACGTTCATGGGCATGGGTCCCGGCACACTGGTGGCGTTCCAGTAATTGCCATTGCTCTGCCAGCTGCTGGGATACGAGAACACGGACGCCGTGGGACTGGCCTCGACCGGCATGAAGCCGGATTGGGCGTAGGAACTGCTGAAGCAACCCGTACTCGGCGCAGATCCAATTCCGCCGGCGCTGGAGCTGCTCACACTGGTGCTCACGGAGCCGGTGGACGTGGAGTGCAGGCTGGTGGGCGTCTGCGGAGCGGAGGGCGGCTGCGGTGATGTGGACGAGGCATTGCCGGCACTGCCATTGGATCCGGATCCGGAAACGACCCTGGGTCGAGTGTACGGTGTGGTGCGAGTGGGTGCGGCACTGCGTGCGGATAGGGATCTGCCGTACCGATCGCAACTGGCGCCCGTAGCGGCGCCCACTGCTCCGGCTGAGGAAACGCTGGGACAGGAGGACACCAGGCCATGACTCTGGGCGATGGACAATGGAGGAGCGGCCACGGCGGCCGCCGCAGCCGTATAATGTGTGGGCGGTGGAATGAGCCAGCCGTAGTGGGTGTCGTGTGGATACAGCGTATCCGGTCGCTCTTTGGCATCCAGAAAGGCCTTGGCGAATGGATTATACTTGATCTTCAGCGAGGTGACCTCCTCGTTCTGATACGCCGTCACTGCGATAAACTGCGTTTCCGGAAACGGATAGGTGACCACGTGACGCTGCTCGGAACCCACGCGCACCAGATGCACACGTGGTTCGTACTTGTGCAGCGAGTTCAGCATTATCTGTAAGATAATTGTGTTTAATTGTTACGGCTGCTCTGATGGTCAGGGTGTTATAGGCTCTGCCCACCTGTCCATTGCCATTGGTCTTGTTGGTCAGCTTCACTTTGGCAAACGAGATGGGCTCCTTCATCCAGTGGGCGCCAAAATTGGGCGACTCGGGGTGCACGTAGATGGGGTTTGACGGGGGGACCTCTGCTTTGCCACCCGGAACCTAAATTATAGGAATAGATAGAAAAAAATACAAATTACAATATGAAAGTAAGCCTTTTAGTAAGAAAGTAAGACATTAGGTGTATTGAAATGATCTTATTAACAAAACTGGATCATAAGTTTTGTGTTGGTCCGATCATGGAGTAGACTTACCCATTCACCGTTGACATACTTCCAGCGATGTGAGTCGATCTGCACGAACTCCAGGAGCACAGTGTACATGGCGGCGGGATCCAGACCCGAGGCACTGATCTTCACCACGGGAAACATGCGCCTGTTTGCGACAACGGAGATGGCAATTAGCAATTGGAACAGTTATATAACAGTGGCCTTTGCATTCTGAGTAGTGGACAAACAGCGAGCGCCAATGGTTTACCTTTGGCCTTAGCCCCGAACCCATACCGAAAATCCCCACGAATTGGAACTCCAACATGGAGATGGAACCGGTGGAGTGGCAGAGTGGCGGAGACGGTACGGATTGCGTTGCGGGCAAATATTGGAACGCTCAGGCGGGCTCTGTTCCACAACAATTAGTACAAGATGGCGGCTGTTGCCGGGCCACGCTAATTAGCACCTGACCAGGCCAGCAGACCCGACTACCCAACAACCCAACAACCCAACAACCCGACTCTCGCCCCGGTTCCAAGTTCTAAACGCGCGTTTCGCACACACTCACACATCCACACGCTCGTACAAATGCCCGTAAATTGGTAAATATTTTTAGTTATTTCAACAAATGCTGGCATGTAAATAAACAGACGAATGGATGTTTCCTTACACTCGCAAAAAGTTCAGGCAACTTAATAGGACTTAATACTTATAAGAGCCGTGTGACTCAATTGATAACTATGATATTTGAGACCTTGGAGTTACAAAACCATTTCATAAATGGTTTTTGATCAGCCTGTGTGAACATAAATTTGTTCTTCAAGAATGATTATCAGTAGATTAACTTCGTATATGAATTATCTGCTTTTCGTACTACAAACTACCCATTTTCTTCGAGTGTATCGACTGTAGCCTGAGCTGGAGAAACGTTAACGCTTCATTATGACTTGCAAATGGCGAGCAGTGAGATGAAAACCGTGGAAAAGCGATGCATCACAAAAAACAAAAGCGCAAAACCTCATTGCCAATTTGCATAGGAAAACAAAATGCGCCGCCGTCGCCATTTAACACATTCGAATTTCGAACAGCCCTCACAAAAACAAAAAAAAAGCAATCCAATCAATTTGACTCACTCACCTGCCGTTTTTGGTGACGATCATCTCGTTGGTGAGATTCTGGAAACGCAGCCAGAGCTCCCGATCGTCCAGTGAGATGCGCAGATTGCAATCCAGTTCATTGGGACTGCCTGCTCCGCCGACCACGCGATGCCCTCCATTTCCGGATACACTGGCTCCGCCCCCGCTCGCCGCTGCCACGCCCCCCAGCCCGTGACCATGCCCGTGTCCATTGTGGGTCACATGCTGTGGCGAACCACTGCCTCCTTGGCCACCATTGCCTCCTGCGCCCGAAACATTGCCACTGAGTCCGGTTGTTGGATCCACGGCGGACAGGATGTGCGATGTGGTCATGTCAGCTGCAAGGCACAAACGGAATATTTAATCAATTGATTAAATTATTTAAAATTGTTTTTATTTTATTTATTTAAAAATAAAGGTTGTCAATGAGTTTTAAAATATTTGAATGCTATAGGAAACAGTCGAAATATTCTTATGACACACTCTCTTTACACAAATCTTTTTCTAAACTAAACTCAAATTTTAAAACTCTGCCACACTTTTTATATAAAACGACGATTGGCCAAACATACATATCATATTACATATCATCTCAATTTTATATTCCCAATATTTATATTTTGATAACAAATATGATTTTGAACCAGTGAGCAATGTGGAGGCACCACATGAAAGTATATTCGTTGAGTCAATCGTTTGCCGGGGAATCCAGAAGTGAAAACATGGTCATCTCTCGGCGTCTCGAGACGCAACCGTGTCCGTGGTCAGTGTGGATGCATATGGGCATTACATCAAAGCAATCTCAACCGGCTGGCCGACGAAGTGTCGGCTTTATGCGTTTACAGCACTGTCCCAGGAGCATTAGAAGAATGCTCGTCGAGCTCTCTTGTCGGCTTTTAATTATATTGCACACTTTAGCCATGCCTGGGATTTTGTCTGCGACTGGGTCTGGCTGGAATTCGGAATTGGGATTGGGATTGGGAACTGGTAGTGGGACTGGGACTGGGACTGGGATTGAGTTGGCCAAGATGCTGGCTGGCCATAAACAACGGGCACCCTTTTTATTTATGGCCGCGGCAACAAACACCTCTGTTTTGCGTCGGGGTCGGACCAGGGTCATTTGTACTCCGAATCGGATGCCTACCAAAGAAATGCCCTCAGATGTGCCGGTGGTGTTTCGGTTCCGGCTGATGTCTAAATTGTGAGTCCCAGTCCCTGTCCCACCACCGAAAGTGTTTCTCGCAATGTTTTGTAATCATAAATTTACAAATTGTATTAATTGTTTTGTTTGTTTTTATTGGGCCACGAAATTGGAGGCCAAGTGCCGCCGTCTAGGATTCTTTTATGGGGCAACCAACTCAAAAATGTTCCCCAAAAACTGATTGTTCTTGCTTCACGGATCCAAATTTGATTTATTGAAATTTTCTTTGCCCATGCTTCATCATAAAATGGCAAATGGCCGCATGCGGTTTGATGTCTTTCGTATTTGTCAACCATTTAATTTGATGGTGTGAAGCGAACAGGTTTTCCATCGGGTTCTAGGTGAGACCCACATGTAATCAACTCCACCATCAATCAGCGGATGCATATGTGTTCTCCAAAGGCTGTTAAATTATAAAGTAAGGAGAGCAAATCAATCAAAGCGCTGTTTTGGGGGCATTTGTCATGGCTTTGACAAGGAATCATTTAACTGGTTGCTAAATCAGTGCTCTTCAGATGCTTTTATCATTAATTTCTTGTTCATGATTTTAAATCAAATATGTAAGTACTGCTGCTACCTATCTGATTTTAACTTCTGCAATGGATACCAACTTTGATAGATGACATAAAATACTAGTCAGTAAACCAGTGACAACTCATTGCCCGAGTATCCGCACTCTTTCAACCGCAAGCTGCACCCAATTAAAAGTTTCAATTCGAATTCAATCGGTTGAATTTCAAAGTTTAACCACTTTGGGTCGACAGTCGAAAGTTATATTCAGTTTATGGATTTCCAAAGGTTTCCGCATTTCCCAGCTCGTGTTCGCTCCGCATTATCCTAATTTTCACGCGATTCTTGGCGGGTTTGTCTCATGTGCCCAATAGACGACATCGACGACATCATAAAAATTCACTCTTCATGACGTCGCCCCCTCCTCATGGTTCCCCTTTTGGTACCCCTCACGGTTCCCCACATGGCTCCCCCTTTGGTTCCCCTCATGGTTCCCCACATGGCTCCCCAGTTGGTTCCCCCAGTGGCTCATCTCATGGCCGTGTTTGTGTTCCACATCGATCCGCACCACCACCACCAGCAGCACCACGATTTTAAGACGCGGTGTCCCAGCTCCATCTCCATCACTAAGCTTAATGAAAAGCTGTTTTTGTGTGTTGTCTCCTCATCGGAGGAAGCGTGTGTGACTGTTTGCCCATGTGTACATATATACATACATATATATGGAATATACTTTGACTTTTGATGGCAGCCATGACGGGTTTGGGTTTGGGTTTCGGATTGGGGTTTGCATTGGACTCTTTCCCCATCCCAGGCCAGCCGCTTTGTTGTTGGCTCTGTTGATTTTTGAATCATTTCGTGACTTTGATATTTACTCACACGCTTTGAGGGTTTTTTTCCTATTTTTTTATTTTTTTTTTTGTATGAAATATGCGCGCTATTCAAAATCGAAGCGAACCTTTGGTAATGTGGCGCTTTCGTACTCAAAGTACAGGTACACACAGTAATGGCCGATGAAAACACATTCGGCGAATCTTAGATACATTTCAGTTATTTCAGCTTTAAGTTTAGGCGAAGGGAGTGCCAGCAAGTAAAATGTAAATATGACTGACTATGCCGGGTTTTAAACCACTTTGAAGTCACTAAAAAATCATGGGAAATTAGCTGTATACATGCTGCATTTTATTGTGGTATTTCACCCTTAAAAATTTCCTTTAGTCACTCCTATTTATAGTAAACAGCTTTTATAATTTATCTTTATAATAATTTAAAATAAAATTAAATAAATACATATAGCAAGAGATATCAACCAGTGAAGCCATTAAATAATTTCCCCAAATAATCGAGCACGTGTAATAAATATCATGTTTGCTTATCGCCACTCCATTCGACTCATCCACTCCCATTCGCACTTTGTGGAAAAGGACAATATTTCGCACCTGCTCAGGATGCTGGCGGGTGGCATCGATGACAAGTCACTGGTAGCCCATCGGAGGCGATTAAAGCAAATCTGCTAAATTTCACACACCACTTCGCGTGAAAATAAACCGCATTTAAATTTAGATACTGCGTGGGCGAACTGAAATGTAAATAGCCGCGAATTGGGGGTATCCTAAATTCAATCTATATTTCCGTAGGACAATGTCAGAGGTCGCTCCTTGAGAACTTGCTGACTTTTAAGGATATTCTTTACATATTTTTGTTTTGGCGATTTGTGGGCGTTTCTTTAAACTCCGATTGTCACACTTTTGTTTTCAGCACTCGACGGCACAGTGGTAGGCGCACTTTTATGAGCGGCGTACTAAAATTTTGTACAAACTGTAATTAATTAGTAAGCATTTGTCAAGTACTAAACGAACTGCGGGGGCGTTGCGGAGGGGTGCGCGGGGGGTTTCCTTTAGGTCTGTTTATGGTCATCTTTGATTTGCATTTAATAGGATAATTTTCACATGCGTCGTAATTGGCCGCCTCAGATCGATTCAACTTGGGGCTTCGTTTTTGGCAATCCATGTCTGAAAATTCTTATGTCCCCACTAATTTGCGTGTGAACGTTGGCCACGCCCACGGCCACAGCTATAGCTCCTCGCGCCCCTTTGCTCGGCTGCTGTTTTATGTCATTAGAGGTATTATTAGGATCGTTAATGGGTGATTTTGTCACTTGCCCGTTGGATTTCGGGTGTTGGCGGCCCAACACTTCGTCTTTTTGGCCAAGTGTCAAAATGTGTCTGTTTGGTGGTTTTGTTTGGTTTCGGTTTAGTTTGGTTTGATTTTCACACGTTCGTTTAAATAGGTTTGCCAATTTGCTATTTGATTACGTTTATGGTCATATGTCACACGGCGAAATAAACACGACTGCCACACATTTTATGGCACCAGAGCTCTGGATTCGGAGAAGCGACTTTACGCTCGTATGCATTTTTGGGAGTCATTTGTTTTGGGGTCAGTGTAGAAATATATTGCAGAACTACTCGTGTCAATACGTGCTTAATTTACAAAATATATATATTTTTTACATTTCCTTATCAAAAGTATATTATTTCTTAATCTAAAGCCTGTGCAGATGGTTTAGTATACTTGCATAAAAATATCTTATTTTTCATTTTATTTAAATATTGTATAAATTAGTCATAGTTTGGTTAACTTTAATAGCTGTCACACGCATCTAAAACGATATGTTTAACACATCATCTAACACGTTTTAAAAGTGACTATAAACGTGTCTTGTAATAAAATCCCAATTTAACGCTTTCGATTTTATATACTCCATTTGCTTAAGTTTCTTTTAACAAAGCTAGGTATCTTAAACCTTTGAAGGCCCATTATGAAATTTAAATTTACAATTTTTAAACTAAAAATTTGAATACAGTGGAACTTACATATTTGGTAATGTGCTTTACAAATTTAAACATAAAATTTTGATACAGTTGAACTTACATATTTGGTAATGTGCCTCACGCCGAAACTCGGCGTTCTCGATATAATCCAGTGGGAAACTCCTTGTGAAGATGGCTTTGATTTAGATTTAGATTTAAGTTTACTACGTAACACTGCCAAATCACGCACTTTTATAGCACAATTATCCTCGCAGGCTCACTTTATCAAGGATCACTACCGCGTGAGTTCAGATTAAAGTAGCAAGATACAGCCGCGTGCCTTTTTCACAGATTCTCAAGATATTTGATTCGATACGAGTTTCAATTCGAGATTCGAGTTTAGCGCTGCCGCCGATCGTGTGTTTGCGTTGCCACCGTTCCCGAGCTAATGATCAACGATCGGTGCTAATTTTTTCAACCATCACAAGCCGCGCTTTCGGTTCCTCTATTTCTTCTCATTTCTCGTCTTTGGCCGATTGTTGTTTTCTTGTTTTGGCCCGCTGATGATGGCCGGCTAGCGTCCTATAGCCATCTCGTTTTGGCCCGCTCGTTGATCGGCTAGCGGAGACGCTTAGGCCACACCCTCTAACAGGTAAGACAGCGACGGCATCTCGCCTCTCGCTCGCACCGCCGCATGGTCAATTCGCGGCCATCGCTCGAGAACCCGGCAACAGGTAAGGAGGCCCCATATCACCGATCTCTCAGGTGGGTCGGATCGTTCAGGGCGAGCACACAGCTCTGCCACTCAGAAGCACAGAATCTCAGAGCTCTGGAGTCTTGGAGTCCTAGGCGGGATTTATACATATTTATACGGCCCCTGCTGTAACTTGCCCCCGTGGCTAATCGTTCGATTTGCATGCGCCAAAAATTAAGTGTAACGTGTTTTTCAGTTGCTCACATTTGTTGCACAGCGAAAAAGTTTCTTATCTCTTGTGATGTTTATTACAGACACTGCACAAAGGCACATTGGCCGAGTTTTGAACTCTGAATTGGCCAAAAGGATCTTTGTCTCAGTTTTAGTAATAGTAATTCTTGTCTCAGTTTTAGATTTGAAGTAGAAGTAGATTAATGTCTGCATTTATGCTTATCCTTTCCGTAGTTTAGGAAACTTCTTTCACTATATGTCTACTATATATAATCTCGATACGATAGTCACTATTTAGAGGTCACGTTAAAGTTGAATCAGTGGTTGTTATCAGATGTATTCAGTTTAAATTGAGAACTTGTGTATTTATATAGAATATACATATAAAGTACTCTATAGTATAAACATAAAACTAGGATAATCTGAGATAAAACCAAGTTGTTTTTTTCCGTGTGTCTGAGGTCTGGATTCACAGTACGTTGTTCGTTGGCCGCCGCAGACTGGCTTTGATTTGTTTAGACGCTCGTTTCGAGTTCTGTTTGTCCAACCAATTAAAACTTTGTATTTTTTTCCAACGGGCTCTGTTTGCAGTCCAAAACGGGTTTGCCGATCCAACACTCTGTTTTTTTGGGGTAAAATTTTCAGCTGAATTTCGAGTTGTAAACATTTAACTCTGCGTTCGTCAATTTGTGTATGTGGCCAAAATACAAGTTACCCCGGGGCGGAATTGCTGGATTTTTGGGGCGGTGCGTGACCACACATGACCAACTGAGATTTTGCCACAACTTTGAAGCGGATCGCTACAAATCGCATCGCACACTACAATATACCACTTATTATTATTCTCCATATTTTATTGACGATGAAATAGAACAAAACCTATCCAAAAATATCTCTTATTTATCCATTTATTACTGCATTAATACCAGTGCTAATTTTGAATGGTAGCATACCAGATGAACACTCCAGTAAAATCCGATTCAATGAAAGTTTGCTGGGTTGTTTCAAAGTTGTATATTGCGAGACCCAATACAGCAACTATTTATAGCTTTTCCGTGAGTTTTTTGAGATCACGCGCCTCTTGCATCGACGATCTGTGTTTCTTTTTGGTGGATCCCAGCGCGCAGCTCGCTTTTTAGTCGGTTCCTAGTCATCGCCGCGTGTCAATGGACCGACTTTATCTGGGGGGCTGGGAACGGTCAAAAAGTTGGGCATTCTATGGCGCTGAAAGACAAACAGCTCGCGGCCAACGATGGCCATTAGTTAAAGGTCTGGTACAACAGTACAGCCGACGGTAGTAAATGAGAAAAATCAACAAAATCAACAGACTAGGGAACTCAATAAAAATAGTCGTAGATGGAAATGAAAATGGAGGAGACTCCGGAGGGCTGAGCATTGGCTAATGGAGAAATGTATCTGGCGGCGGTTGGACAAGTGAATCGAATGGATCGCCATGTAGTTGTCGCACCCGTGACGGATGTCTGGGCTACCTATTCCAATTTTCCTTTGGTCATTCATTAAAGGTGCCGCACGTTTTCATTAAGAATCCGCCGCGGAGGAGTACGCGGAAATGCGGGCGAACCCCTATCGGTGCGATCCTCAATCCTTTCGAGGACGAGCGCGTCCTTGCCCTAAATATTCACCGCACGGCATTGTAGCCGCTTTATGGCCAATCCTTTCTGCTTGTGTGTTTGCAAACAATTCGATTTTATGGCCGCCTAAGCGAATTTCCCCGCCTCAATTAGGCTGAGGTTGTAAACTCATAAAGCAAACACGCGAGAGTGCGAACGCCGAGCAGGCAGCCGGCAACAAAAAAAATGAGGAGGAAAAAAGGAAGAATTCGGGGCAGGCATTCCGTTTGCACAGGATATCCACGCAAATGCGCATGTCCTTTGAGCGCAATTAGCCGGCGGGAAAATCCCAGTCCATCTCGATACGCTATCGAACCCAGAGCAAACCCAGCGATCGAGTTCGTTTCCGAAGTCTTTCGTTCGCCATTCTTGGCTTTCTTGGCCCATGGGTTCGCCCCTTTCTCGTCTGTTTGCTCGAACCCAAACCCAAACCCAAACCCAAACGCAGTCCCAATCACAAACACAGACTCAAACTCAGAGCCAGAGACAGACCCAAAACCCAGACTCATTTACATATTGCTCGTTTTCTGCTGTTTTCGCTGCGCTTAAGTATGTTTGCCCGGTTCGATCTCTCCGTGTTTGCTTTGGGCCATCTCGACCATCTCAACCATCTCGACCATCTTGACCATCTTGGCCTGTTTGCCGCCTGTCCACTTTTTGCTCTTCGATGCCGCTGCAGGATTTTCGTGGAAATTTACAGCTTTAACGAGCTTCAAACTTAAAAATGGCGTGACTCGACAAACAAAAGACGTGAGAGACAAATTCAGTCCGCTTCAAAATAGGCGGTGCTACTTTGTTTCTTTTCACCATTTATGATTTTGTCTAATACTTTACTAAATACTTTATGTAATTTTCTTAGAAAACTTTGACTCTCACTTTTCTTTAACTAACTATGTACGGTAGTTTACTTATATTAGATGGATTTCTCTAAAACATTCATAGCTTATTTCATATATTCCATTAAAGAAAAGACCTTTGCGACAGTCTCATAGTCTTTGTGATTTCTATCCCAACTCGAATACACTTAAATACACTTAATACATATCAAAGCGCTAGGCTACGTCTATTTCTGTGAATAGAACTTGAACGCCATTGAAAATGAATCGCCTGTTTGTCAGAAGGGCGGGACAGCATGTAACCAGGACCCTTCTGGGTCCAAGTGCCAGTCGTCTGCCTCAAGTGACCGCCGTGCGAGACGCCAGTTGCAAGGATGAGTACTCCTTGGTAGACCACAAGTTCGATGCGATTGTGATTGGTGCCGGTGGAGCTGGAATGCGGGCTGGATTTGGGCTGGCGGAGAAGGGCTTCCAGACGGCCATTATATCGAAGCTCTTCCCCACCCGATCGCACACGGTGGCTGCCCAGGGTGGTGTTAATGCCGCCCTCTCAAATATGGACAAGGACGACTGGAAGTATCACTTCTACGATACGGTGAAGGGCTCCGATTGGCTGGGCGATCAGAATGCGATCCATTACATGTGCCGCGAGGCGGAGAAGGCGGTCTGCGAACTGGACATGTACGGAATGCCCTTCTCCCGCAAGCCCGATGGCAAGATCTACCAGCGACCCTTTGGTGGACAGACCTTGGACTACGGCAAGGGCGGCGTGGCCAGGAGGGCGTGTGCATGTGCAGATCGCACGGGTCACGCCCTCATTCACACACTGTACGGCCAAACGCTGAAGCACTCCGATTTTTGCCACTACTTTGTGGACTACTTCGTCCTGGATCTGATCATGTCGCAGGGCGCATGTGTGGGCTGCTTGGCCTGGAAACTGGATGATGGCACCTTCCATCGGTTTCTGGCCAAGAATACGGTTGTCGCCGCCGGCGGTTGTGGTCGGGTGTACTTCTCCACGACCGCCGGACACACGTGTACGGGCGATGGCAATGCTTGGGTGTCCAGACAGGAGCTGCCCCTCATGGACATGGAGTTTGTGCAGTTTCATCCCACTGGCATCTACGGCGCAGGTTGCCTCATCACCGAGGGAGTGAGGGGCGAAGGCGGTTTCTTCTTGAACTGCAAGGGAGAGCGGTTCATGGAACGCTATGCCCCAAAGGCCAAGGATCTGGCCTCCAGGGATGTGGTGGCGCGGGCTATGACCATGGAGGTTCTGGCTGGCAATGGTTGTGGTCCGCTCAAGGATCATGTGCACCTGCAACTCCATCATATCGACGCCAAGATCATCAAGCAACGATTGCCGGGCATTATGGTCACCGCAAGGATCTTTGCCAAGGTGGACGTGACCAAGGAACCAGTACCAGTGCTGCCAACGGTGCACTACAACATGGGCGGTATACCAACGGACTACAAGGGTCGTGTGGTCACCATCGATGAGAATGGCAAGGAGCAGATTGTCAAGGGGCTGTACTCCTGCGGGGAAACTTCGTGCGCCTCAGTGCACGGAGCCAATCGCTTGGGTGCCAACTCCCTGCTGGATCTGATCATCTTTGGCCGCGTCTGTGCCTTGGACATTGCCGCAAACAGCTGTCCGGGCGATAAGCCGCCCCAGGTGGAGGACAAGGCCACCGAGAAGTCGCTGGACAACTTCAAGCGCCTGCGTTGCGCCGACGGATGCATTCCCACGGCCACGCTGAGAATGGAACTGCAGCGAACGATGACCAAGCATGCGGCTGTATTCCGCGAGGGAAAGCTCCTCAAGGAGGGCCTGCTCAAAGTGGCGGAGTTGTGCAAACAGTTCAAGGACATCAAGATAACCGATCGCACGCTGGTGTGGAACACCAACCTGGTTGAAACCCTGGAGCTGCAAAATATGCTGGCCAATGCGGTGCACATCATAACAGCCATGGAGAACCGCAAGGAGTCGCGGGGATCCCATGCTCGCGAGGATTTCCAGAAGCGCGTCGATGAGCTGGACTACGGAGCACCGCTGGCCGGACAGAAGAAGAAACCAATTGAGGAGCACTGGCGCAAGCACACCATGACCTTTGCCCTGGGCAATATGGGGTGTGCCTCGATCAAATATCGTCCGGTAGTGGACACCACCCTGGACAGCTCCGTGGCACCCATTCCACCTGCTCCGCGTACTTACTGAACATTCATGGATAGTTTTGAGCCGGTTCAGTTTCACTCTCTCGCTTTCTCTGGGACTCACATGAATATACATAGAGCACCATAAAAATGTGGTTGGTTTGTATAAAAATACATGCTGAGAAGCTATGACATAATAAAACTGCATCTATAGTTGGACGAAATAATAAATAATACACAAAGTTAGGCTTTATAAGTTAACAAAGCGTACTATTTATTTCGATATTTGTAAAAATGGAACTGCAATCAGCTGGATATTTTCCTTATCTGTCGGTTGGACAATTTCTTTACCCGAATAACCAACCCAAGTCAGTTGGAATTTTTTGTTGGAAGATCTTATTAAGAAGCTGTGATATCTATCAATTAAATAGATTTCTTTTCGGAGTTTATTCGGTGCTTCTAAAAGAGGACCGTTAGAAGATAGCATCTATATTTTAAAGACGTTTTAGCTTGGTTACTTTCATTAGCCTGCGTTTAACTAAATATGCAGCAGATGTGGTTTCCTTCTCCTTGGAAAACGATTTCATCGACAAAGGATTACCTCCGGTTGACGCTAGCTTCAATGCAGTATTAGTCACATTATCCTTCCTTATAATACGCCATAAAATGTAGGGTGCTACGATGATGAACATTAGGTCCAAGGTAAGGACGGTCAACCAAAAGTGGCGCCAAAAAACATCTGAGAATTTCAGATGAATCATCACCTTCAAACCAAGTTCGACAAAGCTGCACCAAATGGAGGTCGGGTGTAGCCAAAATGGCACTCGAGCTAATTCCGAATATTCGCGCAGAAGCAAAAGATTGCGAAGGCCGTACAAGGTGTGCCGCGGGGAAAACACTCTCCGAAACTCCCCATCCAGCACGTGATATATGGCGACCGTAGTGATGGAGGAAAATCGTCCTCTTAGCCAAAAGTTCCTGGACAGATCTCCAAAAGCCAATTTCACATCGAGGCAACCCATTGAGGTGGTCGCCAGCTGGTAGAAGACCGCCTCCATATCTCTGCACTTCGGCTGAAGTGGCGAGCAGAGCAGCAGAAGCCACTCGCCAGAAAGCACCTCCGTCCAGTTGCCCGCGTCTATCCAGGTAATCCATCCACCTCCAAAGTCGGCTGTCCAAGAGCTGGTATCAGATATCCGGGATGATTGGGGACATAGGTCAATGTTATCTGGACTTTTCGGGATCATCGCGTTTGGAATCACACCAAATACCGATAGAAGAAGGATTAGCTTTGAAGTCATCGTCCCAAAGGATTTTATAATGATTGCCGTTTAGGGATTGAGTTTTTTTCGTTTGATTTGTGATATAAAATATAGATGACTGCTATGTCGCAGACTACTTATACAAAATATTTATATTTTAGTTTTATATTTGACACCATCGGCTTATGTAAGAAACTTACACTGAGACTCCATAAACAACTTCTGCATTGATCTTTATAGAAAGGATTTTATTACTAAGTGGAACTAGAGGAGTACAGTTGCCTCCACAGACCACTAACAGGTCATTAGCATGCGATGGCTATCGCTAACAGTCCATCTCCATGGCTGATGCTGTTCTCTCGAGCAGTCGAGCGACTGTTGCCGATGGCTGAGTGTAAATAATTACCCGGCACAGGGATAACTTGTAGGTTATGCGAGGAGTCCTGCTCACAGGACGATCCGATGGGAGGAGCCGTAGCTCCCCTAATGACCACAATAAATTATTTTCATTTAGGGGCATTTAGCATAGAGAAAAAGCCGAGTGGCTGGTAAAGAAATAATTTATAGCTGTTGAAAACTTAACATGTTTATTTGGCCACATATGTGTGTGAGTATGTGTGTGCGTATATATAGGTGGAAGGGGGGGGGGGGGGGGGGGGGGGGGGGGGGGGGGAAATGGGGAATTGCTGGGGTGTGTGGGTCCAATAATAATGGCGCTTGTTAAGGCTTATGAGTAAAATGCTTGTGTGCGTGTGCGGGGCAGCAAATGAAAGGCCAACAGAACGAAACTGAACAGAACAGAACAGAGCCACAGGAATACTTTGCAGGGACACCTTGCCCATCCGGCCAACGACCACTCACCCACCCAAACACTCAACCACCCAACCACCCAACGAACCCACTGGCCAAACACCAAGGACATGGCCCAACTATTTGGTATGTATTTCGTGTGCCAGTGTGGATACAATTGTTGCTATTTCATATGGTTTTGCTGCTGGGTTGCTGGGTTTCTGCCTGTTGGCTGCTGCCAGCGACAGAAAAATTACAGTTGCATACACATTTGCCTGTGTTAAATTGTCCCACAACCAATACAAAGTGACCTTTTCATTTATTTTTATGATATTCCCCCGCTCCCTGCAACATTTCCCATCTCCATTTACCATCTACCATTGACCATTTTCCCGCCCCCTCACCACATGCTGCATGAATGGCCGCCCAGTCTCTCGGCCATAAAAAATAGTTCGCTCGATTCAACTTTCCTGCGGCAACAAATGTTGGTTACTACGTTCCAAAGGAATGTATTTTTTTTTCCGGGATTTTGAATTTGTTTATTTCAGACTGGGCCTAATGGAAGGGAAATCTGTGGCCGCCCAGTTTAGTGGCACGTTGTGGTATATATCTTCTGTGTAGATGGCGCTCATTCTTATGTCATTACCTTTTAGATGGAAAATTACCATATTTTGCACAAGTTTATTGGCAACTTCCATGCAAAATCCATAATTGGCTGCTCAAAAAGTATTAAAGGTATTTATTCGCGTGGGTTGAAAACTTAAAACTGTCCTCATAACTTTGCTGATATCTATGCGACGCACAACTTTCTTTTTGCCTCTGCATTAGGGGAAAGTTTTAAAGTACTTGGCCAAAGTTATAGTTTAAATGCTTCAGCTGGAGCCCCTTAATAAATTTTAACGTTAAAGTAAGCGTTTAGACATAGGAAAAACCATAATACCTGCACTCGTTTCCAGTTTTTATTTATTATTTATTTATTTAATTTCAAAAGCAAACTTCTTGCTTCAGCTTTTGGGCTGCAAAAAGAACAAACTTTTTAAGGCATGTGGTTTATAACAAGAAATGGGTTTTGTTTACTGGTGACTTAGTTTTCTATCGATACTTTCATATTGATGTCTTGCTTAATATCAAACAATACACTGCTCAATTTTTTGTTATTACTTATTTAATATTTAAAATCTATTTTCATGCCACTGGCATAGTGACTATCCATCTTGTGGCACTCCAGACTTTTTACTCTGCTGTCTGGCTCCTTAGTTGCCCCTCGTGTTTTGACTTTTGCTCGATGCAGCGGAGTGCAAGTTGGCTGAAACTCAAAACTCTCCAAGTTGATTCTGCACTTCATCGGAAAACAAAACAAAATGTTTCAGCTCAAGCTTTTACCCAGTCACTTCAGTTGGCCAACGAGTGCAGTGCACTTTTCCCGAGGCAAGATGGAACACGAAAATTGAATGTACTACGCACTCGCAAAATAATTCGACCTCAAATGCATATGCATTTGATTGTATGTAAAGAAAAATTGAAAATAAAAATGTTTGAAGAGATTTATTACATTTCATTGGCGCAGAGAAGATGACGGAAAGAAATGTATTTCACTTCTTTACAAAAAAGAGGTTATCTGATATAAGTTATTCATACCCTTTTTTCATTAAAGTATATTTCATTTTATTATTATTTTTTTCTACTGTTTTGAATTGAGTTTTCTGGATTGAGTTGACTGGATTTGTATATATTTTTTCTCAAATCTATATATATTTTGTAATGTGGAAACATTGTGTTTTTCCGAGTGGCGCTGCACTGCTACGTAGCTCGTTATCGAGTTTGGCATTTGAAGGATTTGCCAAAGAGAAACGAGTGGGGAAGAATATATCTGTTCCGTGGCCCCAGGCGCTCCAATGGGCCATCATTTATATGTTGCTTTCGAGCCTTTGACTCAATCATCTGCTCGTTTGGAGGCAGCAGGAGCACCATAATTCCCATTAGAATTGCCCCGGGAGAAAATGGAAAACTGGAGTCAAAGGCAGCCATTATGCCAAAGACTGGGACCTACATACATACAGGTATCCGGCTGGTCAGTTTGACCACTTTGGCAGTTTGACCACTATTTTGGCCGCACTAAACTGCATTCCTGGCCGATCTATCTCCTTGTTTTGTTTCGCCTCGTTCTGGCTTTGTTTCGTTTTGTTTTGGGGCAATGGTTTTTGGGTTTGGTTTTTGGGTTGAATGTGTTTTTTCCATTTTCCATAAACACACATACGTGCGCCCAAAAAGTTTCGGCAGTATAAATTTGATTTTTTAATAAATTATACACTCTCCACTAGATGGGAAATTTATTTCTATTTCCATTTATTTACTTGCAGGTGAGTTTTCCGGCTGGAAAAGTGCCATAAATCCGGGGGGCAGGTAAGTTGCTGCAGTAGAAATGGACGACAAATTGAATTTCCATTGTGTAGCTGGGTGCTTACATATGTTTTTCCGTAAATTGATGGCCAAATGTAAAACCTATTGAGTGCCTGTTTGTGAAACAAACAAATTGGAAATTTTCTTTTTTAATCCAGCCCAAAAGCACGCTGTAGGAAAATCATTTTTCCTTCACAAGTTGCATGCAGCAAAGTATGCAGCAGAAAGTATAAGCCATCTGAGTTTGTAAGGTGACGCAAGGTGTGACGTCACGAATTCGTGTTTTGAATATTTTAATCAGCTTTCATTGGGTACCTTTATTTTGTATGAATGCAATGCTAATTAGACACTCAATGCTATGTTATAGTATAGCCACAAAAATGTTCGATGCAAAATGCATTCCTTCACAGAAAATTCCTTGCTACTTTCTATAAGCCAAATATTGTCAATATTGTCCCAGCTTATAAATGCCACATTTTTCCCGACCACAACTAGAAAGCAAAACTGAATGTCACAACTATTTCATAGCTACAAGGAATTCCTGTGCTGTCGTCATATCGACAGTCAATCAAGAATTTAATGTCGATACCAACTTGAAAGTGCTGATGGGCAGGCAGTTTCCTCGGCTCACAAGTCGAACAGGACTCGATTGGCAGGATCTCCGGGGAGAGATGACATTAAATTCGAATAGGCCTGCCCATGTGGGACTTTTCCTTTGTGTCTGACAACATTTTCCTTGGGCAAATGTTTTGGTGAGGGGTGGAGGCGGAGGATGTGGGAAAGTGGGAAAGTGGCTGGGGAAAGTGCAGATGATTGCACTCACACATCGAGTTGACACTATTGGAAATACATTGCGTTTGCCTTGCACTCGGGAGTCAAATGAGTTTTGCATAAACAAACATTGTCGACCAGTCCCTTGCCACCTGCTGCTCAGAAAACAAGTGGGAAGGCCACAGTTGACTGACTCGACCAGAAGTTGCACGGTATCATGAATGCTAAATAAAAATATATTGAGCACCGACATCAAGAATGATATATGATAGTACCAAAGCTGAAATCATTTACTATTTCTTGTATAACATTTTATTTCTTTATAAAACGTATTTAATTAAGTGTCAAGTATTAAGAGTCAAGCTGAAACCAAGTGCTCACCTTACTTTCCATTAGGAAACTCCTCAGCAGAACAATAGATCCTGCTAAATGAAAAGTACCAGGTATACAGATTATTTTGCCTGAACTTCTGGAGCAAAGAATCAGGTTGCAGATGCGAATGCATAATGAAGGGATGCTGGAAAAATGAGCAGGCCCTCGACGGCCATTCCAGATTATTTTTTGTTACCCACATTGTACTTCCTGCAGCAGAGTTTGCTTCCGTTTTTCAAATTAAAATACGTTTAGCTTGGAGTGCACGTACTCATTTATCATTTTATTATGGCAACGGCAAGGCGAAGGCAACGTAAGGAGTAGTACTACCAACTCTGCCATTTTGTTTTCTTGCGCACTTTCGAATATTACGTGCTGGCCAACGGGGCGCATGAGTAATGCGAGCACATTGCGCACACAGGACTCGATTTCAGAATTGAAGTTCGGCTGCCTTGGCTGCCTTGTCTGCCGACCTGTTTTTTGCCTTAAGTTTCCTTATTACAGCACCCATTCTGCAATGCGAATTTCGTTGAGCAGATTTCCATTAATGGTCACCCGGCTGCCTGGCTCCTTTCCTTTGTTTTCAGCTCTGTGGCAGCCAGTATGAGCAGGAAAAACTCCGCACAATGATAGCACACTGAACAATCGCCCTGAAAGTAAACACAAAAAATGGCTTTTCTTTAAATTACTTCTGGAATAACTTTAAGAGTTTACAAGGCTCTATTGCAAAGTGGTTTTGTGCAACAGACTAATTTGTTTTAAAAAGTAAAACATCCACGAAATTGCAGAATAATAACTTTAGATTACAATCTCGAAAAACGTACTATTATTTTCTGTGCAGTGGACAAGTAAATTCCGTTGCATTTTCATTTCGCTCGTCCGGCGAAGGACTCCCTTTTTTTCCCGGGACTTGGTTTGTTTCACATTTATATTCATTTGTTTTCCGTTTTATTTACCCAGCTCAACCGCAGCAACAAATACAAGCTATATGGATATGTGTGCATGTGTATTTAGGTGTGTGTATAATTTTCACAGAAAGCCGAGGGGAAAATTCTCGTATTAGAACATTTTTGGGAGCACCAGCGACGCGAAGCGAATTCATTCTCCAAGTTATCGTCGAATATTTCTGGGGTTTCCGCAAAAGTTGAAAACACAAACACGATGACCAAGTTCTGTGGGCTTCAACTAATTAATTGGGTATTTGTTCGGCTTTACTGCGCAGGGAAATGGCACCATACTTTCGGGATACTCCAGGGAGGTAGGTCCAGGATCAGGATTGAGCCACATGGTGGAGTTAGAGTTTAAATTAAATATTTTTCGCTTCGCACTGATTGCATATTCAAGATGCTGAGATGGAATAATTTATACAACAGGAGCTTATTTATTTTAAATATTTAATCAGTTATTGATTCTTGAGTATACTTTTTCTTAAGGACTGCACTTAAATAGTTAGTTTTTGTGTTTTTCTTGAACAACTCCACATAAAACTTTAAATGCGCCATGTTAGGAGATCGAACACTTTCGAGCTCACATTTCAACTCCGTAGAAAGTTGTTTTAGTAACTTCTTAAGCACCATCAAATACTGCGTGCTTGTTCATTATTTCCAACAACTTTCAAATGAGAAACTTTCCAGGGACAAAAACCGGACAGCCAGCAAAGTGTGCTCAAGATTTCGGCATCTGCCTCGGACAAGGGAAAGTATTGCTAATTGCAGTTTGTCCACAGGGGGAGAAGCAACAAGCTGCTTCTGTCCACGGTTCCGCCTCCTTTAACCCACATCCCATTCATTCTTTAGAACCACCACCTTACCCATCCACCAAGTCTTGACCACTGAAAACTTGGCCAAGTTAGCGCTGTAATGTGGGCAAAGTACTGACTGCTTTTTTGTACATTGGTTGGGTATAATATATGCGATCTGGGAATCGGAACTGCTTTTGGATCAGCCTTAAGTGGCACTTGTAAGAATCTAACTTAAATGGTTGGCCAGGAATTTAATGTGAATCGCAAGATTCTGTGAAAGGCACTTAATCTCAAGCCAGCCAGCAAGTCGCCTTGAGGTAGTCCAAATATTTAGCAAGTCAGTAGCGGGAATCTTGTAGTCGGTTCACACCATTAAAGCGCTCTAACTTGTTATCCGTCCAGTATATATTTTCCTAGGGATGTGCAGCTCGGAAAAAGTAGGAAGAGGTAGGAAAAGCGGGAAAATGGCAACAAAGAGTGCCGCTACTCGCCCGCCGGCTACCGGGGTAAAAAGAGCGCTCTTTGCCGTAAAAATGCTGTCGCTGTCCGGACTCCGGAGCGTGAAAAGTGGAAAGGTGTGGGTTGGGTGGTGTGGGGTGGTGTTGGGTGGAAAATGGGGTTGCTTACGGACTGCTGTTGCTTTGAACTTGCCGCTTCGCCCGTTCCCATAGCTTCTGCTGCTGGTTTTTGTGACATTTTCGCAGAGGGTTTTTGCATTCGTGCAACTTTTTGTGCACCGCACTGCGTTTTATGGGGGAAAACACAACAGATAGGGCGTGCGAATGGGGGGGCGTGTCAGCTGGCTGCCTTAAAGTTCGCCGTTTGCGTGCCCGTTAATTTTGTTTGCACTCGCGAGGAGTGCGAAAATTTATTCTAAGCCCTCGCCAGCTCTAATTTCTGTGGCCTGAAGTGCAGCGGTACAGTGCAACGAGCTGAACTGATTTGGCAGACAACAAAATACCTATATTTGTAGCCAGCCAAAAACAAAACATGTGCATATAATCATGTCACTTAACTACTTTTGGCCTTTCCAGACTGCGAAAGTTAGAATATACACAATGATAGCCATAAACTACTTACTTCTTTTCGGAATATAAAAGTAGGATTGTATTGCATCGTAAATTTATTTTGTTTATTCAATTGATTAAAAATATAATTTTCCGAGTTAATTATAACCCTATTAATTTTGAGATAAAGAGAGTTAATTATAAACCTATAATTTGTGTGGCATTCTCTGAAAATGTTGACCAATCCACAAGATTTCGCCACTGAACATAAGAATGTAAACTCAGTGTAAAAGTTAGGAATCGTGCGTGCAGGAAAGTTTGGCTCGTTGCGTTGAAAAGTATGCAAATTATTAGAAAAGTTTTTCACATTTTTCACTGCTCTTTCGCTGGCACTGCGTTTCTCACATTTGACAATTTCCAAATCCTCGTTTGCCCCATCTTGGGGCAACTGCTAGAAAAGAGGACCTAAGTGCGCACCAAAGTAGGCTAAATTATTAATGTTCCCCACCAGCCATTCGCCTCCTGCCTCCTGCATCCTTCCCCCAGGATACACAAGTCGGAGCAGGCTGGTCAGGCCAACAGCAGACGTCAGGTCCCGGGGCCGAGTGCCCATCACATCCTTCTGGTGTTTAGTTCTGCACTGAACAAAATTATGGCAACTGTTCAGTTAAAGGCTAAAATATTACGCCTTCAATTGGTTAATCCTTGAAAAGCGTAACTGAAAGATACTCTACAAAAACAAATGAAAAACAATTAAAGCTTTAATGCAAATAAATATATATCAAGCTGCTTTCATGTATGTATTATTTATACTTTGTTTGTTTCATTTTATTTTTATTTTATATTATATATTTTATGAAATAAAAATCTCTGCTTTAACCCTTGAAGTCGGCTTAGTGTGCCTTTCACGTTGCGACAATTTAATGCCCTGTTCTTGACATTCGGCCGGACCCGGCCTGCCCATCCGATTTAGGTGTGTCCGGACTCCTGGTCTAGAGAACCTGTGCCACCCACTTCGACCACCCACATTGACCACCCTCCGGCATCCGCATGCCCATGTGGATGGGGTGCAATTTGTCAGTTTCCCACTCGACCTCGCCCGTCCTCGGTCCTCTGTTGCGGAAATTATTATTTTGTTTAATGATTTGTGCTTAGTTTCGTAATTGAGACTGTGAAAGGGATGCTTGCGAGCAGAGGGAAGGGAGCAAGGACAGGAAAAGGACGCTGCTCTTGACCCACAATGGAAAATGGCATACCAACAGAAAAAAAAAAAGGTGAATGGAAAAGTGGAAAACTATCGGTACAAAGAGTGGCTGCTGTTGTTTTCCTTTTTGCCATTTTGTTTTGAGGACAAAACTCATTTCAGCATGAAGGGAAAGTGAAGGGAAAAGATGAAATATTCTATTTATAAATTTCGTTGGCATCGAAAATATTTTGAAAGTGTCGCTTGGGCGGAAAGTTCATTGTCAATTGATTTCGCAGCCAAGAGAATCCTTAAAACCCAAGGACCCTTCGAGCACTTCTCCATTATTTATCGAAAGTATTTTCTGTTGGCCATTTTGAGCTTGTCCTGGAATGCGTTGATTGGAATTTGGTTGGCCAACTAAATGAACAAAAATTTTCCTAAAACTGCTATTCCATAATAAATCCAATAATGTCAAATTGGTCTCTAAACTAGAGCACAGCAAATAAACTACAGCAAATACATCATAGAATGCAATTATTTTCATAATTTAATTTAACTTCATTTCTCAGGTGTCCAGCAGTTTGAATATTTTCGGTAATATTCCCAATTTACTTATTTTAAGTGGAGCATATTAGCTCACTCATTTTGGTTTTTAACATAATCACTAAAGTCAGAGGTACAATTTATTAATTATAAGTGCAGGCAACATTGATTGGAAGGGCCTGTAATTCAAATTGCTGATCATCGGTGCATTAATTTGACGCCCATTTGGTCGAATAATTCAATTAAAAATGAAATGCAGCCATAGGCAATATACAGATGCATTCAGAAACGGGCAAAAACCTTCGCTGTGGTTAAAGCTTATAAATGAAACAAAATAGTAGAAGGGAGTGACTCAATTTAATATCATACGCTACATAATTATTTTGTGTGTGTGGGCATGCGATGAAATCCATTTATCGGCGACATATTAAATGTGAAAATTCCATATTTTATGAAACAATAACCAATGCCAATGCATCTGTAACTGCGATGGCAGCTACAACAAGAAAGCGGGCAAATTAAATGTGGTTTCCAATTAAAACCGGAATGAATGTGACACACAATTGCCGGTTTCCCGGCAACTCTGAAAGGTTTTTCATCGCTCGATCTCCAAAAGCTGATGGAAAATGCCCTTTAAATCGAATGCGCAGAGAAGGAAAACAGTTCGAACAATGTATAATTATCAATTTATGTGTAATTTGCATTCGCCGTTTGGTAATTTATATCACTGAAATGTTTCCCATTTGAAATTCGCTGAATGCATTTTTGCTGCAAGTTACTTTATTTATAGCTTTAATTTATGGTTAACTTAAAAGTACTACAAATTAAATGTCAAACAAAAAGTTACAGTTTTTTCCAATACAAGACGTGTTCTAAAACTGTATAACATTTTTAGTGGTTTTTTAAACGATTACACACTTCATTAAGTAACGTAGAAAATTTTCGGAATGGTGGCCGCATTTTTCAGCATTTTGTTTACACTTTCGCTTGAATGCAGTTTCAAGAGCCATGGCCGTTCGTGTGCATTTTGCCATGAAATTGCGGAAAAGCGTGAAAATAAAAATGCATTGCATAGTTTTTGGGGCTCCCAGGCCGCCATTTTGCCCCTTTTTCCTGTTGATCTTTGCATGCAGGTTTCCGTTTCCGGAAAAACAGCGCTCGTGGTCGGCAGCCACTCAGTGAAAGCGGCAAATTAATTCAATTTCACCTGAAGCCGTATCCTCCGTGCTCCGCATTCCGGATAATAGGCGGCTATTTGGCTTTGGACTTGAATCGCCGCTCGGCTGGCTTCACTGTAATCACAAAATAGCTGGGGCTCGCAGTCAGTGCTGCCAGGTTTTTAAAG
Source organism: Drosophila yakuba (assembly GCF_016746365.2). Lineage (NCBI taxonomy): Eukaryota > Metazoa > Arthropoda > Insecta > Diptera > Drosophilidae > Drosophila > Drosophila yakuba. Next base: position 12,036,287 of record NC_052529.2, on the reverse strand, counting down.
AGGCGCAAAGATTGAATCATTTTGGGAGAAAAAAATCCAATATAACAACATAAGTTATTAAGCAAAACATGTAGATTTTAATTGAAACTAATAGCAAGCGTTCCAATGTAAAGGTAGTATTTAGATTGCCTCTTGCAGTGATGTATTTTATATTATTAAACTTAAGTTTAAACAGCAAAGGATACATGTTACCTGCGGATCCTCGTACTTCCAATGTAAAATAGAAGCTGAAATTCCTGGGAAAATCCAAGTGGGCAGCAGTGGCTGCAGGATGCGAAGTGAGATATACAAGAGCAGAGCCTGGTTACTCACTTAGGCAACTTCCCCGGATCCGGCGCTTTGTCTGAGCGGAGCAAATGAAGCGGAAGAACTTCACGTGCCGCCATACAAATTGAAAATCAATGCTGTTGAGTTTCGAAGACGGCTAGCCTGCGAGCTCAGGACTCTCCAAAGGACTCTGCCCACGGGGTCCTTTCAACCCCTTGAAGCCGCTGGCCCATAAATCGCCGCTCGAGTTCGGTGAAGTGGCCATCGAGGCTTTTTCCTTCAATTGGTCGGCATATTTGCCAACAACACAGCCTGCTCGGCTGGAATGGCAGGATAATAAGAATGACTGCGGTATCGGGCGCAGCTCTACACAGACAACAACTGTGCACAATGGGCATGGGCATGATATTCGAGTGGATCCTTTGAGTGGAGCATCCTTGAGCCGGGGGAAAACTTAAGTGGCAGAAGATTTCGCAGGAATATGCTGTGCATTTCCACAAATATTCATGGAGTTCTCTCGCTTATTTACTGCCACGTGGGCGCAGCTCGCATATCACGCTTTTCCAGTTAATGAGCCAGAATAACGCACTACCCAAGATGTGCTACACTTATTTAAAACTTTAAGGACAATTTTGTATAAAGAGAAACTACTTAAGAGGAAGGACCATAAGCATTGCAGCTGATTACATAATTAAATTTCATAAATATATGGATAATTACTTAGAACATTAGTTTAAATGCTTGAGCTCATTCCACTGTGCTGCTTGACGTTTTGAGCGTTATGAATTGACTTTCCTCCATGGCTAATGAAATTTAAATTTTCACCTCCACTACCTCGCTGCAGCTCCGCACTTTCTCCTCACTTTCATTCCTGCGGCTTCTTTTTGCCCGCATTTAAGAGGCGTGCGGTGCGTGGCAATGTCTTACGTTTGCAAAGCTTTGCATAATAGTTTTCACAGGCATTGCCGCCCACAAGGAGGCGGTGGGTGGAAAATTGGGGGTGGTTGGATAATACACCACTACAAAAGGGTGTTAGGTTCTGGGCTAACTTTGGTATGCAAAGGACTCCTAAGAAATATAATAAATAAAGTTAATTTATTTATGTTACTATTATTTTTGTAGTATACATTTTAAGCCTTATTCTCAACGTTTTCACCTCGTTCGCCACTTTTTTTCTCGCAGTGCGGGAACACTTTTCTCTGGCTTCGCTATGTAAGCGGATTGAACCCTCCCTCCGGCGATCCGTACGTCCTTATTCTGTTTTCACTGTAATCATGTTGCCAATGCACGTGTGTGTGTATGTGTGTGTGTTTGTTTGTGCGAGGGGGCGAATGTTGGACGCTGCGAATGTGTGTGTGTATTTAACGTAATTCAGCTTACAGCTTCGGAGCAGGTGAGTGTTGCATAAATTTGCAAACATTTTGCAAGTCAGCATCAACTTGCCATCTGTCAGCAGTGGCGCAACTGGAAGGTCTGAGTAGATCTGCTGCAGTTGCAAGGGATACTCTACTTCACCTGAAATATCGATTTAATTGTATTTTTCTGACATCTTTCAACAACCAGTGTTAAGTTTCCCATCAATTAAAAGCTGTAGTTATAATGAAAGTAATTTAAAAACAGAAATTATGCAGTAAACGTTTGAATCAAGGTAAGCAGCAAGTGTGTTAAGAACCAAATTAAATTTACCAGGAAAAACCTTTACTGAATGGTGTAGTTAGGAACTAAAGACTCTTTTGAGTTGAGTGGTTCGAATCCCCGTGAAAAGAATTTCTGCCTTTGTCACTGGCTGCAGACATAGTAGTGCCTTTGCAGCTGTAGTCGTAGTCATCAGCATCAGCATCACCATCTTTAGCATCATCATCATCAGGAGCTGCAACGTGGGTAAAGGCAGCAAACAACGCGAATGTTGCAGGTTGCCGTAGAATTGATTTTCCCCTTTGACGGTGTGCCATGTATCTTGCTTTTGGCCAGGATTACCTTACCTCTTCCACAAAGCTCCTTCCGTGGGCAACTGCACCCACCGTGCAGTTGCATGTGCAACATCAGCGGCAGGAACAACAATGCGCTCAACTTTGCCTCCTGGCAGACATTGCAAGTCATTTTTCACGTTCCGTTTTGCTGAACACAAACAGCGAGGAACAGTGGATGGTTTTGTGATTGGAATAACATAATAATATTGTACTTACTGCAGAGAAGTGAGTAGAAATTGACTTGGTACTTTCGCTAAAGTGTTCAGGCAAAAGAAAGATACGCGAAAGTGGTGAAAAGTTTAAATTACATAAGACCTAGTTAAAGTATCTTGTACACATATATATCGATTTTATATATTTTTCGCGATGGTGTTTTCTTAATTTTTAAATATACAATTCTCCCATCATGACACCAATAATATTTTTCAATAGAATTGTATTTTTTCCACTGTTCCTCACGTGGAAACAAAGTTATGAAAACAGTCCGCCCCTTGTCAAGTCACGGGTTTTCCATAAATCCTTGTTTTTTATACGCACTACGACTTTTACTTTCTGCCGCTGGAATTTTTTCGCCCAACCAACCGCTGAACACACAAAGTTATTGAAAATATGATTTGAAATTCAATTGCCGACCGCGTGACTGCAGTCAATGAAATCGAAAATCCTTGTTAACTCGATGATGGAGTGAAGGCGAAATAAATAACAAATGTAAATGCTGCAAACAGTTTTCTTGTATCAGTCACCAGATACGGCAACGCCCCATCAATCAGTGTAACTCGAAGAAGGATTGCATCTGCTGGATGCACAGCACACAATCCTTCGAGTCCCCCCAACAATTAGGTCCTTTGAAATGTGTGTGCACGTATGCCAAATGTTTGTAGACGCCATCCCCTTCACAGGCGAAGGCCTGCTGGGCAGGATAAAGTGAGCAAATTGATGTGAAAATGCAAGTGATTCGATTTTTCATGTCCAGACAATTCGACGAGGTCCGCTCAGGACCCGCTTGATTGTCGTCCTTGACGTTGATTTGATGAATTATTGATTTGTTTGATTAATCGCCGGGTCGACTGAGTGCCCAGCAGTCTGTCTGGATTACTAGAGATGCCAAACAGGTTCTGCACAGAAGAAAAGGATTTAATGTTTTAAAATTAACTAACAAAAGTGGTTAAGGTCTTTTTGTGGCAATGTTCGCTAAAATGCTCTACCATTACAAGCTACCTAGCTAGTTATAGTGGTCATAAGAAAAGGCTTATAGGAATTCCTAAGGTTTTTACCAATATTTGTAAAATGTTCTACCATATTTCAATGCTTTTTCGCAGTGTAGTTGTCTGCAAACACGATACAAGGTCTCGCTTTAATGAGAACAAAGAGTGCTGCCCAATTGGCCGAGCAAACGAATACTTAAATCCTTTTTATTTACTTCTAAGAGATTAAAACTTCACTCGACTGTTAATGAGATTCGAGTTCTCAAGATCCTGCAGCTCCTTTGGCCCATTAAAGTTCCCAATTCCGGCAGCTGTCGTGCCCCACCAAAGATAAATGGGTACAAGCAAAAAAATGTTGAAGAAAAACCAGCGAAATGAAGGGAATGAAGAAAAATTGGAACGATGCAAAAAGTGCGGGAAATATGAAAAAACAACGGCGGCAGCAATTTGCAGCAAGGACGTACAGGACATGCCACAACAATGGCCCTGTTTGTCCGCGTGGACGTGCCGCAAGACGGGGGCAACAACGAAATGCGGAGGCGACTCCGGCGGAGGCCAAAACAAAAAGTTACCCAACGTCGGACAAGTGTCAAACGGAACGAAAGGCGTAATAAATGGGCTGAGGGGCCAGGACCACGCCCCTGAATTGTTCCATTGAAATGCTGTGAGAACGGAAGTGAACAGTAAACATTATCATACCCGGTGACATTTCTGCTTTCTTGGGAAAAAGTTGAAGAAAATAATCGCCAGTCATGGCAGGATGTTGATGGTCTTGTCAACTTACTCTTACTCTTGTTGCAAACGCAAAGCCAGACAACTGTGCAATAACAATTCAAAAAATAACTTACAAACTATAAAGTATTTAAATATCACAAATATACTCTGCTCGGCAAGGTAAAATAATGTAATAAACACCTATTTATCCTGTATCCCAATTTTACCTAACATTTTTCCTCGAGTATTTAAATTGTATTTACTTTGCACTTACCCAACTTGCAGGCAGAGCTCTTTAAAAAACCATCCATCCACATGTGACTTTGTGGTGTGGGGCAGGTGGCATGAGTAAACGAAAATGTTACAAAAAATTGAGCACAACACATTAAATGTAAATCAACATTAGCTACGACATTATGATTATGCTGATGGACAGAAACATTTGGGTAGCTACCGGAGAACATTAATCAAAATCATAAACGTGCCACCAACCAAATCGCCTCAAATAAGCATTGCTTCCACTGCGGAAACTGTGGCAACCTAATGTTCAATTTTTATTGCTCCTAACCATAACCGAAATGAATCGATTCCTTAATGTATGCCGAAGCAGGAGACAAGCAAAACAAGCAACAAGGACCTCCCACGGAACCCACGAAGGACAGTGCGATAACTCGTATGACATTTGCCACTGGATGCCTCCATGGATGATTAGGCAGGGGCAGAGGCAGAGTCAGAGTCAGGGCATACATTATGTATTCCCTCCAACTGCCAGGTCAATTGGGAGTGGGGGAATTGGGGAGGGAAAAACACCAGCCCCAAAGGTAAGTGAGCCAATTTTGCTGACTTGTCACTTCCGGTCAAATGGCTCTGAATGCCGCCTAACCAGAGGCATAAATCTCCAGGAAAATATTGTAGAGTGGGGGGTGTAGGTGTAGGTGGCATTTACCTTCGTTTGTTGCCCCACAGGGAAAATGGGTAACGTTGGCAATCTGTGAAAATTGCAAATGCCGTTGAATGCGCATAAAATTAATGAAATTAGGACGATGCCAATGAATTTCCCAGTTGTCAATAAACCACAATCACACACACATATTATTCATAACTCAGTTTGCGCAAGCTGACTAACCACATGACCACAACGATGAATAACTTGGCATATGTCTGCAGGGGATAATACTCCAACGGAAGGGGTCGATCCACTGCCTTATTCATGACAGTTTATAAATCTGTAAGTGATTCTTATGCGAATTTATCGACATTGCAGCTGACACGTTCTCGAACTCAGCCCCAAAATATTCGCCCGATTATTCGGCAACATTTGCCAAAGGGTCTTGGGTTATTTTAGATTTGGCACATGATTGGCTGAAATTTTAGATTTGGCACATGATTGCCTGAAATGTAAGCTTGTTAACATACAAAACATAATCAACAACTGGGGCAGTTTTACTCGAGTTTTCATTGCCTTATACTGAATTCTGAATTTCGAAGTCTATTAAAAGTCGAGTAAATGTGTGTTAAAAGAACTTGAATAATTACTTTCCTTATGTCGCATTAGGCAACTTAAAGAGTCTTGCAAGTCCTGTAAGTCCTGGCCTGTGACATGGACCAATTTCAAGCTTTGCTTACTATCCAAGCCGTTGAAAGCGCCTCAAAAGGCTCGACCTCGGCCATTTGCCTTCAGTTGAAAGGACTTTCGCGCTGCGTCAGCTGGCGCTGGTAACAAATGAACTCATTTGTTCTAATTTAATCTTATTACATGGAGATTTATTGCCTTGCGCATGATATGGCAACCCTTTCAGTACTGCGACCTCTAGAAGGTTCTAAACCAAAAACCCCAAACCAACCCAACCCAAAGTCCAAGTTCAGTTTAGAAGAGCAGAGGTTGAGTTTGAGTTTGAGTTTGAGTTTGGATGGTTGGCGGAGGGCAATTTAAAAAGCGATTCAAGTGAAAGTGCTCGAAAGTTAATTATGATTGATTGAGTGCCATTGAAGGCGACACGGAGGTGGGGGAATTGATTTTCGTGACTGCCACGACTCGTACATTTGACAGCCGAGTGTAATTGACAGACTAGCATTGCGCATACGCACTGTTGATCGAATTTTAAAGAGCGAGGCGTGTAAACGACTTTGCCAGCCGGTTGGCCACCAAAACTCCCAACAAAACTGCACAATTTAGTGAGTTTCACCCCATTGCCGTCACAATCAGACGGCAATAAAACGAGTTACGGTTACGGTTTTATGATTCCCATGGCATTTGACACAGGGAAATATATCTAAGTGCTAAATAATTAAAAATAGTAAATGTTTAATGAGCATTGGGAGCCATAAAAACAATTTAAAAAAAAGAACACGAACAGCAGCGGCACAAATGGAACTTCTATGACTCACTCAGAAAAATGTATGATTGTGAAATTACAAAATAGGAATTTTTAAATGTAGATAGAAATATTGCTTTCCATTCCAGCAGATGTGCCACTCTAAAATCCTTTAAAGTCAGTTCTTAAAGTTCAAGCTACATTTCGAAACGATTTATATCCGAGTGTGTAGCTGCCATTTGGACACCGGCAGTCTATCTTAGTTCCTAATGAATTGAGATGAGTGGGTTATGCTCCTGACAGGATTGCAGTTTGTTAGCTGCACCACCCATCAACTACCGCCCACCAGGCACCACCCACCAGGCACCACCCACCAGGCACCACCCACTGTGTAAATAAGAGCAACCTTGTGCCAATTGCTAGTGGGTGTAAGTGTTTGTGTGAGTGGGTGCGTGTACGACTATTTGTATTGTCCTACCAGTTTTCGGCATTTGAGCAGATTTTCCATGTGCGTTTCAGTGGGCGGCGAAGTTCTCAGGAAGCAATGCCATCTTGCGGCTGCACAGTGGGGTTGGGAGGGAGAAAATCACGCAAATTCTAGCATTGATTTATATGCCAAGCAACCAATTACGCCAGAGATATACACAGATTTGGATTCCTACTGATTTCATTGTTGCTTCCCAAAACAAAATGAGCTAATTAGATGTAAATACTAACAATATGTGGCGAATGATAAGTAAACCACATTAAATTGCACTTAGATGAAGCAGCAGTCTATGAAAATATTTCCTAGTCCTCCGCTTGTATGCATTTGAGTTGAATTTATGGGTGGAAAATAAATTGCAAGGTAATAAATATTTAAAGCAGCTAGATCTGCAATAATTCACTAGATTGTTTGGTGTAATAGATCTAAAGCTGTGCAAAACAACTGAGCTTTTAATTAGTGGCCGTACACCAACACTTTGGGCTAATAAATTTGGAATGTTGTGATAAGAACACTGATAATTATTTACTCAAAAAAACAGAAAAACGATTTTCGCCAAAATTTTAATATTTACGATTGGTATTTTCGGTATAATTTTGCTAAAAATGGTCAGAAAGCGAAAAGAATTATAGTTTTTTACTCCTAATTACCAATACTAACCAACCAAATCACTTTTTTGACCGACTTTGTTAAAATAATTTTTGGCCAAATTTTCGCGTTTTCATCAAAAATTTCAAAAAATGTGAAAAAAATAGAATTTTTTTTTGAAAACACAGTTTGATTGAAAATTTAATTACGAACTCAACGAGGTATGACAATCCATATTTGTATGTACAGCAGGTTACAGCAGGTAATTGTATTGTTAAATTTAAACTAGATGTGGAAGTTTATAATAGTGTGATATGCATATATATTTAATACATACAACTGAACAATCGATGCATAAAATGCGACTAAAATACCAGATTAGAGCCCACGGTACAAAACTAAATTGCTATGGCCACTTGCCACTTGGTGGATCCCTCGACTTTCATTTTAAATGGCCTCTGTCTGTCTCTGTCGGAGTCTCCGTCTCTGTCCCTTTCTCTATCTTCGTCTCTGTCTCCGGATCTGTCCATGTGCTTCATGTTGTCCATGTCCATGTCTGATTCGATGGCTGTGCCTGCGATTGTCGCTTCGCCAGTCCATGGTAATTTATGTGCAGCAATCTAAACTCATTTAGCACGCAGCGAGGCGAATATGTGGCCAGACACTGAGCCGCATTGCCGGTTAAAGCCACACAACCCAACTCCTGACTCCCTACTCCCAACTTCCGACCCTCGACCCCCAACCCCCGATCTCCAACCACTGACCTGACCCCGATCCTTTGAACCGCACTCCCACGGGGCTCCTGTTCCTGCAATAGGCAAAGTCGGCGCTGTTTGTCCTTAAATTGGCTTCGCCTGGTGGCTCTGCGAGTGCCGATGGCAGTGCAGCCATGTCCGTGTCCTCCACAATCGCATTTGGTGGCACTTGGCGACCCCGCACTCCGCTGGCATCAACTTATCCTGTTGACACTTGGCTTCGTTATTTAAGCGCACCACAATTCGTACCGCACATCTTTGTACTTCGCTGGTTCGGCGGTTTCCATTTCGAAAAAGCCGCACAAAAGTACACAATAAAATAAATTGGAAGAGTTTGCCTTATTTGGTAAAGAAGTTTCATTTAAATATGCTCAGTTGGAATTTTGGGAACTTTAGCTCATCTAAACTGCACTTAATATTAGCTACATTTTTCATAACAAACTTTTATGATGTATTTTACTATAAATTCTCAGTACAAATTGCATGGAAAGTAATTTCTTTTTTGTAAACAGAACGGCAATTACCTAAGAACTCATTTAATTTGAGCCAATTCTAGACCATTTTACTCTGTGTGTACACAAGTTAGTCAACTAGTTTGCACTCTGCTGATCCTTGGGCCGCCTTCCATGGCAGCTGTTGCTCATTTCCTTCGACATTTGCATCACAAGCAGCCACACACAAAATCAACAGACAAACAAAAGGTAAACATAGACAGCCGCACACTCGGTCACAAAATACTCACACATGCACGCAGCATTCATATTTATTAAAAGCGTTCGTCCTGCGGCTGGCAGACCCCGCTAATCCCCATTTCCCATTTTCCATTTCGCAGTGCACCCACTTTTCACCATTTTCCTCATTTTCCCCTCAGTGCCTCGTGGCTGGCGTCGTCGACAAGCTTTTCATTTCAGTCTTAATTCCTTTTGAATAATATCTACCACTTAAACTTACAAAGCTTCAAGACCGCACATGACACACGCACACACACAGGCGTTTCGTGTTCTTATCGCCAAGTACAATTCACGTCCGCGTTTTGTACTCCGAACATGGGCGTAGTAGGAAGAGGGGGTAAATTTAAGTATATAAATATATTAAATATATGCCTATACACATTTTTCACCATATCTGTCATAATCTGTAATCAGTAATTACTGTATGTCTTATATAAGATAACGTGTGTCGAAAAATTACATCACTCATACGCAATGTGGTTCTTATAGAATAACAAAGCATCTTTGTTTTTGTTAATAATCAATTCCACTAAAATATATTTCGTAAAATTCTTTATAAAAATTGCAAAACAGTAATGCAGTCTTGAGTGCATTTACTTGCCATGGATGACCTTTAACCCCATATGGCACGCCTCTTCATTTAATAAAAGAAAGTGTTTTGTGCATACATAGAGGTATTTTGTTTATCTTTCTTGTGCTTTTGTTAATGTATACATTCTGGTTAGACCTGTGGCTTGCCAGATTTCCCAATTATTTGCGTTCTACATGTGGGTTTTGTGTGCTTGCCATATTTGAAATCATCTTGGAAACATTTATGTTCCTGCACTTGGAGTTCTCCTTCGACATGTAATGGAACATCCTGATTTTGTTTGTTCTGGTTGTCTGTCATTCGCGAATGTCAACAGTGAAGTCAAAGAGGCCCACAGGCCAAATGTGTCCCACGAATTAATTACGGTTGTCACCGCGCTAAATTGCCACCGAATCTGCGGTGGGAAAACACGAACTTCAATGTATCTGCCACATAAGACAAACACCATAGCAGTTTCGCCACGGGCCACGTGCTCTGTCTGTAGATACTTGTGATTATTTGGTTAGTTAGTCGGGATTAGCATATGAAGTCATAAGATGAGGGAGTCGTAGGTACACATCTGACATAGCACTTGATATGGAGCTTAGCTTTAAGATTTTATTCCGGTTTAAAAGGTTGTACGTACAACGCCTTTTTCTGTATTTTAGCAAAGTAGAAACTAGACATAAAGCAAAATACATGAAATTCGGAAGGAGTTATTTCAGTAAGGTGGAATAAAAAACACGGGTCTACCATCGGTAGAATATTTCATAAATATTAGCAAAAGCCAGTGTGCATTTTTGGCTATGAAAATAGGTCTCGGATTATAACGAGAAATATTTGTTAGAACACATAAAAATATGTTTGCAGCTACACACGGAATACAATATTATTAGAGTATAGAATGTTTTAGAGAAATTTACCAGTGAAATACATTATTCAAGTGCGTTGAAGAGCTGTGTGAGTGGGTAAGCCTAGTGACATGACTTTTTAAAATGTCATAGAATTAATTCCCTTGTGAAGGCATCGTTTTCAAAGGCCGCTATGGGATATTCAATACTGCACTGGGTGAATGGTAAAAAGGGAGGACGTGCAGCATTTTCAATTTCCCGCCATCGGCAGTGACGTTTTTATCTGCTGGTCGACAGAAGCAGTTCATATACTACATACTCGTACACTATATACAACATTTACTCGATATACGTATATAGTCAGCAGATCGCATGTCATGTCTGATGCCAGCTTTCTGACGATTACTTCTACTGAAAGGTAAACTTATGGACAGCACCTGCAGCACGAAAGGATGTGCACCCGTACGCACACAAGTGGTATCCTGGTCGAGTGCATCCTTGCAGCTGGGGGCGTGGCAGGCGTGCCACCCATCAGCACACACGCACAACAGTTTGGCGAAGCAAAAACAACACCTGTCCAATGAGAAAGGTCACTGCGCAGCAGCTTTGCGAGGGCAGCTCGGAAAGTATTGGGCGGAAAAGGACCTCCTGCATGCTAATTGACTGTAATGCGCTTAGCTGCTGCCAGTAAAGGGAATATTTTCCATGAAAATGCTTTAAAACACAATATTTGTGCATAAAGGTGGATGTGCATATTCAACAAGAAGTGAACATACTGATGTTGTAAGTGCTTTTCTTTAAGAACATTGCAACAATCGGCTTATCTAAACTATTGACCAAGCAATGTACTAACTACTAACCAAAATTGTAAAAAGAGCTAGAGAAAATTAAAGATTAAGATTTAATATGAATGAAAGGACATTACCAAGCAATCTTCATTAAGTTGGCTGCCAAAAAATGTCCAAAAACACTTTAAACAAAGCCTAATTCTTTACAAAACAATTGCTGGAAATGCTTTTATTTCTTTGGTAAACTTTGTGCCCAAGTTAATGGCATTTCGCAAAAAACTTGCCCCCTGCGATGTGTAAGCGTTGGCAGATTTACAAAGTGGACGCGTGGACACAGCTCGTCCCTTTTCTCGTTTGTTTACTGTGCCTACCCTCGTTGTCCTGCGGAAGTGCGGACGCATTGTGTGCAGGACATGTTGGCCGTTGTCCTGCGGCCAGCAGGCTGTCAATGCGAATATTCCATATAGAAAACAACTTTGACCCTGTGGTCCACGAGGCGTCCCAATTGTTTGGCCAGCTTCCACTCTCCCCCCTCTGGGCTTCGCTGCTCCTCCCACCGCCCTTCTTTAATTAACCACTGACCACTAGTTGCTGCTCTTGCACGTGTGTGCGAGCTTGTGGGTGTGCGTGTGAGTGGGCGCCCTTGGCGAGTACGTGCTAATGTAATCCTCGTCGTTTTAATTACAAAATTCCACAAGGTCCTCGGCCATTTAGGCGACAGCTGCAGCCTCAAGTGGCCGAAAGCAGAGGCAACCAGTCACATAATCAGGGGAACTCCAGCCGCCCGTTTAATTCACTTTTTGCAGTGTTTGCAGGCCGCCCAAAACTAATGTAGCATTCTGTAGTGCACGCAAAAAAATAATAGGTAATTAAGAAAAAATTATTAAACAAAATTATTATCACCATATTATGATATAAATGGAAATTCATAGTAAAAAACAAAACTAAACGGATTTTATTCAAGTTTAGTAGGGATATTTAGAAGCAGCGATACATATACATATTTCAATATTACAGATATTTATATATCAGATAATATATTATATCCTCAATTTATTTAAACATTTAATTGAACTCTTATTATTTATTTATTTCTTTAAATAATTATTAATCAATTTAAATTAAGAAACTCTGATTTGAGTATATGTTTTTTTTGCATGTCAGTCGGTGGTCAGTGGCTTAGCTGTGATTGTCCTGCTGACGCGTCCAGAAGTTGTGGCCATGTCCTGTTCTGCTGGCATTGCCTCACCTCGCAATTAGTGAAACTGCCATTTTGGCACATTTCGGCTGCCATCCTTCGCAGTGGCTCAAAAGGCCTTTTGCATTTAAATTGACATCAACGCGGCCACAAGAACAACCTGGTGATACGTCCGTGATAAACCCCGATGCCGTTGGCTGGCATACACTTAATTATGCTCCTTAATTGCCATGGCATCGAATCGCCGCGTGGGCCAGACATTCGCATCGCATTCAAATGACGATTGACGGGCCGAATATAATTGAAATTCAAATTCAAATTCAGCATCTCTCAATTGCGGGCACGTTCCAGACGCCGCAAGTCTGAAGAAGAACTTGCCTTTTCTTGCCTTAATTCCGCGAATTTCATTTGCATTTTGAGTATTTGCAATTTATATTGATGATGAACTCTTTCAGGTCCGCTGAAAAGGTGGTAATGGCTGGGACACTGGGGAAAAATACTTGGAAAATTATAGAATAGCTGACATTAGAAAATATAAAAGAAAATATAAAGAAAATGTTAATAACATGCTGATAAGAAGTACTTATATTTTTAAAGAAAGTTATGAAAGTAGCATACCATAATATTTGTATCACTGTGTATCATAGAAGGGCGAAACTCAAAATCACTGTCTATGCCCCATGGCGCCATGGCCGTAAAACCCTCTAAAGCAAGTGTTATACAAGATAGGAAAATAATTAAATTTTGAAATTCCGCAGCAAATAGGCTTAGCTTAGGCTTAAATTAAAAAAAAACAAACAATGATCATCTGATTAAAAAAGCTGTCTAACAATTTTCATAATACGAAAAGCATGCTAGTGATTAAGAATAAATTAAAACGACTTAAAAGTCGTTCAGCAAAGTATTTAAGTACTTTTAAGTGAATTTCGCAAGTAAGAAAAAGTGAGTAAATGAAAATCGCATAGATATAAATATATATATTTTTAGGTAAGAGAACTTCATATATCCCTATTTACTAATTTGACTATAATTGTGAGTCCCTAAATTGTACATATTAAAGTCGTACGCCGCGGCTGTGAAGACGTTAATGTGGTAACCTCGTTTTATAAATGCTTGGCCTGCGGCTGAAAATGTTGCCTTAGCATGCAAATTGCTCTGTAAACAGCCGAGTTGACTGCAAAAATTACGCATACGCAGCGTCAGCCGAACGATGGCTGATATAAACGAAGCATAATGTGAGTGTGTGCTGAGCACTTGCTGAATGCTTGCCAACTGACAATAGCAACTAGAGCTTCAGCTCGATTATTCAATTTAAAGTTGGGAGTTGAAATTTTACACTAATCCGTTTTAATTAGGCTACTTTGGGAAAAGTGTAGAAGAGCATCACTCGTTGTATAATTACTTACGCATTATTTAATACTTTACCATTCCAGCGAGACTTGTAATCCATAAATCGTTGGGATTATTATGTAACCCGAAATTCTAATTAAATTTCTATTGTTTCGCTTGCATGGCGGCAATCGCATTACATGACTAAACCAGAGGGCTAGAACCACGAGGACCACGAGGACCCATTCATTATTCGATTGGCGCTCGCAATCCGCTTAATGCAAACATATTCCAACAGCAATGGCACCGTCGATGGCTTTTAAAGAGTGCCCCATGTGACAGCGGCAACAGTTCGTGGTGCAATTTCCGCAAATTAAAAGATATCACTTACAGCAAAATAATTTTCCAAACCGCAAAAAGTTAGTCAGCGGCGGCGTGGGGGCGGCAAAGCAAACATGACACGCCCACACGATATTTGTCCGCTGAAAATGCAACTGGCATGGACGGAATCCTTTTTTCTTTGTTTGGCCGCCGCGTTGACAGCAAATCGAATTAGAAACGCATTTTAACGAACAAAAGTGACCGGAAAATAGTGATGGCCAGATATCGATATATACGAATTGTGGGGGTATAAATTAGACTTAAAAGAATATTGCTTTTTATAGATAGTACGAATTTTAGACAATATATAATAATATATACATATTTATTGTATAATCATTTTAATAATTCACACATATCCCTGAAGTGATAAAATATTTATGAGCGTTGTCTGTGCATACAGATCGCAACTAAAAAACAAGAGAGAACGCTATAGTCGAGTTCCCCGACTATCTGATACCCGTTACTCAGCTAGTGGAAGAGAGAAGGAGAGTCTTAAACACAGTTTTTGGCGGTTAGTAGACGTTATAGTGGGCGTGGCAGAATGTTTTTTGGCAAATCGATAGAAATTTACAAGACTAATACAAAAATGAAAAAATATCAAAACATTTTTCAAAAGTGTGGGAGTAGCAGCTTTGGGCGGTTTGTGGGCGTTAGAGTGGGCGTGGCAAAAAGTTTTTTGGCAAATCGATAGAAATTTACAAGACCAATACAAAAATGAAAAAATTTCAAAACATTTTTCAAAAGTGTGGGCGTAGCAGCTTTGGGCGGTTTGTGGGCGTTAGAGTGGGCGTGGCAAAAAGTTTTTTGGCAAATCGATAGAAATTTACAAGACCAATACAAAAATTAAAAAATATCAAAACATTTTTCAAAAATGTGGGCGTGGCAGTTTTGGGCGGTTTGTGGGCGTTAGAGTGGGCGTGGCAACATGAATCGACAAACTTGCGCTGCGTCTATGTCCCTGGAGTCTGTATACTTAATCTCAACTTTCTAGCTTTTGTAGTTCCTGAGATCTCGACGTTCATACGGACAGACGGACAGACGGACAGACGGACAGACGGACAGACGGACGGACAGACGGACATGGCCAAATCGACTCCGCTATTGATCCTGATCAAGAATATATATACTTTATATGGTCGGAAACGCTTCCTTCTGCCTGTTACATACTTTTCAACGAATCTAGTATACCCTTTTACTCTACGAGTAACGGGTATAATAATTTTGCCTACTTTTAGACGCAGCTAAGATTTTTTAGATTTTTGTTTTACGATCACCACCATCGCATCCCTATTGCTGCTCATATGTGGGTCGATGCAAGGCAGCGATTGTGCCCGTACACAGAATCCGGATGTGAACAATGACAAACCGCAAAAATTCAATTTAAAGTTCGTATTTCAATGCCGAGCATTCGCACACTCGCACCAGAGTGTTTTTCCATGGAAGGGGAATGGAATAGGGAAAGGGGGGTAGTTACTGGTACACTGGGCCAAGTGCCAAGGGATACGTGCATGTAATTGGAAAATATTGAACTGTGAACAAGTTTTCCATCCGACGCAAAGGCATCCAGACACGGCAAATTTATTACGACTGAGTGCAAAGTTTCATTGCAGCCAAGTCAGAAACAGTAAGCAGCCAGATGCAAAATTCATAGATCCATTCGATAGAATCCGGAAAATTGATATCCGGCCATCAACATCCGAATGGCGTGTCTTTATAGAAATGAATGTAATTGACAGGCCTGTCGGATACCGTAGGTATTGACTTTGCAAGAAATATTGTGCCCACACTAAAAAGTAAAAATAGCTACAGGAAACGAAATTGAAGCTATAATATTTAATTCAAATTACCACTTACTTATTACGGTTGTAAACGCCCAACATTACCCAACAGAATTGTTCAATTAAAAGTACACGAGCAAGCAAAGCAATTGAGCGAAGGATTTAAAATTGCATAAGAGGGAAAGAGCAAATGTTTTGCAGTCCAGTTGAATCCCAAATTCATACATAACAATTCCTTTTCAAATTACATTTTACCACCCAGGCGAATCTGCACTTTGATTTAGTAGTTTACGTGGATGCGGATTTCCTGGGGATTTTTATGTTTACTGTGGAGCTTAGCGTCGCTACCTCGTAGCAACAAGCAATGCAAAAAATCAGAAATCCCGCACACACTGAGTCAAATATGTGCTCGCACACACACACTTGCTGTACTTTGGCATTTGTCATAATTACAAAGCCATGCCCCTGGGAAGCCGCGCAGCAAGGAGAAGCGCCATAAAGCGAAAAGAAAATACGCAAAATTTGAAAATTTGAAAATTTCATCTCCGGCTCGTTGGCATGGCAGCTTTAGAGGGCCAAAATGATACCGACCATGTTTCTTACCAACCACCGCAGCGCCTTTGGTCGACAATTATTAACATCTTAGGGAAAGGGCGGCGGCACATTTATGACTGCACTTTTCACATCCGTTTCCGCTTCCGTCTGTCGACACGCACACACATGCAGGGATTACACTTAGCAAAATCGCAGGATACATAATACAAAAAATCTAACAAATATAGTACGCAAATCTATGTACCTAAATGCACCTATAAAATTCATTAAAATATTAAATAATTTAAATAAAATTTGCAAAATTCTTTGCTAAACTTTTTCTCTCTGTATAAACACACACACGACGACACTGCCAGAAATTCATTCATTCATTCTTTGTTGTGGGCGTCGTGCGAACAGGTCGCTGTGGGCGTGGCCGCTGTTTGCTGCCAACAGCGAGAGCAATTTCACTTTACATTTGTTTTACGGCATTTGCTGCCACACATCTGTGCTCCGTGCGGAGAAAAGTGAGAAATGTGGGTGAAAGTGGGTGGCTGGGTGGTTGGGTGGCTGGGTGATTGGGTGGATTGTGGACGGTGGTGCGGCGACAATATGTTCGCTGCGTTTTTCCCCTCCATCCCCACTCTCCCCGCTGGGCTCCTTCGGTGATAAGTATTTATTATTATGCCTCTTAATGGGCGGAATGCTTTGCTTTGTGCTTTTACCCAAATGAGTTTCCCTCATTAGAGCGCACTGCTCTTACTTTGGGGACTGCCACTCCGGATTGCTGTTTGATGGTATTATTACGAAAAAGGAGCTCGTTTTTTAGACTAGAAATATTAATTCCAGGAACTTTTAGTCAAAAAGTGACAGGTGAAAGGACTTCGTCGAAAATGTAGTGCCTTTAACTGTTGCTTTATGTATTCTATAATTGAATATATTTTTGCTGCTGGCTTCGAATGCATTTGCTTTAAATTTATAATCGCATAAGATGGCTTCCAAACGCATTTAATTCGCAAAACATGCTTGTGAATTTCAAATAAGCTTCCAGCGAATCGTTGTGTTAATTACGGACATAAACAAGAAAATGTTTCGTCATTTGCATTCAACTTTGTGTGGAATCCGAAGAAACCTGAAGCAAACTGAGAGGAGCCAATAAAGTTAATGCGCTCCATTAGCTGTGTATCTCTAATTACCCGCGGAGAGAACGCATGAAATATATATATCCTGGCAGTATCCTTCCAGCTTTTTACACTTTATGTCGGCACAGATTCGCCGTATTCTGCTTCATGTTTGCATTTATGGTTTATTGTCTGGCGAATAAAACATTTTGTTGCGCTGCTGGGCGATGCAATAAACGCGCTGGAATCGTTTCATTCCCATATTGCCAAACCAACAACTCATGCCTGAATATTCGTCGAAAGACCCATTAAAAGGGGCCGCATCCCGGTGGCAAGGACACTGCACAAGATAAATGCTTTTCGTCGCAGGCATAAGGGAAGGATTCGATTTTATCGGTGGCACGTCGGTGCCCAATTCGCTGGTTATTAAAAAGCGATATTACGCCCTGCCCGGCCTCAATTTATGAATTATTCAAGCGGGCTTTCCTTTATTGTACCTGTACTCATAACCCTGCAAAAAGGCCGAGGACCCCCAAAACCCCACAATATGCAGATTATTAATTTACACAACATGGCATACGGCAATATGGGAAATAATTATTTTAAAAGCATCCCCGTATCGAGTAAGCCCCCGAGTGCTGGCAGGGTCGCTTTTAAAGGTAAGAAATTAATATCCCCCCTCGGGGCAGCTGCTGCGAAGGTCAAAGGTCAGTCCGTGCTCCACTCAGCAGGGCGAAGGTGAGAGGCCAGGTGGCTGGAAGGATACGGCGAAACGTGAAGGACTTTTCGACCCCCAGCGTAATTTAATAGCGTTTTGTTTAGTTCATTGGACAAGAACGAAGCCAGGTCCCTCGGAAATTTAAGTCTCTATTCTGTGAAGGACCAGGTGAAATTGCTTTATTGCTTCTACAAGTGTCTTCAATGAAAATTGCTCTACCGGAAAGAGCATTTCTTCAAGGAAATTCCCCGTTTAAACAAGACTTTCACCCACTTAAACTTAATGAATTCAATCTTAGTGAATAATAGTGAGACATTGTACCCATTTGCTAAGTCAAAATAATTAGTTATTCGAATTATGTCGTTAAGAGTAAACATTTGCATTAAAAAGAAAAACGGTTTAATAAAAAGGTATGAGCACAACGCAATTAAAAAGAACAATTAATAAATTATAAGGAAACCTTGGGCATTAAAGAAAGTGTTTTGGGTTCTTCTAGTTGCTAGAAGAAGTCCCGGAATTTTGAGGCCGTAAAGATTTCTGCCAGCAAAGGTAATACTTCTGCCCACTTGGGTACACATCCAATTACGAATTTAAACAATACTTTCGCCGAGGATGGGTCACGTGGGGCCGAGTGACCGTAAACGCGCATTATTAACAAGTTGTGAGCAAATGGATTTGTGCCAAGTCAACCCGCCCACGCCACCACGCCCACCTAACCATACCCAAACCGGCTAACCCATTTCAGCCATTCGCCTTGGCAATTTAGCCATCCATTCTCGGGCTTTTTCGGTGTCGCACGGGGCAGCACGTAAACATAATTAGACGCACATTTAAAAGGTCGTTAAACGCCACCAACAACACGACCGCCCCGAGAATCCGACGAAGACCCATCTCATTCAGGCATCCCCAACCCATGGTAAAGTTGACCCAGGCGCCACTCACGCGCATTTGCATCTGGCCAAAGTGGCCAAAGCCACCTCCACTGCCCACGGTGCTCCTCTCGGGCCCTTCATCCAGCAGCGCGTGACCGGGGATAAGGAAAAATCGGTTGCGAAAGGACACTTGGAACCTTAGCATTGTCCCAAAAGTCTCTGAATACAAAGTCCCTTTAGAAACGTGCTTAAATTTCTGGGCTCCTCCTTTAAAGCTTTAAATCTAAGCAGAATGTATAGTTTATATACATTTAAATAGGTATTAAAAATAATTGAAATAAGTGATTGGCAACTGATTACTCCTAAGAAACAATAGACACTCTTAACAACAGTCTTAAGAATAAGAATTTAAATGCAACGAAGTAGTAAACAAAATCAGTTATTTTAAAAGCATCGTCCGTTCTTTTTTTTCAACTTTTACCAACATTTTTTTCGAGTGCAGCAGCAGCAATAGCAGCTGCACTTGAAGCAGCAGCAACAGCAACAACTGGCGAATGCCATTAGCATCGTTGAGTTGGATGGAGGATGCCATGGCCCTGGCACAAAGCATCTGGGGAGTGTGCGAAGGTGCACTTGAGGAGCTTGTCAACGAGTCGACATTGTTTCAAGAGCGAGAGCTGCGACTTTGGAGCCTTGAGCACCACCACCCACATTTCCCATTTCCCATTCCCATTTGCAGGGCGAACAATCGCTCGTGTGCACGGCAGTTAGACATGTGTCCCTCGGTCTTGAATTATGGAGGCACACTGCAAGTGTATTATATCCCAAATGGAAACTTCACTCATGTCTAGCACGTTATTCTAGACGGTTTTTCTAGTTATTCTAGATGGAAAAAGGGTCTTCCATTTATTTAACAAGGGAATTCTATGTTCCTATTTATACAAGAACTTTTAGGGATCTAGATTCTCAAGCTCTATAATTAATATAAAATACCAAATTCCAGCATAATTCACTGGCAGCATTAGGCGGAGTATAACCTTAAGTACTACATGTTTCTTATTGTCTTACTTTGCGACCACCCATGCACTTTGACCCTGATAACTTATGGCTGAGCTGCCGCAACCTCTCCCCAGGTGGCGCCACACTAAGTCAACACGTGGCTTCTGGCAAAGTGCCCACACCTTATAATGCCCCGCCCCCATCCGTAGCACTTTGGCGCCCATCTGGACCAGGGCAGAGGTACATACCTAGAATTCTATAAGGCCGTGCGATAAAAATGCAACATTTATGGCTGGCCGCTGTCGTTGCCTCGCTGTGGTTTCCTCGCAGCCACATCCACTTCCACTTCGCGTGTGGAGTCCACTCTGCTACGGGAAAATTCTAACGCCCTAACACCAAACTGGCACAGTGGTAATAGAACTGCACAATAATAAAGGAAACAAATATTATAAAAATAATACTTTTTGGAATAACAATCAGGGAAAGGTGTAATAATTAAATACATGTTAAATTAGTTCTTAATATGTTTACCTAAACTTATGGAGGAAACAAAAAAGAAGTACACAAAAGAAATTAGGGTGAAACTTTTGTTTTATAAGCTCAAAAGTATATAATCTTCGTTCTTCACAGTCTAGAATAATTTTGAATGTTACAGTACAAACTATAAAGTTGATAGATAGAATTCCAAATGTAGAATTCCAATTATCCTACATTCCTACCATCTAGACCCACTGTATGTCCGTCCAGTCATGACCTTTGCGAGTGGCCATTAACGCTTTTTTATCTGTTCATAAATTTTAATTTTGGCAAAATACTCCAAGTACGTGGCCCACCCAGCTCCTAACCTAACCAAACCAAACCGAAACGAAACGAACCGAACCCCACTTTGAGCTCCTCCATCCTGCATCCTCCATCGACTGGGAGGGAAGCCCCCATAAATCTGCTTTCAGCTTGCTTGGCTGCGGTTCTTACGCTCGTGTTTGTTTGGCGTTTTCATTTGGGCCAAGGAAAATATGACTTGGTGGCCGCCTTTTGGCCATGCCGTTTTCCGTCGGCCATTTCATCACCGAGCGCCGCGTCTTCGCCTTCAAGTTGAGAACCCGTGACCCTATTTCGCCAGCGGAGCATCCTCCTTTGCTGGCGGACTTGTTTATCGTCCTTTGCATCTCATTGAGCTGGTTGCCTGTTATGAACACCACCCACTTTCCACCACCGAACGCTTTTCCGGAATCTCGGTGGGTTCACAAGGGTCAGAACCAGGGGGCTTGTGTCTTTTTTTCATATTGCCCCTTGCTTTGCTGCGCTCGGCACTTTTCATTTTTCTATTGCATATTTAACCTAATTAAAATGAGTTATATGAGACAGGTGGAGAGAGCGTGTTAATCCTTGACCTGCTGACTTTGCCGGAGCTCATTTTCCCTGTTGGCTCCAAGTGGCTCCTTGTGCTGAAGATGTTTCGCTATCACAAAAAATGCTTAACGTTCGCTTTCAACGCTTACCGAGGTTTATAGCTTGGCGAAATTGTGCTGGAATATTTGATGTATTTAAAGATATACTTTAAGAGCACTTACATAACTAATGGATACAAATAAAAGCTAGCCAAATATCGAGGACATAAGTTAATGCACAGATAATTGTTGTCTATTGAGAATTAATTAATATGTTGTGTCACATAAATCAGCCATTCTGCAGCTTAATTGATTTTTTAATAAACCAATGCAGCATTAACATGCAAAGTGTATTTTTTAATTATTTCGGAAATAGTGATGTATTTATTATTCAATTACGATGGAATTTGCATATTTTAGGCGGGGCTTAAATCGGTACTTTCATGACTGAAAACAAAAGAGAATTTACTCAGTCCATTTTGGGTTTTTTATATCATCAAGTTAAGGCCAAAACTGACTTTTCTCCCGCTTCTTATCATTGCAGGTATGTTAATGGAACCCCAGTCTCAACAAGTGAATCTCCTTGCCCGACAAACAGCAAACAATGACCAGAAGCAAGGAGCAAACTAACCTAATGAATTTATGTACGTGAATTTATGGGGTGAAAGGTGAAAACGCACAAGGCCAGGCAAAGGCTCCAACTGAAAGTACTTAAGCCCATAAAATATTCAAGTCGTGAACATGTGGGGAAAATTACAAAGAGACCTCGGAAAAAGGCGCACGAAAATCCAGAATAGGGACAAAGGGGAAGTGGCAAATAGATGGACTGATAGAAGGAAGCTCGACAGGATAACGAAGTCTTAAACGCATACACAAAGAGAATAATCAAAATGTTTCTTTTTAAAATACTTTAAAATAGATAAAATTAGTGGCTTTCTTAAAACTAGTATCCATTTCATTGCTATTTTAAAAGTACTCAAGAAGTATAAAAACTGAATTTTAATACTTTTTAATATTGAGCTTGAGCAAGTTTATCCATTTAGACATTTATACTACCTATATTTTTTGCTATATCCTTAAACTTATCAAGTGCGCGACAATTTGCCACTGGAAGTGTAGCTGAATGGAGAGGATATGGGGACATGGGGATATGGATCCTTGCTCCTGCCCTCGGCAGCCAGGCACTGATTGAAAAGAAAATTACGGCAAGTAGTTGGTAGTAGGGTGGCCGCCAGATGGTCTCCGCATCGACGACGCTGCTGATGAGCAGCATAAATGTCCTGCGGAGGAAAGGGCGGAAACGGAAGCGAACGGCGCCGCCACGGGGACCAGCGGCCTTGAGTTCCGGAAGTGGTGAGAGCTGCCAGCCATTTGCATTTAGGAGTACACGAAGATACATAGATACGTATGCATGTCTGTGCCCCTAGACAGCATCCGCCGATGGCAACTGTTTCTCGCTGCTGCACAGAACAGGTTTCTTTTTCGCATTTACTGTGGAGATTGCAAACCTCTTTGAAGTGGAAGTTTACCGTACATACTACTTAAGATGAATTACAAGCAAAACAAAATAGATAGCGAATATAAATGTATATTTAGCTTTAAGAAGTCTTAGCTTATGAACAACATGACACCGCTTGCCAAGTATTTAAATAATTGTTTATCTAATACTTGACTTCATTACATGCAATACATAAATTGTGTTAGCTCATTTTAGTTGTAAGGCATTAAAATCATGTGATTTTTCCACTGTGGCGACACTGGAGCACCCAGAGGACCTTAACGGCGCGGAGGGGAAGCAATGTGGATGGCACGTTGTGGATATTAAGCATGTCCTTAAGCATAAAATGTCAATAAGTGCAGCCAATCGATGCTAAGCAGTTTAAGTTGCGACAAGCCACTGAGGCACCGTCCCATTCCGAGTCCTTTTGCTCCTCCGATATTTCCACTTTCCAGCAGGAAGTTCGCTAACAATGCAAAGGACACGGAAAAGCACAATCACCCTCACTCACATTCAAACCTATCTATATGCATGCGTCTCATATTTTCCGATAATCGTATTTGGATAAGCGAATTTTTGCTTGCAATTTACACTACAGAAAATACATTTTATTTTTTTAAAATACTTTTAAGACAGTAAATTTTAATAGAAGATTTTTACTCTTCAACAAAAGCTTGACAATATTAATAAATTCATATTTTTCCACTGTAAATTTTAAATTTTTTGGTTTGACTTACAAACATATATGAATATTTTTGCAGAATTTTGCATCTTCGCCAAGGCGTTGCAGAATATGCTAGAGATTTTTTCTAAGCTAAAGTTCACTCCTACCTTGTTATATTTTGATGGCAAGCGACTTGTGTAAAAGTACATATTTGCTTAAACAAAATTGAATTCGACTGCTGACTTTAATAACATTTTAAAGTGACATACTTTACTGCAGTGCTTGAAGCTCAGCAACTTCGGATCTTATGATTGACTGTGCGAAGTCTACAAGTTTTCTGACTACTTCAGTGACTTACACTTTATCAATTGAGCATGTGCTATAAAAAGGGTTTCCCAAAAACGATTTTGACACATTTTTGGTAATCGACACTTTCTTATCCGCATGTCACTCACCCGAAACATTTCTAATTTCATTGTGAAAATATGTTCCCTCTTATCAGCTTGTTTTCGGTATCTACAAACAAGACACAACAAAAATCCAAGATAGGTTTCTGTACTTAAATATACCAATAGATTGGGAAGCGAGTT
Source organism: Drosophila yakuba (assembly GCF_016746365.2). Lineage (NCBI taxonomy): Eukaryota > Metazoa > Arthropoda > Insecta > Diptera > Drosophilidae > Drosophila > Drosophila yakuba. The sequence continues at coordinate 12,011,978 of NC_052529.2, read as the reverse complement.
CAGTACGCGTTTAGTTCCGGAACAGTTGGCGGTCTAACCAAAATGAGAGGTACTAACAGCGGAGTGCTGAATGCTCTGAGACTAAAGATAGCTCATCGTAGTTTCGCAATGTGGATTCCACTTGGGTGTAATTTTGGCCTTACTGGCCGAAATCACTGGCTTTTCGATGGAGGAGAAGTGCAAGTTTTGGGCTGGAACTGGCCATATTGGCGATCCTAGTGACTGCCGGGCCTGGGGATTTTGCCAGGACAACCAACTCATCGAGAGACGTAGCTGCACTGAGGGATTACTGTACAATTTCCGAGATGGCACCTGCAAGAAACCATCGGATGTGAATTGTCACTCGCAGATCTCGGAAATTTGCGCCTGCCTCCAGCCGTGGAATTACATAGCCAATCCGGCTGACTGCCGGAGATTCGCCAAGTGTGAGGATTTCGAGTATCCCACTTGGAAAGACTGTGGTGTGGGTCGAGTGTTCAGCAACCAGGAGCAGACCTGCCTCGAGGAGGTTGCCGGCTGTCCACAGGATAATATCTGCACCCATATGAAAGATGGCTCACTTGTGGGCGATCCCAACAGCTGTCGCAGCTACTTTAAATGCCACAATGGATTTGGCATCCAGTTGAATTGCTCCGTTGGCCGATACTTTAACCGAAACACGGGTAATTGCCAATCCTGGCTGCCGCACTACTGCTCCAAGGAAGAGGAGCTCTTGTTAACGCCACCCGCCACGAACTATCACATCTGCTCCACGTACTATCCAAGGGATAGAGATGAAGTGCAGCTCCTGCCGGATCTGATGACCTGTCACGGCTACTACTCCTGCACCTCCCAGTTCGACGTGGGCCAGTGGAGCAGCTGTCCTTGGGGTCAGCACTTTGAGTGGTGGAGCCAGCGATGTGGCTCGCCCAAGGACAACAGCTGCTCCTACGATCGCTGCGGCAATAGGAACCAACTAATGGTGACCACCATCAACACGGGCTGCAGGGAGTTCACGATCTGCCAGGATAGTAGTTCCCAAAGCTCGCAAAAGTGTCCGCAGGACTATCCGTATTTTAATGAGGTTCTGGGACAGTGCACCGATGAATTTCCCAATCACAGGGTGTGTTACATGGATGGATAGAATGCTTCAAATTATTAACAATTAATAACACGGTTGTTAGAAGAGAACATATACATAAATATTTAATAAATCAATTTACCTTGCTTTTTGTTTTCATAATGGCTTTAAACAGATTAATTGCACTATTTAAAAGCTGCTCTCAACAATAAAAGTTTGTAAAATAAATCTCAAAATGTATTGCTTTAGACACGATTGCGAGAATGCATTCCTGATTATTATATTTTTATCTTTTATGCTACTGAGTACTGCTCTTCAATGAATGTCAGTCATGTCACAAGTGATTGATCAGTTGACTAATGATAACTAATTATGGCCAGAGCAGCTCCTCTGCTTTTTCAAACAGTCAAGCACAAGTGAAAAACCAACTTGAACCAGAGACATCTTTCGGTTGAAGTCTTCGTGCCAGAAAATCAAATGAATCAACGAAAAATTCAAATATTCCCCAGAGAGCTGTATTTATGAAAGCTCAGTGGGTGAGTGGGTGGCGCAGTAAACGACCTTCAATGGGCGGAGATCTTGGGTGGTTATATGCGAGGGCATGGCTGCAGGCAGTCCAATGACGAGGCACAACAATACGTCGCGTCATTGAATTATTATGATTGACTTTTATTACACGGAATCGCAATTTATTTTACTTAACAACAGGCTGGGATCCAGGATCGCAGCCCGGAGTGCGGTTAAAAGTAGCGAAAATTTGAATGAAAAGTTGTAAAGAAATTACGTTATTTATCATTCGCAGAGTGGCGACCCAGCGAAAGGGACACATTCTCGGGTAGAAAGAGACGGGGAGCACGCCAAACCGTTTCCGTATCCGCTCATTTATTTACCACACTGTCAAGCGCACACTGACGCAGATGCACAGAGAGAAATACTTGTGATGAATCTCATGCATTTTTTTTTTAATAGAAAAATGGATTGTTGGTTTTCAAGTTATATCTATATGGTGTTTATATTTACTTTTAAAATATATATATATTTTTTATAAAAATAAATGACTCAAATATTTTTTAAAAATATTGAAGTGCATTTTAAAATAAACACATATTATTACTTATTTATTTATTACTCATAACATTATATATTAATTTATATTTGTTAGTCATATTTTTTCAGTGTGTCTCCAACCGAATATTGATGCTTTTCCACCGCAGTTTTCGTGCACAGTTAAAAAGTTTTCCGCGGCGGCAGCAGAAATTCAAATTTATTGTTTGCGGCTGCCAGGCGTTCTGGCCACGCCCACCTTTAGTCGATGGGCTTAAAATTAGTGGCGCTGTCTTGCGAATCGATGGGCGTTTGATTAACGGTCCCGCCAGGAGATTGAATCGCTTAATTGCCCTAAAAGTGGGCGTGGCAGTGCCAGGACATGGGATGGCATGGAGTGGGAATTAATGGCAGGATAAAAGTCGTGACTATCCAATTACACACGATGCTGCCCGGCTGGGAGAAAACCGTTTTGGTTCCGCCATCACTTACCTTTAATTAGCTAATTCCCTTTAAGGTCCTCGGCCTCAATTGTGGTTCGGGGATTACCCGATGGCGCACTCCGGGGATTAGAGTTTAGTAATTGCTATAAAGGACTTTTCGGCTTTGTGCCCAACTGTGGAGTGAAAGCATCGAATGAATGGCAAAAGAAAGTTGCTGGGAAAAACTTTTTCCGCCGCAAAGCATGGGAAAATTGTGAAAAAAATGAGTGCAAGAGGCTGAGAAACGTAATGACGGTATTTATGTTATCTGCCATCTAACTCCGCACTTACACTTATCTGCTTATCTCGGAAATTAATTTCAATAAAAGTGAACTTTTGATGAGGTACTAAAAAGCATATCTAGATGTAGAGAGTGAGAACTCACTTTTCCTTTTACACCTTGTTTTAAACATTCATTCTTAAACAGCTTAAAGAGACAAACAAAAATTGTCTTAAAATGTCCTTAACAAAATGTCGCTATTCTTTTCGACCCTTCTTATCTGATTTGATCTTGTAATTAAAGAAATCTAATAATCTCATGCACCAGGCACATCCTTGAAGACCAGCACTGCTGCAAGAATAAATTGATTTCACCTCATAAGCGTTTTTCCTTTCAGGCGATGATTAAACCTCATTTCAATATCAAGCTCCCTCCCATTAACCTGCGCGTTTTAAAACAATTTTCAATGAATTTCCTTTGTTCTACGCCAGCATTCACTCGCATTTTTCCATTTAAAAAATAATTCATATCCATTTAAGGGGTAAATTACATAGCCAAGGAGCACAAAGAGCCGTCCAAAGAACCAGCAAGGTGATGGGTGATGATGGTGGGGCCAAGCGGTGCAATTCAACCGCAGGCCGCGACATTCCAGTGTGAAAAGCGTTTTCTTCGAATGGCAGTGAAAACCGCACAAAGTCGAGACCCCCTAAACTTGCCCACAAGTTATTCCTGTCGAGGGTTTATTCAATGCAGTCAGGGCCAATGCCATTGCCATTCCGGCGGATCCGCCGCTTTCCCGCCGGCGGCGGAGAAGGCTACGCTACGCTTTTGTTTTTCCAACTGGTTGACTCGAGCCACCTTCTTCGGAAATGCTGTCGCAGTTTTCCCTCCTTCATTTTGGGGCCAGCGTTTTCCATCTTACTGCCGGGTTTGTTTGTATGCGTCTGCTGTGGTTTATGTCCTCGTTGTTGACATTTAGTTGACACACACAACACGGCCCCCTTTGGCACCCACAGCTCGTCCTGCTCGTCCTGTTCGTCCTGCTCGTCCTGTTCGTCCTGTTCGTCCTGTTCGTCCTGCTCGTCCTGCTCGTCCTGCTCGTCCTGGCCGTGGACTTCCGGCTGGAGGCCCTGGCAATGGATCATCGGCGTCTTTGTTTACACATCGCCACTGAAGTTTGCAGCTGCCTCTGCGACGGCCCTCCTGATTGTTCATCGTCAGCTGGTGCGCTTTATTGTTGCTAACTAGAAAAAGCCAGGACGTCCATCCTGCCAGCTAAAGTGTCCTTCGTCCTTACAGTGGGCCAAAAGGGGGGCGCCTATCGGAAAATCAAGTTCTATTCATTCCGTTTATACTGCAGCAACAAGCATTAAATCATAAACAGGAGTAGATCATCAAACCATTTATTTGTTTATGTGAAAATGACGAGCAATTGAATAGCTTAATAAAGTGAGTTGAATTGTGTGAAATATAGGTAAATATAGTTAAACTGATGAAATGTACATTATTCATGTTTCATCACAAAGTTGGCCCACTGTAAGTCGGTGGTGTAAACAATTTTTGAAAGGTTATTTCGACTGAAACAGTCGCGGTCCGCATTTTGTTCCGCTTTGCACTTCATTTACCACCCAGTGCAGAAGTCCACCTCCCAGTCGATGGCATCCATTCGACCAAGTCGTCCTCCTCGGGGCCAGTAAATTCTGTTTACCCACTGCGTTGTCCTTGTCTTTGTGGAAGATGCATCGCCTGGACAGCTATTTGTTATGTCGTTTGACTGAAGCTGGTGACATTTATCCAGAAACTGCAGCCAGCGCAACGAATATTCAGAGGATGCTGCCCCTTAGATATTAAATCGCCCCCTGGCAATAAGTAACTGTGGCGAATTATTGCTGGATATTCTAGCCTTGAAAATGTTGCGTCCATAAAGTACAAGAATGGATGAGCAAATGGTCCATCCTTCTAGAAACTCCATTCATTATTAAAAATTTGTCTTCTGCAAAAAGTTACATTTTTTTTTTGTAGTCTGTGCACTCTGATTACATGTTGTTTTCTGCAAAAATCATAAACATCAAGTTGAAGCTGAGGAAAAACTGAAAATAAATCTTATCGCTGGTTCTTAGTTGGGAAGTTTTCAAACTTGCTCCATTTCTTTGGCTGCTTAGGACCATTTGTTAAAGTTCAGCTCGAGGAAATGAAACCGCAAAAGTTGGTAACCGCAAAAGGCATGTAAATCCCTTCAGTTACTTTAGTTACTTTAGTCTAACGTTTTAAAGGTTTTCGTATTTGATTTTACTAAGTTTATAAAATGGTTTTCAATATAATCCAATCCAATCCAATCGCCGAGCAAACTTATTTGCGTCTACCACCGGGTGTGGGTCTAAATGGTTTTCGCCGGGATTTTGAATCCACAATGAGCACTGATTGTCGCTTCAGGAAGTTGCGGGAGGGCACTTCGTTGTCATCGTCTGTGGTGGCCACTGTGGGTGAAAGATTCTCGAAATATTAAGGACCTTGTTAGGATTCGGTTGTAACGAAGGGAGGCTTACCCGCCGCTGGCGCCTGTTCTGGAGAGGATGAGGAAGTGCCTGCAGCTCTCTGAGCCCGTCCAGCGAACAGATTGTAGTAGCAAACGGGCATGGGTTGTGGCTTCTCGCCCTCTTGAATGGATGGCGACTTGGGCTGCTCTGCGTTGTACAGCTCCTCCTCCTCCTCGTCGACGATGTCCAGCTTGGGTATCTCGAACGGCGGCACATCCTCGGACTTGCTCAGCTCCTGGCAGCGCTTGATCTTCAGTTTGAGTATCTTTTTGGTAAAATGTCTCAATCAGTAACATTCTAAGTGAAGTGGTGTAAACTTACCTCAATCATATCCTCGTCCTCGGCAGTGTGTGCCAAAAAGTTGGGTAGTTCTGCTACGCTCACATGGAGCTTTCGTTCGGGTACATCTATGTTGCTCTCGTCCACCTCCTGCACCTTGAAGATCATCTCGCAGATGCGCTCCTTGAGATACTTCAGTACTCCCATGGATTTTCCCGCCTCGTCTGTGTCCAGTTTGCGATCCTGCTCCTTGGAGGCGATGCTGTTCTTAATTTGCTCAATAACCTCTTGATTTCTGAAAAGGAGCATTTTATATTTCATTAAAGTATATTTTCTTGGAACACTTACACTTCGCTCTCCTTGACATCCGAGAACTTGGAGGCCTCCAGCTCACTGCTCAAAGCCTCTCGTTCCGCCTCCAGATTGGCCTTCTCAGCCTCCGCCGCCTTTCTTAGGTAATTCAAACGGGCAGCGGACTCCTTCTGGGCGCTGAATCTCTCGAAGACCTCGAATGGCGATGTGGCACCGGAAGCCTCCATCAGTTGCTTGAACAACGATTCCATATCGCTGGTGACACTCTCCAGCTGAGACACCGGCTCCTCCTCGCCGTTTTCGGTTTTGGCAGTGTGCTGGTCACCCGAACTGGATCCCACGCTATCCTGATGGACGAGTGTCTTGGTCTCGGCAAACAACTTGCGTCCAATCCTCTCCAGCTCCAGCTTACGCGCCTCCACCTGCTTGCGAAAGTCAAGTGCCTGTCGCTCCCTGGTCTTTTGCGAGAGATTGGCCTGCTGCTCCTGCCGCTGCAGGATCACCTTGGCCGCGTCCCTCATCTCGACCGCCTCGTTGTGCACCTGCTGCAGTCGCTCGATCTCCGCCTTCTGGTCACTCAGCGAGGCCTCCAGTTCCCGCAGACTCCGCTCGAAACGCTCCGCATCCGTCATCAAGGATGCCTCAATGGAGCGGTACTTCTTGCGAATGTGCTCCGCTTCCATCCATTGCACGTTGGTGCGGTGGATCTCGTTTTCCAGCTGGCAGACGAGCTATGGAGTAGGTTAGGGATATATTATTTCATTTGTGGTTTCCAGGAGTAAGCTACTTACCTTCCTGTTGGCATCCTCCTCCAGAGTTTCGGGTGGCTTCTCGCCCATATTCTGGTTCTGTGCCTCCTTGTTGGCCAGTAATCCTCGGTATTTCTCCACCAGCTTACTGAAGTGCTGTTGGCGGGATTTAAAGCGATGCCGCAGCAGATCCATTTGTTTTCGACTCTCGGTGATTTTGAGGTCAGTGAGGAATATGGCATCATCGGCGTTTTTGGCACCCACTGGATAGGTGGCCTTGCCCACAATTAGGGTGGGTGTGCAGCTTTGTGCCCTTCGCGACTCTCCCGTGGTCTCCTTGATGACCACTGGGCGATGGAGGGGATTCCGCAGCCGACATGCTCTTACAGTCTGCTCCTTGATGTCCTTCTTCAAGGAGCTGATTGTGTCGCAGTTGATGCGATTTTGCTTCTGCCATTCGGCCGCATTTGCCGTCTTCTGGCCCTCTGTAAGGATTCACTTTAATATAGCTACTTACATAGTTTAAAGGCTTAAGGTACTTACCTGCCAATAAAATCCGCTTTTTAATCTCATTTATCTGTCGGTTCAATTCGTTTAACTTGTCCGATTCCATGACTTCATCTAAGCGGCTTACCTTTGCAAATTAATTTTCAACAATCTTGCACTCTGCACTTTTGTTTGTTTAATCAATCGAATGTTGTTGTGGCAACCAAACGCTCAGCTAGTTACTAACAAGTACTTAGGCTTTTAATAATATAAACATAAAGACAACAAAACAAATAAAAACAGGGAATGACACATTGTAGAAAATGTAACTTCTTAATTTTAATTATTTACATACTGTACTATACCTACATAGTTGTTATGTAAAAATGAAGTGAATTCACTTGTTTGTTAGCTATAATTTCTCAAAATTCAATTCACAATATTAACAAAATATATGCAAAGATCACACAAAAATTTATCACCAGCTTAAGCACGCTCACGAATGCAAGAAACACCAAGGACTTCCCAAGGAAGTCAACTAGAAGTCAACTTGAAACAAAATCATTACAAATTAGCAACTGCATTCCAAGCGTGACTGGATCGCACTATTCCGCACCCTGGCGACAAATTCGGCAGCGTGACTGGGTTCCCGGAAGGAGCAGGCGATCCTCTCCAGGATGCCCTCGCGGCAGGTGGCGTAGTTGATGTTGGTCCAGCGGCAGCTGTAGGAGCTCTTGGTCATGTAGTCGATGCGCCACCTCTCGTCCACCCGCATGTAGATGATCAGCTCTCCGCTGACCTTGTCATGGAGTACTATGTAGTAGGAGCCGTGGTGCTCGAACACCTCGATTTGACCCTCGCCTGAGAAGGATGGCGAACGGTAAGGACTCTCATGGGAAGGTGCTACTTTACCTTGCCGTTTCCACTCCTTCAACTTGCTGAAACAGAACAGTCTTACCGGCTGACTGAACAGTACCCTACCATTATGCAGAATGTCTCCTAGATCGGCCATCGATCTGGTAGATTTAGGCACTTGTTGGGGTTTTTTCATCACAAACAACTTATTTTGCGTTTCCGATACATCACTTTCGGAGCCCTCACTAAATACTGAATCCTTGCTCACACTCAGGCCATTACAAGTTAGTCCTTCGCTGGCATCTAGTCGGTATGCCATGGGCAGTGGTTCTTTGTATACACTTGGAGCTTTTAAATTGGGTTCCCCAGATTCCAGTGGGTTTCCATCAATATCCTGCTCCTTACTTTCCACCTCCAGAGAAGGCTGAAAAATGTTCTGCCTAAATACCCTTGAAAAGGTTAAGGAGTTCTTCACTTGTTCATATCGTTTCGATCGACTCTTATGGGAATTATCTAAGATAATTATCTTAGTTAGCTAATGAACTAGGAAAGTAACTAACTACTTACCAAAAATGGATGGCTCTAGCTTTGTTTGCAATGTTAGAATGGAAATTAGAGCCTTTAATGATCTGGATGCTTGCTGTTGAATAATCTCCTTGGATCGTATGTTTCTCCTGCTCGTCGTATTATCGCCAAAAGAGAGCCTTACACTCGGTGTTAAAGCCAACTTGTTTCCCGTCAGAAAACTAAACAAGCCTATTTTAGGTACTGGCTTGGGGTTTTCTACTAATGGAGAAATTAGTGCTTCGATTTGTAGAGGAGGTATTTGAATTCCAAGTGATTTTGGCTGTAGTTTAATATCACTTTTAAGTAATGGACTATTTTTGTGATCACTTATGGGCTCATTTGCTTCTTCGGTTCCTTTCAGATGGGATACTTCAGTGCTAGTTACATTTGCTTCTTCAATCACTGTTCCATTAAATCCTGCTAAACTTGAAATATTTGACTCTTCCAACGGCGGTAACTTCCTTTCATCGGTTCCTGTTATAATCGCATCATTGATGGGTTGATTTTCCGGTAGCTTCTTCTGAGGCGCAGTTGGTTCCTTTACATCAACTACAGTTTTCTCCGCAACTTGCTCAGCTTCTTGTCCGGCACAAGCCATTTGTAATTCCGGAATAAAATACGGCTTTATGGTTTTATCCTCTTTGGACAACTCCGACACTGAAATGTGTTCAAATGGTCCAAAGAAGGATAATTCACCCAATCCACACTGAAAATCTAGCAGGTGCTTGATCTCAATTTGCTTACGCAATGGATCGGTGATGTTAATTGGTGACAGAAGAGTGTGCAGCGGAAGCTTACAGTCCACCTTAAAGGACTGTTCTATGTTTTTTTTCAGTGGACTTTGGACTTCCAGTGGCTTGATAAAGTCCTGAGCTGGGAGTTCTGCCGCACTGGAAGTTTCTGCAGAATTCTCTGAGTGCATCTGAGGACACTCACATTGCTCTGCACTTGATTCATCCACTTGGCAGTGCAACATGGTTTAAGCTGAATATATATCTACCAAAGGAAAATTAAATAAATTAAAATTTTACTGGAATTTTTAACTCAAATGACTTACAGCTTATTGAGTGTTGATTCAATGTGATATAAATTCTTGAAATTTGTGTGTTTTGAAAGATGTGTCGGTCTTTTCGAACAATATTTGTTTACTATTTTTTTTATTGTTTATTTAATTATTATTAGTTTTAGAACGATCTAAATAAAAGTAGCATACATTAGTTGAGCTATAATTTCAAACTGTGTGAACAATTAGTGCGTGTAGTTGGTTTGCACCAATAATTGAATTAAAACAGCTATTAAATATCCTAAGAATTCTTTTGAAATACAAGTTTCCCTATCATTCTTTGTCTCATGATACATATGTCCTGTTCTTTATGTCCAGTGTTTTATAGATTCGTTTTTTATTATCATCAGTATCGCAGTATGTCCAGTTTGGCGTTCCCTTCGCTCGGAGACAACAAGATACAAGCGATTCTAGGAACAACTTCCGCTCATTGTTGTCCGCACGCATGGGACATTCGGCCCTTGTGTCTAATTACAATTTGCTCTTTGTCCAACGGAGCGTATGCGTAATCATAGAGACGGGAAAAGGAAGCTGGGGCACATGGAATGGTCCGTCGTGGAGTGGGAATCAAATTACATTGACAACAAGTTTTCGCCTGCCTTTCACGGGGTGGAGCATAAGAATGGAAACAAAAGCACCTGAAGGCCAAAGTAAAAACATCGCCCACTTTCGACATTATTTTCTAGCTGGGATGAGAATGAGGATGGCGACTGGTGAATGTTGAATGTGTATGGATGAAAGCCCGCAGCTCAGCAAATACACCGGGGAGCAGTCAAAGCAAATAGCGCTGGAAAAATATTTGAATCTGAAATATGCATAAAATGTGGAAAAACGAAATTCAAAGCTTGGCGAAATAAATAAATAGCGAATGCAAACAAAGTGGAAAATAAAAATCATGAAAACAAAAGGAGGGCAAGGAAACTTTCATTCCATTCACAAAGTAAAACAATCAAAATTTGCGCACCATTAAATTTTGTATGGTACTCGTTCCAACGAAGTTTTCCCAGTTTCCTCTTCAATTTTTCGCCATTTTCTCATTTATCCAGCAGCATACTCGTACATACATACTCGCTATCCTGTATGTGCGCTAAATTGACTTTCTGCTCAATGTTCAAAGCATCGTCTGATTTTGGTTTTCTTTTTGTAGCTGGAGCTTCTGGCATTCTCGTAAATATTTTGTTGACACTCATCTATTTGCAGAACCGATCAAAGCGCAGAGACTGCAAAATGTCAGCTAAATTACTGCTCAAATTGATTTTGATTTATGACATTGTTTTCGCAAATCCAGATTTAGTCGTGTTGATACAGATCAAAACTCTCATCGACAAAGCAGATTATGCGCGGTGTGTTTTAGCTTTAAATCTCGTTTGAATCTCTTTAAATTTATCATAAATGGTAAGCAAACGTAATTAAATAATATTCGCTTTTTTGAGTTAGTTGGTGCCCGGGGCAATCATAAATTAGCATTTGTTTAATATTAATTAGTGTGTCTATAAATACACAGATATTTATGAATTATGTACAGTTTTTAGCTGATTTAATATGCAATAATAAAGATAGTAAACTGAATTTGTACTTTGTGGAAAGCTCATTAATTCGAATTTTAAATTTGTTTTAATTTGTGATTTTACTCGCTTGTGCACATTGTTGCAATTGCTTTGTTTGTAGTTAAATTTGTGTATTTAATTAGTTTGAAAGTTGTTGTATCACCAAACCTGCTTCTAAAGTGTGACATTTAAGCTTAATTTAATATTCCCATAGTAACTAGCACCCCACTTCAACGTGAATATCCAGTTAAAGTGCCATTAATTTGGCTGGTTAGCCAACCAAAATGAATATACATAGTGGAGTAGCTGAGAGGCAGCATTATATTGTAATTTCAGAAACCAACTTAAATATTTAGCTCATGGTTACCCAGGCCCTCGAGTTAACTTCCATCTCCAGAGTGTGCCAGGATAACGTGGCCAAAAGTAAGGTAACCTGGGTAGCTGGGTAGCTGGGTACCTGGCGAGTTTTGCACCTGGCCGGTAAGTGTGACATTCTGCTGCTGCCAGGACATGCTCCAAGCCCATTAAAACTAATTACTCATAATCATTTTGGCTGCTGCTCCACTGCCTCCGGAAAATCCATTTCACGACTCCTGGCGAGCGACAGTCACAGCTGCCACATGCACATGGAAATTAATTAAAATTAAAATGGGAGTGGAATTGTAAATGGAAATGGAGCCCAGCTCAGGAACTCAAGTCCTTGGTGATCCGCATGAAAACGACTCAACCACAGATGATGGCGAAATTAGTGGCAGGCAAAAGAGCCATGGCGATGAGTCAAATGTACAAAGTCAAGTGCGCGGCGACGGCGGCCGATGAAAAATCTCTGCGAAATTAATTAAATTCTGTAATTTAAGGCACTCCCCGTTGGCATTGCCGACTCCTGTGCGGCACCACAGGGCGTATGTGTGTTGTGATATGCTCTCATCCTGATTATTTTTGGTATCACTGCTCCGGCGGGCTCTCTCTTTCAGGCACCTGGGTTCGTTGACCTTTCGGCCTGACATTTGCTCGCCGTACAAGGAATGCAGGCCAGGTCCAGGTGCCTCTGGTGCACTGGCAAAAAATGCAATTAAGAATTAAATCAGCAAAAACAGAAAAAATGCATGTATTGTACAATAATCAAGAGTGCTTTTATATAAAAGAAATTTGTTTTGCATTTAAATGCTATCCTAGCATACTTTTATTAAACAATTACTTTAATATGCTTGTTGAGCTGGTCGTGTAATTTAATTATTACTTTAAAATCTATGTTCGCAAAAGCATTTGACATTAAAAATATGTCATATGTGAATATCATATTAAACCTATTTTTTTTCTATGCTGACATTTTCTCTTTGGTCTGTGTATTTGTTTGTTTTGCATCATGTGTGTGTGCTGTGTGTGCGTATGTGTGTGCAGGTCCTGCAGGCATAACCTTTCTCCTGCCATCGTCCGCCAGATGGCGCCACATCTGCAACGCTGTCAAGCGCAACGCAGCGCAAAATTATTCTAATTAGAGTGGCCCCGCCCCCCGCAGAACCGTGATATCCTTTACAGAGCCTTTGAAAAGTTCGTTCAGTTGGACACGGACATGGACGTGGAGTGGGACAGAGTCGCCTGTGTGTGTGTGTTTCTAATTTGTCTGTTATTTTTCTGGCTTTAAGCACTTTAGTTTACCAGCAGTTACACTCCTTTCAAAGAGCTAATGTGTGTGCGAGTGTGTGTGCGAGTGGAAAAGCTTCAAGTGAAAGGTATTTACCTTTCTGATTTTAGATTGAGTCAGAAGCACTTAGTAAATTACCCTCATTGAAGCCAACTATGCAGGGATCTTTAAGTCAGTGCATTATACATTATAAACATATATTTGTTATTATTAATAACTATTCAAGCAGGAGAAAATTATATAAGTTATAATTCATCAGTTGGAAAATTTCTAAAGCTGTGACAAAATGAAATTTTTACATGTGATGTCAAGCAGAATTTATGTAGTAATCTCACGGCAAGGCGACATGAACCAGGACTTATGCACATGATTTATCTTGAGCTGAATAACAAAGGCCGTGGCGATGGTGGCGATGGCGATGGCGATAGCAGTGGTGGTGGTGGCACTTCCTGTGCGTGACGCAGCTCCTCCGCATCCCGTTCCATGAATCACCCGCCGAGTGGCAACGTGTGCTTAATAGTTTAACGCTTCGTGAGCCACTTAGCTGGGCGTGAATGCCTATCCTAAGAAGCAGCCAGCAGCCAGGACCCTCTTCCTCGGCACATCCTTCGTGCAATCCTGCTGATAATAATGTTAAAGTACTGCAGGAGGTGGCAATGGAGGTGATGATGCAGTCTGTCTGCCGGAGAAATCCCCCCACTTTCTGGCAGCGCTCATTTTTCGTTTCTGGCGTTAGTGGTTCCTTCTCAGTTACAAATCCGCGACGTTCTTTTCCGCATGCCTGCCATTTTGCTCCGCTTTCGCGACCCCAGCCAATTTCATCTTGTTCCGCATCATGAACGGACGGACAGCCAAACGGACGGACACCGATTCCGACTACCAGGCCGGAGTCCTGGTGCCCATGTCCTCTCGGCCTGACATCGCGTGTCGCATGATGTATGACATTTTTGCGCCTCATAAACAGCTGTGTTCCGCCCATGGTAATAAGGTACTTACACTTAGGGAAACGATGGGGTACTAACTGCACAGCTCTTAAAATAAGTGCAGCACTTTTTATGCTATAAAAGTCGGGGGAATTTGTAAACTGAGAGTTTTATTCAGTATTATTAATACAACAGCAGAAATAGCTCAATGCATAGTAAAATATAATTGTAAAGAAATAAAAATTAATTACACTTTTAAGTACTTCGGTAAATTGAAAGTACATTTTTCGAAGTGCTCATGTTTCGCGAACCAGGACACCTGTCATCCTGTGCTCCTGCCGCCACCTCACCTGGTTGCTCTTTTGTTTTTGTGCATCGTCCAGACAGCCTGTGCAAAGTGAGGTGGGTATGTTTGTATTGGGTTGTGGAGCTTGGGGTTGGAGGTTGGGGATTGGGGTTTTTGGGGTGGTGCCGTGTTGTTTGTTTTCGCTTGCTTTAACGAAATTGGCACGACTGGCGGGTGACGACGATGCCGACGTGTTGACTGTTTGGATGTTTGGCTATTTGCTCGTTTACGTTAACGGTGAGCTGACTTATTTTCCTCGGCGGTGCAGTTCAAATATGCCGGGAGTTCCCTTACCCACAACCGGTTGAGTGCACGAGTCAAGTGAATTGACCTTTGATCCTTTCGAATTCCGTTTGAATTCCATTTGTTTTCCAGTTAAAAACAATTATTCAACTAGACAGTTAGACATAGTCAGAAATATCTTCCTTTTGTGGAAGCAACATTAAATGTATCCCACCATTTTGCATATCGATTTAATATATTTGGTCAACATTTGTTGCAGGATATCTCATTTTTTTTGGTTTAATGCTATCTCTGACTTTTATATCGGAATCGCACAAAAACAGTGTATGTTTTTCACACAGGCTCAGAGAATATGTCTGCCCAAAAAGAGAGAGATTCACATTTTTTAATGTTATTCATGCGATTCCATATAAAAGAAGTGGATTAAGTGGCCAGCATTTTTTAATATTTTGCTATCCGTAGCTGCGTGACAACGATCCTGAAATAAATATTGAACAATATGAAAAGAGAAGATGCCTTAAGCATGTGGAAAATCTGTAAAAGTTTTAAAACGAAACTTAAATGAAATCAGTGGATTTTACAAAATTTTTAAAGAACTGCAGCATACGCAGACGGCTGCCTTTGACGGGCAGATTTTATTTGAAGTGTACAGTAAACAGCCAAAGTTTCCCATCCACTAATTGAATAAGTTAGTTTTCCGGAACGGAACATGCGGTTATAGTTGGCTTCCTCTGGTTCGGTGGAGTGGAGTGGAATGGAATGGATTCCCCGTGGCACGAAATGTTGCACACAGCGATGGCTTAACTTTTCGACTTCCATTTATTTGCAAACACACACTCATCATCATTTGGGCCTGCCTGGCCGTGCCGAAATACCATTAAAATCACATTTCGATTTAATTTGCATAAATTGAAGTCGAGGCGC
Organism: Drosophila yakuba; assembly: GCF_016746365.2. Lineage (NCBI taxonomy): Eukaryota > Metazoa > Arthropoda > Insecta > Diptera > Drosophilidae > Drosophila > Drosophila yakuba. The sequence continues at coordinate 11,996,696 of NC_052529.2, read as the reverse complement.
AGGCCAGTGGAAAATGAAGCCGAATGGCAAAATGGCAAAATGGCAGTCTAAACATGCACTAAAGCGCCATTCAAAATCGATTCGAAATCAATTAGTGAGTGATTTGCAATATATATTAAATGAAATGCTTAGCCACTGTGAAGTAAATCAACCAAATCACTGGAATTTTGTACGGGATCCTTTTAAATGATGGCGTCCAAGGACACGATGAGGATTATGACACTTTTTGCGGCTCGCTGCCTGCACATTCGGCTTTTGCTTTTATTGAGCGAAATGAAAAATTCAATTAAAATGCACACATGCTCGGAACCCCACAACTCGGTAGCCAAAACCCTTAAAAAAAAACCCGGCAACATCATCCTGCCCCATCAGGCAAAAAAAAAAAAAGAAAAAAATTCAGAGCGGAACGAACGGGGCAGGAAAAACGAAAGGAAACGAAAATGTGAAAAATCAGCATAACAAAGTGGGAAAAACTATGAAAATGCATGGCCGCTTTCACTTTTATTTCTTTTTGTCATACTTTCTTTCTCTATTTTTTTTTTCCTAGTTTTTTTGTTGTTTGTTTTTTTGGTAGCTTTTCGCCACGCTTCAGGAGCCTGGCTAACATCCAGCTAGACGTACTCGTGTGTCCATGGACCTCGGGACAGGCGACACAATATAGCATCTCCATATCGCTCCGGTGCTCCCAACGGGTTACGGTTTGGAAGTGCCAGTATGTAAATAGGCGAGTGCTGCAAGCCCATTACATTTGCACAATGAATTAGAGCTGGAAGGCTTTTTGTACGGCAGGTCCTGCGAAGGATCTAACCGAATCAGCGTTTATTGCTCTCGACTTATGCGAGTTACAAATTTCGTCAGTGTGATATACAAAATTCGATAGATATCCTGGACTGTAGAATGCCACAGTTGCGAAATGAATAATGAACTGAATTAATAAATATTAAAGTGGAATACAAAAATTTAAATGCGTTATATACTACGAAGTGAGATTTTCGGTTGAAAATGGACGGAAAAATGGCTCTTCCAATTATCATTGCCAATTATTTCTATACAAATTTACACTGACACGTTCTTGTTGATTATTTTTGATTGCGCATTAGAGTTTATTGTTTTAGATTCCATGCATTTTTGGACCTGACACTCTGGCATTTTCCAAAATGCGCATATTAAACGCAGCAAAACAGTAAATACATCTGTGTATCGCTGTGCTAATGAAACAAATGCCGCCACCCATCGCGACCTCCGGTGCTGTCAGAATCATTTGATATGGGGGGAATCCCCCAACAAACCCAGAAAACCTAACAAACCCAGCAAACACAGCAAACAAAACCCAAAACTGCAAAGCTGAATTTACGGTTGAACCGACAATCGAAAAGCGGGGAACTGAAAACGGGACAGGCGCGTTGGTGGAACTCGGTTTTATGGCGGATTTCGACGGAATATAAAAATAAAATTGGATTTTAGCGTAGATCGTAGAAGGCCGTAAATATTTTTCAATTCACTGGCCCCAAAAGTGGGGGGGTCTTGGCACATATGATTTCCCCAAGGGGCGCAAAGGGGCGCAAAGGGGTTGCATTTGCGTTCTGCGGTTGGGAATCGCGTGCAAATGATTTGGCAGTATTAACTCACCGACACCCGGCATGGCAAAAAAAAAAAAAAAAAAAATTGCCCGCCAGAGGCGTCAGGACCCCCAACACCCAAGCCCCCAAAAAGTAGGGGGATGCTGGGGCAGCAACATGTGGGTTGGGGATTATCGAGCGGGGAGAAAGCCTCATTTGAATGCCGAGCAAAGCGATTCCAATTTTTTTTTTGTTTTTGCCTTCGTTGCGTGTGAGTGTTCAACCCTTTTTGGTCCTTTGAACGGCGCTGGAGTCCTTTGCCTCAGGCGTTGGACATAAGTTGGAGCCCGCTTAGGCTACCTCAACAAATCCTGCGAAAACTCATTTCGTGTTGCTGGCGCCAAATTGATTTCATTGCCTGTTTGTGCTTTGTTTTCGCAGCTAAATGCCAAATTCCCTCTATCCCTTTCGAATCCTTTTGTTTGCTGAGAATTATTTCTGTTGGTGGTTTTCGCCTTTATCTTTAACAAATATATAAGGGCATTCCTGCGGCATTTTGATTAAAACTTTGATTGGAATTTGTAGGGTGGTTGGCGAATTTTCGCTAACGTGGCGTGAAAATAGTTTAAAATTTCTTTGGTAAGCATAAAGATATTAAACATTAGGAATAAATAAAGGGAAATGTAGTTATTTATTAAAACAAATTAGAAATAGATAAATAGGGACGTCTAAGGCGTATAAGAACAATGCAAATGATAAAGAAAGTAATAATAAAATCGAATCTAGTTATCAGCTACTTTGAATCCAGACAGTATTGAAGTAACATAATTTATAGTAACTGAAAAAATATCGCATTTCCACTTCTAAATTAAAGTTTTGATATTTAATTTCCTATGAGAAATGCGTCAGGATGATTAGCATAGGAGGAGGCACTACCAGAAAGAGGAGATCCTAGATGGCTCTACGACTGCTATGGAGGCGAATGACGCACGTCCTGGACCGATTTCATCAGGTGGCCTTCAGTCCGAAGTATCTCCTATATACGAACATTGGCATCTCAGTGGGTCTGAGCATGGTGGGCGACACCATGGAGCAGTCCTATGAGCGCTTCATCGGCGAGCTTCCGGATTGGAACCGGACGCGCACCCTTCGGATGGGCATCTCCGGGTTCACGGTGGGTCTGGTGTGCCACTATTGGTACCAGCACCTGGACTACATGTTTCCCAAGCGCACCTACAAGGTGGTGGTAATCAAGATACTGCTGGACCAGTTCATCTGCTCGCCCTTTTACATCGCCGTATTCTTTCTTACAATGGCCGTCCTGGAGGACAATACGTGGGAGGAGCTGCAGCAGGAGATCAGGGATAAGGCACTGATCTTGTACGCTGCCGAGTGGACTGTGTGGCCATTGGCGCAGTTCATCAACTTTCTGGTGATCAGGCCGCAGTACAGGGTATTCTATGACAACACCATCAGCTTGGGCTACGATGTCTATACGTCCCAAGTTAAGTATCGTAAGAAGCCGGAGCCAAAGGACGATTCGTGAATGGGCACAAATAGTTGGCATCTGAAGTGTTCCATTTGGTTGTCAACTGTTCTGGACTGCCAATGCAAATTATACAACAGCCAGTCCTGTAAAATATTTACTTAACGCGTTTCCAGCTAAAATGCTGACACTAAAATTTTGGGTGTTCTTCAACCAAAATCTTCTTTAAAGAAACATAAAAAAGAAGGAATATGTGAAATCTTTATTCTTTCAAGTAGTAAACAAATTCCCATGTACAATAGATTATTCCTACAAATAAACATATTTTTATATTTACAATAGACACACTTATTTTGTAAGATTGAAGCACTTACCATGCAATTTTCCAGTAATCGCTATATTACAAGTGCGTTGAAGTTAAGACCTGAAAATAATGTATTGTAATTGTCTAGGGTTCTCAAGGTAATACATCATTTTATTCTAATGCTGACGCTGGCTCAACCTGAAGCCGTGTCTCCGGATGTCAAGCTGGTCGTCCTGCTGTTTCCCGAGGATGAAAGGTGACCCCCAAATTGGGGAAGGGATGGCTCCTTGTCAAATGCAGAATGTGAGCGGAACTTCTGGGGGCGGGAGACTGCGAAAGAGCAGATTGTGGGCGGAATTCTGGGTGAATGGCATCGAGGACCAGGACCAGAGAGACACTCGAGCCGTAAGCCCTCGACGTGGAATTGTGTCAAGCATACAAAATAAATAAAGGCACAGGGCCGTCGCACGAATGGAAAAAATGCAAAAAGAAAGGGAAATCAAGTGACAAAATTGATGTCAAGATGAGCGAGTGCCGGCCGTGCCAGGATATCCACATCCAGGGGGCGCAAAACTGGGCTTCACGGCCACCGCCAGTTGACACCACCAAGGATAGACACTCACAAGGATCCACTTGCACACACACACACACACACATGTCGACTAATCCAATTTAAATCTCTTAACATGATTTGCCGCTTTCTTTTCATTTTGTTGGATTTTATGCCATTATCCTTTTTGGTCTCCTCGTGTCCTTTTGGCTACCGAATTGCCAGGCGCAACGAGATGTCATCTCTCGTTCTACAGTGGATGAATCAAAGGATTTATTTGTCACTTACTCTTAATTTATTGAAAATGGCAGGATATTATACATTTAATTTAAAGTACGAGAGAGCTTCGCAGCCAATTAATTACTCCGTAAATATTTAAGAACTTCTCTTCATGATTTTCAAGTCATACGTATTCACTCGCCACCAAATGTGTCATTTGGTCCACTGTGCATTCCATTCCCACTCCTTTAACCCACTGGCAAGTTGACTTCCTGTCCTTACGGTTATCTCTCCCAAGGAGGATGCGCCTTTAAGAAGCAAGGACACCGAGGACTTCGAGGACTCCGAGGACACCAAGGACTGCGGCCAAAGGGTTTATTTATTTGGTTTAGCGGCGAACTGGCTCTGGCTTGCCTTAGTCGCTCCATCCTCATTTTGTGATTTAATTTAAAAGCTCAGTTCCAGTCCCACCCAGCGGAATCCTTTACCGGAAGGAGTGGGTGGAATCCGGGGGCTTTTCGGCACGTGGCCAGCCAACTCAGTTGGGGTCCCTGATGAGTTGTGTGCGTGGTTAAAGTATCCCAAAATGAGACTACGTGTTGATGAGCGAGTTTGTCAAGCTAACCAAAACCAGAAACAAGAAAAACAGGACTTCAAATGAAGCTGTTTGATGGTACTCATATCTCAATTATAGAATCAACTGTTGTTTAAAGAAATTAAAAATATTTGAAATGAATTAAAATAATTAGTAAGATCGCATAGTTTGTATGCTCATCAACTAGAGTTGTGTGACTATAAGTTCAAGTTGATTTAATGGCATGATAAAAACGTTAACACCTGCTGCGTGTAATTAGATAAGCACCCATTGAAAGCCTGTGCAAGGGATCTGATCGATATCTCTGCTATATACTCGGGTATGAAGGATTCTGTGCCATTTGGGGGTCGAGTACTCTCATCCAAGCCACCCAGCCATCCGGTTCAGGTGGGGCTGCCACGTTCAGTTAATTGGCACTCAGAGCCTTCAAACAGAAATGCCAATGATGTTTGTCTACGAAATTACCCCGACTGGAGGGCAGAGATGTACGGTTATGTTACGCAGTCCCTACAAGCTCAGTATGTTGTGGAGCTATCCGTACAATCCTCCGGACTACGGAGTCTGTCTACGGATACCCACCGACTGGCCCACCCGACCACAACCTATGCCCTTGTAATGGCATTGTGTGTAAATACAGAGCAGGAAAAAGGTTACGAAACTTGCAAACTAACAAACTGTTCTTGATAATATATTTGAATTTATATATATTTATGATTATTATATGATGAATTATACTCGCAAACTTTTTGTAGTTTCCTTTCATTTATTTATTTAAAACTCGCGAATTTGTCTCAGTGCACTTCAGCTACTTGCAAACAAAATGAGTACAAGCACGGAAAATGAAAGGAAGTGGAGCATTGTGTAGTCACATGCCCAGCCGTTATAATTCCATTTGCGATCATAAAAATGCATTACGATGCTAAGCTGCCCATAACAGGCCACTTAATTAACGAGTTATTCACCACCAGGTCAGGCCCCAGACTCGCTCTTTGTTTCGCTGAGTGTACGATGAGTATTAGGGCGAAAATGGGTCCAAACGGCTTGTCAAACAAAAATGCCATAACTGCCTTGAGAACACGTGGCATATGTTGCAGCCCGCGCAAAAGTTGCGTCAACTTAATTAGCCATAAATTAGCCAGGATTCACGCGTTTTTAACGACTTGTTTGTTCGCCTGCGAGCGAGTTGAGGGAATGGCTATGATGGCGCTGTACCATCATGATGGCCCTAAGTCCATCTGTCAGCCAACTTGAACGAGTTAATTTATTTATCTTGCCACAGCAGCAGCAGCAGAGCAAAATCGCCAGAACCCCGTTCTAATGCCAGTTGATTTATCTAGCTGAGTTGCTCAAAACTTTCTGTCCAGGATGAGGGGGCATCTCTCGTTGCCACGCCGAGGTCTTATTGCGGACAGCATTGATAGATATGGGTGTAAACAAGCTGCTGCTCCGTTTGAGCAAAGATAAGCCCGGGAATCAGGGCATTAACTCGCTACAGTAAATGGATAATAAATGCAGTCATTACAAGGCGACTTGAGACTTTGAGTATGAGAAAGAAAATGGAGGGTTGTATAACTACAAACTGGCTGCTCGTTACTGCTTATCGAAAGCTACATTTTTAACTTAGCCAATCATTAGTGAATGATGTTACTAGTTCAGCAGTGAATGAAACTTTCATAGTCTGCACTAAGTATGTACCATAACTATAGATATTAACCACCCAAGAGTAATGTGCTGGCCCCATTAAATAATTTTAATATTCCGCCAATATCCCTAGAGGTAAAAGTTTGGAAAACTTTGAAGCCAACTATATGCTCATGTGGGCGAGAATCCCTTTGACCCGTTTCCGTTCCGTTTGGCAGCGGTCAAGAGGCTTCCTGGAGGGCCATGATATTTCACAGCTGTTTGGGTAGTAAATCAACCGCATAATGGAGCCATACAAAGGCCATCCAACATCCAGTATCCAACATCCAGCATCGAAGGGCCAACAATCCAGCTGGGTCCTGTGGGCCTACGCCGCTGCTGTGGCAGACTAGTCGATGATTAAAAACTCTTAATTGTTGGGATCTGGAAAATTGAATGAGCATTAAAGTGGCCACTGCAGTGGTGAGGGAGGTAGGGGATCATGAATCGTGGTCGGGCAACTTCATGCGAGCTTTTCAATCCGGTTCGCATATTTAACCGTAATACCTACAATCCCTGAATACCCGGATAACTTTTATGCCTGCCCTGGCAATGTCCTGGAATCGCACTAAAATCGGCAACAGCGGCGCAAACAACAATCGCAGAAAGCACGGCAAAAACATCAGCAGCCACCAGGCAACAACAACAACAACAGCAATCGAAATGAGAGCAACAAATTTTAACGAGCACCACAAAACCCCAGCGCTCTGCTTTTTTAAGCCGCTTTCATTTACCCGGGCCAAAACCACCTCGAAAATCTCCACCTACCCCCCCGCCCTTTGTTTTTCCCGCACTACGAGTTGTGTAATTACAAAAAAGCCGCGGGCTAAAGTTGGGAGCAGAACTTGACAAATGGCACGGCGGTGGATTGGTTTGCAGTGTGGAGCGGTGTGGAGTGCGGGTTAACCAGGATAATAGGATGAAGCAAATGTAAATGAAGCAGCGAAATTCCAGTTGCACCACTGTACAACAACCGTGTACAACAAATACAGCAAGTACAAGGAAATCATAATAACAAATGAAAAGAAAAGAACACTACAAATCGCAGCACAGAAACGTTGACTCAAAAATCTGTTAAGGACATCTCCTCTCCAACTGTCGTGTTTTTCTTCTTTATTTTTACCGCACCCTCTGTGTCCCAAATGGAACATCGCCGCAGGTGACGTGTCCGTCGGAAACAAAAAAAAAAAGAAAAACAAATAAAAAAGGAAGTAAAAAGGAACAGGATTCGCGACGCGTGGCTACGGATTTATTTCGAGGTGGCTGGGGAACAACCGAACATAGTGAAAAGTTTATCGTATCTGGATTTCCATGTGCGATGCCAACGACTATGACAAATATGTTAAGCTATCTGGATGCTGTCTGAATTCACTTATTTGGCGTACGAATCTACGTACTCCGCTCGTCCAAGGTGTCAAGATACAAATGTTTTCGGCACATACACGTTTTGACATTTTGTTGGTTTTACATTTGATCAGCAGCTTGATAAAAATAGTGAACATATACTTTGATACCTGAGTGGTCATATCTACAATGTACATGTTTAAAGGATTATAAAAAACTGATTAAAAAGTATGCACACAACAAGAACATCATAACAAAGTCACACGACCATGCTGCGGTCATCACTGCGGATGAGTGATTTTTGAAGTATCGGCTTTTGAAAAAGCACAAAACATTACTCATCCGCAGTGGTGGCCATTGCAGCGTTGCAGTTCGGCGATTTTTGATAAAAATGGCTACCCCGCCTTTTTCATCAACGTCAGAATCAGATCAATTTTGCTCAGTGCGCTGCAGCAAATAATATTCGGAATCCCCAATGAGTTTGAAAAAGGCAGTGGCATTGTGTGTAAGCTCGGCACAGTCAATATTTCGCTGGCCATATCAAAGAGTCATTTGCAGGCCACCTTCGTGCAATCAGCGGCCATTCAGCCGCGTCATTCCCCCGGAGTTGCAGTCCGGGTGGCACGAGCCACTCATCATCAGCCACATAAATATATATATAGTATGGTTGCAGGTGGTGGCAGCTCTTCTAGCCCAACAGTTGGTTGCACATCTGCAGCAGGACTAACAGGACCAAAGCGGTGGGATGCACCGCAAAGTCCACTCCTCGGGGATTCCCACGCCGCACTTCTCGGCAAGCGGCAATTAAAATCTTGTATTCGAGTTGCGGGCGCAGCTGGGAAGTGCTTTAATTTCCCACGACGTACGAAAATCAACATGGCTTCGAAACAGACGTCGGGAGCAATCAACTCCGGCTCCACAGAGATGAGCTTACACTGAGATAAAAAGCATTTAACCTCTAGAAACTACCATTATTCTATTTTCTTAAGAAAAAGTAGGTTTTACAGTCCAAAACTATTTTTACTTTGTTATATTTATAAAATTTCCATTATTCTAAAATTAAATTAGAAATTAAAAATATTTTCAATATCAACACCCAAAACTATTGATTTAAATGATTTCCTATTTAAATTCTAATTATATAATTTAATAGATAATTAATTTATCTTTTTTGGTTAAATATCTTTTTAAATGCTTTTTATGACAGTTGACTTCTACTGAAATGGAATAAAATAGAACGTATTATTTTTCACAAAAAAACATACAAAATATAAGATTGTTTACGAGTTTAGATGAGTTAAGAGGATTGAATGATTCACCCAAAACTATTGACATACATGATTTCCTATTTAAATTCGAATTATATAATTTAATACATTTTTTTAATACATTTTAATTTATTTTTTTAAATATCTTTTTAAATGCTTTTTATGACAGTTGACTTCTACAGAAATGGAATAAAATAGAACGTAAAAAAAACATAAGAAATATAAGATTGTTTACGAGTTTAGATGAGTTGAGAGTTATGAATGATTCATTAGCCGCATTTTGTTGTGGATTTTCTGACTGTACGAAACGGAATCAAAACAAAACACGTCAAGTGGGGGTAAAAAGGGGGAGCGTCTCCGGCGAAGAGCCGAGCCTGGCCGGAGGATTCCGGGCGGCGCATGCGTTCCGGCTGCACAGACTCCGGCGAATTGGGGGCGCAAAAATCTCCAGAGATTGCCAGACACACTCAGTTGCTGCAGGACTGTCGCGGAATAAAGTTTGTCGAAAGGACGAAGGCGCTCCACTTTTTTTCCCCGTCCGGCGCGATGTGAGCAAGTCCTAGGGAACGCGCGCGAAAACCTCCCAAACCCACTCCACTCCACTTCACTCCACCCACGAATAAACCGATAAAAGTATCGGTGGTATCTGTACGCCGTACAGGTGGAAAAGCGTACACAAGCAAACCCCAAGTGGAATCCATAAATTGTATGATTGTTGAGGCAAAAGTGAAGTGTAGTTGTATTTAACCACGCCCTAAGGACCAAGAAACCCAGACATGGAGCACTTGCGACCGCTGAGCTACGAGGAGATGTGCCAAATGGAGCTGCTCCAGGCAGCCGGCGGAGCAACGGCATCCTCGGCTGCGCCGGCCATGATGCCCATCATGGTGATACCCACAGCTCTTCTGCCGGCTCCCATCGACGGGGCCGCGGGCGGAGGAGTTCCAGGTGGTGCTGGTGTTGGTGGTGTTGGGAGTGGAGCCATGGTGGAGCACTATTATCAGCTGCAGCCCACGCACCACCTCCTGCCAGCCGAGACGTTGACAGCAACGACAGCGACAGCAACAGCGAATTCCGGCGAATTGGCGCTCCTGCAAGGCGAACAGATTCCACACCCGAGCATACAGCATCCACAACAGATGAACATCCTGTGCACCGGAACACTGGGACGCCAGAGAATGCCGGCTTCGGCTGGTGGCGGGCATAATCCAAACATAAATCCCAATCCAAATCCCACGGTGGCGGCTACTTTGCCGCGCGGTTTCCAGCCCGCCGCCTTCGTTACGGACGTCGAGTCGGATTTCGAGGGCAGTGAATGCGGAGCGGGCAGCATGACCACCACCTGCATCCCGCACTTCCGCTTCGGAGCCTGCGGCCTTCAGTCCCTGCAACAGCAACACCACCAGCAGCAGCAGCAGCAGGATGCAGTGGTGGGCTGTGGTTCGCTGGCCTACATGATGAGCACTGGCACCCTGGGCAGGGGGCGTCGTCTGGCCGGCGGAGGGAGCAAGCCCAAGAGGGTGTCCTTCAAGGGCGACAACCTGCCGCCTCCGTCGCCTCCGCCGCCACCCGCCGTCGAGCTGGACGAGAATGGGCTGCCCATACCGGGTGGACCCGGAGATGCGGGCAGCTGCTCCTACATGCACTTCGACAACTACATGGACTACCAGGTGGGTGGATGAGTCGGGGGAAAAGCAAGGCGCAGATTAGTAGGGATAACAGCACTTAAAACCTATAACGCCTGTTAATGTTTGGTATATAGATAGATAGATAGATTGATAATTAGATATATAGATAGATAGATAGCTTGATAATAAGATATATAGATAGATAGATAATAAGATATATAGATAGATTGATAATAAGTTATACAGATAGATAGAATCCCGTATCTGATAGATAAGAGTATCTAAATATTACTTCTAGATATCCCATTTAAATTTCGTTTGCATTTCAAGAAGGCATTATCATAAAAAGGCCATATAGCTGCAATAACGGTTGTCATTAAGTTAAAATAAAAAACTCTTTAAACCTAGCCATTAGCGTTGAAACTGTAGAGTAGAATGGGAATCCTGCAAGTGAAAGGTGGGTGAAAGTCTGATAACGATAAGACCGTTGCCGCCTTTGTAATTGGCATTCATGGCGTTTAGCCCACAGAAATTGGATGAAGACAGGGAAGCATTTACGATTATTGCCGGCTCTTTGTGTTCGTGCCGCGATTTCACTGACAACAGCGCCCGTCACCAAACGCACACTGAGAAAAATTCGATGCCAAAGTATGAAAATTGTTTAAAAATCATCATACCGAAAGTAACTTAACATAAGTTACACACTACAAAAAAGAAGTGAATAGGAGCAAAAGCGTGTAAATTCATTTCAAAAAGTTATTTCTCCCAGTACATCGAGTGCCCTAACAGAATCAAACGACCTGGCCTTCAATGGAAGATGTGGCGCTTTTATTTTCAGCCAGATACGATCCGTTATGCAGATTCCGCCATAAAGAAGCTCGTATACTTTTATGCCCCACATGTCCGTATCCCTTCATTAAACGATATGCCCCGCACTTGATTTGATTTGCAGGCGACACAGGGGCCTTGGAAAGGTCAAATAATCGCTAAATCAGGGTAGAATATGACTTCAGAGCGTCTGACCCGATCGAAATTATTGGTCCCTTAATGCCTTTTGTGATTTTAGGTCGAATCAATATTAATAAGGCGATTTATGGCATAAGCTTATCACACAGCAAATAATTCCAAACGAAAGCCAAACAATGGTCTATACTAAAGTGCGGAAATTAAATAGGAACTAAAACACATGCAAATATATTCCATGTTTATCATACGTTGATAAGTGCACTTGCAGTGGTTTATTTAGTTGGACAAGTGCTCACATTCTGAAATATGCAAATTGGCTCTGTCATATGTTGAATTTAAATTTTTGGAGAATTTGAGGTGTGGAGCCAAAAAGTTGTGTAAACTGAAGTGATTTTAAGCCATCCGAATCAGATGAATATTTAATTATCTGCGGCTGCATTGATTTCGATAGTTAAAAAGAGCAATTTTTGCTGTTTTTTGCTGGGTGGCAATGACTAACTATGTGACAAAAAATGGTGTAAAATACTAAAAGCCTTTGTCTATATTTGTTATAGCTATGTTAGCTATATTATCTTTTAGCTGTCGAGATTGGACAGATAAAGAAATCGACGAAGGGTTACAAGCATGATAGATACCAACGATTTTACTTACATGGGACACACATCCTTGGACCAAATTGCACAAACGATTATTTGCATGTAACTCAATTTGTTTGGGCTGCGATCTAGGGTGAATCAAATCCAGGACATGATTCCTAAGCGACTGCCAAAGCCACCAACAATAAACTGGCAAACTTGAGCTCAAGAACCCAAAAAGAGGAGGGGGGCATAAGGGGGTAAGAAGGATAAAGGGGGTAAAAGGTCTGGGACCGGAGCAATTGTCCTTCGCAACCATTATTCACTGGGAACGCTGTCATCTTTGGTCGCTGGCGCCATTTGTTCACATTTGAATAATAAATTAAATGTTGCAAATGTCGCTATGTCGCTCTGTTGCAATTGCAGTTGCAGATTCGGTTTTCAGTTTCAGTTGCCTTTCAGCGGACCGGGCATTTGTCCAGCTCGAGATTCTTCTGCTCCTCCGAGCTTGGGTTTTTTATGCGTTCCGCCAAAGCCATAAAAATCGCCATTATTTTCAAGCTCCCCCACAAGTCTCATACTCATACATACCTCCCGTCTTCATTTCGCGCTTTGTTGCCTTGTCCACTTTCGGGACCTACGAAAGCACTGTGAAAAATTCCAGTGTAGTGATTCAATATCGATTAAAATTTAACATTTAAAAATGGTCAACTTTTTTCTATAATTTTAAATTGATTTTACATTAGAAACAAATAATATTAATACAGAAATATTGAAGCATAGTCTTTAACTACACCTTTATTTTGCCCGTTTATTTCGAAACTAGTGCATTGATTAAAATGCATTACAAACACAAAAACTAAGGGAACAATTCGAAATGTAATATTCTTTTGTTTTATTTTTCTCTGTGCACTTTTTCATGCCCTATCCGTGTCGGTTGCTCCGCTTGAATGCTCCCCATCATTGAGTTTGCCGATAGTTTGCCAAATCCCCAACACTCCGCCTCTTTTCCATTGACACCGCCCAAAAATGTCGAGTCCACACTTTCGTTGGTGCTGCTAGTCAAACTTTTCACTCCGCCCAGCGTTTCCGTGTTCTGTGCTCTGTGTTCCGTGTGCAAATAGTTTCTGGCCAAAAAGCTGTCATTCCAGAACTTTTCTCACTCCCTGTTCCACCGCAGCGCTCCAAGTGAGTTTTGATTGATGGACATGGTGGCTGCGTGTCAAGTTCGCCAGTACCAAACACTCCAAATCCATTGTCCTTCTTCTGTTCGCGGCTGTTGAGCCAGGATTGCGATGCGGAATTGATGAAACACTGGGAACAGGGAGCCTGCACATGACTCCCGAGAATCAAATGGCACAATCAGCCAACTAAAGACGCACTGGGATTATTATTATTATAATAAAAATTATATAGATACAAGAATTTTCTTTGTTCATATAGAAATGGTTAATGTCTTTGCGTTATATATTCTTTTTTGCTTAAAGTACTTATGTTACTTATGTTGCTTAAAGTACCACCACCTGCTAAATATATTTTTACCAATAATAAATAAATATTGCATTTAATAAATATAGAAAAATAGAATATTCATAAGTTCGATTTATTGTTGAAGGTAGTCTCTTTCATGAAACTTTGCTGACCAGCACAACTTTCTTAAAAACGCCTCTAACAGGCGATACATTTATCCCCCGAATGATAACTGATAAGGAAGATTACGCACATCAATCTGTATCCGATAAGGCATTAGTTCCAGCCACAACTCATCACAATTAGGAAAGTGCTCAGCCGCTTAACGCAATCAGCAGCCAAATTACATTAAAGGCCAAATCCATTGAGACATGCAACTGTGTCGGCCAGCCAGGGCCAATCAACTTTAAATTGTTTAATGAACACTTACAACGAACGTTTCGATTGCGTTGGCCCAAAACAAACACGTCCTGCCGAAGGACTTGGGGTAAAAAATGTAGGGGCTGGGGTGCGGACATTCGACGGTCATCGCCCACATAAGTCGCAATGGGACAGGATGGCAGAATAAACAAACAAAATGCGAGGCCCTAACACAGCCATTGTGGCTAACGCCAACAGTCTGCTGTCCTTCGGGCCAATCTCCTGGGCCAGCACTGGAAAAAAAACCACGGCAATTGTAATTTATTAAAACAATATCAATAATCAATGACAAGTTGTAACAGGACTCTGTCTTATTTGGTTTGCTTCTTAAAATAATTTAGAAATAACTTTTAAAGCAGCCATAACTAATGGCCACTCTTTTAGCTGCTTTATTATGATATTTAATTAGCTATATTTTTCCTAGTGTAGCTTTTCACTGTGTTTGGGTTTCGTTTTGGTTGTGCCTTCCAGAACTGCAGCATTTGAATGTGGCTGTTGAAGGGGCAACCTCAGTGGGGAAGGCAGAAATTACGTGGCAGCCACAAGGCAATTTTGTGGCGTGTGGACACTGGAATGAGAGCAGACTCTGGCCAGAGACTGATGTCCATCAGCGTGAAATGGCCAAATGACATTTGAAAAACTAAAAACAGCAGCAACAGCAGCTGGCAAGTACCGCAGTCGACAACTCTGGACTGTCGACATGCCCGCTGCGCACTCTCCGGGGTCCTTGGGTTCCGGAATCCGGACTCCGGACATTGGACTACGGACTTTGGACTTCGTACTCTGTAGACGGTGACCGAACAGCTCCGTCGCATCCGCCTTACAATGAGGGGCGAATTGATAAAGTTGACCACAAATTCGTTGTGCATTAGCTTTTTACTTCATGGCCGAATCAATCATAATCAAAACCGAGAGCCACTCGATAAATTGATATGCTGAAGTTTATTGCATTGTCTGCGAAAGTTATGGCCACTCAGGAAAGTTGTCTTATGCGAAAATCATCAAAACATCGTAACGTGACAGAATCAGCTGTGTTCACTAACCATAAAGTTGAATTAACCTAGCTGATTTAAGAAACTAAACTGGCATAAAGAATTCCATTTAAAACTAACTAGCTCGCACTAAAATTAGTATGGAATTGGCAGAGGCTTGGGTAAGTGGCATGTTAAGTCACAAGAATTTTGCAATAACAAAGTAGCCTTAAAGAAGAGCTTAAGTTATTCCAGCAATTTACCATCCCTTTCCATTTTTTTTTTCCTGAGTGCTACTAGGATGTGCGAATATTTTGGCACTCGCACCGTTACACACACACATACATACCTCCCGAAATTCTTGGTGGAGCCACTGGGGGATTATTTATGGAATGGATTTGCTTTGTTTCCCACGAGTGCCGCGTATAACATGATATATGCCCCTGGCTGGTATGAGATATAGCATGACAAATACTTTTCAGCATACAGAGCATACAGCAAAGAGCGTTTCCTGTCCACCGCCCATTGCGAAACGAGAGCCCCTTTGGCTGTTGCACATGCGGCACAGATTTTAGTTGTTTTTAGTCTCGGACTAAATTCATCCAGCCCGGGTGTTGCTCACAAAAAAAAAAACAAAAAAAACACATATATATGGTAGAGAGAATCTACTAAAAACTGCAGCTGCAAAAGGGAAAATAATGGCGGAAACTATAAAGCATTCCGTAACAGTTTCTTTTTTTTTTTTAGTTTTTTGCCTGCTCCCGTTTCTATTTTTCGCCCGTTGCCGTTTTCATTGTTATTGTCCTTGTTGACGTTGGTCCTGCAGCCGCCTCCTTTCGCCTTTTGTGCGAACTGAATGGCTCTGATGTTGCAGCTGACGTGCTGCAGGTTGTTGCAGGTTGCTGCATGTTCTGTGCTGTTGCTGACGGAAAGAGTGGAGTTTTTTTTCTATTCCTATTGTTGCTGCCGCATCGTCTGCTCATTTTTATTTAAAACTCAATTGGAGGAATTTCAGCCCCGGGTCGCAGGATCAGCCAACAGGCAGCAACAATGGAGCCAATTTGTACCAAGTCCGACTGACGCACAAACAGCCATCATCCGGCGTTCCTATCCCACTCACTTTGGAGCCACCACTTGGTGGAAAATAGAGTGCTAAGTGAGCTCTATTAGATCTCCGCAGAGATAATCATTATCACTTGTTAACTGGATATTAGCAAATTAATAATTTAATGACAGCGTTCTCCAACGAATTGTTGCTTTTGTGTGAAGTAATGTAGTTTGCCACAAGTTTTACTAATTATAAATGTTTATTTATTATTTTAATGTATATAATTAACTACATAAACAAGTATGATATATTTAAGACGATGAATTCTTGAGTTTGCTGGCTGAATCAATACTTAATGTTCATACACTGTAATTACTAGTTTCTTTAAAGAATGCTATATATATTTCTCTCCCTTTGCCAAGTTTCTGAATATCTTCTCACTCATTACCTTGAACATATGCATAGCTTGGCCAAGCTATTTTCCACGCATTTAAGAGCTGGTAGAATGTAAGCCTTTTTAGGCCCAAAGTGTTGTGCGTCTGCTAGGTGGCAATTAGTCGCCCCATAAACAACCAACTAGTTTCCCTCATAAATGCGTTTGTTTTTGCTCTTGGTGGCGTGTCAATGGAGGGCATGACCCGGGCTAAACTAATTATAAACTTGGCGAAACTAAACTAAGGCAAACCTGTGGGACAGATTCTGTGGCCCTGCCTGTCCTGGTGGTCATGCATTTTTCGGGCGGGTCTGTCGCCTGCGACAGCAAATGCGAGCAAAGTCTATGGAAAGTGTGGCCAAATCTGGTGGCCGGATTACAGCTTTAGCTCCCGCAATGCCACCGAGAACCCTGGTGATGACGAGGATGCGACCTCCGTTGGCAAACAAACTTTTCGCGTCACACCAAGCTGTCCCGGAAAAACCAAAAATCCCACCCTGCACCCTTCGCCTCCTGCCCAAAAATACAAAAAAAAAAAAAAAAGTAAAAAAAATAGCGGAAAAGTGCAGTGCACTGCACAATGAAGCGCCTTTTAAGCAGCTAACTTTTCGCGAGATTTTTACTTTTTCGCACAAAATGTAGGGGGAAAATATGATGCCACTATGTAGTGGATGCAGTGCAGCGAGGGTGCCGGTGTAACGGCGATAGCGGAAGCACGTAAAATATTTGCATTTTTATTAAAAATTGAATAAATTGAGATGAATATTTCTTTCGCTGCCAAAAGTTCTACCCTCCGTCATCTTGTTATCGTTTTATTACTTTCACGGAGCCACACAAAAGTTTGCTGCCTTTTTTATGAAAGTTAATTTCGATGTTGCCAAAGCTGGCAACGTTGTTTGAAATACATAATTAAAAATAGTTGAAAATGTAGCGAGTGGTCAAAGCGCACGTCGTTCCCTTTGTGGCTACGCTGTATTTAATTTAATATAATTATTTCAGTGCACGGAAATCCAGCAAAAACCGAGCACTGCTCTCCATCACGCTCGTTGCTCATACGCCGTGTGGTGTCGATTTTCCAGCTAATTAGCTACAGTCCGGGCGAAAAAAAACTTCGTGAAAACTTTGTAAAGCAATGTCTTTTCACAAAAATGCACGAACGACAAGCATTTTTCGCCCAACAAATCTGCATCTCATTAAACAAACAAAATGCAATATAGAATATAATTAGGCTTTCAGAATAAATATAAGCACTTGATTTAAGTTGTGCAAAATCTTGGTTTAAGTGAATGCTGCAATAACTATTATTATAATTCTAACTTTTCAAATTGTATGCACCACTTACTTGGACTACTTCTTATGGTTTCTCATGCATATGTATGCATGATCAATAAATCATTCAAAAACTAGTTTGCTCTATCCCAAGATAATGTTACAAGTTTGTTTTGTAATGTTTCAATCTAATTTCATACTTTGCTTATGAATTCCCTGGCTTGTGCTCAACATTGTGCGCATTTAGATTTGATTTGTACTTTGCACAGTTTGACATAATTCCTCAGGCAGTCGCAATATAAACAAATCATTGCCTGCCCCTGGCAAACTTTCTGTCACAACTTTCACACGACAAAGTTTCTCCATTTGGTCCTTTGTGCGCGTGGGCGTTTGCCACGCCCCTTCTCCCCTCAAGGGATAGTGCGTGGGTCGAAGAAGTTAGCTTTTCGGACCTGGGGACACGCCACATGTGTGTCCAAGTCCATGAATTATGACTAAGGCTTAATTATGTCGAGCCAAGATTAGCCCGGCGGCAGGCATGATTTCATCACTCTGAATGGCAAAAGGTATAGAGAATCGAGTGGGTTGCTTTTGGTGGCTGGGCCATTAGGAGCACATTGATTCTGATATGGTTATTCGGTTCATTAAAAAGTTTCCCCGCACATCGTGTTGATGTTTCATGCAAGTTATGAATATAGCAGGACGCTCGAAGTTTGCTTCTTCTGCTGCAGTTTTAATTAGGGCACAAAATCAACGAAGAAACTTTGACGCACTTTTAATGAAGCAACTTTTCGACGAACGCTTGTATCACCCTGAAGTCAACGCCTCACCACCTCCACACTTCAGAAGTTACGGCATTGTATTTTCCGACCATGGGACCAGGTAAAGAAACCAATTTAACCGCCAAACGAGAAAGGAATTCATGATGTTAGCTTGAGTATATTTTGCCTATAAGGAATATTTGCTTTAAGTGGACGGATGTTTATACGGACGGACAGAGCGGACAAAATGAACGCGTGTTTACTTTTAATTGAAGAATTGCACTTTATGTGTTGATCAACTGGTTGTTTTAACACCCATTTCAGACGACTGGTTTCGGTGGACTGCCCGACGTCACCGAGCACTCGAACATCCGCCGCACACTGTCCCGCCAGAACTCGATCTCGAACAGCGATTCCGGCGGCGAGATAGCCAGCATCCAGAAGTCAAAGGTGAACTTTGGCAATCCTCTGGCCGGTGGCGTGGTCGTGGGCGGAGATATAGTGGGTCTGGACGCCAAGTCGCCCACATCGCTGGGTTCCACGACTGGAGCCGGCGCCACTGGCAAAGCGAAGGCTAAGGCGTCGAGGAAAGCGAATGCCGGTGCAGATGGCGGACAGAAGGGCAGGAGAGGATCCTGGCTGGTGGCCATCACTCTGGTCAGCGCCATCTGTCTACTGGCCATCGCCGCCACGTTGGCCTACCAGCACTTCCTCATGGCGCCCAGCCGCAATTCCCATGCCCAAAGACTGAGAATCGTTCGTCGTATCCTGCGCGAGGTGCCGCTGGTCGACGGGCACAACAATTATGCCTGGAACGTTCGCAAGTACGCCCACAGCAGCCTGGAGCTCCATCTCAGCCACGACGTGGACCACAAGTCACTGTGGGCGCGGCCGGCGTGGGCGCAAACGGACATGGAGCGACTCAAGCAGGGATTAGTCAGCGTCCAAGTGTGGTGAGTTCCATTCTAAGTATTATCGCAAATATATCTAAGTTGTCTGTTCAAAAAGGAGAACTCATAAAGTGGAGTTGACAGAGCTAAAAACCAAAATGATTCAATTCAAACTTATGTATTAGATTTTTAATTTATTTTTTCACAATTAGATAGTTCTATTTTTCAGGACCCTCACAGGTATAAGCTTATCATAGTGTATCAATATATTCAAGGCCCAACTTTTCCATATGTATAATCATTTTGTATAATCAGCCATTAACGTGATTTAAGCACAATTGCGCCTGTATTGGTGCTGAACTATAATAACAGCATTCAATGGGGCGTATACGCAATGGAAATAAGCCCACCGGCTGCCCAGTCATGCAAATTGAAAAGTCACATGAAACCGCAATCAAGCCGATGCGACATCTAGGCGGGTCACAGATCTGAACCCCTACCAACTGCCATGCACTCGAGTGCTGGCCAAAACATGGTAACCATAGCCAGCTGCCACGCCCACCGATGGCCATCCAAACAGCCGCCCACTTTGCATGACCTCCACTATGCGTCCCCCGCGCGGCAATAAAAAGCTGCCAACAATTTGACTGCAAAATAAAATTTGGCAACCGGCTGGATGCCCCAGGGCAAGCAGCCAACCTGTCTGCTGTTGGCCCTTCTCAGCCGTGGCCTACACAATGCACTGGGAGAAAAGACTACTAAATGGGCACTGGGACAAAATCATTTTAGGGTGTATAAAATGTAGTAGAAATTGAATGAGATCAAAGACGCTATACACTATTTATACTTCCCGTAAACAACTAACAACAAGTTAAGCAACCCATTTTGGAACGAAGAACAATACGTCGACCATTAAGTTGTTACTTCTAATACTTTTCAGTGTATCTTACACCCACTTAAAGCACTTTTTCGAATTTGTTTGGTGGGAAAAGAAGCGGAGGATGGGCACAATCTGACAGGCAGCAGACAGCTGGAGTTTGGGAAAAACACTGATGGGCAATCGACTTGAGTTCATTTTGGTAGGGAAAACTACACCCCAAATTCCAACCACCACCCACCACCCACCAGCCTACTGCTGTGCCCGCCAGATGGCGCAAGCGTAACTTTTCGCCAATTTGGCGTTGCAATTCGCTGGACGACCTTGCTGAACTTCGTTTTGCACAATTTCAGCAGGGCTTCTGGTTTTACCCGACCCCTCGGCGAAGTTTTGGATGCCCCCCGGCTCGCTTATTGCCATATCAAATGGCAAACTAAAATGCTAACTAACCACTTTGGCACTTTCAATTTGCATTTTCCAATAAAACTGCAGTTGCGGATGGCAGTAAATGTTGCGAGCTGTGCTAAAAAGGGCACAGCTAAAGTCAAATGACAAGCATTTTGTAAAAGTTATCTCTTTCCAATTAGAAGGATACACATTATATATGCACAAATAGAATGTTAAATAAATATATAAATATTTTTAGCATACATATGGAATAAATACATTGTATGTAAATATACAAAAGCCATATTAAAGTATCATTTGTTGCAAGGCGCCATTCATGCATAAACGTTTATATCCTTTTGTTTTGGCACCGTGGTGACTCCTGGCAAAAGTGCGCTAACTCTCACACTTTCGGTGTCCTTTTTTTGCAGGTCAGCATATGTGCCGTGCGAGGCGCAGGGCTTGGACGCGGTCCAGTTGGCTCTGGAGCAGATCGACATTGTGCGGCGCCTGTCGGACATGTATGCCCGGGAAACGGTGCTGGCCACATCCTCGCAGGACATTGTCGAGGCACATCGCCGTGGACTGCTGGCCTCGCTGATTGGTGTGGAGGGTGGTCACACGATTGGCTCCTCCCTGGGTGTGCTGCGATCCTTTTACTCCCTGGGCGCACGCTATCTCAGCCTGACGCATCGCTGTGACGTCTCGTGGGCGGGATCGAGTGCATCGCCGGCGGAACAGGGACTCACGCCCTTTGGCAAGGCCATTGTGCGTGAGATGAACCGACTGGGCATGATGATTGATCTGTCGCACAGCTCGGATGCCACGGCCAGGGATGTACTCCAGGTGACCCGCGCTCCGGTTATCTTCTCCCACTCCGCCGCCCGTCAGCTGTGCAATTCCACGAGGAATGTACCGGATGACATCTTGCGCCTGGTGGCCGAGAATGGCGGCCTAATCATGCTGAGCTTCGACTCCGAGGATGTGGCCTGTGGGCGGCAGGCGCGCCTCCAGGATGTGATCGAGCATATTAAGTATGTGCGTGCAATTGCCGGCATTCAGCACATTGGACTAGGTGCCGGATACGATGGCATCGAGCTGCCGCCCTTGGGGCTGGAGGATGTGTCCAAATATCCGGAGCTATTGGCCGCCCTGTTGGAGGATCACAACTGGAGCGAGGAGGATGTGGCCATGCTCGCGGGCAGGAATTTCCTGCGCATCATGGAGACGGTGGAAACGGTGCGGGACTACTGGAAGCGAGCGGCCATCCAGCCCATTGAGCAGACAGAGCCACAGCCCAAGACGCAGTGCACCTACATGTCCTCGTGACCGCAGGCGCAGGCGGTGAGGCAGCGACGCGATGAGCCGCCCATGGAGCGGGCCAATCGCACCACTGCCACCTTGGCGGGCGGAGAGGTCTACTGGCATCACGGTCCGGAGTCGAGGGACTCCGCCTCCAATCGCACCACTCCGGCGGTCATCGCGGCCACGGCAACCAGTTTTACGGTCAGCGAACTGCTCCAGTAAACTGGTTCTTGAACGGCCCATCAATGTGAGGGATTTTGGCTTGCGGTTCGGCTCGCTGGGATATTAGAAAAGCTGGGAAAAGGTGGGTTAGTAAAAAACCCAGAAAGGATCTTTAAAACATTTGTATGAATTTGTATGTAATGACTTTTCTTCAGGTTTGCTATACTTCATAGGTTTTAGGGAATGAGAGAAAAATAAGCTACTTTTTTCAGGTTTGCCTTTAGCTAAACGAACGTAAATGGCAAAGTAACATTTGATATGCAGGACTTAGGAAAAGTTTTCGAGTGCCAAATATATTGGTGACTCAATAAAAAATTCGTTAAATAACCCAATATGTACATATACTAGCTACTTCTTCAAAATCTCCTTTGTGCTGCCATCAAGCGCCGTCGTATCGAAAAGTGAACAACTGTTGTGGCGAACCTCGTGAATAATTAGTGTGTACTCGTAATTTACTTCCATAGGATGCATTGATAGGCGTATGAATAAATAATAATAATAAATGTACTAGTATTTAGCCCATAATTGTTTGCAGCTATACTTATTGGTGTTGTGGCAATGCATAATTTATGCACAGTGCGCAATACCTATTGATGTTGCTGTACCACGGGGCGTATGCGCTATGCGACGAGCAGCGAACAGCGAACATCGAACACCGAACCGCAAACCGAAATCGTTCTTGGCTAGCCTGTGACTGTATTATATATGTAGGGCACACATCAATGATTCACGCAAATTATCGCAATTAAGCGCAATATATTTAATCACATACATCACACATACATATACACCAGAATATTAACCATCGAAACGAATTAATTGCAGCAGATTTGCCACAGTTGGCATTTAAGCCAGGATCATAGGGTCAAACAACATGCACAACATGCACCACATGCACAACTGTATAATCAGTCGCGAGCACCGCCAGCAATTCAATTAAAAAGAGATGTTTCATCCTGGCCGCATGTGAATCCATCTGAATTTCTGTATTAGGTTAGTTAACAAAACAAAAATGCAAAACCCAAAAAAAAAAAAACAAAATCAAAAAACGAAATGTTGTTCGTGTATGCATAGCTACATATATACATACATACATATATATACCACTCGAAAAACAGAATATAAAAGTAAACTGCAGCAGAAGCAATGCGTATAATCGAATAGACCGACACGCATTTCCATAAAACTAAATCGGAAATAAAAGAAAAATCATAGAAAAATACAGCTTGTTTTTCATTCGTATGTTTTTGGGCTGGGTTGTGCGTTTTAAAATTTGGGCATACATTAAAACAGATGCAACTTTTTAAAGTAATCTTGCCAAAACTATTAAAAGAGATGCACATCATCATGCAAGTAACTTTGTCAAAGCAATGGCTTTTTGCTCAGTCAGCATTTAATGAAATGACACAACTAATATCGCTACATTAAGTCACAGGCATTTGCAACTTGCAGAAATTAAAGCATTTAAACATAATCTAGTCTTAAAATCTTTTCCGAGCTTTTAGTTCCGCGTATCCATCAACTTTCTTTTATGCTCAAGCAATCAACGGCTTTGGATACTTCAGTTTGTATTTGTACGAGTATATAGAATGGTGACTAAGTTACGGAATGTCGACCTTAGCTTAGCTATACGAATAGTACGGACAATCTGACAAACACAAGCGAGTCCCAATACAATCGCGGAGTCTGGGAACATAAAAAACGTTAAGAGGTCGTAAATCAAAATTGTTTAAGAATGGGAAAGTTCGCAAAGTTCCTCTGTTCCTCTTGCTTTTACTACTTTGCGACGACGACACGGAGTCCCTTTGCCTATTCGGTCTTATTGTCCTCTTTCCTGGTATTTATTTTCAGATACTCTTAGCCGAACAGAAAGCAACTCCCAGAAGATACGGAAATTGGCGGCGAGGAGCAGCATCCTTGCTCTGGGCCAATGGCAGCCAATCCAATTTCGTGCATTTGCAGTCCATTGAGTTTCGCTTAAATTTTAATGAAACTAAGCGCCCACCATACAAAAAGGCATATCCCCCGCAATTTTATTTGTCGGCAGCGATACCAGCAAGTTTTAATATCAGCGTTTCTTTTTTTCTTAATTTTTATTTTTGCTTGGTTTTTGCTTTTTTGTTTACAAGCCTCTGTTTTGATTGCTTCTGCTTGGCTGTGGACCCCACTCCGCAGGGCTTTTGTTCAATTTTGTTGATTTTGCGACGACTTAATAGAGTCACTAATTGTTGTGTACAGACAGCGAATGGTGGATAAAGCTTTGCTTTTCCAGCAATTTCACGAGAATCAAGGAGTATTGCCTGGGGAAAATTACCAGAAATGCTACAGGGTAGAAATTGAAAAATACAATTTAATTTTGTTTTATTTAATTCGCTGTAGTCCAAATATATTTTTAGGATATACTCGTATGCATGTGAAAAACAATAATATTTGAAAATAATTTGCCAATTAGCCATTAATTAGATTAAAAAAAAGAATAAATAAATAAAAATTGTAAACCAACACAGCCATAGGCCCTGCAGCCAGTGCTATGTTACTTAAGTTAGTTTAGTTATTAAACTGCTCTAACCATTATAATAATAATAATAATTGGCGCACTTTTCGGTCTTCAATGATAGTTAATTTATTTTAACTTTACAATATAGTTAAAATATACGCATCAGCTCTAAAAAAGGATAACACAACATCTACTCGATGTCTCAGTCTAGCGTGAAGTCAAGGACTCGGAACTTTTGGACATCATCATAACTCCGTTTACGGTTGCATTGGCCATTAAAAGTAATTGCCCAATTTCACGGACACCTCGGCGTAAACAGCCACGACAATCCACTGGAAGTTGGGAGGCTGTTAAAGGACAATGGACCTCCCCAGGCGAAAATTAAGAACTGGCCGTTAACGAGACGAGCGGCCTGGCATCGCATTCTCATTAACACGCCAGTCCGGTTTCAATTTCCTGTTTCATTTTTCCTTTCATTATAAATGGCTCTCAACGTGGCCAGCCAGTTGAGTCACCAACTCCGGACCACAGAGGCAAAAAGCCATAAACAATGTGCCACCACGACAACTGCGACGAGTTGATGGACAAAATAATGCCTGATGACATTTATAATGAGCTGAATTTTTTGTTGCTTTTCGCCCCTGTTGTTTCTGTGTAGCAGTTGATAAGTGGAAATTCGCTTCATATGGTCGAAATTTGCGATACATATGTAGCATCATAAATTCGTACTCCCAACTTACTCAACCCTCGAACATCCTCAGTCTTCTTATTAAGTATGTATATAAAATGAAAGCCTTTCTCTGCATATCCGCTTCCATTTATGAAAGCTAATCTTTATTTAAAATGAAATGATAATATAAAGGCTCTTTAGCATCTATGTTTTACATAAATTGTCCTGACGATGGAGTATATTCTTTATATATGTGTAAATGCAATATATGTAATAATATTAGTAGAGTAATTATAAACCATCTTTCGAATACATTTTTGTATTGGTTTATTGGGTTAGGTAGAGATATTCGTATTTTTCCTTTTCGTTCAACAAACCAGACTTGCCAACTACGCTGTAAAAATCTTTTTTCGACATACTACCGAATTCTATATGGCCCAATAGAGTTTTTACATATTCTTGGTGTATGAGTTTGTCCTTTGGCTCTTCTGGGATGGCCACTTCATGTGCTTTCTTCTCGTTTGTATCGAGAATCGCCTTGCAAGTTAGGAGTTTACCATTAGATTCAGAGCAATCCTTATCATCAGATTCACCTTCTTTCTTCTCTATTTGTCCGCCGTCTTTATTGGTAGTTTCCGGAAGTTCCACTTGACCAACAACACCATTGACCGCCCCATTGTCTATTAACCCATTAACGGTTAGGTAAGTCTGCATCATTTTGAACCTCTCGATCTGAAGCAAATACCCCTCGGTGATAATGAGATACTGCTCGAAGACATCTGAAGTTAGGAACAGAACTTCGTAGCAATTCATTCTTTGGGAAAAGCGTTTCCGTATTTCCTAAATATAAATCAATAACTATTATATACACTTTTAATACAAATACTTATACACTTTAAATACAAATAAGGCAACTGTGAATTGCGTTCTTATCTGGTTTTAGCACATATTAAACAAAAGTAGTTGACTCACTTGGACGCAAAGACTGATGAGGTTCTCATGCATTATGTCGTGAGCTTTCTGGAAGACTCTGAGAAGATCGCCGATATCCAGTATGGTTATTTTCCCCTTCATAATCTGCATGCAATTGGAGACGAGAGACTCCACGAGCCAGGTGGAGCCGCATTGGAGTAGCTCCATTACCATTAAGCATGTGTGCTTTTCAAGAGTGTTTGCATCGTAGGTGTACACATAATGGAGGAAATGGGCAAATGTTTCTGGCTTGACACCAGTTAAGACAAATTTTCCCGATTGGGACTCCTTGAAATCACTGAGAAACATGCGCTCAAAGAACTCCGATGCACTGGCCAAAATAACTTTGTGGCATTCAAAGGATTTGTTTTCCACCTCAATATTACAATCGGAGAATTCTTTGTTCTTCAAGAATTCGGAAAACTCCGGCTGTAGCCTGGAATTGGAGATGTCAGGGGGAAAAGCCATAACTTCATTTTATAAACTCACTTATTCATTTTAGATTCCATTTGAGCAGATTTTTAATTCGGTTTTCCACCTATCTAATAAAACCTTCCTTTAAATAACGTATGAAACTTGTTTTATAATAGTATGAATTATTTTAATTGTATTTATGGTTTCAATAGAATTTCAGAACATTCTAACCTTTTTCCGGGAACCCCCAAATTTGTTTTAAATCAACTCACCTTAAGCGACCTTACAACCAACCGGTCGATTCGTTAGAAAATCCCAAAGTGAAGATTTGGAGATGTAATAAACACGATTTCAATACCGATTCATCGGAATGTATGACTTAAAAGTTATCGATTTAATTATACCCGTTACTCGCAGAGTAAATGGGTATACTAGACTCGTTGAAAAGTATGTAACACGTAGACGTGTTAACACCCCACTCTAACGCCCACAAGCAAAAATGTAAAGCCCACACGTTTGAAAAAATTGTTATATTATTTTTAAATTCTATTTATTTTTCTCAATACTATTGTTAAATTCTATTTATTTTCCTCAATTTCTAACAATATGCCAGCAAAATTATGAAATTTCTTGTTCGCACTTCGACTAACTGTGCAATGGGTATCTGGTAGAGCTCAAAAATAGCGTTCTCTCTTAATTTTATTGGAAAGAGAATTCAAAGTTATTTGTGTAGCTAGTTTTGTGACAGCTGATATGTATCAGAATTTATGTATTAGAGAGAAGTGTTGTTTATTTTTACCGAACTCTGCTAAATTGTGTTTCGAAACACATTACATTTCTATACAAGTACACATATAGAAAATATGTAGGTGCCAGGTAGCATATTTCATTAAAGATAGGACCTATTTGCCATTTTAAGGCAGCTTCTGCTTACTTGGTTGCCTTATGGAGGTATTTTTAAATTCGAGTGTGCGAAAGCTGTTTTTTGCAAACGCATCAACTTTTTGTCGGATGTCTGTATGTTTTTCTACGAAAGTAGGAGAAAAAAGATATGTTTTACAATAACGAAGCTTTCTTGAAGCAATGCATTTATTTGTATCCTTTCGGAACACAAATAACCCGAATTTGCCCATTACTCGTACATATTTTTACAATAAAATATTTTCCGGGACAAGCTTTTTTTCTATTTTACTTATACCTTGCTCTATTTAAAATTGTTAATATTTATATACATTTTCTTATATACACATGTAATTTATAGTGCTAATTAAAGACTTCAATAAAGAATTTTTTGTTTCATATTAATGTGGTAATATACTTAAATCAAATCAATATTTTCTCTAAATGTGTGTACTTTTTTTTGTTTATATACTCTGAATCTATTGTTTTGGCCGCCATAGTTACGAACGCAAACGAATGCCGAACAAACGGGACTTATGAAAAGCAAATGACGAAAATAAGAAGCAGACAAAGAAGCGCGTAGTATTTTTCTTGTTTTATTGCGTTTCCCTCAATTGCACTTTCAATTTATGTATAATCGTAAAGATATTAGAGCTGAGATTGTATGTACATATGTATGTTCATATGTATGTACTACATATACAAATAAACATTTTGCATAAATTCAGTTCCGTTCAACGGCATCTCTGTGAATTGTTTACGAGTCGCCACTGTTTAATCAGCTCAAATATTATCACAGAATCTCGTTGCTTTACTGGAGTAAAGCAGGGGTGGTGAGGAATCCAGAAACCACACACTCCACACTCCATGGTGGGGGTCACAGTTGTCACTTCCATGTCCGTTAGGATGTAGGTACTTGCATACATATCTATGTATGTACATACTTACACATCTTTGTATGTACATACTTACATAACTATTTATGTACATACTTACATATATTTGTATGTACATACTTACATATCTATTTATGTACATACTTACATACCTATGTATGCATCTATGATCTAAACGGAGTCCTGGACAATTGACCGACTCCATTGATGGGGCGGTGACCACCCATCCAGCCGTAAGTAATTGGGAAATTTGCAGAAAATTAGCATTTGCCGAACATGCCAGTCCTTGTTGCCAGTTTTCAATGTTGGAAACCGCATTATGCACACAAACGAAACCCATTTCCCATCGAAAAGCAGACAAATTTCAGTTAATTATTACACAGCTCGTCCCTAATCCATTTATAACAATTCATCTTGCTGGACCACCATGGACACACTTGGAGTATTGATGTGTATTTGTCCATTGTCTCTCTTAGCCCAAAATTTGGCCACCGCATTTGGGTGTTGGATTACAAATGATGTCCATTTGCCCAATTGGCAGCTACCACTAGGTTTATATTATTTATATAATGGGGTATTGTTGATTCAGTTTCGCTTGGGCATCTTATTATAGTGTTTTCAAAGAAAAAACAAATGCAAAAATAGCAGAAGTGAAGGAAGAACAGCTTTTCACAAAGAGGAAACTGCTTAAATTGCATTAAATACATTTAAAACATAAATAAACCAGTTAACAAGCCGCTGCAGATACTATAAATACTTAAGTCATCTGAATGTCAATTGATAGTACACAGGCATTTATTTGTACTTCCAATTCGAAATGGACTTACTACGGCTGCAGCCCAATTCACCACGCTCATTTGACCTGGCCAGCTCACGACTCCACTACTTACAACTGGGCTCGTAAGAGTTGGCCAACAAAACAGGCTCACTCTCGTAATTAAGCGCTGCCCTGTGTCCCCGGGGTGCAGTTAATGTTGTGGTGCCATAAATTTGACTTTTGCCTGTGTTGTTCCGATGTCTGTGAATTGGGTTATTTACGGCCAAATGCTGCATTTGCCAGCTGACCAGGAGTTTTGTAGGGCTAAGAGCAGCGAGCCCATATTCAATTTGGCACACACACTTGGCTAAAAAACGTCCACTGTACATTTGAGTTCAATACTAATTTGTACTAACTTTTAAGTTTCGGTATAGTTAGGATTTTTTGCATAGGCAGCCATGCTGTTTATATTTACTTTTAATAATATTATAAATGTGAAAGAATATAAAATATAATTTTATTTTAATTTTTAAGGATTTTTCGAATATTTCTAAAAGCAGCAGTTTAACTCATTTTCCGACGATAAATACTTGATTTTAAACACAGCCAATGCCCATCAGTCCACATCACAACCATGCCCCCCCTTTGGCTGCTTTCAAATCGCCGGTGGACACGTTGGAGCCATCAAACTGGGGGACACATGCCAGCATCAGCTCTGGTAATTTCGCCATTTTGGCCTGGTTGTTGTGGTGGTAATTTTCCCGCGACTGACGACTTTACAGCTACGCACTTAAAAGTGAAAAAAATGAGTTGGACCGGTTTTTGCGCGGGGAAAGCTGCGCCATCAACAAGTTTTCCCGTTTCCCGCCTGCAAAGTGCAGTTTCGCCAAGGAAACTCCGGCTCCGCGTGGAAGGAAACGTTACAAGGATGTGACAGGAGCCTCCCACTATCAACTACATGCAAGCAATAGTGTATGTACAGAGAGAGAAAATGCAAGCGAATTTATGGCATTCTAAGCTAATTTCTATTGCCTGCGGAGTAACAACATTATTATTAGAATTATACAAATATGGTAAATATTTAAGGGTATAAGGATCTATAATTAATATGCATATATCTCACAGTACACATACACAACTTTGTATCCGTCTCACTGTCGACTTGTCCATCTGCCTGCTTGTTACATCGTGAAATGTGACAATCTGCAGAGAAGTTGCAACGCAGGTGGAAGGAAGACATCGAGCTGGAGGACTCCGGACTCAGGCACTCAGCTGTGCACGTTTATGGACAACATAATGGCGGAATCGAGTTGGGCGCAATGTAACACCCACACGAGGAGGCGAAAGGATAAAGACGTACATATGTACATACAGGCAGGTGAGAGAGACGAGCTCATGGAAATATTCATAAGGAAAATATTAAAAATGAATTACCAGCTAAGGCAGAGGCAAACAAACGCAAACTCCCGGAGATAAATCGCAAAACTGGGAGCTACCCAAGCCCGGCCATCCAATCTCACCCAGAATTGCACCATGGGAGGTAAAGTTCCTATGTGTGTTAGTATCTACTTTACACAACCATTTGTACATATATGTACATAGTTATTCGAAACCAACCAACAGATTTAGTTAACCTTAAAGGTTTAAATACCATTTACAAATTGAAGAGGAAATACACCTAAGAGCGAAACTATAGTTGTCCCCAAAATGTGTGTGTATTTTTCCAAGTTAAGATGCTAACTTTAAACCAATGAAATGGGCTTCGATTTTCTATCGTTCGTAAACTTTGAATTTTCAATTAGGCGATCATCAATGATTCCCCGCGTGAAGTCGGTTAATTTGCCCATCTTCTTCTGGACGCTGCGCATCCGGCGGAGTATTATACTAGTGTACGGCCGTAGTCCGTTTGCCTCCGTTTGCCGTTCATGCATGAGCACGCCTGTTTTTTTTTTGTTTTGCTGCCCCATTCGGTTACGTTGCACAGTGGACACAAAGGCTAGTTTTGTTGTCAAAATACATGTAATACTTTTAATTTAAATGTGTTATTAAATGTTTAATTTAAATGTGTTATTAAATGTTTAATTTAAATGTATTTAAATGTATTCATGCATTGAAAAACCAATGTTCACCGACATAGTTTACAGATTTACACGTTTAAAAAAGTAAAGAAAAAATACTTTCAATGAAAATCGTGAAGCTTACAAATTTCCAACTACTTTTTTTCGTGTGAAAAAGGCCAGCTAGTTTGTCATTAGAAACAATGTTGAAAAACTTGTAATGAAAAGGAAACGAATCAATACAAATAGCACATTTTTCATGAGCCAAACTACTAGTTAGTTAGTTAAATTAGAAAACAAATTATTTAAGATGTGCCCAGTTTTTGCAAAACTGCGAACCAATGTGCCCGCTTACACTTCCGCTTTCTTCTTTTGGCAACTGGATGTCGCCTTTGGGGCTCCTTTGGAGACCGGAAAAAGCCAACATTTTCCTTTCGATTCGATGGGATTCGATTCTTTTTGCCAATTGCCCGAGACTGCGTCCTGTCGGCGAATATGACGAATACGTTACCTACGTGACGGCGACGTTACTCATACGCACCGTGGGTCGCTCCAGACATCTCAGCGTTCAGCCCACGTTCGCGAAATATTTTGAACTCAGCTCTCTGGGCGATATTTGTTTTTCGCTTTTGCATATTTTGCGGGCAATTTGGGTAAAAGGATTTCCGCACTCTGCGACGCCGTCTTCAGTTTGCGGCTTTCCTTTTTTCCCTTAGCTCGGCACACACATTTTCCTCGGCGCCTCGTCAAATCGCTCACGTAAAATATGCATGCGTTTCCTCGGCGGTTTTCGCTCTCAAGTGCCTGCAATTCAATTACATTTCGATTGATTTTCGTGTTTGGCCCCAAATCGAGGAAAAACCTCTCGGTTTTGTTGAGCAGCTTGCGTGTTTCTGGGGCGATTTACGAGCGTGAACCGAAATTTTGCACAAGTGAGGTTTGCCTTGCTGGAAAACCACACCGGTTCATTTGGTTTTGGAACACCTGTTTGGTAGATAGATAGTCGTTAAACAAGACTCTCTAGCTAAAGGAATGTTTTCTTTAGCGTTCAATTAGTCAACAAAAATCTTAGCAATCACATCCTTCGCTTTTGTTATGCCACTTGCCGCGACAGTTGAAATGAAAAGCTGAAATCAGTGATATCCAGAAAAAGCTGAAACAGCCACTGAAATTGTGCAGATACACAGATGCAGATACGCCAACAAATGATATATACAAACATATCTACAAATATGTACATATATATATTTGGCTACTCACTTATGTTGTTTTTTGCAGATTGCTCCCTTTAAGCAAATAAAAAAAAGTGGGCACCACGCCGAAAACAAATAAAATTAAATGGGAAATGGGAGAAAGGGAGAAAGGGAATGGGGAATCGAAAATCCAAGTTGGCTCGTGATCGGGTCAATAGTGAGCCAAAGGCAAATCCTTAAAAGAAATGAAACGAGATTTTGTGCGCTTTTCACATTCGAATATTACAGGTATTTGGAATTAACCATATAATCAAACCACAAATGAGCAAGCCCAATAATTTATGCTGAGCATCACAGAATGCCTTTCCATTCAGTTGAATTTATGTATTTTAATCAATTTCCCTTGCTATGGCAGTAAAATGTCGTAGATTTGTGCAACTGAATTGATGCCTCAATTATTCGAATGGCAGTGGCATTTAATGGGTTTTCTAGCAATAAATAGGGGAAAACACACAAGACAAACTCTCTGCTGTATCCTGGCTCATTATCGGAATCAATTAAATTTTTCAGATGTATCGTTAGCACGCCCAAGGCCCAAGGCCATGTCAGCACATTCACGGCACTCGGCGAGAGTCCTCCAAAATACGCCCACGGGACCCATACGAGTACACCTTCAAAATGGCCCAACATCAATCGCAATCGCGGCATGCGTATCCAAGCATGTATGTACATATGTATGTACCTTGCGAACTTGGTTTGTCTTTTCTCGGGGAGCCACCCCCACCATCAGCATCCTTGGGTGAAACATTTGACGAGTTTGTACATACCCAATGTATGTACATTTTCATTGGATGCATCTTTCGGTTCCTAGTTATATTTTCATTCAGTACTATCATGATTATGAAAACAAGTAGGGATAAATGGTACAACATTTCACATTGGTTTATGGAGTTTACATTTATATATTTGCCTAGAATATTACCATGTTTACTTTGCCATAGTCATTGTGAGACTAGACTGCTTGAAGGTCTGGAACCAGCATAAAGTTCACCAAAAAAGGACGATTCAAAACTGAAAGGCAGCTGCAGCTGACAGTCAAAGGACTCGGAAGGGCAGATAGGCGGTCATAAGATTATTTTTACTAGTGACCCGATGACCGTAAAAATGAACGCCCGCAGCAGCAGTACAAACAGTGGAGTCTGCGGTCTAAAGTACTCGCTCATGCGGAGCGGACATCCTGCAAGGGATCTGGAGTTCCGTATCCTAGCTGTCCACCAATTTGCTTTGTTGTCGCCGCCCGTCTGCCGTTTTATGAACTTTGAACTTCACCCCTTTTTCTCTGAACCCTCCCACATTTCGGCATCGCAGTGGGCTTAACTTCAGGGCGATGATATCACCAAGGCTGTGATCATAAAATTTTACGGGCTGCTTTGGATTGCACGGCGGTATCGCCTCGAGTGTCATATATTGTTGAACACTTGAAATTAATGCGCGATTGACACCTTCAAAGCACTTCAAGATGACTGCGGAAATTACAAGATTCAACACTTCATGTGGTTGGCTTGGGACATAAACTTGAACCCATGCTTGATATGTGTACATAATCCAATACCTATTGGTATTGTCTCGGGTTCGACAACAAAGTCTAATCGACAAAAACTGATTTTTGAAGCCTGTTTCTGCATTAATTGTAAACAAGTTAACGAGAGATTCTCTATCCTAGATTGAGAATTGGTATAGGTATATCAATTTTATTGTTGCTTCGTTCAATAATTGTTTGGCTTCTATGACCGAGAATAGTTATAAAAATATAACATGTATAGTTGCCTTTTAGGTTGACTGACTTGGTGCCAATACCTCGGCTCTCATGCGCTCCATGCTTATGCCCTCCAAATGGACATCCATGGACGTTGGCATGGCCTCCACTTCTGCTCTGATTCCCTGATTTGATGGAGCCTTTGATTTGATGTATATGGTCTCGCCACTCAGTGGATCATCGCTGGACTTGACAATAGAACTTAGAACTTCAGACACATTGCGTATACGCACGGGTGGTTTCTCGTCGCCTGCATCTGCATCGGGTTGTGGTGGCTCCTCAGCGATTTGTCGAGTCATCTTGGAAAATCTAGCGTAAATCTCGTACTGGCTGTGATCGAAGGTTTTGCCATGCCGATTGTACTGCTTTACAGTTTGCCTTCGCAGCTTTTTGCGATCCGCAAGTTCACGGGTAGTGACACCCACGGCCACCACGGCAATGTGACTTTCGCTGTGCTCCAGATGGTAACCATCGCTTTGGCAGCTACTGATCACAGCCCGCACCACCTCGTTGCAATCCACTCGGCGCCGGAACAGATCAGTGAGTCTGGTGGCAATCTTTTGGATATTTGACGGATCAAATACCGCTCTGGCGAGCGGAGTCAGCAGAATTTTCTGCCGCGGATTGTGGTGCAACGGCAAGAGGGAACAGATCTTCGCAACTGCCAGTAGGCCCGCCTGCTTCACAGTCATGTATAGCTTGCCGCCTCCAAGGCGTGGCTGTCCGCTGATCGGTTTGTGGAACGTGTAAGTATAAATATAGACACTGGTACCACCATGGAATACCAGACGCCACATCTGATCCATGCCACTCTGCTTCAGCTGCCGCATCCTGGGGCACAGCTCAAATAACACTCGGTTCGCAAAGTCGATGCTCTCGCTCTTATCAGATCCGTGGTCAACTCGAAAGTCTGGACATATCTCGGCAAAGGTATCGCACAGCAACTTGAAGTTGAATTCGCTGGCACGCTTTCGGGATCCGCTGGCCATGATTTCTTATAAGTGAAGCAAAACGATATCAAAATGTGTACTGTTTGTACAAATCTACATACTTATACGTTTATATATGGAACCTCTGTTCGTAGGGAGACTCAGTACATAAGAGTCTGTAAACAATTGAAAACTGCCGATCTCCGCGGAAACGTTTTCTTCTGCTGGAAAAAGAATTGCAACTGAATGGACTACGAGCTCAACGAAATTTGATATCCGATCGATATAAGGGGCCCCCTTAGATCGATATATGTGACCACACAGAAGAAAATACTTCATACAAAGAAACGCTTGTGAAAATTGCTTCTTGAATAAATATAATATTTAATGGTCTTACGATTGTTGTCCCAGTTCTTACGCAAAGTTAATTAACTATGCATATTTTTGTCTAAATAAATTTAATGCTTATATATGATAATTATTAGTGGCAAAGAGCTTCTTCAACCAAAGAAGTGGTTCAGTTTTCCAAAATTAAATGCATCTTAAATGAAATTTAATAAATGATGATGAGAATAAAATGTAATCGAGCCCCGCAGATTTTACCAACCTGCCAGAGGATATACATTTATGTGGTTATAACATGGCGACAGAAGGGACGAGGCTGCTTTTCACCTCCGAATTTAATGAGCTTTCACGGCACGTGATTATTAGGCGAACGGGCGTACGTGTGCGATTCTTTGCCCAAAGTTACCATCCCAACCCATCGCATCCTACCCTATTGCAACCGGTTACAGGTGCTGACAATTTCGCAGCTCCACGGATCCACGGCAGGAAAAGTGTTTTCCTTCGCCGCACTCACATCCACATGGTGGATACACCGCTGTAGCCACATGGGCGCTATTTCGTAGTCGCAGTTCTTCCAGCACTCCACCCACATCCTCACATATATTTAACATTTTTCCCTGCTCCTTTTAGGGCGTAACATAAGCAATTTTTCGCGACGCTGAAAAACTTTTAACCCGCTCTGTCCATACATTTTCTTCTGAATCTGCTTCTGCCCACCTCCACCTACCAAAATATATGTACTATCCAGGTAGGAAAATTTATACAGACTTTCCTTGCTACTGCGTGTAATTTGATATGCTTGAAGACGAGGAACAGTCTGAAAAAATAGCTTTAAAATAATAGATAAATTGCCAATCTGAACGAAGACTTTTCCTTCCAGTTATGAATATTTACCTATGTATTTTCCTAATGATTGTTGATTTTGCCTTGAAGTTAGTTCATTATTCAGGTTATTATATTTATAAATATTTTTGGTTAGATGTTTATTGAATAACTAACAAATTAGTGGTAAGTATTAGTAACTGACACGATCAGTTTATTATAAATTGTCGTTCAAGAGATTGAATTCACTTAAATCTGAAATAAGTTATTGCATTTGAAATTTGTCGCAAAGCGCATGCTAAGATCCTTTTAGTGCCTTCGTTTTGGCTTATACGAATTGTGGCCATGTTTTCCGTCTCCAATATTTTCATGCGCAATGGCGAGCTCGGTTTGCGAATTGATTACCGCCGTTAGTTCATCGACGATCTCGTCCAGGGTGAGCGGATGTCCATTGGCCACCATAACGGCCAGGATGAGGGGCGCCAAGATGTCGTTGTGGCAGCCGTCCATTGCGCTTCCTTCGTCCGCAGTATTGGAAATTTTCTAAAAATACAACACGAGAGCTCAATTTGGAATATTCGATCTCTGTGCTCATGCAAATTTATGACATCTCGACTGACATGCCCATCGGCGGCTACTTTGGATATATGTACATACAAACATAGCTTATCGGGTTTTTCCTGTGGAGCTGTGCAGTTCTTGGGTGGGGAATTTCAATTGGAAAAGTGTCACTTGTCAGTTGGTCACAGTCCATTGTGTTTCACCCTTTGTTGCTGCCCTCGCCACCCATGCTGTGCATTTTTTCTGCGATACATCAATACGCCGGAATAGGAAGGTCGATGGCGTTGTGGGTGGGTATGTATATACATAGATGCAGATACATTTCGTATGCAAATTGGTCGCAAGTCGGAGACCGTCAGTTGATAATAAATAAACAAGGGAGAGCGCTATAGTCGAGTTCCCCGACTATCAGATACCCGTTACTCAGCGGAAGTGCGAACAAGATATTTCAAAATATTTCTGGCATATCGATAGAAATTGAGAAAAATAAATACTTTCTATATATCAATAGATAAGGTAACACTTTAATTATCGATACGATCGGCTAGTCGAAATATTGACGCCGCACACGATCGAGAAAGCACTGCTCAAATGGAATCTAAAATGAATAAGTGAGTTTATAAAATGAAGTTATGGCTTTTCCCCCTGACATCTCCAATTCCAGGCTACAGCCAGAGTTTTCCGAATTCTTGAAGAACAAAGAATTCTCCGATTGTAATATGGAGGTGGAAAACAAATCCTTTGAATGCCACAAAGTTATTTTGGCCAGTGCATCGGAGTTTTTTGAGCGCATGTTTCTCAGTGATTTCAAGGAGTCCCAATCGGGAAAAATTGTCTTAACTGATGTCAAGCCAGAAACATTTGCCCATTTCCTCCATTATGTGTACACCTACGATGCAAACACTCTTAAAAAGCTCACATGCTAAATGGTAATGGAGCTACTCCAATGCGGCTCCACCTGGCTCGTGGAGTCTCTCGTCTCCGATTGCGTGGAGATTATGAAGGGGAAAATAACCATACTGGATATCGGCGATCTTCTCAGAGTCTTCCAGAAAGCTCACGACATAATGCATGAGAACCTCATCAGTCTTTGCGTCCAAGTGAGTCAACTACTTTTGTTTAATATGTGCTAAAACCAGATAAGAACGCAACTCACAGTTGCCTTATTTGTATTTAAAGTGTATAAGTATTTGTATTAAAAGTGTATATAATAGTTATTGATTTATATTTAGGAAATACGGAAACGCTTTTCCCAAAGAATGAATTGCTACGAAGTTCTGTTCCTAACTTCAGATGTCTTCGAGCAGTATCTCATTATCACCGAGGGGTATTTGCCTCAGATCGAGAGGTTCAAAATGATGCAGACTTACCTAACCGTTAATGGGTTAATAGACAATGGGGCGGTCAATGGTGTTGTTGGTCAAGTGGAACTTCCGGAAACTACCAATAAAGACGGCGGACAAATAGAGAAGAAAGAAGGTGAATCTAATGATGAGGATTGCTCTGAATCTAATGGTGAACCCCCAACTTGGATACGCCTAATTCTCGATACAAACGAGAAGAAAGCACATGAAGTGACCATCCCAGAAGAGCCAAAGGACAAACTCATACACCAAGAATATGTAAAAACTCTATTGGGCCATATAAAATTCGGTAGTATGTTGAAAAAAGATTTTTACAGCGTAGTTGGCAAGTCTGGTTTGTTGAACGAAAAGGAAAAATACGAATATCTCTACCTAACCCAATAAACCAATACAAAAATGTATTCGAAAGATGGTTTATAATTACTCTACTAATATTATTACATATATTGCATTTACACATATATAAAGAATATACTCCATCGTCAGGACAATTTATGTAAAACATAGATGCTAAGGAGCCTTTATATTATCATTTCATTTTAAATAAAGCTTAGCCTTCATATGTGAAAGCATATGCAGGGAAAGGGTTTCATTTTACTTTTAAAACTTAATAAAACGACTGAGGATGTATACCATTTTACTGAAGGAGTAAAGGGTATACAAAAAATTGAGACGACACATATGCAAATGAGCAGCGGATATGACGCCAACGCCCACATCCATACACAAGCGCAATCTTCAGCTTAGCCCATTTCATTTGGATAGTACACAAACGGAACTCCACGACAGGGCCTGGTCTTTCTGATTTGCGGAGATTTGTTTCACATCGCCTAGATTGCACTTATCAACACGGTTTCAGATTCAAAAATGCGGGCGTCAACCAACTTGGAAAAACAAGTACATGATGCACAGCAAGGAGTTCGACATGGACAAGTTCAGAGTGTGGGACACGTTCCTCAAGAATGCTGCTCCTGCAAAGTGCTGAAATGACAGAAACTGCGATAAACGTAACCGGTTTCAGAAACCTATTCGGCAGGACAATGCTATCCATTTATACAACTGGGATATTGCATTAATAGTTCTTTATTTTATGTCTTGTTTACTCAACATTTAACCATCGTATTAATAAAATAAAGTTTTCTTTGGTTTAATATACGCTTGATGATACAAGTAAATATTTAATATGAAAAGAATTTTTGTAAAACACATATAAAAGTATTAACGATTGAATTTAAAATCTCTTCACTATATTTTATAACTTCTTTTGAAAATAAATTGATTAACCTTTATAATTATGAGATTCAATAATTGTTTATAATTCTATGTTTACCCTAATTATTTTACTAGACATACCAACGTACTATTAACCTATATAAATTATACAAACATAAGCTTTCTTATAAAAATCTTTGGAAATCGGAACAGAAACAGAAATTTCCATTTGATAAGGAGCGGAAATTATTTAGTTTTCTCAGTTGGCTTAGGCTTACGCTTCTGGAGCAAAACCATTGATAACTTGAGCCGTTTATACTCTGCGTGCGAGCAGAGACCCACGGCATGCAAAATGGAATCCTTGGTGAATTCTGCCTGGTCGTATTCTTTGCTTCTCTCCGCCGG
This sequence comes from Drosophila yakuba, assembly GCF_016746365.2. Taxonomy (NCBI): domain Eukaryota; kingdom Metazoa; phylum Arthropoda; class Insecta; order Diptera; family Drosophilidae; genus Drosophila; species Drosophila yakuba. The sequence goes on along the minus strand of NC_052529.2, from coordinate 11,956,659 downwards.
CTTACAATTGGCACGAGCGCGACTCAGAGCTGCCTGTAGATTTAGACGGCTTTTTCTCACATCCAGGTTGGTGTGTGAGGGTGAAAGTGGGTCTGGTGATTCCACAATGGGCGGAATCTCAACAGTGGGCTCTATTCCTTCTATTATGAAATACTTTCTGATCAACTGAGCCTCGTTGGGTCGCTCCATTACGAAACACGGCTTGAGGGCTATATTCGGGTTAACGATGAGTGGAATTATAGCTGCACTGACAATGTCTTTGATAACCATTTTGTTCGGCTTTATATCCTGCTCCGTGAAAGCTGAGCAGAAACGATCTATGTCGTCCTGAAGGCGGAGCACCAAGTAGTTGCATTCAGCGTTTAGTTCGTGGAGCATCTCTTCCAGTTCGTTGATGTACTTGTCCTTGATAATGGGATCCTGTAAGTCGTATAACATACAGTTTATTATACTTCATATACTAACTTTAACTAGTTGTAAAAAAGTTCCATTTAAACTTGCTACAGCTTTTAAGCTTATTATATGTATAACGCTAGTAAATGACCAAATGTTGGAAATATGTATATATAAGTTTATATGGAACATGCATCCAATTTTCTACTCACAGCATCCGCCTGTTGCGCGAAAACACTGACTATTGTCTGCAAGAATCGAGAGGATATGAGGTTAAATAGATATATACATATAGATAATGGGTATCCACATACCTGGTGGATCTCCAGATGAGTTTTGATTGCCCGTTGGCAGTAGGCAATATCGTTGACCAATTTTTCCGGCATTTTGTAGAACTTTCGCAAATAATGTTCGAAGAATCTTTGAACATGCATGTCCTTGCTCGGCATGGATTTGGCATTTTGCATCTTCACCAGAAACTCTTTGATGATCTCGTAGCGCTCCTTTGGCGTGAAATCGTTGAAATTAATGTCCTCCATTTCGAATGTTTATTTTATGTTTTGAATGTTAAAAAATATTTTATTTATTTTGATGCCAGAAAATGCCGCTTCCTGATTTAACAGAGTGCCCAGAGTCGGCCAAAGTGGCGATTTGAGACTAGCTAAAAAATAATAGCTACTTAGTGGCAGCCCTGTGACTTCGATATTAAATTAATCGATCTGTACTTGATCTGTCGCTTATCGAATATAAATCGATGTTATTTTTTCGCAACATTTTAGGCAAGATTCAAAAGATCAATAAAGTAATTAGATACTGTATTGAACAACGAGGCAGTGCATTTTGGGTACCGGTAATTAATGGGTAGCCCCAATTTACGACCCAGCACAGCTGTCAATTCAGGCTCAATGTTCTGTTTTGGCAGTAAATATGATTGATAGTATTGGCGGCGGCTGAGCTCGGTTCAACCATGTGCGTAAATAAATTAATTACTCTTTAATTATTCGCATATTGATTACCGAATGGCAGCGGAAACGTGCCCAACTGCGACACAGTGTCCATTACAATTCAGCGTTGCAAGGAAAAACTAAAGAGATCGAAATTGAGCGAATAATTTAAGTGATTTAGTGATTCCTCTTCTAGAATATTGATTTGAAATCAAGTTAGTTGAAGTGATTTTGGATATGTTTGGCACAACATCCAACTCTGGTTTTTGCTCTGTTTTGCGATATCCTCTGGCAACTTTAAAGCTCTTTGGCCCGGCACAAAACTTTCGACCACAAAGGGTCCTGCCGCAGGAGCTCCATAATCCTCAAAAGGCTTTCTCATTGCCAAAGCAACCAGAATACGCAGCAAATCTTGGCCAAAGCAGACACAGATGAAATCCCATCATAAGCTCTGCCTCGACCAAATCTAAACTTCGCTTTCAGCACAAGCAGATTTTAAGACTATGCCTTTGACATTTCTTGTTGTCCGTGGAAACAAGAATGTTGTTTTTCAAGTGTAGTGAGCTGGATTGACTTCCTTTTTAAAGTGCTCGTCATGATATGTAATTATGTACATTTTTTTTTTTGATTTTTATTGCGACACATAGTTTTATTTCGATTTGTGTACTAAACTGCATTCATTTTGAATATAGCAATATTTGCGATCATTTTTGCCTTTCAATTAAAATTTTGAAAATTCCCGCCCAAAATTAATTTTTTATATTGTCATCTTATGTACAGATATGTATGTACATATATATGAAAGTTGTGAACGAAGCACTCCACGTACTTCAGGCGAAATGGAAGTCCGTGTAACTGATGACTCCTGGATGCCAGGCCATATTCATCTTGCGACTTCAAAGGATGGGCGTGGGCAACAATAGATGGTCCCAGGATACAACAATAGTCGCTGCGATGGCTAAGGAGGCACTTTTCGGGGGCGAAAGAAATAAAGGGACCACAAAGCAGAAAAGGGACAATAGCACCTAATGGTGCGTTGTGCTGTCAGTTGTGTTGGTGGTGTCGGTGGTGTTGCTGCTGTTGGGTTTAGTGGTGCTGCTGGCCTGGTGGGTGGATGCTGCCGGTGGTTCCAGTGGTTCCGGCCGGAACAGTGGCCATGCCAGTGGCGGTGCCATCGACGGTGTCCCTCATTTATCATTTACACACCAACGCACGGGAAAACAGTCCGAACACGGCCAAATGATGGGTTGCTTCTCGCTGCCGGGGATAGAAAATCCTCGGTGGAAATTCCATTAACGCTTTATGTCGGCCATGCGGCACATCGGCCCGTCATTTGCATTGATTAAATCACTTTGCGGTCGGCTCGGCAAATGGTTGGAAAAATCCACACCAACTTTCCGCTCAGTCGTTGCGCTCCCCAATTTTTATGCACTTCTGCTGGGTTTACCTCAAAAATTGCCGAAGTTTTATTCGACTTTGCGCCCAAAATCTTTTACCCACGTTTTGTATCCATATTTCCAGTCTTTTGACGGCAATTTTAATTTTGGTTCTTGATTTTGTTGTGATACAGCGAAAGGTGTTATTTTGCATTTCTTATTATTGTTTTTCAATGTACTGCTTCTAGCACGGCTCTTTTCAAATTGCGAACTTAGTGGGTGGATACGTTTTCTTCTCACCTATTACAGCATTTTTAGGGTAATCCCTGAATCGTTGCCTTTTAACTTGATAAGTATGCCAGTATATCTAATCTTTCTCGATCCGTTTTTTTAAACGCGATAGCTGGTCAAGTTGTTCCAAACTCCTATCGATCGTTAAACAGTCGATAAATCAGTGACTACTAATGACAGTCGACCGGGTGGCAACGCCAGGATATTATCAATCAGCTGTTTTAAGGTTGCTTATTTTCAATTTGCACGTAACTTTCAAAACAATCAAATTTCTTCGGAAATGATTATCCAAAATAGGATTCCCCTTATAGGGCATATTTTAAGACGGTGTCATCAACAAGGTAAGTAGAAATATTTTTTCCACATATGTGCTCCCAAATTAAACTGCCTTTATAATTGATATTTGGATGTCAATAAGCGATGAAAATAAACGCTAGAAAATACAACTTAACAGCATATTTTGGAAAATGGCCAGAAACGGAGCAGAAGGAATTTCGCCAGCATATGCGCATTATCGCGGATTTCATTAGTGAGCCAGAGGAACAGCAGCTTCACGAGGAAATCGAACCCTATATGAGCCGCCTGCGCTACGAGTTCGATCACTGGGACGATGTGGGATAAGATCACGAATATGTTTACATGGATGATAACAGCCATCTTGCAGGCCATTCACGGTTTTCGGGAGACGGAGCGGAAGAAGTGGTTCCCCAAAAACAGAGAGGTCCTGGAGCGCGTGCGCCAAGTCGCCTTCGATGGAGCAATTATGCCCTATGTCCACATCCTGGATCTTGCGCCCGATGGCGTAATCAAGCCCCATGTGGATAGCACGCGAGTAAGTCCGGAGGCGCCTCTGAAGAACAACTTTTACGCTGACATCCTGCTGCCACGCCGCTCCTTGTACATAATGAGCCACACGGCTCGCTACAACTTCACGCACGAGATACTGTCCAAGGAGCACTCCCAGTTTCGGGGTACGCTGGTGCCCAAGACGCGTCGCATTTCCATCATATGTCGCAACGAACCCTAAGCGGGGTATATGTTTTTCGCTGCGAATGAATTTTGGTGCTGTTGAAATCTTGTAAATGAAGAATCAATTATTATTTACTGCAGTCACAAAAGATAATTCTTGTTAATCAAAGTTTGTTAGTCAGTTACCAAAGATGATTCGTGTTTAACAAAGTTTGTTAGAGTTGTACTTAGGTTAACGTATAATGTATAACTAAAACCAATGAAAAAGTAACCTAAACCTACACAAGTAATGTATCACTGTGTTTGCTTACCAACTAGTTTTAAACGAATTGTAAGCGAACAGAACTGTTTCATTTGACTGTCGAATGTTCTACGTCCATTCAACATGGAGTGAAAGTCGATGAGAGTGAGAAGTGTATCTCAGATTAAAAGTTAAGAGCTTAAATAACAACAAATCAGCGTTAGTGGCCTTGCTTGCACAGCTATTGGCGCCTTTTAGTCCACTTGTTTGCTTATTAGAGGTCTTGGCTTGGCTTGTTTGCGCAGAAGATTGAAGACGTCCTGGAAAATCCCGGCGCAAATATAAAATACAGGACGTGATTTTTGGTGGACGATAGGAACATTTTTCGATTTTCAAATGATGTCATTAATTTATACGAAACTCGTTAGTTGGCTGGGGATTTCGCTTATAGGTGTGTTTATAATAAAAACTTTTTGTGGTTTTAAATTCTGGTTAGGCGCGAAATCGATGGTTCGGTTCGAAAGCTCGCTGTTAGTTTCTCTTTCGCTGTTACAAGGCGATCCACAAGACTGTTATGCTTGCGTTCCACCAAGCGCAATTCTGTCTGTTATGTTTCGTTAAAAGGCTATTCTCTGTAGTGAATGGGTAAAATGTTAACTCGTAGAGTAAAGGGTATACTCGGTTTGCTGAACAGTATGTAACATGTACCAGAAATTTCAAATTTTTGAGGAAATGGGCTCTGTTGTTTTAAAGTGACATTAAATAGCCGGTCCACAAAAATAGAGCCTGACTACAATTCTAAAGAACTAAATATCAAATATGTATTATAAAAACATATTAATGCCGAGATTTTTACAATTCTTGCACACGTTGATTTACATAAAGAATTACGACAAATTTGAAGAAGCTGCTGCCTTATAGGTTGAATGTAATTTAGTTTTTAAGTTTTAGTTAATACTTTCAATTTCTAACAATAAAGGCAGTGAGAATGGCAATTTCCCCGGCCCAAGCAAATCTTATTTACGCAATTTTTTTGTACGACTGCTGGGCGGTTGTCTTGCTACCTGGTCACCAGGACTTCAAGATCGCAAAGGTCAGCATTTGTGTTCAGGAACAGAATATGTGAATGTTGGTTTTCTCATTGCGTTCGTGGCTCTTTGGGTTTGTAACTGGGTTAGTTTCCAAGGCGGCAGTTGCAAAATATCTCGTGCAAAACAATGAAAATCCGATACACCTTTTCTTTATTATCTTAGGACGTCGCAGCTGCTGTAGAAAATCCATTTTTGAGCAAGATGTTCCTCTATATGTATATCCATAACATCCAAAGTTATTTATATTGGTTATATAATAGTGCATGAAGACGAAAATATTTAAGTATATTAAGATTTATTTTTTGTTATAGTTATAAATATGAAAGTCACGATATACCATAAAAGGCTCAAAAGAAGAATGGAAGAGCCAGGAAAAGTCAGGAAATCCATTGTTTTATATAAGGATTAGAATCAAAGTAATGCACATGAGGGCATTCAAGGATTAATTAGCGTATTTATTATTTATTTATTCAATATATTTTTATTTGCCTTAACAGACTACAATTGAAAATACCCTTGCAAGACTAATTTCCTATTTCGTTATATCTATACATATGTTCATGTTTTGCAAAAGCCACCGAAACAAATATACATATATACTTACGTTTTTACATTAACCTATTTAAAAATAAATGCGGAGCATTTCTGGACGGGCTCAAAATCCTGGCAAGTGGAGTTATGAAATTGTTTAGCGCAATGAAAACCAAAAGTTTCGCGTAACTTTTTTGGGTGTCCCACTAAAAGGGTGAACTGGCAGCCAAATAATAACAATAATAATCGCAATAACCGAAAAAACAGCTCTGAAAAAAGTTAATTATGGAGTTGCTGCCCCCTATTTGGGGTTTGCCTCCTAAATTTAACGCTGAGATTGTTGTTATTTGTGTACTTTCTGTTGCTTGCAGTTGATAATTTGTTCCAAACTTCCAGTAGCCACTTTGTTCGCAAGGACTTTTAAAAGGGAGAAAGCTTTTTTCCCTTTCGTTTTGTTTCTGGGACAGAGCGAAATGTTGATGGCTCTTTTTTCGACTCACCTGCTACTTTTATTTTCGGGGAACTCATTTTTTCAGACTGGTTTCTTTCTTTCATTTGTTCCTAAAGTTTCTTGATTTTGGCCTACGCGTATCAAGCGTATTCAGGACTGTTTTCAAAGTTTTTTAATGCGCCGTTCAACTAAATATGTGACTTTGTTAACATTGCAAAGAAGTTTAATCCCTATCAAAGCATATTTTATAATTTAAAAAAATTGTATTTCTATTTGATTTTATAAACTCAGAACTAAATAAATATGCTGTTTAAACTGGCACACACTTATGCAATGATATGCCGGAACTATGAATTAGAATAAATCAAAAATATAAGCAATGGACACTTTTAAATTTCGCGCCCTGCTGGAGTTGCCAACGATCGTGTGTATACTAAAATAAACTAACTTCTGACACATATGGTCACACTGCAGGCAAACGTCGATAGGCGACACGACCAATCGATAGCTGGACAGTGCCATCCTAACATTTACGACGTGTTGACCGGGAAAAAATCAAAAGAAGCCAGCAATTGCTTTTAAACCGCGAAGCGCTGAACAAGTACGTAGTTTGTAAAACAGTTAATTTTATTAGCAGGGTATGTGCGAGCGTAGCCAAACAAGGAAACTAATTCCAACGCTGCTGTGACACAAACTTCTGTACGAAATTGAAAGTCAAATGAATTCTGTACAAAACTGTGTGTGTGCGTGTATATCAAGCGTCAATTTGTCGATGATAAAATTTGCCTGCGCTTAATGTACACATGTGTGCGTCTTCGTTGAGCATATGAGCCTGTGACTGTGTGCGTATCGGTGTGAGCGTCGAGCATAAGAAAGCAGCACAAAACAACAGCAATAACAACAGGAGGAAGACAACGACGCTAAGCGAAAGAGCGCAGGAAAGGCAAGAGCAGAATCGGACTCCATTTTACAAGGCGAAGAAAGGAGTAGAAAAGAGCACGCGATGGCCAGTTTCCAGATCCACCAAGACGTGAGCAACAAGGAGAATCCGGGCATTAAGATCCCGGCCGGAGTGAAGAACGCGAAGCAGCCGCTGGCAGTAATTGGCAAGTCGGAAAAGAATGCGCTTGCGCCGCGGGCAAATTTCGCCGTACTCAATGGCAACAACAATGTGCCGCGTCCGTCCGGGAAAGTTGTAAGTACCGTTGCCGATTTCCCGTACCTCTACGTCTAATTCCAATGCAGCTGCTTTATTTTATGGTGTTGGTGGTGGGATCCTCACACCACTACGCCCGTGCGCATGTGTGAGTGCGCCTAGTGGTGGTGGTTTTCTCTCCCGTACTACCCCTCCTCTTCCTACCCTTCCATTCCATCCTTTTCACTTCTTTTTTTTTTTTACATTACTCTTTTAAGATAACCCATGTACTTACTGGCGCCTAACCTAGAAACTAAACTAAACTAACCTAGAAAATAGGACAGACCTTGCAATTGCGCGCCTTTTTGAAGATTCGCAACAACAATGCGGCGAAACAAGGAGAGCAAAAGCAATTGAGATTGCCAACGCACACATGCGCATAAGTGCATACCCATACGCGGGCAATTCGGGAAGCCAGGGAAAGGCGCGCAACTAAAAAATATGATCGTTTCATTAGGAAAATAATTCGAAATTTATTAAATAATATATTAATATATAAATATAATTATATATCGTGTGCGAATTGCTCAAAACTGCAATAGAAGCCTGTAGTTAACCATTTAAGTTTACCATATTTATCATTTCCGTTGGTAAACCTAATCTCCTGCTCCTTTCAGCAGGTCTTCCGTGACGTAAGAAACCACAATGTCGATGAGAATGTGGAGTACGCCGCCAAGAAATCGAATGTGGTGCCCGTGGTGGAGCAATTCAAGACCTTTTCCGTGTACGAGGACAACAACGATACCCAGGTGGCACCACCCGGAAAATCCCTGGCCTCCCTAGCCGACAAAGAGAATCAACATGCCGTGAAATTGTAAGTTTCCATTGATCTATTGGCAAACCGCAAGCAAACTTTTGATTTTCTTTTTACTCCATTCAGCGATGCCGGGCAAAAGGAGTTTGTGGACTACGATCTGGATTCAACGCCCATGTCCGTGACGGATATTCAGTCGCCTATGTCCGTGGACCGCTCCATTCTCGGTGTCATCGGTGGCACTGAAACGGGGGCCACGCCAAGTGGACGAGTCAAGGAGCTGCCGCCGCGCAACGATCGTCAGCGGTTCCTGGAAGTGGTTCAGTACCAGATGGACATCCTGGAATACTTTCGGGAGAGCGAGGTAAGTCCGGGGACATCTACTTGCACTAGCTGCACTATGAAAAATCTTAGATGACTTGTGCACACAAATAATTCCTAGTCACTTTTTAGTCTTATCTTTACAGAATATCTAAAATTGATAACTTTTTGTATGTCGAGTTTTGCTTGATAATCTGAATGCGCATTGCAGCCATCGTTTCTGTCATACAAGGGAGTTTTTCCCCCAAGGTATCTTGGGTTTTCAGCGTCTTACCTCTTACTTTGCCATGTGCATTGTATCTTTCTGTGCAGAGGCAGGCAGACGTAATTTCACAAGGGAAGTCGGACCTTGCCGCACCCTAATGTGGCATTCCCTTCACGCAACGCTGCCTCTTTCTGGGTTCACGGGCTCACTTCTCCCCGCTTGCCCATGCTCGGCACATGTTTATGTTTGTTGGGCGGGAAACGAAACGCTCGCCTGCGTCTCATCCTTTGTCGTTGTTGTTGACTCTTACGTCTTCTTTTCTTTCCAAAGTCGTAGAAACACTCGGTACTAATGGAATTCGTCTTGCAGCCAATTGCTTGGGTTTTTTTTTTATTATTTTTTCTTGTAGTTTACCAGTTTATTTCTTAGGATAGCACAGATGTCATTCATTTTGCTTTCGCTGCATTTATTTGCATGGTTTGTGTCGGGGAAATGAATCGATATAATTTATACTTTTTGACAAATTCAGTAGTCGTCTATTTTTATTTTCTTGCAATTTTACTAACAAAAATACCACAATAAAAATATACACAAAAAGGACCAACAAAAAAATAATTTAAAAAAAAAACTGAACAAAATGAAAAAATATAAAAACATTTGAAAAAAAAAACCTAAAAAAATTTTTTAAAACCTAAAAAAAATTGAAAACAAAAAATAAAAAAAATCCAAAAAAATAATTTAAGAAAAAGCGAAACAAAAATTAAAAAAAAAAGGAATAACAATTTTAAAAAAAAACTAAAGCAAATAAAAAAAAATGAATAAAAAAAACGAACAAATAAATGAAAGAAAAAAAAATTAATGGAAAATCTATAATCAAAGAACAAAAAACAATAGCAACTAAGAACAACAAAAATGTAAAGAAAGACAGATGGGCTTTATTTCTCGTGATATATCCGATTTTCAGATGAACGTAAATATAGGATTTGGTTTTTGTAGTTTTTAATTATTTGATATTCTTTGTTTCCAACATGAACGTTATAATTTCGCCGTAAATATTCCAAACAGAAAAAAAATAGTATTTTTAAACTAGTACGTGTTCTAGACGCGTGTGGAAAGCTGCTGCACAAGAAAGTGAGGCAGCTTTCTAATCGCATCCAGCTCATTGTACTCGAATCTTCTTAGTTGGAAACTTTCATACAATCGCACTAACGCGAGTTCTTGTTGAACTGATCGTAAAAGTCATCCGAGACGGCATTAGTTAAGCCGACAAGTGCTTCCTTGCGTTGCCGATCCTGCTCCACAGCCAACTTGGAATTCGCCCGCATTAGCTCATCTAATTCCCCCTTACGTCGGCGATCATCCTCGATCTGGTGAAGGACCAAGGTGCGGTCCATATTGATGGCGTATTGCTCCCACTGTTTGTCCATCATCTGGGCCTCCGTCTTGCGCTGAATGGCCAAACGTAGCTGTTGCTCTTGTCCAAGGCGGAACACGCGAAGTTCTTCCGGCGTCATGCCGCGATACATGAAAGCAATCTTCTTGTTTGGATCGGTGCGCGATTGAGCCACATCAGGATTTTCAGTAAGCATGTCGCTAGAAAGCATATTATAGATCTCAGCCATGTCATCCTCATATTTTTCACGCTTTTCCCTTTCGCGGTCCAATTGCTTTTGCTTGGCCATGTTGATGTTAAACTGACGCACTCGCTGAATCACTTGGTTTCGCATCTGGTGATCAGACTTGGCCATCTCCTGCAGATGCTTGTCTCTGCAACCAACGTTGTCCATCAGCAGATTATCGGCCTGCTTGCGAGCATCCTCCGCCTTCTTGCGCTCCTGCACTTGCTGATCCAGCCACGCTCTTTGCTGCTCCCGCTGCCGAAGCTTCCGGTCAGTGTTGTACAGGTCCTCGCCCTGAAAGATCTGGGCGCTGGACACGCCCAGTGAAATGTCATTGTCGGCGACTCTGGTTGGACGTGCCTTCTTCAAGAAATTCGGATCATTTAGGTCGAACTCGCGGCGCTGTTCCTTGCGCTGATAGCGGCAGCGATAATAGTTAAGATCCGAGTCCACCACACGCTGTTTCTTCTCCAACTCCTTTTCCTGGGCCAGGATCAGGCGCTTCTGCAGCTGCTCCTGTTCCTCAAATTTCTTGTCGCACTCCATCTGGGCGGTTCGCTGCTTCTTTTTCTCAAGTATTTGGCGATCCAACATTTCGAGGTCGAGCTACGAAATGGAATATTCGTCCATGATGTTCACCCAGTCTGCAGAAACATACTTACCCCATACAGACGCTGCTTGGCATTAAAGATGCGACGCTTCCGCTCATCTTCGTACTGCTCCCGCTTCTGCAGCTTCATCGCCTCGTCGAGGTCCTGCTTGGTGCATATTCCGATTTTGAGCGTCATCGTGCCGGAGTTATACAAAATATTTAACTGTATTCGAGTTCGATATGTCTGTCTCCTTCTGTTTCTAAAATATGGATATTTTGGCTAAGTTCCGGTTGACTTTGTTTGCCCGGTTGCTGGGTGCTTTGTTTATTGTTTGCCTCTACTAAATAACACATTCCTAAATTATTTGCATTGGGGTTGAAAATTTAACATGTTGGTTAACTTTCTCAGCATAAATCAAATGTTGATGATACGCAACCAATTAAATATATTCTTGCCAATTGATAACTAAATGGGCAAAAACCGTTTCGTGGCGCTTGACGATTCCAATAATCGTTAAAGCGACCATTAAATAAACACCTAATGTACATATTGCCCATATAAGTGTTTTGGCAAAGACTTTCGTTGAAACTGGGAATTTCGATGCGACTCACGTACTACGAAATAACCAATAAACAAATAAAAATTGGTTGACTCCGTCCCCCAGCTTTTGCATGCCTCTTCTCCACTGGTATTATTCGCTTGAGTTGACTGGGCGGTTTTTGTTCCCGTGAAATTTGGACATTTTTAACACCCTTCTAAAATAAAACCGAACTGTTAGTTGGTCTCGAGATCAGCATGCAGAAAACGGTGTTAAGCATTAGCAATATGTTTGCGAATAGGTTTAACGATTTTGTATGCTAACCAAAAGTGGCGGTATCCATATCTTGTTAAAACGATTAATATAATCGGTATAATCATTTGTTTTAATCTTTCAGAAGAAACATCGCCCCAAGCCACATTATATGCGCAGACAGAAGGACATCAGCCACAATATGCGCTCCATCCTGATAGACTGGCTGGTTGAGGTTTCCGAGGAGTACAAACTAGACACAGAGACGCTGTATCTCTCAGTCTTTTATCTAGATCGATTTTTGAGTCAAATGGCCGTGGTGCGCTCCAAGTTGCAGCTGGTGGGCACGGCAGCTATGTATATTGCCGCGTAAGTAGTCTTAGTCCGATAATGAAGGTGTATTTATGTGGGCTTCTGTGCAGGAAATACGAGGAAATTTATCCCCCAGAGGTGGGTGAGTTTGTGTTCCTCACCGACGACAGCTACACCAAGGCGCAAGTGCTACGCATGGAGCAGGTTATCCTGAAGATTCTCTCCTTCGATCTGTGCACACCGACTGCTTACGTCTTCATCAACACCTATGCTGTACTTTGCGACATGCCTGAGAAGCTGAAGTTCATGACGCTGGTAGGCTATTGGCAATACAAAAAAAAAAAAGAAATCTAATTGTTTACTAACATTATATTCACTTGACAGTATATTTCTGAGCTATCCCTTATGGAGGGAGAAACGTACTTGCAATATTTGCCATCACTTATGTCATCCGCCTCAGTCGCATTGGCGCGTCACATTCTGGGCATGGATATGTGGACGCCACAGCTGGAGGAGATCACGACTTACAAGCTGGAGGACCTAAAAACAGTTGTATTGCATCTGTGCCACACCCACAAATCGGCAAAGGAACTCAACACGCAGGCCATGCGGGAAAAGTACAATAGAGACACGTAAGTCGCAAACACTGAATAGCGAATGTGCCCGTTTTTACCTAAAGTTTTTCTTAACAGTTACAAGAAGGTGGCTATGATAGAGTCAGTTGAGATGAGCAAGGACGACTTTGATCATCTCTGTGAGGCTTACAATGACAAGCAGAAAGAGGAGCATCAGCAGCCGGATATTAATACTAAATCGAACGTGAATTTGTTTTATAAGTTTTAAGTGTTTTGAGCCTCTGCCATGGTCAAATTGTATATTAGTTTAGTGTTTCATGTAACATTATGTAGTTTCAGTTGTAAGTGTACACACGGATAAATTGTAGCTCGGTCGTCTAAGAGCTCCGCATTGGTTGGCCGGTTGGCAAGCTCCCGTTGCAAGTGCCGGACAATTTTATATGTGAGCCATATAAAAGATAAGTTCCCAAAATATACGGACACATCCGCTTCTGTCCACGATGGGAGCTTGTCAGGCCAGTGAGCAGTAGGAACTGCGGCAGTCTTAGAAACCGACGAGCTAATAAGAAAAGAGAAAGCCACCGGACAGCGAACATATTTTATATTTCAAACTCTGTATTTTAAGTATGTATGTTTTCGTGTTTATAAATTGAACCGTACTAACGTATACAATGTGTCTACAGCAGAAACAGCTAGCTTCGAGAATTATTTTACCATATTTATATATTAATATTTAGTCCATGAATGTTCTGTGAACTACAAAACAAATATAAACATCATTTTTACAAAAGACACAAACTATCACCCAGCCAGCGCCACAAGGAATAAAAAATCACTAAGCCGCAGGGTAGCCAATCAACTCAGAATGGCAGCCGAAAACTCTTATTCAATTTAATCTTATACGCTTACTAAATGTTTACTAAACTTAGTCTAAACTCTCTTGCGCATTGAAACATAAATAGAGCGCTGCCCAAATGGATACAACCAGATGATGGGCTATACTTTAACATTACTTTTAGGTCTTTGCTAACTAATCGAATTAATTTGATAATACCATTGACGAGTGTTTTGTGCTCGGGAGCTGAATATTCGCTAAATATTCTATATTAAGTATTCAATAAAACTTTGAGAAAGGCAAGCAAAAGATGTGGTAATACTATTATTTATGGGTTGAGGACATGGTAATTTTGTATGACAAATAAAACAAGAGAGAACGCTATAGTCGAGTTTCCCGACTATCTGATACCCGTTTTTTAGCTGGTGGAAGTATGAAGGAGAGTCTTCCACACTGACAGTTTTTGGTGGTTTGTGGGCGTGGCAAAAAGTTTTTTTTTGCAAATCGATAGAAATTTATAAGACTAATACAGAAATGAAAAAATATCAAAACATTTTTTAGAAGTGCTTCTTTTATTTATTTTCAGGGAGGTTAACAAATTTAAGGCCGAACCTTAAAAAGGATTCACTTACCTGCGGTGCACTAACCCCTCCAAAAACCGCAGACTCTCCCTCCACGGCCACCTCGAGTCCACTCTGTCCACCTCCTTGTTGAATTGGTGGCGCAGCTGCGACCACCTTTTCTTGCACTTTCTGGCTGCAAAAATATAAGAATTGCATTATTACATACACTTAACCAATTTTTCTTCATACTTACGCGAGGTTTGGCACGCCGCCCCAACGCACGTGGACACTTCTGTCGTACAGACATGGGTGGTCCTTTACAGCGGCAATAAGTGTTGTTTCCATTTTGAATGCTTTTGAGAAAGTAAAGCTGGTGACGGGGGCTCTGGGATGGTGATTGCGGGCGTAGAATACAGTAATGTAAAACAAGAATAACGTAAAACCAAAAATGAAGTTTATATACCCTTTCAAAAGTATTATGTACATATATTTAACAAATAACTATGATTTCTTATCAATTAAATAGCTAATTATTTGCCGACTAGTCGTACTACAGTTTTATGATATAGTCATCACACTTTGATCGATTTTTAAAATTAAAACCGAATTTATGTATGCTCAAAGAACCTTACATGTTACATACCTCTCCACGAATCTAGTATACCCTCATACTCTACGAGTAGCGGGTGTATATATAAGTGGAAAAGGAGAATGAAAGGGGAAAGAGGGCTATAAAAACCAATAATCTTAAAGGAGAATCGGTTCGAATAGCAGTTATGTGTTTTCAAATAAATAAAGCAGTAATAATTAATAATTCTTTGAAAAATGTATTGAAATTTACCGAACATTCGGGGCTCGATCTCAAGACTCACGCTAGTGCTATAATTAGTATTAGTGTTATTATTTTTGTTATTGACTTTATGTATTTATTTTATTGTTTATGGACAATGTTATTATGTTAAATTAAGTCGATTAGTTAGTATAGACCTAAGAGTTATGTTAAAGTGTAGTCATCATCTGGCTGTACGCAGGTATACAGGTGCGTGCTGCGTGGTGCAGGGTGCGGGGTTACATCTTACTCTTGGTTAGGAGCTTGAATAGGTTTAGAAATTAATTTGTTATCTTGTATCCCCCTAATAAGAGATAATAATAATTTGATATCAACAGAAGCTTCTTTAAAATATATTGGAAGGATTAGCATAAATAAATGCTTTAATATGTATAATTTATTTATATAAATTATTGATAAGGAGGAATACTTCTTATAAATAGACTTACAATCTAAAAATCGCAACAATGGTTACTTTCTAAAAATCATAAAGATATTGGAACTTTATACTATAGAATCCGGCTATAGCGACTTTCAAGGGACCGACGATTTTACGTCGTTATACCCGGAAGACGCACTAACAGAAAGGTGGAATAAAAAATATTTTTTTTTTATTTTATGGTTGCTATGTTTGTAATATGTTTTAACATAAAACAAATTAATTTGACTAAATTGTTATATTATTTATTTAAATACAAGAATGTTGATAATAATATGATATCAACCGAAGCTTCTTTATTTTATTTAATTCAAATATATATATAAATACTTTAAAAATTTTTAATCCAAGCTTTGTGTGGTGCGGGGTGTGGGGGTTACTAACTAATCGAATTAATTTGCTAATACCATTGACGAGTGTTTTGTGCTCGGGAGCTGTATATTCGCTGAATATTCTATATTAAGTATGTTACCCATACTATCATTTATGGGTTGAGGGCATGGTATTATGGTATGGGGACAAATAAAATAAATACACCAATAAATTATTATACAAAATAAACTGATTTTTATTGATTTCGGCGCCGGTTCACATATGTAAATAAGGCTGAACCGTAAAAAGGCCGCCTCCGCCAACTCCATATACCCTTCAAAAAGTATACATCTACATATACATATGTATGTACATATATTTATAAAATATATATTTGATTGTCAATTAATTAGCTACTAATTTGCCGACTAGTCCTACGACAGCTCTATGATATAGTCGTCAGACTTTAATCGATTTTTAAAATTAAATCCAAATATATACATATATGGTTAAAAATAAACTCTACCTGTTACATACCTTTCCACGAATCTAGTATAGTCTTATACCCTACGAGTAACGGGAGTATATTAAAGTGGTAAAGGAGAGTGATAGAAGAAAGAGGGCTATAAAAACACCACCACTAATCTTAAAAGAGAATCGGTTTGAATAACAGTTATGTGTTTTCAAATTAATAAAGCCAGGCCCGGCGAAACGTGAAAAAACTGGGTGGGTAGGTCCGTACGAAAATATTTTATAACATTATTAAATTAATTAATCAATCTCTTTTTAAGCTCAAGCCAAGCTAAGCCTAGCGTTCTGCAACTAAGGCGCTCATAACATTCGCTTTCGTAGCCCGAAAAACGCCCAAATAAACCAAATAAATAATTATGTGCCCCTTCCGTGCGGGGGAGAATGAGTTGACCTCCGCAGCAGCCGACGTGGAGCCGGTGGACGTTGAGGACGATTATACAGGCCCCTCCGCGGCCTTTATGGAGCTCCTTTACGAGCTGTTCGCGCAGCTTAAAAGTGTGGAAGAGAGGACCATTTTAGAGTCGAAGCTGTTGGAGATTGGTCTCCAAAAATTAAATGAAATTAGAAATTCGTAACCATATAAAAACAAATACGTTTTTGTGTTTTGCTGAGATAAAAAAAATGTAATTTTCTTGAAAGTTGTTCTCTGTCTGCTTTTTTTCATTGTTGTTTTAAGCAAAAAACAGCGATTGCCTGAAATCGATAGGAAACTATCGATTATAAATGTTTTACCCTAATACAAGTGAAGTAGAAAAATCACAAATGGATGAGGAATTGGAATTAATCAGCCGCAATTTAATCAGTGTGATGGCCAAGTTGAAAAAAAGCAAACACAATGACTTGCAGGATCGAAAGCTAAAGATGGCCCGGCTGATACGACTCCACTTGCAGCATGTGCAAACTACGGTGGTCACGCTCAGGAGGAGGACGCAGCAGAGGACCAGGCGGAGATTTAGGATGCTACGCACGTTTTTTATGCGCCAGATGATGGAGATGCACTCGAACTACCTGCACATATACGCCATGCTGCGCCTGAAGCATTCCCAAGTCATGGACTCGGACTCGGAAACCAGCGATGTCGATGGAGAACCGCAGGTGGAGATTGGCATGCAAGGAACTTTTCCCTGCTTCGATTCCCATTTCTTTGAGCATGTGATTCCTGATCTGAGCGAGGAGGAGTTTCTGAACACACTCCATGTGACCCGGGGAACCTTTGAGACCTTGTGCAAGCAATTGTCTCCCACTCTGCGGACTTCGGATGAACTTACTCAAAGAGCGCCAGCAATTTCTACCGAAAAGTGCGTGGCTCTGGCCCTGTACTTCCTGGCCAGCGGCGAGCGGCTCTCTTTGATTGCCGAGAGATTTTCCCTGCCCCGTCCAAGGACTATCAAGTGTCTAAAGGTCTTTTGCAACGCCGTGATGTCTACTTTAGGCCGAGCGCTTCGCCAATTGCCACAACATCCAGTGGACTGCAATAGTGTAGCCGAAGGCTTCCAGCGCGAAAGCAACATGCCCGCCGCACTCGTCGGAGTTCTTGGCGTCTGCTCCATTCCAATCCGGGCCAATGGCGACGCCAAGAACTCGATACTGCGCATGGAGTATCTCCTGGATGATCGAATGCTCTTTAGGGAGCTGCAATTGGGATGTGGCTTGCGTGCCACCCTGGGACCCATGTTTTCACACGCACCCAATACTCTCACCGCAATCCCTAAATTCCGCATTAATTCCCGCCCAGTTCCGGCCTTTGTCTTGGCTCCGGTGTACCAGAACTATCCACTGCGTCCCTGGCTTTTGCAGCGCTATACTGATCCGATAGCCCCGCACGAGCACGACTTCAACGAGGTTGCCGAGCATCTGCAGGAGTTGAGTGACTGCGCATTGCATCGCCTCATGTCCCGCTGGAGCTTCCTTAGCCAACCCCTGGACATTAGCTTCCACACGGCGTCATGCATCATCACAGCAGCCGCAGTGCTGCACAATCTACTGGAAGAACTAAGCGAACCGCACATGCTTGAGTGGGGCAACTCAGTGGACGTGTCCAAGTTCCGGGCAGAGCCGCTGCCTGATTCAGTCGGCGAAGACGCTGAGTCTCACACGGCGCTAGAAGTGCGAGATTTCTTAGCCAGAACCATAAGCTCTACTGAAATGTGAGGCATACAAATCGGTGTGCATCTGACTTTGCATATACAAGTTATAGAGATAATGACTAAAATAAAACCAAATTAAGTTACATTATTAAAATGTAGAATTCTTATTTATTTCAAGATGTACGAAAAATGAAGTATGCGCATTTAGTAAAGACGCTGGGGCGGTCCCATGGAGGACTTGACGTGCAGGGAGCGCACATTCTGCCAGTTCTTCTTCAACAGCGACACCAAGAAGTTGATCGACAAGTTGACGTTTTGGGCCAGCTCGTCGGACTTCATGCCCACGTGACCGACGGCGACGGACAGGCAGAGCACCTTCTTCATCTGGAACTTGATGGTCGACTTAACCTCCTCGATCTTGCCAATCATAGACTCCTGATGCGACAGCAGGGCAGGGAACTTGCCGGCCTTGTTCAATCCAGGTCCAAGCAAACGAGGAATCTGCTTGATGAGCGACTCGGAGGCCAGGAAGGCATCATAGGACTTGGCCAACTTCTTCACCAGTTTCTTGTTCTTGTTCAGCTTCTTCAGAGCCTCGGCATCCATGAAGTCGACGTTGTTGGCCTTGGCTTCATCGCAATGCTGCTGATCACCCAGAATGCACACCTTCATCTTGGGACGGGGAATGTGCTTCAACCTGCGGGATAGCAAGAAAATAGCCTTAAATTAGCCAGGGTTTTGTGCTATCAATAAGATATAGATATAAGTAGGGACGCATGAAAAACTTACAAAGCCCTCTGAGGAGCACGTTTTCAAAATTATTAAGAAAAGGGGGGTCGGTGTCCATTACTGGAGACCTACTCAAATTTTAAAGACCCTGAGTGCAGGTCCGTCGAGATGTGGCAGCCACATGTCTCGACTACCTGATGACGTGATGGACTCGACTCCCGCAGGAGCTTCTCTCCAAGCACGTGCGCAGGTGACTTAGCCAACGTACTTGACGGTGCCGGAGAAACGCTTGTCCTTCTGGGGATCGTAGTTCTTCAGGCCGATCTGCAGTTCCACCGTCTCGAGGAAGCCACGCTTCTTCTTTGCCGAAGCGTCCAGGAGTCCATTGACGCCCTCATACAGCGTATCACGCGAAACCTTCGACCTGTAAGATTTAACCAATTATCAACCAAATGGTAGGGAAGTTAAGACTAAAAGCATTAGGTGCTATTTTGACTGTCGAACTAATGCGCAAATAAAAGCAGCCCACATATTAGTTGCTTATTTGACACATAAAACACGTTTTTCTTTTGCAATCATTTCCAAACTGATATGGACATGGAAAAAGGTCTAAAAAGCTGGTTTCTGATTGCCACGGAGCACAGGATGGCGTTTTTCAATATTTATTTATCGCCGCTGTGTTAAGTTACTTTTATTTTATATATTAAAATTATGAATTACACTTACGCCATCTTTTCTCTTCAACGTGCGATTTAGAAAGGAAGTGGAAATTGCTTTTTAGAGCTGAGAAACCTGTAGCGATAGTTTCATGGACACGGGTGCTTGTACGATTATATATCGATATTCATTTAAATCGTAGTTCTATTTCCAAAACTAGTCGGGTTGTTAACACTGCTAGCTTATGCCGAATTAAAAATTGTTGAAATATTTCTAAAATGCTAAAAATAAAAACCTAATATAGTAAACCTCTATAGTAAATTGTGATAATTATTTGGATTATATTAGGCATCAAAAGTAAGTTTGTTTTCATATCTTCTTCTCCTAATGTCATATTTTAAAATGTTCAAATTAAATTAAAATTGCATACCAATGTTGTTATAAAAACGAAGAAAAATCATTATTTTACGGCCTTAACATATTACGATCAAGAAAATGAACCATCAATTTGATGACACAGTTAAGTGTAGTTGGAATATGCCTAATAATAACACCAATTTATTTTGCGATACTTTGTGGGCTGCCAACTTGTTTTTATCACCATTAGCTTGGCAGCCCTGGAGCAGCAACTTTGTTTGTAGTTCAGAATATTGGGTTTTAAATTTGCACTTGATCTCTGTAATATATATGTGCAACTTATACGTTACTGTGTAAGTGCCTGAAGATTCTGTTGAGAGCTACCTCTCTATAAAGGCATCTTATTTCAGGTGATATCAGAGGCTCGTTCCAAGAGTTAGCAGTTGCGCTCTCTTCCCAAAACCAAAACTGAGAGTGCGTGGAAATGAAAACATTGCTTTCACCATCTCGCCGATTAGTCTGCATATTAGTTTAGTCGGCACTGGGCTGTTTGATATAAAGTAAGTGCGTGGTGTCGGTGCAAATAGCGGATTATATAAGGGATTTGAGCCGCGACTGCATTGATTTTCCATTGGTCATGGCCCGCATCGTTGAGAGCAATGTAAGTTACTTGCAACTAAGTCCAATTCTATTCGCTGGTATGTTTACATAACTCCCGACTCGCATCACCACCTGCCCCGCCCACATCCATCTTGTTCCATACCCCTCAGATTTCATAGTTGTCAGCGATGATCATGTTTTTCTCTTGGCCAAATGCCTAATGTCTAGGTGGTTTCGCTATTCCCAAATTGTTGGCCAACAGTGATGGGAACTATCTAAGCACATCTATTGGTACCCAGTTGATATCAATGTTATTATTTTAAATTATGAATATAGGAGTTCAAATAATTGAGAGTACGAAATGCTTGCACCATACAAATAGTTTGCACCATATGCACCTGATCATTTAACTCATTTATAGGCTCATACTAAAACAATCAATAGTTTCTTTCCCATCACTGTTGCCCAGTGACGTCGCCGACTTAAGAATAGAGATGATGCCTGCCTTGTGACCTGAGGAATGAGTGATGTGGATCGTCTGGTGGAAAATCTGCGCCATGCGCCGGTCCGTCTGCCCAAGGAGTTGGAGGTTCGCCAGCTATGCCGCTCATTGAGTGACTTGCTTGTCAGCGAGGCGAATCTATTGAGCCTGCAGAGTCCGCAAATCGTATGCGGCGACATACACGGGCAGTTCGAGGATCTGCTCCACCTGCTGGAACTGGGCGGATCGGTGCAGCAGCATCGCTACTTGTTCCTGGGCGACCTGGTGGATCGGGGCAAAAACAGCGTGGAGACCTTTCTTCTGCTAGCTGCTCTCAAAGTGCGACATCCGGCACAGGTTACCCTGTTGCGGGGTAACCATGAGTGTCGCAGTGCCACTCGATCCTATGGATTCTACGACGAGTGCCTTGCACAGTACGGCTCTGCGAATGTCTGGAGGATGTGTTGCCGTGTGTTCGATCTCTTGCCGCTGGCGGCGATCATTGATGGCAATATATTTTGCGTTCATGGCGGCTTGTCGCCGGAGATCCAGCGATTGGATGAATTCCGTAAACTGGATCGCTGCCACGAGATACCCGAAAGTGGAGTCATAGCTGATCTCCTCTGGAGTGATCCCCAGGAAGCGCCTGGATGGACGGCGTCGCCACGTGGGCATGGAAAGCTCTTTGGCGGCGATGTTGTGGAGCAGTTCACCCGCAGCAATGGTATCTCTCTCATATGCAGGGCTCACCAGTTGGCCAGGGATGGCTTTCGGTGGCATTTTGGGCAAAAGCTGGTGACTATCTGGTCAGCACCCAACTATTGCTATCGCTGCGGCAACAAAGCGGCCATTCTGCGTATAAATTCTGTTGGGGATTACGATTTTGAAGTGTTTGAAGCGCCGGCGCTGCACTCCAAGCCTCAGCCAAGGAAACCGAAAAAGCGTTGTCGTCAATTTTTTCTATGATTTAATCACGTCCTGAATCTTATCCCTAAAATTATTACTTTTGCAACCGGCAGAACCTACTAATCACTACAAAAACTATATTTGCCATTCCCAAATACTCCTAGTCTCGTAATCAATAAAATACATGTACTCAGTAAAACATCTAGCTAGATTTCCGTTTACTTACTTTGACTCTGGCGACTTTTGTCTTTATATGCAGGTTTATATGCAACTAAAAGTAATGCAATAAGAGTACAACTACCTTTCATTTTAAATTGAGAAATACATACGTGCAAATGTATGTAGCTAGACCTTCTGCCGACTGTCACTTGTACCCTGTAAATTGCGACTTCTTATCTGCCCTTTTACTTGCTAAGCAAGTGAGTCCATATTTTTAGCAGCCACTGTGCTGACTCTGCATCTTATCGCAGAGAGCGAAAGAAAGAGAGAGCGAGAGAGAGTTGTAGTTGTAGCGGCTTTTTCACACGATGACTTGGCTTCATTTCAATTGGAAATTGGAATCGGCGGCACGCGGACGCACGATTCGCTTACTTTCGAGTTCGGTGTGAAATTCAAATCGGAAATTAGCCAGTTTATAACAAGTGTTTTTTAATAATATGACGGAATTCGATGTAAGTTCAAGTGCAAACCTTTTTTTACTTCCATTTACATTTCCATTTGCTGCGCTCTTTCCATTTCTCCTTTCCAATTCGCGCTCTCTGTTTATCCACCAGTGCGTGTGACGTCATGGTTAATGGGTTTCAGACTTGTTGCCAAAGCAAAAGCAAAAAAAAATAAAATACATTCATGTATATTAATGCGAAGCTCAAGGTCGCTTTTGATATGGGGCCAAAGTTGGATGTCTAAAGCTAGTAACCCCAATTAGCAGCTGCTTTTTTAAAGGGCGCCTTTGCAATCGCAAATATCACTGTCGTGTACAAATAATCACTATGCGAGTTGTGTGTTTATATTTTTGTGACTCTTATCAGTGGCGGTAATTTCCACCAGTCGCAGTGACCTTTCATTAAATCGAGAATCAGCCCATTGGAAGACTACACGCTACTGGATTAAAAATTATCTTAACTAAAAAACGATGTACATATGTAACATACATACATACCAATTCATGGTGACAGAAGCGTTTAGCCTACATACATACATACATTTATAGGTGGAAACTATCATTAGACTTGCCTAAAGATATAATAATTTTTGATCGGGACCAATAGTATTATTCTTATCTGGTTCAATAATTTAAATATAATTTTACAATAAAAAAAAACATATGTAGTACATGTACATATATTATTCATATAGATGAAGGTATATATTTTCCCATTCCTCACTATTTCTACTATTATTACGTGACGTATTCCGTCATGTATTATGCAAGGTTAGGTAGGGCGAAGTCATATAGATTAGATTGTTATTATGCTATATTTACTACCAAAATGCAATCTGTGCAATCAGCCTAAAAAAACTACCTAAAGGTCCTGATTAGTTTAAAGTATTCAAATTAGTTTAAAGTATTAATAATGATTTAATGACAATCATATGATAACTATGAAATATAAGTTACATATAAGTGTTATGAACTTGTTATTCCACATATCTAACCTTTGCCTATTCCTTTCCAGTTTGTGCCACTAGCGGTGGGTGTGGTCGCCGTACTCGCAGGCGCCCTGATCGTCCATTATCTGCTGAATAAAAAGTCCACGAAACCACGCCGGGAACCCAATCGCACCGCCAGGCTGCGCACGCTTGTGGATCCCAACGACAAGTATCTGCTGCCACTCATCGAAAAGGAGAATCTGAGCCATGACACTAGGAGATTCCGGTTTGGATTGCCCTCCAAGCAGCACGTCCTTGGCCTGCCTGTTGGTCAGCACATTCATCTGATTGCCACCATCGACAATGAACTGGTGATTCGGCCATACACACCTATATCGTCCGATGAGGATGTGGGCTACGTCGACCTAGTCGTCAAGGTGTACTTCAAGGACACGCATCCCAAGTTCCCGACCGGCGGTAAAATGACGCAACACCTGGAGCAGCTAGAGTTGGGGGACAAGATCTCGTTCCGTGGTCCCTCGGGTAGGCTACAATATCTCGGCAATGGCACCTTCTCCATAAAAAAGTTGCGCAAGGATCCGCCCAAGCTCGTGTCCGCCAAGCGGGTCAACATGATTGCCGGCGGCACTGGCATTACTCCAATGCTCCAATTGGCCAGAGAAGTGCTCAAACGCAGCGACAAGGATAAGACTGAACTGGCGTTGCTCTTCGCCAATCAGGTAATTAGCGAGCCCTTTAGTTAGCCAAGTTAATTAATATTGTTGTATTCCTTGCATTACAGAGCGAAAAGGACATTCTGCTGCGTGCGGAGTTGGACGAACTGGCCGAAAAGCATCCTGACCAGTTTAAGGTCTGGTACACAGTTGACAAGGCCGGCGAAGGTGAGTTGCAGTAATAAAGGAGCTAAACAGCTCATACAGCTCATCAGGCACACTCGCATGAAGCATCTTCATCACCATCCGGAGAATCACTTAGCTATTTGCCAAGCATCTATTATGTTAAGAATCTTGTGTCTGCCCCTTGAACCATGCTGCTATTAAACGCATGCCGCGATTGGGAAACGCTCGCTTTGTAGCCTGGTCCTACAACACTGGCCACGTGAACGATGACATGATGCAGCAGCATCTGTATGCACCGGACGAGGACACGCTGTGCCTACTGTGTGGTCCTCCGCCCATGGTTAACTACACCTGCATTCCGGGCCTGGAACGGCTTGGTCACCGGGCCGAGCAGAGGTTCAGCTATTAGGAGTTGATCCAGCTGGGAACATAGATACTATTCCTGTGTTTTGATTTCATTTTACAATGCTGAGCCAGTGGGTTTGATTGTGTTCACCAGGTCTTGCTTAAAACACCTCTTTGCCTTTAAATGCTTTACTAATATTGATTTTCTTTCATATTTCGTAAATAGGTTGGCAGTACAGTGTTGGCTTCATCAATGAGGACATGATCGCCGCCCACCTGCTTCCGGCCAATGACGATACCATTGTGTTGCTTTGCGGCCCACCACCTATGATTAACTTTGCCTGCAATCCGTCGCTGGACAAGCTTGGCTACCACCCGGACACCCGTTTTGCCTACTAATATAATGGACATTATAGGACGAAATTGCATTTTAGTTTTGTTATATTCCTTTTTATATGTTGCCTCTTACCAGCTCATCTAAAGCCCAGTTCGCCCACATTTCGGCATAGAGTCAATGTGATTGAAAGCCAAGCGAATAAAAACCTTAATTAGCGTAAAGTTTTATGTTTATATTGTTTATAGTGTTATCGATGACTTGAAAGAGAAAACAGATGTTGCCGAACATCGTAATTGCTAAACATTTATGTTGTTTAACATTGATGTTAACGAACCACTTTTGTAGCCTTTAAAAAAGGAAACATGTCTCGAAAATAAAGGAACGATCCAGTCGTCGCAGTATAAGTGTAATTTATGGTATCTGCCTTCTCTTTGGCTTTGCTTCATTTTAAAAACCTCCTTCGCGCTTATCAACGGACAGACGGCTATGAAAACCCAATTTTCTGTTTGCTTGGTTCGATGGCATCATGGCACTAATTAGAATAGTTTGAAAATTTGGTAACTTGTTCAAAAAGTAATTTCTCTGTTTCGATAAATCTATCGATATTCCGATAAGGGCATGAAACAACGTAACCAGTTATCTCAGTTCACAGTGATCGCGATGATAAAATACTTAACGAAGAGCGTCAATGCCTACGGTCACACTGCCGAGAGACCGCGTGCATTTCGGCTCACACTCATTTGAGCTTCGAAGGGTGCAGACGTGTCAAATGGTTGGTCGCTTCTCAGCTTTTCTAACCTTGTTTTACTTCAATGAAAAGACTTGACCAAAAAATATAATGTTTTGTTTTGCGTCAAAATTAAACATGATTTGAGGCCAATATATTTTTTTTAAAACAATTAATTAAAAAGAAGAACAATTTTCAAGAACTTTTATTGATTTTCGCGCTTTGATTTTTATTATTACATATGAGTACGGATATTTTTTTTTCATATTGTTAATCTACGTTCCCACGCCCACAAAAAAAAAAAAAACTGCCACTCACAATGAAAAATGAAAAGTGTTAAATGCATATTTTTCTAAGATGCCCCAGGCTGTCTCTACATGTCCTCCGTCAACAAGTTTAATGTAGTTGGTATACTCTTCTTGAGTTGCATTCATCTTAAAGTAATCCTTTAAATATTCAAGGTTCAGGATCTCACAAATTTGACATCAAAAATATCAAAACATTTTTCAAAAGTGTGTTTTATGTGTTCTCCGGCCGAAGAAAAAAGCGCCTTCTGCGCGTCCAAAAATGACGCAGAGGGGATCTCGTCCGTGGGATCCTCTGGGCTGCTGCTGGGGGGCACCACGCTTACCCCCGCAAATGCTGCAGACAGCTCCTCCTGGCCGTCCTCCACCGGTGTGCTCGCGCGTTGCCTGAAAAAGGCAAAATATAAAATAATTATTTTACAATAGAAATTAACAATAAGATTCACTTACCTGCGGTGCACTAACCCCTCCAAAAACCGCAGACTCTCCCTCCACGGCCACCTCGAGTCCACCCTGTCCACCTCCTTGTTGAATTGGTGGCGCAGCTGCGACCACCTTTTCTTGCACTTTCTGGCTGCAAAAATATAAGAATTGCATTATTACATACACTTAACCAATTTTTCTTCATACTTACGCGAGGTTTGGCACGCCGCCCCAACGGTTGCCGCCGGTCCTTGTGCTGACGCACGTGGACACTTCTGTCGTAAAGGCATGGGTGGTCCTTTACAGCGCCAATAAGTGTTGCTTCCATATTGCTTGAATGCTTTTGAGAAAGTAAAGCTGGTGACGGGGGCTCTGGGATGGTGATTGCGGGCGTAGAATACAGTAATGTAAAACAAGAATAACGTAAAAATAAAAATGAAGTTTATATATCCTTTCAAAAATTATTCATCTACATATATGTATGTACATATACTTAACAAATAACTATGATTTCTTATCAATTAAATGGCTAATTTTCCGACTAGTCCCACTACAGTTTTATGATGTAGTATTAGATTTCCGTTTGGGCTGCGGGATGCGGATTTTGAGCTGCGGGATACGGGCTCTACTCATTGAGTACTCTAAATGCAAACAAAGAGAATGGTGTTATGCAGCCCTCTAGTACGCCAGCAGTATGGAAAACCCCCTAACCTGCTGGACAATAGTAGAACAGGCAGAAGCCTGAGAAGAACACACCCACTCGATCTTACCACTGGCTGAACAAGGAAGACACTCCACACCAACTCACCGCTGCATCGCCAGATTCTTCAATTCTCAGTTTAACATCATTTAAAATTGCTTTTAATTTTTCTGCATTTGAACCACTCCTGGAACACCTATTTTAAAATAGAAACTTTCGACTGATTATACATTCATATGAAAACCCTGGCAAAAGATAATGAAAACATTTACCGTAAATCTAAACATAATTTACTCATAAGAACACAAAGCAAAGCAATACCCAAAATCATAGTTAAACAGATCAAGAAAATGAAGCAAAACAAACACGAAAACAGCGAGGCGGCATTGTTTTGTGTAAAAAACATGCCAGAAACTCATAAACAGCAAAAAACAATAATAAATACCTCTAATTACAATATTAATGTGTTCCATTGCAAAAATACGTTGTTTTAAACGTGTTATATTAATTTAACTGCGACCGTCACTTGCAAGTTGCACACGCTGCAAAACCAAATGAATTTTATGTTCTCTGTTTCGCACTCATTCTTCAGGATAATGGTTACAATAAGGCAAAATAAGGCAATAAAGCAAAACCAAATATTTTTTTACTTTTGGCCTAATGAACACTGTGCGCTGGCTGCCCAAAACACCAAGTATCCCTTAAGTTAACGTCCCCAAAAGAAATGTACTTAATAGATTTTAAATAAAAGCCATTTTACATTTAAAACCATTTTTATGTTCATAATTCACAAAGTAAAAACGCTTTGAATTTGTTTGCCCCTTACGACAGTTAATTTTGTTGATACATTACATTACATTACTGAAGAATGTACATATAAATATCAACGATTCCGTATAATTGATAAGCTTTTTGTTGTTGAGTAAAAATCAACTCTTTAATACATTTCACAAGTATCTTTGTTAATCAATATGGGATTCCTTAAATAGCCTTTTATGAACTGAATGTTACTATTGTTATTCAGTATTGGCAGAGTGCTCCAATTAACAGATGACTTATGCAAATAGATTCGAATTTTTCTGCGATTATACAATCTTATTGCTTCTTGCACAAAGTCGAAGGTGATTAGCCTGCACGACCGGACACCAAATACTTTTAAAAGTGGACATCCTTCCAGAAGCTTTAATAGCTGATCGTTGGTAACATCTGACATTTTGACGTCCAAAATTTCTAAATTCTTCAGGCTTAGAAGACTTTTTGTGAAAGCTGTGTTACAGGAGACAGACAGCTCACGAAGTGAAGAAATCTCGCAGATATGCTCCACTTGTGCCATTTCCAGGGTGTGTCCCACCAAAATGAGGCTTTCCAACGGAGTGCCCGGTTTTCGAATAAGTCCCTCGATTAAACGAAGTTTAAGAAAGTCCACATGCCACAACTGTAAGTGTTTCAATTTGGGGAGCTGGTTGACAATGTCGTATGGCACATATTCCTGCAGACTTGTATTAAAAGCGAGCCGCTCCAGATTTCGGCCCTTTTTCACAATTACACGAAAGTCTTCAGCTGTAAGGTTGACGGTGTATTCACCCATGTTAAGGTGGCACAACTGCTTCATTGTCATGCAGCACGAAGCCAAAATGCTGGCATCAAATCCGCGTTGGCTGCCAATCTCCAAGGACTCCAAATTCTCCAGTACAAGCAGTCCGTCTCCCGTATAAGATGTCGCCTCCAATTTGAGTTTCTTTAGTTGCGGCAGAGCCCTTAGGCTACACACAAAATCCCTATACATGCCTTGATTCGGAAAGTGCAGGCTGACATGTAGCGATGTTAGACTCTTCAATTGCAACAAATCGTGCCACCTGGGGCGTCGAAAAGACATTTTGAGGTGTCGCAGGTTCGAGCAGTAGTCCCGCAACAGCCACAAATACTGCTCCTGCACAGAATGGGGATCCAGTGGGGTCTCATAGCTGATCACATGCTCTCTAACAATGTCCAGTAGCTGTTGGATCTCCGTTTCGCCGATATTTGCGGTGTCGCTTTCTGTAATGATCCTATACCTGTGTTGTAGCGTTTCGAAAAGCACTTGAAGCTGACGATTTGAGGCGGCGAGATGTAGTTGCTCAGTGAGGCTTAAATAGGACAGTATCCTTTCCCAGCAGTAGGTGTTCAGTTTGAAGATTTCTAGATTCACAAAATCTTCATCGCGTGTTCCGCTCATTTCTGAATGTTCCGGACACTTTTGTATTCGCGAATCGACTGAGGCCGGATTTTTTCGTTGGCCAATATTTTCGCAGAAAGTACGACTATGTCGGGAATTCCCCGGCTTCTTGACAAAGAAATGGTAAAAAAAAAACAAACTGCTTATCAAAATCAGCAATACGTAAAGCAATAATAAATGTATCTGTGTGTATATATTAGTATACACCGATGCAGAAAGTAAACGACATCAGAAGTGTTGTTATCATTTTGAGCATTTTCGTTCACACCACAAATATGACTCAGGCATAAGTGAAAATGTACTACGATAGTCCGATCAGAGCAATTGATTTATTTTAGAGCGGAAAGCGGAACCTGTACAGTGGGACTCAACAAAGAGAAATATTTTAGAAACTCTAAAAAGCAAAGCTGTTGAGGCCACACAACTTATTAAATATATTGTATTCAAGCTTGAAACAAGCCCCGAACGACAACTAAATCATCCAAATCGCCGTTTAAGAATAAATTAAAATTGTATACAAAAAATGTACGCAATTCGTGTACTTTTTTTATTAATCTCCCCAAGTTTCATGAAATACATAAAACATTTATTTGTTTCTTATTATAAATTCTTGGATTCAGTGCCCAAAATAGAACATATATATGTATATTCTTGATCAGTATCAACAGCTTTGTCAAGTTTTCCGCAATCTTATTTTACTTCAGTTTTTAAGGTAATTAATGAAACATTCTAAAAATGTTCTTTCCATTGATCAAAAGTAAATAGCGTAATTATATCGTATAACCATGATCTTCACATTCTTTTCTTCTGTAGGAATCTTGAATTTCGAATTTGAGTTTATTTTAATATAAATTTTATAATGACAGTGGTATAAAAAATGTTTATAAAATTTAGCATTACATGCAATTACATGCTGTAAAACTCTAAATTATATCGAAAAGACAATGTTTTCAAATATTTAAATTAAGTTAAAAAAGAAAAATGGCTATTAACTTCCAGTTAACAGACGACGAATTGTGATTGGTGGAACTAACATGAGCCCTTCCTGTTAGTTTAACAGAGGAACTAACAGCGAGCTTTTAAACCGCCGATTTCGCGCCTAACCAGAATTTAAAATCAAAAAATGTGGCGCCGCAGTGAAAAATTCATAAAAACATATCAATAATACTAGCACTGATTTGTTGTTATTTAAGCTACAATCTAAAGTCAAATAAAAATGTTCTGTTCGCATTACATTGTATTAAAATTCGTATAAGTCGTCATGAGTAGGTTTAAGTCACTTTATCAATGTTATTTCTTATACATAAGTTCAATTCTAACAAAATATATTTAATAAAAATTATCTCTCATGACTGCAGTAAATAGGAATATTATTTTCATTTAAATCAGGATGGCATACCCCGCTTAGGGTTCGTTGCGACAAATGATGGAAATGCGACGCGTCTTTGGCACCAGCGTACCCCGAAACTGGGAGTGCTCCTTGGATAGTATCTCGTGCGTGAAGTTGTAGCGAGCCGTGTGGCTCATTATGTACAAGGAGCGGCGTGGCAGCAGGATGTCAGCGTAAAAGTTGTTCTTCAGAGGCGCCTCCGGCTGATGGCGATAAGCTGCATCGGGCTCTGACCCCTGGGATGTCGGTTGCGTTGCAGTTCCCGGTGATTGCTGTTGGTATCGCTGCTCATCCGTGCGCACAAGTCGCATCACACTGTCGCTAAGTAAGCTGATCCCGGAGATTGTGTTGCCGCAGTACTAAAAGGATGATTAAACGATGATGCTATCTATCACTGTAATTCCGGACTTACTCGCGTGCTATCCACATGGGGCTTGATTACGCCATCGGGCGCAAGATCCAGGATGTGGACATAGGGCATAATTGCTCCATCGAAGGCGACTTGGCGCACGCGCTCCAGGACCTCTCTGTTTTTGGGGAACCACTTCTTCCGCTCCGTCTCCCGAAAACCGTGAATGGCCTGCAAGATGGCTGTTATCATCCATGTAAACATATTCGTGATCTTATCCCACATCGTCCCAGTGATCGAACTCGTAGCGCAGGCGGCTCATATAGGGTTCGATTTCCTCGTGAAGCTGCTGTTCCTCTGGCTCACTAATGAAATCCGCGATAATGCGCATATGCTGGCGAAATTCCTTCTGCTCCGTTTCTGGCCATTTTCCAAAATATGCTGTTATGTTGTCTTTTCTAGCGTTTATTTTCATCGCTTAATGACATTCAAATATCAAAGGTAGTTTAATTTGGGAGCACATATGTGAATACAATATTTCTACTTACCTTGTTGATGGCACCGTCTCAAAATCTGCCCTATAAGCGGACTTCTATTCTGGATAATCATTTCCAAAGGAATTTTATTGTTTGTTACGTGCAAATTGAAAATAAACAACCTTCAATCAGCTGTTTGATAATATCCTGGCGTTGCCACCCGGTGAACTGTTAATAGTCACTGATTTATCGACCGTTTATACTGTATATTTGAAATAGAGTTAAGTAATCAGGTTAGTTTTTTAACTTATAAAGAAACTTTAAAAGAGTTTGATACTCAAGTGGCGAATCGGTTTAAGTCAAGAGACTTTTAAGCATAATACATTCGATTTCCATACTCAGCTAGTTGACAAATTCGTTTGGTACCAATCTAATCTGACCTCAACTCACTTTTGAGTTTGAAAATTACTCAAATAGAGACCTTTATAACAAGTTTTTGACAGAGCGTCGCATGAGCGGCCAGATAGATCGACTTGGATTGTAAAACTAATCTAGTACACCCTCGGCTGCGAGTAATGTTCTGAAATGTGATGTTCGTAGACGCCCACTTTTTGGTAGTATAAAATGCGAGGCTTCAGTCTGCCTAGTGCCAGTTTTCGTGAATATCGCCTGTAGAGTGGATCAAATCGAGTAAACTTGAACCCATTATATGTTGAAGTGCAGTTCTTAAGCTCTACCGTTTATTGTGAACTTGTGACACAGAAAAATTATGAGGAAAAATGCTCAGTAGGTCACTAAAATGTTCCTTCTTACTAGTGTTGTGCTTGCAATTCCGCTCCGCGATTTCATCTCGGGACAATCTAGAGCCGCGTGCCCATCTCGTGAGGCAATGGAACGATAATCTTCTTCTCGAACCGGCTTGGGATCGGAATGTTACCTTGCGATTGATGGGTGAAGCCGCCACCGTGACTATCAACGATGTGGACATAATGACGGTGCTCCGGCGGCGCCAAAGGATTATAGCGGATCTCCAGGCGGCTCGAAGGGAGCCCATCTTGCTGGAGACCGTTAAGGACATGTTCCAGGATACAGAGCGTAAGATGACGAGGTTACAGCGACGTGTCTTCAATGCAAGAAACACCACAAGAAGAAGTGGGCTCAATCAACGTCTCCTGCGGCGGCAATTGCAGCGCGTGGAACGCGTCAGGGGAATCCTGCAGACCCTCTCCGGAAACCTGAACAGAAACGAGTGCCTATCCAATCCTTGCAAGCACGGCGGAACCTGCCACGATGCCTACAAGGGATTCCAGTGCGATTGCCCCGCGGGCTGGGAAGTGAGTAAGCGGGGGCGTCTCTCACGAGATCAAGGGGCGTATTTTCACATGGAAAAAACTTATATGATTGGAAATTCGCTGGCCTAACCACAATTAAGAGCAATACCACTGAATTTTTTATATTAAAACTCACCTAAAGTAACTGTTAAACAATTTACTTAGACATAGCTTGAAATATGAAAGAACAGTTCGAATCACACTTTTACTTTGAATTTAAGATTTTTGGGAATACCTACAGTTCTAAATTAAAAGTTCATTGGATTCTTACTGCATTGAAAGTGTTTTCCCAATTATATCTATATTATTATATTATGCTTATATTATTATACTTAGGGCGCAACTTGCGAGGACGACGTAGACGAGTGCTTCGTCTTGTCCGCGACATATCGCAATGAGTGTCAGAACAACGGGCAGTGCATAAACATGCCTGGAAGTTACCGGTAAGTTGGCGAGATGTTCCAAGTCCAGCAAATGAAATGTGTAGCTCCAAATGACCGTTTTAGGTGCCGTTGCCGCAACGGATTCACTGGCACCAACTGTCGCCTCCGTCACAACACATGTCTGCTCGGCGGTTCCCGGGAGCTCTGCGGCCAGCATGGCACCTGCATTCAGGCGGCCAATTCTGCTGGCTATGTGTGCATCTGCGATCAGGGATGGACTTGGATGGATGCCAATGTGACCACCGCCAGTCCGAGTGCATGCGCCCGCGACGTTGATGAGTGTGAGCCGCGCGTGAATCCTTGCCACGCTGAATGCATCAATCTGCCGGGTAGTTTTCGATGCGCACCCTGTCCACCGGGATACACGGGCGATGGGCGCTTCTGTCGCGACATTGACGAATGTGCCGGCGAGGATAATGGCGGCTGTAGCCTCCAGCCACGGGTGACGTGCACCAACACTGAGGGCTCACATCGCTGCGGCCGATGTCCACCCGGTTGGACGGGCGACGGACGAACATGCACCGCCTCGGATTCCAATTCGTGCAACAATGAGGGCATCTGCCATCCGCTGGCCAAGTGCGAGTACGTATCCGACATGGTGGTGTGCACTTGCCCCTTGGGCAGCTTTGGACATGGCTATGGTGCCGATGGCTGCACCGCGGACTCCAGTCGATTGCCCTGCGATCAGCATCCTTGCCAGAACAACGGCACCTGCATCCAAAGCGGAAGGGGCACCACGTGCATATGCCAGCCTGGCTATACCGGCGCAGTGTGCAGCTCGTCGGATGTGTGCCACCCGAGTCCATGCCTAAATGGTGGTACATGCCGCCTGTTGCCGGATGCCAAGTACCAATGCGTTTGCCCACTCGGGTACACCGGCACCATCTGCTCCCATCCGCGATTCTTTTGCGGAGCCACGATACGTGGACCTTCGGGCCAGCTGCATTATCCACCCAACACATCTGATGGCGATTACCAGGCCGACGAGCGCTGCCCGTTTATCATACGCACAAATCGGAGCATGGTGCTCAACCTGACCTTCACCCAGTTCCAACTGCAGGACAGTGTCGACTGCAGCGCCGATTTTCTGCAGCTGCACGATGGCAACTCTCTAAGCTCCCGCTTGATTGGTCGCTTCTGTGGCTCCCGTTTGCCCATGACAAACGGCAGTGTCATCACCACCCAGGAGCAGGTATTCTTCTGGTTCCGCTCCGACAACGAGACGCAAGGCAAGGGCTTCCATGTCATCTGGAATTCGTTGCCCTTCTCCTGCGGCGAAACTTTTAATCTGGAAACGACGGAGTCCGGCGTGCTGCGATCTCCGGGCTATCCCGGTCAGGCCCGACCGGAACTCGACTGCCGCTGGTATCTGACGGCGCCATTTGGCTACCGGCTGCTCCTTCGGTTCTACGACATTACGCTGGGCAGCAGCGCAGCATCTGCCGTGAACTGCACCCAGGATTCGCTCATCGTTTACGACTGGGATCGCCAGCTGCTGCGCGCCTGTCAATCTCTGCAGCCGGCGACACTGTATAGCTCCTCAAATAGCCTGCGCCTGGACTTTCACACGGACCCCATACGTTCGGATAGCTCCTTTCAGATGCACTACGAAGTGGTGGAGGCCCAGCCCGGCTGCGGTGGAGTGTTCACGGAGCCGCGTGGCCACACCTCTGTTTACATGGACTTCGAGGTGTGCCTGTATCTAATTGAACAGCCACGAGAGACGCAAGTTAAGCTGATAATCCATCGTATTGATCTTGTGAGTTCGTTGCGTTGTAGCTCTCTGAATATCGAGATCTTTGACGGAAGGACAACTGACTCGCCGCTCATGCGACGCATCTGCGGAGATCATGAGGAGAGTGAACTGGAGCCGATTATATCCACTGGAAATGTGATTCTAGTGCGCTATAAATACACCTTGAGTGGCGTGGACCTGAGGAAAAGTTTTGATTTCACCTACACAAGAGGTAAGGCATTTGAAGACTATGAGCTTTCATATTCAGGGTGAATTGTTTACAACTTAGATAGTATCTAATATCATTATTTTCCAGTGTGTACTGGTAGCTTTGATACCTTTTCGGGGGTAATCAGTACACCCAACTATCCGGGTCCATATCCTGATGACATCACCTGCACCTACAACTTCACCGGGCCACTGGATTCGGCTGTTCGCATCCAAATCACTGATCTATCGCTGGGCACTGCCAATAATGGAAATGATACATCTTATTTGGACGCAAGTAGAGATATCAATCAATTTAAACCTTTTTTTTCACGCTTGTATCTTGTAGGCGTATTTAGCGATGGGTCAAAAGCGGCATATTGTAAAATCAACGGATAACCTTGTCCTGTTGTCACACACCAATCGGGCTAGTCTGGTCTTCCACGGGTCCGGTGGTGGTCGTGGAATGCGACTTGAGTACCGTTTTGTTCTTGATCGGTGCGGCGGGTTCCTTAACGTACCCGGCAAAAGAGTTTTACAGAGAGTTCGGTCTACATTTTGTCAGTGGTTTATAGAATTCCCCGGAAGGAAAACAATCTCTATACGCCCAATGGGTTCAGACGGAAGTATATCCGTATATGATAACAGCACAGATCCAGCAACATTGATAAATAGGTAGGTACCAAAAATACGGACCTATTAAGAGCTTATAAGAATATTATTATTATTGCAGTTATATTGGAGGAGTGGAAGATGTGTTTGATGGAGATCTTCTGACCATAAACATGTTCTCACAATTCAGAGGACTTGCACATTATTTAATTCAGTTCGACATTGCCCCGCAAGGTAGGAAATGCTATTTACTCTTACTATGTACTATTTGCAATATGTAATGGGAGGTAGCTTACCCTAATAGATCTTTCTATGTACCTACACTTTTATACAAGCACAAGACAATGATTTAGGAGCTTCTTTTGATTGAATTTACGATAGAGAGCTGCGGAGGAACCTTCACTGGTCGCTTTGGCTACATCAAAACACCAAACTGGCCCAAGAACTATGGGGAGTCCCAAACATGCGAGTGGATTATCAAAGCACCCTTTGGCCACCGCATTGAGTTAGTGGTGCACAATTTCACGCTGGAGCCATCGTTCATGTCCCCTTCATGCTGGACCGACTGGCTGGAAATTAGGTAATCTGATACAAAGGTACATATGGCGTACGTATGCAGCACCATACGATTTTCGATTTGCATTTCAGGAATGGCGATTCTGAGGATTCTCCGCTAATTGGACGCTATTGCGGTACTGAAATTCCGAGCAGGCTTCCCTCATTTGGAAATGTGCTGCACCTTAAGTTCCAGTCGGATGACTCCGTTGAGAAGAAGGGATTCCTTTTAAGCTGGCAGCAGATCGGTGCCGGATGCGGCGGCAAACTGAGCTCATCCACGGGCACCATCCATTCTCCGCATTTATTGGCGGGAAATCGCGGTATCCTTGCTTGCGACTGGCAGATCATCGTCGCCGAGGGATCCAGCGTTAACGTGCAGCTCGAGAGCAATGACAACCGTATATGTAGTGGGCAACTGGCCTTATACGATGGACCCACCACCGCCAGCAGTCCAATGGTGCTGCGATGCAATGGGTCCATTGCCCAACCGCTGCAGTCGACCGGAAATCGCATCCTTGTCCGTTACGATGTTGGCCATGATGCACCTGACGGCACCGACTTCGTGCTGAACTACGAGACCAATTGTCGAGTTCGGCTGGAGCAGCTGCAGGGTGCCATTGAATCGCCCAATTTCCCGGACGACTATTCGCCAAACCAAGACTGCGAGTGGGATATTCGAGCTGGTGGACGGAAGAATCACCTGGAGCTCGTATTCTCCCACCTGTCAGTGGAGCAATTTTTCGAAGGCTGTCCCCATGACTACGTGTCCGTTATAGACATGCAGGACGACCAAGTGCTCAGCGAGAAGCATCTCTGCAGCAACGATGGCTTGGACCCCATCACCTCCGCCGGAAATCGCATGCTCCTTCGCTTCAAAAGCGATTCGTCGGTGCAGAGCCAAGGCTTCCGGGCGGAGTACCGGCGTATAGGATGTGGAGAGCACTTACGGGAAGCAGGCGGAAAGTTTGAATCGCCAAAGGCGCCCTACAGCGTGGACATGGACTGTGTTTGGGTCATTACGGCATCAGAGGGCAGGCAGGTGCGTCTCCAACTTCATGAAGTCTACTTTGAGGCCACGCAGATGGAGTGCCACGATGCAGAATCTAGCCTCTCCGTATCCGCACCCAGTGGCTTCAACTCCTCAGTGGAATTGTATCGAAGTTGTCACGAGGAGACGGAGACGCAAACCTTTCTCTCGCCAGGAAATGAGTTAGTGATTCGCTTTGTGAGCAGCTCCATACCGTCTAGAAAGTACTTTACGGCCACCTTTGTCCAGGTGCCAGCCAGTTGTGGTGGATATATATCCGCCAGTAGCGGTATGCTGACCACACCCGGATTCCACAACAGCCAGGACAGCACCAACGTCGCCAATTACTCATCCAACGTTGAGTGCGTATGGACTGTAGAGGTACGTCATTCATTTGGCATTCATTTTGGGATTGAAAATCTAATAATTTTTCCAATCCTTCAGGTAACGAATGGGTATGGCATTAGACCGCATTTCGAGCAATTTAACCTTACGGATTCGGCCAACTGCGCGCTTAGCTTTGTCGAGCTATCGAAACTGGAACCGGACAACAAGGAGATATTCCTGGAGAGAACCTGCGGCGAGGACTCGCCAATGATCCGCATAGTGCACGGACAAAAGCTGCGTGTCCGCTTCAAGGCTCAGGCCGGAACCTGGGGACGGTTCATCATGCATTTCGAGCGCCAGTGTGGTGGACCGCTCTCCACTGGCGAGGGCTACTTGCAATCCCGCCTAGACGAGGACTGCAGCTGGCTGCTTTCCGCCCCGGAGGGCAGCAAACTAAGCCTAAACATTAATCAGCTTGAGTGTCCCAACTGCCGCCTTGGCGCCTTGCAAAATTGTACGGAGGGCCTGCAGCTGCTCAATGACGACGACCAGGTTCTACTGTACCAGATGTGTCGGGATCATCCGGCCAGTCTTATTGTGCCCGCCAACAATGTGCGTATCCTGACCCACGGCATAAGGCTGCAGGCGCAGTTCAGCACGTTTGAGAACTCATGTGGCGGCAATATCACATCAGCCCGCGGCAGCCTTAGTTCACCCAATTTCCCGGACAGCTATCCGGCCAACATTGAGTGCGTGTGGTCCATCGAGGCACGACCGGGAAATGCTTTGGAGGTCACCTTCGAGGCCATGGACATTGTTCACTCCGAGCACTGCAATGATGACTTCCTAGAGATACGCTCCAGTGTCCAGGGTCCACTGCTGGGCCTCTACTGCGATAAGAAGCTACCGGCGACTCCCTTGGTGGTCCAATCTCAGCTATGGATCAAGTTCCGCAGCAGGCCAGGCAACACCGCTGGCGGTTTCCGTTTCCGCTGGACTTACGGTATGTTATAACTTGATCACCAACAACGCGGAGCACAGAAATCGATTGAATCCCTCTTGTTGCAACCACTTGCAGTGCACAACAACGAACTCACAAGGGACACCAATGGAACCATCGAGTCTCCTCCGCTGCTCTTCGCCAGGGGCGAAAGTCAACCCTTCTCCTGGCGCATTTTTACGGAGCGCGAAATGGTTATTGCTTTGCACTTTAATGAATATGTTTCAGGCCTTTTGGTAAGTGCGGATTATACTGGATAAATGCTTGCCCCCTCACACTGCCCTTTCAGCTCTTCGATGGCTATGATGATAACGCTTTGGAGGTCGTTGTACGCGCCAGTCCATGGCGGTTTACCTCCAGCAGCAATGTGGTCTACTTGCAGACTGATAATGTGGAGCTGAGTCAGTTTCGCCTAAAGTGGAACGTGCTGCACAGCAATTTGGTCGTAGGTAACCTCAGCTCCACCAACAAGAATTGTACCCAGGAACTTACGTTAAGGCACCTGGCCGAGACCGAGTTAAGTTCGCCGGGATATCCGCATGGTTACGCAGCAAATCTGAATTGCGAATGGACGATAAAGTCGGAGTACCCTTCACATCATATATATGCCTATGCAATTAATGTGGATCTCGAGGACTATGCCGGCTGTACCGCCGATTATCTAAATATTCAGAGTTCACATGACCTCAGCCGATGGACCAACGTGCTGCGTAGTTGCAAGGCGCCACTGGTGGGCCCAGTTCACGGAACGCCACACCTGAGATTACAGTTCCATAGTGATATGTCCGTCAACGGCACTGGATTCCAGACAAAGCTACGCACTGTCTGTGGCGCCAATATGACGGGTATCGTTGGCACCATTCCGCCGGACAACTTGGCCGATGAGTGTGCCTGGCACATCGACGTCCGATCAGGACGAAAAATAGACATAACCATTGATTACGAAGCTTTGCCGCCAGCAGCCGTCTGTGAGGCATACGGTCTGATCTACGATGGTTTGGATGAACATGCACCTTTGCTTGGTCACAGCAGGTTTGGCAACCAACCGGGCATCAGAAATTTTCACTTCCGGACAAGCAGCTCGCATGCCTACATCAAGTACCATATCGGCAGTTCCGGAATTAATGGTCTTTGTCTATGGACACTCACATACCGAGAGTTCAATGAGTGCAATGGCGAGATTAAGTTGACCCAGCTGGCACCTAACTATACGATTACGTCGCCGGGATATCCGTATCTGCCGCATCCGCATGCGGAATGCACGTGGTTGGTCATGGCGCCGCCGGGTGAGACCATCGCCGTCAATTTTGATGAGCACTTCGAGTTGAGTGTCCGCCACTGCGACCAGGAGAATGTGGAGCTGTTCGATGGTGCCACCAAACTGGCCCGCCTCTTGCTCCGCACCTGTCGCAAGCCGCAGAACACGATCCGCTCAACTGGCAACCTGCTACTCGTCCACTATCAATCGGAGCTCAATGAGCCCACTGGCGCTTTTCGCCTGAACCTGTCACTGAGCACCTGTGGTGGTCGGTTCAGTGCTTCGTCTGGGTTCATCAGCTCGGAGAACTATCCCCATTTGGGTGGTTATCCCAAGCCGTCGGTGTGCGAGTACAGCATTCTCCTGCCGCAGAACTCGTTTATTCGTTTGAACATCACCGATATCCACTTGCCCTACGAACATCTTGCAAATGGAACAGCCTCATTCGGCACCAGTGATCGCCTGGAAGTTGTTGACTATGCGGACCGAACTCATAAGATATTGGTGCTGGATGGCAGTATAAGAACACACCCTGTCGTCACCCTAAACACCAATGCGGCGACCATTCGCTTCGTGGCAATCCAAAATGTGAACACATATCGGGGTTTCAAGTTGAGATACGAGCGCTTCGCGGGAACCTGCTCAAGGGAAATAAATGGAGCTGAAGGGGACATCGTAATACTGCCAATGCCGCAGACAGTCTGGCTGAGATTCTGCCGCTTGAGGATCAATGTGCCGAAGGGTCAACGGGTACGCCTCCATCTTCTCAATCTGGATAATATTCGCGTCGTCACACGAAACGACACTGGCCGGTAAGGAAATTGTTGGCATATATCCATAATACCTTAACAAACCTTTTTCGAACTATTTGCATAAGTATAGTATTGATAATATATAAGTATTGATAACTTCTTTCAGAACCTTCAGACAAATTGCACGGTTGGCCAGTACGTCGCACTTCTCCTTCTACAACGACGCCAACTCGCTCTCCAAGATCACCGCATTCCGGATCGGTGGCTACAATGGCAGTGGAATTATTGAGTCCACAGACAACTTTATGCTCGTCGTTGTGATGACCAATCAGTTGGACTTAAGTGCCACTCCGTTGAGAGCCCGCTACAGCTCCAGTGAGCCAACAGTCTGTCCGCCGAATATCGGAGATCAGGAAGCGGGATCAATTTCCATCCAAAGTCTCCTTCGGCTGCCTGGCTATCATTGCAGCATTCAATTTGTGGGCACTGCCAGTGCAACGCTCACCTTCAAGGTGGAGGAGTATCTATTCCAAACAGCCGGCGGCCCAGCCATTTCGTTCAGAGACGACAGTTCGAATCTTCCAGTCAAGTTGCTGTACGCTAATGTCACCAACTATTATGTCTCCCTGGTCACCACAGCTGGACGTCTAACCCTTCTGAATAGCGCAAACGTCAAATTACGACGATTCCGGGCCACATACCGTCGACACAATTGCGGCGGACGGATGCAGGCAGCTGAGGGCGTGACCATTGAGTCTCCGGATGTGTTAACTCAGTTGAATGATGCCTACGGTGAAATTGAGTGTCTTTGGACGCTGAGCGACAGCATCGGCTATGTGCTGGAGGGCAATGTAACCCTAACGGACCGTTGCGATCGGGAGTACATTGTGATCTTCAGCGGACAGTCGGAGGTGGGTCGCCTATGCCGGGGCATGGACATGAATAGCACACTGCTGGAGCGTTCCTTCTCCACGATACTCTACCATTCGGAGAGTCGATTCCCTCAGCGAAGTAGGTTCATCCTGCAAGCACGGAAAGCCATCTCCACCGGCAATGCGGTTCGCATTGACCAACGACCTTCGCCACTGGTGACGATTAATAGCGAGAACTACCTGAAGAGCACCGAACGCATATGGGAGTTTGTTACCAGCGCTGGCCTATCCCTGAGGCTACATTTTCCCGAACGCATCTTCATTGTGACCTCACCCAACTGCTCCGTCGATCGCTTGACCGTGGAGCGTTACGATCGGACGACCAAAGAGTTTGTTGAGGTGACCAGCCTGTGCGGCAGGCAAGCAGCTAGCGATATACTGGTGCCATCCTTCCGGATGCGTGTGATATTCCGTACGAACTCGAATATAACGGGCGATGGTTTCAGTTTCCAGGTATTCCCCAGCTGCGATGCCGTACTGCTGGCCGGGACAGAGATGCAAACCCTGGCCAGTCCCAGTGGGTCGGCATACCGCGGACAGCAGTTCAATTGCAGCTACACATTCCTGGCGACCGACAACCACCAAGTGGTGGTCAGTGCGAGGACCAGAAGCTCATGGGCATCGTATGTCTGCACCGGTTCCTACTTCGAGGCCTATCGTCGCGGCGATGGCGATGTGGAGGAGAGCATTGGCAGGCTCTGTCCCGCCTTCGAGGTGAAAGGCAATGGTTGGCTGCGCCTGCATTATATCTCTACACTGACGCGTTGGTTCGAGCTGCAGTACCAACTCATTCAATGCGGTGGCAATCACAGCAAACCATTTACTTTGCGGCCGCCGCAGGATGAGGATGCTGCTGCATATGCTCACAATACCAAATGCGAATGGCGAGTTACTGCGCCGCCGCAGCATGCCGTCGTCATAGAGTTCAAGTACTTTGATATGGAGTCCAACAGGCAGTGTGCCTTCGACAGTCTGGCCATCTATCGCGGCCATGTGGCCAGCAAGGAGCAGAGAACGGATCTCCTGTGCGGCAATCTGACCAATCCGGCCACCATCATGGTGAACAGCAACGAAGCGCTCATCGCCCTGTCCACGGACAGCTCCAACAGTCACCGCGGCTTCCTGGCCACCGTGCGCTTCACACCCAACTGCAACGAGCATGTGGCCCTGGACCTGGAGGTGCCACGCATGAGCTTGATGCGGCAATACACGATCAATGCCACCGACCCACTGTTGTGCTACTTCCAGGCCAGCGCTCCGCCGGATTACCGCATTTCTCTGGAGGTGCGCAAGCTGCAGCTAAACGATGTCGCCTGCCGTAGGTGCAGCTACTTGGAAATCCACGACAGCGAACTGGTCGAGGGCGAGAGTCTTGGTAGGTACTATGGGTATACAAATGGCAGTAAGGCCTCGGAAAGCACAAAGGTGTTTAGTTCCTATGCGGACATGTCCCTCAAGCTGAGTGCGAATACCACACGGTCTCAGAAGAACATCAGCTTTGAGCTAATCCTGCAGATGGAGCGCACTGTTTGCGGACAAGCGGAGTACGACATGGGGTTGAATGAGGTAGGATGATATACCCACGGGTATGAAGAACCTTATTAATACCCTTTTTGCTTCTTCGACAGACTATTACGGTGGGTGTGCAGTACGACAACAGGACGAGGGACCACGAGGGAAGTATTCAATGCCTCTGGACAATTAAGCATAAGGGAGATGTGGAATTAGATTTCCGGAAGCTTAGCCTCAAGGAAATATCTCAGCGGACTGGGCAATGCACGGACTACATCAAAGTGTCCAAACCATATGTAATATAAAACATATATTAATATTATTAC
The DNA here is from genome assembly GCF_016746365.2 of Drosophila yakuba. Lineage (NCBI taxonomy): Eukaryota > Metazoa > Arthropoda > Insecta > Diptera > Drosophilidae > Drosophila > Drosophila yakuba. The sequence continues at coordinate 11,912,945 of NC_052529.2, read as the reverse complement.
ATATTATTACAGCATCTTTTTACAGTTCTCTAGATCTTATTGCGGACAACACGACAAAAGCTTCACGTTGGTTGAAGAAGTCAACGAAGCCAACTTACAACTAGCTTTCCACAGCGACGGACTCGAGGAATCGCAAGGATTTGAAGTTATCATACGCCGAAAGCCAAGTAAATATATATTTTGATAGTTATTGGTTCACATAGCGATTTCGAATATTTGGCTTACAGAGTGCAATCGAAACTTCACGGCGCTGAGTCAGGTGATTGAAGCCAACTCTCTATCCAACTGCACGGATTATATCCGAGTTCCAAAGGGTTACAGCATAACGCTCTACGTAATGACTGTGCTGTTCGAGAGTTTCGATAATAACTCTTTTGTGGTAAGCTTGCAGTGTTTACTACTTTAAATCAAATAATGATAAATACACTTCATATCCGCACAGGTAACCGATCTGCAATCGAACAAGACCGTTTTCACCACTTCGGACACCCAATGGGAAACCAAAGCTAGGATTACATCTACCAACGAGCTGCGGCTCGAAAGCCGTAGAGTATCCTCCCTCAAGTTGTTCTACTACTCCACCAGCAACCAGTTTCCCAGCGGATGTGGTGGTGATCTAGCTGTTGGTGGATCGGTGGGCAGTTATCTGGAGAATCCCTCCTACGAGGGCCGCAACAGCTCACTCTGCACCTGGAAAATATCCGTACCACCTGGCGCCAGTCTGCGATTCGCCTTTCCAGGTTAGATAATTCATAATTCATTGATTAATATTTGAGTACTACTATAATGGTGTGCCTCGTAGAATTCAACATGGGCTCGGAGACCAATTGCGATCTGGATAATGTGCGATTTTATGACAACGTTGTTGACGACCAAAGTCTTGTGAAAACATTGTGTGGATCAAGAATTCCAGATATGCTTACCATAGCCAAAAATAACATTATTATAGTTGCTAAAAAAAGTCAAAACTTCGATGGATTAGGATTTAAGATGGATATTATCGAAATTGGCTAAAGTCTTTTAGATACTTTACTATCCTGGAAAACAGGTTACAAGTAATTTATTTCAATAAATGCAATCATCGAAGTATTACTGCTGCGCTTGTGAATAAAACACTATTCAAGAAAATAAATTCAAATATATGTAATTATTTAATCTGTTTTATTAACCATACGTTCATCAACGCATTGCTGACACTTCATTGCTTCGATTCTAATTATATTGACCCTGGCCCGTTTCAGATTACATTATACTGATAACAAATGTTTAAAGATCTTAAACAATTTTTGTTTAATACATTTTAATTTTAGGTTTTTATAAGCCTATTTTGACGGTGTATTTTTAGAGGTTCTATGGTGTAATGGTTAGCACTCTGGACTTTGAATCCAGCGATCCGAGTTCAAATCTCGGTAGAACCTAATATCTTCTCTATTTTATTTTGAATTATTTATTATATATTTGAAGGTATTATAATATTATTAAATTAGAATTTTATGTTATTATAAGTGCATATGCACTTCCTAGGGAAGCTCGTCACCAACTATGGCATTTAAATGGTAAATTTACTTTAAATACTTTATAATACTTCAAGGATTGTTCGCTCTAAAATTTAAAAATAATAATTACAATAATTTGTTATACTAAGAAAGTATTAAACTATTATAGGTTTTTTTATATATAATTTGTTAAGTGCATTTATAAAAGATTGCACTATCAGCTTCGCTCACGTTCAGCAGATAATCTTTGAATTGGATTCGACTTAAATTTAAGCAGAGCTTTTGACCTTCGCAGCAATTTGCAATTTCAGATACATTTGTGCCCAAGTATCTCATTCTGTTTATGCTACTTAAATGGCCGCCATGACAACCAGAGTGAAAGTGAATTAAATCAATTAAGTTGAATAAAAGACAGCCGGTATGTATTTGCCAGTGAGGGCGGCATAAATTATATGTAGACATACACATTTACTATTTATAAGTGAACAACAAAAATCAGCTGCTTGCAGTTCGAGCCCCCAACTAGGGAGACTAGATGGAAACTAGTGTGTCCACGTCGGCTGGTTGCTTTATTTTTTAGTCAAGAGCGAGTCGTCGAGCGGATCTGGACACCAGCCAGCCAGAAATACATATTCGCGAATAGAAATCTATAGGAAAAAGCAGTGGCAATATGTCTATTTTCTCAAAATCGCTGCTCTTTCGCGGAGGTAAGCCAGTATTGCGTATATAGCAAGTGTCATTCCATATGGTTATTTCTAAATTTTACAAATCAACAAATAAAGCATTCATATTTAACCCTAAGAAACCGATTTATAGATAACCAAAATAATAAGAAATATTTCCACTTTATGCGTTGAAACATGTGCATTTCTTTTTCTACACACCTTGAATATTTCTTATATATTTATATGTATATATTTTAAAAAGGCACGATTATAGTGTAAATAATTGACAAATTCTCTTTGAATGCATATAGAATTGTATCTTAAAAATATGACAAATTCTGTTATGTATTTGTAAAGGGTTTTTAGCTTTTTGCATTTAGCCAAATAAACAGGATTATATATTTCAGTGGGTGGGCGCCACTACAGCGCAGCGGCTCAGGCTCAATTGAGGGAGATCTTGGGCAGCCAGCTGGCCGGGATTAAGGAGGCGGGCACCTTCAAGGCGGAGCGAATCATCACATCTTCGCAGAGCACTCAGATAACAGTGCAGGGCAGCGATAAAAAGATACTCAACTTTTGCGCCAACAACTATCTGGGACTGGCGGTAAGTAAACTGAATAGTAACCTACTTATGTCCACCTACTGGCTTCCTTTGACCCACAGAACAATCCGGAGATCGTGGAGCATAGCCAGAAGCTGCTGGAGCAGTATGGCGCTGGTCTGAGCTCAGTGCGCTTCATTTGCGGTACGCAGGATATACACAAACAGCTGGAAAAGAAGATAGCCCAGTTCCACGGACGCGAGGATACCATTCTGTATGCCTCCTGCTTTGACGCCAATGCCGGCATCTTTGAGGCCATCCTCACGCCGGAGGATGCGGTGTTTTCCGACGAACTAAATCACGCATCGATCATCGACGGTATCCGTTTGTGCAAGGCCAAGAAACAGCGCTACAAGCACCGGGACTTGGGTAACTTGGAGGAGCAGCTGAAGGCAAGCGATGCTCGGCTCAAGCTGATCGCCACCGATGGTGTGTTTTCCATGGATGGAAACATCGCACCACTGGCCCGCATCGTTGAGCTGGCCAAGAAATACAATGCGCTGGTCTTCGTGGACGAGTGCCATGCTACGGGCTTCTTTGGCGCCACCGGACGGGGTACGGAGGAGTACGACAATGTCATGGGTGAGGTGGACATCATAAACTCGACCCTGGGCAAGGCACTGGGTGGTGCTTCCGGTGGATACACCACGGGACCCACCGAGCTAATCTCGTTCCTGCGCCAGAAATCACGGCCGTATCTGTTCTCCAACACCCTGCCGCCAGCCGTGGTGGCCGTTGGCCTGAAGGTGATGGACATGCTCCTACAATCCAGCGAGCTCACCCAGCGCGTCCAGAGCAACACGCAGCGCTTTAGGCTGGCCATGACCAAGGCTGGATTCACCATTGCCGGCGAGAACCATCCCATCTGCCCTGTTATGCTGGGCGACGCTCGGCTGGCTTCTAAGTTCGCCGATGAGATGCTAAGTGAGTTGAAAACTGAATAATTCCTTTATCTATTCTGTAATAAACCAATCATAAATTTCAGCCCGTGGCATCTACGTTATCGGATTCAGCTATCCGGTGGTTCCCCAAGGAAAGGCACGCATCCGTGTTCAAATCTCCGCTGCCCACACGGAAGCTGAAATCGATCGGGCCATTAATGCATTCATTGAAGTCGGTCGCTCTCTGAAAGTAATTCTGTAAAAATGTAAATCAAACTGCGTCCAGTATTTAATATTGCATTTATATTAAACGAAACTGCATTTATCTATAAACTTTGTACTACTCACCCATCACATTTGGAATACGGTTTAAAGGGAAGTAAAGGTTTTTGTACATTTTAATAGTTTTTCTTGTGTTTACGGAGTTGCTTTATTTGGTACATAGTATTAAATAAAAATCATTTACTAATTAAATAATAGACTGCTGCAGTTGGTTTGAACTTAAGCTTAGATTGCACGATAAAAGAAGTATTGCACTTATTCGAGCACAAAACTTACGTATGTTCGCAATTAAATCAATAACAATTATACAATTCGAGTAACAAATAAACATAAAAATAATTAAGGAAGTGTGGGGTCGGCTGGCCAAGTCACTCAAAGCATATGGCATTAAGTCTTCATAGTTCTAGTGCCAGTGCTTAAAATGGCTCAAACGAAAAGGAAACTTTTACAAAGCGTGAAATGTGAGTAGATTGGGCTAAGAGTACCGAGGTGTACGTATTGCGATGACTATGAAATACTTTGGTTAGTGTTGTGTTTGCACGATAATGGTTAGATGCAATTCAATTCGATTAAAATCGTTTGTGATTATTTGTTGACCAGGCCGCGTGCTTTGGGATACGCCGAAGCTGGCTTCTTTGCCGGCAGACGGCCCGTGGGCGGACGGCGGTTAGAGTCCAGATTTGAGGCGGCACTTGGCAGTCCCCGGCTCGACTTAATGTTGCGAGCATTGGGAATAGAGCTACCCACAGCAGCGCCAGCACCAGAACCAGCTCCTCCATTGGCATTCGCATTAATAATGTTCTCTAGACGGCTGCGCAGTGAGTTTGTATGCGAATCCACGATGTCGATATCATCTCCGCCCGTTTGCATGGCTTGGGCGAGCACTGCCTGAAGCGAGGCGGACACTTTGGGCGTACGGTACTCCTGGGTGGTGCGACACGGCATCTCCAACTCATAGTTCACGATGTTCTCGCTCTTGAAGCGTAGAGAGCTCGGTGAATTCGATTTGGCTTCTTGCAGGGCATACTCGGAGGTGGGCCTTCTGCGCTGAGGATGCGACACCGGTCGCTTGCTGCTGAACTTGCCATCACCACCAGGAGGCGTGGGCAGCGACATCGAGGAAAATTTCCATTCCTCCTGCTCCTCGTCATACTTGGCCTGCGTGTACAGGCGCTGCTTTACCTCGATGGGCACAAAGTTGTCGATGATTAAGAGCTGGCGTTTTAGTTCCTTAACCAGCTCGTTCTGCGCCATCTCGAGTTCCCTAAGATCCTGGTTGTGATCGGACTTGCAATCGTTGAGTTCCTGCTGGAGAGCCAAATATTTGGCGTAGCACTTCGAGAGCTTGCGCTTTTTAAGCTCCACCTCTTGTTCAAGTGATACGTTCCGTTCGCGAATTTCTAGAGTGGTCTCCTCCTGCAGTTCAAGCTGCTGCTGGATCTCAATTTCGCGCTTCTTGCGCTCAGCGATTTCCACCAGCTTCTTCTCCAGCTCAATCTGACGCTCGCTGTACGTGTCCAGCAGGTTTTTTCCGCCGCGAACAAGTTGACCCTCCAATTCTGCCAATTTGGCCGCCAGTTTGGTGTTCTCAACGCGCTCCCGTTCCAGTTCCTCGTTGGACTTGGCCACCTCGGCCTCGTTTTCCTTATCCGACTCGGACTCGGCACCCTCTCCATCGCTGTCATCCTCCGCCGGCTGCTCAATCGTTGAAATCTGCAGAGAGTCCGACATCTCCTTAGATACGGGCTCCTTTTTGGGCTTCTTGACGCGCTGCTTCTTGGCCGTGACCTGCTTTTCAGTGCGTTGCTGCTGTTGCGGACCTATCAGCCGCTTGAGTCGCTCGATTTCCTCTTGGTACTCCTTCAACTTGGCGTCCTGTGGATCCTCATTCTTGATCGGCTGATTCTGGATGGACTTGGCTCGTGAGGCGTACCGCAGCGTGGTCAGCGTTTCGTTATAATTGTAGTTGGATGGTCCAATGTTGGCAATCATAATGGTCTTGGAATTGCCACCCAGCGAATCCTGCAACAATCGGGTCAGCTTTGAGTCGCGATACGGAACGTGTGGCGAACTTTCGGCCAGGGCGGAGATCACGTTGCCCAGCGAAGAAAGTGCCAGGTTAATCTTGCTGGCTTCCTTTAGGCGCTCCGCTGATGCTCCTGTCTTGGACTGCCGCTCGCTGCCCGCCAAATCGATGAGATTCAGTTTGCCCACTTTGATGGTGTTGGTTTCCGTATCGCACATCTCGATTTTGATCATGAAAATGGCGTGGGATCTGTAAGTACATTAATGGCTTATCTAAAGTCTCGGAATCCCTTTTGTTAACGTTAGACACTTACCTGGAACTATGCTCATTCATGTTGGTGAATCCCACGGTGCGGTTCTTGTTGCCCACCTGCATCACTTTGATCATGTCTTCGACACTCTTGCAGTTAATGGCGTGCAGATTGGGCACATAAACGCCCGATCCCCGTTCCCGCACCTCCAAGTGCTTGGAGTTGGGCTTCAGCAGATCGCGCAGCTCCTCCATATAGATCTCCAGATAGGAAACATCGACCAGAAACTGGAAATTCTCGGTGCGATTGATGTGCAGCCAGATCTGTTCGAAGGTGCGCGGTATGATGCCCATCAGTTCGTCATTTCCGCGCACTCCCTCCATGGTGAACGTTTTGCCGGTGCCCGTTTGTCCATAAGCAAATATACATCCATTGAATCCCTCCAATACGGAACTGACCAGCGGAAAGACCACCTCATGGTAGAGCGTCGTCTGCGTTGCACTCGCATCATAGGCGGCATCGTAGGTGAAAACCTTGCGCTGCTCCTTGTTGCCATCGACCACATTCTGCAGCTCCACAACGCCCCTATTCGGATACACGTTGACCACCTCCGGCGATCTTTCCGAGCGTTCTCTGTTGCTCATGGGCCTGCATCGCACCACCACTTGGACGCACTCGTTGGGCGTCTGGCTGCCGCCGGTTCCGGGTCTCCTGCTCTTGGCACTCATCTCCAAATATCCGGAGCTCCCCAAAGTCCGTGGTATATGCTGCTGTGCTCTTTTGTGCGTGGTGACTCAGGCAGCTCCCCCTCAAAAAAAGTCGAGTAGCTGTGGCGACCGAAAACAAATGAATAAAATCAATAATTCCCTCCTGACGCAACCTTCTGTCTTAGGCACTTCTGTGCCCGATTTGCACGCACAGTTTGAAGCTATTTAGGCACTTCAGCAAACGGGCAAACCGATTTGGCAATCGACTGCTATTACCTGTTATTTTCAAGCCAATTACTTCACCTTGAATTCGCCTTTTTGTCTCAGCTGCGGTTAACTTTGTCTGGCTCAAACGAGCAGTGTGCCCAGGCCTACCAACTGTGCGCCACCAAAAGGAGCGACCCACTGGAAAGTACGGTACTACCAATTCAATACCGCGCATTTCTAAATGGTAGATAAATGTTTAAATATATAAATTTGTTTAAGTAATTGTACATTAATGTAGTTAGTAAACACTAATTTATCAACGAGTTTGGCTAAAAGTAATTTCAGTGAGTACAAATACAATAATATAGGTTAAAACATTTGTTTATTTTTGTGTTTTTTTGTTTTACAAGTCACGTTTACTGCTTTTCGATTTTCCCGAACTTGATTTGCTAGAGCCAGTTTCGCCTCGTTTACGTTTATTTAGGGGATTTCGTGGATCGTAGGCATCGTACCAATCGTCACCCTTTTTATTGGCATCCTTAGCCAGGACCGGAGCCGTACTATTAAAGTTTAAGGTGTGCGACAACCAATCGTCGCCGATTATTTCCTGTTCTACTGCGCGATCGTCTATATCCTTCGGTTCCGATTCGCCATCCTCTGAACTTGACTTTTGCTTCAAGTTGTCCAATTTTGTTCGGAATTTGGAGAGTAAGCTTAGTGTAAATGCCTCCCTAAAAATTAAAAATTTGTTAAATCTTTTACAAGCTGCTTAGAAATAAAATATAACCCACCTTGACTGTCCTTTCGGTTGAAGCTTTACTTTGGCGGTGTACTTCTCCTTAGACTCTATAAAATCGTTAATGTAATGGTTTTCGCTAGATCCCTTGATATCAGAGGATTTTGCTGCTTTCTCTTGTCCATTAAGTAGCTTGTCTTTGTTTTGCTTATCCATTTGATACTGCTTTTTAAGAGAAGCGATTTCCTCACGAATCTTGGATCTAAATGACATAAATTTAATGGCTTGACCATGATAAAACATATTTAGGTATAGCTCACTTTTCCTCCGAGACTTTCCGACTTTGTTCCTCCTCCCGTGTCAACAAAACATCCTCGTCGTCATCAGAATCAGTCTTTTCCTCAACAGGCTGAGCTTTCTTCTCTGCTCCACTCTTTGACCTCTTAGACAACTTCATTTTGATGAGATCCGAACTAGCAGTGGAGGGTTTTTCTTTGACACTATCCTCAGGGCAATCGTCGGACAAGTGCTCCTCGATTTTGGCCGCTTCTAATTTGGGTACACGAATGGGCTCCTTGCTCAGTTTGGGATCATCCGTGACGTCGTGCAGGGATTTCGCCTTGCCGGCGTTCTGTTTAACATAAACGTTGGTCTCCTCCTCATCACCTTCGGCTTCTTCGCCAAAGGAAAGCAGGCCGAAGTTTCTGTGGATTATATTAAAGCGTTAGCAATGCATCTAATGTATGGTAAATAAATCAATACGTTGCAGATACGCCGCATTGTTATACAGTTTACAAGGCAATTATTCAATGTTTTCACTTAGTAGTATGTTAACAATTTGGTTCCGCTCATTAAGGTGTAAATGTAATAATGGAAAAATACACTATATTATAATATGCCAATAATAAAAATGCTAGTCAAATGGAGCCAGTCGGGTTTATGCCGATTTAGAAGTGAGATCTTACTTGACTCCTTGTCGCTCCTTCTTGCTCTTTTTGCTCTTCCTGGATGGTTGGGCCAGAACGCGAGGAACAATGTCATCGAATGGGTTAGAAAGGACCTCTGTGGAAACGATGCGATGGGCGTGCAACGGTCGTTCCTGGTGATCAACAATGCCCTCCTCCAGCTTGAGCATGTTGTAGATGGTGTCGCCGGTGATCTTCCCGAAGAGCGTGTTCTTACTCTGCAGTTCCGGCGTCGCAGCGAATGTAAAGAAGAACTGGGAGCCGTTGTCATCCTTTCCAGAGTTTGCCATTCCCACAAGGCCACGACGCGTGTACCGCAGTCGGGAGTGAAACTCATCTTTAAAGGGCTGTCCGTAGATGGACTCGCCGCCGGTGCCGTCGCCATTTGGATCGCCTCCCTGGACAATAAAGCCCTTCACCAGCCGGTGGAATTCGGTGTTCTTGTAGTAGCCCTCTAGGCAGAGTTGCACAAAGTTGCGGCACGCCTTCGGACACTCCCGTGCCCACAACTCGATGTCTATGTCGCCCACAGTGGTCTTAAGAAGGACCTTGCCCGATGTGGGGGGTTCCTGGATGTAAATATTGCTCATTTTAACACAAATCAAAACAATCGCTGCGGCAGTGTGACCGCACTTTACTTTTAGGAATTTACCACCGATTACTCGAACTCTTATTTTTTAAAAAATATCGTTAAGTTTGTTAAAAATATAACTATTTAATATGATATCAAATTATAATATGAAGCTTGTTTGATTATAGTTTTATTTTAAGATATCATTAAGATTTAAGATGCAAGCAGAAATGTTACAATCTCTCCTTAAAAAGTAAATAATAAAGAACTGAATCTAAACGTACTTAAAAAATGTTTAAATTTGCAGTGCCAAAACATTTTTATACGATGTTCTCCTAGTAAAGATTAAATGTAACTTTATCCTGTTCGATTATTTGCGTTGCTGTAATTATTTACAATATTCGTTACTAGGCAACCGTATCGTTTTCATATAAATAGTCACTTACTTTTTAGTTTTAGTTATAAACCACAATGAATTTCAACGACGATCCACTGGCGGAACTGCTCAGCGATAATAGCCTGGATAATGAAAACTTTTTTGATACGCCAGCGGGTGTGGGTCACAAGAAATCAGCGAAATTGGCGAAGCCGAAGGGAAAACTGGAGGATTTGTTTGGGATCCAGGAGGAGACGGAGGCCGATGTGCAAGGCCAGGGAACTGGTGCCAGGAAAGCACCCAATGCCACCAGCACGCCGAGAATTGTAAAGCAGAAGCCCTCTATCTCACTGGACGACGATCTTGTCGAGGATGATGACTTGGGCTTCGATCCCAAACGACCCAAAAGTGGCGGCGCCAAGAGGAGCCTTTTCGATGATCTGCTGACCAGCAACGCAGAGCCCAAGAAGAACATCTTCGATGATATTCTGGCGGGAGATGCCGTCAAACGTCCGGCTACGAGCAAACCATCAATGTCCCGCCAATCCACGGACACCACCACGGATAACTCGCAGGCAAGGCCCAAGACTTCCACTGGCAGAAGAAGCTCGGCGCAATCGGCCACCATTAATATGAATGCTGATCCGTTGGGTCTTTTTGGCAGGGATACAAATGCCACAGTGTCAGGAATGTCCACTCCCGTTTCCAGAAAACGGGGAACCACTGCGGATTGGCTGGGTCTGGAGCAGGAGCCGGAGCCGGATCAACGACCTATTACACCGAAGGCGCAGACCCCGAAGGCGCAGCCCTCAAGAGGAAGTCCTTCAAAGAATACAGCCGACATCCTGCGCCTTCCCGACTCCGATGAGAACGATTTGGAGCAGGAGGCAGAAATGCCCGTCGTTCCCGCTCCATCAGTCGTCACTGCCGCCACCCAAAATATCCTCATGCTGAGCAATCTTAACCTGGAAAGCAACCACAAATTCAATGCCTTGCAGCAGCAGGAGGCTCAATTGGTGATTGCCGCTCAAATGAAGAGCCAAGAAAGAACCTTATTGGAGATGCAACGTCGGCAAGAAGATCAGGATAGAAAATTCCAAGCATTAATCCAACAGCAACTGCAGCGACAGCAGCAAATGGAGGAGCACATAAAAGGGCAGCAAGATCGGATCAACATGCACCTTCAGCTGATGATGTCGCAGCCTGTGCATGTCCAGGAAGTGGTTAACGCGCCCCCGGCCATGGAGAAACCGGAACCGGAAACGAAGGAGCCCAACAGGGCGGCCAGTCAGGAACAGGAGCACTTGCTGCTGCTCGAAATGGATGCCAAGCGCAATCTGCTGGAGAAACAGCGACTCGATGAGCTGGTGGCCAACATGAAGGTCAACTATGAGCAGGAGATCGAAATGATCGATTCCTCATATAAGTAAGTTTTAACAAGACGCAGGTATTTCTTTAAAGTCTTATTCCCAAATTAAATCGATATTTTAAGGAAGAATAATGTAGTTGGAAGCTTTTTTTTAAGTAAATGTATATCCTTTTATTCCAGAAAGCAAATTAAAGTGCTGGAGGAGCACTTGTCCGTTGTAGAGAAACGACTCAAGGACGAGAACAGCGAGTTAAGGCAGTACTACGTTGAAAAGCTGGAGAAGCAGAAGGAGGACTACGTGGAGCAGCTATCTAACCTGCGGCAGGATCATGAGGATGAGGTGCGTAAGCTACGTCAATCCCACGAGCTGGACCTCGAGGGTATTCGTCAGGCCAAATTGGTGGAGTTGTCGGCGGTGCAGGATCATGGAAATTATCTGGAGACACTTCGTATGGCCTCCAGCAATCTTCAAGAACTTCGCGACGGAATGAGTGACAACCAGGAAAAGGAACGGCAGCTGGAGGCGCGCGAACGTCGCCTGGCCGACCAGGAGCGGCGTTTAAAGATGAACGAGGAGACGGCCGACGACGAGAAGCGCCGCCTGATGGAGCTGGTAAGCACCTTGGAGCTGCAGCTGGGCCGTCTGTCCAAAGACTCCGCCGAGGAGAACTGGCAGCTCCGTCAGCGAATGTCCAGCTTGGAAGCAGAGCGCAAGGCTTTCGAGCGCGAAAAGGAATTCCATCGCGAGCAAATGCAGCGGGATGAGAAGCGTGTGGAGGATCTTAAATCCCTGCAGCTTGCGGAGATGGAACGACTGCATCGCGATCTCCAGCAGGAGCGCAATCAACTAACAGTGGAACGCCAGCAGATGGAACTAAAACAACAGCTCAATGAGCACGGTGACCCAGACAGGGATCGCCGCGAGCTAGAGGCCCAGCTGCAGGTGGCCCGCGAAGCCATCCGGCGGGCGGATGAGGAGCGGGACCGCTGCCACAAGCTGCAACGCGATATGGAGCAGCGCAAGCGCCTTCTGCTGGACAAAGAGAACGCCCTAAATCTCAAGGAGGACGAACTTGGTCAAGCCACTGGCGCCTATCGCCTAGCCACCAGTCGCCAACACTTAGCCGAGCAGAAGGCTCGGGAGGCGGACCAGCTGCTCCAGGCCAAGCTTAAGATAATGGCCAAGCGGGGCCAGGAATTCGGCGAAAAGGAGGCCCAGCTGGCCCACGAACGAATGCTAGTGGCGCAGGATCGTATTGCACTGGTCAATCTGAAGAAGCAAATTCTTCGCAGCAGATGTGCCATCTGCAAAATGGGTGCGGAATCGGCAGAAATCGCCCAGCGAAGGTCAAATGGAAATCCTCCAGCAGCCACCGATCTTCAACTGCCCCAAATGACGACCAGTCATGCGGAGCTCCTACTTAAAATGTCCCAAGAACCGGGACAGGTCCAGAGTGACATTGTGGACCGCATGCTGGACGAGAATATCGAAGCCTCCTACCGCAGGATGTACAACGCGCCGCCCAGTAGTTCCCTCGACGATCCCGACTACGGTGCTGGTGGGCTGGACGACGACTCCAAGGTGGCAATGGATCACGGGCTGGACCCTGGACGAAACATTTTTGGCGCACTATAAATAACATTTTTGTAAAGGGCTTTTGTAATAGCAATCAAATAAATTACTTACTTAATTTTTAAATTTCATTCAAATTAAACTATGAATCTCAAGTAGATGTTTTTGCTTATGCGTTATAAACTAAATAAATTTGAATTGATTCAAATGTGAAACCCGGCTAATTGATTAGCCAATTTTCAAACATATGTTCGATAAGGCGTTGATCGATGGTTGCCGAAAAAATATCGGATCGTGTACCATCACTACTGCTTGTTGCATTCCGTTTTGCGTTATTTCGTGCTGTTCGTGTGTGAAGTTCTTGCGCACAAGATAATTGTTTTTTGTTGTAAATTAACCGATTTGTACATAATATGTGATAGTGCAAGAATATCTAAGAAAATAACGTTTTGTTCAGTATTTCGGCGTTGCGCCTATTCCGTTTTTTGTCACTGTTTTCTGTTCGTGTTTACGTGTATGTTCGTTTTGCATGTGTGTGTAGGTCTAGGTGTGTAGGAGGATAAAACAACTCTCCTAAAAACAAAAAATCATTCGCAAAGTTAAAACCAATTGTTATTCGGTGATTATTACAACAACCAAGGGACAAAAGTAAAAATCCTTTTACCGGATGGTCTAAGCTCGTAGCCCCGTCAAGGGAAAACCTGAACCAAAAAGAAAAAAGCAGCGGAGGTGACACCTCAAAAAGCGAGTAAGTTGGCAATATGCGAATGAGAATCACAAAGCAGAAGTCAAGTCTGCATATTAATGACTATCTCCATTATCATTTGCTTTCGCCCTTACACCGAAATTCGCTGTTTTTAAATTTCACTCTCACGTTCTCTGGAATAAATTGGCATTCAATTGTGTTCATTTATTGTTTATGAATAGTGTATTTATATTTTGTCTCAATCTATTGATTTACCTTAACCTATGCCGCAAGAAGACCTCTCTCTTTCTCTTCCCTAGCTCTCTCTTTCTCGCTTCCTAGCCGGTTCGCATTTTCTTATCTTGCATTCCGTCTCCGTTCGCGGCACGGACCAACACGCACACACTAGCACTTTTGTGGGTGTGTTTACATTGAACAGCTGTTTCCTATCTGCAAACGAGAATGGCTTCAATGGGAAAAAATCAAAATGCTTTCTTGCAGACATATATATCTATGTTTATGCATATATATTATATACAATGTGGGGCAATCAGTGCTCGCAGCATTCATTCACGCAAATTGATGCCGCCGCTATTGTTTGTATTTATTTATTTATTTACAATTGCGCCTTTTTGCGCCACTCTGCTGTATCGCAATCGCAAATTTGGAGCGCTTGGATTTGGTTTCTATGTGCAAAGTAGATATACAAGTATTTACCACATACTAAAAGTGTCTATATGTTGCTGATATCTGCATCGAATATGGAAATGTTGCTTATTGTAGTTAATATCGTACTTAGTGCTCTTGGGACATTTCTATTGCAATATGATATGACGTTATTTCTAATAATTTCCTTTCCTTGCTATAAGAAATCCATAAGAAAGCTTTTACCTTTTATTAGTTAAACATTTGATTATTAAAGCAATCAATCTCCTTTTTATTATTTTCTGAATCATCGGTGCTTGCTGATGACTGCTCATTATCATTCGCCAATCTTCTTTTGGAACACTTTTAAAAGTTACCAATAGGCACCCCCACATTCTGGCAAGTGGTGTTCCCCCCGTAGAATGGTATCTAACCTGTTCTTCGTCCAGGTACTCATTTAGTGCCATTGCCATTTACACTGCATAATCACTTTTATCACCGCCTGTTCGTTATCGCAGAGATAAGCGAGCCGAAAAGGCAAACACCTTTGTTCACCACGGGAACAACAAATAGGCATTGAAAGAGAAAATACGAAAATAATTTTAACAAAATTTGGAAATCGCTCACATATTGTTCTGGTCACAATCCGCAGCTCAACGGACGCTTCCGGACGAAGGGATAATGTCAAATCAAGCACAGATCGACTACGACAAGCAGTTCCAGGATGACCTGGCCAAGGCGACCGCCCTGAGTCTGGAGCAGCATGCCCTCGATGACTACAGGCGAAACAAGAAGTACGGCTCTGGGTATCAGCAAAGCTCCTCTCTTGCTAGCCGAGATTACCAGGCGGCGCATCGTAGTCAGAGCGTGAATCAACCACGACGCCACTCGGAGGTTCATCCGGTGGTCATCAGTCCGGGAAATGCGGAACGATCTCGCACTCCGCCGGCCCAGGGGACGGATAACGATCTGATCTGCTTCGCAAGTCCTACCAGCAAGCAGCCCGAGAGTAGCAGCCCCTTTGGCAAACTTATCGAGGATCTGCAGCGGATGCAGCCGATCAATCCGCAGTCAGCTCTGGTGCCTATGGGTCCAGCTGCGTCGGCTTCGATTCCCCCTCAATACGGTTATCCACCTCACCAGCAACGTCCAACTGCTGTTCAACCGCCACCGTATGGCATGGTGGCAGGAGGAGTTGTGGGCGGACCTGCTTACGGTGACCTGCAGTTGGTGCCCTACCAACCAGCTGTCCAGCAACAGAGGCCACTGAACAGCGAGGAGCTCCAGCGGCTGTACAGCATGCCCGCTCAAATGGCCGTGGCCCCTGTGCCGCAACAAAACGCCTATTTGTACTATCCCGGAGCTGTGGTTACACCATACACGGCTCCCATAGTCCCCGGATCGGCTGCATTTATGCCGCCGCAGTATCCCGCACAGGGATATGGTTTTGGAGGTGCTTATACGCACATGGATTTGCGGCGACCCCAATCGCAACCAGCTCCAGCTCCTGCAGCACCGACAACAAGTCATCACAGCCAACCGTCCAACCATTCCACTTCCTCCGCTGTGGAGTCCAACGGAGTAGCCTTCCAGGCGCGTCGCCAAGTGCCCTCGTCCGGTAGTGTGAGCTCCATTAGCCACACCGGAAACAATGGTCATTCCTCCGGCCCACGCAGGGGTAACGATTTGATAGACCTCAACCACGAGGACTAGTATGTATCCACTAACGTTCAAAAATGATTAGTTTGTTTTTTTAACGTTCATACTTCCTGCATTGCAGCTCCCGTGTGAGTGTGCTGGAGGCTTTCGATCCCCTGCTAAACGACAATACTGGTAAGCAACCTCAATGTTGTAATTAACGTGTAGCTCCCGGTCCTCGTTGAAATCCCAATACATTTTTCGCACCGTAAACTAAACTTGAAATACAGTCTAAGACTCGTGTGTTGCGATTCTATGCCAGAGCATTTATTTAAGCTGCAAATAAAAATGATTGGCCTAATAACATTGACTTGGTCAGTTGAATTTCCAACACATTCTCTAGAACAGGGCAATCACAAATTTAATAGAATTGAAAAAAAGTTATACAAAAGATTTGAATAGTACCACTCACACGATACTGTATTTGTATGGTATTTCTTGAAAAGGTTTATTGATCTATTAGACTATAAACTAATTGAATGAATATTTTCGCTTACCCATTATTATTACCCATTATTTGCTTTGAAAAGACTATTATGTCTGACTAGATATCCCAGATAATTTTTAAACTTTCCGTAGCAAGTTGTCGCTCGCCATTAGTTAAAAATTAAACTGAATGTTTTCGTTTCTCTATATTGCAGTGTCGAAAAAGTAATCCATATTAATTGTCCTCTACTACTATCAGTACTACTACTACCAAAAATGCAAAAAAACAACTACTTTACACCCACAACAACAACACCATCTAAAGGGTTTCGGGTCAGTTTGGTTCGTTTCGGAGGCAAAGACAGATTACTGTCTATAACAGCACTTACTTAGAACCACCTACTTACACGAAATTACTAATGTAAATTATATATATGTGCCCTCATATCGAAATTTGTGCCTTCCGCAATTGCCGGAATAATTTTGAATTCAGCATATACACGTAGATCGATGTCTAATATATCATACAAAACTAGTTCACAATGTTTGGAATTGGTTTTTATGTATATTCCCGCCACAATAACGCTTAGAGGGTATTGAAAACTTCCAAATTTAAAAGAATTTTACTGTCATTTAACTGAAAAGTGATGAAATGAGAAGATTTAGTCTCTTCTTTTTTATAACCATGTATTACGAAATGAACACATTGTGATTTGCTGCTACATATATCCATTAATACACTTATATACAAAAATAAATACATACATATGTTTAATTCTATCGTGTACCATTGTGAGAGAACAAATAAATAATTTATTTAACAAATTGCAGTCTGTTGTTGTTTTATTATTCGTTTAGCCGCTTGCTTCTATTTCCCATAACAAGTTTTAGAATGCACATTCACGCTCTTCTAAATAATAATTGACAGTAGATTTGATAAGCTTTTCGAGCATATGTATGTATTTATTTATGACATTCTGGGGAGATTGGAAAACTAACTAACTCTTTACTATTGTTTGCATTTAAGTCGTTGCACATTTGTCAAATTACTTGCATGCACACCATTGCTGTTCCCTCTTTTACTGGCAAACAGATGGATTTAGCAAGGGTTTTTAAAATTACGAGGTCTTTAGTCAAATAGCTTTCCCTTTTGTGGCAAATGAAACAGATGTATGGGCACCAGAGGCGACAGATTTAGAATGAATATAAACAAAGCGATTTAAAAATACAAACTTAGGTACAGTGGGTCATTTCTACTTATTAATGATTTAAAATTAATGTAAATACATAAAGCAAGCCATAAATATGAGTAAAAATATTTTATGGGTTCTTGTTATCATATTATATTTCTACTTTTAATTTGCGCCCATTTCTTCAAACAAATATCGAATGGTATTGGTTCCACTGTACTGGGTGAGCGTGGGCGACGAATGACAGCAATCACAATTAGCTTTTAGCGATGGCACTCGCATCGGATTTGTTAGCGTAGACTTGCGAAGCGTTCTCGCATTGCCAGTGGTGCTAGTCCAACCGATCCACATCGCATTGCTGCGACTTTAGGGGCCGTCTCATTTATTTTTGGCCACACGATGTGTTGTGCCCGGATTCTCGCAGTAGTAGGCCTCGGCTCTCGAGCATATTTGCATAACTACTGGCGATATTCTAAGTGGGAACTGGATTCAAACCGGAACTGATCATGCACTCACTACTTGCAGGCAACGACAGCGCCTCCGACAGCACATCCTACTATGCGGAATACGATCCCTTTGACTTTCTGTACAGCGGAGATGCAGGAACCCAATATTCAGATCCAATGTATGAGGCAGTCAACAGGTGGGACAAAACTGCGGCCACCGTGAGTCCGAATGTCGGTCTGATCGGTTGGCGCCAAGACTTTCTCAGCCAGCCATCTACATCCACATCGCAGTATGGCGATGTGCCGCCAGAAGAGAATCTAAAGCTGTCGGAGAACGGATCTGGCAGTATCTCGCCTCCTCCACCGTTGCCACCCAGGAACCAGCAGAGCTATGAAGCGAATCAGGCACCCATGCCAGTCTCCAAGCCTCCTCAGTCTACTGTTCTGACGGACAGCTACACCTCCAGCATTCCGGCCAGTGTGGTGCTGGACCGCCGGAAAACTTGTACACGCCTGTACGAATTGATCAGCGACCAGCGCACTGATGATCCCGAACTGCTGGAGTTTTACCATATGGTTAAGGAGGTCAGGTCGCGCTATCCGCACGACGATGCGCCCACCAATGTGGGCCACGTTGTGGCCGCCGAGTTTAACTACCACTACATGATGGACACCAGCATTAAGGTGATTGTGCATCCGGCCCTAAACACACTCCAATCGCACGTCCTGGCTGCCTCCATGGCCAAGGAGCAGGTGAAGGGGTATGGAATGCCAGTTACATTCACTTGTGACAGTAAGTATGTTATTAAAATGTTGTGATGCCTCTTTAATGTTTGAATTTTATCCAAAAGTTGACTCGGTTGTGGCACAGGTGGTGGCACAAGCCTTAGCCTCGCTGGAGGGACAGGTCAAGGGTACCGTTACAGATTACGCGGTCAAGGTGGGTGCATTAAATCGAAGATGTTTGCAAACTTAATGTTGCATTATTTGTTCTGCACAGCCCATTGGTCTCCTGGAGTGGCTGGCACCCACCTCGAAACTTAGTCAGCTGGAGTGCGTCCACAATAGCTTCCAATTGGAGAAGGACGTACATTTGGGCCTGTGCCTCAGTACGGCGGCAAACATGCAGGCAATTGCGCGAACAGAGCGGGATGATGAGCACGATGCGGACTTGCTACCGGAGCATCTTCTTCCCAACGAGGTGGTGCCAATTGTGACCTACGACAACATGATGATACTCATTGAAACGCTAGAGATGGAGATTGATAAGCTGGAATCGGCGGCAGACGGCGTGCCCGGACGTAGTGTCGTGAGCTGCTCCGGAGTTGTCCAAGCAGTGAAGGCGATATGCGCTCTGCTCGGCTCAATCGACACAATGGAAATTGCACGATGTGTTGCCGATCTGAAGCGCATTTGCGAGGTGGAGCAAAAGAAGTACTCGACGGGTGCTAGTAACCCAGAGATTGTCAGTGACTACGGTGATTACGCTCAAGTTGTACTTCGTCCGCGCTCCATGTTGGAGCAGATCAAGGTCAAGTGCAATGAGCTGCGAGACGCTGTGCAAGAGCTGGTTGAGTTGTACGCGAATGTTTTCCGGGTGGCATTCTCCGTCAAGACACCCGATTACTCAACAAGTAAGAGTACTGATGGGAAACTGACTCTCTTTGCTTACTTAACTTATGCGTACTCTTACAGCACCCATACCCATTTCCTGCGTATCCAAGCCAATTGTGGTTTGCATAAGCTGTCTACACAGGCCGCCACTGAATTGGAAGTTCGACGATTACTCACTGTGCGTTCAAATCGTTTATGGTACGCGCCTGCTGTCGAAGCCGAATGTGCTGACCTGCTCCAACGATACAAGTGGAGGACTGTTCCCTCGTCTCAACTTCAGTGCCTGGTTGACTTTCGATCAGCATCCCATCTGCACTCTGCCCAGGGAGGCCCGCCTTACGTTCGTCTTGTATGGCAAACAGGCGGCCAGCGAAGGCGAACCCAATGCCGAACAGAATGGAGAGAGGCGCCAGGTGACCACAGAACTGGGCTGGTGCTCTATCCAGCTGTTTGACTTTAAGCGAGTGATGATCTGCGGCCCCTACTTACTGTCCCTATGGCCCCCAACGACGGATAAAATGCTTGGTCCAGCGCCGGCGCGTGGCTGTCATCCGCAACCCGACTTTTGCCCTGTTCTGAGCATTGAGGTACCTCCGTATGGAGGCCGCATAGAGTTTCCCGAGCACCAGGAGGCGCCAAAACCTGCACCACAGTTAGTATAGCATATATTACAATTTTTAATAATAGTTCTGATAACATCTGTTACTACTCCAGCTACGATTTTGCATCTCTGGATGCAAATCTTCAAGAAGAGCTGCTGGACACCGCAGAGCTGGGCTACACAGGAGCCACAGAGCGACGTGAAGTGTTCTGGGAAAAACGACTCTACCTGCAGAACTATCCAAATGCCCTGCCAAAGGTTCTTCATGCCGCCCACAGTTGGGATTACGCCAATTTGATAGATTTGCATGCGCTTCTTCACTCCTGGGCACCACTCTCGCCGTTGCAGTCTCTGGAGTTACTGCTGCCCCGATATCCGGATGCAAAGGTGCGCGAGAAAGCCGTGGAGTGGATCTCTAGGATGCCCAACGACCAGCTCGTGGACTTTCTGCCCCAATTAGTGCAAAGTTTGAAACATGACACATACGAAGGCTCGGCCATGGCTCGATTCTTGCTGTCCAAGTGCCTGGAGTCACCGCGCTTTGCCCATCACATGTATTGGCTGCTTGTGCACAGTCTGCCTGACGATCCTCACAACTCCATTGGAGCAGCTATGGTGGATCAGGAGTATGACGAGTCCCAGGTTACCCAGGTTCGTTACTACCGCCGAAACAAAATGATGCTGCGAGCTCTAATGGCGATTTGCGGCGAGAAGATGCTCCAGCGATTTATGTATCAGCATCGAATGTGTCAGGTAATAAGTTTTCTTAAATGTTGAAGAAAAAATTAATTTAGAAAGTTTCACTTTGTTAAATTTGTGATTACTAATTATATGTCTTGCTTTTACAGAAACTTACCACTATTGCGGAGTCGGTCAAAGAAGCTAAGGAGTCGATGCGCCAGAAAAGCCTAGCCGCAGGCATGGACGAGGTACATCAAGACTTGCTGGAGAAGCCCACTTGCCTGCCCCTGGGACCAGAACTGGAGGTAACTGGAGTGAGTGTGCGAAACTGTAGCTACTTTAACTCCAACACGCTGCCGCTGAAGATCAACTTCGTGGGACCTGATGCCGAGTCTTTACCGGCAATCTTTAAGGTAAGTGCTTATCTACTTATATGTATAATTTTATCTAAATGACTGATCCCTTTTCAGTGCGGAGATGACTTGCAGCAGGATCAGTTGACCATACAGCTAATTAGGATTATGAACAAAATGTGGTTAGCCGAACGATTGGACCTAAAAATGGTCACCTTTAACTGTGTACCTACGGGATACAAGAGCGGCATGATTGAGCTGGTTAACGAGGCGGAAACGTTGAGAAAAATACAAGTGGAGTGTGGTCTGACGGGCTCCTTTAAGGATCGCCCCATTGCCGAGTGGTTAGGCAAGCAGAACCCCAGTCCACTCGAGTACCAGAGTGCGGTGCGAAATTTTACGCTATCCTGTGCTGGATACAGTGTGGCCACGTATGTGCTAGGCATCTGTGATCGGCACAATGACAACATCATGTTAAAGAAATCGGGTCATTTGTTTCACATTGATTTTGGCAAGTTTCTTGGCGATGCCCAGATGTTTGGAAACTTCAAAAGGTATTACAATTTTTTGTATTTTCAATTGTATTATACTTATACTTATTATTTTTTTCTTCCCGCAGAGATCGCACCCCGTTCGTCCTAACTTCCGACATGGCCTATGTCATAAACGGCGGAGACAAGCCCTCCACTGATTTTCACTATTTTGTGGACCTATGTTGTCGAGCCTTCAATATTGTGCGGAAAAATGCGGATCTGCTTCTGCACACCCTGGCCCACATGGCTACAGCCGGCATGCCGGGAGTTAACTCAAATGCTGTGCAGTATGTGCGTCGCGCCCTATTGCCATCACAATCGAATCCCGAGGCGGCGGCTACGTTTGCCAAGATGATCCAATCCTCGTTGAAAAGCTGGTTCACACAATTCAATTTCTTCCTGCACAATCTGGCCCAGATGCGATTCACCCCAGATGAGGGATCAGGAGAGCTGCTATCGTTCGTGCCACGAAAATATACGTACGTTTTTGCATCCTCAAGTTGATCACTTTTACCTATAAATGTTTTCAATTTCAGAATGCAGCAGGATGGTCGCTTGAAGATCGTAAAGGTTGTGTGTTTCCAGAAGCACTACAGTATGGAAAAGTTCTATATGTATATTCTGGAAGTGACGCGACATGGACAGCCCGATCCGACACATTTGTTCCGGTCATATCGTGAATTCACCGAATTCCATCAGAAGTTATGCATGCACTTCCCTCTGGTTAAACTGCATAGGTAAGTTTCATACTAAAGTGCCTAAATTTGTACACAAGAAGTAGTGTCATTTGTTTGATTCGGTTTCAAAACTAAAGGTAGTGATAACGTGCTGACTAATTTATATCAGCCGCATTATCTAGACGTTAAATAATGGCAAAAATGTGATTCGTTATTGATTCACTTCCCATTAGAGAGTTTATACGCATTTAAAAAATGTGGCTTTTTATCTTTAATGGATTTCCTGATATTACTTTATTATTTTATAAAGTCAATATGATATGGCAATTTTTCAGTGAAATTTATGTACATAAATAGGTCATAGCCATTTGGCCAAGTTTAACACATAGAATACTGTATTTACTAAGGAAGTCAAGACTTGCGGCAGTTTTCGGTTTTAGGACTAGGCGTCGGTATGGTTTCTAACAGCGTTTGTCCTAAGTGTCGCAGTCATGGAGCGATGTTGGCTGATAGCTCGTCCAAAGCCATCATCGTCATCACTGTCTTCCTGGGATACCTGTGATCCGAATAGGCTGGGCACTCCTCCAGTATTCCGCGGTTCAAAGAGGATGGAACGCTGCATGGGAGTGGGCTGATTAAATGGCTCATCCTCTTCAGACTCCTCACTTGTCGTTACCACCTCGGCGGACTGGTAGTACTGCAGATTATCCACATCGAAGCGGACTTTGAGCGATTTCGGATCACGTTTGGCAGGTTCTGGAGCTGATCGGGCTCCTTCCTCCCCGTCGGTATCACTGGAACTGGAGCTGGGCAGCTCTTCAGGTTGATAGCACGCAAGGGGAGAGGCACTACCACGAACATTGAGGGATCTGGCTGATTTGGTGGATCTGGGCGCGGGCTGAGGAGCTTGACGCTCTGCTGGCACCACCACAGCCATTTCCTGGCACAAGTCCTCAAAATTGTGGATTTCATTGCTCTGGTTAACTTCTGCCTCATTAGCATCCAGATCCGCGTATAGATCCTCAATGCTGTTTACGAAATTGGATTTCTTGGACCTTTGTTCCATTACCTCGGTGTAGTCGGGCAATTTCTGACCGCTCTTTGCGTTTTCCAGCCGCATCAGGGATTCGTAATCTGGTAGGTAGGGCAGACCAGGATCGTAGGGCGGTGGCTTTATAATGGGAGCTGGTGGTTCAGGCTCGAAGATATCCATTCTCTGCTCTATAAGCTCAAGCTGATTGAACAGACCCTCCACCTGTTCCACATTGTCCAGTCCAACGGTGGCCTCACTTAGCGTCGTCTCCACAGTGGGCACTTGCTCTAAGCTATTTGGATGCAGCGACCAATTTGGTTCTGGCACATCCAGCACGGCGTCTAGGTTGGCAAAGTTCTCCCAGTCCTCGTCGATGCTCTTGCCGAATCCTGGTGGACTACTGGCCGCCGGCAGCTGCAGCTGATCCAAATCCAGAATGTCGGCTTCGTTCATGACAAAGGACGAACGTATCCGCACGAAATCACTGTCTAGCTCACCTTGTGGCAATTCTAGATTTTCGAATAACCCATCTTGAATGGTGGGCTGTGCACTAGGAGTCGCTTCCGCCTCGGGACTTCCTGCTATGATTTCCACGACAAAAGCCGAGTCTGCATTGCTGGGTACCCCGAATGGATCATTTGGTGCTTGTGGTTGCTCTCTCGATTCCGGTTCTTCCTTGGGTATTGCTCCCCTGTGGACCACAGCTGTAACCGACATAGCTCCTCCCAAACCGTCATCTGGGGTCAGTAACTCCGGAACGGGATCCTCAGGCGTGAGAATTTCCGGCACATCATCCACTGGCTCGAACTTCACATAGCGGCCACTGTGCTTGCTCCGCAGCTGTGTTGGTCTAGTGACCGCAGTCGTTGGTTTCACACTAAACAGTTCGTATTTTTCAGCAAAGTGATCGAAGTTGGGCATTCCCAGCTCGCTGGGAGGCTCGGGAACTGCCTCCACAGAAGCTGCAGGCGCCGAAGGATTGGGTGCAGCGGCTGGAGGTATAGCTGATGGTCTGATGGTCCTAGGAGGTGGAGCAGGCGAGGATTCTGGAATCTTAGATAGGGCAACTACCGTGGCAGTTTCAGCAAGTACTTCTGATTGTACTGGCGGAGAAGGTGGCTTGCGGGTTGGTGGAGCGGTGAAGAATTCATAGTGCTCACTGTGCACCTCTAGTCGTTGGTGTCGTTGTGCCTCCGACTTTTCTCGGTAGGAAACTGGTGATTCATCCGTGGCTTTTGGCCTCCTTGGGCTGGCACCGTATAAATGCAGATCCGGTACACTGCCACTGATGAAGTTGTTTCCTGTAGGGTAGGATTTTGTTTATGAAAAGGTTTCGTAAGTGAAGGGTCATCGATATTTCCAAGTCGAACCATTCAATATCGCTCCAGTTAGAGTGTTTCGACTGTAGTTTCAATTGAATGGTTTCCGTTTGCTATCTTCACCTGTCGTTGTTGATGCCGATGGCCATGGGCTTTCGAATTCCTCGAGATTGCGACGTCGGAAGACTCCATGGACGGCGGTATCGGTGCCGTTAACCTGTCGAATTACACAAATTGCACCTTAGGCTATTGCGATATTTTGAATTATATTAGCATCGTGCCCATCAGCTGTGGCTTCAGCTGCTTGGAGTGATCACCTGCATGCGTCACCTGTGGAAGTTCTAAGTGGTTTACACATGACCACAGACACGCCAGCTCAGGCGACTATTAAAACACGTCCATATGATAAGGTGGGATTTCCACTTATGCCTCGAGCTGTGCAGCTTTAGTTTCAGTGAATGTCTTAGCCTTTGCAATATTATCATGCATAATGAATATAAGAAGTTCGATTCTAATCTCTGTTCCTATAAGATATATTTTAAATTCCGCTTATTGCGCACCATTTGATGGCTTTATTTCAACGGAATAAAGAACCCCGTTCTACCTGAGATCCAAATAAGTGAAAGCTTGCGATTTGCATTCCTCACGCCCCCATCGCTATCTTCAATCCCCAACTTACACACTCTCTAAAATCATATAGACGCAACACCTGCGAATGTTTGTATTCGTATTTGCCCTGCTGCCTTATCAGAACCACTTGTCGTCGCTGAATCGCCGTGTGTGTGGTGTGTGTGTGTGTGTCGTAAATACAGGCATATGAATATTGGTATGTGTATGGCCCGTTGTGGTGGTATCGGTATCACATTAACCTTTATTAACTGCGTGCATCGGGTGTTAAGTTCTTTTGATTTGCATACGCACCTGGGATTCGAAAGCTGCGTAACGTGGCGGCGGTTGTTGCTGCTGATTCTGCTGTTGCCGCTGATTCTGCACCTGCGATCGCTCGAAAGTCAGCCGCCGCCGGAAGCCGAAGAACTTGATCCCCAGCAGGGCGAATACCAGCCCCATGAGCAACATGACCGAGGCGAGCATTGGGCCAACAACAACGGCCTGTTGACCTGGAAGGGATTTGGATTTGGGATTATTGTAAAAAGTGCGGGCATCTTTTGCTGGCCACCTACCTTGGCCCACATTTTTCAGCTGGGCCATGTCGCGTTTTGTCTCACCAGCAAATCTGTTGGCTCGGCATTCTGGATAAAGTCGTCGTTGGTGGTGATTGTCGGCACAGTCGCCCTTTGTTTTGGCCAAAAATTGTAAAGAAACTTCACCACGTCGCTAATCGGACCGCTCTCGGCTCCGCTCCCCAGCTCGCTCGTCGACTGATTGAGCGCTGACGTTGGCGCTACCGCTTTTGGCAGCGTAGCAGTCGCCGCTTATCGGAGCGATTCGGCCCGATATCGTTTACTCGTGCCGCTCTTCTTTCACCCACAATATGGGGTCTGCTGCTCTCCGTGGGCTCTCCGGTTCTCTGGTACTCCGGTTCTCGGATTCACCGATTTTGGTGAAATCAGTCTGCTTCATTCGTCGATTTATCAGCTATTAGCGGTGTTACCTCAGCGACATGGTCTTCGGGGGCGATGCGTTGCCAGCAGTGATAAGCAATCGCGAATTTGTACTATGATTTGTCTACGCACCTTGACAAACCACTGACTGTATAAACACCATGAAATGTAATAATAACTTGCCCATTAACAGCTACAGAACCATATCTTGGGCGATAAAACGCACCCTGTAATTAGGTTAATCTGATATTGTAAACATTTAATTATGAACTTGCATTACAAAAGTTGTCTTTTGGATTGATGACAGCCTATCAAGTTATAATTATTTCTAATGTAAACAAAAGCTTTGGGTTATCATCATTTGCTTATGTTGTAATGTTATAATGTTTCTAATGTTTTATCATCATTTGCTTATGTTGTAATGCTATAATGTTTCTAACGTTTTAATTTGGATGTTTTCCATTTATTTCAGTCTACCGGCTGGTGTGCATGTGGGGCGTTCCAACATCAAATCTGTGGCAGAAAAACGACTACCTCTTATACAGCGATTTTTGAAATCGCTGTTCGATGCGTCCGAGGAAATAGCCCATTCCGAGCTCGTTTACACATTCTTTCACCCGTTGCTGCGCGATCAGCAGGAGGCCAAGCTGGAGATGCAGAAGATAAAAGGTAAATTCGGATGAACAATTTTCCAATTGAATTGCTGTATTTATATATACATTTGCAGAGGTGAAGCGACAACCGTCGCGGGATAATCCCAACGAGATTGGCCAAATACGACTATCGCTGCAATATCAACGCGGCGTACTTACTGTGATGGTGGGTGATAGTAGAGAAACCTGTGTTGATCCATACTAATAAGGGATATATGTATTGCAGATACACCACGCCAAAGGACTGCCCATGCTACAGGGCGGTCAGGAGCCCAACACTTATGTGAAGTGCTACCTGAAACCGGATCCCAAAAAGGAGACCAAACGCAAGACC
Organism: Drosophila yakuba; assembly: GCF_016746365.2. Classification (NCBI taxonomy): domain Eukaryota; kingdom Metazoa; phylum Arthropoda; class Insecta; order Diptera; family Drosophilidae; genus Drosophila; species Drosophila yakuba. The sequence goes on along the minus strand of NC_052529.2, from coordinate 11,885,790 downwards.
AAAGTGGTGCGCAAGACCTGTGTGCCCAGTTTCATGGAAACGGTAAACAAAAGTACTTATTATCTTCGAATATCATTGTAATTTAAATATATATTTTCTTGTAGTTGGAGTACCGAATGCCACTGAATATTATTCAAGAGCGCCGCCTTCAGGTTACGGTTTGGTCGCACGACACGCTGCAGGAGAACGAGCTGCTTGGAGGCTTCGAATTGGATCTGTCGAAGCACGATCTGCGACAGGAGCTCGTCGACTGGCATCGTCTGGGCTCGGTGCCCAGGAACTGACCAGATCCGAGGGACGAGCTCTGAACCTCTTGGGACACTCTGCCTACCGACAATCAGGCCTAGGATAATGCAATACTAATATATGTTTGTGCCTGTCTTCTTTCGATCGCAATAATACTTACTTACTCAAAGTGATTGTACATTCCATATATACCAATATTATAAATAACTTAACTAACAGTAGTAGTATTATTTCGTAAATTGTGTGCCTCAGATGTAAATATTTTATAACGACCACGAAAACATTCTTTGGACATCTAAATGTAATTTTAACTATAAAGTATAACTCTGCACATGCTTCCTTTATATACATTTGGAATCATAAAACACTTAAAATTAATCAATTTTATTGTGCACCTTGGGAATTCAGAAAACGAAATATATTGGTAGTTGTCAGTTTGAAAAATTCTGTTGTCGGCCACCGGTAAATGTTCTTTTGATGTAGTTTAACAAAAGTTCAGTATTATGGCTATAATTCTATTAGAGATTATTAAAAACCCTCCAAGTCAAAGAATATATCATTACTTACTTTTCTATGCGTTTCTAATTACTTACTGATAAAGTTCTACAGAATAACGCACAGACATCTATGCTTTCTGATTTAATCTGTAAATGTGTTTAATTACTCATTAATATTTACCAAATTTCGTTCAGTGTCTGAGTCTACGATCGACTCTTAACTGAACAACAAATTTACAAAAGTATAGAAAATTACTACCAGAGAGAACAAGAACTAAAAGTGTCTTAACAAATTAAACGAATATTGTAAAATACATAATAAGAGCACATGCCGCAAACAACAGATTATATTTTTATAGAACAAAAAAACATTTAAGAGCTACATCTGCCTGAGTATTGAAAATAGTACTTCGATACTGATTCAAAACTATCAAAGACGTATCTAATGTTTTCATAAAATTATAATTGTTACGTAAAATTCTGTAATTTCTGTAAGTGTTGAGAAGTCGTAAACATTTTTGCTGGCGGTAATCACTTTTGGCACAAATATATGAGCATTACAAATTCATAAACCCAATGAAGTTTGATTTTAAAACGGGTTTCTAATCATCTAAGTCTGCTCATTCTGCTATTTCTATTTACAAATAAAAACGAATATAAATGATCGCAAAAGCGATATTTTAGTTGAGCGATATGATAGTTATTTTCTAGTGTATTATAATGTTTGACAAACAGTCAGCTGTGCACCTGCTGTCCGAGTTTGCCCTATTTGGACTAAACAAGCTTAAAGCGTTCAGATTTTAGGAGATTATAAATTTAAATTGTTTAACCAGCAAGTACCGGAATGGCGGCTGCCAACATGGAGAAGGGTGAGCTGATGAGCCAGGTGAAACAGCAGATCGCATTGGCCAACGCCCAGGAGATGCTCTCGAAGATGACGGAGAAGTGCTTCAAGAAGTGCATCCAGAAGCCGGGCAAATCACTGGACACCAGCGAGCAGCGATGCATTTCGCAGTGCATGGATCGCTTCATGGACGCCTGGAATCTGGTGTCGCGCACCTATGGCAATCGTCTGCAAAGGGAACAGTACAGGACAATGGACTCGGTGGAGGAGATGAGCAGCTAAGACCCGAGTCTCGGCCACCTTGTAATTAAAGCTGAATTTATTTTGTTTTTGATCCAATCTCAACTCGATTTTGAGTCGTTCATAATCTAATGACAGTCAACCCTTGCCAGCACGCTTATCGCAGCTGAAGTGATAGCCGGCTGATTATAGGGAATGCAATTGCCAAGTGAAGACCCTACGGAGGGTTGGGGGTCTTGTCTATATGTCTATGGGTATAAGCTCATAGTTTCCAGCTTGATATGTGCACTTTTCCTGATCGTTATCGTGTTTGGAATGGTCTCGTTAGCTAACGGATGAGCAAGTGCTCGGCTCACTGGCCCAAATGCAGTTTGCCCGGAGGAGCCGGTTTACCCAGCACTCAAGTGTGTAGTTTCGAGACCACTCTAATCCATTGCACCATTTTCCACTATATGCAAATTCGCCTCGACTTTCTTGCCAACTCGATAGAGATTTTTCTTACATTATGGGATTTTGGCCATTTAAGCAGATACACCTTGTCTTATATCTAATGCAAGTAAAGGTTATTTTAAACCACTATAAGTTTGCAAGAAATGCTCTGGAACAGCATTTATGATTACAGGATTATAAATGCTTATAAATGTTCATTTATATCTTACAGGGAAGGATTTCTTAGGATGGATTTTTACTGGTTATAGAACACATTTCTTTTTTATTATGTAATTTAAAGAAAGGAAGATTATCTGACCATATAAGCATGACAACGCAATTATTTTCCGGAGATCGCGGTTCTGAAACAAAAAGCACAACTTCCTGATAGGCTTGCCGATCTAAGGCCACTTAAATCAAAATTAACCTGACTGCATTAATTTTCGTTGGTTGGCCAAGTGGTAAACCCCGCCAAAAACCTGGCAGAAAATTCACTGATATCAGTGCTAGCGAATGTACGGACATCGAAAATTACGCCAAATTTAGTGGGTGCAGATGACCCCGTGCACTGGCCAAAAAAAATACGCTGCAGGTTATTTAAAAATTAATACAAAAAAGAAAAAAAAAATAAAACCGAAAAATCGAAAATAATAAAAATGCAAAAGATAAAATGCGAATTCGTGGCCGAACTTATTGGCTCGAATACCAGAGGTAACAAAATCCGACATGGGGTTTTTCCTCAACTAGGTACATTCGAAGCCACACAAGTTACGATAAGAGTGCGGGCCAAAACACTGCTATATGCCGGAGTTCGGAGCTTGCCGCCCAGAGCTTTCTATCGTTCTAAAAATAGTGATAACGCCCACCTGTCCCGCCCTCCCCAAAAAGCAACAACAACAACAGCAAGTGCACCGGGGTTTTGAGTAATCATTGCAAGAATACGGGTGCGATAAGTGCTGAGACGGCCCTGTTATCTGTACAACTAATCGGAAATGTTTGGCCGCCGAGGGAAGGGTGGGTGGCGGTGGGTGGGTGTGGGTTGCCAGCTAGGAGGGGGGCGGCGGTTTCGCCCCAAAGGGGCATGGAGCGGGTCGAGGCAGCCGTTACACTATCACCCGCAGGCGACATTGGCGTCCGCGCAAGGTGAGCTGAGATAAAGGCATGCTGACAGCTCCATTATGCTTCCAGATTAGAAGAACAATCAAAAGACATTAAAATCGCTAATCATGATCTTTAAATAGGTTGTTCTATGAAATTTACCTACTAAGCTTTGTCAAGTGATAGGTTGGCTTCTGATAAAGAATTTAACAAGATAATATCTGTAACATTTTAAAAGTATTCTTATCAAACCTTTTTTGATCTACAAGGAATTTTCGGTTTCCTGAGAATAGGTTTTCTTTGAAACAAGAATGTTGTTTTCGTTATTCAGCAAACGATGTATTTTCCACTCCATTACGAAATATCTGTAACACACGATACCCATTCTGTTTTGGTTAGTGTCTAATTTATTTAAAATACCTGTACTTAACATTTTACTTACGTATGCCACTTGAGATTGTTTTCTTGTTTTTCTGAGGAACTTTAACGTATAAAAACAAAGAAAATCTTCCACTCCGTTGCATTTTCTTCAATGTTCTTTTAAAATGCTAGTCGGTACGTTGCATTAAAATTTATAAGCCCCACGGATATTAATATAGTATTATTTTTTTAGTACAAGTCCTATGGGCTTTTCTTTGGATCCTTCCCCAGGCCTTGGGAAAGGACTTCTGTGCCGGGCAATCGTTTGGATCCAGAGCAGTCGACTCCGATGATCCCCAATCGTATTACCTGTGCCTTGGTTTCCTAGGATCTATAAAAAATACCTGCGAGAATGGATACTTGTTTGATGCTCAATCGCAGGGCTGTTTGAATAAGAACCATGCAGCCCTAGCAATCAAAAAATCAAGTGATGATAAGAAGGAGGTTAGCATCAAGCAAAATATCAACGTGGACAGACCCCTTATATTCAACATTTTCGGAAACTTCAATTTCTTCGCCAATCTCTGGGGCAACTCCCATGACACGACACCTTCGCCTCTGAAACCCAAACCTGTGGCCCACTACCAATTATTTGACAGTGCCGTTGGAACTCCGCACTTGTCGAGCTCAGGTCCAATAATTTCCAGTAAACTGCTTACATATTCCAGCTCGCAGGATAATTCTAAGAAGGATATCATAGCCAGCTCTGAAGTTCCCACTTCTCCGTCTGAAGGTGCAACAGAAAGTTCGACGCAGGAATCGTCTACAGGCGTGACGGAAGAGGATTCCTCCCCTGAATCTATACAAGAAAGTTCTACACTAGAAAGTCCTTCAAGCACTGAAACTTCGCTGTCTACAGAAGCTTCCTTGGAGGACATAATCTTGAGCTCTGAAAGTATTGTGCCTACTGAACCATCTACAGAAGCGGCAGATGAATCTTCTTCAACAGAATCTCTTCCTGATAGTACGAACCAGGAAAGTAGCTTGAGCACGGAAAGTCCTTTGTCTACCGAATCATCTACAGTCCCGACCAATGAGTCTTTCTCCACAGAATCTGCACCCGATAGTAACCAAGAAAGTAGCTCAAGCACAGAAAGTATTGTAGCCTTAGAATCATCTACAGAAGCGACAGAGTCCACAGAGTCTTTACCAGATAGTACGACTCAAGATAGTAGCTCAAGCTCTGAAAGTCCTTTGACCACCGAATCATCTACAGAAGCGACTAATGAGTCTTCTTCATCTTCTTCAGAAAGTACCCAAGATAGTAGCTCAAGCACAGAAAGTCTTGTTGCCTTTGATTCATCTACAGAAGCGACAGATGAGTCTTCATCCACAGAGTCCTTACCAGATAGTACGACCCAAGATAGTAGCTCAAGCAGTGAAAGTCCTTTGACCACCGAATCATCGACAGCAGCGACAGATGAATCTTCCTCAACGCAATTGCTACCAGAAAGTAGCTCAAGCACTGAAAGTCCCTGGTCTACCGAATCTTCGACAGAGGTGACGGGCCAGCCTTCGTCAACGGAATCTTCATCAGATAGTACGACCCAAGAAGGTACCACTGAAAGTCCGTCACCTACCGAATCATCGACGGGAGTGACAGAAGAACCTTCGTCAACAGAATCTCCACCTGATAGTACGACCCAGGAAAGTAGCTTAAGCACGGAAAGTTCTGTGTCTACCGAATCATCGACAGAAGCGACTGATGAGTCTTTTTCAACGGAATCTTCAAATGATAGTACGACCCAAGAAAGTAGCTCTACCACAGAAGGTCCTTTGTCTGCGGAATCATCGACTGATGAGTCTTCTTCAACGGAATCTTCAAATGACAGTACGACCCAAGAAAGTAGCTCTACCACAGAAGGTCCTTTGTCTACGGAATCATCGACTGATGAGTCTTCTTCAACGGAATCTTCAAATGATAGTACGACCCAAGAAAGTAGCTCTACCACAGAAGGTCCTTTGTCTACGGAATCATCGACTGATGAGTCTTCTTCAACGGAATCTTCAAATGACAGTACGACCCAAGAAAGTAGCTCTACCACAGAAGGTCCTTTGTCTACGGAATCATCGACTGATGAGTCTTCTTCAACGGAATCTTCAAATGATAGTACGACCCAAGAAAGTAGCTCTACCACCGAAGGTCCTTTGTCTACGGAATCATCAACAGGAGCGACAGATCAGCCTTCGACAACAGAATCTTTACCAGATAGTACGACCCAAGAAAGTACCACTGAAAGTCCTTTGCCCAGCGAATCTTCTACAACAGCGACAGATGAATCTTCCTCAACGCAATCGCTACCAGAAAGTACCCAAGAAAATAGCTCTACCACTGAAGGTCTTTTGTCTACGGAATCATCAACAGGAGTGACAGAGGAGCCAAATAGTTCTACACAAGAAAGTCCCTCATCTACAAGTCCATCAATTGAAAGCTCAACTGTTGAAAGTACAACAAGCTCTGAAAATCCCACGACATCAGAATCGTCAACAGAGACCACTGAAAACTCTGAAAATTCGTCATCGACACAATCATCTTCACAAACTTCGACAGAGGAATCTATTACCAGTTCCGAGAATCCCTCGACCTCTGAACCTTCAACGGAAATAACGTCTGAAAATCCATCGACAGCATCAACTCCACAGAGTACAACAGAAGATGTCTTGACTTCAGAACCTGTTTACGGCACTACAACTGAAAGGAACGAAGTTCCATCCACAAGTGGAGCCCCGTGTACCTCTTCCACAACTAGATCTCCATGTACCACCGATAATCCCTCAAGCCCAAAACCTTCGGCAAGTACGCAAGGAAATGGTGGCGAAAACGGAATCTCATCCACAAGTGGAGCTCCAAGTACTACCGATAATCCCTCAAGCCCGGAACCTTCGCCAAGTACCCCAGGAAATGACTCCGGAAACAGTGGATCTGAGAACGGAAACTCTTCCACAACTAGATCTCCATGTACCACCGATATTCCCTCAAGCCCAGAACCTTCGGCAAGTACGCCAGGAAATGGTGGTGACTTCGGAAACAGTGGGTCCGAAAGCGGAATCTCTTCTACAAGTGGCGCTCCCTTTACTACCACTAATCCCTCAAGCCCGGGATCTTCGACAAGTACGCCAGGAAATGGTGGCGACACCGGAAGCAGTTCATCGGAGTCTCCACCTAAAGGCGCGACTCCTTGTCCGCCCGATCCACCAACAGAGAGCTCCACAAGTGCGTATACCGCTCATCCGACTCCAAATCATTCGACCGAGGGTTTTGTAGCTAGAACCTCAACTCTAAAACCCTCAACTGGAACGACCCCTGGTCAGCAAGAAGAAAGTACTGATTGCAAGAACATGCCAAATGGGGCCTTTCTTCGGGACGTCCAGTCATGCAATAGATATTATGTATGTCTGAATGGCAAAGCAGTTCCTAGCCACTGTCCCAGAAATCTCTACTTCGACATAAAGAGGAAGGTCTGTAATTTTCCCAGTTTAGTGGACTGCTCCCTCGATGAGGCAGTAGAAAATGTTACGAAGAAACCCTCGGATACCGGATCACCTCCTGACTGTAAGTCCCTGCGAAATGGCGCCTATGTGAGGGATCCAAAGTCATGCAGCAAGTTTTATGTTTGTGCCAATGGACGGGCTATACCTCGACAGTGTCCACGGGGTCTACACTTTGACACCAAATCAAACTTCTGTAACTACCCAATCCTGGTTCAGTGCGTCTTAGAGGAATCTCAGACTGATGCCCATGGAGCACTACTAGCGGAGGGAGTGCCGGATTGCACCACAGTGAAAGAGGATACACGATTTGGAGACGTGAAGCAGCATAACAAGTATTATGTTTGCTTGAAGGGAAAAGCGGTTTTGCATTACTGCAGTTCGGGAAATTGGTTTGACCTTCGAAGTCAGAAGTGCATAGACCAGCGGCTGGCATAAACATAAGAGGCATAATCTTTAATCTAGGTTAAGAAATTTGGTGAAAGGGTTTTGAATATACATACATAGGTATACAATGGGTTGATGGGTAAAATAACGATATTATTCTGTTTTAGAGTGGTTACTGACACGAAATTTACAAGCAGACTCTAATACGATCTAGCCAGTTGAAGTGTTCAATCAATTACTCAATCTGCCTAGGATTTAAAAAACGAATAAAGTACATATAAACTATTTGCACATTTATTCCTAAAAAATTGGGATTATTTTTGTTCAGTTGTAAGGAGAAAACAAAGTGCTTGGCAATTCCGTAATCAGAAACAGTTCTATGCAATGCGACTATCAACTAAGCCGTCTGCCCATTAGAATTCAGGCTAGCTATCTGGTGTGTTTTCGCGTGCAAAGGCCAGACACTCGCTAATTTCTTTGTGCTACGGAAGTGACTCCCGGCCACAAAGTTATCCCATTTAAATTTAATTACGAGATAAAACGCGTGTTTCTGCTCTTTCTGATGTTTCTGATGGTTCTGACGTAGGCGCTTAGGCTCGACTGCGTCGGAAAGTAGGGAGCGTTCCAGCTCCGGTTACCTTAAAGCCGACTCCGTCTGCGCTCCGTCTTCGGGTATAATTAAATTGTCCAGGAATCGGGGGGAGGAACCTTTTGTGGGTGGCCGTGGCAGACTGACAGGCACTTTGCGTCACTGTCGTGCGCCGACAAATTACAGGACACGGCTCCTTTTGCGCGCCAACTCATCGATAGTAGTATTGGGGCGTTGGGTGGTGCGGCCTCGAAATCGATTTGATTCCAAGGCAAGTCCAGACTGCAGACGCACCAGTCTCATGTTACACTTGCCATCTGATAAGAACTCACGACTCCACCCACCCATTTTTCAGTGTTTTTTTTAGATAGAGTTGAAATTGGAATCTTACTTCTGAGTAAGATGTTTCAGTTAGATGAAAACTATGTGAATACTATGTGTGATATTAGTATTGTATTTACTTGAATATTTTACATTTCTTAGTCGCAAAGGAATGTTGAAATGTTCCCTGTTCGGAACTATGTAGTACAAAGTTGTGGCTTAAGTAAATATTAAAGTTAAATTAATATGTTAAAAATTAAACTGATTCGCACTTAGAAAAACCATTCTACCTAACAGGGCGCCAAATTTGAGTACAGTGAACTGTGCCTAAGGGAGAGAGTGTCAGAAAATAGGGGGAGTTTCGCAATGTGTGCTAAGAGAGCGTGCCGCATGGGGTGGTTGATTTTAGGTGGCAGGTTTTTTCTACCACCAAAGGCGCCGGCTTCAGTTCGCCGTCAACTTCGCTGCGTTCGGGTTACCACAATGATTCGTTTGAAAGGGATGTGCCCAGCCAGTGCGTTGCAAATATAAACAAATACAACGGAAATTCGTAATCGCATTCAATGCGCTAAATTCTCACTGTGAATAATAACGCGAACAAGTAACTTTTCTAATCGCTAAGTTAAAAATCCAAGCTGTCCACCCTTTTTTTTGTGGAGTCTCAGTGGAGCTGCATTGCCGTCTCGCTCGCACGCGGCTTGGCAATCGATAAGACCAACAGCGGGGCTGTCCACTTGCTGACAGCTGTTAACTCTAGCTGTTAGCTTTCGGCAGCGAGTGCTTGAAGGTAAAAGTTTAAGGCGAGACGCCAAAATATTCGCTATTCAACACAAACGAGTCACAGTCGCATTTGAAACGTTGAGTGAGAAGCTTTTCGTCGCGCTGTGCAACACCCGCAATTGTGTAAAATGTACTATCGAAAATGAAACTTAATATGCAATGTATATGCTAAAAAGCAAAATTGCTTAAATACCCGCTGGATATTTCACACAAACAACAGTGGATGGTTCAATTGTGCATATGAAGTGATCAATGAATTGAGTGAGTAGTTCTGTATGGTATGCGAAAATATCATGCGATTAAAGAAGAGGCGGCAGTCTGGAATTTTATAGAAGTATCAATAAACAACGCAAGCCAAGTGCATAATAAATTCAGTTACAGTGTCGTAAAAATGCAAAAAAAAGGACGAGTGTTGCGGATGGGCACCGCTTTAAAAGGCGCAGAAAAGCGGGAACGGTAACGGTAACGGGAATAGGAACAGGAACAGGATCGAGGGTTGCTGCTACCGTATTCCCCTGTCCTGTGCTGAGGTCATTTGCACTCATTTGTCGCGGGGCCCAAAAAGGGGGTGGTTTCTGGCTCGCCGGTTAATCTCATTCATCAGAGAGCCGCAAAACGGAGCCGTCAAGTTGAGTTTTACACATTTTACGCCCCCGACTGCGAGTACTACGAGCGAGTAGTATTCTGGTGCTCTCTTTGCGAGAGTCCTGTCTTCCTCTCCCTTTCGCTGTCACTGTGAGCGCACAAGGACTCCTGTTAATGCTGTTGTCTCGCTCGCTCACACGTTGCTGTGGTGTGGTCGATGGCGAAGGTCCTTCACGCATATCCCTGGCTTATATGTACATATGTATATACATGTGTGCGTGTGCAGGAGTACATACTATAACAGCAGGCGAATGTGTGAAAGTAGTGCCATGGAACACACAAACATACAACATACACTCACATACACTCGCACATGCCAGGGTCAGGTCAGGAAGTGTGGTAATGGAGGATTATTCTGTTGCTTGCCCCACAGCCCCCACCAACAACCTCCGTTTTGGATTTTCTAATTTATATTTTTTGTTCGACGAGGTCTTAGCCAAGACTCCCCGACAGGTGATTTATTTCTGTCCGCACTCCATAAAGCCCAATAGTTCTCACTGCAGAGCGTAATCCCTGCCACAACTCGAGGGGCCCATACAACAACAGTCAGGATTCCCTAAATGGCACGGTAGTGGATAACAAGGATTTCTCAAAAAATAACTATATAATTCTGATAGAACAAAGCACATTTGTAAATACTATATCTTAAAGTAATGTATTTTTTATCGCCTATTACTTTGAATAAACTTAAAGCAGAATTTTACGGAGATCATACTTTATTTAAGTGCTTTATTTACCGCACTTTATTTGAGTGCTGACAAACATTTTTAGAGATAAGGAAATAACAGATAGTTGAATTTTAAACGCAGAGCGGAAGAACGCTACTGCGCTGTTGTGGTGGACACGCCACTCCAAGTGCCTGGACCAGCCAGGCGTATTAATCATTAGCCTGACCTCGACCCTTTGGAACCAGCCACGGAATACACCCAATGCCCCACCGAAGGGGAAAACAAGTTGATGGGGCTGTCAGCTTATGTGCTGCGCTGGGCACAAATGAGAAAACTGCCAACGGCTAAACATAAAAATAAATAAATAAATTTGATTGCGATTGCGGTTTCTTGTCTGGTCCTGGACGTGGACGTGGATTTCACCCCCGGGCTGGTCCCCACCATTAATCTGTCGCTGGGATTTGGGCGAAAGGCAAATCGAGGGCTTTGATTTTTTCGTACTTCGGCTTCCGATTGCTCTTGTCATCATTGTGGCTGCTTTTTGCGTCTTGGGATTGTCTCAGCTGTCACTCGTTAGGATTTCCCGTCAACACCCTTCCTCTAAAGCCATATCCTAGGCTCCATCCTACCCACAGTCCGCCACATTCACGGTTTGTCATCGCCATCGCCATGGCAGCGCAATCTCATGATTTGGCACTTTTGCAGCTTAAGGAAATGGCCATCATGAGTGGCAGAGTGAAGGGTTTTGTTAACACACCATAAAAGCTATTTGTGGAGTTCAAAATGGAAAAAGTATTTCAGAAATAGCTCACTCCCCTTAAATAGCAACTTTTAAAATGATTTAAAATATTAAATTTAAGGAACACTCTTTGGATAATGGAATAAATTGAATCATTTTTATTGAAATGCAGCCGAAATTTTTCGAAATAGTAGCGCAGCACTCGCCCGCATGATTTTGAGTGCAAGGAACCATTGCAAAATGATCCTGTAGACACATCATGGAAAACCCATAAAAGGACTAAATGCAGCAGAAAATGACTTCAAAAATACACGCAAGCATGTTCCGCACAAAAGAGCTAAGCGAAAGCGATGGCCAAAACAATGCGGCCATCTCCTTGCCGCTCCAAAAAAAAAGAACCTCTTCATGCCACAGAAATTACTCATACGCCGTGGAGCACGACTGCACTTACCCATAGTGACGTGTTTCTCTTGCTGCTGTTTGTTGTTGTTGTTGTTGCTGCTGTCGCTGTTGGCAGCCCGGTTCCGTATTCAGCAGACAAATAGACATGCCCCATGCAGACGTGAGTCAGACGCGGACGGAGACTAACGGACACGGACACGGACACGGATGCGGACGGACACGGACGGACACTGGAGGCCAGGGACGGGCGGACGTGCGGACGGGCGGACAGACGGTGAAAAGCGGTTGGCAAACATGCATGCACCAAGAAAAACGCTGATAGCCGGACAATGTTATAGATACATAAAATCAGAATTTTATTATCTCTAGGAATTTTTACTACGACTGACACGGTTCAAAAAGAGGGTATTTTCGTTTATGATTAACCCAGTGAGGCACAACCTTTGCTTTTCATACTTTTTAGCATTTATACCTTTTTTCTACATTTTTTTTTTACAAATGAAATTGTGACATGCTAGTCTTTTCGCTTTGTGTAAGCGGGTGGAGAAATATGCGAAATCCGTTCGCATTTGATGGCGGGTGCTGGCGAAGTGTTGCCAACATAAAACACTTCGCCGCCATAACGTAATTTCTTTTGTTTATAACGTCCTGCAGTTAATACATTTGCATTGTGTGTGTTGCCGAGGTGTCGGCGAATGCTACCCCAACACCCTCCCCCTGGATTTCAGCCGCAGGACAGCACAACAAAGGGTATCCCTTCGAAAGTCCCCCTTTCGAGCATTGTTGCCACTGCTTTATCCGCCCTCACTGCCAATGTTTTCCTGCGTCGTATTTACTGTAAGCCAAAGTGAGCGTTTTTTGTGTGCTTTTACTGGGCTGTCCAAAATGGTGCAGGTGTGGAGCAAACAGGATTTAATGTCATGCATTGTGCATAAATATTTATAAAGTCGCAAAAAGTGACTGGGCAACTCGGTAACATGCGTAAAAAACTTACCTTCAACTGTTTTCAAAGTGTGTTATAGGTTAAATATTTAGTTGTCTTTAAACAGGATAAATATGTTTATATTTTAACTAATATTTATACAAATTGCGTGACTAGTGGTCTGATATTTTTTTAAAGAATTCTCCATTTTCTTGAGTGCACTCTCAAACATTTTTGGTACAAGACTTTTTCAATAAAAGCTAATGACAAATCGCCATTAACAATGATTTTTTATGTGCCCAAAAATAATGGATCTGACAGGCGATACCAACTTCGCCCTAGAAAACCTTCCATTCATATTATCATTACAACCAAATCCTTTTGTCTTGCCATTCTAGAAAAGCTCCATAGAATATGGTAAATAGTAGAACGCACTCGGGCATCAAAATCAAACAAAAGACTGTATATCCAGAAAGTCAAAAAAAAAAAACCCTACGAATGTGGGCTCCAAAGCGATTTGACGATGAAACCCCACAGGGCCATTAATTGTATGTCGCCTAATTTTTCTTCACAGTTACGTCGTGTTGGCCATTTTGGCCATAGTTTCAGCTGTTGTTACTGTTATTGTTCCTGTCGGAACTGTTGGCCATGTTTCCAGGGAGCCGCAGCCCGGCAAAGCGGCTTTTGTTGCGTTTCAGCCTTCTTTGTGTTGAACTGCTAGTGCTGGTAATTTATGCGGCTTCGCATTCCCGCCACTCTTTCACTCTCCCACTTTCCCGCTTTCCCACTTTTCCACTTTCCCACTCTCCCACATTTTCCACACACCATTTCAGCGGTGGCTGAACTCCAACTCCATTCGGCCAGGTCAAAATTATTCGCTTTGATTTGTATTTTCCGATTTCCGAATTTGTAAATTAAAGGGCAATCAAAGCGTAAACTTTTATTTTGCTACGCACGAAATTGGTCGTCGCTAACTGCCTAAATGTATCCTCTAATGTCCTTTCGAGAGCGATTTTCTCAACTGCCCAGAAAATTGGTTGCCATGGCGGCCACGACAATAACACAAAAAAAAAGGAAAAAAAGAAAAGGAAAATGGAAAATAGCAGTCATGGAAATACATGTCCTGTATTTCGTATACACCTCCTTTTATGTGCACACTTGTGTGCAAGTGTGAATATTAGGTCACTGATTGTGTGTGTCTGTGTGTGTGTGTGTGTTTTTCCTGAAAAGCGAATCGCTGTAGTTGGATTTCCTCGCTTGGGTATTTTATTAATTGTAGTTTTCCTTGCCCAACATTTTCTTGCTTGTCTTCAATTGTTTGCTGTTTTGTAAAAACTTTGGATACACATCGAGCTTTAATCACTAAAAGTTTTGCAAAGTACTTTTCGTTTGCCTTCGTTTAATATGTTTTCGTTTACACTCTGGCTGTTTTCAAATATACGTATAGCTTATATACTCTTTACTTTGAAATTAAACTAGTATGTCTGTTCCTCTCGTCCAACATAAGATCAAGATGTTGTGCTGGGCATTGGAATTTATAAAAATTAAATTTATCATGGGTCCTGGCCGTACACAAAGCCACCCGTGGGCAGAGATGCCAAGCGCAGAAAAAGTGGCTCACAAAGGAGGACAAAGTGAAAAGCTATAATCAGATTTAATTAAACACGAAATTGGAGCGTTGGCTGGATGTCAGGCACGCCGGAATGTGTGTGACACGGTCACTGGCCAAGTTCTCCGATTTGGCTGCGGGTCCTAGTTTCAATCCAATATGAAAGTATAAGAGTGTATATGGAGTCCATGGATGTGGACCAGTAATATATATGTATGTATATGTTGCATTCTTTTTTTGCAGACTGCCTCTGATTTCTCATTATTATTTCGCTTTATGTGGAGCAGCTGGCGACGATTTCTAAGTGTGATAAACTTGCAACCGAAGCCCCATGGCGTTTTCCATTCCATGGCGTTCCATTGCCCAACCAACGGATAAGGAACAAAGTGGAGCAGCTGGGCAGTACTTGGGAATCAACGTCAGCTCCTTATTACATTTTAACACCCGTCCTTTTTTTTTGTGTGGGTGTGGGGCTTTTGCATGGGGCGACAATGTATTCATGGCCTGCGCTGCCATGATAAACCCATCCACACTGCGTATGCGTAATATTTCACTTTACATGCACTTTTTAGTGCGAGCCACTGCTCCGGCACTCACCCAGTGGTAAAATTTATGCATTGATTGCCTCGATTTATGAGATGTCTTAATGCTTCCAAATATTGACCCAATCCAGTGGGCATTGCGATGGGGGATTAAGCCGAAAGGGCGTATGTAAATGTAATCAGATTGTGAGATCTCTTACTTTAATATCCTCGTAGTTTCCCAAGAAAAAAACACTTTTCTTTAATCATTTTTAAGGACCATAGTTAAAGTGCGAAAGCAATATAGTATATAGATATATATTTAAGCCAGCATATTTCTTTGGCTTCCCCGAATGAAAATACAGAATTGCCATAGCAGTGGGAAATTAATTTCACTGACCATTATCCATTATCGCCCGTTGGCCGCAAGCTGTTGCCAATTGCTTTGGCAATTTTGTCAGACACCAAATAGCACTTTTTCCTTCTACTAAATGCACTTTTTGTTTGCAGAGTGAAATTGGAACGCTGGCCGAAACCCGTTAATCTCCAATGAGGCGACACATTCGGGAGAAGGAAAATTCATAAATGAAAGCTTCTAATTGCCGGAGAATGACAAACGCGACAAGAAATCATCGCGAGCGAACAAAAGCGAAGCCAACTTTTTAGTCAGCCCCAAAAAGCAGAAGCGAAAGCCACGAAAATTGAGCCACCGAAGCTTCGGCGATGCTGTTGATGCCCACATCCTGTGGGCCGGGTCCACCCACCGACCTCGGGCCCACATCCTTGCCCACTCTCGCCCCCTCCTGCCCCGCCCGCTCCCGCATCCCCAGGCGAGCGGCAGATGATGGTGAACCGGAGCGGCGGTCAGGGACCCTAACCCAAAGGCAAAGTTCGGGGTCGGGCATTCCCCAGTGGCTGCTAATCCTCATCGGACTCCTCGCCATTCTCGCCCAGATACCAGGCAGCCAGGTGGCCGCCGAGAAGAGTAAACACTGTGAGTACACCTTTTCAAATTATTTATGGGACAATTGATTTATTGCATCCTAATTGTTAAAATGTTTAGAAAATAATCGTTGTAAATCGAGCAGTTCAATGTCAAATTCGATTTTTTAAATAACAGTGTGATACAGGAAAAATCTAAGGACAAAAACCTGTTCCTTATAAATAATATCTTTTACACATCCCCAGTGTTTTCCATATAAACTATTTTTGCTTATCACCAATATGTGCTATTCAAATACAAAATTACATATATCCTGGCATTGGCATTTCGCAACTTTATACGAGCATATGTATGAAGAGCA
Source organism: Drosophila yakuba (assembly GCF_016746365.2). NCBI lineage: Eukaryota > Metazoa > Arthropoda > Insecta > Diptera > Drosophilidae > Drosophila > Drosophila yakuba. Next base: position 11,869,640 of record NC_052529.2, on the reverse strand, counting down.
CATTATCCACCGTCCATAAACTTTGCTCGTCTTGTACAATGAAATCTGTGAACAGCTTAGTTTTATGTTTTTGTGCGATTTCCTTTTGCTCGACAATAAAAATTTGTTTGAGCAAATGTAATAAAAGTGCATTTAAATGTTGCCGAACGGCGAAATCCGAAAAGAAATGGAAATCCTCGAACTATGAACATATAAAAACCACGCACTCACGCAAATGTATATAAATTCATATATGGTGGTGCGATAACATTGTGTGGCACGGCTACTGTGGTAATTCATTCACTTCCTGCATATATTGTTTATGCGGCAAATAAACAGAAAATAAATACACATTTTTACGATGCAATGTCAACGCGCATACTGAAGTATTTACATGTGTACAAAAGCACGTGCGATGACACGTATTTGGGGCAATCGTTTTTATGTGCATCTTAAATCGGGTAAAGAATTATTTTCGTACAACTTAATTAAAACTTGGTATTAAATTATTAAAAAATTATTATTATTTAAAAAGGTTACAACTAGAAAGTATCAATATCACCGATTGTTTGCGCTGTTAGCTTTTTCGCCACCATCAAACATAACAAACTTAAAGTAATAATATATTGTCCGTCTGGTCAGGAAAGTAATTTGTGGCTAACAAGCCTGCTTGCGGAAATAGTCCGATTATGGAGCGGTGTATATATGGTTTCCACGATACGCCCAAACAGAGAATGGTGACCGCGATTGCCGACCCATGAAATGGAATTACTCAGGCGGAGCGACTCCGTGTGCCTCGCAGCCGTGCAGCTTGAGTTGCGGCGACGAACGTTGTTGGCGCAAATTATTTCCGTATTTTAGCATTAAATCATAATTAAAATTTGAAGTAAAACAACTTACATGCCAGCAATTGGGGGCGCCGCCTCCTTCTTTTTGCACAAGGCGTAGTCGCAGTGGCAGTTGCAGTTGCAGTTGCTGCAAAAGTTTGCCAGTCGAGGGCGCTGAAAAAGTTCGTTGCATACTTATTTGGGCCCGTTTCCGGTTTGCTGCTGACGCGGCTGCCACTTCCAGAGCATTTCCCGCCCTTTTCTCTTCGTGATTGCAACGCAGCCTAATTGCAGCCTCCGCGGGAATATATAGGGTGACAAGTGTCGATGCTAACTAGCATTTGCATTGCTGCGCACCCAACATACACTAGTTTGGGGATATACAAAAACTTAACATTATTATTGTCTTAAGTTAATCCTATATAAAATAGTAAAGTATTTGCTTGGATAAGGATTGTATAGTATAGAAAAGGAATGCTATTCTTATATATTTTATTTAAGAACCTGTTTAGTGGCCCTAGCAGACTTTTCACCTCGTACCACTGTGCAACGCGCTGAGTTCGTTTTTCCTGCTCATTTCCGGGCGACGCTTAGCTGCACTCGCTGTTGCTTCAGTTCCTGCTCCTCGTCCTGCTCGTGCTCCTTCCAATCCTGCGCCTGCTGCTCCTTATTTGCTGTGGTCACACACACTCCGACTCCAACTCCGACTACGACTCCAAGTGAAACTCAAACGCAGACACAAACGAGAACCGCAAGAGCCCCCTCCCTTGGCAACCCTTCGCTGTCCCCAGCAGACTTGTGGCCCACGTGGCGTGTACTTAATTTCCCATGCTCATCGCCGTTAACTTTTTTACCGGCCACATACTTACTGCCTGATTCCCGCCCCCCCTTCCTGCTGGCTGCCAACTCCTTTTACCCCCACTTATTTCGCTGTCGAGCAGCAGCATTGAAGACTTTTCAACTCGTTCAACAAAATTTTGCACAAAAGTTTCATAATTAATTTCATGTTAAGTGGCAATGCGAGTGGTGGGCGTGGTCCTGCCCAGCCAGCCCATATTTCCATTTAGCCCCATTCTACTACCACTGGATTCTACCATCCTCTCCCCAAAATAACAAAAAAACATCCTGGTCTGGTGTCTTTAATTTGAATTGTCATTTCCTTTCTTCGGCTCTCGAAGCAGCCACTTTGGTGTCGTCTGCCAGGCATCCGGTTGGTGGTCACGCCCACCTACTCCCACATCCTTCAGCCGCCCCTTAAACCCCTCATTCCCCCATCTTACCCCCCATCTGAATGCGGTCGCACGTTCAACTTGATTAGCGTAACTTATAATGAGTCGCACGGGCAGGGAGTCAGAACAAACTTGTTGGCTCTCACTCAAATTCCATTCTGCCAAAACACTTGCAAACGGTTGCTTTCGTAAGTAAATGTGTAGATATTTGCCTTCATACATACATATATAAATATATGTGTATAAAGGGGTTTTTTTTGGGGGGTTTTCACAGGCATTTGCAAGTGGTTCCCATAATTACTTTGTGTGAGCTCTTCATGCTGTATCCACCAAAAACTTTGCAACTGTCAACGAACCGGAACTCTGCTCTCCATTAGCAATTATGTGCGTAGTATTTGCACGTAATTATATCACCATATCACCATATAGTTACAAGTATATCACTTTGGGTCTCGCATTTTGATAATTGGATTGCTCTCAATTTAGTCAAATGTGGCGTGCGTTCATTGAGCGGGCTTGTTGAGTATGAAACACCGAATCCAGCTATTTAATCCATTTTGTTACAACTATAATTAAATTCATTTACTAATTGGTAAGCCCAGCTTTGTGCTGAACTAAAGTTGTTTGACCCCACTTCCACAAACATTGAGCATGTTGGTAAATAATATGAAAGTCTAGTCCATACTGCAGTATTTAGCCAAGTGCCTATATCAAACTCATTCTGTAGATTTAATGTGAACATTCTTTTGGGTTCCCATTGAAAGTGCCGGAAATGCGTATATTTTGACAAGGGATACTGTCATGCGTTTTGTTCATCATGTCCAAAATCCCTCATCATTTCTCGCATCCAATTGTGCGATTCTTGCAATAATGCGAACATTATACAATTTTGAAAATATGTCACGTTGCCGTGATCCAACTCCAGCTCCCCCAAAATGGTTCCCCCAAATCCAACTCAAAGAGAAGCTGATGGCCAACTGCCAATAAATTTGGGAGAAAAACAACTGTCGACGACGAGCAGGACGAAGAAGTGGCATACAACTTTTGCTTTTGCTCTTTTGTGTGGCATAAATATGAATGAACGAATTTGGACTTGCGGCTTGGGGGCAGGAGGCTCCTAATGGGTATGGGAATGGGTATAGCAGTGGGACCAACTGGTCCACTGCGGCAAGAATGCTCCTTTCCGTCGCCTACATACAAGTATTCCAAAATGAGTTTCCACAGAGAAGGAGGAGTCCAATGCGGTCTTCCCACGTCAGCGGTTGAATTCACAAAGGCAAAAGGGCTAAGGGAATAAAGGGGGATAAGGGGATAAGGGGATAAAAGGGGCAAGGAGCAGGGACTTTCCATGGGCAATAAATTTTAATTTTCCCCAAATCCTTGCGCATACGAAATGAGATTTGTAACAAGCCGCAGCAATCATCTGGCGGCGCTTTCCTTTCACTGTCTAAAAAACTTCCCTAAGTGAGGAAATGATTGTCTGGCAGATCTTGATTAATTGTAAGTGGCATTATTGGGCTGGCACGCTGCAAAAGTCTTAACCCTTTTAAAGATTTAACCCCAGATTTAAAACGGACCAAGTTAGAAGCTTGCTTTAATATTAAAGCTATAGTGTTTTACATACATGGTATCTTTGCTTTTAGAAGGTAAAGAATTGTACTATTGATGTGCAAGAAGTTACTTTAAATTGGAAAATGGTGTTGTAATGTGCCACCTTTGACCAGCTTGTTTCCCATCTCAGTAGCTCCACTAATAATCATAAATCTTGGCCGAGTGGCGATGACTCAGCTGCTTAGCGATCCTTGGAGAAATCGGACAGGTCACAGTCAAATGCGCAGATAAATGTTTATGGAAGATAAATTGCAGCCAGCGGATAGAAATCAGGCAACGCATAATAAATTCCATTTGTAGTTCGCAACTGGGAGCGAAATTTTCCGATGTCGAACTTTTGCTAGGAAGCGATGCCAAATCGAGTATTGATGCGTTGGCATCCCGCGGCATGGTGTCATTGCCAAAAAGGCCCCCCACCCGATCCCCATTTCAGTTTCAGTTTGGTTTCCATTTGGAGCAATTGGAGCAGCGAGCCCCAAAAACAGCGAACAATGAATTCTCGTTCTCGTTCGATGCGAATTGGTTTTGTGAAATTGTCCACGAACGTGGGCGGATCATTTATCAATATTTCCGCTCTGCTGCTGGAATCGGGAGTAGGTAATCGCTTATTATGCGAAATCGGTCGATAAATGCAATACATATGTAGGTACATACATATGTGCCCGCCCGGGTTTCAAATTTAATTTATGTATTACCACCAAAAAATAAAATCAAGTATGTTAGCGCAATACACATTCTGTCAATTGCGGGAATTGCATTTGACAAATTGAATTTCGCGGAATTGGCAAACTTTTGACCCATTTTTAATTGGCTTTAAAAGGCTTCCTTTTTGTCAACCAATCGGTATTTATTTGCTCGTTCATGCTGCTGCAAATAAACTGTAATTTATTTGAAAACTGATAAATGCTACATGCGGATTATAAACTATTCTGTTATTGAAGAAATTTAGTATTAAATTGTAGTCCTAGGAATGCAATTTATAAAGGTTTTTATTGATTTTATAGTATGTAAAAATGAAAATATTTGTAGAGCGTTGACCTATTTCCCAAAAACTTCATCATCGCAACAGCTTACTAGATATTGATTGGAGAAAATCTGATCAGCCAGTTGCCCCTTTTAATTTGGAAACCCCAAAGCCCCATCCACCATCCTTGAGTGCTGCATTGATGGATTCCGGATCCAAATCCGAATCCGAGTACTGGCGGAGCGAAGAAAGAGGGAAAGTGTACGCCACAAAGGGGCATAAAATGAGTTGAACATTCCGGGCATTGTGCCTTCAGTTAAGCACATGAATCCCTTTTGTAATCAAATGCACAGAAAATTGTGTTCTATTCAAGAAAAAGCCACTACGAGTCCCAAGCCTCTTTCGTTCGTGTCGTCATCATGGGCATTGTATTGGCGCCGTTTTCTCGGCCAGGGATATACTTTTATACTCGTATATATACATACATACATTCAAAGCTGTGTCCTGTATCCTTAGCCAAGTTAGTGTGCGCGTGATCCACTTACGCGTTGCACGGAAAATCCACGCGCCACGCCGCCCAAAAAAACAAAGCGGCGAAATTATCGTCCGCAGCCAAGATTCCGGTGGGCGTGGCCGGTGGCCGGTGGCTGAAGGAAAAATATTACAAGAAGCGCCTAGACAATAGCACCGAACTAAGTAAACAACAATAATAAAAAGCAAGAAAAAACGAAATGAAATAAAATAAAATAAAACTAATAGAGAAAAGACGCAGCACCAACAATGGCGTAATAAACTAACGGTAGGGCTAAGCTCGCTGGGAAAACTATGCAAAAAGTTTTCGCTTTGTTTCCCAGCAGCAGCACCAGTAGCAGCAGTAGCAGCAAAAAGGGAATTAATAAGAGGAAAAATGATTTTCGAAAAATATATATTTAAGCCGCCGCCTCATAGGCCAGTTAAGACCAGCCAAAGTCCGGCCCAGAAGGCCAGTGCGAAATTTAATTAAGAATTTGTGAGGGGGCTAAAATAAACAAACAAAAGGCCCACGGGCCTTTTCACCGTCCACATCCAACGCCGGATATCCGGGGGCTCATCTGGCTTTACCTTCTCGTTCCGGAAATGATCGGCTCCCCGGCAGATTGAGCAGCCCTTCGATGGCTGCCTGACAAGTTGATAGCTCCTTGACAAGTTCTTAATGAAAAGTTGAAAAGCGCGCATAATTAAACTGCTTTTTTGCCAGTGCAACTGGTAAAGTTTATCCAATCAGAAAAAACTTAAGCGATTCTGGAAAAAAAAGACCGATTGACTGCAAAGATAGTTTCTTCTTTATCGTACGTAAGTAAATGAGAATAATTGTGAAAAATGCAGCATAAAAGTTAAATTTAATTGCATAAATACTAGCTAATATTATATTTTAGTAAATATTAAAAATAATTATGTACTGAGCTGTAATACCAAAAGTTGATTATAAATTGCGATAGCACCATAAAGTCGAAGTACAAACAAAAACTTTTATTTCTCGAGTGCATCTTTCGAGTAACCAAACTAAATGTTTAACGAGAGTCATTTGGCAGAACTTTTCAGTTTTACCATCGATTTTAATAAAATTTCACTTCAAAAGTCCAAGCTATCGCCGCTCAACTGTGCCGCAGGACAAAAACAACAAAAACAGCAAAAAAAAAACGTGAAATATAAATTCCGAAACTTTTGACTATTCAAACATTTTGACAAGCGACAATTCGCTTGATTATTGCAATGGAATGGAAGGAATAAGGAAAAGGACGAGCGACAGGCAGACTTGGGTGAATCTTATCGTCTGGCCCATTTGGGGCATGTCCTTTTTGCCAGCTCCTGTTTGTGGACGTTTCGCCCCCCCTCCCCTTTTTGGCCGCTCCATAGTTCCTTCATTAGTTTGGCACTTCATCTTGGCTGCACGCTCGAGTGCCTCTGGTCTGAGGTTGCCACATTCTGAGAAGTGACAAAAGTTTAATGATGCGTTTAAGTTGCACGTGGCATGCCGCATGCCGCATGCCCCTTGGCAACCACCGCGTTCCCACGATTTGATGAGCTCTACGCATTGCAATGTTTGCCGTTCCCCACCGGCAGCAGGAGGATTGGAAATATTGCAGCTGTCAGCTTGAAATTGATTTCCATCACGAGTCATCCCCACACAATTTACGGTGTGGGTATTCAGGCACTTGACATTGGGGTATTGGTATCCATAACACAGAAACCCAATTTTCTCACTCCTTTGTGGGTTCTCAATTAGGTGTTTTTTTATTAAAATAAATTAAGCCTAAAACATATTCAGATACATTTATATTAGTTTAAAAGAATGCAATGCTACATTAAAACTAGCTCTTAAGCCGGGCTAATGTCCTCCACCTTGGAGTCCTCCAGCTGCTTAAACTGGATGAGAATCACCAGATAGGTCGTAACAGCCGAGAAGATCTTGAAGAGAGTGGAGTTGTCGATGGAGAAGAATCCGTAGGCGGTGAACTGAAGATCCTGTTTGATGCTCTTCGTTAGAAACTTGTCGATGAGGTTCTGGAACTGCCTGCTCTTTCCGTAAATCCTCGCCAGGATCTGTGCCGTGCCATTCACCTCCGATGCCAGGCAGTCACATGCGCTGCAAATCGCAGTCATTGTGATGGTTTCGGCCAAAACCCAGATACATGACAGTCCAATGGTATCAGCCACTTCTTCTTTGGATCTCAACGAGCCGGCGGTCAATGTGGCAAAGGCCAAGTAACTCTGATTTGTGACCGTATAGAAGGAGAAACCGAAGTAGAATAGCAACGAAACTCCGGCCACGCAATTAATATTCTCGGTGATGTAGCGAAATTTGCAGAGCACCTCTATCAGGTTACTCAACTCACGCCAGTTGTCCATGTGAAGATTGAATGTGTCCAGTTTCTGGTTAAGAAATACAATTCTTTTTGTCAAGTTCATCATCAGTGTCCTCAGATACAAGGCCAATAGAGTGGAGTATAGCAGCTGGAGGAAGTAGATCACGAGCAGGATGATCTGCCTTTTGAGGCCAATGCCACTTCGATAGTGAATATAGTAAAAGGCCACAGCAAGGACACCTGCTGCTCCAGAGGTGACCAGGATGGCCAAATGGCGACAACTGTAGTTCTCCCGGAAGCCATAAGCCAGCAGGAACTCATCGATTTTGGCAATATCGCGCAGAGCGTGAAAGTGTCTAGATGCATTCTGCACACTCGATAGTACCACCATTGTATAGCTGATGATGCACAGAAGCGTCTCGATGGTCCTGTTGATCTCCTCGGTGTCACCCTGGGCACTGGCCACCAATCTGTACTCCTTGGAGGCGAAGAGCACATCCTTGCCGAGTGTCAATGAGCTGAGCAGCATAATCAGGGCCACCAGACGTCCATACCAGCGACCCAATCCTCCCAAGCGAAAGCTATCCTCCACGTCTCGACTATAGAATGGCAGTATAGCTAAGATCTGCGAGGGCCAGGATATAGGCCAAATGTCCTGGAAGATCTTCATATCGGTGTGGTGTGTTTTGAGGCAGTAACTGAAATGAATCAATTTGGGGGCTCTATTCATTAACTTAGTGGCAGCTTACGCTATTAGTAGCATTCATTAACTGTCATAAACAGAGAATGAATGTAATAATACGTTGCTATTAAAAATGTATGAACATTTCTTAGAGTGAACCTTGGTTTTACAAGTAACATATGGTTTTTAGGTGTTATTTTATTGAATTTTTCTTGAATTTCCATTGAATTTCAATGAATTTCCAATCATCATTATCGTATTATCATGGTCATGTCTCCAATTTACATATATGAGCAAAATCATGACTGATGAGTGGACTAAGTAGTTCGGGTGGCAGTACTACAATCATTGGGTAATTACGAGCTAATGCGACCTGTCATAATTGCGGACTGACATAAATATCCGCGAAACTTAAAAGCCCGGTCCAATGGGCCACGTAAATAGCCCAATTACTTTGACAAACCGCCGGCGGCGGACGCAGCTCAATGGGCCACATGAATGGTTTGATGAACACGGACCACGGATGTTCCGGGCACCAAATGAAACGACAGGATGCAGGGAGTCTGAATGGGGATTATGCTCATTATGCAAACGCCTTCGACGGATGAGCTGGATGGACGAAGTCGTCCGGGCGAAAGGCATTTACTTCAATTATTTCATTAAAGCAGCGACAAAAGACCAGAGGCGTCATCTGGAGGTCCTTGTGGCCATCGCCAGCCATCGCCAGTGCCTCCAAGATGCCATCGAATTTTGGTGGCGCTAATGGAGCGTGTGAGTCCGGCACCAGATGTCGATGCCAGCAGCTACAGCTTAGTCAACTGAATAGAGCGTAGGTTGTGCCACAATGCACTGGAAACAATTTTCTAGTGACTACATTGCTTAATTCAAGCATGCTTAAAATTTGAAATGTTGGTAAAAATACAAACAAATAATTTATAGTATTTCTAAAATCTTTAAATCTGGGTAATTCATCCAAACTTTTAACTTGTGTAATTAGTCTCTTTCTTTTCGATTTCACACCCATTTAGAGCTAAAGTGTATAGTTGCGAGGGCAATGACTTTACACGAACATCGAGGGTCACTCGGGGCCCAGTAAAATTCAATATTGGAGCACAGGAAATTCATTGTTTAACCTTTGTTGCTTAAATTGCTCAAATTCCTGCCATTAGTTTGACAAACGAGCCAGCGAAATTATTTTGTTGCAGCCAACTTGCCGCTCACATCCGGAGTAAAGGAGGCGGCGGCGGGCTGGTGGGCGAGTATGATCGAAAACCAAACAGATTTCGGGCCAAAGTTTTTGCCACAGCACCGAGCAGAGCAGCACAAAACCAACTTTGACCCCCTGAAAACCACCTACCTCAAACCCATCACTACCATCTACTCCATGCAACCCACCCACGAAACTTTCGTCCAATCCTCGCTTTGGGGCACGCACTAAGCTTGCCCCCGTTGCGGTTACTTTACCTCCAGCCTTCCAAGCATCCAGCCATCCATTGTTGCTACTACTCCTTGTGGCATCCACCATCCACCATCCAGCAGCCAAAATCCAGCATTTACGGTGGGCATACTCGGTTATTCCATTGCTGCAGATTTATTTGTGGTTTTGCATAATCACTGAAAATTAGTTTAAAATATTTACATTAAATTTGCATCACGATGTCTGGGAATTCTGAGCTGCAGGAAATGCTAAGTATAAGCCCTTAAATGGGCATTACCATGCTGGCCCGGTTCTGGGAAAATTTTGGAGAAAAGGCTAATTAAGTAGACCCCTTGATTAACTATAATAAATAAAAGCCGAAAAGCTTTTACAACCATTTTCAACGAGATTCTAATCTGTTTGAGATGTTTGCAATTGTTAAAAGTGGGCGGATACGTAATATTAAGTATACGCCACGTTGTCTGCGCTTGCTTAGATGAGCTTATAGATAAATCAAGTAATGAACTGAATATTTTATATACTACCAGGAGTACCTAAACAGCAACTGAAGTAGCTGAAAAACTTTTCAAATTCATCAGAGAGAGAATGAATGCCCATGCCCAAAAAAAGTTAAAACTGATTTAACCACTTTATTGAACCGGCAACTAAAACATGAAGAGTCAATAAATATTGAAGTTCTACTCATATATTTTGTTTTCCCAGCCGAACTTTTCCAGAGCCAGCGAAATATTTGCCAAAGCATCTTCGAAACTTTCTCTAATCACAGTTCGGCACAAAGTTAACTTCATCAAATAAACTTACCGTCTATAGTTGCAATACACCTGCTAGCGTATTTGCAATGCTCAGTGATTATCCTTGGGAATATCCTTTGGGAAATGCGTTAGCTGGAACTCTCTTGTTTACGTGTGTCAACGAATATAATAATTCTCAGCCGGCAAGGCACCTAGCCTCGCTCTATATTTGTCTATGCTCTTAAGGTGTCGTCATTGGCGATGACTCGTATTCAAGGAGAAAATGGCACAGAGCTACACGCAAAGAAAAAGCATTTGAATTTAAATGAAATGTATTAAACTATTAGACTAGACTTGAGCTACTTTAGATAGTGGTATGAACTGGGATCATTTAAGGCTACATAAACTATGTGATATTTAAAAAGTTTAAAGTTTTTTTTCGCTTTCAAACTTCTTGTCAATAAACATTCCTGGTTTTTCCCTGTGCAACTGGGGATTGCTTTATTTGCAAAGGTCGCTTCATGCGTGTGACTGTGCGCCAGGGAAAAGGAAAAGAGAGGAGCACAAAGTTAGAAAGCAGAATAAACATCATTTTCCAGCCAGAGTCAACGGAGACATCTAGTGTCCAGGGAGGCGAATGGAGAAAGAACTGCACGAGGAGTTCGGGCCAAAACGCATTTAGGACCACCAAACACTTCCGGCATCCCTTTCGCCATCCTCGAGCGGAAGCATTAAGCTGCGGAATGGCTTCTCCGCCAGCAATGGCCATTGCCAATGTGATTCCGAGTGCCGCGAGTTATGGTGACGACCCGCAACTTGGACGTTTGCAGATTGTTTGCGAATTGCCGCTGGCAATTGAGGGATTTTAGCCATCCAAACTAGGAGAAGAACTGCAAAGGAAGGTACTTTCGTGGGGTTTCTCGATTGGCAACATCAAACGACTTGCGTCGCCTTGAACACAGATTTTATGGCATTACTAGTCGATTAATAACGCGGGAGACAGAGCTGCCAAATTAATTATAGCAATTTTAATCCCTTCGGCAGTGGCTCAGTCTTAGCAAATAACATTCCGACCGGGTAATCCCGGCCATTAACTGAAAAATTGGCTTTCAGTGGCAGATGAGGCTCAGCCTCAGTTTTGGATTTGATATTTTCATGAACACGCCGGCCGAGATTGAACATTTCTTTTTTTTGTTTTTTGCGAGCCATCTCCCTTTTGATGTGGGACACTCTCAGGATTTAAGCCTGGTCTTATCCCTAATTTCAAGCAGGCCATTTTCCTGTGTTTTTGCTGCCCAGCCATCAAAACTAATCCCTGCCCCCCAGTCAGAGATCCCATCCCAGATCCGAGTGGTTATCCCCGCTCTGTGCCTTGTCGTTATCTGTTTTCTGCTGCTACCCATTTATTTTTTGCTCTTGTTCCCAGCGAATGCATAAACAAATTGAAGATAAACATACTTATGTGTGTATATTTGTATAAAAGAGCACTGAAAAAAAAAATATAACAAGTATTTAGGGAATATATAAATTTTATAAGCAAAATGTATATTCTCTATTATATCAAAGGATTTTCAAAATCATAAAATGTGATGTATATTTTACAGAAAGTGGTCACTTCTTGGTACCACTTTCTTTTAAGTGCATGCACTTTGGCTCACGGACGAGCCGAACTTGAAGCATGTTGCAATTTCAGCCAGCAGATCCGCGAATCCGCCTCCTCGGCAAATGGAATTGTTTTCCCTGAAGCTGCCAGCATTTGTGTCAGAAATGCCTTAATTTATAGAAAATGTATCTGCTGGATGGGAAACGACTTCATCTCCATCACCATCACCATCGCCATTGCCGTCTCCATCCCGGGGCTGCCATGAATGTCACATGGGTTTCAACGTCCTGCGCGGCTTTCGTTTGTCTTTCACTTCACACAGAAAACCCGACAGCCCGAAGGCAGCCACGATTTGCTCTTGTCCTTCGCCCAACTCCCCCATGCAACTCGCACTCCATCTGAATGTTGCCGCCACACCCCCACATCTATCTCGGTATATCTCCCATTCCCCGGGGGGATCAGCGCAGATGCATGATAATCCCGATACGTACGTACATGGGGGGTAAACACAGCCAACTCGATGCCACTCCCCGCCAATCCTCGCCAATCCTGTCCAGAAATGATTGAGGGATTTCTGGCCGCCTAGGAGCCAATGATAACGAAAGCGGCAACCGAGCACTTTGCGCTCCATTTTCACTCCACACAACGTAATTGATATTTTACAATTGTCTCTGCCGGTTCATTTCCTTGGGCTTTTATCCCTCGCTCCCATGTTCCCATGTTCCCTCGATCCCCGACCCCACATCTCGATGGCAAATTGTGCAGAAATTCTATTTCTATTCCCCACTCCAAACTCCAACGCCCTCAAGTTGCCATATGCGATGCAGATGCAGATATAGATATAGATACGGATGCGGATGCGAATGCGGATACAGATGCACATGGATCTCGGTGCTGGCCCATTTGTCGCTGTCGATGTTCCACTCCCAGCTGAGTGAAATTATTCAAGCAGCAGCATCTGCAAGTGAATTTATCAGGACGAAAAAGGAACTCCGGTAGCATAACTTCTGAAATACATAGTCAGAGATTTCTCCAGAAACTCGTGTAGCTTTTCAAAACTATCTGATGGGTTTTTAACTAATGGGAAAGCATAATATATTTAGTAAACTATTTTTGTGAATACTTATTATTATTTAACATAAAAAACATTTATAAAACTGAAATTGACTCTAATGCAACTAGCCTAGAATTTGTGTTGCTAAATACTACCATACAATCCCTTAATATTCCCCCAATGAAATTAAATATAGTTCCAAATATTTGTATTTATATTGTACAAAGTTTGTTTTGGAAGCATAATGTTTTATTTATTTAAATCGTAATGAAAAAGCCATTAGCCCGTCCCAAAACAAACTGACCACTGTGTTACGGCCATATTTCGTTGGTATCATGATTGTTAACCATTACTTAACGCTAATCTGTAAATCCCTCGTTAAGGCCATGACTCGTGAGTTATTTTCTCTGGCTTGTTTATTCACTAGAATGTTGAATGTTGAGCAAAGTACAGAACACAGGCGGCATAGCTACCTCCAAAAATTTCCACTACCGAAAAGGCCACGGAAAATTACTTACCAAGTGGCTTGCGGCCAATTTGTGCAGGTGGCAAAGGAGGTGGTGGGCGGCACCATGCCACGCCCCCTTTTCACCACCCACTTTACGCCCAGCTCAGCTCTTTGGTACACTCGGCTATTTACTCTGCCGGAGATCAAAGCGAAATGTGTAACGAAATTGCCAATTACATATAAAGCAAAAGGAACTGTCTACCTAGTCAGGGAGTAGGATCCGTTTTATTTGGCAGCGATGCACAGAAAGAAATTTAAATAAGTTAAGTATTAACAAATAAATAAGTTAACAATTTTAAATTAAAATAGGGCATATAATTATCCATATAAGTAATAATAAATAAATAAGTTAACAATTTTTAATTAAAATAGGGCATATAATTATCCGTATTTTTATCACAGCATTCGAAATATTGATCCAAATATGGAATGTCATACCTCGTTGAGTTCGTAATTAAATTTCCTATCGAACTGCGTTTTCAAAAAAAATTCTATTTATTTAAATTTTTTTGCAATTTTTGATGATTTTTACAAAAAATGCGAAAATTTGGCCAAAAATTATTTTTACAAAGTCGCTCAAAAAGTGTTTTGGTTGGTTAGTATTGGTAATTAGGAGTACAAAAATGTTATTCTTTTAGCTTTATGACCATTTTCAGTCGAATTATACCAAAAATACCATTCGAAAATATTGAAATTTTGGCCAAAATCGTTTTTCTGTTTTTTTGCTTAAATAATTATTTATATGTATATTATATGATAAAAGCATGGTCAATAAGCTATACAAATAAGGGTATGCCCGAAAAAGTATGCTAAATATTTTTATAGGCTCATTCTATACTCCATTGTAGTTTTGCTCTGTGTAGAGAAGCAATAGGGTCTAAAACAAAGGGCAGCCAAGGCTGTCAGCAATTCAATCCAAATTGTGAATTCAATTTTGAAGTTGGCAACGCGACGGGGACAACATTTGTGACCGAAAATGAGGCATTTGCAGGGCGGAGCAGCCAGCAGCCAGGAGCTCACATGATGGCACTTTTTGCCCATCATCCGCCTCCTGTGACTGAGGGCGTAAAACGAATTTGTAGTAAATTCCTTGGGCTTGTTCCTGCTCCTGCTCTTGCTCCTACTGCTGCTCCACATCTCTCCCATCTGGCCAGGATGCGGCGTCATCTTTTCGTGTGCGTTTTATTGGGGCCAAAATTGAATTAGTGCGGCGGCGGCGGGAGCGGAAGCGGTTGCTAGGCAGGAAATTGCCTGAAATCAGGCGCACGTAAGCTCGGGGGGTGCTCCACTTAAACCCAGACCCACACACCCACACACATACACTTACATTATTGTGTTTCATTAAAAATCCGGCCGATGTCCTGCGTCGGTTTTATGGTATGGCATAGTACGAGTCGCTGGTTCATTTGCATGCCACGATGTCCAGAGGAGCAGCAGCTCCTCCAAATGGCTCTCGTTTCATGTTAATGCATTTGGCACTTAAGCGCCATAGTTTGCGCCATCAAACTAATTAAAAGTTGCTTAAATAATGCGATATTATTTTCGCATTGCCGCCTGCCTGCAGCTGGCTTCGACTTTCTGCCGCTCTCCTCGGTTCGTTGAGGTCGTTTTGATTGAGCCGCGGCAAATTAAAAGTTCAGCAGCGAAAACTGTCCCCCTTGGACCGTTGAAACTTATCACTGAAAGTGGCGAACGTTGGCAAAGTTCCTTTTATTAGATAGAAATATCTCTGGGAGGCCGAAAGTGGGATTGGGCAAAAACGTTGGAACTTTTCCGTCTTTAAACCCACTCCTTTATTTTATAGCTTCCAAATAAGTTTATGTGTCAATTAAAAGCTGTTCTGTTATCTTTATGTTTTTCGCTAAATAAATTATGATAAGTTTGCTGGTATATAAAAAGCTAACTTCTTTATAAAAACATCTACTTAAAGTGGAAAATTACTGGAGAATTATACTTTCAGCGACTTTGATTGTTTGTGGTTAGGTTTTTTAGAGTACATTAGGTATTAACGTGTGCGTTGAATTCCTGATCAGGCATTATGCAAATCCACAGCATCCAGTTGCCGAACTGCAGACGACTGCAGTGTGGAAAGGCATAATAAACGCAACTGGTGAGCTCGGAAACATGTGCAAGTAATACGCGAAGCGAAGCGTAAATGAATTTTTCATCCTTCCATTAAAATTTAAGTGCACATTTTCCGGCGCAGCGCACGAGACGCCGCAGCGCCATTAAGCCAAAGGAAGTTGCCAGCGGAGACGTCCTGCAGCTTTCTGTGGCAAGTGCTGTGCTCGAGGTCCTAGCTGGAGAAGTCGAGTTTATCCTTTATGCGGGCTATGGACATATTAAATATAATAAATATAGAGCAAAGCAAGACGAAGATGCCACAAAATTAACAAATAAAGATGGCACAAACGTGACAAATGGTTACTAATTAAATGTATTTAGCTTAATATTATAGGTGATTATTATGAGTACTCTAGATAGACTGCATTAAATATATTTGGATTTAAGCTAAATATAAGTATTTGGATTTGAGCTATGCTTAGCAAGATCTTCTTTGTTGCAAATATACTAAAACAGTATCCTTTTCGCTCCTTGCAGATTACATGCAGTCGCTGTGCAAGAACCACTTCCTCCAGCAGCTCTACCGCAAGATCGATGGAGCGGTGCTCTGGTCACAGAACGAGCGGAACCTGGACTGCATCATCACCTTCCAGACGCACTCGGTGCTGCAGCGCTTCATGCTCCGCTTCGACATGCTGCAGTTGGACTGCAACGATCACCTGCTGGTCTACGATGGAGCCCATGCCGTCGCCACGCCCAAGGTGAGTCCGTGGATTCCGTCTCCAATTCCTCCCTCTTGCTGCGGTAATTATGCCGCCATGGGCATCTGCCTGCGTGGAGTGTAAAACACGCCTGTGGGCGCGATACGTGATCCACATTTTTATTAGCGAAATTGCGCATTTGCATATGCAAATCGAAAAGGCAAAGTGAATCTGTTCTGCGGCATTTTACACCCATGACGTTCGAGACGGGTACATTCAAGGAAAATTTGAATAATCAAAGATATTAGGAAGTTTCTGACAACGCATTTATTTATTCAACGAGTTTACAAAGCAGCTTTCATTATATTTCAATCAATATCGTTTACAATATTGTGAATATTAATATGAATATCAAATATTTCACGTTTTATTAAGAAACAAGCTTTAAGGATTTCTTGGACCAACTATATTCTTTTTCCATCTATTTTTATTAACCTATAACCCAAAGTGAAAGAGACGAAGAAAATTTTTGTCATATTTTCTAGGTATACCTTGAATTCCATTAAAAAATATGACGAAAATATTAGAGAGTCTGTAAAGTTTTCCCACAGAATGTTCATAAAGTTCTTGTATAAATGTGTGTGAACTTTTCGCTCTGTGTATCGATGCACCAGCAGCTTATGGATTCGCCTGGAAATGGCTAATCACATGAGTGAGTCACCCAACGCCGTGTGAACAATTAAATTGCGGCAGGAACGCAGTTGGAGTTTGCCACTTGTGCCATCTATGTACATGTGTATCGAATTCCTGGGAGGTGGATTCCCGAGGATGGAGCTGTAATTATGTGCATATGTGGGGTGGGAGGCAAGGATAGGATAGATACGGGGGGAGAACTGTGGATGTGGGCGTAGTGGTACAGTAGATTGAATTATTAGGAACTGAACTGTGAAACAGGCAATTCAAATTGGAATCACTCATGGCAGAACGATATGTATGCAAATGCGGATATATGCTAAGTGAATTAAGTTATGTTGCTTCTCCATTTTCGCAATCAAATAAAAGTCATTGATTCTCCTGCAGCATAGTGTGCAAATCAGATTTTCCCCCATTCTATCCATCTCACTTTCTGTCAATAAAAAAAGCATCAGCCCACAGAAATATAAATATTTATTTATAGATTTTTGATTCGTTTGTTTAACCATCGGAAACACCGATGTGTTTACATGGGGCGGGTAATGTATATTTAATTTGTCCCAGATGGGAAAAGATACCATCCAGGCCATCAGCGTGCATATTCACATATTTGTATGTTGGTATACCCACTTTCATTACGGAATCATTTGCTGGCGTAGGTGGGTATGTAAAAACATGAATAGCCTAATATACATGCACTGCGCTAAAAAAGTTGTATCGCAAATGTGCTGAAAAAACTCATTTTAATAGTTTGCATTTTAGCATAACATGTTTGTTCGTTTAATAAAAAAAATATAAAAAGTTTAAAGCCTCAATCATATTCATGCTGGCATAAACAAAATCCATTCGTATTCATTGTTTGAATAGATCTCAATTCCTTGCGGAGTTCGTGCCAACTTACATCTCAGTTTTGGTAATGTCTTGTTAAAGTTGCGTGGAATTGGCCAGGGAGTGCAGAACCCATTGATGCATTCCCCTATCGATTACATGCCACATCCCTGGAGCTGCACATCCCGGTTAAGCAACGTTTAAGGATTCCAATGTCGCCGCACATCCTTACGTACATATATGCAAATATGCGCTGGCATCACATGTCGATAGTTAAGGCCAATCATTGCTTAGTTTGCGACACTCGAAGGCGACTTGGGTGGAATGGGTTGCTTGCTGGCTATACGAATGCACTGTAGTTTGTGGGAGGGAGCAGGAGGAGATCTGGGGGCGTGGCAGCCGCAGCCACCGCATTATCCAGATCACGTTGATGCCTCTGACATTTTAGGTTCAATCCCTGTGGGGCTTCCGCTCAGCCAACATGGGATGCTCCACATACCCGGACACACATGCAGGCATAATTTTGTCGCTGCAACATTTGCAATGATGACAGCCAGCAAGGATGTAGGAAAAGTGGGTGGGTTGGGTGGCTTGGTTTGGTTGCCACTGCGGCTGCAATGCGGCAACAGCTTCTGGTGGCGCCGCTGCTTCTTCTGCTGATAGCTCTGTGATTTTATCAGCAACAATTTCCATTTTTCATTCGCCCACACCCACCCACCCGCCCTGCCGCCCACTCACTGCATTATTTAATGCGGTCCGCGGGGGGGTGGTGCGAGGGGTGGGTGGCTGGCAAGGGAAAATGCAGTGCTGGTGGTTTGTGTGCAATGTGAGCCAAGGAAAGTGGCCACAAATAGAGCGCGCATAAGCCAAATCCTTTATTTGCCAAAGGAAGCTGCGACAGTGGCACTAAAAAATATGCATAAAAAATGTTCAACTAGAAAATTAGAAAAATGCCAGCCAAGGCAGCACCACATACCCCGCGCTTTCACTCTCGCTCTCTTTCTATCTGGATTTTTTCTCGGGGGAAAACCTTGAAAGTGCATGTGCCAAAGCTGAAAACAAAAATGTTTCAGCCGCTTTCTGTCGCCTGTGTGGCGCGCGACCCAATTTCCCATCTGCTGGTGGCTCTCGTGGATCTGGGGCTACTTGTCCGGACTTTGGAGCCAGTGACACTGGGCCACTGCCAAGCGCTGTCATCTTCCAGGCAAAAGATTGAGTGCAACCAACATTTCGGCTGGTCAGATTAGGGCGTTAAAACTATGCTGTTTAAGGGATTTTCCACTGCACAAAGGCATATCTTAAATACTTTAAAGGATCCCATAGCAAATGAAATAAAAGTATTTAAGTCTGAAAAAATTATAGTTCCTAGAAATGAAAACGCTAACCAAAACATTCAAGAACTTAATTTTAATGTAAACCACAATGCGTATACGTAATGTTAGAATATTACGTATACGCAATCTATCTACGTTTACAAAACTATAGATCATTGGCATTGCTGAATAACTTTCTGATTAATACTTCGCAATGAGCGTAACTTGGTCAACATCTAAATCCAAAGAAGCTCATTAAAAATATGGTACAACTTCTGAAATAAACCTCAGGCTATAACCTGTAACAAAAGCTAAAGCTAAGAAGCAAGTTGAAATTGCAACTAAAAACGCGGTCGTAAAGAAAGTAATTCCGCTGGTTTTTGCATCCCGAAAATAAGAGCCATCTTCGAACATTATTGAGCAGCACTCCAAGAAGCCACATCAATATCGATGGCAACAAAATTAACCTTAATTATGAGGGCTCAGTGCTCGAGATGCCGTGTTCATGTGACAGTTATTATCCATGGAGGAGGGCAGTGATTTCGAGCAGGTTCTGCTCTTAAAGGGAACCCATCGTAAATAAGTTAGCAAGCGAATGGAAGGTCATAAAAGCGAAAGTATCGTAAAATCGTTCTGCCAAATCAGCGACGCCGTCGAAAAAGGACCACAACAAGGACAACCAGAGAGCTCAACAGGCGCCATCACTCAATGGGCCAGAAACGAGGATGGAGATGGAGCTGGAGATGGGGATGGGGATAGCGACTGGGAATGGACGGGGCCACAACCTTAAATCAAACAAGGTCAGCACGCACGTACGCCTTCATGGCCAAAACAACGAGAATGGATGAGGCACTGAATCACCGGAATCGCCTCGTTCGGCCATTTGGAAGGATGCAGTGCCGCCTGTCAAATTAGGACACTCTTATCGCCCATCAAGGATATTAATTTGTGGCCAAATACGGCTGCAATAAATATATTTATCGAATTATGCACAGCCATGTAATACATTTATTATAATTTATTTAAGGCAAGGCAATATTATATCATGACTAAGTTTAGCCAACAAACATTGAGATGAGCTACCTATTAATTTAAAAATATAAACTTAGGACTTCTTCGCTTATTTACGTTTAAGTGCATTTCAAGCACATTTCCTTCAACATGATACTTTTAATAAGCCTGCAAGGATCCATTACCTGTGCAGTTGGCATCTAAATGGCTGCGATAAGCACCTTAGCGAATACATATATTTGTCGAGTGACTTGTTTTGCAGTCCCTCTGTGCATATTTGAAGATTCAGAAGTTGCGAATCAGACGACTTGCGGTATTTGCCACCTAAGCAGCTTTGTAAGTTGTCCGCCATCCGGGGGATTCAGTATTGAAGCTGGCGAGGAGGTGTGTCGGCCAGGATTTATGAATTTGACTTGAGTTGGGACCACTTTACACCACTTGTCGCCACTTTGGTGGCAGTGGCAAAATGGCAAAAGTATGTAAATTCACTCCATGCTGGCCACAGCAAAGGCCAAAAAAGCGGGAAACGAATACAATTTTACGAATATGTAAATAGTTTTTGACAAAAGAAGTTGTCACTGCGTCATGTTGGGCGGTGGCCGCAAAAATCCAAAATTAAAATTTTCCAGCACACACATACACACTCACAAAAAGCCAAGCAAAAGTTTGCATTTTCGGGCTGCAACAAAATTAAAATATGCCACAAAGCGCGGCACGTCGAAGATGCAGCACCAGCAACAGCACACATGTTGGGGCACAGGACGAGGAGCAAGGACCAAGACCGGGTTGCTGTGTCAAGAAAGGCAGCCACAGCAAAGCCTACAAATGTCGGGGGAGGCTATCGTGGCAGGAGCTGCTGGCAGGACGATGATGAACCCCCAGAGGAACTTTCATGAGCCAAAGCCAACAACATTACAAATTTACACAGCTGCGGGCGGGGGAAGGTGGGCTGTGCGGAGTGGGTGGAGTGGAAGGAGTGTTTGGGATGGGCGGAGGTCCTGGTGATGAACCAGGCGACGTGACGCATACACGTGCCAAGCGAAGCGGGGGAAGCGGGAGAGGAAGAGGACCTCAAAGGAGGCGGAGACATCATCATCATTTTGCACTTTGCGGCAGCGACTGTGGCAGTGGCAGTGGCAGTGGCAGGGTGCCGTTGAGGCTGGGAATGAGTATGCCGATAACGTGACCAACCAGCAGACGACAGTGGAAAAAGTTTGCCAAGCTCTGCAATTTAATTGCGGAATCAAATTAAATGCCTTTTGTGGCTCATCAATGAGGCAATGCAATGCCCTGAGTGTGCGAAAAGTTTGTGAATATTTCGCTGGAATTTTTTGCCCCATGAATGATAACATCCTTCAGCTGTCATAATCTAGATACTCAAGTTATGGTTGCTTTTACACAGCGTAAAATATTACTGACACACTCGGGATAAAATCAATATATATTTCGAAAATATGTCATAAAGTCCTAAAGAAAAGTATTCTGTGAAAGAATTCGTCAGTGTGCAGCATGCAAATTCCTAGGTGTAAATTGGTCTTAATTTCCATTATGCCACGCAGACTGTTGCACACTTGCATGCGGGCCCAAAAGGCCAGGTGTCGTGGGAGCGGAATGTGATGCCACTCGAGTGCACCTTCCGCCTTCCCACCTTTCCGCCCACTTTTCCACCCACTTTTCCAACCTCCTTATTGTTCCGATTGCAGTGCTCTGTGCAGGTACATATGCTGATGGGAAATTAACCACAGAATCAGAGCACATCAATACGTGGCCCGCAGTTTAAGCGGGTTTGCTGCTCTGAATCCTGCTCCTGTGCCTACTGCCTGGATGCCAATTTACCAATGGCTTCCGAATGCTTGTTCACTGGGAGAAATTGTGCTTAAGTTTCCCTCTTATATTTAACAAATGCAAATTGTTATCTTCCCAAGTTAAGGTAGTAAAGCAATTATGTCAAATGAAAAGCTATAAATTGATTCCATAGGATCGTAACTCATGGCTCACATTTTACATTTAGCAAATGCCAGTTACTGTAATTGATGATTAGACAGCAAATACTAATTTGTGGATACTTTGGCTTGCAGATTGACATCTCCTGTCGGAACACAAAGAACACCGTCAACGCGCTCCTGACGCGCACGAACTTTGTGACACTGAAGTACGTGACCGATGGCTGGGGAACGGATGCGAACGGCTTCAAGCTGGTGATTACGTCGGTGAAGGATCCCAGTAAGTGCAGCAGAGCAGGAGGAGGATGAGTTACCATTACAAGCCCATTTCCATTTCCTTACAGAGCACACCTGCAAGGACTTCACCTGCGCCACCCGCGAGTTCTGCATCCATCCCGATCTCCTCTGCGATGGCATCAATCACTGCGGCGACAACTCCGACGAATCCGTGCACAATCTGTGCCAGAGTAAGTACACTGCTATCCTAAAGTTATAGTTTTTAAAGACCCCAATTATATTATAAATAGTTATTATGCCTTCCAAGCTATATATTAACTCCTGTTTGTTTCCTTGCAATTCCCAGGTGAGACGAGCAGCACGGTTTTCGGCCTGGACATGACCTGGTTCGTCCTCATCGTCGTGGGTGTCCTGCTCGTCCTGAGTGCGCTCATCGTGGCAGTGGCCATTTGTGTGTGCCGCCGCCAGGACGAGAATGCCGCCAACCAGAACACCGCGCTCCAAGGTAGATCCTGAATATTGCTTCATTCCCAACGATACCAGAAACTAACTATGTTTCTTGCAGTGCACCACACGGCCGACACGAACGGGTCGTCGAAACATCTGCACTACCACGGCATCAGTGTCGGCGGGACACTGACGAGGGAGCACACCCAGCTGCCGACGTCGGGAAACTGGCATCACCCTGCGGGACCATCCGGGTACCACCGCACTCCACACAACTACTTGAAGATGGCCACCAAAGTCCGTCCCATTTGGTGCTTGGCAAATTCCGTCAATTAGGTCAAGATCTCTCCCACAATTCCGCCGGGCTCAGCCAGACGAACATCGCCGGAACCGGACATCCCAATGCCAACGCCGTCGGCGCTGCGCAGAAGGACGAGTGGTTCGTCTAGGACCAGGCAACACTGTGGAACGATCGATTGACTTGAGCACAATAATCTGTACTTTATTAAGTAAATTTATGGATATTTGCAGAGCATTAAATGAAGTGAGTGCAACTTAAATGTATATCCTATCTTGGTATTTTATGGATAAAACTTATTATCTTTGCAGGACTGTAAGACTATAATTAACAACAATTAGTGTGGACATCACCGCGCAGGGTGTATTATATAGAGATCTCTGCTCGTACCCAAGCAGAATCTCGAACGCATTGGGCAGAACCTGCCAGTTCTGTCGGATAACCAATGCACCTGTAAATAGATTATAAATATATTATTTTGATTTAGCTGATTAACACTAGAAGCTGGCTACCACAAGATCCCACAATCCCATATCCTCGAAAACGAAATGTAATACAGAAGATTACCGATCATCATAATTTTGTGCAAGTAACATACATATGTTGGCATTTATTTAGAGAATTACATATGTTTAGATGGCAATTAGATTTGAATTATTGCTCTTCGATTAAAAACACTTAGTTTGCATAGCGGGTTGCGTTCAATATGCACGGATAAAGGATAAAGATCCCCAAAGTAATTGTATAACGAATCAGATGTAGTCGCAGATTCAGAGAGGTAAACTAACACTAACGTTAAACTAAATTTTGAGCGAAACAATCGTAAGCATTTAATTGAATTGTGAACAGAAACCGAAAGAAGTATTAAAGCTCAACAAGAATAACCGATAACTGTCATTAATATAATATATACAACTTCCGAATCTTACAAATTTGAGATACATAACTGGCTGAGCTGCTGGCCAGGGCGTTTTTACAAAACTTAAGCTGAATTCTAATCACAAAATGGACACAAGAAGATCAACAAAAACAAGGGATGTACATAAGTAGTCGACAATATACTTACCAAAAATAAAACAAACAAAATCGAAACTTCAAACGCGACTGTCATCTATACAATTTCACCTACCATTGTCACCATTGTCCACTTGGAAGTCTGCACTTGCCCGATGATCAGCATCGGATCATCTGGGGAATCTCCGATAGAAGCAAACATTTCACAGAGAGACTCATTCCTCATTAAAGAACCGAAAATCGAAAACCGAAAACCGAAGAAAACGGAAACCAATGCTAAACGGAAATATTCTGAGACATTAAGGACAATACAGTGAAATCTTTTGCTTTTGATACAACCAAATTGAGACGGTGTCGTGGCATGCATTTTAACCTACAGAAGTGTCCGAAATACAATTTTCTACAATCAACCAAATGGAATTCTACACAAAATTAAACGAACGTAAAAAATACATAAACAGAGTTGAAACATTTTGCTACAAAATCGAATGATAACGATCATATTATATATTGACGACGATGTGTGTGAGGAAACATGATATGTAACTTGAGAAAAAAAAAAAACCAAACTAAAATGCTTCAAAACGATTGTAGTACTTCCCGCCGTTAATATTTTTTTAATATATCGTACATACTACAAATACAGATGCAAGTCTTAATAATAATACTAAAACTAAGAAGCAATAAGTAAGAATTTTCCGCTGCTAAAGTTCGTCTTTCAAAATACTTCCATAGGTCCGGTTAATTAAACAGTTTAACAGTTTTGTGGCTCCCAAAAAATGTTCATTTCCCAGATAATAACCGAAATACTTACAACCATATATGATCTTTTGCTAAGCCAGAAAAAAGAATATCAAATTAAGTAAATAATTTTATATAAATCGGAGAGGATGGCGTTAGGTATACGTTCAACCTGATCAATGCGATTAAGTCAAATTAAATTAGTTTTGTACTTAGCAGTAACGAAATGGAACACCCGACAACTAAATGAACTACTCGTAATCTTCTAGGCATTAATTTCAACCTTCTTTGGCCCTTCTTTAATTTGACAAAACTACAAGCGTCTTATACTATATCATAAATTATAGGAAAATGGTATTATGATAAATTGAATTTTTAACCAAAATTATAAGCAAATTGTATTAGGCGTCAAATTTTAGAAGTGAATGAGAACCAAGAGGCACCAGAACCAGAAAAGGAAAAAGCCGAAGGAAACCCATTGAATAGATATATATGTTATGTGTATGGGCTAAAATCGCATTCATGCATGGCAACAAATTAATCTTAATTACTTAAAAACGATGATAATAAATGATACTAATTAATAACTGAATAACCACAAAAGCTAATTTATGCAATACAGGAATATTGAATACTGAAAATTATGCGTCAATAAAAACGTTTAGGCAAGATTGTATTGTAATATCTAATCGTAATTGTACTCGTAATCGCATGCCTACTCCCCACTGGTGAAAATCGGTTATAGATCATGTCGTATATGAGTGTAGTTAAAATATACAAATATTTACCTAAATACAATTCAATCGGCGAATACACGGGAATCGATCGAATCAGGAGCAATGGGCCGTGTAGTTTGTAGAAACAGCAGAATTCCGATGATTTGTAAAAGATAATAGGCCAGTTTGTATGGATGGGAAATGGGGAAATGGGTGGGGAGAGCTTTTCGTTTCCCAGTGTAAGTGTTACAATGTGTTAAGAATCATTTTTTACCTTCTACTGTCTCTAAATCTCGAAAAGACTTTGCCGCAATTAGTCTAACTCTAATTATTATTATTATATGTGAATGTATGGTACACCGAATATTCTGAAAATGTCATTTTAAAGTCTCCTGCTTCGCCCACACGATCATACAAATGTGTGTGATTCAGATAACTAACGAAATCTTTAAGTTCGGTGGAAAGTCATGTACACGCAGATGTAAATTAAGTACTTTTCGTGTGGAGGGAAGGATAACTATGGGCTTAAAAGCTATTTAAGTATAGATTGAGCCACGGACAGCAAATCGTAGTGCAAATGTTAGTCAATATTTTGCCATAGAACCAATGCCCAATCGCAACTCCACTAGGGAGTGTGCGTAGCATTATTTTCCTGATTCAGTTACTGCACGCATTTCAAAACACAGAAAGTTCACAATTTTCCGAATATTTTGTTGGTTAAATACAAAACAAATGAATGCATACCGAACAGCGACGGAAATAACTGGGAGATCAAACTAAACCAAATCGAATGAATGAATGAGCCTAGGGGATCGCGTAAAGTAATGCTTAGCTTTGTGTTAAATTGCTGTTGAATATAAATGTAATTGTACAATGATAATAATTACGATGGCATCAAACACACTCACACACACACACACAGATCATCCACAGGACACATCAGACATGAACCATGCAGAAAACAGAACCCAAATCCAAAAGAAACTAATTATATTAAAATAAAGAATATAAAACGTTAAATTCAAGCATTTCATTAACTGATGACTAGTAGTAAAGTAAGTAGTAATGGTATATTAAATAACTATAGAGCAATACTAAAGAACTGAAAACATCAAAGGCTACAAAATATATTATCTGCCTGCTAGACGGTGAACTCCTCCGATGAGGATGCCTCCGTGTCGGCATAGAGGATCATCTCCAGGTTTCGCATCTTGCGCTTCTTCTCCTGCAGGCGCTTGCAATGAATTTGCGCGAGGCAGTTCAGCGAAGATACTACGAAACAGGTGACCATGATGAAGGCACAGAGCTCGAATGCCCGAACCAGATAGCTCAGATAGGCCAGGGAATCGGAGGTGCCTGTTCCATGCATCTGCTGCTTCGTGGACCGCAGCAGGTCCTTGATCATCTGCTGCATCGGGGGTCCCAGATAGGGTACCTTTCCCAGACCGACCACAAACTTATCGACTAGTTTCTCGGTTAGAGACGCGATAACGAACAACTGCTGTATGGTGGCTTTGACCAATGCCTTGCCAATCAGGGTGGCCACAAAGAACTTCCAAAAGGGCACCAGAAAGTGTCCGCAAGTTATGCCGGCCAGGTCGAACAGGGGATTGGGAATGCTGGCACAGAATAGTATTCCCAGGAACCCCACTCTCCGCATTACCCGCTCCATGAACAGCTTGGCACTGTCAAAAATGTCTAGCTTTCGCTTTTCACCCAATAACATCTCTGCCTCCGCTCCATCCAACTCCTGGCCGGAGAGCCGTGCTCTACGTGCCACAAAATATGGCGGCAACTCCCCAAGAGCAGTGCCAATGCCCCAGAGCAGCGCCTCCGGCCGCACCTTTGCTAGAATTTGCCACATATCTGGGTAATTGCGCTTGTACGGCTCCTGTGGGCAGACCTTTATGTCCGGATATGGCGGAGTGGGAAAATCCAGCGTCTGACACTCGTAGGCGGCCAGAGTGACTGCTGCTATGTGGGGTCCCAGGTAGAGCAGAAAGGTGTGCAGACCGGTGCCAAAGCCCACAGAGGACAGCACGCCAAGCCCCAGCCAGTAGACCGCAAATCCAAACCTCTGCTGGCAGAAAATCACAAAACCGGCATGGGGTCCTGGCAGTAAACAAAACATGCCCAACAGGAGCAGAACGCCCATCAGCCACAGATTCCACAGCCTTCCGATGAAGGATAGCAACAGTTGACCGGCCTCCAGGCTTCCATACTTCAAAGTCTGCACAGGACGACGCCAGAGAACCAGGGACTTCCAATCCAGGCGCTCCTGAACCATTTCATCGAAGGCATCTATTTCCCTGGACAATGAAGTGTTTGCTTCCATGATTGCTGGTTCTATTTCCACACTAGGCACTGTGCTATATCGTGTTTTGAATCTAGGGCTCAGAAGATTTTGATGAGGGTATTCACCCATAGCAGCAAAGTCGACTGTGATTTTGTGTTTCTTTTATAAAATGAAAATAATATTTTTTATTCAGTTAATATTGTGTCGAAAATAAATGGGTATTCAGCCTTTTCATTCAATATACCATATCTAAAGTATGCTGAGCTTTTGTCTAGATTCTTAATTAGTTTGATCTGCTGTATAAAGAGTTTTATGTTGCCAAAAATTCAATGGACCAGGTGGCAAAGGTTTTAGCCTGCCCTCAAAATACTCATTCTTTGTAGCCTCTAAGTGCTCATCCTCGGCCTGATACTTATATGTACTGATCTGAGTAATAAAGTTCTCGATTTCCAAATTCTCTTGCGATCCAATTGTCTCGTCCTTCAAAACGTGCAGTAATTTAGCACTGCATTAAATAAATAACTGGTAAATAAAAGTATTCAAATTGAATATTTAAAACTCACATTGTTAAAAAGTGCGAGTCATCCAGGCGCAAATTGACAACCATATTTAAGATATACTTCAATGGCAGAAGGCGATTGCATTGACTTGAACTGGTAACCTCCAATCTCCTAAAGCGCATGTTTTTGATCAAGAGATTAAGAGAATCTTTAAAGATAAAAAAACGCAGCAGCCAGGAGTCAAGAGTACTGGAATTCTTATCAATCAGTTGAAGATGGGCAGATAGAGCCATGGAACCCTTCTTGTTCACGTTGGAATCTTTGTAAATATGAAACTGTATTACCGACATACAATGGAGATAGCTTTCAATCCGATACTCCATTAAAACATTTATAAGCTCTTTAATCTCGGAGTCCAGATATTTTATTGAAGACTAGGATTAGATGAACGATATTATAAAAGATAAATTAGTCCTTAAAAAACCTTACAACATTAAAAAGGAAAGCTTACCATTTTGTATTGCACTAGTAGCTTCCAAATTCGATTAGTGGGAATGTCGAATTTCTCCGACTTCATGAGCAGGCGGAACATATGGTGCATATCGGCAACATATGTATTGGAAAGCAATTCAGGCTGTGATTCACGTGGTGGTGAGCTTATTACTTCCAGGATCTCGTCATATGCAGCAGAGTCAAGGACTGAATATGGTAACTGATTGATGTGCAATATGAGCATAGAGCAAACAAAAAACTTGGCTCGCTTTAAGTCAATGTTTTCCTTACTTAGTTCGGAAACGCAAAAGTCTTGCAGCTGTTTTACCAAAGCAGATATTCTTTCGATCATCTCGTCATTCGAGTCCTTGAGATCTCCGTGCAAGAGAACCAGCATGGTAGCCAAACTTTCGGCCCCATAAAGAGCTGTAATGCAAAACCCTTACTCAATTGTTCATTCCTAAAACCCGTCATACCTTACTTATATTTTCATTTAGTGTGGGCATTTCTAGCACAAATTTGGCGAGTGTTTCGTAAATGTCCGCCACATAGCGAACATGTAACTTGTTAACCATTAGGACGGCATGGACGCGCATGTAGCTTTTGGCATACTCCTTCAAGAGCTCCTGCATTTCTGGGCTCTCGGGATCGGTGTTGTTCAGCTGGAGCTGCAATGATGCTTGCTCATCACGCAAAGCCCTCGACGTGGTAGTATGTATCTGGATGTTCCCTGTTGCATCCACAGAGCGCGATACATTCACGTAGAGCCTATGAAACTCAGTCTCGTCAATGGTGTCATCGTTTAGGAAATTATCCAGACAGCTGCTCTCCAAGTTTAAAAGCAACTGCAAGATAGTAATGAATGAGTAACAAATTTATAACTTTCAGAACTCTGTTAAAGCTTACATCAGCATCACACTCAGCTACTGCGTCAAAATCGATCAAACCATAAATTCCGTAGATCAGCGGTCGAGTGCCATTTTGGTTTGAAGCGGCCTTCAGAATACGAGGCCAACAGCGCAGAAATTCATTGATCTGGTCACGAGCCACTGGCAATGAGGAATACTCTGCCATATGCATTTCAAAGATTATGCTTGCGGATTGCGCTGCAATAAGGCTCAATTCAACACGAACGTTCCGAGCTGTGAGCACAAGGGCGTAAAAGTCGAACTCCTGCAGTGCGGGAAAATGCTGAATAAGAGCCTTTAGATACCGCGTCAGTTCGTTGCGAAACTGTTCATAGGTAGTATTCTTTCTGGGGTTTTCGGGGATCTTTACGTAGGTCTCCAGAATGTGCTGTGCTATTTCCCGTTCCTGGTGCTGGCGCTGAGAAAGCGTAATGTAGACCTTGGCTGCCATAGAAGCAACAGTTACCGACGAAACTGACATTCGCAGGACAACATGAAGGAGCTCCTCGTGGAATCGTTTTGTAAAGCACTCTGTGCTGGCTATATTTCTATAATGAAGATGCAAGTAATGTTTACAGATCAATAATTAATCTATTTTATGATAACATGGTTTTTTACTTATGTATTTATCTCTAACTCAACTTTACCATTTTACTTATATAGTATATATTCGTATACCTTTGAAGAGTCATCAAATACTTTAGTGTGGCCAAGAGCAAAGGTCTGGAATTGCAGTCCTTGAGAGTTTGAAGCTGCAGCACAATATATTTCACAGTAATCAGTTCATTGGTAAAACAACGCAAATAATGACTGTGTTCAGAGCTCTCGGCAAACTGCCTAATCATGGCCTCTAGAAACTCGTATGCCTTAATATAGCAGTTGTCCTCGGACATCTGTTAGAATGAAATAGTGTATAAATTTACTGATAATTATAATTGACTAGGTCTTACCACAACCGTCAGGATGCAGTATACGAAATCCAATGCGGATTTCTCGGTACCGCAGAAAGTTTTGTAGTGCTTCCGGAATATGTCCAGCATAGGCGGGACGACCACATCGCAGGTTTCCTGGTAGCTACTCGGCCATCAATCAAAAAACATCAAAACAGAAACGTATTAATCTTTAGTAAATACAGATAAATTGTGATACTTTTAAGGAGTCAATATTATTCATATAGTTAAAAAGTATTACTTGCATATTCTATATTAAAATGCATTAAATCGTATCATACGTACAATATGCCATAGCGAACGTCCACGGCGAGTGCCAAGCAAATGCCCTTGAGGCCCGAAATATTTTCATATTTGGGCAGTAGTTCGGCCAGTCCGCGAAGAATGCTGAAAGCTGAAAAAGGTATTTAATTGGTGAGACATTACCTCTATATATATGACTACGTAACGTACACATTCTGGCCAGCGGTTCGCAGAGGAATCTATCCCCGGAGGTGCTGTTGCTGAGCTGCATGTTCCTGCACATCGCTT
This sequence comes from Drosophila yakuba, assembly GCF_016746365.2. Classification (NCBI taxonomy): domain Eukaryota; kingdom Metazoa; phylum Arthropoda; class Insecta; order Diptera; family Drosophilidae; genus Drosophila; species Drosophila yakuba. The sequence goes on along the minus strand of NC_052529.2, from coordinate 11,838,485 downwards.
GCACCACCTTGATCCACTTCAAAATCAGATTCAGGTAACATGGCAGCGGCTGGGTGAGCTCATCAAACTTGGTGCCCTGGGAATCTTTGGCCACCAGTTCGCCGACTTCGGCCAGCAAAAGAGGCAGGCGATTCAGGAACTTGTCCAGTTCGGTCATCACCAGTGGCACCGGATCAAAGATATAGTTGGGATTGGCATCGCGATACGGATGATCTTGCGTCTGGCTGAAGGCCTGCACGCTCACGTTGAAGTTAAGGCCCAGGACACGGAAGCACTGGCCCACAAACTGGTGTGACACCTTCGCAATCCAGTTATCCGGGTCAGAGGTCACGGCCTGCAGAAAGGCAATGGCGAATTCGTTGGCCACCGTCTGAATTCCACGTTAGTCATCGGAATAGCATTCAACAGTATAACATAATACTTACTGCATACTTACTTTCGTGTTACCAACTGTCGAAATGGCACTCACAAATTCCATTTTAATTTCATTTACTTAAAGTGACGCCAACTTTTAAAAAGTTGTTGTATTGGTAAGTGCCAGTGTTGAACATGGTATTCAAATGAACCGATGAGCTTGATCAACGAATATCGATTAGTTTTTGGCGCCCAAAAACATTGAAAATATTTGAACACCATGAATTAAATTTTTTATTAAAAATTTCGAACACCTTGAATATTTTTTTTATCAAGCAGTAAGTAACAATATAAAAAGTATAGTATTACTACTTATATTTTATGTTCTTATGTTCCGTTCATATGATCATAAAATAATAGTATACATATCTATGTATCTCGTTCTTGCTAATTTTGCAACTCCAAAGATGAACTTATTATATTATGGATTTGAATCCATTTTTCTGTTTGGCATACCAATTTAGAAAAGCATTACATTATTTCGAGATGCCAGTTGTGCGCCAATTAAATAAAATCCGAAGTTGAGATTTCCAACAAACAGTTTATTGAGTAAATATTCATAAATGTACATTCTGTATTTAGTAGCACAGGGCATATGCTACTAAATGCATATATTTACAGCGAAGATGCACATGATGTAAAATGATCGAAAATGTCTATGTTTCGAACAAGCAAAATGCACTAATAATACAAAATTTACATTATAAATATTTCATGTTCACTAAGTATGTAACTAAAGTAGAAGCCTAAATTAAAGTAAATACAGTGTTCTTCAAATCAAATCAAATTTGCAGCTTTAACGCCAGAGCAACAACCTATATGTTTTGGTAAAGAAAAATGCAAATACTTGAATACGCCAACATTTTAAATGCGACCAATCTGTTTAGCTCTTGCCCAAGGCAAAATGACACTGGAGGTTCTAGGGGTTATCAAATAGACTGTGAGACAGGCACTTCAGTGACCCCTACGTTTCAACTGTGATCTTAAAGTTAAGCCAAGTGTGGCAGCAGATCTGATCTTTTTGGTTTGAATGCTAAAATACGTCTTGTACTTGAATTCCTTGGACGTTACTATCTCTCGCACTAGTACTTCTTAAGTTGTTCGTAGGTTATAAAAAATATAATATTCCACGGACCCATCCTCACCCAGGTGGGAATGAAACCTTTGTACAGGGCGGGGAGTCCTTCGTTCCTGATAGTCTGTACAGCGCAGTCAAGACTGCCGCTGTACAGCTTTGGTGTGGCTGCTGCCGTGACCACTCCATTTATAGTAATGCTAACGTGACGCTGGTTCATCAGGCGCGTCTGTAAGAAGGAATAGGTTAGGACAAACTTAACGGGTGATAAGACTAAGGTGCTTTCATACCCGAATTACATCAATAGGCGTTGAGGCAATGGCACTGCCTAAACTGGCAATAAAGCTCGAGCTGCAATTTAGAAAAATGAGCTAGTTAAGCGCACTATGCTCGCAAGTGCTTTACGTCACTTACATGAAATGATTGGCCACGTGATCTCCAAAGGCATTCATTAACTGCAGCTTGCAAAAGTCGTAGACGGGCAGCTCAACAGAGGCGATAACCACGGCGCGCTGAGCCGTCGGACCCACTCCGCGCCAGAGTCCGCGAACGCCCTCGTATTTGTAGATCTCCCCGAAACAGCCCAGTAGGCCCTTGTGCTGTCCCTTCCCATGCACCTGCATCCGCACCTTCAGCACGTCCGTGGGATTAGCAATAGCCGAAGAGATCGCTCCTGCAGCCGCCGCGCACAGAATATTGCTCCACACCCGCTCGCTGCCGTCGTCGTTCGTCAGCAAACCGCGTTCGTTGGCCAGCTTCTTCAGGGTGTAGTAGGTTCCAAACTTGATGGTGCCATAGGTCGCCTGCCTTAGAACTGCTGGCCAAATACTAAAAAAAATTGTAAAGTTATCAAACAGAAATAAAACCAGTAGTAAAAATCGATTCAGGTCTATATAATCTATTGAATTGAACTGTGACTTGGGATCAATATCAAATACGTAGCCTAATGGTTTGGCTGCCGGGCAAAGTTTACCGACTGATTAAACATGCCGCCCCAACAAACAATTTATTTTTGGCCGGCCGTGAGTAATCATTATCAATATATGTCTCCTACAGTCCAGTTTCAATAACTTGAACCCTTACGTATGCAATTTAGTTATAGTTAAGCCATTTAGTTATAAGAGAAATTTCAAAATTATACTGAGACTATTATAGCAGATCTATTATTAATATAGTAATATATGAAATAGCCCATTAGTTCACCATACAGAAGTTCCACTGTCCGTACACTCATTATGCTCCCCAGCGGACGAACACGTGACTGTCACGTTTGGCGCGATAAGAATGGCATGATGGTACCATGTTTTGAGAACATGCCAACCGCCGTAGAACCCCCACCGATTCTTACCCGGAATACAGGGCCCGCAGACCCTCCTCGCGGGTGATTTTCACAAAGGCATCGGTCATGCCGCGATATCGCAGCTGGGAGAACGTTTGGTCGATTTTCTGACCTTGGATTTGGAGGCGCGTCTTCGTTGTGTCGATAGGAAAGGTGCCTGCAATGCATAGATTTGTTTACAAAGATTCGATCGTGGCGATAGCAGCTCCAAGTGCATATAGCCGACGCCCAAGTAGGGGGGCGTGGCCTGCTATATACCCAGCTACTTGTTGTTTACCAAATTCCGCCGTAATAGAGGCGACTCCGCCGTAAACGAAAGGCCGCCAATCCTTCACTTCACCCATTTCCGGCGCCGCACCTGTTGATGTCCGGAATCGAAACGAATTGCGCTTGCCCCACGGAACCGCCTCACTCTCGCCGCTTGGTTGCGCAACGAATTAGATAAGCAAGCGGTTTTATTGTGATTCCATCGCTTAAATACTTTTAGTTACCTTAACTTTAGAGACAGAAACAAAAACAATAAAAACAACTGCGAGGCTTTAATTCAGTGTGGTCGCAACTTTTCTCTCCCGGAATATCGAGAAATATCACAATTTCTTTTGGTCACACTATACAGCGGGAAATGGATTTCCCGCCAAATTTGAACAGAACGGAAAACATTTCAGATAAATTTTACAAGTTTTTACCTAGGGAAAAATAACTTAGAAAATGATTTTTATATGTATAATTTTTTTATGTTTTTAGCTTTGGAAATCGTAGAGCGAGGATTCAATCCTTGGTCGTAAACTTGGCTAGAAATAAACTGTTTTACATATTCGAATATAAAAATTTCAAAGTACATTTGTAGCATCTAATTATATTTGAGACTTGTATTCCTTTGTGTAATTAACATTTTGTATAACTATTAAATAAATAAAAAATGGTATAATTATATATATTTAATGACAATAAAAACCACTAATAATATGCTGATTTATTTAATTCAATCAACCAAAGATTAATATATAATACGCTTCTGTAGTTTATTGCCCAGTCAGCATATTTTAATTGAAAATTAATAATAATAAAATACCGATCAAAGATTAGCCAACGACAAATATAAATCGTAACGGTGCGATAGCATCAAAACAAATCGTTCACGACTCACAAGCCAAATGAAAAGTGGACCAAGAAACTCCGTCGTGCGACGAGTTTAAAATGAATATTTCATTCGCCACCGGTAACAAGTTGTATTAGCAACGGCGATCTGGGAATTCCTAGCGACCATACCCACCATAGCCCTGGCCTCGTGGTCCATCTGGAGATCCAGTGGTTCAGGTTCTCCGACGACGACCTTAGATGGCATTTCGCATTTGTTTTTTGGTTTACCCCTTTGCCCATCTCTCGGCATTTGTTTGGTTTGTTTCGCTGGCGAATACGCATAATTATGAGTTGTTTTTGGCAAACGAAACGAAAATCCGCTGGCAGTGTTTACTACGAATTTTCTATGTTTAATTCACGTCACTTGCCGCCGCGAACCCGGATCGTGAAAGTCGCCGACCAGATCGGAAGATCCAGTGGGTTAAACCCGAAATTGGAGCCGAACAAAGCCAACAAAGAATTTGGTGAATTTAATCTCTTCATCCCAATCCCATTGTTAGTCGCTGGCATAAATGTAATTTAATCGTTTTCAGCTTACTATATTTTTTCTCAACTTTTCTGCCGGTTTCTCCGCTAAGTGATTTTCGCCAGCGAAGCGTTAAATTCAAAATGCGGGGGAGTCGTCGCGTAAATTGAGCGTTTCGAATGTGGGCAAATAAAATTAGCAGTTTTATTCAGGCACTCTAGAGTGCCTGATCGGATTAATTGAAACAAAAATGCGTATCGGAACATTAGAAATTACAAAATACTCCAAACTTGCTTGGCAACTTTTGAGAGTGTGCTTAATGGCTTGATAATAAAATAGATTAACGTCGTTTCTTTAATGCCGATCAATCAATTCTTAATGGTCAATTTGGGAAAATATTTAAAGGGAATCCACTTTGAAGCACAACAGTATCTCATAATATTTGGATTACTAATTTGGCTAAAGCCTGACAGATAGATTTTAAAACAAAACAAACAAATACAATCGGGCATAGAAACACATAACTTATCAAGGAACTCAAAGCAGCATATAACCACAAGTGTTGCTTATGTATATATGGTATTATAATTTCCTTTTTTCCGTTGAATTCCCCCAAATATTACAGAATAATTACTTAAAATTTCAACGAACAGAGGAGCGCGTGCCAGTCGCGAAATTGCCTCAGATATTCAATATTTCACGATATGCTCACCTATTTGGGCATAAAAGTTGACGGCCTTTGGACCGATCGATGTGCCTTGTTAGTCACATGATTGGCATGCGGAAATTCCCCAAAATTATCCATTCCTTATTTGATTTGATTTTCGTATAATCGCATATTTCGGGATGTGATCGGCACTACCAAGAGAATTTGTCAATTCGAAAATATTAATGAACAGTTTTTTGTAAAAGAAGATCCAACTCAATGTTAATTACTAAGAATGTCGAAATTCTTGCTCAACCGCGGTGGATCTAATTAACTTAGTCATGGCATAACTAAATTAGACGGAAAGACTTCCTTATGACTTCTTTGAAGCTTATTTTGTAGCAGTACAATGCAAACAAAGAAATTAACAAAATCTTAATCATGAGACATGCCTGCTCTAAAAAATGGTCTTAGGACGATAAAATTCGATTTAAATTCAATCCCAATGCAAAGTTAATGACTAAGTCGCTTCCAGTCTAGATGCCAAATTAAATTAGATACCGTTCTGGTTATATTAAATGAGAAAAAATGCCAAAGCTTTGAATAGTCCGGAACATATCTAATGAATTTTAATGGGTTTTTTTAAATTCATTATTATTTAAATACTACATGTTATGTAAAACCTGTAGCTCTTTAGAATATGGAGCCATTTCAATCCAGTCTAGCACTTTCATTCAGATTGATGCCCAATTTTTGAGGCGTTTCTAGTTCGACAGCCCCAATTTGGCATTCCATTTGCCAAATCCCAGATCAATCAGCTAATGGCTCTATCAGGTATTCCCCAAAACGGTGGGCGAGCGGCGTAAAAGGGAAAGAAATTTCTTTAATCCCAGACTCGATAAATTAATTCGACTCAAATTTGCATATTTAACACGATGGCTTTGTTTACCGTTCGAGAGTAAAAACCCCAAGCATCAGCATCAAAATCCGCATACGAGCAGAAGCTAATTTGAATCCGAGTCTGGCGCCAAAGAAATTGCCAACAATCCATCAAGTTATTTGAGCTCCACGTCCGCTCCATGTGCTAATCGATTTTTGGGTATGTTGCGATCTTTACTATATAGAGGGGTATGCTTTTTTTTTTACTCAGCCGATCGGCGTGAAGATTTTATTACACATTGCCGTCGCTACTGTCGTCGTGGTTATAGAGATATAGCCGGATGGACCGGTCTATTTTCCTATGTCGAATCTACGCCGATTATGCAGGAATTCCAGATGCGACCACGTCTGTCGCGTCTCCAAGTCGCCACAGTAAATTTTGGGAATCTGACAGATTTTATGGCATATGCCAGCCGCCAGCCCAATACTCGCATCATAAATTCGTTTCCAGTCTAACTATGAAAAGAAGGCTTTAATCTGAAACTCCGTAACATTATGTAGAACAATCGGGAATATGAAATATATATTCGTCTTGTTATGAGAACTGAAAGTAAGCATGTGAAACACTTTTGTTCGGTGTCTATAGAATACATATTCTTAGTAATATTTTAATATAATAAAGATAATGAATTTCTTTCGAATTAAGAAACCAAGGAAATAGAAGTTGTACATTCTATTAAATACGAGAGGTAATACAGGGTTATTGAATAGAATGTACAACGCCAAGCTATTTATCACCTTTTCATTGCGATGGCAAGGACGAAAGTGGAGTGACTTGGCCAATAAAGCGGTGGTAAGACCCCTTGTCCCTAGGCCATCCAGTTATGGGCCAAAACCTGTGCCATGTTCCGGCGAAGTGAATGTTAACGATGGACTCATGCATAATGCATCACGCCCGAGCGGCAATTAATCAACAATTAATTTTTATATAAATTGATCGTTTATTGGCTGAAGGCAGAAATTACCTGCTCGCTACCGTGTGCGCCGCTGGGCTGAAGGTGGAAAAAGACAATATTAATTACTAATTATGCGCGGCGTCAAAACAACAAAACTAAGGCACATAAATATTTATCGATTTGTCTCTGGCCCCGAGTGACCAACCAACTAGCAGCCAGAATGGCTTGAAACATTATATGTACATGTGTATATTTTTTTTCACTCTGGAGATCGATGGACACATGGACATGGAGCCCGTGAAGTTGGCGATGGCACGTAGGCCAACAAGTTGGCAATAAAATCAAAACGAATAAACAATAAATCAACCGCAAATCGGCTGGAATGGAATGGAATTTTTAGCATAGTTCATAGTTGGGGAACGACCTTATCGCTCTCTGCCCTGAGCCCAGAGCTCTGTGTCCAGAAATCAGCAAATACCTCGGAATACTACAGCCAGTCCGAGTTCGGCCATAATTAATAAATTCCAGCGTGCGCCGCTGGATGATTCGCTCTTTGGTTGCGACCAAGCTGGAGGAGCTCCGGCAAACAAACAACAAAACAAAACACAACACAACAAAATACAAAAATACGAAACACGAAACAAAACACAAATTGACGTCACGCTGGCCCAAGATAGTGGCGATCCTCGGCAAGTGCGACATACGTATCAAGGCTTGCCGGTGGAAATGGAAACGGGTTAAACGGGTACGAGTGTTCGACTATTCGAGTGTTCGAGTGTTTGAGTGTACAAGCCCAGATCCCCGAGATCCCAAGCTTCCCAGCAGCAAACACAAACAACGGGGTCTTAATCAAAAATGTTGGCTGGCTTCAAAACAACGCGCGAAACAATTGGGTTGATCGAGAAGTTGACCAGTTTTTTGTAGGAACTATAAAAAATATAGGCAGTAATAGCTGCAATGCATGGGATATTAGATATTAGTAAGCACTTGTATCTAAGCTGAGCACTAATCATACGCAGTGTTGCCGCATTGTTTAAAAATGTAAATAGCTTTTTGTTGATAAAGATTACATAAAAATATAGTTATCTGGATCATTTTATTATAAATAGTTTAAAAGAACCGATGGTTTCCGTGCCATTATGTTTACGTTTGAATTTATTGCTCATACGCAGTGTTGACACTTGATGATAGCAGTTGTAACAAGTATGTAAACTTTTAGTGTGTAAACTTTTAGCATAGACTGTGCGCAGGTCTCCAGCTTGTAATAAAAGCACTAAAAAGTCGGGAAGCGACTAGTTTTCATTAAGAGTCACGCCTTCTGTTCGCAAAAAAGTGGCGGACGCGACAAGTTGGCGTCAGCCAAATGGGATAATGAGAACGGCAGCAGCAATTTCAGCTTCCAAGCCACGCCAGGTTCATCAACCTACTGGGCAAAAATATTTCCAATACATTAGGGCTTTTATTTAAGTGCAGCAATTTGAGCAAGCTGAAATTACATACACGGGGCATTCGTATCAAACATTGGGAACTCAGGTAAAATGCTGTTGACACCTGAATGTTTATAACGTTTTGATTGCAAACAGTTTGGGTAAATTATCGAAATATATACGTTTCACCAAATGCAATAAGCATTTTGTTAATTATAACAAAATTGGGTGAATATCTACTTTTTATGCAAATATACACAGATTTTTTTAAGACATGCATTTTGTACATCACACATAGCCAAGCTTCAAAACAGCATTCCGCTTTTTCTTACCCATCTTCAATGTCATAGGTTTGCATACAATAAATTTGAAAACATTCATGTTGTTTTTATTTTTCGATAATCTTGTCTAAGATATATCAATGGTTCTTTGAACTCCTACTCTTCGATATTTAACACCATTCCAGGTCATTAGTTGTCAGCATTTTCCCTGAGCTCTCTGCACATCTTCAAAGCGCCGACTGGCCAAATTTGGTAAGATCTCTTAGCCGCATTTAGCAGTGATTCGCTCGGTTAGCAGTCCATTCGATGCGCCTCGACAATTGCCGGTTAAGTAGGGCTCGTCTTTCCCAGCGAAGCGGACTACCATTTATGAAGATCAGGAGTGGGCGACCCCACATTCCAATGCTAGGCACACCCAGGCACCAGGCCGAATCGGGCCGTATAATTAATTGTGCAAAACTGCAAAATAATGCAGAACAATGGCCGGGCTTTTTGGGGTGTAAAAGCATTTCGCCAGCTCATGGCGATAGCTCTCCAAAAGCAAAGACTATAGAGAAACCATTGCCACGGAGTGGGACGAGGTCCGTGAGATTTATGGCGCTCGCCCAACTCCGGAATATCCCAAGCCCCCGCGTCGAAGAAGAAAACATGTGCTTCGCCTTGCTTCGCCTTACTTCGCCTTACTTCGCCCTGGTATCGAGAGCCAGATCTGGAGAGATATAACCCGATCGTGGGCTCTCAGCGCCTCTCCGATTCCGAGTGCCTTAAATATGGGTGCTCCCAGCGAAGTAGCTTCAGTTGGTTACTGAATTTCAGACCGTGCACAGCTCCTAAAAAGCCTAAACACCTCAAGCTAAACGCGCAAAAGACCGCAAGTGTATGCAAAAATACGAGAGTGGAATCGCACCCAATCGCACAAAACAATATACAATTTCTTTTAAAACTTTGAATACCCAAAAACTCAACTGCAAAATGCAAGTGGATAAAGTTTGTGCCGCCATCGCGCTCATCGCAATCTTCGCCAGCGTTGTGGATGCAGCAGTTTACTCCCAGCCCGCCATCTTCCATCCTGGTAAGGATTTATTACAAAAAAGCGAGCATTATATTATCTTTTTTTTGTGGAAAAGTATTAAGTTCAAAGCCATTTTTCTTATTTACAAAAAAATATTTAATATATTTTTTATTAGTTTAAGTTGTTATTTCATATAAATTCACGTGCTATTGTTGCAAACACATTAACGGATTTATGCAGCAATTAATGTCCATTTAAGCTAATAACTATAGTATATAAAATACGACCCCATCTGTTAAAGTTGCTCGAACAATAAGTTTTACTGCGACATTGAGAAAAACGTGAGCTTTCCATTAGAGTTTCGATTAAAGGTGTATGCGATGTAAGATGTTTAAAAATTTTATTCACTTGATGCATTCTCATGCAGTTTTCCAATTAAGTTTCCAATTAAGTTTCCAATTAATTGCCGACCTTTTCCAGCCACGAAAAACAATAAAAAACGAAACTTTGAAACTTTGCTAGGCAGTCGATTTTGTGATTGATTTACGATGGTTTCGATGATTTTTCGAGGTCTAGCGTTAGCTCATAAACATTTAAAATTTCAATCTAGCAATCATATGGAAAATTTCGAAAACAATTTTTGGACATCGATAGAGCTTTGACGTCGGATATTGGGCAGTTTTTGTTTATGATTAGGTTGTCAGGCATCTCAATTACGAGTTGATATGTTTGCGATATTTGTCTGCTTTCGCTGACGTCAACAAACACAAATCGAAATGGTAAACAAAAGAAATCAATAAATACGCAAACGCAAAACGCAAAAGTCGCAAACGAAAACAACAAAAGATGAAATTTGTCAAGTTATTGGCCCCCTTTCGGTTGTGTAGCAGATTCAGATACAGATACAAATAGAGATAGAGATAGATATGAATTTCGGTTTTTGGGTTTTTCGCATTCGCCAAAAATTAGCATAAGAAATGTGCTGATGTGGTTATTATTCAAGCGCTCGACTAATTTGCATCGCTATGCGGATTTAAGTTAGAAAACTTATCGATTATCCCCCTGGACAGATCGTCAGATAGCCAGATATTTTCCTGCTGCTGAATTATTCATGCGTGAAGGTCGTCCAACGTCTTTGGCTGGGAATACCTGGCATCTCGGCGACTGACTTACTAATCTATAAGAAATTATCGCGAACTGCTTAAAAATAGGCGATGAGTTCACGCGGCCGGCAATTAAGTGCACAATTGTCTGGAATGCGTGTTCTTCTACTCTTCGAGTGGTAAATTAATGGCGAGTGTCATTAATCAAACTTACCCCTTCTATTCGGTAATTTATTTTTGAACCCAACAACTCAACAATTCCCCGCCGCAGGCAGTTCGTTATAAATAAAAGCACGAGTACGCCGTACGCCGTACGCTACATCGCCATCTGTCAGCTCGACTTAGTGCTCGAGGTTTAAAAATAAATGCCAGTCGCCGGTGCCACCAAATGGTAACCACAACCGCAGACTGATGTATTTTTATCCCAGCAAGCACCTAGCCGCCACTTGTGTGCCAATTTTCATGTCGAATGACTGTCAAGTTCGTGCCTTAAGTCTTTTGTTTTCTCCGTCTGTGCAAGTCATGGATAGTTACAAAAATAGATCTCCTCTCCAGAGGCAAAAGTTTCCATTAACTCAGAGCAACTTAAGGGCTCTCATTTATAAACCATTTTAAATTTAGAAATTAAATATGAAATAATTTTTTTTGCTTAAAATACTCTTTAAACTCGGAAATGTCCCCTTGAGCTGGTTTGTTTTCGATATTGTGTTGTTGTTTGTAACCCAGTCCAGTCTGCGATATGCCTGCACGTATTTAAATTTCGATCGGACACAGTCACGATTTATAGCCACTTCCTCATAAGCTCGCAAGACGGGGGACAGCGCATAAATAAATCGCACTAACTACGACAGCATCGGGGAAGCTACAAAGAAGACTGGCCACTTCCGCTTGCAGCACAGTAAACTGAAAAAAAATGTATGCTTTGCTAAAGGTATTATTTTTCGATTAAGGGAACTTAACTAAAGAGTCTTGACCCTGCGAAACTGGAAACTGATATTACATTTTGATTATATCCGTATCCATTTCATAAGTGGATTTTAATAATGGCAACTAGTGAGTTTGAAGTTTAGATCGGTTATATAGGTAACATTTGTATTATTCCTCTGTACTTATTTGCCTCTCCTCTCTGTTTTGCAGCACATCCTGGCAAGTGCTTCGACAAGCTGACCCGCAAGGCCCTGCTGCCCGACAAGGAGTACACGCCGAAGGGCATCTGCGCGGCGATGACTTGCAGCCTGGAGGCCCGCGAGATCAGCATCGAGACCTGTCCCTATGTGGAGGCCCCTGGCTGTGAGGAGCTGCCCAGCGACCCCAACTGGCGGTTCCCCAAGTGCTGTCCGCAGTTCAAGTGCGTCGACTTCAAGACCGGCAAGGACTTTATCGTCTCGCTGTAGATCGGCTATATGTATAGATGCACCCTATATAGCCGCAACTGAAACGTGATTTTACATGAAATGTATTCGTAGTTTTGTAATACCTAAAAGAGAGAGAGAATGAGATCGTGTGAAAGCGAGAGCGAGCGACTGTGTGCGTGTGTTTGTTTCATTCTTAATTTATTTATTTTAATTTGTAAATAACACATTACCTGCATAAACTCCCAAAAACCCCGTCATGTTTGAAAATGTGAACATAATTCAATTTGTTTTGATTTATTCAAAAGTCCCTGTATGCGATATTTGCAAGTATGACTAACCACCATCAACCAGCTATGTTTAGTCCATAAGATTTAAGCAAAGTAATAAAAAATCTGAAATATGCAAATGTTTACTTTAACGTATTGACTTGGAAACGTGATGGGCAGAGTCATGTCCAAATTCGAAGTTTATTTGCGCTGTCCACCGGATTACGCGCTCTTCTTTTTTTGGATTTTTGGACTTTGTCAATAATCCACGAGATTATAGCCGGCTGACTCATCTGCGGACGACTCGTTGGGCAAACATCGCACATGCCGCATGTGAAACGATCCGCAGCGGAGATCCAAATACGATCAAAAGTTTATTGCTCGGAGAGTCCAACGGTTTACCGACTTTGCGCCTGATGCGAATGCTAAGTTTATAGCCCGGTTTATGAGACCCAACAGGAAATGCCGCGGTTTTAGCAATTGAAGTGGCCATCTGCGGATGTTACAAAAATAGAAGTTGAACTTCAACTTTTTAAACCAATAAAGAAAGCTATTGCCAGCTGGCCACTTAATATGGTAAACGTTTCATTTTTAATAGGTTCTGTGCTTTAATACATCTTAAATGAACCATTAGCTTATTATATGAAAGTACAACAATAAGATTTTTTACGGCCAATTACAGTATGAATTTTTAGCTTCAATGTAAGTCCTATATTATTATTATTTTCAAATATTAAATATTTAACACTTCATATTAGATAATTAACTTTAAATTGATTTTCGTAATGCATTTTGACGTACAAAAATAACTGTATGAAATTTAAATATTTCGAATTCGCGCCAAATTCTCCCACGTTTTGTTGACCAACACTTATTTAGTATATTTGTGCAGTCCCACTTGTGATTTTTTTATGGTATACTTTTTGCTGAGCCACACGGTAATTTTGATTGACTAACCTGCGGTCACACTACTCTCTAGGGCGTATCTTTTATTATTTACGTTGTGAGTTTGTGTTATTTTGCAAGGAAACCCCGCTTTGTTGAACGAAAGATGCATTCCCAGACGAATCTCATTGCAGCGCTGCTGCTGGCAGCTCTAATTCACGAAGGTAGGAAGTGTTTCCAACCCTCTCATCAAGTGGTTACATATGTGCTATAACTCACAATAATTTGTTGACAGGCGCTGCAATTTGGTGCTACCGCTGCACTTCGGCTACGCCCGGCTGCACGGAGAAGTTCAACTGGCGGGGAATAGGATTCCTGGGCGAGCACTGCCCTGAACCGGACGACATATGCGTCAAGCTGACGGAGCGACGCGGCGGTAAGCGGAAATCCGTTGTGATCCGAACCTCAAAATCAATTGAAACTCGCTTACAGCCAGGGAAACCATCACCCGTGACTGCCTTAGCGCGCTGAGCTTCCGCAAAGACATTCCCGCCGACAAATACGAAGGATGTCGGCCTGCCGCCCACGATGAAAAGCTTGCGAACTACGTTAACCACACGATCAAGGAGCACGACGTGCGCCGTGACTACTACACAGACACCACGTTCTGCTTCTGCTTCCTCGACCATCGATGCAACGGAGCCAGTGGCCTGCAAACGTCCGGCGTTATCGGCCTTCTCACCATTATTACTGCCGTGCTTCTCCGCTAGTCTCCATTCGAGTGCAGTATCTTAGTGCCTTACTAACTCGTTCTACCACGACGAATCTCGTCTTACATTCCGTCCTTTTTGTACAACTTTTTGACATGACTACAGCTTTTAGAGTCTTGTGTTTACTCAACTAATTAAATACATTTTACCATATTTATAAACAGGAGTGAAATCGTTGCTTTAAAGGACCTCCGCATTCTTGGGCGCTCGGTAATCATAGGCAGCCACCTCGGGTCGCGTCACCAGATGTTCCGAATAGACTTCGGCCAACCGCAAACACTGCTCAACCGTGAGTTCAAAGGAACGCAGCGTATCCTGTACCTCGGCGCGCTGGAATAGCTTTTGCGTTACATCCTCGCGATCTTCAGGAGGAAGAAGGGTTCCAAAGCCCCGCCGACAGTACTTTTGTCGCATGCTAAAGATGTGACGCACCACGCGCTCAACTAGGGGAAACGGCAATTGCGTCTTTGGGCGCTTTAGGGGAATTAGCTTGACGACGCCCACATCCACCTGTGGCTTTGGAACGAACGCTTTGCCCGGTATGGTGAACTTCATGACGGGTTCTGTCCACACCTGCGACATCACCGACAGCCGGCAGCGCTGTTCGCCGCCTACAGGGGCACAAATTCGATCGGCCACCTCTTTCTGGAAGGTCAGAGTCATACAGGTGTCGATGCGCCGGAAAGCACCACGCCTGCAAGACAAATCCTCTAGCCAATTGATCAACAGTCGAGTGGATATGGCGAACGGCAGATTTCCAATCAGATGAATACGCTGTGAGGTGTCCGGGATGTGCTGCTCCATGTTAAAGCGCAAGATGTCATCATAGTGGATATCGAACTGGATGTTTAGTGGACTAGCGCACTCCTTGAGCAACTGCAGTGTTTCGCCAAAGCGCGGATCCTTCTCCACAAGTAGCAGTCGCTGTGGGTGCCGCCGCAGAATAGAACGGGTAATACCGCCCGGCCCGGGACCGACCTCTAGAACTAAATCTCTGGGATCGATGCGTCCCGCCGACTTGACTATCTTGTCCGTCAGCCGCTCGTCCATGAGAAAGTTCTGGCTTAGTTGTTTTCGGGCCTGTAGCCTGTAGAGCTTCACCAGCTCCCGAATTGTGGGCATTGGAGGCAGGCGCATGCCGCTCTGAAGCACACGGGCACTAGCTTGGGCCATCTGTAAGAATATCATATACAACTAATACAAAATTGGACGGATTCTGCTGATATCCAGACTCACCCTGTTGTGCAACGACTTCAAAAAGTGTAAAACTGTTGTAAAATGAAGAAAACGCTTACGAACTACGGATAACTAACGCGGACAGAAGCTAGGAGGACACCTTCTTGGGCTCCTCGAAGTCGTCCAGGAACTTCTCCTGCTGCACCGAAAAGATGGAGTAGCCGTAGATGGCCAAAACGGAGACACCCAAAGCGCCGGCAGTCAGAAGATTATTGCGGCGGATGCGCTTCAGTTTTTGCACGCGGTCCAGGTTCTGCTCCTCGATCAGCTTCATGAACTGCAGCTGCGCCTTGTCCAGCTTCGGAGCGCTTTCCCCGTACTTGATCTTAGGTCCCTGCTCCGACGCCGACATTATAAACGCTCCTAAACGAAGTTTTTGTGCTTTCCTCGCTGACTTGAGAATTATGAAATCTGTCGCAGAGCAATAGTGTGGCCGCAGCTGACCGTTAGTTGGAACAAAGGGTCACACTGACTAAATTCACAAGGCTTTACACTGTAAAGTTTACAGCCTGCTTGCACCGTTATATTGCATTATTATTTCAAGTGTGTTATAAACAAATGTGATATAGAACATTACACTATGATAGTTTTATTTAATTAGATAAAATATAAAATGTACTCTTTGTGACAAGAGCAGTATTAAGAATAGATATTTAAAGAATCTTAATTTTTTTAGAAATGAGACATTTTTAAATTAATACGCGTTTTACATTTAATATAGGAAGGATTTTGTTATTTCTTTAAGCATCCTTTTGCCGCGATCCGGCAGCACTAACGCAGCGTGGCTGCGTGGTATTTTTTGGCGCCCCCGTGTACGGTCACTCTAGCGCGAGCTGCGCGTTTGCGTCCGTTACAACGAGTGCTTAGTTTAGTTTTCCTCGATTTGGGGGCCCTGCGGAATTGGCAGTTCACTTTCGTTGGTGGCTCGAGTGCGACGTGACGTGCGTCAGTGAAAAGCGCTTTTCCAGGCACAGTGCGCCACTACTTGCCTGCAAGTCAGCCACAGCAATTTCTCGGTAATTGCGTTGCAAAGTGCGTAATTAGAGCTTGAGGGGGGAAAACTGCGTTTTCCGCAATACCAGAACGTGCCCCATTTTCACAAGAGTACGTACGTACGTACGTAGATCCGTGAGTTCAGTGATTCCTAAGCCCAATGTGGATGTGGTAACGAGAGCCACGGCGATGACTTTGAAATGCGGAAATGAAAGTATAAATTCGGTTGCGTGCTGGGAAAACGGCTCTGAAAAACTTACAGCCAATAACAACAAAGGCAAAACAAACGCGTAATTGCAGAAATCAGCTGTGTACCTACGGACGAATCAGAGCCCCAGAAAGAGAGGGGCAAACGCCCCCCGCCCCCGCGACCCCATAGCTCCCCTTTGCCCACAACCATGGAAGCCCAACAGCTGGTCGCGCTCTCTGCCTCTCTCTCTCTCTCTGTTTCTGTTTCTCCGCTGTTTTCGCCTTTTATGGACTAACTTTTGTTTTTATTTTGTTTTGCTTTTCTGGTTCAGCGTCTGTTTCTTATTTATTATAGTTTATTATATAGTAATATTAAATTTTATTTCTGCTTCATTTTCCTGTAACTTGACTTATAGAACTCGGTTTCTTGTAATTCTAAACTTTTAATCAAAAAATGTTAACAAAAATATAGCAATAATATAATAATGTAAATTAATCAGAATAATAATGATTTTTTCTCTTGAAAAAGAACTCCTTCGTTTATTTGTCACTTTTACACACCAGTAGGTTTCTTAACCCTAAATGTTAGATTAGGTATGTTGATAATAAAGTGGATTGCTTTATTTCAGTTAGAATATATTTATTAATACTTTTGTTTTGTGCTTCGTGCACTTCCATTCAGTTTTACATTCTTTGAGCAAGTGACATAATTATGTTATTTAACATTACATTACATTTCATTACATTATCCGCGATCAGCTGATTCATTCTTATGCTAATTAACATTTCATATCAAGGCATACACATTTATTCCAACACGCCTCTTAAATTTGTTGTCTTGATTTTCTTTCATTACTTTAACTTTACAGCATCTCTATTTCGTATAAATTTCTGTTTGTCTAACGCTTTGGTTAACATGTCTGCTATATTAAGTCTTGATTCTATCTTCACAATGTCTATAATACCTTTTTCATAATTTTCGTTAACATAATGATACTGCACTTCAATGTGCTTCGAATTTTTTGTAAAGTTACCAAATTTAGCAATGGCTACTGCGCCTGAATTATCTTCGTAAATCTTTATCGCTTTTTCGTTATCAATATTAAATATTTCACATAACATGTTTTTGACAAATAATATTTCTGTGACTGCTTCTGACATGGCAATGTACTCTGCAAACGTTGAACATTTTGTTACTGCGTGTTGTTTGTGTGTTTTCCAATATACTATATTTCCATACATTCTAATTATAAATCCCGTCGTGGATTTTCTATCAACATTATCTCCTGCATAATCGGAGTCTACCATACAATCTAATAATTCATTATTCTTATTCTCTTCAAAAGTTAAATTCAGATCTCTTGTCTTATATAAATATTTTAATACTCTTAGCGCGTATTTATAGTGTGTTGAATTGTAACAACTTTGATATCTGCTTAAGTAATTTACGGAATATGATATATCTGGTCTTGTACCTGCGCTTATATATAATAATTCACCTATCAAATTTCTGTATTTAATTTTCTCATCACATTCAGTTGCTTGATCTAATTTTAAGTTTGTTTCCATTGGAGTTTCGTATAGCTTAGCATTTTCCAGATTATACTTAATTGCCAGTGATTCAATATATCGTTTTTGATTTAACGTCATTTTCTTACTTTCAGTACTATAATTAATTTCTATTCCAATATAACTTCCGATTTTTCCTAAATCTTTCATTGTAAATTTGTTCATTAAACAGTCTTTAATTTCAGTTATTTTCGTTTTGTTCTTACTGCATATCAATATGTCGTCTACAAATACTAAAATATATATTTCATCTTTATCCTTTCTTTTTACATATAAACAATAATCGTAATTGCTTCTTATAAAATTTAATTTGTCGAGATATTTATGCAAACATTCGTACCATGCTCTTGGGCTTTCTCTTAATCCATATAATGCCTTTATTAATTTATAAACTTTGTTTTCTCCTGTTTCGTAACCTTTTGGTTCATTTACATAAACTTCTGATTTTACATAGCCATTCAAAAAGGCTGTTTCGACATCCATCTGATTTACAAACAGACCATTTTTACAACAATATGATAGTAATATTTTTAATGTTTGCATTTTTCCTACTGGTGAATATACATTTTCTAGTCGTTCTCTTTGTTGGAAACCTCTTACTACTAGTCTAGCTTTGTATGTCCCATCACTTTTCTTTTTGTACACCCATTTTACATCTATAATCTTTTTGTTTATCGGTTTTTCTACAATTTGCCATGTATTATTTTTATTTAAGCATTGCATTTCTGTATTCATTGCTTTGATCCATTCTTTCTTTTCATTACTATTCATCGCCTCTTCGTACGTGTTTGGTACAATGGCATTTACATAATTGATATAAATAAAATGTGTTACTGGGTTACCGTATAGATTTACTGGTCTTTTATTTCTATTTGATGTTCTCTGCACTGTTAAATGTTCTTTGTTTTCCTCACCCTCGCTTTCATCGCTAGTTTTTGAATTAACTTCTTCCGTGTCATTTAGTTCGTCTGTCTTAGCGTTATCTTCATCATCTTCTTCATTTTCATCTATTTCACTTTCATTATCATTCTGCTTGTTTTTCTCTAGGCAAATTAATTTTGTTTTCTCTTCCACAACTTGAACATGTCTTGCGTTTATTACTCTATTGTTTAGTAAAACTCTATATCCGTTTGTATTATAACCAACTAATACTCCTAATTCTGATTTGTTATCCCATTTACTCTTTCTGCGTACTTCTGGAACTCTAACAAAAACTCTACTTCCGTATATTTTTAAATTTTCTACATTTGGTTTTATACCAAAAAATATTTCATATGGGCTTTTATTTACTGCTGTATTTGCGATTGTTCGATTTTTTAAATAAGCTACTGTGTTCATCACTTCTGGCCAATATCGCCTATGTATGTTTGCTTCTCTCATTAAGCACCTTCCAATATCCATTGCCGATCTGTTATATCTTTCTGCTACGCCGTTTAATTCGTGTACATACGGTGGACATGTAGTTAACTGAATTCCCTTATACTTTACAAAGTTTAATATTTCTCTATTCAAATATTCTTTACCGTTATCGCATTGGATTTGTTTTACTTTTTTACTGAACTGATTTTCAACATAATTAACATATTCTTTTAAGCAGCTCGCAGTTTCGGATTTATTTTTAATACAATATATTCTCGCGCATTTACTAAAATCGTCAACGAATGTCAAAAAATATTTTTCCCCACAATAACCTGTTGTGCTGTGTGGTCCGTTTAAGTCTGTATGTATTAACTCTAATGTCTCTTTAGTTTTCTTTCTATTGTTCTCGAATGGTTCGTTTGACATTTTACTTTGTATACAATTCGCACATTTCATTTCGGTATTCTCGATTTTATCTGGCAGACCATCTAACATTTTATTCTTAATAATTCTATTCAAATATTGAAAATTTACGTGGCCTAATGCCCTGTGCCATTTTTCTTTTTCAGTTAATTTAGTTACATTTGTATATATTTCATTTCTTTTATTTTTTGGCATGAAGCTTTTTACATTATATAAACTATCAATTTTACTCGCAACTGTCAGCAATTCTCTCTTTTCGTTATAGATTTTTGTATCATTATTTCTGGCTACGACTGTACATTTATTTTCAGTTATCTTTGATATGCTTAGCAAATTTTGTTTTATGCCTTTTACAAAGTATACATTTTTAATATCGATCAAATTTTCATTGTTGTATGTTCTAAAATATGTTTCTACATTTCCAATCTTGGTCGCTTGCAATTGTTTGCCATCGGCTACTT
Source organism: Drosophila yakuba (assembly GCF_016746365.2). Taxonomy (NCBI): domain Eukaryota; kingdom Metazoa; phylum Arthropoda; class Insecta; order Diptera; family Drosophilidae; genus Drosophila; species Drosophila yakuba. The sequence continues at coordinate 11,818,241 of NC_052529.2, read as the reverse complement.
TAACATTAATAGGATTTTTCAAATTAATACAGTTCTTAAAAAGTTTACAATCGTTTATAATGTGATCAGTGCATCCACTATCTAATAACCAATTTACTGTAGTTTCGTTGTTACTTTCGCTGTTATTACAATTTATTAATTTTTCGTTTCTTATCATTCTTGTTGTCCATGACTGTACGCTGTCGCTGTTTTCTTGTTGTCTTCCTTGATTCCTGTCTCCTGAGTAATTTCCACGTCCTCGACCATTTCCATGATGTTGACCTCTGCCTCGGCCGCCTCTTTGATTCGTATTCTGATATCGCCTGTTGAATTGTTGTTGTTGTTTATTTTCGCCTCTCGCATTTTGCTCAGCATGCCAGCAGTCCCTCTGAATATGACCTGTTTTGCCACACACATAGCATTCTTTTTTAGTTTTGGTGTTAAATGTGCTTACGTTATTTTGTTTGTCCACTGGACCTCTGTTTAAACTTTTTTCTTTTATTTTTGATTTTACGTACTCTACCGTTCGTTGTGCTTCCGGAATTACATCTAAGAAGTCTCCAATATAACGAATCTCGTCTTACATTCCGTCCTTTTTGTACAACTTTTTGACATGACTACAGCTTTTAGAGTCTTGTGTTTACTCAACTAATTAAATACATTTTACCATATTTATAAACAGGAGTGAAATCGTTGCTTTAAAGGACCTCCGCATTCTTGGGCGCTCGGTAATCATAGGCAGCCACCTCGGGTCGCGTCACCAGATGTTCCGAATAGACTTCGGCCAACCGCAAACACTGCTCAACCGTGAGTTCAAAGGAACGCAGCGTATCCTGTACCTCGGCGCGCTGGAATAGCTTTTGCGTTACATCCTCGCGATCTTCAGGAGGAAGAAGGGTTCCAAAGCCCCGCCGACAGTACTTTTGTCGCATGCTAAAGATGTGACGCACCACGCGCTCAACTAGGGGAAACGGCAATTGCGTCTTTGGGCGCTTTAGGGGAATTAGCTTGACGACGCCCACATCCACCTGTGGCTTTGGAACGAACGCTTTGCCCGGTATGGTGAACTTCATGACGGGTTCTGTCCACACCTGCGACATCACCGACAGCCGGCAGCGCTGTTCGCCGCCTACAGGGGCACAAATTCGATCGGCCACCTCTTTCTGGAAGGTCAGAGTCATACAGGTGTCGATGCGCCGGAAAGCACCACGCCTGCAAGACAAATCCTCTAGCCAATTGATCAACAGTCGAGTGGATATGGCGAACGGCAGATTTCCAATCAGATGAATACGCTGTGAGGTGTCCGGGATGTGCTGCTCCATGTTAAAGCGCAAGATGTCATCATAGTGGATATCGAACTGGATGTTTAGTGGACTAGCGCACTCCTTGAGCAACTGCAGTGTTTCGCCAAAGCGCGGATCCTTCTCCACAAGTAGCAGTCGCTGTGGGTGCCGCCGCAGAATAGAACGGGTAATACCGCCCGGCCCGGGACCGACCTCTAGAACTAAATCTCTGGGATCGATGCGTCCCGCCGACTTGACTATCTTGTCCGTCAGCCGCTCGTCCATGAGAAAGTTCTGGCTTAGTTGTTTTCGGGCCTGTAGCCTGTAGAGCTTCACCAGCTCCCGAATTGTGGGCATTGGAGGCAGGCGCATGCCGCTCTGAAGCACACGGGCACTAGCTTGGGCCATCTGTAAGAATATCATATACAACTAATACAAAATTGGACGGATTCTGCTGATATCCAGACTCACCCTGTTGTGCAACGACTTCAAAAAGTGTAAAACTGTTGTAAAATGAAGAAAACGCTTACGAACTACGGATAACTAACGCGGACAGAAGCTAGGAGGACACCTTCTTGGGCTCCTCGAAGTCGTCCAGGAACTTCTCCTGCTGCACCGAAAAGATGGAGTAGCCGTAGATGGCCAAAACGGAGACACCCAAAGCGCCGGCAGTCAGAAGATTATTGCGGCGGATGCGCTTCAGTTTTTGCACGCGGTCCAGGTTCTGCTCCTCGATCAGCTTCATGAACTGCAGCTGCGCCTTGTCCAGCTTCGGAGCGCTTTCCCCGTACTTGATCTTAGGTCCCTGCTCCGACGCCGACATTATAAACGCTCCTAAACGAAGTTTTTGTGCTTTCCTCGCTGACTTGAGAATTATGAAATCTGTCGCAGAGCAATAGTGTGGCCGCAGCTGACCGTTAGTTGGAACAAAGGGTCACACTGACTAAATTCACAAGGCTTTACACTGTAAAGTTTACAGCCTGCTTGCACCGTTATATTGCATTATTATTTCAAGTGTGTTATAAACAAATGTGATATAGAACATTACACTATGATAGTTTTATTTAATTAGATAAAATATAAAATGTACTCTTTGTGACAAGAGCAGTATTAAGAATAGATATTTAAAGAATCTTAATTTTTTTAGAAATGAGACATTTTTAAATTAATACGCGTTTTACATTTAATATAGGAAGGATTTTGTTATTTCTTTAAGCATCCTTTTGCCGCGATCCGGCAGCACTAACGCAGCGTGGCTGCGTGGTATTTTTTGGCGCCCCCGTGTACGGTCACTCTAGCGCGAGCTGCGCGTTTGCGTCCGTTACAACGAGTGCTTAGTTTAGTTTTCCTCGATTTGGGGGCCCTGCGGAATTGGCAGTTCACTTTCGTTGGTGGCTCGAGTGCGACGTGACGTGCGTCAGTGAAAAGCGCTTTTCCAGGCACAGTGCGCCACTACTTGCCTGCAAGTCAGCCACAGCAATTTCTCGGTAATTGCGTTGCAAAGTGCGTAATTAGAGCTTGAGGGGGGAAAACTGCGTTTTCCGCAATACCAGAACGTGCCCCATTTTCACAAGAGTACGTACGTACGTACGTAGATCCGTGAGTTCAGTGATTCCTAAGCCCAATGTGGATGTGGTAACGAGAGCCACGGCGATGACTTTGAAATGCGGAAATGAAAGTATAAATTCGGTTGCGTGCTGGGAAAACGGCTCTGAAAAACTTACAGCCAATAACAACAAAGGCAAAACAAACGCGTAATTGCAGAAATCAGCTGTGTACCTACGGACGAATCAGAGCCCCAGAAAGAGAGGGGCAAACGCCCCCCGCCCCCGCGACCCCATAGCTCCCCTTTGCCCACAACCATGGAAGCCCAACAGCTGGTCGCGCTCTCTGCCTCTCTCTCTCTCTCTGTTTCTGTTTCTCCGCTGTTTTCGCCTTTTATGGACTAACTTTTGTTTTTATTTTGTTTTGCTTTTCTGGTTCAGCGTCTGTTTCTTATTTATTATAGTTTATTATATAGTAATATTAAATTTTATTTCTGCTTCATTTTCCTGTAACTTGACTTATAGAACTCGGTTTCTTGTAATTCTAAACTTTTAATCAAAAAATGTTAACAAAAATATAGCAATAATATAATAATGTAAATTAATCAGAATAATAATGATTTTTTCTCTTGAAAAAGAACTCCTTCGTTTATTTGTCACTTTTACACACCAGTAGGTTTCTTAACCCTAAATGTTAGATTAGGTATTTGCAATTGTGTTCACAGGAAATGTTAAAAAACGTAAATAATTTGTATTTTCCCTTTTTTTTTTCTTTTTTTTTCAAATTGCCATTAATTATGAAATTCCCTCTTGCAGCTAAATCAAACGCGTTTCGTCAACCGCCGTCCGCTTAGGCAGTAAAAAGTAAACAAACAATACAAATCTACAATCTCACGCGAAAAACAATAAAGCGATCGTTCGGGAAATTAGTGCAACAAGACAAAGGCAACCCATTCCGCATCCAGATTCAGATTCAGATCCAAATCCAGATCCACAAACGATGGCGTTCATTTCGAAAGATTTTCGATCTCCGGGCGAAACTTGGATCAAAACCGACGGCGGCTGGGAGCGTTCCAAGGTGCTCGAGTGCGGCGGCAAGCGGAAGCGGTAAGCTTACAACATTTTCATGGGCGGCCACTGGGCAGCTTCTTCAAAAGACATTCGATTGGCGGTTTCCCAACTATGGAAATGTCTTCAGGGGCTGTGGAAACTAAACGCACAATTTGCATTTCCTAAACGTTTGTCATGCAGTCCGAATTCATTTCCCAATCTACTTAATATCAAAGAAATAGATATAATAGTGCTATTATTAATGTACGTGAGCCCCATGCTTTTTATCTTCCGAGAAAAACTCTCACAGATACATGGTTCTATGTCATTAATTACGCCATGTAGATGATAATAATATGATGTGATAGAAACTGCACTTTCGTTCATCGCTCCTTCTTTGGGCATCTGTTTGTAACTTTTCACTCGGACAATTCAAAGACTATTAGTTTTATGGCAAGCGCGATCAGATATACGATTTATTTATAGCAAACTAATGTACCTATTGTACAAAAGTGCGTTTTAAAAATATGTATCGATTTAAGCATTATTCAATCGCATTCAGTAGGTACTTGAAATTGGTTAGTCACAGTTTCAAGTCACGTTTCTGTTAACAAAAAGTATTCTACACATTAGAGCAAAGGTCTTGTTTCCGTATCGTCACTGATGTCGGCTAGATTTCGGAAACGGATTGTTTATGTTTTAACGCAAATCAAGGTTGTTAATGCAAAAACACCTTGCAGAAATATAATCTAATCTCGTCAAAGATAAAAGTTTGCCTTGAACTGATTAGTGCTCGACACCCTTTTGATGACTTTTCTAGTATCCCCATATTTAACAGTCATATATTTGTGAAGTTGGCTCATATGCGTTTCCTTATCGTTAAACCTTAAAGCTAATATTGACAATCAGTAGTCACATTGTCTGGCAGTTTCACTGCCGCTATCGAAATCTTTAAATCATTCAGTTTAATAGACCTGCGTTTGGGTCCAATACCCAGTGGTGCCATTGAAGTTGGCCAAAGCGAACTGGCGAATAATTGTTGTGGCTCAGACAATGGAACCCACTTCCCTTCGCTGGCCAAATCGATGATTTCTCAAACTGAAGCCCCGGGCAGCAAAACACCATCGAATTTTGTGACAATACATGCATATTTAAAGGTGTTATATGTTAAATGCCCCTGAAGAGCCACGTTTAGAGTTCTCCAAATCGCAATGGAGTATCTAGTGATTGTAGTGGCCTGTTCCAATGGAAAAGCACCATTTGATCCGGTGAGTCACTGCAATTGGCTGTGAAAGCAGCAGAAGTTCCGTTCCACCGATATCCGTATCTAGAGTGGTTCCATGGGTAGCTACTAGCTAGCTTGGCTGGGCTGTACAAGTATCTCAGTTATCTGATCGATTGCCCATTTGATTGATTGCTATTGTCCGCTCGTATGCAATTGGAAACTGCGAGTGGAGCAAAAAGTTTTACAAACATTAAGACAATGGATGGCGATGGTGAGAGTGGAAATGGGGTATGCAAAAACCTCATACCTTGAATTCAACAGATACTTTCTGCTATACCCTTATATACCTACTTTGAGATACTTTAATGCATTTTTAATTTGACAAGATGATGGATATTCAATATGCTTTTATTTATTGAAAATGCCCATTTGATGACTGGCATACACCAAATCGATTCGAGGGGGAAGTTGGGCGGAAATGGGGAGTTGGGAGGTCGAAAGTGGGCGGTGCGGAACCTTGAGCTTTTGGTGGCGTTTGCAAGCTCTCTCACAATCCCATAGTTTGGCCTAAACTTGGCCGAGTTTCCCGCCTACGGTTGGCGAGTGAATGGTTAGCTACCAGTTCCTTGGGGTTTTGGAGTTGCCAAGGCTGATACTCCGCCGTCTGCCCGCCACTTAAAGTTTTTCCAATGGCCCTTATTATGCATTTGGGTGCCCACCTTGGATGCATTTCTAATTTTGGAACACTTTCAAGTTCCTGGCGACTACATTTTTCATGCAACTGCAGTCGCAAGAATGGAACGGAAAACAGAAGCCATAGATTTTCTATTGAAATTATGTTAATGCCTATATATGTAGCTATATATTTAGATCAAATTTATGAGACTTGCGTATCCAGATTAGGGCAGAATACAGATTGGTTTCAATTTTATGGGTAGCATAGTACTATAGTTATATACAAAGTGCTTTAGTTTTCGACTAGATCACGAGTGGCGCTATTTCCGCATTTCTCCCATTTACGACTACTCGAAATCCAAAAATAATCGCCCTCCATGGATTTGGGTGCGTTCTTTATGGGTTGTCAAAAGTGCACTTCAAGTTCCCACTACTTCTTCCTGACATATTCTGCGTGTGTGTTATTTTAGTAGTTTTTACGATGCTCTGTGTTATGTAACTCCGCGGCTTATCTCAAAATAAACTTGGAGAGTTCAAAATCAAGCGGTTTGGTAATGCCTTCTAATCAGCATCTCAAGGTTTTGATTTCGACAACTACGAACATTTCGAAACTGCACGTTTAGCTGAATTCAGCTGATCATAATTCGGGAAGTAGAGCATTTACATTTTTCAAGCCTTACGTGACTGAAATCGACTTGAATTGTATTACAATACAGATTTCCTAGATATTTTGAAACGCTTTTACCCGCTTTATCGACGAACTTGCGTGTCCATTTCGTAACCGTGTTAAGCACTCGTTTTGAGCATTACCCAACTTTCTTTCTGGTCAATTAAAAATTCAAATGGTCGTCGCCCGGCACTGAACCCATTAGATAATGCCTGAAAATAATAATTAGAAATGCCAGATTGCATGGAAAAGCGATTCCAAAGTGCACACACGGACGTGGTCTCCACTCCAAGTCGGAGTCCAAATCCAAACACAAATCCAAGTCGGAATCGGACCCACTTTCACTGCACTCTTCGCTGCACATCTGTGGACCAGCCAACGATCGCCCGGCTGCCATTTGATCGATTTTCCCGACCATTTTCATTTTTCTTTGCTGTGCTTTTCCACTCGATCAAGATGCATGAGGTCGCGAAAAATGGCCCCACATATGAGTGGAAAAATTGTTATGATTAATTGACTTGAAATTCGCGCAGGAGAATTGCAGTTTCCAAAAGTTGAAATCTATTTAAAAATGTAAAAAGTTTTTAAAAAGTTTTATTTCTGAACTATACTAACAACTAGTGGCTGGGTGTTATGCTAGGCATTTAAATATAAAAATAATTATAATAAATGATTTTCAAATGAAGAAATCAAATTTTTCAAGGCGTTATTAAACTTAACGATACCAAACTCAGTTAAGTTTCTCTTTATATTTTTCATATGCACGCTTTTAATATATTTTTTTAGTTTTAAAGAGCGCTGCTTTCTGCTATTAAAACACAAACTTTTAATTACTTCAATTATTTTTACTGCGTTTCTGCCATAAAATGCAACCGAACCACATGCTCAACTCAACCCAATTATATCTATTGCGACCAAAGATTTCCATTCCCAATGAGACGGTGCTGATTTCCTGCAACTTCTGAGCCTAAATTTAGAAGCATTCGAAGCGCTTTCCGGCTGCTTCGCTGGTCCTCAACTCCGTTTCCAATTATTTATGTCGAAAAAGGTCACTGGCGTATAAATAGAAAAGCAATTTTCCGCTGCAGCTCGTAGTTTTTCCCGCTGCGCCTGCCACTCTGCCAGTCACTCAAAAGGGCCCCGCACTCCGATTCATTTGTTTAATTCGCTTGGAGAAAGGTAAACGAACGCTTGATGGTGACGTCGTTGAGTGATTTATATGATTCACGTGGTCGTCGGCCGTGGATTTGGTCTGTTGGCTGTTGCCTGTTGCCTGGATGATGGCTGGTGGGCAGGGCCGGAGTTTTCCATCTCCATCTGCGCCAGAGAGGAGGTATCTGCGGATTCGGAGAAGGAGGAATCCAGGGAGCAAGAGCCGCGGCCCGTGCAAGCGCAACAATTTCATTGTTCGTCGACTATTTTTAAACAGATCCACGGATATGTAATTGCACATTTATCTAAAACACAGCCAGGCAGCGACAACCTCACGAATTTCGAGCAAGCCGACGAGAAAGCGCAACAACAAAAAAATAATCAAAAGACAATAATTGGCGTTGAAAATTACAATAATAAAGTGTTGGCTGGGATGGTCGGTCTGAATTTCTTTGTTTCTTTTATCAAACATGAGTAATGCGATTCGAATCAGTCGATTTGAAGTTATCTGTACAAATGATTTAATCTACAAGTATAAATTATAGACTTTTACCCATTTTGCGTATAATAGTCAGTCGAATGGGTTTTGAATCCAACATTCCACTATGTCACTCAAATGCGAAAATGCAGTGCCAAAGTTAGAAAAGACAACCATAACAATAACAGATCATAGCAGCAACACATGGGTGTACAATGCACATCAGCATTCCCCCATTACGTATACGAAATGTTGGCCAATAAAAGCGGTGACCTACTTTGGACCAGGCCAACCCAACCCAGGCCAACCCAATCCAACCTAACGATGGTTCTCGGCTCTCGACACCCGACTCTCGACTTTCGACTCTAGACTCGCCCAGCAGCTGGCGAGGAGCTTTTGTGCGTTTTCCTTTCTAGTTTTTCCGTTGGGCGTCCCACTTTGATTGTTGCCCTCCTTGGAGCATCTTCAGTCGCAGCTTCTGGTGGAAACGTGAGTGGATTACCACTGATTACGGTACCAATTCTGGGGCGGAATTAAATTTACTCCGCCTGCGAGAAGGATACCCATGACCAGGACGACCAGCACCTGAAAACACGCATCAGCCAAATCGATGCGCCTTGACCATTTGCGGTTGTGGATTCGGCGAGGACACGTCCTGTCCTTGGGTGCCGCAAAATTGTTTTTGAATTGTTTTTGATTTGCCCCAAAACTGGGTCAAACTGTGCTCGTCTCTGCGGACTGCACTTTGTCTAATTGAAGTTTTCCCCCTTAATTGCCTAGTAATTACATTTCCTTAGCCCGGACTTTTTCCCAACTTTCAAATGCTGCAAATGTCGATTTTCAAGGTCGTTAATGGGTTTCGCTCTGCTTAATGGCATTTCAAGTCGGATCTGTCTGGGAAATTGATAGCTACCAGCACATTGAGTGCATTCTACTCAACAACAAAAATCGATATGGAAGATAATACAGAGAAAATGAAGTCATGGTAAAGCAGAACATATTGAATTGTAAAGCAGAACATTAAATTGTAAAGCACAACATATTGAATTGTATATTAAATAGATACATATATCCTATACATAATTCAATATTCACAAAAAACACATTTTCTAAACGGCATAATTTCCTTATGGCTCCCAAGTGACAACTAACTCTGTTCGAAATTGAATTGCAAATGTGTACAATTTCACAAATTACGCGACCCACCACTTGTAATTGCATTAAACATGGCTAAAAACTTGACACTCTGCTGGGTTTCCTCTCCGAATTGCTTAATTTAATAACCGGACAGGGCCGTGAATCAGATGGTGGGAAATTTGGCCAGCTTCCGCCTCTTGAAAAGCGGCTCACAAGCGTTTAACACTTGTAAGCCGACCAAATCCAAATGTTGCACTGCAATTGCAGCACAAGAGTTGGCATAACACACAACTGGCCAAACCGGATGGTGCCCCAAGTTGTGGGGAGTGCCATGGAGTTGGACCGAATCACTTCCGAAATGTTGCATTGACAGTGACTGCAATTACACTAAAAATTAAAAACATGGAATTACACAAATTCAAAGACTTACACCCTCTGAAGAGCACAATTTTACTTAGATGATTATGCTAAATCCAAGGAACTAATTTATACATAATTTCCAATTGCAGGCACCACTCGGAGGGCAGCAGCAGCTACCAGGACAGCGACAGTTCGGAGGAGGAGGCGGTGATGCCGCCGCATTACCACATCACCATCCGGTGTACCAGAGAGATAGCCGGATTTAATGGGCTCAGCGAGGCTGTGAAGCGTCTGGACTTCAGGCGATCCGTGCGGGATCGCAAGAGGTTCCACTACATATGCGCCTTCCTGCTGCTCGTGTCCAACAAGGGCATTGCCAGTCTGCCAGGCAGTGCTCAGCGCCAGCTGCTCCAAATGGTCGAGGAGGTGGCTTCCCATGGTAAGCCAACTATATTCAAAGCATTTAGTATTCATAACTAATGATAACTTTCGTTTGCACAGTGAATGACAGCCAGCAGCATCCGAATGTGCTGCGCGGCCTGGCCCTGAAGCTGGAGCACATCGTCAGCCAGGAGAACCAGAAGTGCTGGGGCAAGCCGCTGGGCAGCACGTACCTGTGGAAGGAGCACATGGCCACCATCAAGCGCATCCAGCGCGTCGCCAGCCAGATCGAAATCCGCGAGGTAAGAACCAATGTCCTTGGAATACAATCTGAATTTCGATCATACTCATTATCTCCATCTTCTTGTATTCCAGCCCGATCCGGAGGCCAAGCCAAAACTGCACGAACTGCCGGAGGAGTGTGTGCGGGAGATCATCCTGTGCATAGCCGACCATCGGGACCTGGAGTCGGCCGCCGAGGCCTGGGAGACCATGGCCAAGCTGGTCTCCGAGCAGCGCATCTGGCGCGAACTGACGCGCTTCCACTTCAACCAGCGCCAAATACACACCATCCTGGACCTGGACAAGTTCAAGCAGATGGGCGAGATCAAGGACTGGAAGCAGATCTATCACCAACTGCGTCGCACCTATGGCGTCAACGATGATTACCAGTTCGCCGAGGTGCTGGCCCTGTGCCGCTCCTGCTGCTGCCTCTTCTGGCCGTCGGATGGACATCCGTGCATCGTGGACCAGAGTCCGGACTACAAGCAGCGGCTTGAGGAGGCCGGTGGCCAGTTGGCACTGGCCCAACCAGTTCCGCCCGCCCAGTTTCTCAAGTACTTCTCGTTGTAAGCCGGATGATCGGACCAAGGGAGAGAGATAGAGATAGATCGAAAGTATTTTTACGGCCCAGTGGATAGGTTGTTTATGCGTGTGTTAAAGTTTTACCCTTGGAGAGGAGACGAGAGGAGACGAAAGGAGTCAATAGTCGAGGAGCGGATCAGAAAAAGCAAAGTGATAACGAAATCCCTAATCTATAACTACACATGTACGTTTATACGTAAATCGCCAGGCTCGTTTCGATTGGTTTGCAGTTTGTCCAGGTAAAGGTTCAGATTCTAGTTTAGCGTGGTTTCAGTTCAGTTATTTGCCAACCTGTTGTATTGCCACATCTGCCGGTGAGCCACAACCTGTGCAGGACCGAAGATTACTATTAGTTGTGTAGACATATTTATCGACTCGCGTGTCAGTTGTCAGGGTCCAATTCTGGGTCGCTAATCTTTGAGAGGTCGGGGAGTGGTTATAGACTTATTTAGGACACGCAAAACGAACTGCCACAAAACGAGAATAAGCGATTATTTTTTTTGTCAAACTGATTATTGCAAAACGTGTATGGAGAAACTATTTTTAAAGTACCAGTATGTATAATTACCGATTTGTTCATTTTAAGACAAACGATAAATACACTTTTATGCATGACTTTTGAGCGATCTATTGTAGCGGTTAAGTCTAGTTTCTTTAACGTGTATCAGCTGCTTTTGGTGCTAAACCGTATTATAAGTTCCAATCCAACGTAATCAAATCAAACCAGCTCTAGTTACCCAACTACAAGTTGCAGTTACCCAGTCCGATTCGATCTGTAGTTCCGAGTGGAAGACGGAGGAGCGTGGAGGAAATCATGTGATGTTGCAGGAAGCAAAGCTAGAAACGAATACACCTACCTAACGATAACAAATCTTCAAGCGATTTGCCGCAAAGCAATGCTATATACAAATACTAGAGATCGTCGCCAGTATAAGAGTGATTTTATGGTATGCCCAGCCCAACCAGGCAACAGAGTAATCCTTACCCTAAGACAGATCGAAAGCCAAGTATTTTCCATACTCAACACTCTTTATTGGCCGATGAAGCTGAAAAACAAATATAGATATTGTTAATGTGTATAGATAACCTGTAGTAGAGTCCCCGATCCAAGCCTCAAGATTTCCCTGTAAAATACCAGTTTGATCACATTAATTTTACTATAACTATTACTATTGTAAGTACGAAAGTTTTAGCATTCTCAATCATTTGTTTGCAAACATTTCTACGCGAAATAAGTCCCTCATTTTATGTTGAAAATAAAAATTGCAAATAATTGTGGATTACTTGGATTGTTTAAATGGGAGCAAGAAGACAATGATAATTTAATAATATATATAATATAATTTAATACAAATCCATATGTCTGCTTATCCGGTAGGCCGTTGATTGCGACACTTTTATTGACCAAGCAGTCAGTTGCCATGGATAAAATCAATGATTTATCGTAGTCTCTCAAAGTTTTCTTCATTTCATTGGCTGTGAAAACGAAGAGCAGTCATACTTTTTGCTGAGTTCCGAATAGGAATGGAATATATTTTCAAGAAGGAGCGACGCTCCTTCGGAGCCCGCGTCAACTTCGAGGACAAGGATGAGGTGGTGTTCACCGAGAACTCGAACCCGGAGCTAGTCAAGAGCTACATCCTCCAGAACCCCGTGGACCGGGTGACGCAATACGCCGGACAAACCTCACTGAGTGTGGCCAATACGGAAAGGGCGACGTACAAGAGTACGGGAATCACCCACAATGAGGGCGGATGGCCGAAGGACATCAACATGCATGATCCGGAGCAGACGGTGCGGTACAAGCGGAAAATCGAGAAGGACGAGAACTACATTACCCAGGTGATGAATCTGACCAAGCCCATGGAGCACTACATCCACCAAAACAACGCGGTCAACATCTATGAGAACTATTTCGAGAATCTCGATCCAGCTCCACTGCCTGAGCCTTGCAAGTCGCGTACGGTCAATGTGTACCGCGATCCCAATCCCATTAAGGTGCCAGTGAAGCATTTGTCCTGGTCACCGGATGGCGGCATCAAAATGGCCGTCAGCCATTGCGACATGCGGTTCCAGGGCGACAAGTCCAACCAGAAGTGCAACTCGTACATCTGGGAGGTGGAGAATCCAAACGAGCCCTTCCTCACCCTGGAACCGAAGGTGCCGTGCGTGTGTCTGGAGTACAACCAGAAGGATCCAACCAGTCTGGTTAGTGGCATGTACAATGGTCAGGTGGCCGCCTGGGACACGCGACATGGCAAACTTCCAGTCATGATCAGCGAACGGGAGGTGTGCCACCGGGATCCGGTCAACTCGGTGCTTTGGAACAATTCGAAAAGCGGCACAGAGTTCTTTTCCGGCGGTTCCGATGGTCAGGTGCTGTGGTGGGATACCCGGAAGCTCACCGAACCGCTGGATCGCCTGCTCATGGATCCGGTAAAGAGTGACGAGCAGGATCTATCCCGATCCTACGGCATATCGGTGCTGGAGTACGAGACCACCATTCCCACAAGATTCATGGCGGGAACTGAGATGGGCATGCTCTTCTCCTGCAATCGGAAGGGCAAGACGCCCACGGAGAAGATTCAGATACGGGTATGCTCTTTGCCTCTGATCACGGATCATTTCCGATTGATTTTGTTTCACTCCCACAGATGATGTGCCACCTGGGTCCAGTGTATGCCATAACCCGAAATCCGGCCTTTGTTAAGAACTTTCTAACAGTGGGCGACTGGTGTGCCCGGATCTGGTCGGAGGACTGCAGGGAGAGCTCCATCATCTGGACCAAGAGCAGCAGCTCAATGTTGACCGATGGCGCTTGGAGTTACACCAAGTGAGAACTCAATACTTACAGGTTATTTCTTACGTGGCCTATATCATCAATTCCAGAGTCTCCCAGTTCTTCATCACACGCATGGATGGCGTTTTGGACACCTGGGATCTGCTGCAGCAGCAGAACGAGCCAGTGCTCACGGTTAAGGTGTGCGATGAACCTTTGTATTGTGTCCGGACCAACGAGAACGGCAAATTCGTGAGCTGCGGCAGCCAGCTGGGAGCCACTTTCCTCATCGAGGTCTCCGACAACATGGTCATGTCGGCCAAGAACGACAAGCCACTACTAACCGCCGTAAGTCTCGAATGGGAATCCAACATTATAGTCTCCTCAATCAAATGCTCCTCTGGCAGATGTTCGAGCGCGAGAACCGTCGTGAGAAGATCCTGGAGGCCAAATCCCGGGAAAGCAAGCTGAAGGTGAAAGCCAACCATGGTCAGGATCAGGGGGACACGATGATGGTCAACGGGAAGATCAACATGGCGCCGTTTGAGGCAGCCTGCGAGCAAGCCGCCTCCGAATACTTTGCGGCCGTGGAACAGGAACGCCAAAGGCGTCTGCCCGGCGGAAAGCGTAGGTGAACGAAGGCGGTTTATGAATTGATGCCCCTTTTACGGGAGTTTTTACTGATTTGTTTTCATTTATTTTCCATTTCAGAGGATGCGGAGGAGGCTGATGTGTCCGAGGCGGAGAGCTCGAAGCTGTAAATCCCAAGCGGAACTATATCATTTCATTGTTGCACCTAATAAGTACACGATATAGGAATTGAATTGGTTAGGAAATAAATATTACAAATGTATTGAAAGTGTATCTTATTATAGATCGGACTGCCAGGGTGGTAGCCATATAAACTCAAGAACAATTGATCCAATCCTAATGTGATAGAATATTTTCAAGTATTAAGTATTATTAAACTTTAAAAGAACTTTTCAATTAACCAACAGCACTTTGTTGATTCAGTACAAGTGGTGAAATTTAAAAATTTAAAAACCGATTAAAACGCCATTCGTCGTTATTCAACACTTTTAATTTTTAGTGTTGGGCACAACTAGCTCTAGTTCTCTGCTCCGATCGGACTCAGTTCCAAGTTCACGAGCCAATTAGCCCAATCAGCTGTTGTCATTCGACATTCGCACGCGGGATTGGAAGGAAATAATTAAAACGTTTCTAAAGCACGCTAAGGAATAAAAAACTGTAAGTAACTCGTGTGCCAGACAAGCTACAAACACATTCAAATACAAATCAATAGACTGTGCGATTGGAAACGACAGACGAAGCAACAATTTTGCATCAGCTGTGCGAGTAAACGTGCCAGCAGTACACTGTGCTACAAGTCAAAGGGCCAAAGGCCAACCATTATCTGTGCCAAGTGATATAATAGTTGTTCCGAGTGCAAATTAACAAAACAGCGCTTTAATTTAGGTCAGCTACTGGGCTGCGAGGTACTTTCTAAAGATCCAACGCAGTGCAATTAGCGGGGTCAGGTAGCCAAAGTAACCCGTGCCGTGTTGCATGGTGTGCGGCCTACGTGACTCAGAAACAGTTATCAATGGCGCAACACACACGGAAAGTTCAGTGACCAATTTCTGTGCAGCAGCCAAACGCCAACGGCAAACAGCAAACGCAACCCCTGAAACTCAGACGGCGTCCAACGGCCAACTGATAAAGGTATCGAGCGTTCCGAGTGCAGGCAGCTTGTGTTCTACTATTAAATAGTATTACTTTCTTAACTGTTGTTAACTAAACAAATACCACGGGTAAGACAAAGGCCAGCCAGTGAAGTTGCTGCGTTTATGTTTAAAGTGCATAGTAAACATTTGCTGTTCACATAGTTTTTGTGCTAGTTTTCAATCAATCGGTGCTGTGTTGGGAATAATTTCCAACATTTTTCAACAGAATTAAACAATATATTACTATTACTATGCTGTTTACTATAAGTAGAACGCCAGTTTGTTTTGCCGTTCAATTGGCAATTGTTAATTCAGACCTTGGTGGCGCTCCGATTTGAAAGTGCCTGCTCCAAAGAGTTTCCCCAAGGTGGGGCCACTCCATTGAGTGATTCACCCACCACCTGGCGTGTGCTAATTACATATATGAATTCGGGTTTTTCTTTTCCGGTTCGCTGCAATCCGAGGGGGCCGGACTACGTCCTCCCATTCCATGCCATTCAGCAGTCACGTACGCCACTCGCATCATCTAAATCCAGTCAATACTATGCGCTGTCTCTTTGTTTATTGTTTATTTTGTGAGCCGATCGCCGCACAAACAAATTTAAATACGATTCCATAATTTTAAATAATCAAAACAATCTTGACCTTAACATGTCTGATTTAAATATGAATGTGGTATTTTAAATTTATTTTTTAACAAACGTATAAGGAGCATTGTAGGTTTATAGAGTAGGCCACTTTCAACAGCATTCTTTATTTCAAGGAATTCAAGAAATATACTCATTACTCTATACTCTTGCAGCACCATGTTGGACGTGATCCAACCCAGCAGCAACCTCCCGACCAGCGAGAGCACCGATGTCGTGGTGGTGCGAGCCAGGCCAAAGAAGGTGTTCAAGCCAAAGGCGCGTATCAATCGGATTCCCCAGGAGCTGCTCGATGATCCGCTGCTGCAGCAGGCCGTCGACCGCCTGCCCTCGAACTACAACTTCGAGATGCACAAGACCATCTGGCGCATACGGGAGATGAAGGCCAAGCGAGTGGCCCTGCAACTGCCGGAGGGCCTGCTGATGTACGCCATGGTTATCAGCGACATTGTAGAGCGATTCACCAGCGCAGACACTGTGATAATGGGCGATGTGACTTATGGAGCTTGCTGCGTGGACGACTACACCGCCAAGGCGTTGGGAGCTGATCTGCTGGTCCACTACGGCCACAGCTGCCTTATTCCCGTGGATCAGACGTGTGGCATCAAGGTGCTGTACATTTTTGTAGACATCAAAATCGATCCGCTGCACTTCCTGGACTCTGTTAAGCTGAACTTCCGCCCAGAGGTGGGCCAAATAGCTTTAGTCAGCACAATACAGTTCGTGACAACGCTGCAGGCTGCATCTACTGAGCTGAAAGCAGCAGGTTATGATGTGATAGTACCACAGGCCAAGCCACTTAGTCCCGGAGAGATTCTTGGGTGCACTTCGCCTCAGCTGCCGGAGACAACGAAGATGATAATATATCTGGGTGATGGACGTTTTCATCTCGAATCCGCAATGATAGCCAACCCGTTGCTAAAGGTATACATTATGGTTTGCATACTTATTGGTAGTTTACTAATATAATATGTTAATATTAGGCCTACAAGTATGATCCGTATGAGAAGAAGTTCACCACAGAGCAGTACGACCATTCGGCGATGCAGAATCTTCGCCTGGACGCTGTCCAGCGGGCTAAGAAGGCGCGTCGCATTGGCATCATACTTGGAACACTCGGAAGACAGGGCAGTTCAAGAGTGCATCGGTTTTTGGAGAAGCGACTTCATGCCAAGGGAATCGAAACTACCACATTATTGCTGTCGGAGATCTTCCCACAGAAATTGGCTCTCTTCGCCGACATCGACGCGTTCGTGCAGATTGCTTGCCCGCGACTTTCAATCGACTGGGGATCCGCATTTACTCAACCGTTGCTCAATCCTTACGAGCTGTCAGTGGTTTTGGGCGATGTCGAATGGACGCCACATAACTCGTCGCCGCGCAACAACGCCTATCCCATGGACTTCTACGCCAGCGGCAGCCTGGGACCCTGGACGCCCAACTTCAAGCCACCAGCGATAGGAGAGTGCGAGAACAAGCCCTCGGCTGATTGTTGTGGCAGATGCACGCGAGCGGAATTGGAGAAGGACGATTCCGGCAAGGCAGCGGCTCTGGACGATCTTCTCGACTTTAAGAAGGGATAAACGATTTGTCTGGCTCGCTTCCAACTGCCCACGGAGCCCTCCATCTCAATCGATCAGCTTAGATCGTCTGCCCAAATATATTGATTACCTACTAATTTAGTTAGTACAAATTTGGTTTTTAAGTTTTTACTTTTAGGGCATCTTTTGTGTTCATCACAGATAGGTTCATAAATTCTATGTTCGCAATATCGTTCTATAGTTTATTGATTTTATACACTCTTTTAACAGAGATGTAAGTGTTAATAAGCAGCAACAATGTACACAACTTTCAACATTAAAATAATGTTTAAAACAACAGCTGAGTATTTAAATATTGAAATGGTATTTAGATATACTTTTTTAAAAACTAATAATTTAAAATTGTCTTTCTAGAAAGACCTTCTATTTAAAGATTGTTTATTAGGTTGACCTGAATAACATTTTCTTCATCGGCCTTTAAAACAGTAACATAGCTCTTTTGTAACATTTTAGTTACTATTTTTCAAAATATTCCAATGCAAATCAGCTTTTAACCCCCAAAAATGTTGTAATTTCCGTTTTAAAGCGAATTCTTTTATTTTTAAATTTAAATTTCATTTTATTGCAAAAATATCACAAATATTTTAGATATATACAATTTGTTTGCAAATTTGCTAAATTCTATATAATTGAACTAAAAATTTGACTAAACTTGTTAAATTATCTACATTTTGTTTGTATATACAATTGGTCTATTGGATTGGCTAAAAATTGGCTAGGGTTGCTATGTACAATTTACTACTTAGACTAAATTGGCTAACTAGTTATATACAATTGTGTTGATGATGTGTATATACAATCGAAATGGGACATTAACTAAAATGTACAATTTGGCTATAGAATTAACTAGAATTTACAATTGTCTAAATTCGGCTAATTTGCTGACACTGCAATGTCTTCAAGATTGGATCCTTAGAGCTGCTCCCAGGATGTGTGGTGTTCGACGTCGTTCTCGTCCTTTGATGCATCAACAATCCAGCGCCGGATGCGTGGTGCTCCACCAGGAGCCGACGTCGGTCCGCGATGGATGTTGTCGGTCGGAGAACATGGCTTGCAGTGCAGGTCGATTCCCAGTTGACCACTGCGTTATATACTCCTGCAGGTAGGCGAAATTCCGAATTTTGCTGGATAAGAGTCCTTTGCCTGCCGTAATGACTTTGACCTTGGCAAATATTACCACACCGCGATTACCCAAAAATTTCCAGGAAAGATAAACGCGAACACCTTCAAAACATTTTTGAGTGCCCGCTGATTTTGTGGAAAGTGCTCAAGTCGATAGAAAGCAGGGAAAAGGTGTGGATAAGTGGGTAAGTAGGTAGACAACCAAATTTCAAGGATTTCACCCAAGTCGCGACGTATGCATTCCATTTGTAAAGTAAATGAGCAACTAGAAATGTTTACAACATTCAAAATTTGTCCTGTTAAATACAAAAATATTTAAAACAAATGTATAAAAGCCTTTGGCAATTAAAATATTAAACTTATTTATCAAATTTGTATTTACCAGGTGTACAAGTATGGAATGTCGGTTCGAACATATAGATGTCTCCCAAACGTAAATATTTATCGATTGTCTTAAAACTTTGACCTTGTGAAGTGTCAACCTTGACTGTCGAACCACCATAGTTTTGCGCCAATCGAGCGTCATTATCGTTTACTCTCAGTGCAGTCAACATGTGGAGTTTCGTGCCGAATAAAGAGCAAACGCGGACAGTGTTAATTTTCTGTTTTCATTTGAAGAAAACAGCAGCGGAATCGCACCGAATGCTTGTTGAAGCCTTTGGCGAACAAGTACCAACTGTGAAAACGTGTGAACGGTGGTTTCAACGCTTCAAAAGTGGTGATTTTGACGTCGACGACAAAGAGCACGGAAAACCACCAAAAAGGTACGAAGACGCCGAACTGCAAGCATTATTGGATGAAGACGATGCTCAAACGCAAAAACAACTCGCAGAGCAGTTGGAAGTAAGTCAACAAGCAGTTTCCAATCGCTTGCGAGAGATGGGAAAGATTCAGAAGGTCGGTAGATGGGTGCCACATGAGTTGAACGAGAGGCAGATGGAGAGGCGCAAAAACACATGCGAAATTTTGCTTTCACGATACAAAAGGAAGTCGTTTTTGCATCGTATCGTTACTGGCGATGAAAAATGGATCTTTTTTGTTAATCCTAAACGTAAAAAATCATACGTTGATCCTGGACAACCGGCCACATCGACTGCTCGACCGAATCGCTTTGGCAAGAAGACGATGCTCTGTGTTTGGTGGGATCAGAGCGGTGTCATCTACTATGAGCTCTTGAAACCCGGCGCAACGGTGAATACGGCACGCTACCAACAACAATTGATCAATTTGAACCGTGCGCTTCAGAGAAAACGACCGGAATATCAAAAAAGACAACACAAGGTCATTTTTCTCCATGACAACGCTCCATCACATACGGCAAGAGCGGTTCGCGACACGTTGGAAACACTCAATTGGGAAGTGCTTCCGCATGCGGCTTACTCACCAGACCTGGCCCCATCCGATTACCACCTACTCGATTGGATGGGACACGCACTTGCTGAGCAGCGCTTCGATTCTTACGAAAGTGTGAAAAAATGGCTCGATGGATGGTTCGCCGCAAAAGACGATGAGTTCTACTGGCGTGGAATCCACAAATTGCCCGAGAGATGGGAAAAATGTGTAGCTAGCGACGGCAAATACTTTGAATAAATGATTTTTTCTTTTTCCACAAAATTTAACGTGTTTTTTAATTTAAAAAAAACGACATTTCATACTTGTACACCTGGTAATTTGTTTATTTATGTTGAATTCAGATTCAGAATGGATTAAGCACATGTAATATTTTATTATTACGCACTACATCTACATTTAATTACGTTTGATGTTTTCAATCAGATTTTACAAGCTAGTCAGTCGTTGAATATTATGTTTTCGTTGCAGATATCTAAAAAGACTTTTCTAAACCTGCGGAGACCTCTAAAATAAAAATAAAATAAAAATGTTACCCAAGGAAAATGCAAAAAAAACTAAAAACTAACCTTGTTGCTTTCGACAAAAATTTGCAGTTGTTTTTCGGCGATTTCTTGGACTTCTGATTTTTGAATTGTGTCCTTGAGATCACGAATTTCATCCTTTAGCTTTTGGCGCTCGTCTTTGAGGAAAAATATCTCACGTTTCAGGGAGCATCTGGGAACGAACAATACATTTATGATTTATTAAATAGAACGTATATTAACGACTTACACTTCGAGCTCCAAGTGCTTCACATAGTTGTCCCCTTCCGAATCGATGATCTCCACATGATCCCTGGCATTTGACGGCGGGTTGAGGGGATCCAAAATTTCTACTTCCCAGTGCCTGTGATTTGACGGACAGTCGGCATCTTCAGATGATTGGGAGCTCGCTAGCCTTTCAGATTCACTGATCGGTTTTGTGATATTATCGTACAATCTGGAGGAACCTTCTTCGAAGCCCCCAAAATCGCCAGTAAAATCACAGAGTTGGATTTCTATGGTTTCGTGGCCGTCCGACGATTGCGTTTCTTCCAGGAGTGATTTAGACTCCATCTTGTTCATTCTCGTGGAACCAGCTAAGGAGCCCTTTGTGGAGCCCTTTTTGATCCTTCCACGCAGCTCCTTCGCCAACTTTTGGGGTCTATTTACACTCGGAAAGGAGCCGGGCTTCAGTTTGGTTGGATTTTTGCGGCTGAAGCCCAGTTCGTACTGCATATTTCGCTCAAAGGCATCGGGTGCAAAGTGCTCATTGCAAATGCAGGCTGTTAAAAAAGATGCACATATAATTTGTTTACTCTTTAAACAGTTGTTATTGAATAATACCTGTGGCGGGGTTGATATTATCGCGCTGGCAAAAATCAATCCACCTTTGCAGGTTTGGCTCCTCTTTGGGAAAGTGAAAGTATCGCCATTTCGTTCTATTGCAATTGCGATTGTTGTTTCCGCAATTTCTTACAGCGCAGCGCATTTAATATATGTTTTGTTAATTAAAAGGTAAACAAACAGCTGACTATCAGACTCCCAAACTGTATTAGGTGTCAAGACTAAATTGGTTCGAGACTAGGCTATGCGAGCGGATAATGGATAAATTGGTATTTTTTTTCCGACATGAATTATCGTTTATTTTTATTTGTATTTAAAATAAACATCAATATAAACAATAAGTTGAAATTGAGCACTAAAATTCACAGAGCTAGCTGTAGCACATGACATCTAGTTACAGCAATTACTTAAATTTTACGAATTTTGGTCAACTTATCGATAACAATTCCAGACCCGATTAATCAGCTGTTTTTGAGTTTTAATCTCCTATTGGTTTGTTTTGATTTAGCCAGCAAATATTTGATATTATGTTAAAGAGCAGCAATATAAATAGGTAAAATAGATTATAGAGTTTATTGTTCAATTTGCAGTACATATAATTTACATTCTTAGCGTTCTCAATGAGCTCCCAAATGAGTCTGCAAGGGATCCCAGCGCCCAATCTTCACCCAATGGAAAACCAAAACAAGATGCGGAAACCTGTTGCTCCTCCCAGGACAACGAAGTCATGGGCAGTCTAGCCGCCTTGCAGTTGTCCGCTGGCGTCCTTCAAATAGCGGAACCTCCGCTGAACCATGTGCGCTCCCAGCTCAGAGAATTAATGTGAGCACTTTGGTTCGGATTCTGAAGATCACTTCACGAACTGCAAATTTCATTTCAGCGGCAGGCAGAACAAAACATACATCGACTTGTCCAAGGAGAAATATAAGCTGGACTGCAGCGAAGTGGCCAGGCTGAATGACATGGTAAGTAGTGATTCTTAGCCATGTCAGGCAACTTTAGGGACCTACATCTTGGGAAGATTCTGTTGTGACCCAGTAAACTTTCACTTTGCTTTCGGTACGGTACGCAAAAGTGAAGTATATATTATATTATTTTATATTGTAAATTAATAATTATAAAAAAATTTGTAGTAGAAATTTCAAAATTGTATTTATTTGCTGAATAATTTTCAAAGCAATTTAAAGTCAGAATACTCTCAATATAATACAAGAGTGTTAATAATTCGAAGCTTATGAGTAAGATTTATTGTATATTTACTTTGTCAAAACACATTTATAAAATAATAATATTGGTCAGAGCCCGAAACACATAGTCCAGTATACCCCAAATTCCCTAGCTCGACTAAAGCTTTCAGATATCACTCTTGTTTCGAGGCTACACTCAATAATTCGGACCAATTAGGGCCAATCTATAAGGCACTATCCATCGCAAAGCTTAAGTATAAGATAGCTCAGCAAATTAAGTTGACCGAAATCTTATCAGTGGGTGTAGTCCTACGTCTGGGATCACAATCTTATCTAAAGACAAACAGAAACAGGCAACAAAGTAACTTGCCATTAGAGAGCACAAGTAATTGGCTCAATTACAATATCCAACTTTGTAGATGAGCGATGTAAGGCGATACAAGGAAAAGCTAACAAAAATCAAGAAGGAAATGCAGAGCGTCTACCAGCGCACCAAGGAGTTGAAGGTGAGAAATGATTAAAGCAAAGTAAAAACCCATAATAAAGCCGTAAAGAAAGTAATCAGAAATTAGAATCCCGCTGTTGATTAAATTGTTTATTAGCTTTGAATTGCTGATTACAGAAACGAGCCGCTAACGTGGCGGCCTGCAAGCAGCGTGACTACCAGCGGAAACTCGAGAGGCTACAGCACGAGGAGTCGCTCATTGGCAGCCAGTAAAAGCAGCGGTTCAGCTAACACCTAAGCAGGTGTATTACGGATTTTACAAGCTACACACCTTGTAAAGGCGCATTTACATTGGGATTCCCGTTTACAACTAGCCAATATTGTAACAGATAACAGTTGAACAAAAGTTAAACCATTTGAATACATAATAATAATATGAATAATAATATTAATAATAATAATAATAATAATTGTATACATTATAAGACCTGGATATTGTATGTCTGCGATTAGTTGGAAAACATGACATTGTATATTATGTATAGTTAAGTAAACAATTAAGAGATTTCGCAGAAACAAGCTAAATGCGCGCAGAGTGAGGAAAGCCAATCACTACTATACATTTAGCTGCAAATATTATTTATAAATATACAAATATGTTTAACATTAAGATGGTGTGGAGAAACAATAGTTGAACAATCACAGCGCCAAGGCAGCGGCTTAAACTGAAATTCGCGATAAACATTGTTTTTAACTACTTGAACATGCAAACAACCAGCTGCGCTTGAAATTCTACAAATAATTAAGTTCTCACATTGGTTTCAATTGTAAATGGGAAAGTGAGGAAGAGATTCGCTTACGCGACATGCACGTAGGTGGCGATCAGTGTGAGTGTGGGGCTACTAAGATAAGTTACTACTTAATTAAAGCATGTTTACAATACAGGTAGTAGATCGATTCAACATGCAGCTCGGGGGTAAAATATGTCGGAGTGGAGCATTCAGTTGAACTGTAGAAGCGTGGCCTCTTGCCTCTTGTTGCCGCTGCTGCTGGCTCGTTGGTGACTTTTGGTGATTGGTTTGGTGTATTGTTGTGGGTGGTGATGCGTCCAATACAAACATTGTTTAGCTAACTCTACTATACTCCTGATCATTCAGCATGTGCATTGCATCTGTCGGTGCGAAATACTTGACAGTGCCTAAAAATATTCAGAAGAGTTAGTGAAACATTTATATTACATTATTAAATAATAATTTGATAGGTAAAAGCTACAGTATGGGAGTCTAGTAAATACCACACTTATATTAAAGGGATAAATGTGTTTGTTAGTTTATATGTTAGCTCATTGTTTTACCACTCTAAAAGTATTAATTTGTTAGTTTTCGAAAGTAGGCGAAAAAGTTTTTTCCCCTTTATTCAAAGAGTTTTTATACCCATTTTATTTGTTAACGTTTTCTTCAGTTCGCATACATTTTAATGGAAAAAATATGATATGGCTATCATCATTTCGTGTTTCAGCATTACAAAACTTATGTAATAGGGCGACAATATGGTAAATTCAGTTTGAGAATTATTAGGTCTATTACCGTCAAATATTCTATTATAAAATCTATGGCAGATCTTATAAAATATATGATGGTTTTAAGTACAATGGCCATATGGAACTCGTTACCGGCTTCACTGCATTTGAATGGTTATTGGTTAATACTTAAGGGTGCTAGGTTTTCGTTAGATCAATTTAAATCCGTCAATGTATATAAGATTACAAAATTCAGGAGGAGGATCACGGTCACCATCAACTTAGGTCGACTTCGCGGAACCCGTCACCGTCTTTATGGTCAGTATTTTTAGGAATGTCCGTCTCCAAGGGTGCAGAGGGTGAGGCAGTGGCATTGGCATTGGCAGTGTCAGAAGCGACCGTACCCTTACCATTTTCGTCGATGTTGCTGTTGCGCTGGAGATACAGCTGAATGCAAACGTGGATCACAAAGATTATGAAGGCACCTATTCCGAAGATCTCAAAGGTGTGGCGTGCAGTGACCGCCTCAAAGAGCTGTCCACCGATCAAGCTGCCCATTGACACACCGACGCCTTCGAATATCGCTCCCACCAGACTCTGAAATGGCAACGAAATGAATAAATTTTGGGATATCACTCCTACAATAATCAAGCTCACCTGCATGGTAGCATCGGTTCCTGGCGGTGCCACAATGCTCGCATAGGAGGCCATTGTGGCATAGAAAAGACCGAAGGTCACCCCGTTCATCAGTTCGATGGGCAGGATGTACCAGGGATTCTGCAGCATCGAGTAGAGAATAAATCTCACTCCGAATCCAAAGAGCACCAGGCTCATGGCGTTCACATGACCAATCTTCTTCAGAATCCATCCGGACAGAAAGAAGAACGGCAGTTCGCCGCCAAAGCACTGAATGCCCATGACCAAGCCCTCCAAGGTCTTAATTGAGCTACCGCATTCCTCATACGCCTTGTCCAGCTCCTCGAGGTATATGAAGAGGAAGTTCCATATCAGCGCCGTTCCAAGTCCAATGGCAACGCACCACAGGAAAAAGACAACGCAGCGCACCGAGAGGAACATCTGACCCACATCCTTCAAAATGTTGGACGACAAATGTGTTGGCGTGTGCTGTAATTTGGATTGAGAAAAACTACAAGTCAGTTTATGGAAAGGATTTTCAGTCTCTGATGTGCTCACCCTCAGCTTCGATGATGCGAATACATCGAATCCCATGATAAGCAAAGCCATCCAGAACACGGCCGTGTAGTTCTTGTTCACCTCGCCCACGGACATGTGATCCACAAGGAGTCCCGCTAGAAGGGCGAAAACTCCCCATCCAAGGGAGCCGCACAGACGCTGCTTGCCATACAGATGATGACGATCGCCGAGTATGCCAAAGCATATGGCGTCACCAATGCTGACCACCACCGCCATGCCGATCCAGCTGAGGATGAGCAGGCCAAAGAACACCCAAAACTGCGGCATGGTCACGGCACTGCTTGTGTTAATCACCGGACTCTCAGCCAGCTGCTCCTTGAGGTAGTCCTCATGGCAGTCCATGGTGCAGTTGGACTTGAAGTACTCCTTCTCCATTGGACAATACAACGTGACATTCTGACCAGCAATCTGGCCCTGATCGTGGGGAATCATAAAGAACATGCAGCTGTCATCCTTTTGAATCTTTTGCATGTTGATGCTCGTGCCGAATTCCATTTGGTTGTTGGTCCGATTGGCGGCACAATTCTCCGTGCCGTTCTTCAGCCAATCCTGGCACACAATGTCCCACATGAAGGGCTGCGCCTCGCAGTTCAGATGGCACTCTAGCGTCCTGTTCCCGTAGTATTGCTCCAGATTCCTTTTCTCGCACTCGCCGTACTCCGAGCAGAATCGCACGTCGGAGACGCCCTGGTGGCAGTGGAACTCCACCTTGGGCAGCGGCTTCTCCATGCCCGGCACAAACATGATGAGGAAGAAGGCGATGCCCGTGAGGACCTGGCCACTCAGGAAAAGGGGTCGATGGCGATGGTACCTTTGGATGGTTGAAAGCCACTCTTGTTATTGAAAGCTTTAAATAATCAGTGTGTCAGTATTAAGATCTTCTAAGCCTAGATTTTGTATTAATAGTTATATCAAATCGAATGATTATGTTCTTATTCAAGCCAAAAACGAAGTACAAGGGCACTTGCAGATATCTTTCGATAATAAATAAAATGCTGTCATTGAAAATTGTGGCTCCACTGTGGCTTTTGATTGATAGTTATTGCGTTAGTATCCAAATTGAATGTTGAAACTGATAGCTTTAGGCCAATCTAAAGTGGTGTTATCTCTATTGCTTTGATAATTTCCTTAAAAACAGTGGGGATGTGCATGCATAGATATTTTATGAGTCTAGCTCACTAAAAACCTTGTCACAAAGAGATTTAACATTTTGCTGACTAAAGTCATGTTTATAAAAGTAAATAGAGAACGATAAACAAAAGTGTTTGGGTCTGGGAAATGGGATCTAAATGCACAGATAAGTCGCAGAGATCATCTTACCGGTCGGCAATGTAACCGAATAGGGGCTTCGCCAGCATTCCGATGATGGGCAGGATGGTGTACATGGTGCCCACGACGGCGGGGGAGTAGCCCAATTGGCCGGCCAGGGTGGGCATGAAGGGGACGACGGGCGCGGTGCCTGGATAATAAAGCAGAAAAACACTAGATTATCTTGCGGACTCGTCGTTGGAGCTGATAAGCAGATGAGTGAGTGGATGGGATGGGATGCGTGGGTGGAGATATGCATATGGGCAGTGCCAAACTAGTGGGTGTTTCTGCCTCGCCGATAAGCAGAGTCAACCACAAAGCAGTGCAACTAGACATCGCCGACTCGTTTCGCAGTAGAACGCAGTGTTAATTGAATTGAAAAGTGAGATAAAAGTAAAAGTAAGCTTTAATTGCTGAAAGTGCTTCGCCTGTCGGCGCGTCTTAACTTTTGATGAGTTTCGGGCGCGGCAACGAGGTCTCTGGGCCATGTGGCTGTCACAAAATCTCGTTTCCTAACCCTTGGCCACCTTTGGCCTTTGGATTGGGTTCATCTTTTTGCAAACGGTTTAGTCATGGAATCTAAGTCGGGGTATAAAGATGTACATAGCTTATCGCAAGTCTGTGTTTGCATGGCTAAGAATACTCTGCTTTATAACGTTATTATCTTCCCAATTTATATATCTACATGTCTAAATACTAAACATATTTTCCATTACTTTAACCAACCGAAAATTGAAATGTGTCAGCCAATTCTGGCAATTGAAGTCAGATTGGAAATCGTATTCTTGTGTTTCCATGTGGTCTTAACTCACATAAAGTGTTTAATTAATTGGACGCCAGACATTTACGGATATTTCAAATTTTCCATCCATTTCCATAGGAGTTAAATTATTTGATTTGATTCCAAATACAAGCTATTGTTGATTTTAAGGAGAATTGAGAGCTTTTCTCTTGTACTGCCGATAATTTTTCCACGTAAAAGTACTTCTCGTAAAAGAAATATTCCAAAATTCTTTGTAAATAAATATTAACGTAGTTTTAACTAAGAGCTGGATGTTTTAATAGTTGTAAATACAACTCAAACATTTCAGTAGATACATCCGTACATATGTACTGAAAGATAGCAGCATATTTTGTAACAACTCAAATTATAGGGGGTTCAGCTAATTGAGTTTCGATTAGGCCATGTAAACGCAATGGAATGGATCTGATTGTAATTAAAACCCAGCAAAGTGCGATGGGAATCGCAACCCGAATCGGCCTGCATTAGCCTATCGCTGTTTTACTGGACTTTCAGTGCTCTATGGTCTCTATTCCGGGTGTTTTCCTTATCTCCACACATGATTATTAATGCATAAGTGCGCTGTGACGAAATCGAAGCTACAGTTCAAAAGTTCGCAATTAACAGCTAAATTGATGTAAATACATTTGTATTTGTACGTACATGTACGTATGTACGTAAAGGCTGCAGCACGTGCGTGCCTCTGAAAACGGGAAAACATTATCGGCTGATGTAAGCGATGCGCGGTACTTAACTTAATGGGCTGGCAGGGGGGAAGGAGGGAGTTACTTGCCGGCATTGAAGAGAAAATAGTGCGCCTTCATGGGCAGCAGCTCCTTATCGATGGTGGCCTTCATTTTGCGCGTAATTACGTTGACCCGCGGCACAAAGATCAATACTATCCGTGCTAAACTAGCGCGTTTTCCAGTTCATTCACAAAAAATGCGAGGGCAAGCAGAAACAGCATGTGCCTGCTCACTCACACATGCAGGTGTTTGCTATTTATGTATTTATTTGTTTGCATGTGTATTTGCACGCGGGATCACGTTTCTACTCCAATTGGAAACCGCTGAATTGGCCCAATTCGTTTACTTTTCGAGAATTCAACACTTTTGCTCGTCCGTCTGGCTATTCGAAATGCCTGGGAACTTGTCGCATTTTTAGCACGAACTGAATCTAGCCGCACCACGCACAGTCCGCGGAAATCAAGGGTTCCGGCTAGATGGACATCCAACAGACGACTGAATGGAGCCGCTGGCGTTACGAGCCGAGTGTCAACATGTTTGCTTGCGTTTGCCGTCGTTTGTTTACGAATACGCCTTATCTGCGGCACACCAATTATTATAAACTGTATACGCCCACCGACGAACAAGAAGAGGCGCCCGGTCGGTCGCTTTTATTAGCAACACTTAAATAAACCTAAAAAAAAACATTAATCGCAAACACAGCTGATTGGACCGACTAGGGATGGGAGTTGGTCAAGCTAGAGATGGCACTTACGAGCTTATGGCTTACAAGCGATGATAACGAGCTTTAAAGTATGAAGATTTATGGTTATTTAAGTTATTAGTTAATTTCAGGTATGCAAATGTATTCAAATCATTTGACACCTCATTACAGATAATCACAGAATCCCCGTGCATAATGGCTTCTATAAATTTTATTGCACAACATTGTAAGTTTGCCATGTTTAGCATTAAATACTCCCCATAATCATAACTTCATTGGTTTATGCACATTTATATACGCATTTCATTTGTTTATGCACATTTATATACGCATTTCATTTGTACACATTCGCTCGAACTAGTGGGTAACTTAAATTTACAATGACTCTATGCGTGAGATGGGGAACTCGTGGAAAACGTGGAAATCGTCGCTAATTGCTGGCGCCCTCATTCGAATATATGGCTGTAGTGCTGCTGGTACACGTGTATGTAGTTCTCCTTCTCCTGCGGCGTCATCTGCGCTATCAGGTTGTCGTCCAGTTGGTCAAGCGGATGCGGTCGTCCAGCTACCAGCACAGTGGGCACATCGTCGTCCTCCTCCGCCGAATCCGAGTTAATATAATTGTCAAAATCGACATCAGCTGTAAGGACAAAAACGTAAATTAGAACGTTTAAAAGATGAGATTTAGAAATAGATTGTGTTTCTTACGAATCTTGGCGTTGTCAATGTCCTTTTCGTCGTCGCTGGAATCGCTGGAGTTGGCGTTCGACGAGCCCACGCGGAGGCCCTTCATGTGCGGCTCCTTCTGGCCCGGCTGCTTTTCGTGCTGCAACAGCACGGACATGATGTCCTCGTTTTCCTTGCGGTTGCGATGCCCCGATCCGCTTGCCGTCTGCACCGCATCGGCCGCGCCATCGGCAGCATCCGTGTCGGTTATCACAGTGCTCTCTGTCATCCAAATGGGACGCGACTTGCGCTCCACCACAGCATCTGATGTGTCGTCGCCGCCAATGGTGACGTCCACGCGGGTCTCCTCCACCGCGAAGCCCTGGTTTCTCGTCGCCTCACCCGACCACGCCATGCCATCCGGTCGCACGGCGTTGGGTTTGTTCAGTCCACGAATGGTGTCGATGTCCACGGGCTCCGGTTCGAGCACCTCGGGCGCCAGCTTGATGCCCTCCACCTCCCTGAGCAGGTCGTAGAGCGGCTGCAGCTGCTCGTTGAAGTGGGCCAGCAAGAGGCGCGAGTCTTTTTTGGGCATGGCGGCGCTGTCCTCCTCCACGGAACTGCCGCAGAAGGTGCACCGGAACTCCAGGGTGGCCATGTCAAACAGCTGGTCCGCTTCGAGATCCGTGAATGTCTTGGAACACGTGGAGCACTTGAAACTTGCTCTGCTGGTGGCATCCCGCTCCTCCGTCTCCATGCGCTTGCGCATAAGATCCAGCTTGTACTTGACCACGTTCACAAACGTCTTGTAGTTGATGAAGTAGTAATTGACCTTCTGGGCCTTGCCATCCGGCCCAGTTTCCATTTTCAGTCGGATCTGGATGAACTTGTCGGTGCGCAGCGTGGTGATCCGGGCCCTCAGCTGCTTCTTCTCGAAGCGCAACAGCTCCCCGATGTCGTCCTCCTTCATGCAGGGATTCCGCACCAGCATGTCGATGATGAGGGCATCCTCCAGCGAGTAGAATCCACGGACCACGAGGCGTGCCAGTTGCTTCAGGCTGCTGGGCACCTCGGTCACGTACCGCACCTCCGTTTTCGCTGGCGCTGCGTTCGATGCCGCCGCCGATGTCGACGACATTGTGTGTTTATCTGCAGGATGGCCAGTATTTACATATATTAAATGATTTCACCTTTTGTTTCGGCTGCTCCCACGCCACTTACCAGTCTCCCGAAACCGGAGCTCCGGCAGCAGAGCACTTTTTGGTTATTCAATGCAGGCCGTGGGTCTGTGGATCTTCATGGGTCTACCGGCAGTCATCTGCTCCCTGTTTGACCCTATTTGTTAAGTTTTTGCACGGCAAAAATAAAATTTCCACCGCCAAATTCCCTTTTGTGCATCAATGTGGCCAAGTTAATTGCTTCGAAAATTACCAACGCAATGTAGAAAGCACTAAATAAACCTCAGCAGTAGGTGGAAAACTTCGCTAGAAAGGTAGTCGTTTCTCAAACCCATTTTCAGAGCGCGCAATTTAAACTTGGGGCATTGCCACACCAAACTTTTGTTAAATTCATTTTGAAAACTTGGCGGTGAAAAAAATTTATAAAATATGGTTCAAGTACATTTATTTAGGTTTTCAGCATTAAGAGCAGAACTTACTTCTGTCACTATATACTGTCATAACATTTTTTTGAATTGGTTCCATACATTTAAAGTTCTTATTTTTAGAAACCAGGTGCCCCTTTATAAGCATTTTATAACCACTTTACTAAATCCGTCAAATTTGTGAGCACTACTATTCCATGTTTGTGCATTGGCTTTATATGAGCGCTGTTTGCTTGGAAATGTTTTTGTTTTTGACCGCAGAAGTGAGTGAAAATAATCCAACAAGTCGTCCTCTCGCCGCCTTTGTTTATCCGACCGAAGTGCTTAATATTTCATGCTCCGCTGTCTAGGGTCGTCTATTTTTTAATGCGAACTTCGCCTTGCGTTCGAGTGCATTCCGCTGTAATCCCCCGGAACGGGGCTCGCCCACACGAAGAATCCGTAGCTCCACACAGGCAAAGCAGACGCGGGGGTGGCCTTTTTGACGAGGTCAGAGGTCGGGGGTGCAGACGTCCCCTTGCGTGTTTATTTGGCAGCCAACACACTTCTGTTGTCCCGCTGAATGTCATGGATATAATTGGGCGCACAATGCGAAGTCCAAGTCAGCTGCTTCATGTTTACAAATGGCAATTCAACAGACAGAATATAGCTAAATTTATGGCACACGTTGAATGAATTTCGAAAAAAATTATATTTTTAAAAGATAACTCGTGCTTAACTTAAAATGCTGTTCAAAAGATTCTTTCTCCGATGGATTTAGAGAAAAGTAATAAACAAATAAAAAATTTTCAGAAAGTATCAATCTTATTTTTAAAAGTGTTTTAATGTAAGCATCTAAATTTGTGATTTTATTTCTGCAATATGTTTGGATTTCGTTGTGCTCTCAAATTCAAATTTTAAAATGTACATTTGTTGCTTTTAATGCACATCGAATCTCTTTTAAACGAGATTTCTTAACTGTTTATTAAACATTTTAATATTATATAATTTATATATTAAATCGTTAAATGATAAATATATTGACATCATTTACATGAAACGTGTTAAACTGCTTACACTGTCAGCTGCAGCACGTGAACACCCACGGCGTCCAGCCTGAAGAGTTGCCTGAGTTAAAAAAAAATGGCTCGGAAAAGCCCAGTCGCTGGGAGGGTGGGAAACTACTCCGCGGAAACTCCACCTGAGCTTGTTTACCTTGCAGTGGAGGGCAGGGCGCAGACTCTGCGAGAGAAGTGGACACGCAGACAGGGGAGTAGGGCCAAAGTGCTGGGACGCTTTTCCGAATGAGAGGCAATGGGACCCCTAAAGCACTACGTCCATGGGAAAAGCTTTTCCGCGTGCGAGCGAGAGAGCAGGCGTCAGTGCGCAGGCTCTCTCTCTCTCTCTCTCTTTGATTGCGGGGAAAACAGAAACAGGCTTTCCCACTTTCGCTGGTGGCATCCGCCTGCAGTTTGAATTTTGAGTCGTGCGCGCTAACGCTCGTTTTCCTCGCTTTTCCGCTCGACAATTTTCCAACGGCGGCCACAACAATCACAGGCGACAAGAGCGTGCAAATCAAATAGTTGTGTTTTTTGTTTTTCCAACGTTTTACTGCAGTTTCCTTCGCTGTCTGCGAGACGGCGGACTTTCTTGCGGCTTTCGTTTTTCCGTTCGCGTGTGTTTTCTTTCGGTGTTTCTGTGGTGTTTCTTCCGCTGCGAATACGGCACCCAAAAGGAAAAGCCACGATAAAAACACAAAGGAAAAATTGGGAAAACGCGGCGCCGCAACTTTTGCCAAATTGATTTTTATATTGTGTGAGACGCAGAGTTCTAGCATTACATAAAGAATCAAGCAAGGAGAAGGTTGGTGTTCTAAGCCATCTTACTGATTTCCACCAAAGTTGTGTTTAAATAAAAAACGTAGAAAATATAAGATACCATGACTGGATTCAGTGCATCATGTTTGTTGGCTGCACGTGAACGGTTGTTGGCCAGTTTCACCCCCTTGCGCGGCTCACCCCCGAAAGATAGAGAGCCGGTCGCTAACCGCCCCCAAGGGGTGGCGCCACCCCCTTGCCTACCACCCACCGCCCACTCGTCTGTGATGTCATACCACCCACTGAACGCCGCCCATCGGCATAATCGCTATAATGGTCTTAGACATCCTGGCGCGTCCTCCCAGCAGCGCTTCATTGAGCTCATTGATTGGCGTTGTGATTCGCTTTGTGAACTCCTTTGCATAACGCTCGGTATCTGGAAAACCTATGCACTATCACGGCATGGTTTTGTATGCTATATAGTGCATATACTCGATATACACGATGTGTATATAGACGGCCTACTCCACAAATCAGGTCAAAGTTGCACTGTGACCCAGAAACGAACACTGACGTACGGCACGGATACAAGTTGTGGGGAATCCAGTCGTGGCTGGGACTCGGATTCGGATTCGAATTGGGTTGGAGATTGGGATTGGGATTGGGATTGAGATGACCTGGGTGATTGGGATAAGCTAGTGCAATTTGCATGGCAACGGAGTGCCAAGTGGAAAGGCATTTGCCGATGCTTTCGGCATAATTCATTTGCAATCTAAAGCAGTTGGAATCTATGTACGTGGCATATTGCAGGCAGAGTTAGTTCATGAGCAACACATTTTGATATATTCTAAAATATTCCTGTTTAAATACTCTATTGATAAATTGCAAATAATTTTAGAAATATTAAAATCAAACAATTGTAATAATGAAAAAAATCTGCTTTTGTATAATAATTTGTATAATAAGTTTTATTTAAAAATGTTGTATGTTGGGATAAGCACTTTTGAAACCTTGGTTGAGAAATATATATTATAGACGAGTGTTACTGCACGATAGTGGCAACTTTTTCCAAGAACGTAGGGAAAACCTTAGTCGAAATAGAAAGCGCACAATTACGAAACAACATTGTCGTAATTATTTAATGGTTGTCCCATTAAATCCCCAGGGTCCGTCCATTGCTGCCACAATTACTCCGAAGAACTTTAGCCCCCAAACAAACATATAGGTACATATGTACATATGTATGTAAGTACGTGCAACATTTTTGCAGTCCCCGTGTTTTGTTCGCTCCATTCTTGTTACACATTTTCACGATTTCCCAGCTGATGGGAAGAACAACACTGAACTTGAGCGGAATGCGGGATGCGGTGGAAAAATATTGACATTCGCTATTCGGGTGGGTTACTATTTCCCTTCAGTCGCCGTGCTTTGTTTTGCTTTTTGAGCGCCGAATGGAGAGAGCGCAGGGAAAACAGCGGGGCGAAAATCGATACTGCTGCCCAGGCAGCACGCAGGCTTACGGATACGGGCTCTCCACCCGGACCCTGGAGCCCCGGATCCGGGCAAAGGCGGTGCATTGTGGCAATGTGGAGCAGGCTCAGGCACACAGGGGGCGTGGCCTGAGGCGGGCGGCTGGCGACTGGTGGAAAATCCAATAAGCACGCGAACTCGAACTCGAACTCAAACCAACTCCAAAAATAGACATGGAGCCAAGCTGCGGAAAATGCGCACGAAGCGGAGGGCGCACAAAAATGAAATACACTGGCAGGCAGGCAGGCAGCACCACCCCCAAACACTTGAGCACACTCTGGAAAAAAGAGCCACATTAACTACTACACAAGGGGAAAAATTGGAGTGCCTTAAAAAAAAGGGAAACAGATTTTATTATATTTTCAGTAGGGATAGGGATTAAATAGGAATTAACTAGGAATTACGAAGCCAATATCTTTGCCTTAATATATATTTTTTATTTTTAATATATTTAAAATAATTATCACAAAATAAAATCAATAACTTTGTGCTTAAACGCAATTGTTATTTACTTTGAAATGCTTTCTGCTTTCAAAGTTTAAATAAAGTTTCCTTCCTGCTGCAAGTGCGCCTCACAGTATGCAACACTTTAGCTCTTCGCTCGCCCAAAACAGGCAAAGTTTCTCCAAAATGTTGTTTCAGGTCGCAGTGGGCGGTGAGCGGTGGGCGGGGCTCTGTGTGGCAAAATGCACTTTCCGGAATATTAATCAAATTACTTAGCTTGTAATTAAGGATTTTAGGGCAGGGCAAAGCTGTGGGTCTGCAGCTGTGCGCCAAAATGCTCTTGAAAGCTCGGTTAATTTAAGCAATTTGGGCACAACGAAGGGCAGGTAAACTGTTTATTGTTTTACCGAAGGGCTAGATGCAGTCGGAATAATAAAGGCAATAAGAAATCCTTTCGACAGACATAAGATATGTGTCTTTTAACTGCGATAAATGACGCGTGAATCCTGTAAACCTTCTCATCATTTAGAGCAAATTATCCTGTAAACCTTTTCATCATTTAAAGCAAATTACACCATATGCCCTTAAATTGCAGCTGCCTCAAAATCTGGCTTGAATTAACCAAGTCAGCAGCAGTAAAGTGTGGGCTGTAGGCACATATACAGTGATTTGTAAAATTATCTGGCCAATTTTCACCCAACCGGGCCACTCACTTCCACTCCGAGTAACACAATTGAGAATATGCCAGAACCTCCCAGTTCCATTTCCCTTTTTTTCCTGCTCGACGGCTCCTTTGGCTCCAAAGTCAAGGAGGATTGTGTAACTTGTGGCAGACGGAAGGACCGAGGAAGCCTGCTTGGGTAATGCCAACTTTCGAGTGTGCCGAGCAGCAAATTTGTATTTGCATTTGTCGCACAATCAAATCTCAACAATAAAAACCAGACACATTCGAAATGGGCGTTCACTTGAAACAAAAAAGGGGATACTCTTAAAAAGTAAAATAAATCATTAGGTATGCAAACAAAAAGTTATTCTAGGCTGTCTGCTGATAATTAACAAGGGAAAGCATTTCAAAATTGAATCAAATTCTATACTATAGTTTATATACCATATATCACATAAATCCTTTAGCTAATTTCCTTAAATTTAAATGCCAATGAAAGTTTGTTCAGCAAGTTAAAGCTCCCATCCGAGTTTAGAGTAGCATTCGGCATTTAAACCGACCGGAAATGACAGAGAAAGCTCAGTCAATGTCTCTGCCACGCCCCCGTGGGCGGTGAGATGACTGTCTTTTGTTTGGGCGCACGTCCAAACGGAAAGGCAGAAACGATTGCGAAGATTGGGCCAGAGCCCTCCTCAAATGGCAAGGATGACGTCGAAGGATGAAGACCGAAGGCTGAAGGATGTCGATGCAGCCAGGCGGACCAGCGATAAGCGCTCCTCGGCGGAGGAGGCTCACCTTGAGGCTTAGGGTCCTCATTCGGAACTGAGCTCTGCCGAATCCGCGCATTTATGGCAATTAAATTTGTGCTCTTCACAAAAGGACAACGTGTCCTCTCGATAGGGCGAACTCAAAGAAAAGCTTTAACGATGTCCTCGCTTAATTGGCCATTTAAGTTTTTATTTATGCTTTCGAGGATGCGAGCAAGGGGCTATCGATTTCCAAATCGATGCGGAGATTAATGTGATTTGTCTCTTTTGTCCAACAATTACTTTCAGCTGGGAGACTGGAAATTATATTTAGTTAAATATGTTGCTATATATCTTTTTTGCTTAAATATAAAAGAGAGATACATCCCCAAAAAGTTACCCCTATGCTGACCACAATCCATTGGTGGATCCTCCAAGTCGCGGGACCTGGCACTTCCGGTCCGTAATCGCAACGCAAAAGGCATTGCACCTGGTGGCGGATTACCTTGGCTTAGTTAGTTTGCAGTTGGAATATTGTTTGCCTTATCGGCGAACTTTCTGCAGCCACAACAAGTCGCAAAATCGAGGTAGAATCGAGGTCGGAGGTTACGGCCTGCACGCCAACCCAACGAAAGTGTGCCATAAATCTGTCCGGTTGTGGCCTCCATTTCTCCAATTTTATTTGGTCATGTTGTGCGGAGGCACGCGAAAGTGCCGCGCTTTCCACATGGGGCAAGTCTCGAGCAAACTATTGACAGGGAGTGACAAACCACAGTTGGCAACTTCCCACCAATCGTGTAATTGCAGTGGTTCTTTGCGGAAATGACTTCAAATGGTTGAGTTGGTTTTTAAATGCTTCCCAAGCTAATAAAAGGCAAAACATTGTCCAGAATTCCTTTAAAACCAAACAATATAGTGCACAGTTAACCATAATGTTGCATAGTACTGAAAACCAGGTTCAGTAGTTTCTGAGCAGACTTTCAGTATTACTTACAAGGCTATGCCTTCAGAAATAGCTCTGCTGCTTTTCGCAGCCACCTTTGCCACCGGAAACCAGCCAATTAACCCCATTGTGTTTCGTGTGGCTTCGTTGCAGGTGAAACTCGCTAATTGCCGGCTGAAAAGGGTTAGCAACACACAGGACCAACGGGATGTAAAGGATAAGCAAAGCCAACACCACAAGCGATTGAAAAACGAAGGAGAGAGGCCGCAGGACCACACTTTTCCACACGGCTTCGTTACCCAGGGAGGCAAGGTGAATCTGTTCCAGCACACGATGTCATCGATCTCCGCTCAGGGCGTGGTCGAGCGAGCATCCGCGGAGCTGTCCAAGCGGATCAATGGCCTGGGCCTGCGCTCCAAGCACCATCACAGCAGCACTTCCGGTGGTGCTGGTGCTGAATCTGCATCCCCGACAGGTGCCACGCCCACACCGGCGGCGTCCAGCGGCAAGACGTCGGTGATGGAGCGCGTAACGAACGCCCTGTGCGGCGGCGGCAACTCAAATTCTAACTCAGGATCGAATAGCTCCAATAGCAACAGCACTTCAGCGGCTGCCACCGCTGCCACTTCGCCCGCCAGCAACGCCAATCCTCCACAGACGCCGGACAAGCCGTCGCGGGGCAGTAGTCCCAGTCCCGGAGGCATCCCAATGCCAGGTGGCCAGTCGCAGGTGCAGAACTCCACACACCACCTCCTGCAGCAGCAACAACAGCAGCAACAGCAACAGCATCTGCAGCTGCAACAGTCGCAGCAGCAACATCTCCAGCTGCAGGCCTCCACGCTGATCAACTCCAACCACCATGTGATGGTGGGTCCGGCCCCGCCCACTGGCATGCCACTGGGTGCACCGCCCACGCCCACAGTGAAGTCCATTGCCAAGCAGATGAACATAACCATACCGGGCGGCGGTGTGAACCCGGGTTCGCCCACCTTCAGCACCATGGGCATGGTGGCCGCCCAGAAGGCGGCGGCCAGCGCCGGCGGCACACCGCTGCAGTTGCGCAAACAGCTGCCCAATCCTCACCTGCACCATCCGTATGGCAGCATGGGCATCAGCACAGCATCGCCGCTGATCATGCAACACCAGCTCCACCCGCCGCCCATTCACAGCATCGAGCAGCTGATGCTCGACGATCGCTTTCTCAGCCGCTTCTTCCAGTACTTCTCCCCCTACGAGCGACGCATCCTCGCCCAGGTGTGCGTCAAGTGGCGGGACACACTGTACCGCAGTCCGCGCTACTGGAGCGGCCTGCTGCCCACACTGCAGTGCCGCGAGCTGCGCCAAATGCCAGGCTGCGATCGCGGCAAGCTCTACAACTCGCTCATCCGTCGTGGATTCCACGCCCTGGGTCTGGTCGGCGCCTCCGACGAGGACGCCCTGGATGTGGTCCACTCCTTCCCGCTCGCCTCCAAGCACGTCCACTCGCTCAGCCTGCGCTGCTCCTCCATCAGCGACCGGGGACTGGAGACGCTGCTCGACCACCTGCAGGTGAGCTGGAATCTTTATAATCATAACATAAACTTTTCGATTTATTTACTATACATTTTTGCGAACTTCTAACATTAATTAAAAGGTTTCCTATATTACATATATATAATATATTATTTAAAAATATAAATGTTTTTTATGTTCCACGTTCTTCTTTTCCGTTTTAGTTTATATGTCACTAATTATTATTTAATTACTCAACTATTTTTCAATTTCCGAATGAATGCGTTCGTTTATTTAAAATCTCTAATTAATAAAATCAATAAAAGGGCTCTGACATTCTTGCTTTCATTATGCACATAATACAATTAGATACAATTTGCGCACATTCTGTATTCAATTACTTACTTTGATGTTGAATTGCTATCGGTTACTAATGATTCACGGACACATCCTTAAATGGTTATTCAACGCAAGCCAGAAGACTCATTAAGATGTGTCGCTGATAAAAATGTTTGGCGACTGAAATGACTGTCGTATCTTTGCGCCCTTGAGATACAAGTGCAAACTACTTATGCTCGTAGATGTGTAAACAAAAATCCCATCTGCACATAAGCTGGAATAATGGCCTGTCGTTTGTTTAAAATGCAAGACAACTTGGCCCACGGGCAGAAGGCCATGTCCGGAAATCTGGCCCCAAAGGGCAGCCCAGGGCAACTCGACTGGCTCCCAGCTCTGCAGCATTTCTTTCTGCTTTTTGGGGCTCAGCTGGGCCACTCTGAACGGCTTTCATTTGGCCCCCACATCCGACTTGATTTGGTTTTTGCTTTTTTGTGGAGAGATGGGTCCGGAAAATGTCTGAGAATGAGCGAACTTTGCAGCCGTGGGCGTTTCGAGTTTTTGGCCAGCGGCAAGTTGACAGTGGTCAGTCCCGCTTTGGGCCACCAGCAGCCACCACATCCGAAATAAAATGAGATTCGCACACGAAGACGAATCCGAATCCGAATCCGTATCTGTGCGCTGAAATGAAAACTATTTTCGTTTTATTTCGGGACTTGTGCCGCGCGCCAGAGAAATGAAACGTGTCACAGCTGAAAAGTGTGTCATCGCAACGCGACTGGCGAATTTTTGGCCAAAAACCCTCCACTTTTGTCACTCGTCTCGACTGCCGGCACATAATGAATTGATGCGATCAATTTCAGATGCAAATCACATCAAAGCTCCGTCATAAATTTCATTTAATTTAGCCTGCTATTTAGTTGCGCTAATTTGTGCGAAATGTGCGAGTAGCTCAATCGAATACACTCACTGTGCATTCATAATTTCTACGCTCCGCCAGGTGAATCAATTATGAGTTGTGCTTGCTTGCAGGAAAAAATTCCATATTTTATTAGAATAAAAGCAAAAAGGCGTTAACGGAAATCTTTGTATTTATTCTGAAACTTTATAAAGCGGTCATGCAACATGAGCGAAATATAACAAATACAAAATCCAATATATTTATATATATAATATTTATGGTATTTTATTTACCGTGATTGGTATTCTTTCCATAGCAATCCCATTCACACCACTCACTCTTAATAACCCGTCATTTTATCCTTGGTTATTCCACTAGTTTTCTCTTTACTACGAGTTCATCTCCTTCGGTTTGCCGGACTGCCTCAATAATCCCGAGGAACCCCAATCGAATTTGGACGTACAAGTGGGGAGCTTAATTGATGGCCAACTGTTTTGGGGGGGGGGGGGGGGAGCCCTGGGCAAACTAATCCATTCATTTCATGGACCAATCCCGAGCAATCTGGGAACCTAATCCACCAGGGGCCCAGCATGGGTCACCGGAAATGGCCCACACAAACACAGAGTCACACACACACTGGGATTTGAGAAAACACAAATACAAATACCCAGAAACAAACAGACACACACACATATGCATCCACACAGTAAAGTGGATAACGTTGGTGAACTGGCTGTGGCCAAGTCCTTTATGAAGGAGCGTTCTACATGAATTTGCGGTCCTGTCAGCTCAGTCAGTCACACACCCATTGAGTTGACTGCATCACTTCTCCACTATTCCCAACATTCAGTCCCTTTGATTTTCAGCCTGCTCGATTGTTAGGGTGACCCTCTGTCACATGGGCAAATATTTGTACTGCATCAATTAGTAGTTATATTTGTAATTTACAATGTTTATCTATCAAAGATAATTGTTGAACTATAACAGTATGAAACTCCATGGCATGTTCATACATAATTTGCTTACTAACAATGAATAATCAAGCAAACAACATAAGCGCAATTAGATCATCTCCTTCATCTATTGTTATTTGGTTACAGTGAAAACTGGAACTTTGATTTCAAGCGCATGCCAAATAGACTCTTTGTTAATGAGAAGGAGCCAACACTGCGTATGAGTAACTTCCTTCTGAGCTCCTTGGTCTGTCTTCCAGAAAAGAGTGAGTTGCAATGCCTTAGGGTTAAATCGCGACCAATAAGGTCCACCCTGCTGTGCATACGTCACTCGGAGTGCTGATGTCAGAATTAATCCACTGCGAGTGCATGTCATGTTTATGAGCCTAGTTCCATTGCCAGGGTCTAAACTTTGCAGATGTGTGCGAGTTGCTGGCTGTGTGTGTGGGTGTATGAGTGTGTGTGTGCCCAGGAAGCGCCCACAAATGGTTTGATTGCAAATTGTTGTCGCTGGCAATGTCAACAACAATGACACACTGGGGACAAGTTGGATTTGGCCATGATGCGAGCGGATCAACCGCAATGGGCTCAGGAATTCGACCTTGGGGACTCTGCGTAAAGTGTATGTAAGGCTAGTGGCCATATGGAGTTTTCCCCCTTCTACACTTCTTAAACGGACTTTCCCGGAAAAGTCAGGCGAACATGCAACGCGCTGAAATTAATGCTAGTTACTGCTGCTGCTGAATAAGCGGCGGAAATGCGGCGACTTTCCTGCATTCCCATACATATTTAATGCCAAATGCACTGCAGTCGCCTCGGGCGAGCACAACTATAGTATATACTCGTGTATGTGCGATTTCCGCATTGCCGCTCCAAAGTTGCTACTCCAGACTTCTGGAAGGGGGGGGATCTTTAAGTGGGTCCGGAACGGAGCTCGTTGAACCCAACCCCATTGACCCATAAACTTATGCTACGCTCTGTCACCTCTGGCTATTTAAATGCTAATTCCTGTTTACCTGCAGTTGCAGTTTAATATTTCATTAATTTACTTAAAGTGCAGCTCTCTTTTGAGGGAAATAAAATTAAACAGAATTAATTTATTTATGAGAAAAAGCAGCTAATAAAAGCAGATATACTTCGCTGCTTCTCATAATTTAATACATTATTTTCTTTGTAAGCTGGAAAATTCCCAATTTGAAAGTCGAATTTGGGCAAAACGAA
Source organism: Drosophila yakuba (assembly GCF_016746365.2). Lineage (NCBI taxonomy): Eukaryota > Metazoa > Arthropoda > Insecta > Diptera > Drosophilidae > Drosophila > Drosophila yakuba. The sequence continues at coordinate 11,775,658 of NC_052529.2, read as the reverse complement.
TAAATTGTTCCCTGTGCTTGACCACTCACAAATTGTCATCGTTTCGACGAAAACCTCAGAAACCGAAGGCAAAAACACGGGAAAACTTTTTCCGGCCAAATAGTCACACATCCTGACATGTGTATGTGCTTCCATTAGCATTTCCATGTGGAACTCTCCTTTGCGTGGTTGACTTTTCCTATCGATTTTGGAATCCTCCTCCTCCTCCGACGAACACATGGCACCGAAAAAACTTTTCCCATGGCTACGGCTACGTGAATTGTGCTGTTCGGTACGAGTATAAACAAGCCAGAGGGGAAAAAAGTTTCACAATTGTCCATAAAAATGAAGTACGGAAAATGGTTGGCGAAATGGCTGGAAAAATCTAAACAACAAGCGAGCATTTACCATCCATAATGAAGTCATGCCAAAAGGCTTGGCTTCCTTGTTGTCGGGCTTCCTTTGCTGATTGCTGGCCAAGTTAACCGATGTACAGAATCCAATTACTGGCCATGTATACTCAACACATCCCTAATTAGACCTTTTAATTCGCTAATGAGTTGAATCCCTGCCCTTTACTTATGCAATGTTTCTGCGCACTAATTTGAACATCAGATTAAGATTAGGAATAGGACTTTGAGCGGCTAATAGGATATCTCAGTATGATAAGAAGTTGTGTAAATCAGAAGTCTGTAACCAAATCCTCACAGCTAGATGGAATTTCTTTGATGTTGCTTCATAACCTTTTTTCCTGAATTTTATTTGCTGTTCTCGCTGCGAAAGTAAATGATTTATTAGTCCAACTCACGGGGATTCGCATTAGGGATTCCGATTAAATTGCTGTCTTGCTGTTTTAGCTGTTTACGTTTTGTTATTTTTTGTTATTTCTCCAGTTTTGCGTCAACAATACAGAAATAATTGTTGTTCAGTCGCGGTAGTGAGAAAATTTCTGGCTTAATGCGTTTTGTGTGTGACCATCCTTGGGATTTTCCTTTTTTTTTATTCTTTCTATATATTGTGCTTCCGGCTGCATTTGCTGTTTATCGCCATTGTTTCCGTGTTTCCGGTTGTTCAGAGGGAGGGAAATGTGTCGAGGAAAATGGGTTGGATTCGAGGGATCCAACGGCAATGGCGCCTGAATCCCGACACAAAGTCTGCCACTCGAATGGGGTCGCCTCCATCGAGATGTTATGTGTTTTTCCCGCTTTTATTTCCACGACATTGTTTTGCTCTTGAAAAGGTCAAAGTTAATCCTGTTATGGGAACTTAAATTGCGCGTAGAACGCATGGAAAAAAAGAGTGTGAATTCGACTAGGAGAAAAGTTGCCCAGTTTGTTGACTCGTAAATTTCGCCATCAAAAGTTGGCAGTACTGCAATTTAATTTTATTTTTAATGGATTCCCGTTGCACCCCACCAGGTGCCAGCTGTAATTTGTTTGACTCACTCTGCTCTGTTTTTCCATTCGAATTTCCCGCATTCCACGCACACAAATCCAAAGCATCGCGAGTTTTTCAAAGTGCAATTTTCCTTGTTTTGTCTACGGTTCATCGCATGATTTATGGGGTAAATGCAAAAATGCAATTAGTTTTCTAGCTTTGGGGCATTCCTCGTGCACAGGCGTTTAATTAAGCACATTGATTAGTTTAAAAAAAAACTTTATATTGATTGCTCTTCCATTTTGTTTACAAAAACGCACATTTTCATTGGCCGCGATTCTCGTGGATGTCAAGGTGAATTAAAAGTGGCGTTTAATGATGTGGCAATATGAAATGTTCTTTAGCAGATACTTAACAAGTCAACCCACCTGAGGCCCAAGTTTTCCATAATTTATATATATATAGGTGTTTTATGTAAAAATATATGCGCTGAGGTATTTTTGTTTTGCTGCTTTTCACTCGCCAACGATTGGCCTTTTTTTTCTGCTCGCCAAGTGTCAACGTTTATGAACGCCGTGAAATGTCCAAAAGTATTTTAGAAATTATCGGATGGCAGATCATAAAAACATTTGACGGTTTGATGACAGAACAGTCACCCTTAGAGACGAATATACGAAATTTTAGACTCGCGGAATATACAGAAAAGTCGCGAATTCCTCAAGTAATATTGCTCAATATTTTTGGTGTATATCAAGTTCACTGCCAAGAATAACAATACATCTCTGGTAAAATAAAAGTTCTTTATTAATATTTTCAAGGTGTATTACATTTTGTTTCAAGAATTTTCAGTTTTATCACGTTTGCAAGTTTTTGTATTTTTTTAAAAGAAAACATTTGTTTTTCAAGTTGTGCTACATGTAAATTAATATCAATATGTGTTTATTAGCCTGACCTCATTTCTTTTCATTTATTTAGATTTGCATTTGAAGGAAAGCAAAAATTATATTTTACTGAGTTATTCCTAACTAATACTTAAGTACCTTTAGTCAAATTTACTAGCACGTTAAGATGAATTCCATAAAGTAAGTCTGTGATGCCTTTATTCATTTAATACACATATTAGAGTATATTTGCTGATATTTTTAATGAAATCCTGTGCGCAAAGTGTCCTTGCTGTCGTTTGTAACACCCAATCCCCTCAATTGCAGAGTTTGTTTGAACTGGAGCTGGCTGGCTGCAACGAGGTGACCGAGGCGGGTCTGTGGGCGTGTCTAACGCCCCGCATCGTGTCCCTGTCCCTGGCGGACTGCATCAACATCGCGGACGAGGCGGTGGGCGCGGTGGCCCAGCTCCTGCCCTCCCTCTACGAGTTCTCGCTGCAGGCAAGTCCAGATTGATGGAGGATCTGCCAGAGCTTCTCTAGCTGCTCCTCCTCCTTCTCTAGCACCATGCACCGTGCCATGTTGCCCGTGGCCTCGTATCGAATTAATTGAATCTCCTCCCGCTCCCAACAGGCTTACCACGTCACGGATGCGGCACTCGGCTACTTCTCGCCCAAACAGAGCCACAGCCTCAGCATCCTGCGACTGCAGTCCTGCTGGGAACTAACCAACCATGGCATCGTTAATATCGGTAAGCGACACTCTTCCCCTTCCCCCTCCCTGCCAATTAATCAAATAACATGTGAAACGAACGTGGGGTGGGCGGATCCAATCCGCAATTTGTTCCACAAATTGCACAGACAAAAATTTCGTAAAAAATGTCAAGAGGGATTGGGGCATTTTCGCTGAATTCTCGTGTGTGCTCCTTTATTGGGATATACTTTACTTTGAAGATACTTACAGTCTTACATAAATCCCAAAGAAAGTGCTTTATAATATTATAAAACTCTGTTAATTTTTTACTCTTATAACTCACCCAAAACAAAGCCCTTCATTGCTTCCTATAACGTAGTTACTCGAAAATAAAACCCGTAAAATTATTTGTCGTTTTCGTTTGCTTGGAAAATCGAAAGGCTTTCGTTCCGCCACAAAATCAAGGTAGTGCACTTCTATATACCATCTCCATCCGTAATAATATTTAATCCAGAAATGAGGATGAACGAGTGGCCACATGTAGTGCTGCTCCTGCCAGCCGTGCTGATAGTGTCCTGTTCAGGATATCCACCGGGAGTGTGCCGAATGGAGACCGAGTTGTAAGGGAAATGCGAATTGGAATCATATTGCAGCAGGCTAGGGAGTCCTCCTATTCCACATGGAATTGTACTGCCTCTGAAAAAATAGGGTATCTGTGGGCCCTCGTCAGCTTGTCTAAACATTGCACTCAACTAATTGAAACTTTTTGTGGGACACTTTTTGTGCGCTTCCGTTTCCTGGCCAACAGAGTAAGCAGCTATTTTTACATCCTTTTGACGTAACGTCGCCAAAGAACCCTTGTCACTCGCAAATTGGCAGGGTCCAGCCCCCAAAACCCCCAAGATTTCCTCTTTTTTAGCATCACCGCAGCAACTGCAAATAAAAAACGTGAAAAGTTTTATAACCAAATGATTTTGCGGCAGCTTAGGAAAAATTATGATAAAAATTGCCTAAACTGGGCCCAAATCGGGCAAGCAAAGAAAAGTTATGCAGATTATATTTTATATATCTGTGGTTTTTGTTTTTTAAAAGCGTGAAATTCACACCTTTTATTAGTTGGGCTTACAGATAGCACTGTTATAGTAGCTAATCTTCTCTTGTAATAACAAGCCACGTTTGAACATGTGATGTGCCATAAAGTTGGATTTTAGCCAAGCCCAAGGCGCCACTTTCCTGGAACACATCCCCGGATAAACTTGGCCGTAAACCACTTTAATTGACGTGCACATTGCCTCGCAGCTGAGCAATTTGAAGGCGTGCTCAGGGGCTCTTTCAGGCGCCCGAAGGTAAGCTCATTTAATATGCGATCGACAGTAGTGGCAAACATAAACCCCGCCCACTTCAGCAGGGTTAAGGGTCGGAGGGTGGAGATGGGAGGTCGCTGGAATGGTTTTGCCTATGCACACCGCTTTGACCTTTGACGACGCCCACCTGAGTCCCGAGTTCCAGGAGTCCCAGGCTCTTCAGCTCGCTAAAGGAGCTGCCTCTTTGGGGGGCAAAAACTTTGCAATCAATTTCATGGCACGTCATTTTCTTTGCCAACCATCCACTCCCCTGCTCTTCCGCAATCAACAAAGACGCAGGCAGCCTTTTCCTCCAACTCGTCATGCATTGCGTCACAAATTAAGCTGCAGGTTGATGCAGGCGCCTCAGGTAGACAGGCTGCCTCGACTGGATTTTCCCGCCCTCCGGTTTTCCGCAGCATTTTCCTACTCCTACGGCTTCAGCAGTTAACCAGCCAGATTTCTGGCTGCAGAGCTGCGCATCGAAATCGAATTATTGCAGTTCACTGATCATCGAGATGCGGCGGCAGTCCCAAGTTTTCCTCTGAGGAGGATATGCTGGTGTAATGCCACTGACACTGATTTGCACAGATGCACCTGGAAAAAAGTTGCAGGGGAACCTAGAAAATTGTATGTAAATATATAGTATTTACAGTAAAAATTAAAAAATAAATAAATAATAATAAAAAGTAATAAAGTAATAAACATAAGCTTCTTGCTTAAAGAGTTGATAAATAAACAGCCCAACTACGAGTTTAACAGCTTAGGGAAATCGCAATATTTATAAAATATTAAAACACAAGCAAACAAGCGCTGTGCTGAGCATATTTTGTGTGTCTGCAAACATTTTGATGGATGAGGGCGCATCAAAGGCCCAAAAGCCAGTAACAAAAGTAGGCAAAGCATATTACACATCCGCCCCGTAAACCAAAGATTGGCTTCGTTTCGTCTGTGTCTGCGTGTCTGTCTATGTGTCTGTCTGTCTGTCTGTGTTGCTGTTTGTATTTGTGTTTGCTTAGGGCGTTGCTGGAGGTGGGCGTGGCTTAGAAATCGTTAGGACAAAGGCAAATAGGCGCCATATTTAATGGCGGCATTTTGTATAAATTGCAGCCCAATTATAAACTGTTTGCCCAGCAAGTATAAATAAAAATCAGAAAAACGGAAAAGCACAAAATGCCAATTATTTATTTTACGATTTTATTGAAGTGACCGCATTCCGGAAATGCATGTTTAATTAATGACCCATCAGTGGCCTCGAAAACCCTTTAACACTCAATCCGCAATGGGCGTTTTAATCATTTATTTATTTCCGCATTAATCGGTGAGCATAATTAATTCCTTTTGCATTTTCTGCACTTTGCAGTTAAATTTTAAGGCTTGTTTCACTTTAAGCAGTTTGTTCCAGTGGTTAAAACTTCCATATCTGATTATATATATCATCTAACATTTAAGCGCTGCTGCTTAAGGTTTCATTGAAATTCTCGAATATTTGTGTAGTGCAGCTTGGTAATCCAGCTTTATTGCCCCACTGACGCAATGTGGCATCCAAAGTTTGCTTAAGTTTAGAACTCGCACTTAAAGCGCAACCTTCTGCAGTTGTAAACCGTTGGCAGAAGTTGGCTAAGCCCGTTCACAGTTAACAGTTTTCAGTTTTCCGCATTCCGTATTCAGTTTCCAGTTTCCAGCTGCCTGATGCTGAACTCTGGCCCCTGCGGTGGCAAAACTTTTAATAACAACTCCCAGCACAAGTCGTCCGCTTCCTCAGGCCATGAAAAGTGACTGCTGTGACAGGGGAGTAAACGGGAGCAAGTGCCGGTGGGTGCTTATCACAACATCGAGAAGCCATTTAGCTAATTACATTTGGCATCTAATTGAATTGGGCCAGGCTCCAGGTTCTGGCTCGCAGTGATAGTGATGGCTCCGCTCACTGGAGACAGCGAAGGTCTCTTGGCCATGTTGGCACTCGGCCAACTCAATTTTTATGGCCCATGTCAGCACTGGCGAAAAATCGGAAAAATTGTTTATTTAAATATAGGAATTTAATATTAAATGCTTGAAAATATTAGAAGAATATAAATTTTCAACTTTTAAGAGCTGCTATATTAGCCTTAAAGTTACTACTTCGATACAAATAAATAGTTTAAACTAATACTTGGGAAATGGTTTTTAAAAAACCCAAATAAATATGTTTGACCAGCTGTCCAATTTATCAGCTTTTTCTCTCCGTGAACGGTGCGGTTTTTTGGCTCAGGACATGTGGCTTTAGTTGCTACTTCGGGATTTGAATGTGAGGTGACACATCATTTGGCACGCAATCCGTTCCGCAGGCGGAACCGGAAACGCGACTAGCTGACTGGCTGACTGAGTGACTGAATGACTGGCTGACACATTGACAGGACGCCCTTGTTGGCCGCGCCGTTAATTGGCGACGAGGTCGTTCAACCGGGCGTATGCGTGATTTATGAGTTTGCACGTGAGCAAGCGAACACTGCGAATACGATTGCGAATTGCGAGTGGCGAATGCGAATTGCGAGTGGCGAAATGTAAGCGAAACAATGAAAAAGTTAATCTCCCATTAATTAAGAGTGTCAACAGAAATGCCGCCTTTCATTTAGCAGATCCCGCAAAGAAATAATGAATTGAGGCAACTACAAATCTCGTGTTGGGCGACAAATCAAATTCATGTACCTGAGTCCCGAAGCTTTTCGCTCAATGTGAATAGCACTCACAGCTGGTGAATAAAACAGGGGTGCGCCCATTCAAAAGGCAAATGTTCTATGTGAATAATTAACGAATATAGTTTATGCATTGATGGGCTATTTATGCACATTAAATATTTACTACTAAAGGACCAACAAGTTGAAATGTACATACATTCTAAACTTTTTTCTTGTTCCACATAAATATAATTTAAAATTCGAGCGAAAGCATAAGCTTTCCTTTAAGTCTCCCTATGTTTTAGTTCTGATATACATATATATTTCTGACCCCCACTCAAGACGCCTTTGGAGCAGAAGCTATTTGATTGCCAAGGCTCTGTATGTTGGCGTCTTGGCTGAAATGCTGGCTACACTGCTAATGAAGTGGCTGCGGTTCGTTTCCCGCCTGAACAATTGCAGTTGTCGACGCAAAAGCGACATGTCCATCAATTTAACCACAAACTGCACCACGCCAGAGGCAGCTTCCCATGCACCCCCTTGGTTTCTTTGGCCATCCCCAATTTTAGAGTGAAATTGCCACTCAATCTGTTTGTCTACCGCTGTTTAAGTGCTCACGATGCAGCTACAGTGGGCTGCAGCCACTCAATCTGCTTCAATAGGTAAATGTTTATATATTAATAATGTATATATTTTAATAAACATATTTGCCCTACCAATTATAATTAGTGTGAATCTCTAGCCAACATTTTAGTTCTAGATGCTAGCACCCAAAAAGTCAAGTAGAAAATGGCAAATTTCATAATAAGAACACCTCAATGACCAAATGTTGAACTTGTTAGTGTGTATGGTTGGTTGGGGGAATTTCTTTATTTACCGTGGCCGTACTTTCTTACCCTCTGTGCCTTTGGCAACGACAAAATTCCTGCTCGCCGAGGCATCGAATTCATCTTCTACCGCCAGCTGTCCGCTCGAGACCCTAAAATTGATAAAGCTCCTCCTTTTTTGGGGGGCTCGTTGCTTTAGGAATTCCGTATCCCCCCGGTCTTCCTTCCTTCCTTCATCCATCTAATCCTAGTCGCGATGGGGACCCAGAGCCACCCAAGCTGATGGGCGTCCGTCGGGTGTCGTGTTTATTTAATTACATTTGCATTTTCAGGGCACTCGATGTTGCGATGTTGCTCCTGTGTTTCTCTGCTCGCTCTCATTCCCTCGCGCTAAACAATTTTTAATTAACTTTATTTTTGTAAAAGCTCTTTGGGGGCAATGCCGTCGTTCCCCCCACACGCATTCTTCCCCCCACGCTGGGTATTTGGCCAAATTGTCGATCAATTGTCAGCCGACGACAGTGACCATGAACTTAACGTAATTCGCACAAACTAGCGCGATTTTGGGAATACCTGAAGTGCAGTGGATGCAACATGGAAAGTGCATTCCCTTCAATCTAAGTTAATTAAGTGCAGCTCATTAACTAGAAAGGGAAATTAAGTATCAGCTGGAAATCTTTCCAATTTTTTATTGAACTAAAATATTTTAAAAAGCCAAAGCCCTTGTAGTAAGCAGCTTACACTCGCAATTTAATGGCACTTGCTGGGAAAATAAATAACTTATAAAACTGCCAAAAGCAGGGCCGAGAACCAAATGAAATATAAATACAAAATGCACATGCATTGCTTTGAAACACACAATATGTCGGATAGACTGAGATGGAGGGCAAGGACACTTTTGTTTTGCACTCAGCTGCTCAAAGATTTTCCCGGAATTTCCATGCCGCACAGAGAGTGTACAGAGTGTACAGTATATACGCACATAACATCAACTTGAATGCAAACATGCAAGTTCAAAGTTGAGGGCCAGGGCACAAGGAACATAATTGTTGGCTTATGTAATGCGATTTGAGGGGCTGCCACATGCAGAAAGTTGGACGGCAAAAAAGGGTTGTGGAAAGCCCTTTGAAAGGCCTTTGTGTGCGTGGGTTTTGAGTGGAATTCAATTTTAATTGCATTTGATGTCAGCTGAAACTGCCACACGCACTCGGAATTACGTGGGAAATGGGAAATAGTTGCACGCAATGACGCAAGCCGGAAAATCACGCAAAAGGAAGAGGGAAAATTACCTTAAAGCCCACACACTTACATTACTCCCAGTGGTGGCCATCGCATCTCTTTCTCTCTCATCAAGCTGCTGATTTTCATGTTGATGATGTTGTCATTCTGCCGACAACTTTGCTTCCAAGTCTCTATTTATACCGGCCATTATATATACGAGTAGTGCAGGGCGGGATTAGCCCACCATCCTGCAGAGAAAGTGGCATCTGTTCCCCAGTCCACAGACTTTGTGCACTTTCACCGGACTACAGGAATGGGGAAAGTGTCAGGCGAAATTATACGCAGCAAAGTCAAACTGGGACAGGACAAGCTACTTGCTAATTTTGGCACAGGCCAGACATTTCACTTTTGATATATGGGTGGAAAAGGAAAAGCGCCTACAAATTCATGGCATTTTCTAACCCAAATGCAGGCTTCCAATTGAAAGGCTTTAGAAAAGAAAAAACTTTTCATTTTAGTATTTAATTCAACTCATTTAATATTACTCGACTACGTTTATGAATATTATGTTTTGTTTTCTAATTTGTCCATGACAATTAAAGTGAGAAAATGTGCAAAATAATAATAGCAGTTGAAATTCGTTGTTTAGTAAAATCAAACTCCAATTAGCTATCAAATAATAAATAAGACAAAGCGAAGCAAAACCCAACTGCTGCACGAATTCCCAGCAATTAAGAGGCAATCCTTAAGTCGAACTGAAGCAATTTAACTTCAACGGGGCAGGAGTAATTGACGTCATTAAAGTTTTCAGTGGAAATGCTCGAGAAGCAGAGCGGAAAAGTAGGCGACAGACAACAGGGCACGAAACTGGGTTAACAATTTTCTTCTTTTTTTCATGCGCTTTTCAAAATGCCGGCAAAAGATGTGAGCCAAGTCACAAGGGAGAAGAACCCTAGAAGCTCCACGGCTCACTGCCAATCAAATTCACACACACACACGGTGGTCCGCGGCAAATGTAGTGCGTGGAAAATGCTGGAAAATGTGGGAAAAGCGGGAAAAACTACTCTCGCAGACAGAGCACAGGGGCTTATGGAAGGATCCAGCACACGGGGACCATTAGCCGACAATCCAACTGAGCGATTTTAATGCATTTTTAATGCAGTCACTTCAAAGGAGTTGTCTCTGTAGGTCAATTCAGTTTAAGAAAATTAGTTACTCAAGCATGCTGAAGTGGTAAACAAAATTTCACAAATTATTTCAAATTGTAAATAAGCTACAGTCAACAAAAAACTACTCTTTTTGTGGACTGCTTAAATAACTTTTAAGGAAATCAAAGAAGATAAATTCCTTATTTGTATGTGTTCAAAGCAAGACACTCAATCTTAAGTGTTTTTAAATATTTTTATTATCCCAAGCACAGTATTCCCAATTAGCGGTTTAACAAACAAACCTTGTCGCAAGTAAAGATACAAAATTATTTCTGATTGAAATCGTTCGACTGCAGTGGGTTTTGTCAGTCTGCCAAAAGAATTGCAAAGATACAGCTATCATCTTGTTTTCGCTGATTTTGTTGTGGCACGCTTTCAAATTGTTTTCCTCAGCTTTCTGGCAAATTTGTTTCGTATCGTTTGCATAAATTAGTGCACAATTTATGGTAACAGCAAGACAGCAGAAATAAAAACATTCAAAGGAAATACATCAGCCGAGCTTATGAACATTAAGATAGACACAAATATACCTAGCACTAGTAAGTGAAATGCTTTACTTATAACTCTTTAGCTCCAATTATTGATATGTAAAGTAATATGAGCAGTCTTAGGTTTGAAGAATACCTTCTCTGGTGTATATAAAAAACAACAATTAAGTATTTACCCAGTGCATCAATAATCATGGAGTCTTCTCTAGAGTTTACTTTATTAAGAGCATATGAAATTTTCATGCTAGAAAATCCTCTTTTGCCTCTTAAAATCCGCCAGCTTTAATTCTTCCAGTATCTTGAATTTTTGCTACCCCTTGACTCCTCAATACCGCAAACTTGAAGGAGAGCCAATCTGCCATTGCGCAACCTCATCTCAAATCGCGGCAGTTCATGCCACCCACCCACTCTTCACTTTCCGCCCACTTCCTTCCCGATTTCCATGGCGACAGTAATGAGGGGGGAGTGGGGAGTGGGGGAGCCTAATGAGGCCTGCACGTTCCGCACATTATTTGCCTATGCGAGGGGGCTCAGCTCGCGATTCGCGAGTGGTGACCTCTGACCCCCAACCCAAGACCATCGTTCCCTGCTCATTTACGCACTCATTGTTTGGCCTCAAAGTTTGCCGGTAATTGGCAGGCCACTTAAACCCCAAAGCGGTTAAGCCTCAGTTCCCTGCAGCCTGGGAAATTGGGTAAGATTTATTTTATCCTGGCAGATTTGGCTACAATCTTTAGTGGGGGAAAACTTAAACTTACTAGCATTAAAGGATTTGCAGAAAAGTTCATTAAATTTCCTTCAGCTAAAACTGAGTTTGTCATCCAAAGTTCATGCTGAGTAAAGCAGATGCTGAAAGTATAATGAAATTGTTGTGAAAGCAAATAGAAATTCCAGGAATGTTTCATTAATTTTCTGTCCGTTTTTTTATGCGAACGACAGACGGTCAGCATTTTACAATAATTCAAACCCCTCTTATTATGCCTCAAATAATTTTAAATAAACAATTCGAAATTGAACAAAGTGTTCATAGACGTGGAAATCGTGTTCAAGACAAAGTATCCGAACAATGAGGTATTTACTGCGCTTCCTTTCTGAAGAAACCATTTCGAATATTAAATTTCCAGAGAAACTGAAAAGCGACTTTGGAATGTTTCGATTAAGCTGTACGAGAATGCTTTCATCCTGCAGGTCCTGCTGCCTTATTTAATACACTCGTAAAAGTTTTGTTGCCACAGCGAAATTTCATTGCAAATTCCCCGCTCCTCGTCCCCCTGCTCCACTTCCGAGTAATTGGCATAATGACTGCCATCTACATCCACTGCCATTGACAGCCAACTGAACTTACACTTTAAGCAGCTTTGTTGCAGTTCGCTTGATTGGGTTGCAATTGGCTCTGCAGCCGACGGGTCGGCTTAAATTATTGATTTAAGTTTGATTTTTATCAGCCTAACACGATTTAAATAATCACTTCGCACGTCTGGTAAAGAGAATATTTTCAAATTTTATTTATTTAATGCAAAGTTTTTAAAGCAAGTGCCAAAGCAATAAAATAAACTATTAAATACTACATAATAAGTATAAATAATTAAGAGCATGCAATCATACAGTGCGTATGCGTAATGTTCGAATCACTCATACGCAACTTTGAGCAAATGCAATTTCCCCCATTGAACCTAAACGAGGCAATTTGAAAAATCAGCAATCATCAAATGAATGTCATAAACAAACGCTAACCGTTATGTGAGCATAACTTTCCACATGTGTATGTGAAATAGCCCAAAAAATCGATATAAATCGTTGGCACGCCAAATGAGCAGAATGAAAGCCATGACAAGAGCCATGAGCTGTCAATAAACATGAAATTTGTGACTTGTCCCAGTCCTAGTAGAGAAGGACTTTTAAAACTGGAACTGCGATGCTTGAGTGTTTGTAAAAAAATAACCAACATGCGTACGCTGAAAAGTATAAAAATGTACGTTTGAACGATTGTTGTTCAATCGAAACCTTATGGTCGCAATCTTTTTGTTAATGGGCAAACCAAGTTCCAATCGTCCACATAGACAGCCAAAATATATATATATCACTCTTTGTGTGTGAAAAATGGGGAAAGTGGCAGTGAGAGTTGGAAAAACAGGCACAGAAGCAGAAGCTGAATACCAAACGAGCCTCGCATAAACGTCGCTAGTTGTTATGGGAAATGTAAATGTATCTCATAGATACACAAGTTACAAGTTGTTAGCCTGACATGTTTGGGTTCCACGTCCTTCTCTATTCTCCATCCTCCATTCCGCACTCCATTCCCCACGTCCATGTCCTTCTATTGACACTTGTCTCTGTCTCAACGAGTGCGTGTGCCTGGCGAATATAAACCCACGATTTGGGGCACTATTTTTGATGCGTTGTCTTGTCAAGCGCGAATTCCCATTTCCATATCAAGCAGGCAGGTGGATTTTTTCCTGCTCCCGTCGCCTCCGCAAGGTTTGTAATCCGCCGGAAATTCCCAGAAAATGAACCCAATTTATTCATGGAACGAATGAATCATTTCCAACTTTGGCGGCTGATAATTTGGTTTTTCCCGTCTACCACCGAGTTATTTACTTTGAATTTGTGATACTGACCCGAAAAAAAGAATATATTCATATAAAAAAAAACAAGAAACGAGATTTGAAGCATGATGATTACATATTAAAAATTCCGACGTCACTAGCTTAAAATCAGTAAACATTCATTTCTGTCGACCTATTCTATAATCTGCATTTCTCTCTTGAACTCGCCAGGGAAATAGTTTCAAGATTAATTTATTTTTACTAGAGTGGCATTCAATAGCCTTATCAATAAACTACACATAGCATTTACTGCTTTGTATAGAAAAATGAAAAAAGTTGTAACAATTATTTAAAAACAAAATGCATATTATACAACATACCTTTAATTTATTTATTTATTGTAAATTGACTAAATTCGGTTTTGTAATACTTCCTTAGCTGTCACAATTTGTTGCATCTTGGTCTGAATAAGTGCATTTTAGAATGCAAAGTTGTAGTTTCCTTGCACACAAAACTGATTATTCACTGGTTTCACGACTTTGTTGCGTTTTGCTGCAATTTCATGATTTGTGATCGCAAAAACGAGTAATCCTGGCGACCAAACAATTACCCGTTAGTGTCGGTCACAAAACGAAACTGCAACACAGGATTCGGCATAAAATCAAACACTAACTAGCTGCACTTAAAGGTGTTTCACAACTAGATTCGGATTGGGATTAGAACTGAGGTTCAGGAATCACGAGACGGATGCGCATCGATGGAGCGCTGATAACGAAATGAATTTCAGCGATGATTGCAGGCGCGATAAATAAGCGGCAATGCCACTGGAAGATCTGGGTGATCTGGGCGATCTGAGGGGCTTCTAACACTAATGGCCATGCTCTGAACTCGCTCCGAGTGTAATTCAATCGATGTCACTCTGGCTGCGATCACTATCGATCATCTGCCCCTCGCTCCAACGTGGACTATCCCCCATTCCCAATCCCCAATCCCCAGTCACCAATCACCAATCCCTCATAGCATTGCGGTCTGCCTTCGTCGCCGGCGGCTGTTAATCACAGTTTCCATCACGAGCACTCGACTTAGTGCATCGCAACTGTAGCTACGTCTGTACTGTACGCATTTGTACAGTGGAAACTCTCTAAGTTGCACTTTCTCTTTTTTTATAAAATTATCATCTTGTAATCGAATCCATAAGGTTTGACAGTGAGATGGGATATATAATGCATTGCTTTGAGCTGTCCAACATGATTTATTAGTCAGTGGTTCGCCTTAGCGAGGCTGCACTGTCCTAGATGTTTGCACTAGATGTTTGTGTGCACAGAGGCGCCTTTGTCGCTGGATGTTTTTGCGGTTTTTAGCTTTTGGGGCGTCGTCGTTGCCTTCGCCACTGCGGATTGTACTGCATCCGCCGCTTGATAGATACAATTACAGTTAGCTCCTTGAGGAGCTGCGTCGCCTGGCAACTTGGCCGAGTTGGTCGTCAGCGTTACGGTTTTATCACTGCTGTGGCTTCCCACCCACCAGCACCACCGCCCCCTCAATTAGGACCGAATATGCATGAGCAATGGATTTTCCATTTCTTGAAAAGGGAATTCCGAAAATGTTGAGATTTGGTTTGTCAATTTATGCCATCTTTGAAAAGTATTAAATATATAGATATCAAAATATTAAACAGTAATATAATACAAATGTATATAAAAACGTAAAATATTGTAAAACAACTCCAAACAAGCTGGAATTCGTATTTGGAACAGCATTAAGCGTAGCCTATTAATCTCCTTTCACCCGTTTTGCCATTATGGTTTTTAGTCCTTTTAAAACTTCACAGAACTTTATAAAACTCCCACCAAATTCCATTTTATAAACAGCGCATAAAAGCCTCGTTTCAGCTAAGTAAAGTCAATAGAGCAGCTGAACAGAGCGAGTTGGTTGTGTTAATTTTTCATAGGCCTGCCCATTCAGATGGCTGTTTGTGTTAGTTTTTCATTTGGCCCAGAAGCTATGTAGTACGTGTATCGCGGTTATCTTCGTGTGGATTCGCTGGCTGGCTGGCGCATATTTTGTAATTCAAAGCTATTCGTATGCCTTGTGGTTTTTTTGGTCAGAAGCCAAACAAGAGGAGCACTCCACTGCTCCTAGCAAGTATCCAAGTCTCTGAGTCTCTGTGTTTCTGAGTAGCTGTCGGTAACCAAAGTGGGCCACCTACCCGCCCACACTTGCATATAGTATGCATAGCGACTCTAACTGAATACAAAGCGGCTTAGTCGACCGGACCCTGCATTTTTCGACTTCTTTTAACTTCGGCAAGGGGATGAAACTGGATGGTAGTTTGCCGCAAACACACACGCATTATGCTGCCTGGAAGTTTGTTGTCTTTGAACGCTTTATCTTTGTTTACGCAGCCGCCGAAGCCACCGAAGCCGCACGTGCCCCAAACTCATTCACCTCCCATATTTGGCCAAGGAATATGCCTAATTCCCATTAGCAAAGTCTAAGCGGCTTACGAACGGTAATTGCAGTTCTGTGCTACCGTCACACCTTATAGGTCACACGTAATCCTGTATCCTTTATTAGTTAGCCCTGCTCAGCATGCGCAGTTAACCCTTTGACTTTCTGGCCAGATAAACGAATAATGTAGTAGAAGAATTTCCAAAAAATTTATCCCAAATGTGCTCTTTATTTCTTAAGCTCGGCTTGGCTTAAAGCCCACAAAACTGGGTTAGTGCCTTTATCCACAAAGACGACCAATAATCCGTGATTCGCTAGGAGAGTTGAGCAAAGGAAAAGCTGCGCAAACATGCCACAAAATGAGACAGCAAAATGTGGAACAGGGTAAACTGAAGTCGACATAAATGGGACGAGCTGGGGAACTGCCTCCGTTTAACTAAGTAGAACAGCCGCTGAGGCTGTGGGCTTTAAATAGCCGTGGTAATTAGATACATGACACATTAGTCTATCTCAAGATTGCATGCAGCTTAGCAACAAATCTGAAGTAAGTCAGATTTAGCTAAATTGCTTTTTGCAGCCACATCTTTTAGGCCTAGTTACCTAGTATATCATCCGAGTAAATTATAATTTATAAGCTCGAGATTTGCTGAATTATTCAAGACATTTTATGTCAACTTCTCGTCAACTGCTCATGATTTCGTCTATATATTCTTGCAAGCAAGGCATAAAACTTAAAGAGTTTCTTTCATGAAATTCCTTTTTTAATAGAGTCGATTTATTACTATATTTTTATGACTGTCTGTATAGGCATCTTCATTTCGACCCTACACTGCGTATACTTAACGGGGTGATAAAAAGAAACTTGTGTGAAACTTAAATTTCCACTTAAACGGGGCCAACAGAAGGCTTCAGAAAGGCAACATTCGCCATGCAAACTTACTTATATTTGAACTCCAGAGGACTCATTTCCGGGTACGTGCTCCCTGCAAAGTGGAGCATCTGCAGGCGGCTACGTGAGCCCCACGAGTCCCAGCTGATACCCAAAACTAATGCCAAACTCGGCCCGTTTTCTCCTCCGATTGCAGTGCACTCCCTGCCGCATCTCACGGTGCTGAGCTTATCCGGCTGCAGCAAACTGACGGACGACGGAGTGGAGCTGATTGCCGAGAACCTGCAGAAGCTGCGCGCCCTGGACCTGTCCTGGTGTCCCCGCATCACGGACGCCTCGCTCGAGTATATCGCCTGTGATCTGAACCAGCTGGAGGAGCTGACGCTGGATAGGTGAGTACCAGTCCACCAGTACACCAGTCTACCGGGCACAAGGTCGCGTCTCCTTATTACCCGACTGCGTAATTATTCATGAGTAAAATTCAATTTCCGTCGCCGAGTAGCTCAACCTCATCTCCGGCGGCAACCATTAGTCCTCGGAAACTTCAGCAAGTTGCACACAGAAAAAAGTCAGGAAAGAACTATAAACACAGTCGCTGCAAAGTGCAAAAATATTTGAAACTCAGAAACAACAAGGCTTTAACTTTTGAGTTCATTGATCTCAAATACATTACTGCTAAACATATTTGAACAAATAAATAGTATAAGGTTTTGAGCAATTTAAAAATATATTTTTAAGTTTTAATGTTTTAATTTGTTTATAAAATCCTTTTTTTTAAGTCGTTTGCCAAGTAGTACACACTAAATATTATTCATCTTTTTTTGCCAATAACATATAAGCTTTTGCATCTAAAGCAAATGAAGAGAAAACCAAAGTAGCACAACTTTCAGCTTAGTAATTTGTAAGCATAAATTATTATAATTAAATGCATTTTTAAAAATGGAATGGAAAATGGCAGTTATAAATTAGAGGCCACAGTTTGTGCTATCCAATCCGTATGTCTCATAACATTTGTGTAAACGTGAACATTTGAGGTTGAATAGCTGAGTATACCAAACAGAGCAACCCATTTCTTAGCCGAATACATCAGCATTTTGCCCAACACTTCGCCATTCAACTCATTTGGGTTAATAATTCCGGTAGAATGTGCGACACAAAGTTGATTCTGTTCGATTGTCCCATGAATTTGTTTTGCACATTCCTCGGGACTAATTAGCTCAACGGAGTGCTCAGTTGTGAGGATAGTATTTCCATGTTGTTCTGGTACAAATCTGGCGAAAGGCGGACTAGATTCCGCACTTAACTGATGACTTTTCTTCAAAAGCATGCAGATGGGCTTAATGCCTTCTGTAAAATAGTTACGCATGGCCTCTGGCAGCTTCACTTTAAGCAGTGCTATATCATTGTTATTATCTCCTGAGTACTGTGGATGCTTAAAGACCGATTCGACAGCAACAGGATGGTACATAGTACTCGTATTATTTATCCCCAAGGGTATAACATTTCTGTGGAAAAAAGAAAACAGTTTTGGCTACTTATTTTTATTAAAAACACTTACACATTTTCTGGCATGCCTCTAGCAATTGTAATAATAAAATCTAAAAGGAAGAAATGAGGGTGAAAAAATTAAATTAATTTCATTTTTATAAATGCATAGTTACTCACTTTCAGTGATAAAAACTCCATTCGCCTTGAAATTGATTCCAAGAACAAGAGCCATTTGGTGTGAGGTTATGGTATCGCCACCACATTCTTTGTACAACCATAAATCAGGTTTACTAACACTTTTAGAACTAACGTTTCCGGATGGACTCTCTGGTTCCTGTGGGGCACTCGGAGTTGTGTCCTCCAAATTCAATCTATTTACATTGGTCGCAATCCAGTCCAGATGGGATGTAACGTCGGTAAATACTATAGTTTTGTGGTTTCTATAACTTGCTATCCCCAACTGAACTTCGCGTTTGAACTTCGTGTTATTGCCAGAAATCATGAAACTTTTGGTCAACGGATTGCCATAATAAACACCAGTGGTGTTTCCATCTGGCGCACCAGCACATATTTGATTTGAACTGTGATTAATATAACACTCGGTTTCATTCAGCTTTTTAAAGATAAGCACATGCAGATTTTCGCTTTCCAAGCCCTGACTTTTTGGGGCCCAGCCAAAGACGTTGAAGGTTCGAATCGACTGTACGAAGGTCTTCATTTTCTCATCCAAAATAATGCATATTGGGTGAATGTCGGCTGTGAATAAGTGGTTTTACGACTATTATATATCCGTTTAATTGACAACTTACCCGAGAAGACAACGCTGAATTGCAGTTTAAGTAGTCCAATATCATTCTGGATGAGCAGATTGGAGAACAAACGGTGCATAACAGCTTTGATGATCGGTATTCTGGAGTCCTGAGAGTCTGTATCGGGAATATTGTACGCCCCCAATTCCACAAATCTATAGTAGATAACAATAATATAGTTTAAACCATTGCCAACTTATATATGATTTGTAGTAAAAATAACGTGGCATAAAAGTTGTGCTTTTAGGAGAAATATACATTATCTACAAAAGATTATTATCTAAAAAAGAATTTACTTAATTTGGGGATACTTACAGGTTTTCTTGGTGTTCAATGCACTGAGCAGCGGTTAGCACAAAGCCTAGTCATAGATTTAATATTATCAAATGTGGCAGAATGTTTTCTATAAATACGAACGTTTGTGAATAAGAGTGCCACCGCACAGAAAATCCGAGGCATTACTGACGGCTGTCATCCAAGCAGCTGCCTGTAATCCTGCCCTGCTCTGCTCCTGGAATTTTCCACAGGACTCATCCAAAAATTGAGATGAAACCTGGTGGCCAAGGAGCAGGGTGAACAAGGGAATCCAAGCTAAAGATGACTGCATTCTGCGCGTGGCCCGAAACGAATGAAACATAAAATGCGAGACGGGTTCCTATGTATTTCTTATCAAGTATTTCATATCATGAGTTCTTTTAGTTTTCATTTACCAAGCGCGTTATAATTCTTAAAAATATATATAAAATACTCTTAATTCTATAAAAAGCTGTCGTAATGTTTTAGAACTGCGAGTATCAGCCATCTGCATCAAGTTGTTATTTATATAATGGATTTATGTAATGGCTGGTTATGTCCTGTGTCCTTTCAGATGTGTGCACATAACTGACATTGGCGTGGGTTACATCTCCACGATGCTCTCGCTGACCGCCCTCTTCCTGCGCTGGTGCTCCCAGGTGCGGGACTTCGGGCTGCAGCACCTGTGCTCCATGCGCAACCTGCAGGTGCTTTCCCTGGCCGGCTGTCCGCTGCTCACCTCGTCGGGTCTGTCCAGCCTGATCCAGCTGAGGCATCTGCAGGAGCTGGAACTGACCAACTGCCCGGGGGCGTCGCACGAGCTGTTTGACTACCTGAAGGAGCACCTGCCTCGCTGCCTGATCATCGAATAATCGATGGGTGGTGATGATCGGATGGACGGATGGAGGGATATGCATCCCCGGGGATGTGCTCCCGGAGCACTGATTTTCGGTTCGAGTATGCTAATTTGGTACACCTAACCTCCAGTCGGCAAGTTCCTCGCGTGCTATGTGACTTTAACTTTCCGTCAACACTGTACTCTATCCCTTATAGTTTTAGACTTATTTTGATTTCTGCTGTGATTTGATACGGAACTTAGTTAAGTTGATCTGTTTAAGACGAAGATGTACCACAAAAGACCCGAAGATGATATTTATTTACATGCAATACAATATGTCTAATATACATATACATAAATATATATTTATATTTATAAATATACATTATTTATATTATTGTAGTTTTTAACGAACGTTTTATTTACTACTCTCGCTGTATTTAAATATGCAGTCTACGTGTAAAATATTGAAAAAAAAGAAATGAAAAAAATGAAATGAAAAACAAAACTCAAAAAATGAAAACCAAACATTGCGCCCAAAAGACGAACAAACAACAAATAACAATTACAAAACATACCAAGTGAATCAAAATATGCAATTAATTACATTAGTTCAAAGAAGCAAAACAACAAAGGATGAATATTTGAAAATATTTACGAGTATAGCGAAAACGTGCAAAAGTTGCCATCAGCTTTAGATTGAAATTGCAATTGAAATTTACAAATCCTAGACTTTTGCATACCCTGACCAGTGAAACCTAACTTCGATTGTACCATATGACTACTCTGTAATTAACTAACTGCTACTGAAAGTATTTTAAGGTGACATAAAGTGCACGCTACCGATGAGGTCAAAATTTAACATAATGTTTAGCAAATTGTTGTCAAATTGCAAAATGCAATTGCGAACCATAAACAATCGACTTCTGGCCGTCACAGATACTCTATATATCTAGCTTACGTTATAGAGCCGCTCTCCTCATTAAAGTAAAGCCCTCACTCAAACCTTATGTAAATGCTTTGTTTTTAACTCCAGTGTGAGAGTTTCATCCCGAACATTAAGCAAACGGAGATTGGAAACTGCAGTCTTAAACCAACAAGAACACAACTCTACAAGTACATGATAAAATAAATAAATGGTAAAATGAATTTAATGGTGTTTTTATCAAAGTCTAATCAGGCTTAAATCAAACTTTATAGTCATGACTTCATCTTAAAGCGAATTCTTAACCTTAATGCTAGTGGCATCTATCATACAATGGAGTAGGCGTCAGGATCATTCTTCGCATGCGCCTTCGCCATCTTCGTCGTCGTACTCGTCGCCCTCCTCGTCGTCCTGCTCCTCATCCTTGCCCTGCTGATCCCACCAGGAGAGCACGCCTAGGCCGGATTCGTTAATGGCACCCTAAAAGAAAGAAGCACACTTTTAATACAGATCCTCCCAGGAGCGGTAAATAGCTAACAATAATCCTGTACGGCGTCTTCACTTCTTGGGAGGTAGCTGAAGCGACTGCAGAGGATGAGCTGGCTCCCTGCTGGGTCTGCGCCTCAGCTTTTGGCGGTCCAATGGGCGATGTTTCCTCGAAGATCTCCCGCGATACGCGGAACTTGATGGGTTCACCAACGTCCATGAAGAGATCGTGTTTGGCGCCGTCCTCGAGCGGATATTCCCAAACCCAGGCCTGTTCGGCCTCATCGAAACGTGAGGGATGCTGCAGGGCGGCATGCGGAATGAGGATGTCGTCGAAGAAACCCAGGGTCACATGGACCCCTTCCCGGCTGCAGTTGCGTATCTTTCCGGTAATCACGGTGCCCACCATCGGCCGGAAGACCACGTACCGGAACAGCACCTCCGTGTGCGAGGCTCCGTCTCCCGGCAGGATGATCGAATCCTTCAGTGAAACAATATCCTTCAGGGCAATGCATAATCCCACGTTTAAAAGGACCTGTCGGTTATAGAATCAGAAATCAGGACGTGCACATGGGAGTTACACTTCTCACACCTTATTGGCCAGCTTGCGGTCGATCTCGTCGCGCACGGCGTCCACCAACTTCAGATGGAACTGGTCCGGCGCAATCCTCACGTTGTCCTTCAGCTCCGCCAGCACGAACATGTCGCCAAATTGTTAAAATATTTAATTCCAAACTAATGGTCGTTCATTGTTTTGAATGTGAGTTACAGTACCATGTGTAGACGTAGTGTGACCACATACTTATGCAACAACTACCAAAAATACTAGCTATACACTACTAGCTATTCATTTCGTAGTTCTAACATTAAAACAACAATTAAATTTGTTTAAATTTTTATTTTGTAATAACAAATTAAAAAGCTAATATTCTGCACGATTATAAGTTCTGTTGTCCAAATGAAACATTTTCAATTTGTATTTGTACATTTGCATACTGCACATAGCCATCCCTGGAAAATACCAAAACAATGTCAACGCTTCATTCTGAATGGCATTCGCAACACGTGCGGCTGGTTGTTCAAATTTGTGAAATTTTGGGCTTTAATAAGTTTGTGTAAGTCTAGCACCGCATTAAAAGCTTTTGTCATATAAATACAACGAAGTATTTAATACTCATTAGTAATTACGGCACATCCCGCGATGAGCAACGACAGCCACAAATACAGCGACGCCGAGGAGGACGAAGAAGACCTGCAGAGTGTAAGCAAAGTGCTTATGAATTTACAATGGAATATTTCTTACACTTTCTTATTATTTAGTCCGAGTGGTCAAACGACTTCAAGAACCTCACAGTGAAGCACGAGATCTTTAAGGACATTAAACTGACGCCCAAGGAGGCGAGCGATGACCTGGCACAAGTTATAGAAACCGCCAACGAAGAGGATGAACCGGAGGACGAAGAGCCCGAGGAATACGATGAAGAGGACTACGACGATGTCGGAGATGACTACGATACGTATGAGGAGGCTTACACGGGCTTTAACAAGCTCCACGTCCAGCCGCAGCTAACAAACGCCAGTGGAGGTGGCTCCGGCGGCGGCGCTGGAGGTGCATCTGGTGGCGCACAACGCGTCAGCAGCTACCAGCCAAATGAAAAGCTGCTGCGGCGATACTCTGCCCGCATTAACGTGGAGAAGTACGATCCCACCACGAATATGAGCGCGCAGGCGGCCAACCGGCTGGTGAACTTCGATCGGCGCGACAGGACACAGGTGCGTGACAAGCACGATCGAGCCACTGCGGAACAGGTGATGGATCCACGTACCCGGATGATACTCTTCAAGCTGCTGAATCGCGGTATGATACAGGAAATAAACGGCTGCATTTCCACGGGCAAAGAGGCGAATGTCTATCATGCCGTTTCCAAAAACGGTGAAGAGGAGTTCGCCATCAAGATCTACAAGACGTCCATACTGGTCTTCAAGGACCGCGACAAATATGTGTCAGGCGAATTCCGCTTTCGTCACGGCTACTGCAAGCACAACCCGCGCAAAATGGTGCGCACCTGGGCGGAGAAGGAGATGCGGAACTACTTGCGAATGCGCAACGCGGGCGTTCCTGTGCCGGAGCCAATCTTGCTACGCTCGCATGTGCTGGTCATGCGGTTCTGCGGTCGCGACGGTTGGCCGGCGCCAAAGCTCAAGGACGTTGAGCTCACCACTTCAAAGGCGCGAGAGTTGTACAGAGACTGCGTAGTCTTAATGTGGCGCATCTACAACCAATGTCGTCTTGTGCATGCTGATCTTTCCGAGTTTAACATTCTGGTGCAGGATGGTCAGCTGGTCATTATCGATGTAAGCCAGTCAGTGGAGCACGATCATCCCCATTCCTTTGACTTCCTGCGCAAGGATTGCACCAACATATCCGAGTTTTTCCGCAAGCGAGCGGTGGCGACGATGACGGTGAAGGAGCTTTTTGATTTCATCACCGATCAGACCATAACTACAGAGAACATGGAGGAGTGCCTGGAACGCATCTCTGAGCGAATCAAGGACCGCGATTTTGACGCGATCTCGGCTCAGGAGAAGATCGATGAGGCTGTTTGGCAAAACACCTACATTCCCAAAAGGTTGGACGAGGTATGTTTACGCAGTGATTTTTAAAATCAAATTACAAATGCATATTCCGCTTCTAGGTACGTCATTTTGAGAAAGATGTAGCCAAGGCAAAGCAAGGAGTGCAGCAAAATCTCATCTACGGAAAGATCACTGGTCTGACTTCGGATCTGGACGTGCAGCAAAAGCCAGACGTTCTTCAATCCGCTGCCGCCAACGAGGAGGATGGTAGTGAGGCCCAAACTAGCGGCAGTGAGGACGAAGACTCGCAGGAAAACGACAACGATGAAGATGCTAGAAAGTTTAAGAATTCGGCAAGACCTCGAGAGGAGTCACCTGAGAGTAAAAAGGCTCGCAAGAAGGCAGTCAAAGAAGCGAAAGCCGAGCAGCGCAAGGTTAAAGTGAAAAAGCACGTGAAGAAACGCAAGGAGAAAATGGGCAGCATGAAAAAATAGTTGTTTCTGAATAGCGTTAATATAGCTGTGAGTTTAAGTTTATAATATTTTATGGAAAGTTTATAACTAAGCTGCATCTTATATGATAAAATTATATAAAAGCGATGTAACTTAAGTTAACGTCGTTTATTTATGGTTATTACTGTACCAAATGGCTGCGGGGATTGTCGCATGTATATTACTAGTATTTGCTGTAAATGCAATAGTAAAATGTGTATGGGTATCGTAGTTACTTTAGTCGCTTTTTCCGAATCGAGATCATACGTCAGCGTTTTAAGAACCAACTAATCCATGGAGAAGCGTGAAACCGTCAATTAGGTGAAACCATTATATGGTTGCAGTTGATACAGACCGCTTAGTTTCGTCGCAGTCTTTCCCATGACAATGTTGCCTAAAATCATTGTATTGTTTTGTACTTTTTTACCGGGAAAGATCTCGGAATCCTCGGTGAACCCACTGCGTTACAATCTGACGATCCTTACGCGTCTGGACAGCGGAGGTGCTCGAAATCAGTTTGAAGGCATCGCATCCATCGATATTGAAGCGACGAAATCAACTCGCTTCATCAATTTAAATTCCCGCGACTTGAATGTTTTCAGAAAGAAAACATGGCTTTTGCGCTGGGCCAGCGGCAGAAAAATTAGAGCACTCGAGCTAAAGAAAAATGTTAAGGAGCCCAGCGTGATTAATCTAGTATTGGAACTGCCACTCAAATTTGGCGAGACATACACACTCAACATGTTCTTCTCGGGCGATCTGGATCGACAACAGGAATATGGCTACTTTGCGGGCCACTACAATGAGACACCGAAAGTGTTCTACTCCATGACTCACTTGGAGCCGGACTATGCGCACACCGCGTTTCCCTGCTTCAATGACCCACACTTCCGGACACCTTACCACATAACCATGGTGCACGACAGGAAATACGTTGCACTCAGCAATATGCCCCCCATAAAGGAGACACCATAGTAATTAGATCCTCTAAAGAAATCATATTATAATACTTAACTGATGCATGTGTTTGTATATTTGCAGCGACGAAATCCAAAACTATGTGTCGACAACATTTATGGGATCACCACCGCTAGCCGCTCACCAGGTCATGTGGACTCTGCACAGTCTACAGAATGTCTATAGTGGTCCCACGGCTGCGGGTGAGAATATCACCATCTGGTCACGGCCGCACCTGGCGGAGAGTCTGGCGAAGGTGGCGGAAATGACGCCCAATTTGTTTAGTAAATACGAAACCCTGTTCGCACATCCATTGCCAAAAGGACCGGACTGGGGTGGGAAACTCGATCATGTGGTGGTGCCTAGATATACGGAAATGTATAGTGGCCACGGTATGATGGTGTACGGCGAGGATAAGGTGGACTCAGGCCAAAACCTGCAGGAAACGCTGGCGGAGCTGGTGGCACGCCAATGGAATGGAGTTCTTGTGAGCCCCTCTGACATGGATGAAATGTATGTGCGGGACGGCATTAACTACTATCTGAGCTTCCATGTGATGAGCATGGAGAAGGAGGCCTATAACATGAGGCAGCTTCTTAGAACGCGTCTAGATGTTCTGAATTCGGATTCCTTGGGCAAGGAAAAGTCCATAGATACCGATGAAAGGGAAGCTGGACATCAAAAATTCCGCAAAAACAAAATGTGCCTGCTCACACACATGATAAAGTTGGCCATCGGTGATAAGTTGTTCGTCAAGGGACTGCAAGAGTTCATTCGGCGATACGCCAACTCCTCCGCTTTAAGCATGGAGCTGTGGGAGGAGTTCCAGCGAGAGGCTCGCCGAAATCACCAGCTGCCTATCGGTGTGAGTTTACCCACTGTCATGGAGACATGGCTAAAGCAACCAGGTTTTCCGCTGCTCACCGTCCAGCGGGATGATGCGAGGCAGAAGGTGACCATTAGGCAGAGTCGCTATAATCAGATTAAATTGAACTTCAGTTCCAAAGACTGCTGGTGGGTTCCGGTCGTGTACATCGTCAAGAATCTTCCGCTTTCCCAGGTGGAGTGGCTTGGCTGCCAGAGAAAGAAAGCCGATATATTGGAACTCGAACACATCGTTAGTCCGGAAGATTGGCTGTTATTAAACGTCGATGCTGCAGCTCCACTTCGTGTCCTCTACGATTCATACAACTTGCAGCTGATCAGTAAAGCTCTGCTTGAGGATTTCACCCAGATTCCTGAGCTTAGTCGCGTCCAGTTGGTCGATGACGCCCTCAGTTTCGCCTGGTCGGGTTTGTTACCTTATGAAGCCACCTTAAACCTGATCTCATATCTTTCGAAGGAGACCAGTGCTGTGGTTTGGGAAACAGCTCTTTTCCATTTGGAGAACGTACAGAGCATCATGAGATTGACTACGGGCTTTCGCATCTTTAAGGTGGGTCTTACCAAATCCGACGTCATTTTTAATCTATACCTCGCCCTTTTAGCTTTTCATGAAAAAACTTATTGAGCCAGCTTTCAAAGCAACATTGAAGTCCCTCCCAACCCAAACTCCCAAGGCCAGAACAAGTTCGGAAACAGCGACCTTCACAGTATCCCCGGAAACACTGACCTCCGAAATATCCTGGGAAACACCGACCCCCGAAATATCCCCGGAAACACCATCCACAATATCTCCGGACACCACGAAAAGCGAAACTAAAACGGATTTGTCATTGTCGGCGCTTTTATACCTTCCGGCGTGTCAGTTCGAAATCAAGGAATGCCTAACGGACGCACAAGAGCGATTTCAGTCGGCGATGGAGCAGAAGTCCAGCTCCTCCATTCCGGAGGAGATTCGGGGAACGGTGCTCTGCAGGGGCATTCGCAACGGCTTGGAGGAACATTGGATAATGGTGCGGGACATGTACTTCGAGGCCGAGAATGAGAAAGAGAAGCGCATCCTGCTGAACTCCCTCAGCTGCACCACGGAGTATTGGGCAATGCAGAAGCTGCTCAGCTGGGCCCTAGATCCAGAAAAGGTTCCAAGCACGCTGACAGCCGACCTCCTGAGCGCCGTATTGCGATCCTCGTTGGGCTACTTTGTGGGCAAACAGTTTCTCATCGACAACACCGAGGAAATCCTGCTCCGGTGAGTATTCAAAAACTACTAAGATGACTTCAAAAAACTAACCATATCAACATCTCCAGCAAGGATCTTAAATCGATTCTGAGTCCATTTATCAATGCGATGACTACCAAAGCTGAATTTTTGGAAATGAAAACGTATTTGCACAAGAACCTTCCAACCTCAATGAGTTCTGGCATAGAATCCATGCTGGAGCCTGCGTTAGACAGAGTAATTTGGCGAAGTACGTTGTACTTCGATCTGCTTAAAGCCATTCGAGATCTTACTCTGGAGGATGGTCAAAAAAACAGCGCTGGTGCCGCACAATAAATATACAAGGCTGATAAATCTTGAATTGTCAAAACATCGGTTTTATTCTTCACAATTCGAATTGATATTACTTTAACCACAAAAAATGTAAAAAATTTGCTCGCCTCCTGTCTGCAAACAACTTGGGGATTGTCGTGTCATTTTGATTTTACCGAAAATGTTATTATATACATTTGGCCAATCTCAATTGATTTGTTCCTTTTATTTCCTTTATGTACTATGCAGATAATTTGGCTTTTGAAGGCATTCGTGTGTGTGAACTATATCCTAACTTAAGCTATCTTATGTCTATGTTAACCTTTGTTCTTTTCAGGGGAATGGTGCATAAGTATGTACAGGAAGTATCTATCTGTCTGTTTAAAATCGAACATCACAGCATTGACATTGCCTAAAGCTAGGGATAAGATTCATCTGGAGTATTGCTTACGAAAATCAGGCAGAGCATCGCTTTCGCAGGCTGATGTACATCATCACCCGGAAAAACAGCATCAGCATGGCCAGCAATCCGAACTGATGCAACATCGACACCTTCTCCACATCCAAAAATTTGAGCAGCACGCGTGGATCGCTAAAATGACAGTATATCGCATCGCAGTCGAGTTCCTCTCGCTGAAATCCGAAGACGGCCAAAACCAGAGACACTACGCCCACACGCACATAGCTGAACTTCATCAGCAGTTGCATTCCGCCGGATATCTGCGGTGCAAAGTCGAAGCCGTAGACCGCCAGTCCCATCAGAGGAGCTATGATCATCGGACCCACCACACTGCCATTCTGCAATCATAGTGAATTGTTTTAGCCCAAAAGTATACCTCAGATGCGGTTAGGAAACTCACCGTGATGCTGAAGGTGGCTCCAATGGCCAGGCCCATGCCCTCGGCCACCAAGGAGATCATCAAGCCCACAGCCACAAAAATGCCAAAGCGCCAGAACTGTTGGGGCAAGCCGGACATCCAGTACGTGACCGCCATGAAGGTGATGTTGAGTAGCACTTGGAGTGGTAGTCGCGACACTGTGAGCGCCATGTAGTACGGCGTAAGGGTGTACCAACGATTGAAGGTCTCCTTCTTGACCACCTTCACCTCAGCGGGATCTGCAGGATAATTTCAGGATCAATTATACACACAGTACAAAATAGAAAAAGAAAACACTTACAGCTCAGAATGGGCACCATCACCTGGGTGTACACGATCATGAGGACGGCGCCGATGCAAAATTTCAGATGATCGAACATCCGGCCACCTTGGTTGCCCAGTTGGAAGAATATGAGGCCAAAGAACAGGCCGCACAACAGGTGATGAAACAGCTGGATTGTCAGGGCCAAACGAGCACGAGTTATCCTTAGAAGCATAACCCGCATGAGGACTATAAACTGACGCAGCCCAGATATATCCCGCCGATCCGTGTGGAGACGTTTCGAGAAGGCCTTCACCTGCTCCAGCAGAGCACTGGTACCTCCAATCAGCGTTCCATCCGTGGAGGCGGCACTGCCGGCGAAGAAGGCGGGCAGAAATGGACGCTTCTGTTGCTCCAAGAACATCGTGGTGACCGCCTGCTGAGGCGCCAATTGATCCGACTGACTGGCCACGTAGATCAGCTTTCCATTCTCGGTTAGGTCGCTGAGTGCCGGCACCAGGTGTCCATCCTCGGCATCCACCAGCTCAATAACTGCAACAATGATGTAATCCTTTTAATCTCTCTTAGGAAATTAGGTGGCAAAACTCACTGTAATCCGAGGGACTGTAGTGCCTGGGGCAGTCGAGCTGCGCCAGTCGCAGGAAGGGAATGGTTGCTCTGGGACTGCCTTGGTAGACACACTGGCCCTTGGCCAGGACGTAGATGCTATCAAAGTAGTTGTATATCGTGGCCGAAGGCTGGTGGATGGTGCAAACGATGGTGCGACCCTCTTGGGCCATCGCCTGCAGCATTCGGATGCACTGAGCCGCCGTCACCTCGTCCAGCCCACTGGTTGGTTCGTCCAGGAAGAAGATGTTGGGATTGTCCACCAGCTCCAGGGCGATGGACAATCGCTTCCGCTCGCCGCCACTCAGCTTTTCCGCCGTCACATTGCGGCGGTGATTCAAGTGCAGATTCTCCAGGATGTCTGTCATGATTTCGGCCTTTTTGTGGCGATTCTTCAGCTTGAGATCGCAGGCGAGATTCATTAGCTCCTCCACTGTCAGCAGGGTCTGGTGGTGGTCGTCCTGCGTGATGTAGCAGGCGTTGTCCCTCTTCATCTTGATGTTCCCTGTGACTCCGTCGCGTCTGAAAGTCATTAAAAGTTAGATCGAGCTATTTATTTTACATCTAACAAAGAAATTTATTTCCCATTATTGCTTTTTTCTTATCGTTCCCCTTTTTCCGGTTATAAACAAATTTTACGACAAGCATGATGCGAACATGATCTCCAAGCGAATCAACCTTTCCAACATCATTATTTCGAAAACATCGTTTCGTGACTTTGCAGATTATGAAGCTAATTCTGTAAATTTCCGCTGTATTTTGAGGAAGCATCTGATTCATGCAAATCTACGACATTTATTTTGAAGGCAAAGTCTGTTTTGGTCCAGAATGAATTCATAATACTGGAGATGTTTGTTTACTTATGCTTATCGAAAGTCCCCCTCCCAAAATCTACAGAACCCCGTAGTTATTTCGCATTTGAGTCGGAATAAAGTCCGCATTTAATCGTCAGTCTTTCAGTGAAACATAGAACCGGTTAGGTTTATATGGCTTTTGTTTTGTTACACTTAAAACATAACGCCGAATGCAGTCGAGTCTGGTTTGGCTGATTGTTCTCACCTGAAACCCGAAATCGCATTAAGCAAACTGCTTTTTCCGGCTCCTGAGGGTCCCATGATTGCCGATAGTTGGCCATTCCGGAAACTGCCGCTCACTCCATTCAGAATTCGACGTTCTCCGCTTACGCGCCCTAAAAATAGAATAATAATGGAAATAACTTGAGTAAAATACACATTGAATGTAATAGTATTAAGAATGAAATATGCTAAACATCATGTAAAATATTCAATGGCTAAATGAGTCATAGAACAATAAACTAATATATTCCAACTACTACGTATGAAAGCTTGCGTTTCTGGTTTATCTCGGATTTGTCGGATTTGCTTATAAGACAGATGAAATAATCAAGATTGGGAATGACATAAAACTAAATAAATCAAGTTTCATTTTTAATGGTCGAGCGTAGTGAACTGGGAAAATCACTTTCATTGAATGGGCAAACATGGCTCAGAACAGCTGAGAATCCAGTTAAACATTTTTAATAATTTTCATGGCAGCCACAGCGGAAAGCTACCGTAGATGAGAAATGACAGGCTTGAGAAGAATTCATGACTGGCAGAAACGAAACCAGCTTCCGCCCTGTCTGCCTGCCAAATTCCAAAGGTCTGCCCGAACTCCACAATTACAGGTGTTCGCACGGGCATAATTTATTCCAATTAAAATTCGTCTTGGGTGTGGAAAAATCCGTAACAGCGGTACCATTTTAAGACCAGGTATCGGTGGTCACAAGGAACCAATTTATTTATAAACTCTCCAGACAATTACGCACTCAATGCGAACCTGACCTGCATCTTCGCGATCTGTCATCTCATTCTCGATTGAGTTAATATGTGCCAATGCCAACGGTTTTCTTATCAGCAGTGCAGCTGGGCTATACTACAGGGTATTACCGAAGGTCGTAATCAAGCATGTCTATCATTTATTGATTCTTCGGATTCACTTGTGCTTTCAGTTGTCATGGACAGAAGGTACAACAGGGCGGATGCTTAATGAGAAAGATTGGTCAGTATTCCACTCACTTGATCATTGAGGTTACAGATTAATCTTTTAAATGCACTTGATTCTAGAAAGTAACGTTGCAAACAATTGCCAAGCTTATCATAAAGTTCAGTTACACATTGCTCAAAGTCAATGTCTGTCTGGGAATATGCTAAGCATCGATTTATGTTGATAACAACACATATAAGTTTGATTTAAATTTTAAATAAGAATCTGCAAGTTTCGAGTCTTTGCATTACTGACACACATATGTAAATGAAAACACGCTACTAGTCCATATTTGACCCAGTTTTTACAGAACCAGTGGCCAATTAAAATTCATTGCACAACTGAAACTGAATCGCGGTTTGCGAAGCAATTCAAGAAGGTCACTGACAACTCGGAGTCTGTCGATAATCTTATTATTAGCGAGTGTTTACCAGCGACCGGTGCCCATATCAATTACCTCCATATCAATTAGCCGCTGCCTTTCGAGCACGCCTCTAAACCATTCTGGCCACCACGTTCTGAGCACGCGCAGCTGCCAAATAACGTAAATCATTAAAAAGCCGAAAAAAAATGCTGACAGCAAAACCGGCGAGCAACAATCAACAGTACGTTGGCTTGGCTGATTTATCGTACCGATCCCCCTCCTCAAACATTGTAAACCGCTGCTCCCACGATTCTACGTGAGTCACATAATGAGGCGTGACAATTTGCTGTGGAAATTATCGCAATGGATATGATACGGAAAGTCGCTGCTCTAATGTATTTAGACCGCAAAAGTCGTGTCATTGTAACTCCACTGTTTGTGATTGGGTTTTTGAGATATAACACACTAATTGATGCTGAAGAGTGATTTAGAAAGAGCCGAACTTCCTGCTGGAACTGTAAACAAGCCATGAAAAATATTCAAAAATGCATAATCCAAATTCCGAGCCATAACTGAACTGCGCCTCAAACAAACACGTTACTCAATTGGCGCAACGAATCTCTGAATTTTAGCCAGATCGATTGTGGACCCACCTTTTGGGGCACTGGGAGGACAGATGAGGGGGCAGTGCTCCGTGGGACAAGTTCGCTAATTGATGCAATTGAATCGCATCTGGCTAATTAACACAATTCCATTAGCATGCCGGTAGCGTTTGCTGCGCCAAATGCGACTTATAATGCAGCACCACTCACTACCAACCATTGAAATGGGATCTGTCCCATTGCCTGGAATCGATGATCTTTGATCTGTTATGCCATAGAAGCTCCAAGCCCTTCTGAATCATTCAACTTATATAATGCTGCTTGCAACAAATTGCACGTTTGAATTATTCATCTTTAAGCAATGTGTTCTAAGCTGACAGGTCGAAAGGTGCCTTATACACAATTCGAATTTACTAACCAGATACAGAACTCCATAGCTATTATTTAAGAAGGGATGTAGTTTAACTTAGAGCTATGCAGTTAATTATATTAACAGAAATGCAGAACTAAAGAATCATTCAATTTAATTGACTACTTAAGTCAAACTGAACCCCTTTGGCTGAATAAACCCGGACATTGACTGGCTGACTAATCCCAAATTGCCCTGCTGACTTGGAATGGAAAAGCGCACTCCATGTCGCGGAACACAGAAAAAACACAAATAAAATAGAAAACGTGTCCCAGCTCGACGACTTTTGGAGGGGAAAATTATTCAATCAATGTTGGGCAATTTTCGCTTTTCACTGTGCGCCAACATAATATTGCTGTTGTAGTTGCAATTGTTGCTGTTGCTGCTGCTGGTGATGATCATCATCACGATGATGATAATCATAATGATGGTCAGGATGATGATGACAGTGAGAATAATGATGCTGATGATGAGGTTGTGGATGTGGATGTTTTGGTCGCCAACTACTGTAGTTTCCATTGATGCGGGGCACACACATCGAGGAAGTCGCAATGTATCTGCGATGTGTGAATATGTGTACTTATGCATGTGGCGAGATAAATATGTACACAAAACATTAGGCTCACATACTGACTTCTGGGTGAATATTTGCTCAAACAGTGGGTTATAAAGAAAACAACAACGTGTTTGATTAACCCACTGCAGAGTATCGAAGTTTTACAGATATAACCAATTTACCTTTGGTTATGATTTGGTATTTATCATTAGGGTTTATACAAAAAATACAAAAATATTCTGAAAATCCAACTAGTTATATATTCATGGGAAGCACTGTTCTCGCGCTTATCGTTCGTTATTATATTCCACATGGCAACCACATTTGGCGACATCTCGCTGCTGACTGTGAGTTGCACGTTGCACATGGCGTATGAGCAATAATTAATCAGCAGTCGTACTTGAGTTTGACTCTGCAATGAGGAAGCTCAACTTCAGGCTGTAAGTAGTAAGTTATTGGTGAGCAGTCTAGTAAGCACTTCCTCTTCTGCTGAAAGCATGCCAAAATCAGGCAATTACACTCTCGATTAAGTCAACAAGTGGCTGACAAATGCCCTATGGCCAACACACTTCTTACAAATTGATATTCAAATGGCAATTGCAATGGCGAGACTATATTTCCAAGGGAATATTAAATGGAATAGTACTGATATTATGGATTGCTTTCTAGATTTTTGATTATATTAGTGTCATTCTTTTAAATTTTTATACTAGAATAAAATGCTAAGTGCTTTACAAAGTAGCAATCCGGCGATTACTGAGTGGATTGCACTAGGGTCCAGTACTTATTGAATAAATTAGGCACAACAAATCAAGTGCATTTTAGCACTTTTAGATTTTTATAGCTAATAAAGTACTAAACTGGACTATAATAATTTTGTAATTTTGTATCTATATTTTACGTTGTTGGTTGGATTGAATATTGCAAATGAGAAAGCAAGAAAATTACACTACTTAGTGTTAAAATCTATTAAAATTTTGCAAAATAAGAAGACGCTTTAAAACTACTTCTTTTTAGATGATCCTATGATCTTAGTTATTCTTTCCCGATTGCGAAATGTTTTGAGTTTGAAAAGTGATTCCATTCCGGCAGTGGGCAGACCTAGTTCCATTCATTCGGTTCAGTCAACCAAAATGAACTTGAGAATCTGCCAAATGCATTATATTATTCAATCCATTCGATTTTGTGTCAATGGCATTCATGGCCGGAGAATGCGCACTTAAGTTTGAACTTTCGCCCAAACACGGTGAGGGTAAAACTCGTTGGGCACCACACCAAAAGAAGGGGTTGTGGCCATAAACGTGGCCAGAACGTCAACCATTTCAGCCAAGTGTGTCGAATGTAATTTGGAATGAGACCCCTGAGCAAATGTAACCAGTTGAGCAATCGACATTAGAAATAAAGGCAAGGAAAAGGGCAAAAGAGCCAACCAGCTGGCCCCCACAAGTTGTTGATTATGGAGCAGTTGCCACTTGTCCAGACAACTACTTGGCCATAAGACGACCATAACCTCCGATGTCGCAGAAATATTGCACAAAGCTCATAAACAAAGTCAACGCAGATGCCCAGATATACAACGATGCAAAAAAAAAAGTGTGCAATACAAATATTTAACATTTTGCAGACGCAAACCATGAAGGACTAGTGTAGTCATCACATATTAACACATTTATTTTAGGCAAAATTATGAGTTAACCTATTAAACTAAATATGATCTAACGAGATACTTCTATTAACCAACACGTCAATAAAAGCTAGCATGAAATGAGCTAAAAGCTAAACTTTAAATGACCTAAAGTGGTTGAGATTATTTCAACTTAATCACCTAACACATGGCGATCAACAGAGGGTTGAACTAATAAAAGAAATATATACATATATTTGGTTTCAGTATTCAACAAGATGAATTAGCTAATGTAAAATACTATCTGGATATCAGTAAGAGATAAGTATCTTTACTAAGCAAAAGTAAATGTCACATAACCCATACATTATACAGTACCTAAAGGGAAACATGGTGTTTCTGATTGAATAATGCATTCTAAATACCTTTGAATAATTACAAGTTATATGAGAGATATATGAATAAGATGATGTGACTCACAGAAGTTCTTTCGCTCCTTGACGGTGTAGTACACATCTTGGAATTCCACATCTTTGGACTGCTTGGCGAGTAGGTTCTGCGACTGATCCATGGCGGGTTCTGATGGATTTGTTTATCGTTTTTTAATGCCGCTTTAAAATGCTCATATATTAATGAACGACGCGGGTGGCAAGGGTGGCTTTGGTGGCTCTGGTGGCTCCGATGGCTCTGGTGGCTCTGTTGGCTGCCCGGCTTTTCACTGACGGATTCAGATACGTACTACGAGTACGCTCGCTCGCATCTAGATACGTGTGCTGGCTGCCGAATGTGTCATTACCTACCGCACCAAAGTCGGAATTGGAATGGGAATGTAGAATTTGTGCTGGATCTCTGGCTGCGCGGCGCGGTTATTTATTTATATATTTATATTTTTTACACTCGTTTCTCTTTTTTTGTTGTACTTTTGCCAGCTTCGCGATTATTGTAGTTGTATTTTTTATTTATTTTTCCATCTGACTTTTGATTTTGTTATTGTTCCTCTTTATGCACGCATGGCCGTGTGATTGCAGATTTATTACCCGTTTTGTTTTGATCGCACTGGCGTCTTACGCGCTGCAAATAAAAAATTAATCATTATAGATTTTGACATGTGTGCGAAGATATAGCATGGCCAAAGCTAAAAAGCAAAAGGAAAGCATATGCCGATTATCAACTTTTATGGTGGCCTTGAGTTCCGCACCTCAAACGCAATCTGATAAAGGTTTCTAACTGCATGTGTGTTTGCACATTTGTGCTTTCAAAATATATAACTTTAATCTTTATGATATAATATTCTAAGAAAGTTTTAACTTGAACTTGAATTGTATGCTAATACAAGCGATCTTTTTCAAGTTCAAGTTTTTCAATTACCCACCAGATCGACGACCCACAGAGCCATATACCAATCGTAAAAGTCAGGAAAAACTTGTTGCCTAGTTAGCATACGATGTAATGTAGCTGTTTAGCATTAAGCATACTGCATATCCACTCTTTATAGCTTTTTAATCCTTCCCTTAGATAGAAAATAGCCCTTACTAAATGCATTCTTTAGAAAAAAAATGAAATGCGTCATACCTTTCGCAGAACTGGCTTAATCGAAGAAATAATTTTGTTTGTATATACCATTGTATATATAGTTTATAGTATGGAAACGACAAAGAAGTCCATTAATAACCAGATGACTATCAGAAAAAAAAAGTGATCTTACCATGCAGCGTAAGCCTTACATTCCCTCCTTTATTTTTTCGTATAAACAAATATAAATAGCATAGTGAATATTATAGGTGTCATGTGGTTGCACCTGTATATAAACTAAAGATATTATTGTATACATATTATATATGTATACTAGAACAAGTTGTTCTTAAAATGATTGGAGAACTTAAAGGCTAAGGTTTTATGAAAGACTATAAATAATTAAGTTATACCAAAACTGGTTAGAATTATTTCATAAGGCATTTCATAGGGTATTATTATAATCCACAACTAACAAGTTCTGAAAAGTGACAGGCAAATCACGAACAATTCGCTTTCTGGGTGGAAATCGCAGATTTAGCACGTTTTCACACTTGCAATTCGCTTCGCCCGAATGAATTAAACAATTACTTTTAACTTGCACAAAATAAAATTTAATTCCATTTACTGTCTCGCCGCAGACGGGCAACTTCGTCAGCACTTAATATAAGATTTTAATATCATCTGTCAGGTATTAAATCGTGTTATTAGCGTATAAATTAGTAATGAGTTATTATTTATCCAAAACATTCCAAGTAGCTTAGAATCTGCTCCTGTTTAATGGGTAAACATACATACTTTGAAAACTTTTGGTCGCCAAAATCGGAAATGTTTTTGTCTTATTTACTTATTTAATGCTTTCGGCGCCGTCTGTATATTCGATATTCACAGGCGCCGACTGGCTAAATGCAAAACCAGAAAACCCGTTTCGGTTTCTGGAGAAGAAGCCATTCGAGATCAAAACCTGGAACGCTGAGGGATACAAACAAAGAAGAGCTAAAAAGTGCATCCCAAGTTACACTGAATCGCAACGAGGAAATAACCAATGTGTTGATACGAGATTAGCTAATTGAAAGCTTAAATATGCATGCCAGTCTACCCGCAGCTCAACTTATGCTAATTTCCCGTCGACTGTCAGATTTAAATTCTTTTTTTTTCTATGTGTTGTAGTCCGTGACGTCAGGTGGCAACAGAGGCACATCGAATTGGCGTGACCTTTGACCTCAGGCAGCGCTCTTAGCATACCGAAAAATTAACTAAAACAAGTCTTGAGGTACCCACTAAATCAGCAATTGGATTCAAATAAATCGCCAATTCCTGACAGACAACTAATCGTTTAAAAAACTCGAAATGTGTTCAGAACACAACCGTCATTAGCAACCACAAAAAGCGCCGAAATTAATTAACGTTCTTAGTCAGATTTTAATGTTTTTGGCAATTATTACTTTGGTGCTTGTGGTGATCGATTTTGTTTTCTTTATGTGTACATATATTCTAAATATAAGGGTATTCCTAAACAGGCTTATTAAACACCTCGTATGTCCAATTAGGGATGGTGCATTATAATTCCCCTTAAATAATAATAATAATTGGATTGTAATCATGTCACGTAGAAGCGCAGTCCATACACTTGAACAATTAACAAAGAAACGCATGTACTTTGAGCAAAGTGATTAATCGCTTGTTTACTTTTAATTACTCATTGGAGTCATAGGTCAGTGACAACAAAAATAAATAGATATGCAAGAAGCTAAATGAGGGAATTTAAAAAATCATTATTCAGTTTATTAATTCAAAGTTGAATTGTACAACTATCTGCATAATTTAACTTATTCAAGCTAAGAAATTAATTTGCTTTATTCTTGCTTATCTAAAAAAGTGAGTTGAAGTTAACTGAGACTAAATTTCAATCAGGTTTAGAAGTGTTTGATTTGCAAATGTCGAATTAATATTATAATAAAGAGCCATTTAAACGGTTGCAACAAGAATTTATAACAAATTTTGTATTAATAAATCTCTCTGCTTTGATTTGTGTTTCAATTGCACTTCAAAATGCAATACAAACGAGAACCCTAATCAGCTTCAAGAATTCGTGGTTTTCAGATAAGTTACGATCGTTGAAATTTCTGCTAAGTGAAACTTGACAAATGAATTGCTAGTTCACAGTATGCAATGTGGATTTGGGTGAACATATAGATTATTGTATTTCTTGTGGCATTGTTGCACATCCATCCGACTGGGCACAAACACAATACAAAAGGCTCCCCTTTGTGGACAGAGCCAATCCAAAACAAAGCACGAAAATAAACTAGACCGCAATGAAATTGACTTGCTGGCGAAAATTGATTTAATTGGCATATGCACTAAAGATTAGATAGCATTGATTTTTTTAGATCACTCCTTACACTGGCTTTGCTTATATAATGCTTTTCAAATATCCCCGCGAAAAGTTTGCTGAATTTAGCCGAGGACAAAACGACGCGAACGAATATTTTAGAAGAGCTGGCGAAATCACGTCCACTCTCGGCGGCGGCGTGAAAACAACTGAACAGACGCTTGGTGGGCACTTGGAGTCGCAGTCCAACGGGTTCCCCAAGTGCCAGTGGATGGTCGCAGTACTGAGCGGGAGTTGAGTCTTACGTCTGTGGATCAGTAAATTAGCACTCATCGAAAACAACATAAATATGAATTTGATAAAACATATAACTGAATTAGGACGCAATAACTAGCCTAAGTAGTTCGTTTAATTAATAATTGTAGTCTATAGTTAGGATTTCTATGAGCATAAGCAAACCATTTATTTTGAAGTACTATGTAAAAAATGGTAACTGTTTCATAATCATATAAATTACTTTAAAACAATTTAGAGGCAAAGGAATCGCTCTTCAAACGAAATATTGTGGAAAATTGTTTACAAAGTTCATAAACTAGTCAATGTTATATGTATCAATGTTTAATCCTTAGAAACATTAAGTATTGAACTATTTGTCAAATAAATAATTAAATAATATAATAAAATAATATAATAACAGCACATTTAATTCTTGAATAACTCAATTTTAAGTTTTTACAAACACATCACAACCAAAACCAATTTGAATTGAACACAAAACCGCGCCAAATTTATCGATA
The DNA here is from genome assembly GCF_016746365.2 of Drosophila yakuba. Lineage (NCBI taxonomy): Eukaryota > Metazoa > Arthropoda > Insecta > Diptera > Drosophilidae > Drosophila > Drosophila yakuba. The sequence continues at coordinate 11,735,808 of NC_052529.2, read as the reverse complement.
ATAAGTTTTCCACAGCTTACGGTACACAAATACCAAGGCTTAAAAATATACCGAAAAAAACATTTTACTACGCTATGCAACACATGCAACAGTATTTGAAAAAAGTCGGTTACTTTTGCGAATTTTTTAAGTAAAACTTCTAGAAAACTGATACGAAGACCCCGTTTCTGGATTAAGATCGGCTTGCAGTTGAGAGCTTCAAATAACTTTATTGGCCATTCGCTGAGGCGAATCGGTTTGCTGTCACCTCACCAGGTGATGGGACAGCCTTCTTCATCTTAAACAACTCCATCGTGTGTATGTACAAAATAATTACTAAAATACAATTCTCGTGCGGCCCGAGAAGGCTGACGTCCTGACTAGGCTGAGGAGCTTTGATTTGCGGAAGGAACCTTCACTACACTAGCACTCGATGCTACTACGATAACTGGCAGCATTGCGCCTTTCTAGCCATGTTCTGGCTATCCCACTGTGTCTGCAAATATATAGATGAGAGATGGTGAGTGGGGCGGCTGGACTACAGGATTAGCAGGTGGAATATGTGGCATATTTATAAAGAATCTGAGAGAGTGTGCATTTGAGGGCCCGAGGGAGTCGTTTAATCTGAACAACCGGTTTGTATATTGCCATTGGTTTAACAAGTGAAGAATGCGAGTTGCAAATTGGTTGCCAGTGGGACGGCGGCTCTACAGATGATTGTTTCCCTGTTGCTGTGCGAAATAAAATGAAATAAGAAACGAAGAATCAAATCAAAATGGAATCGAGAATTGGCAGGTTTAATGTTAGCTACAACGAACAAACAAATGTTAGGTGCGTTTTAGATCCTCAAAGTATCTGAAATGTCACCCGTTTGCCAGTTTAAATAGCAACACAAAATCGCTGGCAATCGGGTTTCGGGTTGAAACAGTGATCCAATTCAGATTGCGGCTATAAGTTTCGTAGTTTTTCTTCGATTATATAACTTTATTAATTTCAATTTAAATACGAACAAGTCCCAAATAAGTAAACCGAAATAATTAGCAGCGAACAAATATCAAAGTAAGTTGCTTCTACACTCTGAAACGTCTCGCGCAGGCGAATTTCGCTCGCAAATTGCTTGTATTTTGGCATTTAATCAGGTATAGCTACCGTGTGTGTATAATAATTGATTGCTTTTCAAATTGATTTTCAGTGATATTTCCATAATTGGGCTACGAGAGAGCCTACTCGTATAACTCTCAGTGTGACTCTCTTACTGCGCTCCATATTGCGTGAATAGTTGGAATGCAACGGGCTGGGTCGGGGGCTTTCGTACGTTCTAAAGAGTGCTAAGGTTCAGTGGAAATTAGTTTACCCATTTACTGATTATGTCCTGTAATTGAAAAGAGCAGAGTGAGCGTAATGAAGTTCTTTAGCGTTTCGTCAGCCAGGGGAATTCCAAATGGCGGTTCGTGCGCCGCACTCACCTTGACGTCATCCATCTCGTCGTCGGACGACGAGTGCGATAGTCCATTGTATGTCTTGAACGTCACATTCTTCATGAACGACTTGAGCAGGCTGGCGCTCAGCTGGCCGAACTTGTACGGCACCACGGGATCGTAGTCGCCATGCGCCTGAAAAATCGGCACATCATCGCTGTTCACCTTGGCGCCTGGGAACTGCTTGTGCAGCGGCAGCCAGCAGGAAAGGGCCACCACGCCGGCCAGCGGCTGGTCGTACGTGAGTGCCGAATACAGTGCCAAGGCTCCTCCCTGCGAGAATCCGCCCAGGACAATGCGATTGGCCGGAATACCAGCACTGATCTCCTTCTGAATCATACCGTGCACATTATCGCGCGCCGACTGGATGCCCGGCTCGTCCTCGGGCCCACCGATGTCCAGTGTCTTCAGGTCGAACCACGATGGCATCCGGAAGCCGGCGTTCAGCGAAACGGGCTGTGTGGGCGCCGTGGGGCAGATGACTTTCATGAAAGGTGGGCGGATGGCGGCTAGGGCGCTGCTCCATCCATGGCTGTTGGAAGAAGCTTCCATTAATATTTTAATAATAGGGATTTTACATAACTCTTTTACTCGAAAGTCACTTGGAAACATAAATTGGCTACGGAAAGTTTTGCTTTCAGTTTTTGAAAACAATCATAAAATGGTATACATCTACATATGTTTAATGTTGGAGTATTCCCCAGACTACGAAGGCTTCCAATCAGTTAATTAAATCTCAAAAGCCCTATAAACAAAAAAAAAATTTGACGTTTTCTTCCTAAGCGTATTCCCTAGGGGAATATAATTTGTTTTGTTACTCAAAATAACTAGTGCATTCCAGATATGCTGATATGCACAAATACTTCTCTCGAGTTCTGTAGAGTTCCGAATACTTTGATACTTCGTTAATGAAGTCTTTAGGTGTATTATTTTGAATGAGGATGACCCCACTTACCCCGTATCACCCAGGCCGTGCATGAAGATCAGCTGCAATACACAAGTGATTAATGGCAGTATTCCGGAATTTGGACTACGCCGGACTACTCACCGTGGCGGTTTGCTTGGCCGTGGCCTCGACAATGACCGGCGCAGCCATGTCTGCTGTTCAGTTTAGCCTCTACTGGGGACGCACTATTCCTATGCCAGGTACTCTGCGATTCGGCGACTTGGCGCTGCTTTCGTCGCTTTTTTCGGTGTCAGCGGATTTCTGCAATGCAATGGTAGAGAAGCACTCTGTAGTTTCCGTTTTAGTTATGTCACGTTGTAAACGCAAAGCAAAATTAGTAATATTGATTTTACGATTGTGAAAATGACAACACGTCGCCGGCTGAGAAATAGCTACTGGTTAATAATATTTATTACTGCCACTTGTGTATTATACACCTTGCGCGAATGGGGGTCTAATTATTTACCAGGTTATGCCAAAAGTATTCTGTTAATTTGTTTAATTTCGCTCAACTACGACAATTTATGCAGCTGCGTTACTAAAAGTTCAGCGATGACTGATAGTCGGTGGACCTAGAGATGCGACTAAACCCGATTCCGATGTCAATACATCGGCTCGAGCGGAAAGAATCGATATAAGCTAAACCTAAGTTGGTTTCGATACACATTAATTCATAAACATATTTCAAAAATAGTATTCAAATGTTAACCAATTGGAATTAAAGGTACCGCAAAATAAATTCATTAAAATTAGAAATTCGCTCTTTTTCTTGTTGTTACCCATTCAAACTAAAACACTGATTAAATTGAAGTCTTTTACTTTTTACAAAATTCACAAAAATAATGAAATGCACTAAAGGGACATGGAGGGGAATGGATTTTGCTTGGACACGACCAGCTTGTTGTGAGCATGTGAGATGTAGCCCTTGATCTTTCCATCGTAAATGAGATTGGCCACGATGCAGTGCGTCTCGTCCAGAGAAACGTCGCTTAGGCCAACGAACTGCAAGGCGGAGAGGAAGTCGCCCATGTCCAGCTGATGCGTTTGCCGGATGACGAACACCTTCTTGAACAGGTTGCGGTACACAAGGAACTTGAGCTTCTCGACCAGCAGATAGATACCACTCCTGATCAGCACCAGCTCCTGGTCCCTGACAATCTCATCGAAGCGATTCACATTGCCAGCCTTCAGGGCCAAAGCCAAATCATGGAACAGCAGGAGATCGTAGCGCTGCAGTAGGGATTTGCTGGGCAGGTATCCCAGGAGCATCTTCACAGGCACCAAATAGATGAGGATGAGCCTTTTGTTGCTGGCAAACCGATCCGGGCAATTGCTAAATGCATACGACAGATCCTGTACGGCTGCCTGGTAGTTGGAGTCGAACATGGCCCGCCTACCCACAAAATACTTGTAGGTTATTTGCTCGGGCAGCGGAAAAGAATCCTTGAAGATGCAATTATCAATGGCACGGATAAGGGGCTTGCACAAATGCAACTTGTTGATGCGGAAGTAGATCTTGAATAGCTGGTTTACAAGGTTCATCATGCCCAGCCGCTTGGTGTCCTCCTCGGAAGCGCGTCCGTCAGCGGCGCAAACGCGGAAACAGGCCATCATGCAGTCGGCGGCCTTCTCCAGCACATGCCCAGGTGTGAATCCTCGACAATGCTTCTCGCAGGCCTGCGCCAAGTATCTCAGATCCAGGCACACGCGGTACATCAGGGGCAGGCACCAATTCTCGTCCTTCAGTTGCTGCAAAAGCCTCACCACGGCGCCGCAGGCTGCCGCCTGTTGGGTGTAGGCCTCCATGTAACCAGGTGGCTCCTGCGCCAGGTGATACAGCACCTTCAGGTGGGCAGACACAACATCGTCCATTGGCGGTTTCAGAAATCGATCTACTAGCTTTTCCGGCTGGGCGATGTACAGATTGTGGTTCTGCACGTGCACGTCCCGTAAGGAGAGGTGGGTGCCCAAAGACTCGCCATCGTAGTCCTGGGCGGCGTGCAAAACGCCGGATAAATAGTTATTTACGGTGCCAAACATTGTTTGTGTTTTTCGCAGGCGGCAAAATTAGAGATGGTAGGTCATGGTACTATCTGTTAAAGCGATATCTTATCGGAATCTTTTATCGATATTTTTTTAATAACGTCATAGTGTTTTTTAATTATTATTTATTACAACAAACATTTTTAATTTGGTTTTCTGAAACCATCAGTGCTTAAAAAGTACTTGAATGTGTTATTTTTTAAATGAGCTGATCACGAAGTTTTTAAATCAAATATCAATATTTCTAAGTTGATAATAGAAAAGCTGGAATATGTACTTTTAAAATTTGGTGTAAATTTGAATACCAAATTGTGTTAGGAAGCACAATATTTTATTTATTTTTCATAAAATATTTAGATAAAAATTTTAGATATTTGGTTTTTCTTATCAGAAGAGACGACAGTTAAGTAAAGTCGGTAAAATGTTAAAAAAAAAACCTTTATAAGAGCAAAAAAAAATCAATTTTAGTTTAAAATTTTGAAAATCCGCTCTGCGACGAATCGATTATATTCCGCGAAGGTCTTTTGCTCACTCAAAAGATTCTAAAATTAAACAATTTTCGTACATATAGTTGTGATAGCAAAGCTGTCACAAGACATACCGTTCGTAGGCAGTTTAATAGGCCTTTGGGTATAGTTCACTTAGTAAATTACAAATTTAAGCTTTCAAAAAACGAAGCCAGTGCAACAACTTAATTTCCAAGTAGCGCACAAGTCAAACATGACAACACCAAATTTTCTCCTGAGCAATGGTAAAAATATGCCAATGTTGGGTCTCGGAACTTGGCGGGTAAGTTCTCATACACAGATATATATTGTTATTAAATAATCGCCAGCTGAAATGTGGATTTCCACTGCATATTTCACGGTCAATGTCAAAGCTCTGCGGGGTCAACAAAAAGCTTTTGTTGCACTTTTGCTTTCACGACTTTTTTCGCCTTTTTAGAGCCCCCCGGAAGTAGTGACCCAAGCAGTAAAGGATGCCATTGACATAGGCTATCGCCATTTTGACTGCGCCCACGTGTACGGAAATGAGGCGCAGGTGGGAGCCGCTCTCCGGGAGAAAATGGACGAGCGGGTGGTCACACGGTAAATGCTGCTTTAAACTCGTATTTCAACTTATATCTAAGCCAAATGTTACATTCCAGCGATGAACTCTTTATCACGAGCAAACTGTGGAACACGCACCACAAGCCGGAGCTGGTGCGCTCTGCATGTGAGACCAGCATGAGGAACTTGGGAGTCAAGTACCTAAACCTGTACCTGATGCACTGGCCCATGGCCTACAAGTCGGGCAATGACAACCTATATCCCACGTGTCCGGACACAAACAAGGCCGCCTTCGAGGACATCGACTACGTGGACACCTGGCGTGCCATGGAGGATCTGGTGGATGAGGGGCTGTGCCAGGCCATCGGTGTGTCCAACTTCAACGAGCAGCAGATGAATAGACTACTGAGTGTGGCCAAGCTAAAACCGGTTGTCCTTCAGATCGAGTGCCACCCGTACCTGAGCCAGAAGCCATTGATTACCCTGTGCTACGACAATGCCATTGCTGTGACCGCCTACAGCTGCTTGGGATCGGGACATACGCCCTACGAGAAGCCCGGTGCTTACCCACTGCTCCAGCACCCGACCATCTTGGCTATAGCTGAGAAATACGAAAGGACGCCGGCACAGGTGCTGCTCCGCTACCAGACGCAATCGGGTATAATCGTTATCCCAAGATCTGTAAGCAAACAGCACATGCTGGACAACTTCAAGCGGATCTGGGACTTTGAGTTGGCCATCGACGACATACAGGCTATTCACGACTTGGACTGTAATGGCCGCTTTATGACCATGAAGGCGTAGGTGTTGCTTATTTCCAATGCTCATTTTTATATAATCTATTATATATTTTCTCCTAGGGCCTATGGACATCCTCATCATCCCTTTGAGCCCGTACAGGCAAAGTAGTTTACAAATGATAGGAGTAATTATAAAAACTGGTTGCCTTCAATGTGATGAGTATGATTATGTGCGGCAATCTCAAGGTACTTCCTTTATACTGAGGAGAAAGGCATAATTATTGTTATACAATGTATTTACGATAATATTAGTGATAATATATTTAAACTGTTTTGCTGTAAGATAATATTAGTGATAATATATTTAAACTCTTTTGCTGTGTAAAATCGAATTGTAGCTTTTGAGTTGGTTGTCAATTTGAACTATATGTGCTTAAAATGTGGCTGTTTATTTTTATATACACATTTATTTTGCTATTTTACATTTAGGCGTTTATACTAAAACCAAGTAGTCATTGCATTCTTCTATCAGTCAAGAAGTCTCTACTAAAAGAATTGAAATTTACTTGCGTACATATAAAGATGAACACTCTATTGAAAATTCAATTGGTTAAGCCTGTTTTTCGCGTTACGTTAAGGAATTATGGAAAGACCGAGCGTTTTATGTGGTACTATATAAGAAATTCCAGTCAAACGAAGCCTTAAAGGAACCATTTTCACCAATAGGTGCCAGAAGGAGTATGTTCGACATCCCAAGGTGGTTTGCATGGACGGAAATGAGATTCCAGTGATTGGACTCGGAACTTGGAATGTAAATATTATGATAACACCTGTTTTTCATAAACCATATTTATTTTTTCCATAAAATATTATAGTTATTTTTAAGGAATTAAAATTAGAACATCTTTTAAAGACAAGACTAGCATTATACATTCATACAACCTATTTGGTATAATGTATACAATTGATTAAATGTTATTAAAAAGACTATCAATTGAGTTTAAACATTTTTAAATTTTATTTTTATAAAGTTTGATATCTCGTTTCTTTTATGCTACACTGCAAATAATATATGATAGCTCAATTTTTAAGCGTAACTGACGATCGCCCAGCTGTTCGGCTTTTCGACTATGCAGCCCTGTTCTCGAAAGCTTTTCAGAATTTCGGAGAAGCTTTTGCGGCGCGTATATAAGCGGGAAACAGCTGAGTAAAATCGTTCAGTTTGTTGAGAAGCGGCAATCGTCGATTCCCAATTGTATTATAAATATTTATAAATATCCTTAAGCAGTAAGCAAACATAAAGTGCAATGGCAGTACCGAACGTTAAATTCAACAACGGCAAGGAAGTCCCAATCATTGGACTGGGAACCTGGGGCGTAAGTAAACTATCGAGTAACTGCACTATATTATAGCACTTGCAAATCACTGCAATTGTGTTTGTGAGTTCTGCTTCCCACAATCGGGTATTTTTCCGCTGCCCACGACTTCCCGTTTTTTTGCCCAGCTAGTTTTGCACTGATGCCCCTGTGTATTCGGCGGATAAAAAATGGACACGCGTCGCATTGCTGATAGTTTGCCGGCTATATTTTGCCGGTTAATCTATTTGTACATGTTTAATGATACATATTTATCTTCTGCGAAGCGTCGAATCTGGCAGCTATGCATAATAGAAAAACAAGCGATATTTTGCTGCCTTCATGTTAATTACTTACACGCCATACTTAACACAATTGTGTATAAATGTGCGATTTGAAGATCTCCATGAACTTTCGTCAAGGTGACCCTTTCTACCTTCGCAGGGCAGTGGAAAATTTTCGCAATATTTGCCACATCATTTCCAGATACACCCCTCAAACATTCGTATATTTGGGGCACATGGCGGCTTCTACATGTATTACCAGAAGTTGATAAACGTTCTTATCTAGAGTGGCAGATTAACTGACAAGACTACTTCAGTTTTAATGTTTAAGTTTAAAAAAAAAAAGGTATGGGATGTAGTTCAAGTAATCGTGAAAGACAAGCCCCTCAAACGGAAAACAAGCGTCCAAGTTGAATACAGCTCGTAATGGGAAAGCTTTTAAAATTACGGTGGGAAAGACGCTGATAAGGTGGTTTAATTAGCAAGGGTATTATAAGGGTATTTTTAAAAAGTCTTATCAGATTTAGTGCACTATTTGTGGAATAGAAAGAGGCTTGGTGGCAAAACAATAAATTAAACTACAAATGTCTAGTGTCCGTAATTTATACTTATTATGTCAAAACTTAATGAAAGTCTTTGACCTTTCTTTTTTGTCAAACATAAATCAGCAATGTTATAAACTGTGGCATCGTTTTCCCAGCTAAAGACTTTACTTGAAAATGTTCCTCCATTTAAAAGCATAAGATGGTTTGTAATTCATATGTACCATGTTGGTCTGACCTATTTATGATCTCATTAAAAACTTTTTTTGGATGCAGGAACTAAGGGGGCTGATAGGTGACGTCAAGTGCCTGATAGGGAGACTTCAGTGTTTAGATTTCCTTATCACGCTCCTCATAACTGAAACTTTGATCGATAACGAATTGCGAAATTCCCTTAAGAGCATCGAATATTCCATGGTTCCATGATTATAAGTGCTTGTTTCCATGCCTTAACAGAATATTACTTGCGAAATCTGCCGGCGAATAATTTATCAACCCTTGAAAGTGCGGAAGCCAATTAGAGAATTTGTGATAACAGAATGGTGCAATAAATTTTATGTAGCATATTACTTACTACTTTGCTACTTTTCTTTCAGAGCCCCAAGGGACAGGTCACCGAGGCTGTGAAAGTGGCCATCGATGCCGGATACAGGCACATTGACTGTGCCTATGTATACCAAAACGAGGATGAGGTCGGAGATGGTGTTGCGGCCAAGATCAAGGAGGGCGTTGTTAAGCGGTAAGTTCTAGACTTGGTCTACTATGCCTAGGATTATTGTACTGAATTTCACAATTTTGCAGTGAGGATCTGTTCATCACCAGCAAGCTGTGGAACACTTTCCATCGCCCGGATCTTGTCAAGTCGGCATTGGAGAACACATTGAGTTCCCTGAAGCTGAAGTACCTCGATCTGTACCTTATCCACTGGCCCATGGGCTACAAGGAGGGCTGCGATCTGTTCCCCACCGACAAGGATGGCAAGACACTGTACTCGCCCGTTGATTACGTCGACACGTGGAAGGCCTTGGAGAAGTTGGTGGAAGAGGGTCTGGTCAAGTCCATTGGTGTTTCCAACTTCAACAGAAGGCAGATCGAGCGCGTGCTCGAGGTGGCCACTATTCCACCAGTGACTAACCAGATTGAGTGCCACCCATACCTGACCCAGAAGAAGCTGATTGATTTCTGCAAGTCAAAGAATATCACAATCACTGCCTACAGCCCCTTGGGATCTCCCAACCGCCCATGGGCCAAGGCTGGTGATCCGGTCATCCTAGAGGAGGCTAAGGTTGGTTCGCTTTTATATAAACATGTTGAATTTCACTTCAAGTATATTGAAAACATTTAGATCAAGGAGATTGCCGCTAAGAAGAAGAAGACCCCTGGACAGATCCTTATTCGATACCAGGTGCAGCGTGCCAACATTGTTATCCCCAAGTCGGTGACCAAGGACCGCATCGAGTCCAACTTCCAGGTCTTTGACTTCGAATTGACACCTGAGGAAATCGAAATCATCGAAAGCTTCGAGTGCAACGGCCGCCTGGTTCCCCTACTCAAGTAAGTCTACTAGCACATTAAAAAATGTTTATTTATTTACATTATCAATGAAGTGTGGGCCTGAGGTTATTTTACTCGATTTGCTTTAAATTACATCTTTATTTATATTTATTTAGCGATGCTGGTACCCATAAGTACTATCCGTTCCACGACGAGTATTAGGTTTTAAGAAACCAATATCTGAAGAGCAAGAAGAATTCGAATGAATGAAAAATTATACCTATTGGAAAGGGAAACGCTTACGAAGAAAAGATCCAAATAGTTTCAGATCCATATAAACATGAACATGAGTTTAACGTATGTTTTCAAGTTTTTTTTAGCGCGTATTCGGTTTTCTTAAATATTTGTGTTTACTGAGCTTGATTTACTTAGCTTTGTTGTTATTTTACCCTCCCTGCTTGTGTTCTAACAATATTTATTTCCTTCTGTTGATTATTTGAACACATTTATACGCTTAGGAAGTACTAGTTTGCCTTAGCTAACCCATTGTTTCCTTAGCTTGTGCTTAAAGATAGCTTATATAAATATCATATATTAAATAAGTTTGTTTTTCAATAATTACAGCCAATTCGGTCACCCCCACCACCCTTTCGAGAAGGACGAATACTAGTAAACGACACAGTGCTCAGTTCAAATTTATAATTTGTTACATAATCATTTTATCTTTAATCGTACAAATAAACAGAAATACATATTACGTTTTCGAGTTCTTCCCAATTGTTTCAAACTTTTTGCAGACTTGGCTGACCAAATATACGGTTCTCGTGTGCTATAAAGCATATGTTCAAAAATCGGTTAATGCACCGCTGACGTATAAATATGCCACGAGCGAACGATTTACGTAAAGCCAAATATCTAACAAGTGTTTAATCCAAGCTGGGCACAAATATTTTGCACAGTTGTTCCTTAATAAGGTATTTACTTTGACGTATAGTATAGTTCATACAATTTGCTTAGTTATTGTATTTTTCGTGAAAACAATAAAAGTACCAAATGTTCTTTGTCAAATAAAATTTGCGAGCTAGACAAGCATCTACGCAAATAGTCAAAATAATAACGAGACCCTTGTACCAGGGTATAAAAGGTTTCAACTTTTAAATTTGGCTACCAGATCTAATTGATCCGACACCCGGTTTCTTGGAGGATCATGCGCTTGTTCCTAGTCGCGGTTTTGGCCGCTTATTTGGCCTACGCAGCGGCCCAAACTGAATCTAGTACGGTAACATCAGTGACCACTCCAGTTGTAAAAGCGCAGCCTTGTTGTGAAAGTGTTCGTCAAACTCTAATTGAAATACGAAAAGATATACGCCTGTGGCTACTCGACAGGCTTTTCGGAAAACTAGTTCTTTTGCACGACGGAGAACTTCTCGGCAATCCAAATTATGTGAATTGTGTCAACGGAAAAAAACAGCTACCACTCTTAGATGGAAGCTCAATTACAGATCAAACTGCATCTACTACAACTGTCGTAAAAGGCATTCCGGAATCGTCTTCGAGTGCTGATGGAAAATCTAACCAATCCTCAACAACGACGACAACCACAACGAAAACATCTACCACTTCATCTGACCCGGTTGTGGAAGTCAGTCAAGGATCAAACGGCGGTAGCAACTCCACTCAATCTACGACCTCCACCACAACTACCTCGTCTTCGACTCCTGTCGTAGAAGTCACTCAGGGATCCTCTTCGAATGCTGATGGAAACTCTAACCAATCCTCGACCACGACGACAACCACAACGACAACATCATCCCCTGAGGGTCAGTCCACCACCTCATCTGACCCGGTTGTGGAAGTCAATCAAGGATCAAACGGCGGTAGCAACTCCACTCAATCTACGACCTCCACCACAACTACCTCGTCTTCGACTCCTGTCGTAGAAGTCACTCAGGGATCCTCTTCGAATGCTGATGGAAACTCTAACCAATCCTCGACCACGACGACAACCACAACGACAACATCATCCGATGAGGGTCAATCCACCACCTCATCTGACCCGGTTGTGGAAGTCAGTCAAGGATCAAACGGCGGTAGCAACTCCACTCAATCTACGACCTCCACCACAACTACCTCGTCTTCGACTCCTGTCGTAGAAGTCACTCAGGGATCCTCTTCGAATGCTGATGGAAACTCTAACCAATCCTCGACCACGACGACAACCACAACGACAACATCATCCGATGAGGTCAATCCACCACCTCATCTGACCCGGTTGTGGAAGTCAATCAAGGATCAAACGGCGGTAGCAACTCCACTCAATCTACGACCTCTACACAACTACCTCGTCTTCGACTCCTGTCGTAGAAGTCACTCAGGGATCCTCTTCGAATGCTGATGGAAACTCTATCCAATCCTCGACCACGACGACAACCACAACGACAACATCATCCGATGAGGGTCAATCCAGCACCTCATCTGACCCGGTTGTGGAAGTCAATCAAGGATCAAACGGCGGTAGCAACTCCACTCAATCTACGACCTCCACCACAACTACCTCGTCTTCGACTCCTGTCGTAGAAGTCACTCAGGGATCCTCTTCGAATGCTGATGGAAACTCTAACCAATCCTCGACCACGACGACAACCACAACGACAACATCATCCCCTGAGGCTCATTCCACCACCTCATCTGACCCGGTTGTGGAAGTCAATCAAGGATCAAACGGCGGTAGCAACTCCACTCAACCTACGACCTCTACAACAACTACCTCGTCTTCGACTCCTGTCGTAGAAGTCACTCAGGGATCCTCTTCGAATGCTGATGGAAACTCTAACCAATCCTCGACCACGACGACAACCACAACGACAACATCATCCGATGAGGGTCAATCCAGCACCTCATCTGACCCGGTTGTGGAAGTCAGTCAAGGATCAAACGGCGGTAGCAACTCCACTCAATCTACGACCTCCACCACAACTACCTCGTCTTCGACTCCTGTCGTAGAAGTCACTCAGGGATCCTCTTCGAATGCTGATGGAAACTCTAACCAATCCTCGACCACGACGACAACCACAACGACAACATCATCCCCTGAGGGTCAGTCCACCACCTCATCTGACCCGGTTGTGGAAGTCAATCAAGGATCAAACGGCGGTAGCAACTCCACTCAATCTACGACCTCCACCACAACTACCTCGTCTTCGACTCCTGTCGTAGAAGTCACTCAGGGATCCTCTTCGAATGCTGATGGAAACTCTAACCAATCCTCGACCACGACGACAACCACAACGACAACATCATCCGATGAGGGTCAATCCACCACCTCATCTGACCCGGTTGTGGAAGTCAGTCAAGGATCAAACGGCGGTAGCAACTCCACTCAATCTACGACCTCCACCACAACTACCTCGTCTTCGACTCCTGTCGTAGAAGTCACTCAGGGATCCTCTTCGAATGCTGATGGAAACTCTAACCAATCCTCGACCACGACGACAACCACAACGACAACATCATCCGATGAGGGTCAATCCACCACCTCATCTGACCCGGTTGTGGAAGTCAATCAAGGATCAAACGGCGGTAGCAACTCCACTCAATCTACGACCTCTACAACAACTACCTCGTCTTCGACTCCTGTCGTAGAAGTCACTCAGGGATCCTCTTCGAATGCTGATGGAAACTCTAACCAATCCTCGACCACGACGACAACCACAACGACAACATCATCCGATGAGGGTCAATCCAGCACCTCATCTGACCCGGTTGTGGAAGTCAATCAAGGATCAAACGGCGGTAGCAACTCCACTCAATCTACGACCTCCACCACAACTACCTCGTCTTCGACTCCTGTCGTAGAAGTCACTCAGGGATCCTCTTCGAATGCTGATGGAAACTCTAACCAATCCTCGACCACGACGACAACCACAACGACAACATCATCCCTGAGGTCAATCCACCACCTCATCTGACCCGGTTGTGGAAGTCAATCAAGGATCAAACGGCGGTAGCAACTCCACTCAACTACGACCTCTACAACAACTACCTCGTCTTCGACTCCTGTCGTAGAAGTCACTCAGGGATCCTCTTCGAATGCTGATGGAAACTCTAACCAATCCTCGACCACGACGACAACCACAACGACAACATCATCCGATGAGGGTCAATCCAGCACCTCATCTGACCCGGTTGTGGAAGTCATCAAGGATCAAACGGCGGTAGCAACTCCACTCAATCTACGACCTCCACCACAACTACCTCGTCTTCGACTCCTGTCGTAGAAGTCACTCAGGGATCCTCTTCGAATGCTGATGGAAACTCTAACCAATCCTCGACCACGACGACAACCACAACGACAACATCATCCGATGAGGGTCAATCCACCACCTCATCTGACCCGGTTGTGGAAGTCAATCAAGGATCAAACGGCGGTAGCAACTCCACTCAATCTACGACCTCTACAACAACTACCTCGTCTTCGACTCCTGTCGTAGAAGTCACTCAGGGATCCTCTTCGAATGCTGATGGAAACTCTATCCAATCCTCGACCACGACGACAACCACAACGACAACATCATCCGATGAGGGTCAATCCAGCACCTCATCTGACCCGGTTGTGGAAGTCAATCAAGGATCAAACGGCGGTAGCAACTCCACTCAATCTACGACCTCCACCACAACTACCTCGTCTTCGACTCCTGTCGTAGAAGTCACTCAGGGATCCTCTTCGAATGCTGATGGAAACTCTAACCAATCCTCGACCACGACGACAACCACAACGACAACATCATCCGATGAGGGTCAATCCAGCACCTCATCTGACCCGGTTGTGGAAGTCAGTCAGGATCAAACGGCGGTAGCAACTCCACTCAATCTACGACCTCCACCACAACTACCTCGTCTTCGACTCCTGTCGTAGAAGTCACTCAGGGATCCTCTTCGAATGCTGATGGAAACTCTAACCAATCCTCGACCACGACGACAACCACAACGACAACATCATCCGATGAGGGTCAATCCACCACCTCATCTGACCCGGTTGTGGAAGTCAATCAAGGATCAAACGGCGGTAGCAACTCCACTCAATCTACGACCTCTACAACAACTACCTCGTCTTCGACTCCTGTCGTAGAAGTCACTCAGGGATCCTCTTCGAATGCTGATGGAAACTCTAACCAATCCTCGACCACGACGACAACCACAACGACAACATCATCCGATGAGGGTCAATCCACCACCTCATCTGACCCGGTTGTGGAAGTCAATCAAGGATCAAACGGCGGTAGCAACTCCACTCAATCTACGACCTCTACAACAACTACCTCGTCTTCGACTCCTGTCGTAGAAGCCACTCAGGGATCCTCTTCGCGTGCTGATGGAAACTCTAACCAATCCTCGACCACGACGACAACCACAACGACAACATCATCCGATGAGGGTCAATCCAGCACCTCATCTGACCCGGTTGTGGAAGTCAATCAAGGATCAAACGGCGGTAGCAACTCCACTCAATCTACGACCTCCACCACAACTACCTCGTCTTCGACTCCTGTCGTAGAAGTCACTCAGGGATCCTCTTCGAATGCTGATGGAAACTCTAACCAATCCTCGACCACGACGACAACCACAACGACAACATCATCCGATGAGGGTCAATCCAGCACCTCATCTGACCCGGTTGTGGAAGTCAGTCAAGGATCAAACGGCGGTAGCAACTCCACTCAATCTACGACCTCCACCACAACTACCTCGTCTTCGACTCCTGTCGTAGAAGTCACTCAGGGATCCTCTTCGAATGCTGATGGAAACTCTAACCAATCCTCGACCACGACGACAACCACAACGACAACATCATCCGATGAGGGTCAATCCACCACCTCATCTGACCCGGTTGTGGAAGTCAATCAAGGATCAAACGGCGGTAGCAACTCCACTCAATCTACGACCTCTACACAACTACCTCGTCTTCGACTCCTGTCGTAGAAGTCACTCAGGGATCCTCTTCGAATGCTGATGGAAACTCTAACCAATCCTCGACCACGACGACAACCACAACGACAACATCATCCGATGAGGGTCAATCCACACCTCATCTGACCCGGTTGTGGAAGTCAATCAAGGATCAAACGGCGGTAGCAACTCCACTCAATCTACGACCTCCACCACAACTACCTCGTCTTCGACTCCTGTCGTAGAAGTCACTCAGGGATCCTCTTCGAATGCTGATGGAAACTCTAACCAATCCTCGACCACGACGACAACCACAACGACAACATCATCCGATGAGGGTCAATCCACCACCTCATCTGACCCGGTTGTGGAAGTCAGTCAAGGATCAAACGGCGGTAGCAACTCCACTCAATCTACGACCTCCACCACAACTACCTCGTCTTCGACTCCTGTCGTAGAAGTCACTCAGGGATCCTCTTCGAATGCTGATGGAAACTCTAACCAATCCTCGACCACGACGACAACCACAACGACAACATCATCCGATGAGGGTCAATCCACCACCTCATCTGACCCGGTTGTGGAAGTCAATCAAGGATCAAACGGCGGTAGCAACTCCACTCAATCTACGACCTCCACCACAACTACCTCGTCTTCGACTCCTGTCGTAGAAGTCACTCAGGGATCCTCTTCGAATGCTGATGGAAACTCTAACCAATCCTCGACCACGACAACAACCACAACGACAACATCATCCGATGAGGGTCAATCCACTACCTCATCTGACCCGGTTGTGGAAGTCAATCAAGGAACAAACGGCGGTAGCAACTCCACTCAATCTACGACCTCACCCACAACTACCTCGTCTTCGACTCCTGTCGTAGAAGTCACTCAGGGATCCTCTTCGAATGCTGATGGAAACTCTAACCAATCCTCGACCACGACGACAACCACAACGACAACATCATCCGATGAGGGTCAATCCACCACCTCATCTGACCCGGTTGTGGAAGTCAATCAAGGATCAAACGGCGGTAGCAACTCCACTCAATCTACGACCTCACCACAACTACCTCGTCTTCGACTCCTGTCGTAGAAGTCACTCAGGGATCCTCTTCGAATGCTGATGGAAACTCTATCCAATCCTCGACCACGACGACAACCACAACGACAACATCATCCGATGAGGGTCAATCCAGCACCTCATCTGACCCGGTTGTGGAAGTCAATCAAGGATCAAACGGCGGTAGCAACTCCACTCAATCTACGACCTCCACCACAACTACCTCGTCTTCGACTCCTGTCGTAGAAGTCACTCAGGGATCCTCTTCGAATGCTGATGGAAACTCTAACCAATCCTCGACCACGACGACAACATCATCCGATGAGGGTCAATCCACCACCTCATCTGACCCGGTTGTGGAAGTCAGTCAAGGATCAAACGGCGGTAGCAACTCCACTCAATCTACGACCTCCACCACAACTACCTCGTCTTCGACTCCTGTCGTAGAAGTCACTCAGGGATCCTCTTCGAATGCTGATGGAAACTCTAACCAATCCTCGACCACGACGACAACCACAACGACAACATCATCCGATGAGGGTCAATCCACCACCTCATCTGACCCGGTTGTGGAAGTCAGTCAAGGATCAAACGGCGGTAGCAACTCCACTCAATCTACGACCTCCACCACAACTACCTCGTCTTCGACTCCTGTCGTAGAAGTCACTCAGGGATCCTCTTCGAATGCTGATGGAAACTCTAACCAATCCTCGACCACGACGACAACCACAACGACAACATCATCCGATGAGGGTCAATCCACCACCTCATCTGACCCGGTTGTGGAAGTCAGTCAAGGATCAAACGGCGGTAGCAACTCCACTCAATCTACGACCTCCACCACAACTACCTCGTCTTCGACTCCTGTCGTAGAAGTCACTCAGGGATCCTCTTCGAATGCTGATGGAAACTCTAACCAATCCTCGACCACGACAACAACCACAACGACAACATCATCCGATGAGGGTCAATCCACTACCTCATCTGACCCGGTTGTGGAAGTCAATCAAGGAACAAACGGCGGTAGCAACTCCACTCAATCTACGACCTCCACCACAACTACCTCGTCTTCGACTCCTGTCGTAGAAGTCACTCAGGGATCCTCTTCGAATGCTGATGGAAACTCTAACCAATCCTCGACCACGACGACAACCACAACGACAACATCATCCGATGAGGGTCAATCCACCACCTCATCTGACCCGGTTGTGGAAGTCAATCAAGGGTTGACAACAACTACCTCGTCTTCGACTCCTGTCGTAGAAGTCACTCAGGGATCCTCTTCGAATGCTGATGGAAACTCTAACCAATCCTCGACCACGACGACAACCACAACGACAACATCATCCGATGAGGGTCAATCCACCACCTCATCTGACCCGGTTGTGGAAGTCAATCAAGGGGTTGACCAACAACTACCTCGTCTTCGACTCCTGTCGTAGAAGTCACTCAGGGATCCTCTTCGAATGCTGATGGAAACTCTAACCAATCCTCGACCACGACGACAACCACAACGACAACATCATCCGATGAGGGTCAATCCACACCTCATCTGACCCGGTTGTGGAAGTCAGTCAAGGATCAAACGGCGGTAGCAACTCCACTCAATCTACGACCTCCACCACAACTACCTCGTCTTCGACTCCTGTCGTAGAAGTCACTCAGGGATCCTCTTCGAATGCTGATGGAAACTCTAACCAACCTCGACCAGACGACAACCACAACGACAACATCATCCGATGAGGGTCAATCCACCACCTCATCTGACCCGGTTGTGGAAGTCAGTCAAGGATCAAACGGCGGTAGCAACTCCACTCAATCTACGACCTCACCACAACTACCTCGTCTTCGACTCCTGTCGTAGAAGTCACTCAGGGATCCTCTTCGAATGCTGATGGAAACTCTAACCAATCCTCGACCACGACGACAACCACAACGACAACATCATCCGATGAGGGTCAATCCACCACCTCATCTGACCCGGTTGTGGAATCAATCAAGGATCAAACGGCGGTAGCAACTCCACTCAATCTACGACCTCACAACAACTACCTCGTCTTCGACTCCTGTCGTAGAAGTCACTCAGGGATCCTCTTCGAATGCTGATGGAAACTCTAACCAATCCTCGACCACGACGACAACCACAACGACAAATCATCCGATGAGGGCAATCCACCACCTCATCTGACCCGGTTGTGGAAGTCAGTCAAGGATCAAACGGCGGTAGCAACTCCACTCAATCTACGACCTCCACCACAACTACCTCGTCTTCGACTCCTGTCGTAGAAGTCACTCAGGGATCCTCTTCGAATGCTGATGGAAACTCTAACCAATCCTCGACCACGACGACAACCACGACGACAACCACAACGACAACATCATCCGATGAGGGTCAATCCACCACCTCATCTGACCCGGTTGTGGAAGTCAATCAAGGATCAAACGGCGGTAGCAACTCCACTAAATCTACGACTCTACAACAACTACCTCGTCTTCGACTCCTGTCGTAGAAGTCACTCAGGGATCCTCTTCGAATGCTGATGGAAACTCTAACCAATCCTCGACCACGACGACAACCACAACGACAATATCATCCGATGAGGGCCAATCCACCACCTCATCTGACCCGGTTGTGGAAGTCAGTCAAGGATCAAACGGCGGTAGCAACTCCACTCAATCTACGACATCTACAACAACTACCTCGTCTTCGACTCCTGTCGTAGAAGTCACTCAGGGATCATCTTCGAATGCTGATGGAAACTCTAACCAATCCTCGACCACGACGACAACAACAAACATCAGTCAAGGAAGCCCCAAATGGACTAAAACTACAAAAACTTATTCGTCAAAAACTATAAGAATCCCGAAGTCAAGCAGAAACTCTAGTTTTAACAAAACTTTGACAACCGTAACGACAAGTTCCTCCTCAACTCCTCAGACCAAATATTCTTGGTCAAGCTCTTCAAAGAAATCGTATATTGGTGGCAAGGCTAAAAAATATTGGAACAAGCGCTGGACTAAAAAGTCCCGTAAAAATAACGATGGTAGTTCCACGGTTGTTGCAGAGGAATCGTCTGACTCATTAACAGATGCTGGCGTTGATGGCACGCAAGGAAATGTTTTGAACGATAAGAGTAATTCGAGTCAGTCTACAGTTACCTCTTCTTTGCCTGTTGTAGATGCCAGTACAAATGTTCAGAACAGAGAAACAAGCTCAACAACGACTCAGAACACAAACAAATACTCGTCGAAGTCCTCTAAGGTCTCCAAGTCTAATGGTCAGTCCAGTACCAGCACTACCAAAACTACAAAAACCGTAACGACAAGCACTTCCTCAACACCCAACGTTAGGAGCTCATCAAAGAAATCTACCAATGGTGGAAAATCGGTCAAGACCACGATAACAACAACTTCTTCAAAGAATGGTCAATCCAGCTCAGGTTTATCCCCTGTTGTAAAAATTGCACAGGAAATTCCACAAAACGATATTGAAAGTTTGAACCAGGTCACTACAACGACAACATCATCTGAGAGCCAAATCGGCGTACCTTCAACACCTGTTGTTAAAGTTACGAAGGAAACCTCAATTAGCAAAGATGGGAAGACTACCCGATCATCAACTACAACAACCACAACTACCACGACCAAAGGAAGTAATAATTCAGGTAGCTTAACTCTTCCTGCGGTTGATGCCAGCATTGGTCTCCCTCAGAATATTAATGGTGGAAGGTTAAGCTCTAAATCGTCTACAACAACTACGACAACATCCACAAAGGGAAGTAAGACATCTCTACCGGGAGTTGATGCCATCATAAAGAAGATTAAGGACACAAACATTTTGTCAAAGATAGACTTGAGTCTGCCTAAGCTTGATGCCAGTCTAAATGTTAATGGTGGAAAGTCAAGCTCTACGTCGTCAACAACAACTACGACAACATCCACAAAAGGGTCATCCAATACCTTGTCCCTACCTGAAGTTGATGCCGGCATAGCCATTAACGGCGATGGGTCCCGCTCAAAGATAGACTTGAGTCTCCCTAAACTTGATGCCAGTCTGAATGTTAACGGTGGAAGGTCAAGCTCTAGATCGTCTACAACAACTACGACAACATCCACAAAGGGAAGTAAGACAACCCTACCGGGTGTTGATGCCATCATAAAGAAGATTAAGGACACAAACATTTTGTCAAAGATAGACTTGAGTCTGCCTAAGCTTGATGCCAGTCTAAATGTTAATGGTGGAAAGTCAAGCTCTACTTCGTCAACAACAACTACTACAACATCCACAAAAGGAAGTAAATCATCCAATACCTTGTCTCTACCGGAAGTTGATGCCGGCATAGCCATTAACGGCGATGAGTCCCGCTCAAAGATAGACTTGAGTCTCCCAAAACTTGATGCCAGTCTAAATGTTAATGGTGGAAGGTCAAGCTCTAGATCGTCTACAACAACTACGACAACATCCACAAAGGGAAGTAAGACAACCCTACCGGGTGTTGATGCCATCATAAAGAAGATTAAGGACACAAACATTTTGTCAAAGATAGACTTGAGTCTGCCTAAGCTTGATGCCAGTCTAAATGTTAATGGTGGAAAGTCAAGCTCTACTTCGTCAACAACAACTACGACAACATCCACAAAAGGAAGTAAATCATCCAATACCTTGTCTCTACCGGAAGTTGATGCCGGCATAGCCATTAACGGCGATGAGTCCCGCTCAAAGATAGACTTGAGTCTCCCAAAACTTGATGCCAGTCTGAATGTTAATGGTGGAAGGTCAAGCTCTAGATCGTTTACAACAACTACGACAACATCCACAAAGGGAAGTAAGACAACCCTACCGGGTGTTGATGCCATCATAAAGAAGATTAAGGACACAAACATTTTGTCAAAGATAGACTTGAGTCTGCCTAAGCTTGATGCCAGTCTAAATGTTAATGGTGGAAAGTCAAGCTCTACTTCGTCAACAACAACTACGACAACATCCACAAAAGGAAGTAAATCATCCAATACCTTGTCTCTACCGGAAGTTGATGCCGGCATAGCCATTAACGGCGATGAGTCCCGCTCAAAGATAGACTTGAGTCTCCCAAAACTTGATGCCAGTCTGAATGTTAATGGTGGAAGGTCAAGCTCTAGATCGTCTACAACAACTACGACAACATCCACAAAGGGAAGTAAGACAACCCTACCGGGTGTTGATGCCATCATAAAGAAGATTAAGGACACAAACATTTTGTCAAAGATAGACTTGAGTCTGCCTAAGCTTGATGCCAGTCTAAATGTAAATGGTGGAAAGTCAAGCTCTACTTCGTCAACAACAACTACGACAACATCCACAAAAGGAAGTAAATCATCCAATACCTTGTCTCTACCGGAAGTTGATGCCGGCATAGCCATTAACGGCGATGAGTCCCGCTCAAAGATAGACTTGAGTCTCCCAAAACTTGATGCCAGTCTAAATGTTAATGGTGGAAAGTCAAGCTCTACATCTTCAACAACAACTACGACAACATCCACAAAAGGAAGTAAATCGTCTGAAACTTTGTCTGTACCGAGTGTTGATGCCGGAATATCTATTGATGGCGGAATATCAGGATCAACATCAACTAAAACTATTAAAATAACCACAAATAACTCGGTAGCTCCCAGGTCTAGTTCTACATCCAAAACTACTACCACGACCACTACATCAAAAACTTCATCGGTCCCAAAAACAGAGTCCAAATACTCCTGGTCTAGTTCGTCGGAGAAAAAATCCAACCCTATTCGCTTAACCCTACCTACCATTAACGCAGGTGTTGCAGTTGGCGGAGGAGATTCTTCAGGCTCGTGGTCCAAGCTAGTTAAGAGGAGCACCAGCAGCGATGAGACAATTGCCAATGATGGTTCATCCCTTTCCGGTTCTATTGTAGGTGCCGGTGCAGGTGGATCCTGGTCTCAGCGATCAGGATTCTCTGGTGACAGTTCCAGTGGCAAGGGATCTCAGGACATTCGCATTCGATTGGCCCGAGGACAGACAGGAAACAATGCTCAGTCCCAAAACTCCAATTCTTGGACCCAAAGCGCTACCCAAGGCAGCGAAAGTTTGGCTAATGGAGCAGTATCCGCCGATGGCTTAAATGTGGAGGGACCGGAGAGTTCCGATGACGCAACCACGATCCAAGGTGGCTCTGTCGGTGTAACCGGACAATATCCATACTGGTGGGGCAACGGCCGTTGGGTGGGCGTTGGAGCCAGGCCGAGTTGGAGATATGGATGGCGTCCTTATGGAAGCGGTTGGGGCGGATGGAACAGTCAATATTAGAGTTGGTCCGTGGGAATGGCTAAGGCCAAGGCAAAACGGCGCAAGACTTTAATGTACACGATTGTAAAATATATGCATACGAATATTATAAAATGTCTTCATTTTTGGGGTATCTACGAGTATACTATTTGAAAAAATTACTTTTTTAATGAATTCAAATGTAAAAAGTTTCCATTAGCTTCTTAAATATAAAAAGTTCCTTGGGACAGTTCAAAAATAAACAAGGCTTGATATTATATAGAGAATTATCTATAAATGCAGAACACCCTATTGATTAAAGATTGTTGAAAAAATAATGATGAAAACCAAAATACATAAATTAAAGCAAATAAACTAAGGTGCTTCATTTATTGACAGAAAACCAATTTCAAATAATAATCGGTCTAGAAAAAGAAGTAGAACTTGTTTCCACTACCGCTGCCGTTTAAAGCCCGGATAAATTCCGTCCAAGACCATTTCGGAGCTGGCGGATATGCTGTCGTGGTTTCGGAGGCTTCAGTGGTTTCGGAGGCTTCAGTGGTTTCGGAGGCTTCAGTGGTTGTGCCACTTTCGGCGTTGGCGCCCAAAATCGCCACCAGAGTGAAAAATAAAATAATAAATATAACCTGTGTCTTCATCGTTGGTTTTTTGGTAGACTAAAATTTTGGCTACGTGCTTTAATGTTTTATACGTTTTCTAAATGAAACGAATATTGTTCTGCGATAAATATTTACACATGTGTTTCAGCGCATAATCTCTAATGACGAAGAGTCAGCAACCTGCGTTTATTTTTTTACGTACAAGGAAAATACACATTTTCTGAAGTTCAGTAAAGATTCGTGTTGTTCATATAAGCGTTTATTATAAATCATATATAAAATATAAGAGAAACAATATTAAAGTGTATGTACAATTTATTTAAAAAACTAAAATAAATAGTTTACAAAAAGGAAAAAAGTTTCAGTAAATGGAACTTGCGAAGTTTGCAAGTATTTAATAAAACGTTTAACCAAAGCAAATATATTTAAAAACATTTATTTAAAGTTACATCTTTACATATGGCTTATGTCTTCGCTGTGGGCTTTACATAGTGGCGTATGTCCTTGATAAAGAGATTTGTCAGTTGTTTTTTTTGTTAAGTGCATATTTGATATTCTTGCAGACCACAAATTAGACCAAACCCGGTTAAAATGCTTCGTTATTTCCTTAAGTTGTCTGTATAAGTTATTTTAGTTATGCCTTAAAATGAAGAGTAATAAAACATCATAGTTTCGTGTTCCATGGTTCCGCCGTTCCATCAGCTAGACGATGGTATTTTTACAGCAAAGCGCCGCGGTCACACTGGACAACGTGCACAAAATAAAAAAATCGAACAACAGGATTATCAACAATATAAAACCCCCGAAATATTTAGAATTCACTGACAAGATTTCGCTGCAAATCGGTGGCATCGAAGTCAGACATCAATAATCGTCGAGTTTTGGCTAACGAAAACCATGGTGAGCAACAGCAAACACAATGCACACACACACACGCACGCACACTTGCACAAAAACAGATGAAAATCTGGAAATTGCTTTTTTTTTGTAGCTTTGTATTGCCCAGGAGTCTTTGTGATTTGCTGCCATAATTAGGATTGGAATGTTATAGAACACACTAATCCTACGATCAACAAGCACCGATTTCCCTAGCCGCAGTCAAGAGAAACTCCCATTTCGGTTGGTGAAAGGAACCACTGGGTCGCAATTTCTGCGACGACATCTCATCTCGGACAAAGAACGCATAGTTTCCTATGAGCTGTGTGGATCGTGTTTAAATATTAATGTGGTGTCCCTTTATGACGCTGACGCACACTTCTCGACCTTAGCAAATAGTTAATTCAAACCGATAGCCAATAACAAAGGAAGGAGAGAGCGAGAGAGCACAGCTAGGGACACAAAAATAGCAGCGCACCACCATGACAATCAAGCCAGTGAGCGCACCACCGAGCGCCAAACGCGTAGCTGGAAATGTGGATCCCGATAACAAGGAGGCCCAGGTGGTTGTGGTGGAGCAGTCGGTGGTCAGCCAGACCCATAATCATGCCCACAACCACCGTAACGTCGTCATCGATGGGCAGGTGAGTGGTTCTAGTACCCCTTCTGGGATTTGCCTATTAATATGCACCTTCGTTCCGCCCCCCTTTTTAGAGCCCCCAGAGGCGTGGCGAGGTCTACGACGAACTGGCACGCACCCATCGCTGCAGCCCACACAAGAGGTGAGTTATAGCAGTGGGCCTCCTGGACTTCCCGGGGTGAGGCTCCACGCCATGTACCAGCTGCATTTAATTGGTTTTCTTACATGACCTATAGTTCACAGAAATTGGGTAGGACCTCTTTTTTGAAAATGTAATATAAGAGCGTGACTTTACAGTTTATTTTGAAAACGTAAGGCTTTTTATCCTAAACTATAAATGAAAAATTCAATACTGCGGAAGATACGTCCACAACGTAAATATTGTCACATCCATGCTATCGTTTGTACATTAGTTGGCAGTCAGTTTTTAAATTCTAAATTCCAGTCACATATTTCGGAATTAAATATTGTCCGTTTTCCGTCTCTCCACCAGCACACGCTCGAAGCGTCGAGATCACCACGAAGCGCATGCACACCTGTATAAGCGCGATCGTCTGGAGCGCGAGAAACTAGTCCATCCGACGGCAGCGGCGGGCAGCGGAGCACCTGGTGTATCTGGCAGTAAATGCAACAGTCCACCATTGGCCTCAACTTCTGGCAGTAGCAGTCCGTCGGCGGTGGGCAGAAACTCACCCGAACACTTGGGACTGGGTTGCACCACGGTGCCCACAGCTCAGGTCCAGATGTCTCCGGCTACGGCGGCAGCCAATTTGCTCAAAACAGTGGAGGAAACCTTTTCCGGTTACAATAGCGGCGATGAGCATCTACAGCCCAAGGAGCGATTGATTCCAGTGGAAGAGTGGCAGCGACGCGATCTGGAGTTCGCCAAGTGTATGGAACAGCGCGGCTATGAACTTAAGCCTGTCGAGGAGGATGGCGCCTGCCTGTTTCGCTCTATATCCCTTCAAATATACGGCGACGAGGAGATGCACGACGTGATCCGCCAACACACCATGGATTACATTGTAATGTTTCATCTTGACGTACTCTTTAATTTTTGCTAACAATACTGCTTACTTATGCAGCACGAGAATCGGGAATATTTTGGTCAGTTTGTCACCGAGGACATCAACAGCTATATACAGCGTAAACGAGCCCGGGACGCTCATGGCAACCACATTGAGATCCAGGCTATTTCAGAGATCTACAGCCGTACCGTCGAGGTCTACTGCTACCAGTCAAGTAAGTAGTCAGCTAAGATGAACGGGCTAAAATATTTGTAACGCAAAATATTTTCAGATCCCATCAATATATTTAACTCGGAACAGTCGCAGGCAGGTTATCCTCCGCTGCGGTTATCCTATCAGCGTGGATCGCACTACAATGCTATTTTGGATCCCTACAACGCCACCGTTGGCGTGGGCCTGGGCTTGGCTGGATACAAGCCGGAGATCCAAACCAAAGAGGCTGCGCGTCTCAGCGAGCAGTTGGAGATCGAACAAGTATGACATGATAACAATATTTTGATGTGCCACCCATTTACACGCTCTTTTAAATTGCAGACCATGTTTGAAGATAAACTAAAGACTACAGATTGGGAGGCCACTAACGAAGCCATTGAGGAGCAAATCGCACGCGAGTCTTACCTGCAGTGGTGCCGCGAAAACATGCAACGTTCGCGCAGCAGCAATACGGCGGCAGGATCAGCCACATCCTCGACGGTTACCTCTGCAGAAGCGCTTACCGATTCAGATGCCTCGCCCTCAAAATACTCTGTATGTGGGGGCACCGGCAGCAGCAGTAATCCACCTGTGACTTTGACGAGCGGTAGTGGTGGTGATGGCACAGGCCCCGCGTTTTCGCTGTCCCCTAAAACACTAAGTCAGTTCAGTCACAAGCTGCCGCCTGAGGTGAACGAGCTGGGTGGCTACGATAGCGATGCTACTGACATGAGTAGTACCAGCTCGGTGGGACACTGCGGTGGCAGTTCATCACCGAGCACAGCTGCAAGCCAACGTTCCGGCAAGGGATCCAAGTCACAGCGTCGCACCACGGCTCTCAGAAAGAAGCGACGACACGAAACGCGCGAGGCGCCTTTGGCTAGCAAGAGGTTGGTGTTCGTGACGACTTGCGGTCGAGCTTACTGAGGTTTTAAGTTCCTTCCTACCTTGCAGCGCCGAGGCTTTGGAGGCTCCGCTGAGGAAGAGTCCAAAGCGCGATTCAGCGCCATCGGTGGCACGAGCTAACACGCCAGAGGCTGAGCAGCGTCCCTCCACCTCAAAGCAGTCGTCTCATTCGCCACAGAAGAGCGGGGATGGCCAGTCACCCAGGGAGAAGAGTTACTCTAGCTTTTACCAGGAGCTGCTCGAGGCATCCTACGCCAATGAAGGTGAGTTGAAATCAACTTAGCTAGGATATATCTAAACATTTCTCCCTCTTGATGGTAGGCGCTAACGAGAGCGAGATGCTGCAGCAAGCCATCCAGATGTCCACACGCGATTACATGGAGGACCAAAAACGAAAGTTTCTCTGCGGACCGTAGACGGTGACCCACAGACACGCATCGTTCTTTGTACAGTGATTTAGCAGTTATTTTCGCAACAAAATGAAACACAGAACTTACCAAAACAAAAAACATAAAAAACGAAATACGCAGAAACTATCTTCGATCTTGAATGTTGATAAGTGGGCGTGAAGCGATTGTCATCGTTGCACACCCGCATTCGCACATTAACATTCTCACATAACACTATCCCTATAAATATTATAAACATATATTTTTAATAAGGCCTCGTTGTATAATCACTAGAACTAAAATTAAAAGAAAAAAAAACATGTTAGGTTCATTCTTAATTTTTTTGATTCTAATGTGTATAAAGCACAAACTCCACCCTGCGTGTTTTTTTTACCATGAACGAATATACCCACACCACGTTCCTTTTCCCATAAAATTAATGCCTACTTTGTAATTCGTCGTAATGTTAAGCTTAGAAAGGTACGCACGAAATGGACGGTGAATCAAAACTGCTCGTACATAAATAAAGGATATTAAACTAACACATGGACATATGCAGAATACAGATAATAATACGGATAACGCTAATTAATTATTTAATTGACTACAATAAATGGTGCATAATAATCGTAATTTACTCTAAATAAAGCAAATAAATAACCACAAGTAAATGAACCTTGTTGCTTTTTATCTGAACGAATGAAATATAGTCTTAATTCGGTTTAGATCAAATTATATAATTTACTGCTTATTTACAAGGATTTTTGTGTTTGATTTATCGGTGTAGCAAAAAGTTATACGTACATTCACAATTTTAGATTTGTTCCTACAAGTATGTGTAAATCTAAATTGCATTTGTTTACATAGTATATAAATATATATATATTTATAGTTCGCTGCCAGTGAACAGTGTTCAAGTATTCGTACAGGTGTATGTACATATGGACGACATACATACCATACACAACATTGATTCTAATTGTAGAAAAATACATTTCACTAAAATACATTGCGTATAAAATTATTATTCCTTTGCACATTTGTCTTAAATTAAAGTATGGAGTGTTTTGGGGCGGACAAAGGCGTGGGACAACCTCACTGGGATCATATTCAACTATTGGAATGCAAATGCAATGCTTGTTCAAAGGAAATCGTGCTATACAATTACTTATAATAGTTTAAAAATTGGCTTGTGTGTGGCTTACACATTTGAGATCTCTTGAAACGATTGCAAAAATATTCAAATAAATCACTTTTTTAACGCAGTAATAAATAAACCCAAAACTATTGGAATTCAGTTGTAATTAAGCTAAATTTTAAAAGATCTTATCGAATGTAGTTCTATCCCAGTGACTGCACTTTCTTTTGTGGAAGGTTTTCTATCATTAAATTCCCATCGCGAACTTACGATTAAAGTTGTACAATGTTGAGTATTCCCGAAGGAGAATCCTCGAAGACATTAGCTAACATCCTGCTGTTTGTATTATCCGATTTGTGAGAGTCAATTAAATTGTGTGGACCGAGAGAGTTATTTGTGGTTTTTGAGCAGCCGAGTCCTTGGGGACTCAGACTCAGATGAGACTAAATTGAATTTCGCTTTAACTGACTTTACAAAAATCATTTGGCTAATTTATCATTTGCTGCTGTTGCTGCTGCTGCTGCTGCGAAGTCTGTTGCTGCTGTTGCTGCGTTGTCGGTTGCTGCTGCGTGATCACAATGTGATGTTGCTGCTGTTGTTGCTGCTGCTGCTGCTGTTGCTGTTGCTGCTGCAACTGCTGCTGTGCGCTGGCCAGCTGGTTGGCATGTTGCAGGGCCGCCGTTGTTGCCTCCGTGACGACAGGTTGCAACATACTGGTGCCATTCTCGCGCCGCACATGGCTGTTCAGCTCGGCCTTGACGCGGCGAGCGATGTGGGAGCGGGTGTGTTTGCGCAGATGATCCTTGCGGTAGAAGCCCTTGCCGCACTCGCCGCACTGGTGGCGCTTCTCGCCGGAATGGATGACAAAGTGCAGACTCAGTTGCTCCTTCCGCTTGAAGGCCTTCAGGCACACGGTGCAGATGTAGGGTCGTTCCGGATTGTGCGACTGTTTGTGGCGGGTGAGGTGATCCTTGCGCTTCAGCGACGCCTGGCAGATGTCGCACACGTAGCGCTTCTCCAGGTTGTGGCCCACCAGATGCACTTCGAGCAGCTCCGGCTCCGGATACGCCACATGGCATTCGGGACACATGTACAGCGGACTGCCGTCGAGTGCGGTGCCCAGACGAATCTCGCCCGGTCGCAGCTTCGTTTTCCGGTCCTTGTTCCGCTTTTTGCGCTTCTTCTTCTTGCCGGAAGTGCCGCCGGATCCGCCGGCCGTCGTCGCCGTTGTCGCCGTCGCCGTGACCGCCGCCTGCGTCTGCACCTGCAACGTCGCCTGCTGCTGCGGCTGCAGCGTCAGCTGCTCCTGCTGAGGTATACTAATGGTTGTCGTGCCCAGGGTGTTGATCCCAATGGCTGGTCCCGTCTGCACCTGCAGCACCTGAATGTAAGTGTTAACTTTAATAATCCTACAAGCATTTATAGATACTTACCACATTCTGTTGGTTCTCCTTCTTTATCGTCTCCGCGGAATACTTGAGGAAGTGGTGCAGCGACAGGGGCAACGTGTTGGCTGGAAGATGCGAGAGGTAGTCGGCAACTGTGGTTCCCGGCGTCAGTGTTTGCCACGAGGTATTCTGGAGTACTGCAAGGCATCACATTTGCTTAATCAGTTATCAATGCTATCTTATCAGGCGCTCACCTTGCTGCTGGAGGATGGCGTTGCACAGATCCTGGGTGAGTTCCTGCGGGGCGGTGACCTGTTGCTGCTGCATCTGCTGCTGCTGCTGCTGGCCGGAAGTTCCCGCCTGCAGTGCATCCGCTGCAGCACTCGTCGCTGTTGCACTTGCATACGCAACAGTTGCATATTGCGTCTGCTGCTGTTGCTGCTGCTGCTGCTGTTGCTGGGAGGAAGCCACCAAGTGGCCATTGTACTTGTCACCCTGGAGCGCATCCTCCTGGCCGCCACGGAACTTGTTGCCACTGCTGCCCTGGCCCGCCGTCATTGTGGCCTGGCCAAAATGCGTTACCTGTTGCTGCTGCTGTTGCTGGTACCGATTGCTGCCGCTTGCTGCATCCTGCTGCTGTTGCTGCTGCGGATTATTGGTGCCCGTCACAGTCACATCCGTGACGGCGGCAGTCACAGTGGAAACCAGCGGAGCTGTGCTCGTCGTGAATTGCGGCAGGCCGGGAATGTTGCCGGGAAAGGTGTTGCCAAACGGGGTGAAGTTCATTGTGCGTTCGTTTCTCAGCTAATCAGGGGATTCCAGGGGGATTCAAAGGGTTCTTGTGCGCGGACAATCAGGCTACTGAAATGAGAGATTTGTGGGTGAGCAAGGAATTCATTTAGTTGGTCTTAAGTGTCTATTTTCTTAGATTGTAATAAGGAACAGGATATTTCCGATTACCATATGAAATTATTTCTCTGTTATTAAACATATTAAACATTTTTCCCTGCTCAATATGCAATGCTTAAAAGTCAATCTTAAATATATATATTCATAAATGGGTACTGTCAACAGCAGCCAACCACAGAATAACCCATTAATCCGTAGATTTCCCGAAAATAGACAAACCAAAGGTGGCTGCAAACTGCAGCACAATTTAAGCTTAGAAGGCCTTTGAATGGAAAGTGAAAACAGCGCTGCCGTTGTTGTTATTTTAGCTGACTTGCCGAACCGGAGGACTCACACACACTCACACACACGCATACCTTCGTCTAAATCGCCGCCCACCGCCCACTTTGCATTTGTGGAGGTGGCGATAAAAAAGAGCGCGAATCCTGCGCGCTCTGTGAGAGCGTGAGCGAGTGGCAGAGCCAGAGAGAGAGAGAGGGAGAAAGAAGGGGGGAGGCGCCGCGGTAGGAGCAATAAAAATCGAAGGGGGGACTTGAATTTCAGCGGGGATTTCGTCGATGGCGACCCACTATATAGCGATTTAGTGTGTCGGTACATTAAGATTAGGTTAGGGCTGACCTAAACCGCCAGTGAGTGCGTTTCGCGAATCGGAAAATGATAAATATGAGCGGAATATAGCGAAATGGAAATTAACGCGACCATGTAACGCATACGCAGTGTGGGACATTCTAAACTGACTCGCATGTGCCAAAAGCCAAAGGCTGCGCCATATCGATTTTCACTAAGCACGCAAATTAGTATCGCCTCTAATTGTATATTTGCAGTTCTCGTCGCGATAATAATAATAACAAAGTGAAGTTTTCAAATTTCGCCGGTTGTTTAACAGCAGTAGACTTTCACTTGGGAAAACACCGTCGTCGTTTATTTTTGCCATCTGCGCGCGAACCCGTGACACAATAAAACGCAAGGCGGGCTGACAAAGGAAAAGTGCAGCCAATTGCATTGCCAGCCCATTCTGGAGGTCACCTCCTCCGCGGCGAAAAAAGTGAGGCCAAAAAAAATAAAAACAGTATGTATTGTGTGGTATTCCGATGGGGTTTTCGGGTGGTCAGGGGGGGTTGCGTCACTGTACCGCACCGCTCACCGTCTGAGGTGCACATGCACATGCACATGCGAACAACACCCGCCGCATCCACAAACGGAGCCACCTGGCGGCGTGTGGCGTAGCTTCACAACTGACTGCCACCGACCGACCCGGCGATATAGTATTCCGACTTTTCTCTCCGCCACGAGACATATAGCCTCGGCACTCGGCTTTTTCGCAGCCGGCACACGGCCACAATAGCGCCCCAAGCCACCAGCCCCCAAAACCCCAACCTCCCGAACCCCCCACCCCGCAATCCGATCCACCCATTTGGCATTAGTTGGTCTAACTACGCTCGCGTGCGGGAGAGAGCGGAGCGAGAATAAACGGCGAGAGCCAACAATTGGGGCTCCACACTCTCGCAAAGTGGCTGGCATAAAAACACACTCCATTTGCCTTTGCGAAAGGATATTGGCATAACATATCTCTTGGATGAATCTCTTGTCAGATAAGGATAGAGTATTTCATCAAAATAAAATAGTTAATTTTTAATAGAAGAAACGAAAGTACAATCAATATCTTGAAAAGTGAAAAAGTATATTAAAATAAGTTCTTGAAGTAATATTAAATATTCAATTTACATATTTAAGTTAGGTTTTTTGATCATGTGCGAGTCCAAGTGGAAGCTAAAGAGAAATAGAATTTCCATTTCCTTTTATACCTTTTACAATTATAGCTCCCTATAAGGCATTTCCAGTAAAGCCGTTTCCAACTTAACTTTGTTGAGATGCAGAGAACTGTGTTTCGGCACACAGACTCCATTGAGGCGCCGATATCCTTTGCGGCAAACGCACTTGGGATTATAGCAGAAGTTTGCCGCCGGACAAAATTCATCATCCGGGCATTTGATAATCATGCAACTTACTGACTCATTTTCACCACAATCCACGCCCACAACTTGGTAGCTGTTTTCTGGGAATTTATAAAAATGATATTGGAATTTTTTCTAGGGTTAATCAAGTCACCTTTTTGATATCTTTGCCTACATATAACTGATCTGTCTAATAAAATACTAAATGCTAATGTTAATAGGTATACATTCATTGCAGCACTGAACTCATTAGTAGAAAAAACTTTTTCTGATACCGAGCAAAATCAGCGTAGCTAATAAGGTTAACAGTGTTCTAAAACTTAGAAGACATTATATATATTACAAAGTTATTCATTAACTGAATTTTATGGTGGTAAAAGTCTTCCAAATATTAAAATCAATTTTTACTTGCCATAAGAAATGTACATCAATTACAGAACTTTAAATTGTTTATAAAAAGTGCATTAAAATACCATGAATTAGTTCCACAACAGCTGGCTTACAAAAAAATTGCATCACTTCCAACCCAGTTTTGAGGTCTGTTTACTTGGCCATCTAACCCAGCAAGAGCGCACAAATGCCCACTTCACCGTGCTCCAGACATGAAGGACCTGCTCCCGCATAGAGGACCTCCTGCTCCGAGGACTGCACTTCGTGTGTGTGCGTGATTTGCATGTATGCAGGCCAAGTCGAACAGCAGCCGCAGTCGCAGTCGCAGCAACAACAAGTGCAACCAAAACAAAGATGCTGCGCTCCTGACACTGAAACCCGCACAAGGCCAATCGACGAAATCAGGCCACGCACACGAATCCCGACACGGTGGCGGTGGCGATGGCGATGACGATGGCGATGTAGATGACGTAGCTTTGCGATGCGATGCCCCCAGCAGTCAGCCTACCACAGCCTACTACAGCAGGCCGGCTTCCCCAGACCCGGAGACACTTCCACTTCCACTCCCACTTCCACTCCCTCTTCCACTCGAACTCCCACATGTACTGCCAAACATCTGCCATACGCAGGAGCAGAGGTAACTGCACTCAGGACTTCACGGAGAGAAAATTGTAGTTAACAGTTTTTAAGGATATGTACCATGCTCGCTACAGATATATTAAGCATTTCAAAATGTTAGTTGAAATTCAAATACAATGGTATAGTTCAACAACACTTGATGAACTTGAACATGAACTATAAGTTCAGTTTCTCCTAAATATAAATGATCTATAAATTGATGTATTATACATTTCTCTTTATAATGTTTTTCAATACCCCTATTTGTATGGCTTCCATAAGTTTTTATGACATATTCTTCGTCTCAAATTTTGGTTAGTATTGTGATAGTCGGATAGTATTTTTCGCAGTGTAAATGGCTGTGCTGCAATCGGTGGCGAGTAAGCGCCGAGAACTCACACATTTCTGAATCGGAGAGTGAGAGTGTCGGCGGCAAGAGGCGGCTGGAGAAGTGGCAAGTGGTGGTGGGGCCGATGCGGATGTGTTCGGCAAGTGCAACTCGCTGATGCGCATGTGGAGGTGCAGTGGTGGGTGTGGGTGCGGGTGTGGGTGTGGGCATTGTGTGCGTGGGCACTTCGACGCCTTTCCGGCATTCAGGCATTGCATCACCATCGCCATCATCATCGTCGTCGTGGTTGTTATGGCGGCGGGTTATTGTTGAAAGCGTACATGCAGCAAGTCGACGCATCCTGACGTATTCCGCCGGTCTAACCTGTTCATTCTTACATTTCGTTTTCATTCTTATTATGCAGAATGTGGCACAAGTGGCGGACAATGTCGCTCAACAGCGATTACAAATTTTTTAAATATGTTGCTGTCAAAACGTTCCTTATTTTTATTAATAAATTCAGAGTCTTCTGAACATAACCGGAGGAAGAAAATGTTAAATGAAAAAAATATTGCCTACTTTTCGGATGCACCCCGATAAATACTAAAATAACGTGGCGTATACTTGATAATATTGCGCATACGTAAAGCGCATAAAACCAAGTGGGGAGTTTCAGAATGTTTTGATAAATATGATGGGTCTACATGAAAAAAATCGTTTTTAACTAGCATAAAAGAAGTAACTAGCATATGTACATAAAGTACATTGCAGAAAGGAAGGAGTTTCCACTAAAAATATTGTTCTTTCCACTGTGCGACATTGTCATTGGCAGTTAGAGTGGGCCGTAACCCTGTCCGTATTCGTATTCGCATCCGTATCCGTGTCCGTGTCCGTGTCCGTGTCCGTGTCCGTTGCTGTGCACCCGCCAAATTGGGAAAGACGAACTATGAGGCTGAGTGCAAGTCGCGCCCGGCACACCCGTAACTCCCACGGCCCAGATCTCCGCCACCCTCGCAGCTGTGTTTGCGCCGTGAAAGTGAAACTGCGACGCACGGCAGAGCCGGAGTTTGCAGCCATAGCCAGAGCCGTTGTTGTATCCGCAACCGGAGTCGCCGAAATGCCATATTCGTGGCCGTGGCCGTGGCCGTGGCCATGACCCGTCGTCTGTGCTGCGCCGTGCATTCTGTATTCCATTCCGTATTTCGTATTTCGGGGCCGGGGCCGAAACACACAATGCACGTACACAAGATTCGGGGAAATTCGGAAACGCGGTCATATGATGTCGATGACGTCGATGTCGGCTGACTCCGCATTTCGATGCAGGCACATTAAATGCTGATTTATTGCCCGATTGTGTGCGCATTAAGTAGGTGGCATTTTGCCGAAAGTGCGTTTCCTGATTTAAGAACTTGGCCAGACTTTGGGGGGAGGTATATCACAAAAGTGATGTGTTCCGGAAAAAATTATATTTTGAAACAAAAAATTATAAAATAAAACTGTGTATATAGGCATTTTAAAATTTCTCATTATTAAATATTTTTTACACTTAGCTTGAGTTGAATATAACAAACTACAGACATGATATTAATTCTGCGGTTCCCGTTTCTTCTCTTATTTGGGAAAAGCCTTACAAAAATAATCTGCACCTTTTCAAGTCATTTAAAAATCTTAAATATTTGTAGTATATTTACAAAAAAATATTTACAAAGTACATTCCCGGAATAAAACAACACAACTTTAAGTGATAATTGATTTTGAAAAATTAATAATCTAACGTCCTTAAAAATGTTCGGATCATCATTTATTGTTAAGTTTTTGGAATATGTTACTGAAGCAGGAAGATTTATATAAATAAAAACGCGTAAGTGCACATAGGGCACCTGATAGTCTAAATATCCTACTTTCCACCTTCTTGTTTTAATATTGCTTCCCAATAGTTTGTTGCAGAGTGTACACCATTGAGGATTTACCACGAGTCATTTAATGAACTAAACTTTGGCGCTTTCATTTGTGTGCTTCACCAAAAGACCAATTGCGGGATTAATTTCCCTTAAGTGATTTGCATGTACGAAAAGTGCTATGTACTCACAGTTTTTCAGTTGCTCAGCGGTTTATTCACATTTGCCGGCTCTTTTGCTAAAAAGCACGCAAGGAACATGCTAAATACAGGTTGCAAAACACTCAGCAGACACACGATTTCACGCGATTTTGTTGACGTTGAGCGCCGAATTGGTCGCGTGAAAGTAACAACGTGACGAAATTCGCAGCGCGGCAACCAATACAAGTGCTAAAATTTGTATTTTGGGGGCGTAACGCCGGGTTTAATTCAATTTGTTTCGATTTGATGCGATTGAACCGGATAACGTAGTGTCGGCGCTGACGTTATAAAGTTAACTGATTGAAAGTGCGTTCGTCCGGCGCCTAAAATTGTGTAGAGTTTGGTGACGAAGAGCCGATACTCGGCAACCAATACAGATGCCGAAAGTAGCAAGCCGTACCAATACCGTGGCACATTCGGTGGACTAGCAGTTTGGTCAAATGTTTGCCGGCGGCAGACAATTATTTACTCTTTAAATTGCCGACAAGGCGACACACACACATCAGTGCGAATATACATATATGTATGTGCACATACACACCCACACACACACGCATGACACTCCTCCCGCTCTCGAACACATACACGGGCACCTATGCCGGCTACTCGCTTTCGCTTTTGTGTTTGTTCTCTCGCCGGCTTAGTGCCGAATGCTCCACCCCCCTTTTAATAACCTTACATCTAGTGCCTTGTTACCTCCCTTTCGTCACTACTCATCTCAATTCGGTTAGCTTCGGCACCCTTCGTTTATCTCTCGCACACTAGGATGCTGTGCTCTCTGGAATTCGTGTCTCTCTCTCTCTAGTCATATTCTCTCATTGCAATTTTCAGTGTCCCGTTAGTTAATTTGAGCGCGCGCCGTCAGGTATGCAACAGTTTTTTTCAAACGCATTTTTAATAGGCATTTTTGCCTGCATCAAATCTAACAAAACCTACTAAAATACTGCAGTACATATGCATTTACATAAGTGCTCTTATGTGTTTATGTGATTTATATGACTCTGCACAAAAAGCACTCTTTGTTTAGCTTAAAGGGCGGTACACAAATCATTGCGTTTGATTCGAATTGTTGATGGGTATGGAATGTGTTAAATTTTAGTAAGGATGATATATGTATACATGAATTTCTTCACTTATCCGTATACAAGCAATTAAATTCAGAAATTGATTTATTTTTCTCAAGGAGCTTCGTGGTGAGCTCACATTCTTCCTTCCCAATGCCATATCTAAAATTACCACCATAGAAAACATTTTTGTGTAAAGGATATGAAATATTGGTTCTTTTTACTATGGATTTCTAATAATAAATTTAAATATTCAATGCATATAAAGATGTAAATTTATAAATATGAAAAATTATAGCCGACAGCCACAGAAGCTAAGCACGAATCTTTCTTTTGCCTACAGCGTACAATAATAATAGTAACATTTTTTTATTAATTGTTGGAAAATTCAATGCGGAACCACAAATTGTTTCGTTTGATGTATCAACTTTTTTTTGCATTTACCACAATTTTAAAAATATTTCCATTTTATTGTAAACAGTTGTTGTACGAGTATACTTAAAATCAGTTTCTGTAAAGCTTTATTTACATGTTGTATTCCTGGACAACTTTGATCTTCAAGGGAATTAATAAGTATTACAAATTAATTTCAGTTATTTCACTGCAAGTACTCCTTTGCCCTTTTTAAAGTTGCGTAGTCTGTACATATACAAAATACATTAAATCAATATTCCCATGTAAAAAAAGGGACACAGGAGCGACTTTTGTCTAAGGTCCTTACACTTCTGTATGTACAGATTTGTGCCAACTGCAAAAACGGAGCAGCACAAGTGGAGCCCAATAGAAACTAAATCTAAACAACACCGGAACACCCCGGCAAGGTCACATCGACACCCCCAAAAAACAAATGGGGAACCGAAAACTAACCAAAAACTAAAAGTGAATCGAGCCAAACGATTCCGAGTGGTCCAACCATTTGAAGTGGTGTGGAAAAAAGGGGAGCCATAGCCGGCAGGCGGAGCTCTGCCGAGCGCCAAAAATTCATTCATAAAATTCTAAAACGCGCTAAAATCTAAAATTCTAAACAAAACCAGTCGGCAGTCGGCCGAGTGTGCGGAGTTGGCAGTTTAGAGTTGGCAGTTTAGAGTTGGGAGTGGGCAGTTGGCTGGAGGAGGCCTTCTGAGGAGAACTCACACGCCCGGTGGTCCTCTGCCACTTGCTGCATGCCCCACGCGTAAAAAAACACCCACAATTTTCGGTGATGCACAGATGGTTGGCTTGCATGTTGGCTACTATCCAAAGGTACATACATATATCCCATTTCAACAGGACGATTCAAACAGAAACTAACTGATAGGTGTTAAAACTTAGATTGAATAAAATTTCTATATTTTATACATCTTTAGACTCGGTGCATTTCATAGCACTCATAATTGTACTGAAAGCTTATGTATCCCTACATTTTATTTTTAGAATCACAACAGTGTTGCAACTTTATGGTTTATGTGTTAGTATGGAAAACGAACAGTATGACTTAGAGAAGTTTGACTGTAGTGATGCTCTAGGGGTTTTTGGTGTTCCTCGTGGCACCAACTTCCTTCGGGGGATTCCCCCTTGGGGCAAAATCCTTCGTTTCTTGTGCCCCAAAATGTGTGTTACTTGTGCACAGCCCAACTGTATGCAATGCATTTCGCACACAGGAAATTGCACTAGGAGACGTTTTGCACACAACTGTACTTGCTCATCGACCATTTTGTTATTATTTTTAGCAGACGACAGAAAGCAAAATCAAACTAAAAAATGGAATTTTATGTATACACATAATAAAATATGTGTAGAGATTTTATATAATAAAAAAACACTTTTACATAAACGCACAGCCACACACACACACATACACAAATGCATCAGTTTGTATGCCTAGACAAATGCGTATGTAGAAGTTTTGTAGTATCCTAAGGCCTATGTTGCATGTGTGCGTGTGTGGGTGCGTTTTTCTGCATCGTGTGCTCGTTTGTGTGTGTGCGTGTGTGAGTGTTGCATCACCTAACTTCATGGTGAAGTGCAACAAACTCTGCTCTACACAAAAACGCCGCCCAACAAAATGCAATCAAATGGCAAAAATTTTGCCAGACTGCAGGCAGGCAGGCGGCAACAACAATCGTTGTTGCAACAACTGCAACTGCAATCGCCCGTCTGCCACGTTCGCAACCGGGCGGCCGAGGGGGTGGTGGGCGTTTAAGGGGCTGGTTGAGGGAGCAGTGGGGGCGACAGGCCAGACACAGGCCATAAAACAGCAAAAACAAACTGCATGTGAAACATTTTAGTTGCATTTTCTATATGGAAGACTCGCAACAGGGTGAACCTTATTTGCATAAAAAAAATTTAGGCAGTGTTACAACCATTTGCTATTTAATTATTCTGTTTTCATAGTAATGTAGAAAGCATTAGGATATTTTAAGAGCATAAATATATGTATATCAATAGCGGTCTTTAGTCAACACTGCGTATGAGTAATAGATTTTCCATTTGTAAATCTAAAATGTTATGCTGGTGAGATGCATATATGAAATAGCTGAATATAGTTTTAGAATCTATTTAACAAAAGGGAGTATCTATTTTCCTTTCTAGTTAGTTGCTTAGAAGGTCCACCTTAATTACACATAAATGAAATCGCTAGGCACTTGCGTGTGTGGGTGCATAATCCATGTGCATATATAAATGTACAAAATCAACCCTTAGCTTTTGACTAGCCGCTCAAAAAAACAGCATCTGTGTGTGTGTGTGTGTGTACAAGTGTGCATAAAATAAATTTCATTTAAATTAAAATAAATAAAACTCGTCCCCAAGCCGACGCGTCTACCCAAAAACAAGAACTTAGACAAAGCGCAGACACATCCATAATAGTCGGATGGATAGCAGTCCGCAACACCCAAAACTTGCAATTGCCACAAAACGGCACGGCTGCAGATGAAACTGTCTGGACATCGAAGAAAAAGCATTCATTAGGCCGACTGCAGTCTATGCATTTTAATTGATTGCCAGCCGTCTTTGTCGGCTTTATTTTTGGCAAAATTCCATTAATCTCCGGCAATACTCGGACATTCCGTCTAATGTCATCAACTGCAGAATCTATCTTTCTGCACGGACAAGATGCTGAATGGAGTTTCTCAAAGGAATCGAAAAACTGATTATGAAATCATTCACTGCTTCTGCAGTTCTAAGTTGGCATTTAATTCAATGGCATTGACAAGCGTTGATAAAATTAATTTTACTTAACTTCGCTTAATACAATCTACTTTAATACAGAAATCCTGTTCAATACTTTTAAATTTGTACTTATTTTCCAAATTAGTATGCTACTAATAACATTTATTTATTACAATAAATATTTTAAAGGGCCGTGGGTCTTAGTTTACATTTTGTGATAAGCTTTAAAAAAAGTATAAAATATACACTTCTTAACAAATGTTATGCTTACTTAAAATAACTACTTTTTATGAGTCCTTAATATTAGCATATGACCCTCTTATGAACCACGTTATACAGCAATTAGGAGTTGCTTCCGTAAGTCGACATTTAATCTGTGGCAGATACAGTCCGCGCGCTCAATAAAGTTAAAAGTCAGAGCAGCATCTGCATCGCCATGCCACTTGCCATTTGCCACTGGCCCCAACCGCAATCCGCATTTCGCCGCAAGATGAGGCCAGTGAGGTTTGGGTGGCACCACCAACACCACCACCCACGAGAAACATGCCACGAAGACGGAGGCAGACATTAACCAAACAAGCGGTGGCGGTGGCGGTGGCCAAAAGGGAACACGTCCACGTCCTCGACCTAGTTCAATGGCAATGTCATTGTGCCACATTATCGCCGGCGACGTCGTCCTCTGCTGGCTCAGTTGGCTTGGCCTTGGCTGGAGTTGAGTTCAGTTGAGTTGAGTTGTGAAGCTGCAGGGAAACGAGAACGAGCGC
Organism: Drosophila yakuba; assembly: GCF_016746365.2. Taxonomy (NCBI): domain Eukaryota; kingdom Metazoa; phylum Arthropoda; class Insecta; order Diptera; family Drosophilidae; genus Drosophila; species Drosophila yakuba. The sequence goes on along the minus strand of NC_052529.2, from coordinate 11,694,171 downwards.
ATGAGTCGAGGCCACGGCCACGGCCACGAACATGGCCAAAGTGGCACACGGCAGGCAGCAAATACCCAACCAGTGAGCTCCACCCACCGAAAGCTCCCACCTCCCGCCTCCACGCAAGCAAACACCATCAGCATGCACCCACCCAACTGATTCACCCAATCCACCCAACCCATCCATCCGACGAAAACGAGACACAACAGCAACAGCGATGCTGCAACGATGCAGGCACAGAAACCGAAACGGGAACGACCGGAGGTTCAGGATGCAGGAGCTGCAGGGTACTGAGAAAAAAACATCCACGTCAGACTTCGCATTTGAACTCTACAAAACTGCAACCACAAATATGCTTATAACATTAAATTCCTATTTGTATTTCATAAGAATGAATATTTTAAAAGATTTTAAAGTTTACTCATATGTGCGTAGTTAGTTTATATTATAATCTTTTATAAACTTTGTAGTTTAACTTATAAAATATTCGATCTCATTTACCATGATATTATAATACTTTTTGCGTTGTTTTCTTATTAACCTCTAACTTTCTAATATCCTTAGTATAAGATATATTAAAGATATATTATATACATATGTTACTAAATTCAGTACTACAAAGGAGTTAATATATTGAGCTATTTAGTAAGTGCTTAAAAATGCAAAACTCAAGGTATTAATTTCAATTTGATGCTGTTGGAATTCAGCAAATTTATTGCAAGTGCAAGAGCAGGCGGTGGCGACAATATCCTTGCACTTGTGCAGGCCGCGAGGCGAATGGCGAGTGTGGGCGCGGGTGGTGGGTGAAGGGTGAAGGGTGTTGGGGCACACAGGACTCACAGCCACACCGCTAAGCCCGGCAACCAATCCGCCGGCAGCAGAGCAGCCTTGCCGCATCTGGGCCCCGTTTATTGTTGCAGTTGCAAGGACCTTCCTGTAGGCACAACCACGACCCTCGCCTCTCCGGTGCTTTTTAAGGGGGGTCCTGGCTGTGTGTCCTGCACTGCTCCAAGCTCAAAGTTGCAGTGGTGGAGCAGACACTCCCCGAGCCACAGCCACAGTCTGCCACCCACCCACAAACCAATCCACTCATGCCACTCATACTCAAAAATATCAGGTTTGTTCTGAACTCGGACTCACACCCGATTTTTCAATACGCTCTCTTTCTATATGCATCTCGTCCTTGCTCTCTCGCCCTACGGAACTCTGTCTGCTGTTTTCGTTCGTCCTGTGGATTCATTTCACAGCATCATGTTAATAACAGGGGAGACTTGTGTAAACTTTGTGTAGAGCCAGAGAATAACTCACAATTATGAAGAGTTTCAACCGTTTTAAAATACAATTTTAATGTAATGTTATTCATTAACAAACTATGCAATTAACTAATTAGTTAATTAACTAATAAGTATAATTAAAATATTAATTTTTGGTAAATACAAAAATAACATATATGCACATTAACATCTATTTAATTCAGGCTAAAATAATAAGCCCATATAACTTTATTTGTTTTGCCCAGCCAATACCAAGAACGTATTGTAAGAGGCATTCGTCACAAAGCGCCCGTAGAATCGGTCCTCAAAATAGCTTTAATGTTGATACAACTGTCTAGTGATAGACTAAGTTCTTTGCAAATTAGTATTTGCTTAGCCTAGTTAAGCAGAGCCAAATATCTGTACCAAATGCTATTATGCGTGTGGTTCTCACGAAGTGCAAATAAACCCAAGTCCGACACATGTTCTTGTTTCTAACTCACCCAAGGGATATAAATAGTGCTCCATTCAAACCAGTAGAGCATCAGTTGATCACATCCAACTACCAGACATCAACATGAAGTACTCCTGTGTCCTGCTCCTTTTGGCCACCGTTGCCTGTTTCCTGGTGAGCCTGTCCAGTGCAACTACCACGACCACCACCACGACAGATGCCACTACCACGACCACCACAACCGCCGCCTCGTCGTCTGACACCACTACCACGACAGCTTCGTCCTCGGACACCACCACTACCACGGAATCATCCTCCTCCAAGAAGAAGAAGCACAAGATCCGCTACAAGAACAAGAGACACGAACCCAAGAAGAAGATCACCATCCACAGGAAGAAAAGCCGCAAGGACTAAACATCTATAGATATCTACAGACCCGGTTACGACCAATGTGAACTCCGACTCCCAAAGGCAATCGCCATATCATTATTCCGTTATATTTATTATTCTGTTAACAAACGTATCTCTAACTTACTATAATTAAATTCAAAAATTTATTTAAATTCAAAAATTGTATTTTAATTTAAATATTATTTAAATATTTTATTATTTGAAGCGGGAATGGTTTTCAGATTTTCTTTACTTATACTAATCTAACAATCGTCAAGTTTTGAAAGCATTCACAGCGGGTAAAAATTTTAGAAAATAAGCAACAAATTATTTGTTTGCTATTAAAAAAAAAGAAACAGTTAGTAAAAAAGTTCCAATTCATTGCTCTTTTTTAACTAAGTTACAAAGTTTCAAGAGTTTTCTCAAGTGTGAAATCATAATCATATAATAATATATGATAAAACTCACTTCTCTTATATTGTTATTTTCTTTACTGAAATGTTTTAATGTTTGCAAAATTTAATTTTATAATATTCCGTATAATATTTACTTGTATTATTTCTTGTAATAAAAAATAAAAGTAATCCGAAAAATCCATCATAGTATTATATTTTAATTGTATTTATGCCATTTTGCTTAGAATTATTTTTTTAAAATTTGTAAAGAAATTAAACCTTTTGTTTTAATACCGAAAGCTCTATATACGAGTGTGTATATACTTAGCATAACCCTTTCTTTTATGAAATATTTAAAAAATGGGTTTACTTTTTTGCATAAGTCTTTATTTAAAAATATAGGAATAAATATGTAGAAGAAAGAATTTTTTGTAGTTAAAACGAATAAAAATTTAAAGTCCTAACATGTAGTTATATTATATATAAAAATCAATGTATCGAATTAAATTTTCTTTAATTTATTAATAATAAGTAAGAGGTTTGTTTACAGAATAATAAATATAGTGGAATAATGATATGGCAGTTGTCTTCGGGAGTCGGAGTTCACTTTAGTTGTAACCGGGTGGGGATATCTATAGTTAAGATGGTTAACCACTGCGGTTCTTCTTCCTGTGGATCTTCTTGACCTTCTTGGGCTTGTGCACCTTGCGCTTGTAGTGTACCACGTGCTTCTTCTTTTTGGAGGAGGACGAATCCGTGGTAGTGGTGGTGTCCGAGGACGACGCTGTCGTGGTAGTGGTGTCAGAAGACGAGGCGGTGGTTGTGGTGGTCGTGGTAGTGGCATCTGTCGTGGTGGTGGTCGTGGTAGTTGCACTGGTCAGGCTCACCAGGAAACAGGCGACGGTGGCCAAAAGGAGCAGGACACAGGAGTACTTCATGTTGATGTCTGGTAGTTGGATATGATCAACTGATGCTGTACTGGTCCGAATGGAGCACTATTTATATCCCTTGGGTGAGCCGACAAATCAAACACCTGACGGATCTGGGCTTGTTTGCATAAGCGTGAGAACCTTATGGGAAATGTTATCTGATACAGAATTTTAGGCCTATTTTAGAAACCAGGTCACTCAAATAAAAATATGCACTTTTCTATGCCTATCTTAAACAGTTGGGCAAACATTAAAAATATTTATACCCGTTACTCGTAGAGTAAAAGGGTATACTAGATTCGCTGAAAAGTATGTAACAGGCAGAAGGAAGCGTTTCCGACCATATAAAGTATATATATTCTTGTTCAGGATCAATAGCCGAGTCGATATGACGATGTCCGTCCGTCTGTCTGTCCGTCCGTATGTACGCCGAGATCTCAGGAACTACCAAAACTAGAAAGTTGAGACTAAGCATGCAAACTCCAGAGACATAGACGCAGATCAAGTTTGTCGATTCATGTTGCCACGCCCACTCTAACGCCCACAAACCGCCCAAAACTGCCACGCCCACACTTTTGAAAAATGTTTTGATATTTTTTAATTTTTGTATTACTTAGTCTTGTAAATTTCTATCGATTTGCCAAAAAACTTTCTGCCACGCCCACTCTAACGCCTACAAACTGCCAAAAACTGTCAGTGTTTAAGACTCTCCTTCTCCCTTCCACTAGCTGAGTAACGGGTATCAGACAGTCGGGGAACTCGACTATAGCGTTCTCTCTTGTTGTAGATAAAACGATAATGGCTTTGAATAAAAATCTAAAGTCCTAACATGTAGATATATATAAAAAAGCAAAATATTGATTTATATTTTTTTTAATTTATTAATAATAAGTAAGAGGTTTGTTTACAGAATAATAAATATAGCGGAAGTCGGAGTTCACATCAGTTGTAACCGGGATATCTATAGTTAAGATGGTTAACCGCTGCGGTTCTTCTTCCTGTGGATCTTCTTGACCTTCTTGGGCTTGTGCACCTTGCGTTTGTAGTGGACCACGTGCTTCTTCTTTTTGGAGGAGGACGAATCCGTGGTAGTGGTGGTGTCCGAGGACGAAGCTGTCGTGGTAGTGGTGTCAGACGACGACGCGGTGGTTGTGGTGGTCGTGGTAGTGGCATCTGTCGTGGTGGTGGTCGTGGTAGTTGCACTGGTCAGGCTCACTAGGAAACAGGCAACGGTGGTCAAAAGGAGCAGGACACAGGAGTACTTCATGTTGATGTCTGGTAGTTGGATATGATCAACTGATGCTGTACTGGTCCGAATGGAGCACTATTTATATCCCTTGGGTGAGCCGACAAATCAAACACCTGACGGATCTGGGCTTGTTTGCATAAGCGTGAGAACCTTATGGGAAATGCCATCTGATCTAGAACATTAGGCCTATCCTAGAAACCAGGTCACTCAAATAATAATTTGCACATTTCTATGCCTACCTCAAACAGTTGGGCAAACATTAAAGATATTTTAGGAAGTTCAATTGAGATGGAAACACATTAACGCTGCTTCGGAGTTTCAGCTGTTTATATTTATACTTTCTAAATATATGTATTATAATATCAGGGGTAACACAACGCGGTTAATAAAGCGTGCAGTACAATTATACATATATAATGTCCCTTATATGTATATAGTAAGCACATAGAGAACTTTAATTTATATTAAATCTACACATAGTTACCTTCTAATTATTTTTAAAAATGTTGATATTTGAGTGGGCAGAATATTATATGTTGCACAGCGTCATTTTGTATCATTTGTATATGTACACATACCAAGTGGGAAGAAAAAGCACACCATCTCATGCGAATTAGTTATTATGTAGAACCAGTTTTAAGCCGTTTAGCTAATATTGTGGAATCAAAACAGTAATACGCAAACTGATGTCATACGTCGGATGCAAAGCCAAAAAATCTTATTTTGATAACTTCGAGATTCATTGAGAGGTGCAACAAAATAAGGCCAATAGGTCATTCAAGTACCCACAACTTTGGAACATGGCCTATAGAATAGGTCATAATCAAAGAACAGGTTCCCACCTTTCCACTTCTCCACCTGTGACGCGTGCTTTATACGGTCCCCTCACACACAAGCATACATACACACATACTTAGCAGCTAAATACCAAACAACCTCTTTTTATGCCACCAATAAATGGTGTTTAATTGTAATGTTGTTATTCTTTGTTTTTGCAGACTCCGTTCGGCGACAATCACTCAAGGGAGAGAAAGAGAGAGAGCAGAAACAGGGAGATTTTTTTGCATGTATATCCAGTGCTGCAGGTATGGATTGAATCCAGTCAAAGATAGCTAGGAATTTTATAATAAAACAATATACACAATATCTTCAAAAAACTAAATTTCCGAGTTTTTATAACTGAGCCTTGATAGTCATGATTAGTATTAAATAAATGTTGAGTTGTTTACTGATTTTATCGCCTTGGTATTTATGTTCGACATATTCTATATTAATTTAATGTTGGGTCCTTCAATGATCATATATCAGTACTTTAAAATCTGGCTCTTTCCACTTACAACACAGCATCGCTAAGCTTGACAGACGAAACGGGAAATGGGTTAAGAATCAAGGAGACCGAGGATGCAGAGAAAAGGTGAGGAAAGAGAAAGAGACAGGGCTCCAGCAGCCGAACCGCATTCCATGCGCATTCAGCGCAGCCGCACAATGGGCAAATTTAAAAAAAAACAAGAGAGAACGCTATAGTCGAGTTCCCCGACTATCTGATACCCGTTACTCAGCTAGTGGAAGGGAGAAGGAGAGTCTTAAACACAGTTTTTGCTGGTTTGTAGGCGTTATAGTGGGCGTGGCCAAAAGTTTTTTGGCAAATCGATAGAAGTTTACAAGACCAATACAAAAATGAAAAAATATCAAAACATTTTTCAAAAGTGTGGGCGTGACAGCTTTGGGCGGTTTGTGGGCGTTAGAGTGGGCGTGGCAAAAAGTTTGTTGGCAAATCGATAGAAATTTACAAGACCAATACAAAAATGAAAAAATATCAAAACATTTTTCAAAAGTGTGGGCGTGACAGCTTTGGGCGGTTTGTGGGCGTTAGAGTGGGCGTGGCAAAAAGTTTTTTTGCAAATCGATAGAAATTTACAAGACCAATACAAAAATGAAAAAATATTAAAACATTTTTCAAAAATGTGGGCGTTAGAGTGGGCGTGGCAACCTGAATCGACAAACTTGCGCTGCGTCTATGTCCCTGGAGTCTGTATACTTAATCTCAACTTTCTAGCTTTTGTAGTTCCTGAGATCTCGACGTTCATACGGACAGACGGACAGACGGACAGACAGACGGACGGACAGACGGACATGGCCAGATCGACTCGGCTACTGATCCTGATCAAGAATATATATACTTTATATGGTCGGAAACGCTTCCTTCTGCCTGTTACATACTTTTCAACGAATCTAGTATACCCTTTTACTCTACGAGTAACGGGTATAATCAGTCCAAAAATGTTTTTTAGAGTTTTCTGTTTTTAAAGTTGGGACTTAATTCCGATTTTGATAATATTTCCACTTATATTTAACGAATAAATATTTCGTAAGGAAATAGAAATGCTTTAGTGCAAATAAAGCTTTATAATAAATACGTAGTATATTTTTTTTTTTCTTGTGTCTAATATGTTTTTATATTGTAAGGAACTTATGTATGTACATATACATATGTACTGAGAACATAAGTTTTAATAAAATTTATTTAATCCATTCACTTTATACTTTACCGCCTTTGAATTTGGCAGCGAGTTGTGGGAAATCGACCCACTGTGCACAGAGGGCAGCGGCAGCGCCTGCGCAGAAGAAAGAGAGCCATCGCGGATCTGTTCAGTCCATTCAGATTCAGCCAAGTCAGTGCGTCGCGAGATCTTTAGCGAGCAGGTTGCGATTTCGGTCAGAAAGCGTTCGGCCGGGAAAAGATAGTTATTTCACTTCCGTGAGTGTGTGTTTGTGGGAATAATTCGGCATCGAAACTTTCTTCAACAGCTGGCGATCATTTGTATGTAAATGCAAATCGACCAAGAAGGCTGCAAGGCGAAGAGACAGCGAGACAAGTGGAGTATAGAAAGTGCAAAACCAGTTTTTTTGTTAGCAGGAAAACGTGGCAAAATAAGAAATTAACATAACAAAAAGTGAAACAAGCGATCGCTTGGTTGGATTATATCATGTTTAGCGATTGCCAATTGATCAGTGAAAGTGGGTAGGCAAAACAATGCGAGGAAGAAATGCCCGCTAATTTACGAAGAGCAAATCGCACACTGAAAAAATAACAAAAACTAGGAAGCCGCTATGTCTGCCACCTACACCAATACAATTACACAGCGCCGCAAGACGGCCAAAGTGAAGCAGCAATCACAACCACAACAACAACAACAATGGACGGACAGCGATATGAGCTGCGAGTCAAACGAAAGACTTCACTTTCGCAGCCGTTCAACAAACTCGAAGCAACAACAACAACACACGGCACACAGCAACTCACCTTCACCACTGTGCTGTAACGGTGCTCGTGCTCTAACAATGCTCAATTGCTGCGTCGACGTCAACTGTCATTTGAATGCGCCGCTGCGCGGCAGCGTTAACCGGCACACGACGCCAACGCCGACACCGACTGCGACTCCAACGCCGGTACCGACGCCAAAACAAGCCTCCCCCTCGCCAACCTCCGATCGTTCGCGCTCACTCTCACGTTCGCTCTCGCCCTCTCGGTCTCGCTCGCTCTCCTGCCAAAAACAGATCAACAAGAACAGCGCAGGCGCAGCATCTGCAGCTGAAAGAAAAACAGCTAGTGCGAGTACGCAGCCATTTACCGTTAACCTGAGCATCGATCTCTTCAGTTGGACTCTCTTTCTCTTGGCCTTCGGCACGCGTTTCTACAAGCTGGCAACGCCGCCGCACATCGTGTGAGTAGAAAAACAATAACAAACTAGGCAAATGGGGTCACTGAGAGAGAAAAATACACGAAGAAGAATTACTATGATATTTTGTTAATATGTATTTTTTTCTTAATGCTTGAAACACTTGAAGAATGAAAAAATTATATTACAATACTCTTTATCCAACAGTTTTGATGAACTGCACTACGGCAAGTACATCTCCATGTACATGCGCAACATTTTCTTCTTTGATCAACATCCGCCACTGGGCAAACAGCTGATCGCCGGACTGGTGAGCATGGCTGGCTACGATGGCAATTACACCTTCAACCGGATTGGAGAGCCCTATGCGCCGGAAATGCCCATATTTTGGTTCCGGTTTGTGCCAGCCATGTGCGGCAGTCTACTGGCCCCCGGCGTTTACAATCTGTTGCTGGAGGCTAAACTCAGTCGCTGGTCAGCCGCCTTGGGTGGTCTGCTTGTGGTCCTGGACAACTCCTTGCTGACGCAATCCCGCTTTGTTCTCATGGAATCAATGCTGCTGCTGGCCACCACAGTGGGCATCGCCTGTTTGCTCCGCTTCCAACGAAGTCGCCTAGGCAGTCTTGAATGGTTCTTTAGTGGAACGACAGCTGCCGTCTTCTTGGGAGCCGCCGGAACAGTCAAGTACGTTGGATTCCTGGCACTGGGGCTAGCCTTTTATTTGCTGTGTCGACACCTGTGGCAACTGCTCTACGACGCCAATCTTACCGGTAAGATCTCGAGATTTCTTGAGATTCACAACTCATGTTCTACGAGCATAACAGAAAATCATTACGTATACGTAATGTTGATCATCGATATGCTAAAAGAGGTTGAATAAATCATATTAAAACCTTTCTTTTTCTAGATCGCCAACTATGGATGCATGCCATAAGTCGCCTGTTAATCTTCGTTGGCATTCCATTTGCCGTCTATGTGGGAGTCTTCTATGTCCACTTCAAGACGCTATACCGGGCTGGACCGCACGATAGTATCATGACTAGCGCGTTTCAGGCCTCGTTGGATGGAGGACTGGCATCGATCACACAAGGACAGCCTTTGGCAGTGGTTCATGGCTCCCAAATCACACTGCGCCATACCCACGGACGCACCTGCTGGCTGCACTCGCATGCAGCTGTCTATCCGGTGCGGTACCCGGACAAGAGGGGCTCCTCGCACCAGCAGCAGGTCACCTGCTACTCCTTCAAGGATGTGAACAACTGGTGGCTGGTTAAGCGACCAACAAAGGAAAACCTAGTGGTGGGAGATGAGCCGGATATCATCCGACACGGTGAAATTATTCAGTTGGTCCATGGTATCACGAGCCGAGCACTGAACTCACACGATGTGGCTGCGCCAATGACACCGCAGTGCCAGGAGGTCAGCTGTTACATAGATTACGAGATCAAGATGGCCGGTGAGCTGCTGTGGCGCGTGGACATTCTGAATCGCGATTCCGAGGGTGACATTTGGCATGCCATCAAGTCGGAGGTCCGCCTCGTTCACGTGTCCACAGAAGCCTCCTTGAAGTTCAGCGGCCTCCAACTTCCCGAATGGGGTTTCAATCAGCACGAGGTGGTGGCGGATCGAGAAAAGGGAATACACGAGGATACCATCTGGAATGTTGAGGAGCATCGCTACACACAGAGTAAGTCCTCTTTGAGAAATATGAAAACAATAAGTAATTCTTATTTTTTCCTTTTATAGCTGAAGACCATCGGGAGCGAGAGCGCCAGATGCTAACAGCCGAAATGATACCCACAAAGCGGACGCACATCTCGTTCTGGGCCAAGTTACTGGAGCTCCAGTCCAAGATGCTGTTCCAAGCGAAGTCAGTGCCAAGTCACATGTACAGCTCGATGCCGCACGAGTGGCCGCTGATGGACAAGGGCATCGCCTACTGGTTGGATTCAAAGTCCAGTGCGCAGATCTATTTGCTGGGAAACGTACTCATCTGGTACACAGCCACCACGGGAATACTTGTCTACGCCGGACTACTGGCCTTCTACGCTATGCGGCGGCAACGACTTTGCTTCGATATTTCGGAGCAGGAGTGGCAGCGATTCATCATTGCCGGTGATACCTTCTTTATGGGCTACGTGATGCACTATCTGCCGTACTTTTGTGTGGATCGTACACTTTTCCTGCACAATTACTTGCCAGCCTTTGTGTTTAAGCTACTTCTATTGTGCTTTGTTGCGGATCATCTGGACTATCTGCTCAGACGCTTCTGCACCGGGCGTGGTGTCCACTTGGTGCGCCTGTATCGCCTAATGCTAATCCTGTGGTTGGTGGGCGTGCTCAGCATTTTCTCGAAGTTTATTCCATTCAGTTATGGTGCGAAAAAAATGACCTTAAATGAGGTTCGCAATCTTCGATGGAAGGATACCTGGGACTTTGTTCTGCACAAAAACCACCACCTGCACTGAAAAACCAGATGCCATCTCCGCGGCCAGAGAGACGTGCAATGATGTACTAGTACCGTGTACAATAGACTAGAAGACTAGCTACAGTTGAACTAATACTAAGCCATAAATTATTTGACATGTAAACATACTCATTTACAAGACCAATAAATACAATTATTTATTTATTTAAGATGTCCTGCTTTATCAGTCAGTACTCTGTTCTCTGAACCCACACTATATACACAAATACACTCATTTAACATGGCCAACAAGGGACACTTTATAGATAGAAATGCAAATATTCCGACTGCAGGATTGTCTACCTCTGGATTAGATGGCGAGGAAGGTGTAAAAGTATGTCTAAGTATCAGCAATGCAGAAGAATTGGCTGAGAGTCTAGTGAGGCGCCATTGCGTACAGATCAATGAAAAATCAAACCATCTTCCGGCCGGTTCAGTTCTTCCCAGCAGCAGCATCCGGGATTTGCTTAGCGGCGAGCTGCAGAAGTCCCGCTTTACGTCCTTCAAGGAGAAGTTCTACGAGGAAATGTACTTTAGAAAATCCACTTTGGGCAAGGTGAAGAAGACGTACTCCAAGCCGGACAGCGTGACCAATACAAGCCAAACCTTCGGAAGTCCATCGAGTCCAGGCCAATCTGAATCCCTTTATGGCGTTATATTGCCGGCCAAATCGGCGGAGCAAGTGAACAAGGAGTACGAGGCTTTCCACGACAAGTACATCATCAGCCACAATCACTACTTTCCCTCTGAGCAGGTCAATCGCAGGTTAATCTCTGGGATATTACATATATTCGGAAAATCTAATGAGTAACTTAAATATTTTCAGATATTCCCAACCATTTGATCGAAATTCACCTTCTGGAAATTTTCACACGGTCGGCGACTTTGGACTCAAAGTGAAACGATGTCTTGTGGAAGGTGAAAACCACCTGAAGGTTATTGGCAAGGCACAAGTGGACTTTCTGAATCGCACCGAGGCGCCTCTCGGCATGCGAAACAAAAAGTGAGTTAAATCCTTAGATGAAATGCATTTTTTTGGTTCTGTTTAATAGTTATAGACATCTGTAGGTACACTTATGCAGTGCCGGATATAACTTTCGGTGTTCCACTGCGCAGCAATGGCGATGTGAAGATGCTGCTTAATAATATCGAACCGTGCCACAAAACTAACCGGCTACTGGGTGCCATACGCTATTTGAACAAAAAGCGTCACAGTTTGCGGAATCCCCTTGAATTTCACAAGTACGTACTAAATTCGGTGCTGGAGAGGAGTGATACGGATAAGACGGGTCACTTGCCACTGGCACGCATCTTAGAAATCTTCAGAAGCTTCCACATCCGCCTGGATGCGCACAAAATCCGTCTGGCCTTGTCCAATTTCCGGATGATTGTGGACGAGGGATGTGCCACGGAGCGGGTGAATTACCTCGATTTTCTCCGCCTTCTCTCGATTCAGAAGTCTCTGCCGAAAACAGGTAACCTGACCAATGTTTCCGATGTCAGTTGCCTGGACACCACGTATCACTTGCTCTGCGCCGATCGTCAAAAGAAGTTCAAGGATGATAATACAATAAACCGGAATCTCAAAGAGCATAAAACGAGTGTCAAGGATCTCATAACACCGGTTTTGGCCACTTTACGTGGCCTAACACCTGGTGATTTCACCTGTTTGCGGTCCAAAGGAGAAATCGAACGTATCTTCAGAAGTCTCGTACCAACTGATAAATTCGAAGCCATTTGGCAGAGTTTAATGACTGAGTTCAAGGACCAGAATGAAACGGCATCCGTTTCGCAGTTTCGTGCTGAAATGCACAAACAATTGGAGGTCACATATTTATAAAACCTTAGCCAATTAGTAATAGATATGAAATCACATTTTGAAAGCCAATACAAATATACAAGCAATAAAACAGAAAACACCTTTTTCCCAAATTATAGCTTAAGTTTGGGCTGTTATTAGTGTGAAGCTAATATTTGTTACAGCATTTACTTAGCTTGCGAAGCTGGTGTATTGACACCCAAATATTTAGGTTTCTGGAACAGTTAAATCCGGAAATTACTGTGGAACTATAAATGGGGCGACTCCAACTTCAGTCAATCACAACAGCACTTCGCCGCTTTTCAACCTTACAACATCCAAAATGAAGTTCCTATTCGTGGTAGCCCTCATTGTCCTGGCCATCCAACTGGCTTCCTCAGCTAGTACAACTACTACAACCACTACAACAACCACCGATGCCACAACTACAACAACCACCACCACCGATGCCACCACCACGACGACAACCGCCGCTTCCACCCACAAGAAGCGTTGTTGGAAGGGCAACAACTGGTGCCACACCCGCATCCCCAAGAGAAAGTGCAAGCACCCAAGGAGGTGCCACAAGACCGTCGTGATTGTGACCCACAAGAAAAACTAAGCTGCATGAGTTGTTTTTTAAATAAAGAAAATATGTTTTTAAAAATATGTATTATTCTTTTACAAATTTTGTTCTACATTTTAATTTTATTTTTAAAACTGGAAAGAAAGCAAAAGTCGGAGTGGCAGTACCAAATTGAAATTAAAATTTTTTTTTAAATCGATAGATATTTGGAAGAATAATAATAATATAAACAGAAAATAAAAACATTTTGTAAAAGGGTAGTTTTGGCAGTTATGGGCGTTATAGTGGGCGGAGAATATTTTTGAGATTATAGATCCCGAGATCTCAACTTTCATACGGACATGGCCAGGTGGAATCGGCTGGTGATCCTGGTTGATATTGTAAATGGTTTTTAGGATCGCAGACGTTAGTGTGCAATCTCGGTAAAAACTCTTTTACTTTCTTTTTTGCATAAATACATACATATGCACATGCACTTGCAGTCCTACTTAGAAATCAGTTAACTGATTTTCGAGGATCTCGACAAATAATTAAATAACAGCATCTGGTTCTGATTTATTCCTAGGCCAATTACGAATTACAAATCGATAACTCTATACACAAGAAGAAATCTTAAATATCCCTGAAATTATTTCCTATTCTATATTAAACTATAAAATTGCCATATTAAAAAGCTAAATTCTAGGATTTTCAATGCATTACAATTACTACTTCTATATATTTGTTTTGGTTACGTTCAAGTCGGAAACAGCTGTTTCATTATGTTTGGTAGCGTTAAGAGTCTTATATTTTCAATGAGGAAATCATTACAAACCGAATATTAACCATATGTGCTAATAAGTTTAAAACAAAAACAAAACTACGTTCAAATTAATGTATAAAAGCTTATGGTTTCACATTGGTTAACCACAAAAGTTTCTACCACCATTTGAGAAGCATTAAAAAATTCCAGGATCATTAAAGATGAAGTTCCTCTACGTATTCCTCGTTATAGCCTTGGCCATCCAATTGGCAGCTTCAGCTAGCAATTCAACTAGTACCCACAAGAATAAAATAGTCGTGACCCGCAGAAAAACCGCACATTAATCTGGACATATTGATCTTCTGTTTACCTTCAAAATAAACATACAAAAAATGTATTACTCCTTTTTTTAATTTTGGTTGGATAATGTGAATTGTAATTTCACGCAGTTTTTGTTTTTATTATTTTAGTTTTTATATTCTTTTTGCATATTTTTCTTAAAATACGTATGTTGAAAGTGTTATTCAATCATTTTAACATTTTTACTTTCATTTTAAATCATGATAATATATGGCAAAAATTATTACACCGAATTTAACAATTACAGCGTGGAAAAAATTTGGGATATGGGATTTAATATAAAAGGAATAAAGATATTATTATTTTCATCTTATAATGAATTTTTATTCAATCTCAACTTTAGAATTTTATCACATTCATTTTATTTTAAGATATATTAAACTATATAATTTTTATGAAAGTAAGTTAGTGTTAAAACAGAAAATGATGTTTGGCCCAATTGAAAATAATACTTTTTAAAATAAAAGATACCAGATAAAAATATTGCTGGCTAAGAAATTGAAACAATATATTACTAAATACGTATGTTAATAATATAATATAATAATATTATTAAATATTCATATTTAAAAATGTTATATTACTTATATGTAAATAATAAAATTATTATTATCAAAATATTTATTCAATACTCAAATATTTAAATCATAACACTTTACATACATCAAAAATTTTATTTATTTTAGTTTAGTTTTTGACTTCAGTTGAAATGCGATTGTACGTAATTAAACAGTTGTTTTATCATGGCGGTAAACCATTGTGTGGAAATGTTTGATATCGTAATATTGATATTAAGCAAATAATATGTTACCAACGAAATCAATTTCCCCAATTATTGTTTTCATATGTGGGCTTATTAGCATCAAATAAGGAAGTAAACTGTGAAAGAATTCTCCTATAAAAGATTTTGATTTCGAACCACTTGATTACAACAGTTTCTATTACCACATTCGAGCTTCCTAAGTTGCCAAATATTCAAGGATCATTTAAGATGAAGTTCCTCTACGTATTCCTCGTTATCGCCTTGGCCATCCAATTGGCGGCTTCAGCATCCAATACAACTAGTACCCACAAGACTAAAGTAGTCGTGACCCGCAGAAAAACCGCACATTAATCTGGACACATTTATACCTTCAAAATAAACATCTTAAAAATGCAACTTTCCGTTTTTACTTACCTGAACTAAGACTTCAGTTTACTTTTTACAACCTTTCAGAATATTCTGATCTTGCACAAATTGTAATGGTAACTTACCGTTAGTAAGTATAGTTTTTTATGTTGTAAGAACATTTATGAGTTCGGTCAGCTTTATAAAGCTTTTAGCTTTGTTATAAACAAATTTGAATCTGCAATTCAAAAAAGGCTTGTTTCTTTGCAATAACAATAAAATCTTTATTTATTTTATAATGTCAAGAGAATTGACAGAAACAATTAGTACAATAAGGACAGAAACAAAAACTGTGGCTAGTGGGTTTATAGAAAATCCTGGTCTGTCTTCCCTACCAAATACATTTCGCAGGGGTGAAATCACATCGATTAGTATGGGAGTGGATCGAAAGATCCCTCGTCGCTTTACAACATCCATTGCTTTTCACCGCAGACGCACTGGCGGATCCTGCGCTCGAGCTGGCGAGTCATGCCGACAAGATCCTGGCACAGTGCATCCCTCTTAGGACATCCATCGCAGGGTTTACCTCCAGGGCCGCAGGGCTTGCAGCCACATGGCTTATTGGTGGGTTTTCTTGTGGTGGTCTTTGGTGTTGGACGTTTAGTTGTGGTTGTGGTCTTTGGTTTAGTTGTTGTATGTTTAGTTGTTGTACGTTTAGTTGTGGTGGTCTTTGGTGTTGCTCGTTTAGTTGTGGTGGCTTTTACTGTTGTACGTTTAGTTGTTTTGGTGGTCTTTGGTGTTGTACGTTTAGTAGTGGTGGCTTTTACTGTTGTACGTTTAGTTGTTTTGGTGGTCTTTGGTGTTGTACGCTTAGTTGTTGTACGTTTAGTTGTTGTACGTTTAGTTGTTGTGGTGGGCTTCTTTGTGGTGGCTTTTACTGTTGTCTTTCTGGTTGTTTTGGTGGGCCTCCTTGTGGTGGCTTTTACTGTTGTCTTTCTGGTCGTTTTGGTGGGTTTCCTTGTGGTGGCTTTCACCGTTGTCTTCCTGGTTGTTGTGGTGGTTTTTACTGTTGGCTTTTTAGTGGTTGTGGTGGCTTCAGTGCATGGAGGTGGCCTTGTGGGTGGCGCACAAGTGGTAGTTGTCGTTGTTGTTGTGGGTGGCGCACAAGTAGTTGTTGTTGTTGTGGTTGTAGTTGGCGCACAAGTCGGTGCCGTTGTTGGGCAGGGCTTGGGAGAGGTCGTGGGGCAACCACAATCCGAACCGTTGGCGATATTGGCGAAGCCAAGGAGCAAGATGCTCGCTGCGAGGGAAGAACATCGATTAATATATTAAATGCAGTAATTACTGATTCTCGGAAGAATCGGTGAAACCCACCAAAAGCGTAGGCAATTGTCACTTTCATGTTACTCAGTTGCCTGACTCAGTAGAATTGGGGACACAAACTGATATCTTTCATGGGGAATCCTCACCTTTTTATATGTAAATCCTACCCCAAAACTGCACTTCTAAAAATATGGAATCAATGGGACAAACCATTTGTCGATTATGCAAACACAAGCCTTTTCGACATATTTTTATATTTTCGGGTCCGTTCGATCGCCTTAACTAATTATGAACATGCTTAAGTGCTGTTTTGGAGAGCAATTACCTTTACTGCTGGGTAAGCTTATTAATATGTTTTACATTTTACGCAAATTTGGCTTAACTCGAACATACATATTTTCCGATTTTCCACTAAAATATTTTAACAACATTTCACATCATTATCTAAACTATTAGTTATATTATTCCTTGTAAACAATTAAGTTCAAAAATATAATAATCCCCTTTCAAAAATGGGCTAGCTGTTGAACACGTGCACAACAGTTTGCAAACAGACATTGAAAAAGTAAATAAATGATATTTCAATATACATATTAACATACATTGTATATTAATGAACTTTAGAAATTAAATTAAGAAAATTATATACAAAATTAAAGGTTGTTTTGATTTTCCTTTGATATTTAATTTATAAGTAATCCTTCCAGAGGCCGAAATTAAAATTACTTTGAATAAACTGCAACAGACTTTTTAAGTAGAAACAGCCTTTTTACACGTAATTTACCTTACTTTTTATCGGATACACAAACCTTCTGTTTCTGTAAGCTCTAGATCCACCAAAAGCAGTTCATTTCCTGAAGTCATTGATTCTGTGGGTTCTAAATACATAAAAACGTCATTGATCATTCTTTTCGAGTTCCTCGACTATTAGATACTTCTAATTAAGCTAGTGGAAGTGCAATTAAGATTTGGTATGCAAAAAAGAATGAAGAACTTCTTCTTTAGATTGCTGTAAATTTTAAAGTCCATCTAAAGCTTCTCAGCTGACCGACTTTTTGTAAAAGTTATTTAGCCTTAATATTGGTAAGGCATAGATTGCTTGTACTCATAGCAGCTGTTTTCGAAATATTTGTTTGTAGCAAATATTTAGCGTTTTTAATTGTTAGGTTTACATTTAGTGAGGAAATAATTTTGATTCCTAGCTATGTGCAAATACTACCAGCATCTACGGAACTCAGTAGGTACATATAAAAGCCTAATCGTAACACTCTCAATCACAACACTTCCGTTCACCACTTTGATAAGGCTTTTATTTCAAATAACCCCAACCAAATTCAAGATGAAGTTCCTATTCGTGGTTGCCCTCATTGTCCTGGCCATCCAACTGGCTTCCTCTGCTAGTACAACTACTACAACAACCACCGATGCCACCACCACAACAACCACCACCACCGATGCCACCACCACGACGACAACCGCCTCTTCCACCCACAAGAAGCGTTGTTGGAAGGGCAACAACTGGTGCCACACCCGCATCCCCAAGAGGAAGTGCAAGCACCCAAGGAGGTGCCACAAGACCATCGTCATTGTGACCCACAAGAAAAACTAAAGGTTTTAGCAATTTTCCTCTTTTAACAAATATAAAAGTGATATTTTAAGAAATCCATAATAAATCTACTATACATGGAATTTTGTCCATAAGTGGAGTACTTACTTTCTTAGGATGGGACATTTAATACCCCTTTAACAGCTATGGAATAAGCTTTCAGAACATATTCATCTGTACAGCTTAACTAGCGGTATTTATAGATCTTAAATGGATTAAAAACTTGTTTAATTAGATAAGATGGTCACAATTGAGCTTTAAAGGTGAAAACCAAATCTCACAAGAGAAAACGCTTTAGTCGAACTACAACACCCGTTAACCAACGAGAAATTTCAACATTTTTCTGGCATATCGCCCACAAACCGCGCAAAATGCCATGTCAAAATTTTTAAATTTTTTTAAATAAAAAAATTTTTTTTTTCAGTATTTCTATCGATATGCCAGAAAAATCTTTAATTTTCTCGTTTGCACTTTTACTAGCTGTGTAATGGGTATCTGATAGGAGGGGAACTCGACTAGTTTGGAAATTATTTACCAAGTTGACATTTTAGCTAATAAACAAAAATACATTTGGCAGAAAAACACCTTTGAAAAGTATAAAGCAAATATATGTATACACAACAATAAAAACCCAAATAATACTAATTGGAAAGAATTTTTATTAAACAAAATTTTCCAAACAATCTCTTATATTTTATACTTATTATACCTTTCTCGGTATTTTATATTAAGCTTAAATTTAATAATTTGAGTGAGGGTTTGCACAGCCGTTTTTTACCAGACCTAAACAATTTACAAAGCCCTAGCCGAATTCGACTATAAAAGAGTTTGGTTTCATTCCAGTAGATCACAACTCCCTTTATCACCAGTTTGATAAGTATCCAACAATTTTATCCCTATACAAGATGAAGTTCCTATTCGTAGTAGCCCTAGTTGCCCTGGCCATCCAACTGGCTTCCTCTGCTAGTACAACTACTACAACCACTACAACAACCACCGATGCCACCGCTACAACAACCACCACCGATGCCACCAACACGACGACAACCGACTCTTCCACCCCCAAGAAGCGTTGTTGGAAGGGCAACAACTGGTGCCACACCCGCATCCCCAAGAAGAAGTGCAAGCACCCAAAGAGGTGCCACAAGACCATCGACATTGTGACCCAGGATATCCAAATTTGATAAAATAAAACAACCAGTTACTACTTCATGTATATGTATGTTCTCATCCTTCTTCAAATAATCAAAATAAATTTCCAATGAAACTTTATTCACATAATCTTACATTTAACATCGAATTACATTTTAAATTGGGGAAAAAGGTATTTGTTTTGTATTTTTATATTAAAGATTATTTGTCTTAAAATTGAAGAAAGCCAGTAGTCAGATCAACTTGTTGATACTATATCTTTAAATATGGTAACTTGCAAAGTTAGCCTTCTTTGATGAAACTCCCAGACCGACTGAAACCTATCCGAAATGTCAGAGAAATCGAGTTCACCTACAAATTTAAAGACACCCACAGAACACTCAATACATGATATAAGAAAGAGTAGGAAACAGAAGCAGACCGTGTACAATGGCTAACAAAGGACACTTTATCGAGAGGAATGGCAACTTTCGTGCCGCCGGATTGCCCTCCTTCGGTGACGAGAAGATTTCTTCCAAGGATTTACTGATCATTGCCCATCCCGCGGAGGATATTCGGCATCAAATAGAACTCCAGTGCAGAAGAAACAGGCCACAGCCGATCGGAAAACTTTCACCATTTCTACAGGAGAGCAAAATAGGCGAACTTCTTGGCAGTGAGGGCCAAAAGACACGTGTAGCCAAGTTCAAGGAGGAGTTCCTGGAGGACATGTACTGTAAGTCTGGAAAAACCGGGCAAATAATGCCAGCGCATTCGAAACCCGATGATGTTACCAACTGGAGTCGCACCTTTGGACGCGCCAATCCTCCAGCCGAAACTTTATATAGCACTGTAATGCCGCAAAAATCGGCCGATCAGGTGAATCGTGAATACGCCGAATTTCATCAAGGTCACATCATTAGTAACAACCATTACTTTCCCTCTGAGCAAATCAATCGCAGGTAGGTAGCATGTTCAGCATGTTTCAGTATTAGTATACCCGTTTTTCAGTCAAAAGTTTGCAGAACAAATTTAGTAGAGAATACATACTTGATCAGTATGTCCGTTTGTCCGTTTAATTGACTGTCCGTCCGTTTCTACGCAGGCTACTCTCTTACTCTTAAAACTATCAGCATGAAACTTTTATTTATACATTTTTCAAGATTATAATGGTAAATACTTATAGTTTTGAATATTTTGTAGATATAAAAAGCCCTTTGATCGACTGGAAACCTTTGGAGTTTTGCAAGGCGCTGAGCACAGTGGTTCCACCATGAAGAAATGCCTGATGCAAGGAGACGACCGTTTGACAGTGGTCTCAAAACCCTGGATGGATTTTGTAAATAAGACCAAAGGTCCTTTGGGTAAAAAATACGAAAAGTGAGTATACTGGCTTTTCCACTTTAAAAAATTCCACTCGAACCTTACTGTACTAAAATGGGTTAAAGCTAACGTAAATAAAAGAGAGAGTAAATTTTCGCAACCTTGTCTTAAGTTTGTTCTTTATTGTTTGCTCAAATGGTGGCAAATTAGGCCTAAGAATTTCACTAAATTAGTCGCAATATGTCAAATTGTTTTATTAGGCGTTTGTGATCGAAATAGAAAATACAAAATGTTTAATTTTTTAGATACCTAGACAAAGTGCCGGACCTGAACTTTGGCTACCGCCGTCACACGGACAAGTGCAACATCCGAATGTTGCTGGAGGACATAGCGCCATGTGAAGAGGACAATTCCTTGGTGATGGCTCTATCCTACTTGAACCGACTGCGCGAGAGTCTTCACAAGCGGAATGACTTCTACATGATGGATCTGATAGCGTTGCTGGAGCGAGAAGACAAGGAGCATACGGGTCACATGCCCCTCTGGCAGATCCTTGGCACCATGCACAAGCTGCACATCCGTGTGGATGAGCCGAAAATCCGCACCATGTTGTCGCACTTCGGCAAGCTCCTCGACGAGGGCTGTGCCACGGAGCGGGTGAACTATGACCACTTTTGCCGGATACTCTCCGTGCAGCAACCGCTGCCGGATGTCGGATGTATTGGCCACCTTCCGGATAACATGGACAATAAGGAAACTACCTATACGATGCTCTGCAAGGATCGCATGAAGGATATACCTGTGACGCCCGAGTTCAACTGGCCGAACAGGAGTCCTCACAAAACGGACGATGTCAACACGCATGTAAAGGACGTCGTACAACCAGAATTGGCCATTAAAGTTGGACTCAGACCTAGCGACATGACTTGGCCACGGAGCAAGGATGAAATGGAGCGCATATTCGATGATATCGTCTCCAAAGACGCCTTCGAAGACATTTGGCAGCGTCTCATGGCGAAGAACAAGGATCGGGATCAGGACCAGAATCAAGGGGAATTGGCATCTGTCGCGCAGTTTCGTGCTGAAATGATCAGCGATATGACTTCTTAAGAAATTTCCCATTCCCTTGCATTATATTATCATGTAGGTGAGAAAATAAAAAGAAACATATGACAAGTCAAATGGGTTTGTAAATATTTTACTTTAGGTAGGTCTTAGAAAGAACGCCACACCAGACTTGCCATTCTAATATACCAAAACATTCACATAACACATAAAAGTATCTCATACTCACCTGACTTGATTGAAACAGCACAGATGGCGAACATAGGGCGTTATATAGAAAGAAATCCTGGAATGCGGGCTGCAGGATCATCATCGACCGTGGAGTTCAATGGTGCCAAGGATTGTCTGTTCATTGTGAGCTCGGAGGAGGAGGCGGAGAATCGCATAATGGCTCTATGTCGGAAGAGCCGCCCCAAGCCAGCCAAACGAACACCGAAGCTGCCCACCAATCAAATGGGCGACATACTCAACAATCAGAACCAAGGACTTTTCGCCGAGTTTCAGAATAAATTTCGCGAGAATATGTTTGTCAAAAAGCCCGCTTTGGGTCGGCCCAAGGAAGCCAACTCCAAGCCGAGCTATGTGACCAATTTGAGCCATACTTTTGGTAAAATCTCCGATGCGAATTCCATAGATTCCCTGTACTCCATTGTTCTGCCACCAAAGCCTGCCGAGCAGGTCAATCGGGAGTATGCCGAGTTCCATGATAAACACATCATCAGCCACAATCACTACTTTCCCGCTGAGCAGATTAATAGACGGTCGGTTGAGCCTCTTATCACAAATATTGTAATTGATTAATGTTCTGAACCTTGTTGATTAGTTATGCACAGCCCTTTAGTCGATATAATACCTTTGGCTTGCCAGCTTCCGTTGATCCTTCGGGCATCAAGGTGAAACGCTGCTTGGAGGAGGGTGAGGAGCACTTGAAAATAGTCAAGAAACCTCAAAAGGACATCGACGATCGCACCAAAGGACCTTTAGGCAAAAAGTATTCGTAAGTCGCACAAATTGGGTACTTTTTCTTGATATTAAATACTTTAAAAATATTTACATTAGATGGTACCCCTATCAGATACCGGAGAATATGACCTTTGGTCGCGTGCTGCCCCGTGACACCGACGTGCGATCTCTGCTGGAGTACACCTCGCCCTCGGTAAAGTCGGAGAACCTGGCCAGTGCCGTAAGTCACCTGAACATGCTGCGCAAGTTGCTCCAGGAGCGCGACGACTTCAATATGAACCAGGTGATCGTAGCGCTGGGCAAAAAGGACAAGGAGGGGCATCGTCAACTTCCGCTGGACGAGATTATCAAGGTGTTGCACAAGCTAAGTATTCCCGCAGATGCGGAGAAGATACGCAACGCTGTGTCCCACTTCCGGTTGTTCGTGGACGAGGGTTGCTGCTCGGAGAAGGTCAAATACGAGGAACTATGCGATCTCCTTTCCATTCTGAAGTCCCTGCCCCTGATTGGATCCATTACACCCATGCCGAAGGTGATCTACACCCAGGATACCGCCTATCGCCAGTTGTGTGCTGACTTGATGAAAAAACCGCCAGAGGGTCCGCACTTCAAGCAACCGCACAAGACGCCCATTCAACAGGACATGGATGACACGCGTGTGGGTGACGTCATAAATCCCGAGATTTCTACCTTATGTGTGATTTCAAGGCATTGCGCAGTAAGGATGAACTGGAACGCATATTCAAGGACCTCCTCACTCACGAAGGCTTTCAAACCATCTGGCTGAGTCTAATGGATGAGCAGAAGGATCAAAGTGAAATGGCATCCGTGGCACAGTTTCGTGCCCAGATGAAGAAGGCCACTCAATGATGATTCCTTTTACTTTTATTTGTATTTTTAAATGTGATTTCTTCATATACGTACGTTTTCCACAGTCAATAATAAATGCAAAATATTCATTTGTATCATTTAATTGGTTTTAATATACATATAAGTGAATCATGTTGATCCTTTTTTTTGGTTCCATGTATACAAAGCAATAGAAGCGTTTTTTGTTGAATTATTTAATTAATGCCATAAAGTAAATAAGGTAAAATTATAAAGCTGTTTGGGAATCGGGAATTTCGGAATTTCGGGAAGGGGGCTGGGTCAGGTGATCAGGCAGGTTTTCTCTAGCAGTTTAACCGCTGCGCCTCTTGTTCTTGTTCCTCCTACCGCCTTTACGCTTGATCTTCCTGACCTTCTTGGGCCTGCGCTCCTTGCGCTTGCTGTGGATCACGCGCTTCTTCTTCTTGGAAGAGGATGATTCCGTGGTAGTCGTGGTGTCCGAGGACGAAGCTGTCGTGGTAGTGGTGTCAGACGACGAGGCGGTGGTCGTGGTGGTCGTGGTAGTGGCATCTGTCGTGGTGGTGGTCGTGGTAGTTGCACTGGACAGGCTCACCAGGAAACAGGCGACGGTGGCCAAAAGGAGCAGGACACAGGAGTACTTCATTGTGACTATTCACTATTGGCAAGCGAATGTGATCAACTGATGCTGTTCTGCGGTTTTGCCCGCACTATTTATACCTCCTCTGGTGGACCCAACAATGGGCTGAGCAAACTCTGTTTTGGCTCCATGAGTTCTGGTCTTTGCCTGTACAGCGTGAGAACCTAGCACGTCACTTAATCTGAACATTCAAGTATAACAGGGTCGAGTAAACAAAAATTCGCAAAAAATTAAGTCTATCTGGAGCATTTGTCTAAACAGAGAAATGTTTTTTCTGGTGTCATATGCTGGTTTACGTACTTTTTCCATAACGGACTGTTTAAACTACCGAAAACAAATATTATATGTTAACTGTAAGGTGAAATTGCGCTTATTTCACGGACTAATCAATTTAAATTTTAAAAATAAAAGAATTTCATAAACATATTTTAGGGGGACCATATAGATATGTATAACCGTAATTGGTCAAGGATAAAAAGCGTATTACGTTTGAATTTCACGTTAAATGAATATATTTCTGAGTACTAGATTTTTTTTAACCATATTTATATTTTCTAAATTAACCAGCTTAAAATGATGGAAATCATTGATATTTTTCGATTTTTGTTTAAAATACAATCGCCTCGATTTTCTTGCTTCTCTGTACTGTGTTTCATTCCCAAGAATTTCTTGTAGGCTTTAAATTGCATCTGGGTAACTTTATAACGAAATCGGGTTTCATAAAAATCCATTTAATCAGTTTATGGTTGAATGCAGACCCAACCACTTGGGGAAACTTAAAGAAACCGAATGGAGCCGTTCTCTAACTTCGTTATAATATTTCTAGCTGCGTTTATTAATGTGGCATATGGCATGCATAATCCAATGATGCGCGATAGTGAGCAACCCAAGACGTGTCTATATAAAATATGGACTAAACTTATTGTCTTGCATCTTAGATTGTGATTTGGGAGAGCATCTAACTTGCAAGTATCGGCTTGTTCACTGCTGGATGTACGAGTGCGTTTGTCTTCCGGACCACGCTTACTTGGGACTTGGAAATGGTTGTCTCCACCTGACATACGCTTAAAAATAAGTTATGAAAACTATAAGCACTTTTCATTCATCTATGAGCAAGATAAGCTTTTTTTATAAACATCTGAAAGTATCCTTTTTCAAGTAACATCTCTTAGGGAGAAGAACACAATTCTTAAAAATGTTATTTACAACCATCGTAATAAAACGCATAAGACTTCAGCTTACATGCTAATCACAAACTACTACTTTATTTGCACTCGAAAGGCGGGGAAAGGATGACTACTTCGCTTTGTCCAGAAAGTCTTTGGCCTCGTTGATCTTGGCGGCCAAGTAGGGAGATCCCCCTCGATCCGGATGGTTCAAGAGCATGATCTTCTTGTGCGCGTCCTTAATCTGTAAACAAATTTAGGAATAAGTATATTTCTAGTAAAGAAAAAACTCCCTAGTATACATGTTATATATGCAAACTCAAGCTTATAAACATCGCTTAACATATGACTATCACAGGATCTAGTTAAGAAGATTGGTTACTTCGAATTCTTAGAAATCCAACCATAGGAACATCATTATACCTTAATCTTGGACGCACTGGGACTGACGCCGAGGATTAGGGACGCCTCGCGCTTGTTCATCTTGGGATCGAAGCCGCCCTTGTAGTATTTGGAGGCGGCCATGCTCTCAGCATCGAATTTGGGCAGGTTCTTGAGGGCCTCGTTGAATTTGGTGGTCATCTGGGGCATGCGGCGCATCAGGTGCTTCCCGGCGAATCCCACGGCGGCCACTCCAAGTCCCGCCAGAATTACGGAGCTCGCCTTCGGAATGGAATTATTCGCATTGGTGGTCATCGCACGGACAATTTGATAGTATGAAACGGAAGAGATTTGAAATAGTTTACGTTTGTTTTTAACTAAAAAACAATGTGATTTAACACAGTACCATTTTTATGTAATTTTAACAGCTGTAAATCAGTGGAACTGCATGGCCTGCTGTCAGCTGTTGGTCTATCGATAGATTCAGGGTTGCCGCTCTATGCCAATAACAATTACTAACGGTCAGTGGATGGAATTAGTATTTAAATTTGAATAGCTGTTATAGTAAACATAAAATGCTGTTCATAAAAATGATTATTAATACTGCAATTGCATAAATAATATTACAATTACTTACCATAGCTTAGAATGTATTATTTACATGTAAATCCCCATTTGCACCGTCTCTGCAGCCACACAGCTGATTGTCAACAACCAGGGCTGCAGGCAGAAAACATCAGTTAATAAAACGAACTTAAGCCGATATATCAGCAACAGTTTGCAGCTGCAAATAAATAAAATGGCTATGCAAAACAGGTATTTTCAGAATATACGTAATTTGTAGGAACCCGCTCACAAAATCTGCGCAGCTGCTATCGAAAGTGTGCGCAGCCGTTGCCTATCGATAGCTCTCGGGTCGCATCGATAACGGGACTCAACAAAGTGCACAAACAAGCGAAGAAGAAGCAGGAAAAATTTTGATGTGCAAAGTTTCGAAACCAAATAATATTGATTGACGAAAGTAAAAGTTCCGAAATTGGTGATCCTCCACATCCTGGTGGCGTGGTGGTGTGCGTGAGTGTCCGTCAGCGTACCGCTAATCGTGAGCGCGTGTCTGTGTGTGCGTGTGCGTGCCGTGTGTCTGTGTCGGTCGGTCGGCGAGTGTGTGTGTGCGTTAGCTCCTCAGCTGGGGAAAAACTTTTGGAAAATTAGCAGTTCCCGAGAAAAACAGCCGTCAAACTGGAGCGAATTCCGGAATATCTACGCGACACTGTCGATTGGCTTATGGGGTGAGTACCGTTACACCACTAAAGACAATGTAATCTATTGGTGCTATTCCCGAAAAAAAGTAGATGATATATAGGGTATTTCTTATTTCTTTATTTTTGACCTCTTGGTGGGTCTCTTGCGTCGCTTTGTCTTCGGTGTCCTCTGCTTTTTGTTCGTCTACTACTCTGCCTGTGGTGCTCTTTTTCGTCGCCATTTGGCCTTTTGCCAATTGGCCTCGTTTCGCATTTTCGCCGACTGAAAATATCTGTTTTCGTCGCACTTGCCACAGGAGTAGTACCCCAAATACCCTGCAACGAGGCCCTTAACTGCCCAACCATGCCAAGGAAGCAATGTCTGCACTTAGGACGTTTAGATGTTATCACAAAAATATAGTGTAATATTTTGTGTGCTGCGTAACGCTTCAATGGTACCTCTTACATAAAAACCTTTCTTTGTCTCCAACTCCCCCCCACATATAGTCCATTATTTTGACGGTATTTGTAGACGTACTACTCACTCCCCAAAAAAAAAAGTTACATGTCAGGCATTATTTCTTTGTTGTGATTGGGGCCCATGAAAATCAATGGGCTCTTTATCGATTTCTCAAATGTGGTTACCAAGTCACCAAGTCGCAAGTGTTTTGTATTACTTGACCACCGACTTCACCTGAAAATCCATAAGTGTGTGTGTGTGTGCGTACGTTGTGACTGTGTGCGTGATCGTCCTCCGCGGCGTCTTCTTCTTCTTCCCACGAATCGGAGTCGCAAGGCCATCGCTGCACTTTGATTGCATTGCACTGCGTTTATTTTCGTGCTCGTCTTCGCCGCCTCTTCTCGTTTTCCTCTTCTCCCCCTCTTCTCGCCCCTCTTCTCGCCCCTCTTCTGCTTTTGTTTATGCCTTGCAGCAAGCGCAGGGTCGGAATTCTGGAGATAAGAGCAGGTTTAATGAACTTGCCAATTTCATTACCACAATGCTCTCGATTTAGTTCTAGAATGTGGAGTGCACAACTCACAGTCTAATATTTTTTGGGAAATATGTTAAATATATATAGAGCATGCTTAATATTCTGACATGTAAATATGTTTCTGTGAAGAGTTATGAAGATTTAAACCAGGTATTAAGCAGTCTTAATGGTAGAGTATAAAGAACAGTTCCTTGAGAACAGATACTTTTCAAAAGGAACAGCATTTAAAATCGCAAACTACCATTTCGTGACACTCATCGACTTTTAAAGACTTTACCTTGAGTCCTTGATCTAGTAAAAAATATAAGAATTTTATATTGCCCAAGAAAAAACACCAAAAGATAGAGGGATGCATTTAAGGGTTGTGAAGGTAAAAACCGGACAAGCTGTTGGGTTGGTGGTTGACTATCTCCAAAATGATTCTTTTTGGAAGTTTTGGAAACAATTTTGAGATTTCCACCCTGTAGGACTTTTAGGTAACCTTTTTGGTTTTATATTATGAATGAAACAAATCATTGGTCCTTCAGCCAAAGTGGCTCATACATTTTGGCTTACCTTCTAAACCTTAAATACTTTACCATTGAGAAGATTTAAATAACTTAAAAGTTGGATTGTTATTTCTACATGGATTACACATTTATAAACTGTTTAAGTTTACCCTCTTGTTAATCGTATTTCAGTTGAGTAAAGCCAGCTGTTTTTGACTTCCTCTTACGGGTTGTCAATCCCTGTCTTTAGCATGTTGTCCCATAGAAAACTGTGCCAATTAAAGGGATAAAGTTCGGAAAGAAACTCAATTAAGCACAATTTGGTGATTAAACAGGAAAATGGAGCGGTGGCAAATTGCGGAAATCGAGTTGATTAGAAACAGACACGGAGGCTGCAGGCTGTAGGCTATAATAAATGCCTCGCTGGTCGACTGGATAAATTAAGTCCGCACAAACTCACTGACAATTTGATGCTTACGTGTGTCTTTTTTTTTGTGCATGTTTGTATGTTTTGCCAGATGCTAAAGTCGTTAGTAGAATCTATATACCAGGGCACAATATATACCATATATGTCCGTAAATATGTATGTACACAAACGGGGGCCACTCTTTTGTGGACCGTCGCAGCATCCAAATAGGCAAAGGAACACAAAAAACAAACGATGTGAGAGCAACAAAGAACAAACAAATTGTGTCACATGTCTCACCCCATACACCTAAAAAAAAATAAGGAAAATAAAGATAAAAAAAGGGGAAAAGTACACATCAGTTGATGGCTCTGACGGCGGAGGACAACATCATACGAGATACACGGACTCATCCGGGGAAAGAGCTCCACTCTTTTTTTTTTTTTGTTTTTTGTTTTTTTTTTGGGTGGACTGGGCTGGACGTCATCGCCCTCCAATGGAGCGCAGGAGGGTTTCATTAGAGCAGGCATAACAATTAAAAATGTGGCAAGAGGAAAGCTATCGATTTTCTAGCAACGCGAAGGGCTTTCACATCCACTGGGGAAAACAAGCACTCGGGGCATATAAATATTTATTTACTTAAATCCAATTATTTTAAACTAAAACGTGGCTTTTTTAAATGAGTTTTCACACAATCTATAAAATCATTAAATGTTTATTTACATAAGTATTTTTATTTTCCTTAAAAACAAATAAAGTAGTATGGATTTTTATTAGCAAGCCAGACAATAGAAGCAATTAAGCTGGAGAAATTGGGCAAATTAAATTTATGAAATCAAACTTTGTAGTTTCCTTCTGTTTTGCTGATGTACATATGTGCTTACAGCTTTTTGTGCCCACTTTCCTATGGTAATTAAAGCCTTTCTTTCGACAAATTGAATTTTGCGCAGGTGAAATTATGGATGCTATGGTATATAGATACATATACTATGTGCATAGGGTAATATACTCGAACCTCATTAGCAACCCTCGCTGTTTCGACGACGGCGTGTGCATTCCGCCAGCCTTGAAGCGCACTTAGTACAACTCTAATTGAATTAGCCGGCAACGGGTGCAAGTGCAGGAAAAAAAAGGAAAATTACAAATAAACTGCTGCAGCAAAGCAAAAAAAAAATGTGTGAAACAAATGCACTGTGGAAAGGCATAAATAGCGAGAGGGAAAAGCGACACTTGGCCAATTTTTTGCAGCCTTAGAAGCGGAATCCATTGATTGACAGACGGACAGATGGACAGCCAGCTAGCCAAGTTGTGGGGCGTGGCTGAAATCACTGGGCAAAACCAATATTCTGCAGCCCAAGATTGTGTATATTTAGTATGTGCGAAGAAGGTTGCAACGACCAACCCCACCCCTCCACTGGCCCTTTTGCCTTTTGGCCTGGCCAACAGCAAACAGCTAACAGCTCAGTTGCAGTCGAGCGGCGGAAGCGTTTAGTTCCCCCAGTTTGTTTTTTCCTCCATTAGCCAAACTCTCTTTCTGCAGGCCATGAACTGGGCCATTTCGAATCTAACGGGCGGAAATCGCGTCAGCCGTGCGATCCTCGTGCGCTACTCCTCGGTTCCACTGGCAGACGCCACTACCGATGGATCCTCGACGGCCCCCCAAACGCCCACCGCATCCACGCCACGCCCCTCGGCATCGCACTCCTCGCTGTCGTCGACCTTCGCCGCCACCTTCCTGCACGCCTCTTCGCGTCACATTCCCGGACGCGCTGTGCCGCGCCAGAATGCCAATGGCCAGAATGGCGGCAAGGGGAATTCCTCGGCAGCAGGTGGCGCCTCGGGGGGAGGGGCTGCAGGGGGCGCAGGTGGGGGAGCTGGTGGCACGGGTGCCCAATCTGCAGGACAACTCTCACTCCCGCTGGACGTTGAGGAGACCGTCACGTGCTTCTGTCGGTAAGGAGTTACCGAAAATTATGGCATTTTATTGGGCACTAAGCCAAACTAATATTTTCATGAGAAAGTCGATTGCAATGCCATTTTCAACATCCTTAATTCATAAATCTAAAGCCACTAATTCTAAGTCTCAAGAAAAATACCGTCTGTGATATTTCTTAATATTAAATAATTCTAAAAAGTAAAACTTAAAATTATTTCGATTTATATATTATAATATTAATATACTCCTTTGTCATTAAAATTTTCATTGCATTAACAGAAATTAAATAAATATCACAAATAAATAATAAAATTTAAAAACAGGCGATATCTATACTTCTGAATTATAAACGCACTAATGAAATAAACAAATTATACAAAATGAATTCGAAAAGTTTTGCCACACAGCTTAGGTTTTTTATACAATGTAAAATGTCCAGAGACTCTAAAATTAAATATTCCATCAAGAAGCGAACCCTTTTAGCTCTCAATTTTCTTAAATCGAAAGTTCACAGCATGAATTACTTAATGGACATTCGGCTTGCCGTTTGTAAATATTCAATGCAAATTTTGGAATCTTCGCACTTTTTATTGACCTTTTCCGGGAAAACTGTTCAAAATTATAAGCGAAACGAAAATAATTATAGCATGAGTTTGGCAAATGGAAAATCTCTTTGTTGCATTTGATTTAAAGACATTATTGAGGATTTGCGAATTGTTTATTCAGCTTAATGGGTTGATGGAAACTGCCAAAATGTTTGACGGGCTTTATAGTTTGCCTTTCATGTTGGACGACTCCCCTTAATTGCCTTGGAAAACTCGCGAAAACTGCGTCGTTTCTTTTGCCTTCGTTTCGTTTAGGGACAAGGCAATTTTCCAAGGCAACGGTGTGTGTGAGCGTTGGCTGATGTTTACACTTTCACCCTCTCTCTCTCTCTCTTTCTGTCTCTGTCTCTTTTTCCCTCTTTCCATTTGATGGAAACTCTCTGCGACTCGCTTTTCGCTCATTTTCCTCCAGTTTCCCTCGCCGCATCACATGTGCTCACAGCGGGCAAAGTTCGCCAAACAGCTGATTTCTGCGTCTGCCCATCGGTGTTTTCCCTTTTCAGCTTTTCTTTTTGCAATTGGATTTCCCGGCCCAACTCCAACCCCCTCCGTCTTGTGAATTATTAAATTTGCGGCGCATTTCTCCTTGGTCTGCTTTTGGGGTCTTGTAGGGTTTCCATGTTGCGGAGGGTTTCCTCTGCGTCTCCGGTGATTCTGGTGATTCACACCTCCAGACGCTTGCTGCATATACATTACTGTTAGCCTTTCGGTATTAACCTCCCCCGCCCCCCGCCGCTGACGCGATTTACACACGCCCCCTTTCGTTTAACGGCGACACATAAATCTCACAGCGCCACGTCCGAGACGCATATTGGTTGTACAGTGGGGGGCACAAACATAGGACACCTTCGAAGTGTAGGACTTTTAGGATTTTGAAGCTAACCCAAACTATCACAAATATTAAAATTTATTTAATATCCAAAGAATTTATTTACATATAAAAATTGTTATGAATGAAGAAGAGTAGGATTAAAAAAAGTTTTTTTTGCTTTAAATTTGTTAAATTGCTTATAAGTCTTTTTTATCAAGGTAGCCCATTTATAGTGTAACTTTGTTGAACTAGCTTTTATGTTTTAAGAGCGAAAAGATTTGTTGTGGTTCTTATTACCACTCAAGTTTTACAATAGAGTCCAAAACGAGCGGCAATTGTTGTATTGCTATAAATTTAACTACCGCTGTGTGTTTATGCGTATGTGTTTTCGTTTATGTGGCGCTCATTCAAATTCATTGTTTTGCCATTTTTTGTGGCTGCTTTTTTTTTTGCGCATTTCCTAATTTGATGGCAACATCTGACGTCATTGGCATTGCGCATGACCCGCAGAAGCAGCGCTAACAACAACAATAACAGCAGCAACAACATCAAATACAACAACAGCAGCAACAACATCAAATACAACAACAGCACAGTAACTACAGTAACGCTGGCAACAACATCTTGATACGCTTTGTTGTTCCGTCTTATTTATGTGGTGGCGTGACCGACTAAACGGAACTCCCGCCCCCTGCCGCACCGCCTCCCCCAAAACCCCCCTGTGGCCCCACCCCCGCACCGCCCCTCTCGCGTTGTAGCCCCAAGCGAAACTAGAAACGTATAAGCGAGCTGTAACAACAACAACAACATCGCAGGCACGGCAGCAATAAAAACAAATCACACTAAACTAAGTACACAGGAAAAAGTTTATGAGCAAGAATTAAAAATTCACAGAAATACTCAAATAATTAATATGCATTTGTTGAATTTTTTATATCAAACATAAAAAGTTGAGTTAATTACTTTATAACCTTATTTGCATTTATTGCATTTATAAAAAATGATAATAATATCTATTTATTTAACTTTAACTGCTTCTTTGTTTTAGCACATAATTTACGACTCAACATTTATTATATTCCACTCCTAAAAAGTTTGATTTGTTTTCAGTGTAATTTGCGATAGTAGTATGAACAATTGTATTTTCTTTGCACACATATGCAGTTGTGCTGTTTGTTTGTTATTTTTCTCGGGGACCAGGAAACAATCTCCTTAACTCTTTCGCTTTGCAATTAAGTAGGGAAGTTGGAGGAACAGCAAGCAATCATAAATCAAATATTAAGATTGATAAGCAACAACAACCATCCGTGTTTGCCAAGTTAATATTTATATGGAAAATTGAATGTATGAAAAAAGTAGCTCGGTTACTATGCCATTTCTAGACTCGGTTCAACTCTGATATAAAATATTCTTTCTGAACAATTAAGAAGTGATTAGCATGGCCACGATAAAAGCATTTAGCAATTATGGAAAGCAGTGTAAGGAAAGCATATATTTGCCATAATATGATAACAATGAAATTAAAAAATGAAATTAAATTATAGGAAAAAATGGAATAATGAAATGTTTAAGTTTATTTAAATCAACTTAAAGTGCCTTTACTTGTTTGCTGTATGTAGCATGTTCTTATTTATTATCGCCTAAAGAAATAAGCAAAAATTATCGTCTTCAAGCGTAAATATAAATACAATTTTTGCCATAAGGGAATGTTCATTGTTCCATGTAACTACATAGTATAAATAAGAAAAGTTTACGCATAGCGCATATGAACTTTTGCATCACATTGTTTGAACTTTTATAAGCCATTTAAACCCCTCATATATGAATATGTTTGACTTGCCCCGATTTTTATTGGGAGCAAAAGGATAACTGATGATCGCTTTATAAATCATATGTTCCCTGCAACGTGGCAATTGTGTTTAAATGCACTTTAACTTGGCTTAGATAGGCTGAACCCACTCCCAAAAGAAGAGATACTTAAATTTGAGTTATTTATGTTATGTTATTTATATCAAACTGATTGGCAGCTGGCAGTTGAAGAAGTCGACTTATAATTTCTGGAAATGTGCTATAAAATGCTGTATTTAATTGCAACGACCCCTGGTGGTCTCTGAAATGTCAGTTTAGTTTATTTTTGCATTTTCCTACCTTCTTGCCGCAATATCTGCGATCGTGTGCCGTTTTTGCTGTGCGACTGCAACAGTCGCTGCAATAAGTAATGGGCACAAAGCAATTCGAGTAATGGCAAATGGCAGTTGAAGCAGTTGAACCGCTAGAAAGCAGCCGAGCGTTTCCACCATGGGAGGAAGTGAGATGGGCGTTGTGGGTGGAAAGAGAGGGCCATAGCGGCGGTACGGATCAGATGTTCCATTGCTCACTCGCTCTGTGCATGAGTGTGTGTGTGTGTGCACCATAGTGTGTATGAAATTTTGATGTGGTGCAAATGAACTTGCCGCCGTTTCGGTTGCATTGCGGGCGGTCACAGGTGCGCGTTCTCTGCTGCCAAGATTCCTTTGCCTCTATTCGCTTCTTACCTTTTCATTCCTTTTCTTCCTAGCCTTATTTGTTCTTGTTTTTCCTCAGCTCGTCAATGGACAGCTGTTTCGAGATACACTCGAAAAGAAACTGCAGTTTTCTTCGAAATATAAAAAAAATATAAAATTGGGTTTTCATGAGGCTTAGCACTAAAATCAAATGTTTGGTTTTTTGACAGTTCATGAATATTATATATGTAGCTCCCAATTTATCTAAGTGCATTGCGTGTTCCTGTTTTCGACTTCATTTACAAAGAATGACGATGCGTTTATATTATGTTTTCTTATTCGGGTCTAGATTCTGTGTAAGTTGGGCAGCAAATGCAGTTCCTGTGTTTTTCGATTCTCCTCCACCGCTCTATTCTATTTGATTACTGATTTTATTTCTTCCTGGCCGAAAAAGAGCGTGATAATTACTCCCCGGGGAGAGTTGATGGTCAGGGGGGCGATTTTATGCGGGCTTGGGGTCGGTTCATTGATAAGAACCACGTAGCTGTAGGTCCTTACCTTTAGGTAATACAAATTGGAATATGTCTTTAATCCATTTTTTTTCTATTTTCTTGCAGGTGAGTAATACATCCAACTACGTTTGTATGCATTTCTGTTTGAAGGAGCTCGCCCAAATCCCCAGGTAAATCGTTAAACTCGATTAAAGCAGTCAAATTACCTGCGAATTAAATAGGAACATCTTTAGCGTGGTCAACGCAACTGGAGGTAGTAAATAAATGTTTAGCGCTTTGATAATACTATGCGGTTTTAAACAGATTGTTATCAAGCCAATTAGCGGTCTAACTAAAAGTAAGTGATGTGATGTTTACGTCAGTTGTACCAAATGTTGTTAGCCATTAAATTGGCCGAATTTAATTCGTTTACCTATGGTCATAAAAACGGTGTGTTAATTAATACTTGAGCACAATTTAAGTGTAACATACATAATTCATTTTACTCAATAACAAGAGTTTTCATTTCTTGCAAGTAGATTATATATATTTAAATATTTATATTTTGTATTTGTTGCTACTTATGTAGTTAAACCAAACCAACGTTAAAAAAAGTAGTAGATTCTGCTACTCTTTTACTGCCACTTGTTACCGACCATGTGGCAACGCCAGCGCAGTCAGCTGCTGAGCATCAACACATGAGCGCTCAGCTGTTGCGAGAGAGCCTAGAAGAGAGAGCGCCAGAGCCAAAGCAGTCAAACAAGTGGTCGAAAACTGTATAAATGTGCGTGTCTCGCTTGAGTGACGCATTAGTATGCAAAACACGTACACGCGTTGCTCTCCCGCTCAGCTGGTATTTGATACCTCTTGGTCTCTTTCTCTCTCTCTCGCGCTTGAGCGGAGAGCAAATGCTGCTGGTGTGCGAGACAGCAGCAACATCAGCAGCAATAGCAACAACGACCACTTCATCTTTACTGTGTGCTCTGCTTTCGTTGCCAGTTTTCTGTTTCTGTTTTTTGCTGCCTTTTTTCTCTCCTTACTTGCGTGAGTGTTGTGCTGCCGCTGTGTGTTGCTGTTGTTGCTGCTGTTGTGTGTGTGTGTTGCTGTTGCCAGCCGAACGAGCAGCAGTCAGTCAAAGACGGACGGCTTGGCTCAGTGTAGAAATTTCCTTTGGCACGCTTGGTCGCTCGAGCGGTTGCAGGTCGTCAATGGTGGACTGTTGAAGTCGCCGCGTCATTATTTGACATTGTTTTTCGAGGCGCCGCCGTCGGTTGCAACCACACATCGCGTCGCATCGCATCGCGTCGCAGTTAAAAGCAAAACAGCAGCAGCAGCAGCAGCAAGCAGCGCAACATTTGCAACATCGATTGCCAACCGTGAAATGCTATGCTAGATTGTGAAATAAAATCGCATACCAATACAAACTAATATATCCCGATATCCCGAAAAGGGGAACAAAATGTAAGACGAAAAGGAGTCTACTCCCCAACAACAACAAAAAAAGAAAAGAAGTGCTTCTCTCTCTGTTTGTGTGAGTGTGTGAGTGTGTGCTAGTGTTTTGCCGTGCTGGTGTGAAACTGTGTCATTCGCTGCGAAAAACTGCATTCAAGTTTTTCCTCAGAGCCGCGACTGCTGGCGTGTTATTGTTGCTGTTGCAGCTAGCTGCCACGGTTTGTTGCTTCACTGATTACGCGCAATGCAGCAGCAGCAGAAGCAGCAGCAGCAGCAGTAGAAATAGCAGCAGTAGCAACAGCAACTAACTGCAGAGGAGCAATAGCAGCTGAGAGTTCAGTTGCGAAACCGGCGAAGCGCGACTGTTGCCAATGCAGCGCTTAGAATTGGCACACCAGCAACAACTGCAACACTGCTGCAGCAGCAACAACAACGGTACATTGGGCATTCACAATGTTGCTTGGTGTGCCACTGCCACTGGCACTCCACCACTACTTTTTCCTCCACTGCCATATTGTTTTAACCACTTCCTTTGCCGCAGCGGCAGGAACTTCCTTCCTCACGGGCTTCCTGTCTGTGTGTCCGTCTGTCTGGCTGTCTGGTTGTCTGCCCTGCAACCCTCAACCCTCCGTTTTTGCCGCCCCCTCACTCTCAACTCATTGTCAGGTGTTTTCTCTGCTACACAGAGAGAAATGGGGATATTTT
The DNA here is from genome assembly GCF_016746365.2 of Drosophila yakuba. NCBI lineage: Eukaryota > Metazoa > Arthropoda > Insecta > Diptera > Drosophilidae > Drosophila > Drosophila yakuba. Next base: position 11,656,714 of record NC_052529.2, on the reverse strand, counting down.
TCAGGCTTATTTTGATAATTTTTATAAGAACTATTGAAAAAAATTGCTTATGTTCTAAGGTTCTTATGGCTTTGTTTATGCTTTTTAAAAAAGCAAAGAATGAGAATTTTAAAATAATGATATAACTTATTAGCCATAAAGGATAACCTCTGTTTGCCGTGCACATCCTGTTTGCGTTGTTTTTACTTATTGTCAACCCCGTTGACGCCTACGTGTTCAATACGCTAAGAAAACAACAGTTACGAGTGGCTCAACCAGCAGCTTGTTATTTCTCACACCTTCCGTCGAGGTAACCCCCTCGCCTCCCTCCCGCCGCCCCTCTACCAACCCTTTGGGTCCTCAAATGCGCTAGGCCATCCATCGATTTTTTGAGGTCATGCTAAAAATTGCAAAAGCAACTGGAATTAGTTGCGGATTGCGGATTCCCATAGTTGAATTGCCATGGACATTTTGCGGAAGAAGGCGGAGGAAGTGAAATTGATCCAAGCCTTTGTGGTGCGATATTATCTAACCGATTTGGATTACTTTCTTTTCTGTGTGGGCCCTACAGATGCAAAGGATTTATGTAAGCCCTGGGACTAATTGGGAAAAAGCAATATAAATGAATTCGCAGAAATACTATTTATTCCAACTATCCATTTAAGTTCGATTTAGTATAGAAAAGTAACTAGCTACTATGTACTTTTTGCTATTGAGCGTTTTTTCCCCGCTATGAAATACTTTTCTCACGGTATTTCCCCATTGAGCAATTCCAGCGAGATCGTATAGATACAATTTCAGTAGTTAATCGAGCTCATACATATGCATTTCGGTTCTGTTACCCTGTGTTTCCATATGATTTTCGCCGTGTATCAATCGATCGTTTAACCCATATGAAAAGGATAGTCACAGTTATAAGCGCTGTCGGATAAATCTCGGTTAACTGGGTTAGTTAGCGACCCGAAAACTTCTCTCCACCGAACCGTTATGCCTTATATGTATGATGCTGCTGGTCAGCTCTTCCAAACCAAACTGAACCAAGAGAACAACCCAAACCAGCTCAAAGATATATGGCAATGGATGGGTTTGTATGGTATGGTATATGGGGTATGGTGAATGGTGGGGGCACGGAGCTACACCTATCTATGTATATCATGTCATCCATTGCATGTGCATCGCACATCTCACAACTCACGTCACCGTACCGCACCGCACAGCTTCTATCTCCCTTTCCATATCTGTCGTCGTCTTCCTGCTCGTTTGCCAGTTGTGGAACTCGTTTTCATTTCTTTTCATAGTTGACATAGACATAATTCTACCGCTTTTCCAACGCGCAAAAGGGGGTTTCTTTTTCGGTTTCAGTTTCTATTTTCTTATTACTCTGGACTTTGCCAATCGCTCGTTTGACCTTTAACGGGGTGTGCTGCATATACATAAAAAATAAACACTCAAATCGGCAACAATTAAGCTCATTCAAAACGCGAGCAAAGAAACACTCGCCGTCGCGTTGCTAGAATCACATCATAAATTTTGATTTGATGGGGGGCGCCAGTCGGGTTGTGTGTTCTGTGTGCGGAGGTGTGAAAACGAAACTTGATGGGGCCACAAAAGACAAATACACTCGTACATAGAAGAAGGGGAAAGACAGCAGAGTCAGCAAATTGGCTTCAATGCGAGTTGAAGGTTAAGTGCGACAGCGATGCGGAAATTGAGCATTTGGATATTGGAATCAGTAGCTGGTTTCGAGCTGAATAAACAAAGCTATAGGAATTAACCCCTTTTCTGTCATCTTTCGCTTTTTCGTACTTTTTTAGCACGCACTTCAGACCATTTGATTGGCTTCCTTCTCGCTTTGTCTTTCAGCAATTAAAACTTTTCGTAGCTTAAACTAAAGCTGGAGTTTTGTAGGATTTCGTAGAATTCAGCATAACAAATACATTTTTTAAATATTTATCCTAATAACAGCACAATTTTGAGGCACTTCTACGTTGACCAGAAAGCAGCAAATCTGTAAACTTATTGAAAATGTTATTCTGCTAACTCAAGCTACAAATATTATTAATGCTACCTATTAATATTAATATAACACCACATGATTTACCAATGATTTTGCATCTACGTTATACATTATAATAACACTAAGATGGCTAAGATGAATTCCGTTTGCGAATGTTTAACTCTGACAGGGCAATTTCAGCCAGTTTGGCTCTCATATCTCTGTGCGTTTTTCTCTGAATGGCTTTGTGTTTTGGGGACTGTTCGATATTTTTGCTTTTATAAATAACCTTAAACGATTTTTCTGCGCCGCCAGGCCACACGAAAAGTGTCAATGTCAGCTGTTGTTGTGCTGTGTTGTGTTGTGTTGTGTGTTAGCCACGAAAAACGCCAAACCGAAGCGAACCAAATCGAAAGCGAGCGCAAGCGATGTGAAATCGGAAAAATCGAAGACCCGTGCTAAATTTATTATTCAGCTGTCGGCATTGCCATCATAGGCATTTTCCCAGCCCGTGTTTGGTTTTTCTCCTCCTTTTTCTTTTTTTTGCCCCGCTTTTCTAGTCCTTTTTTCTTTTTTGCGCTGGCTGCCACTAAAAGCTTCCCAAAATAAACGCGAATACATGTGTGCATGTGTTCATATTTTATACACGACGAGTATATATGTACACACACACATGTGTGTGCAGTGCAGCGGCTAGTGAAAATTTGCAAAATGTTTCCGTCACACAAAAGGCACTTTATTCATATGCCTCCTTCACTCACCTTTCCCCACTGAAAACACGCGCCGCTAATTGCACGCGTGTGCAACCATTTCTGCGAGATTATTTCGAGATATATACTCGTACACTTGCCACCGGGTCTCCCAAATAATTGCTAGCCGTCACTTTTATCTTTTTTGTGTGTGGCTACAAAAAACGAAACCAAACATATCGAGACAAAAGAAAATGTAATTTTGGGCGCTAAATCGCCAGCGAGCAGCTAAAATATCCGTGTTGCAATCATGTTTTTTTCCATCACGCCCCCGCCCATTTTTTTGAGGATTTGTAACAGCCTCGAAAACTCGAGATGTGATGTGTGGTGTTGTATGTATGTGAAGAAGACACTCTGCTCCCACAACATTGTCAAAAGTCATCTCCATCTTCAGCTGTGCCCCCCTCTATCCGGCTAACCCATACCCATTGACCAAGCCAAGATATGTTCGTCCCAGCGGCACTGTGGTATTCGTGGCGATAAAAATATATGAAAAATGAATATGTTTATTGTTCAACTTGACTTATTGCCTGCCCCATCGCTGTTGTTCGTGCAGCTTGTTAACACGGCTGCATACAACTTCTGCATTTTGAGCAGTGGCAATCAAATGTTTTACAGAGGAAGCTACCGATGCATTTTCATAGCTGCGGTGATCGGCAATATTATAAACTTTTTTACTATGGGCGTAGGCGTTGGAAAGTCAATTTGGGAATGCTTTACACAAATATTAGAATACAATGTATGTGCATAAATTATTTTTATAAAGATGGTTCTTATAGTAACTCCTCTTTTAAGTGTTTAAACTGAACAAAGGCCTCGGGGTATCGTTAAACTTTCTATATAATGATTTAAGTATTTATTTAATTATTATACTTAAATGCACTTGAATCAAGATTTGTTCTGCGATACACACACTCAACTCTTAATTTGTTTTGATTTCATCTCAAACTCTCAGTTTCTTTGAGGGATAGAAACAATTTTCGTAGCCAGTTAAAACCCATTAGTAATTATGCCCGCTGTTTGTAAAAGTCGCTGGGTTCCCAGTGCGATCCACCGTGCTTTTCCATATAAAAAGAGCTTCGAGTTGCGATGCAGGCCCCTTTCTGTCGTCCAATTGACCGCCCACCGCCCGCAATGATGGCCGCTGAGATCGGCGGGCTATATAATTATGCGGTTGCGTCCCCTTTGATCAAAAACCCCCCTCCGCCACTGGGTCTCTGTCCACTGGATGAAGCGGCGGCATCTTCAACCGTTGTGAAGATGGAGAGGAAGTTTGGTAACTGGATACTGGTGAAAATTGCGCTGGTTTTTCTCCGATTTTCCCTTTTCTCCGCCTGCCTGCCGGCAAACAATTTTCGGCTAGTTTTGCAATCGACTCCCACAGCCCACAGTGTTTCCCGCATTTCCCTGGAAATGCCGCTGGATTTTACTATAATTTTATCTCGCAGCTTCGCTGTGTTTTGCGTTCATCAAATTGAGTTAGCAAAATTACTATAATTTTGTGGGAAATTTTATGGGTCAAATTTCAGCTGTGTTGACAATGCGCCGCCATCTAAAGCAGCTAAAAAAAAAATACAAGAAAACTAAAAAACATAAAAGTGGGTAAAGCAGACGCGCCGCTGACCGCAGCACAATTTTTTTTTGTTTTCCATATTTTCGTTTTGTTTTTTACTAATTTGCTTAATTAGCGCGACTTACACTCATAAATATATAGAAGTGTGTATATATGGGAGGCCACGCCGCGGTTGTATTTTTTTTACACGATTTAATTGGGTCTATGTATTTATTTATTTTTTATTGTTTTTCTCCGCGGTAATTTCAACGGGCCTCTTCTTGGCGTTTTATTTTGTTTTATTCGGTTTTGGCCTTTCTTATTTCTCTCACGTTTCGGGCCCAGTACAAGTTTATGGCGCAGCCTGAGAGCGCCGTCGTGAATGGATTGAATTGGAGTTTTCAGCTTGTGTTCGGAGTACAGTGAAACGAGGTACAGTGGAGCAGCAGCAACGGCAACAGTTGGTATAGCAATCCGGATCGAGGGGCCCCATTAATGCTGGAAACGTGATGTTTGTGCGGCTTTTTGTGTAACTCGCCGTGAGAACTTGGCGGCGTTGCAATCGTTCAGGTTTCGCTTCGTTTTAGATGACAGCTGCGAATTGAATCGTTCAATCGAAGAGATCCGATCCAGCAATTGCAGCACGTACATAGATCATCGATCCACGGATCCATGAATCCATGGTTTTCCGTTTTTCTTTTGTCTTTCGCCTGCAATCGCAGGCCCATTTGCATACTCATGTACTCATTTGTTCACTCACTCATATACTCATATACTCAGATACTCATACTCACACACTCAGATACTCACATATTCACATTGGATTTGCTTGGATCGGCGTTAATCAGACAATTGTGTGTGGCCTTCGGAGTGTGAAAATTGCTGCAATCGCTGAACGCACGAAGTACGCATGATCCACATGGATGGAGATGGGGATCCATCATCTCGGGGGCACCGAGCCCTTGAAACGGGGGCTTGGCCAATCTACCGATCTCAAAAGGGTCAGTGGTGGTACTCCGAAACCATTTTCAATGTCCAATGGAGCGCTTAAGCCAGAGTTTTATCCAAAACGCAGAAAGCAATCACAGCTATTTGATCTACTTTTCACTAACACTGAATTGTAGAAAATCTAATGGTTTCGATCACCATGTTCAGTTCCAAACTAATTTAGAATATTCGATGATCCACAACAAATCAGATTGTTTCCAACCCACTTGATGATATGCCATAATTCAGTTGCAGTGGATTTACAATCAACAGATTGTGTGTCGAAATATCGGATTCGTTTCAGCTGTACTGATTATAGGAATTATAAACTGTGATCCATTTTACTAGATATTTTTGGAATAGCAACAAGATATTAGCTTAAACTGCTTTAAAAATAAATCATTACAAATGGATTTCTATGCCAAGCACTGAAAATCTTTAAAATAGAGCGATCAAAATACTTGTGTATTCCATAAATAATAAAATGCTAATGTAGATTTTGCAACATTTTATGACTGCAGCACTAACGTGGAAAAGCTAAATGTGTGGACTTTACAAGCGATGTGGAAATGCGGTGTAGAATCTAGTACGCAATGCTCTGTGCCCATTTCAAGCGATTCCCCTGCGAAGAGACTTCTGTTCCAGTAAACGATCGAAGTGGTAGCGCCAAATCAATTTCCATTTCTAGTTAATGTGTGTAGCCACACACTGTGTGTGTGTGTGGTTGAGTGTGTGTGACCCCAAAGCTGGTTAGCCGACTCTCTAGATAGATAAATAGATGGATATATCAGCGGACATCAACCGAGAGTGGAAACCGCAAAGCTAATTGCTTATGCACAGCGCATAACCTTGCCACTCCATGACACTTCTTGCTTCGCTGAGTACTGAGTGGCAAGTACTGAGTACCAAGTATCGCGTACCGAGTACCTCGTACTCAGCAATGAGTATCCGACTTGAGAAACCCTTTCAAGCGGGCAAAACCGAGGGTTGTGGAGTGGAGAAAGCTTTCATCATCATCATCATGATTTTTGTGCAGCAGAGGTAGCAGCCACATTGAAAAGGAATGGCGGAGAATGGAATGGAATGGTTTGCTGTGGCAGTGGCAGCTTGGCCAGGCTTAATTGAAAATTCACAGTAATGCCAGCTAGAAAACGACAGCTGCTGCGGATAAGCAGCAGGAAAACAGGGAAAAGCGAGGAAAAGGCCTCACTCGAAGCAGAGAAAACACATTAAAATAATATAATTATATCTTCTTTTTTTTCATTTTTGTTTTTCCTTTTCTTGTCTTGTCTTAGACTTTTATACCGACTTATATCTCTTCACACTTTTATTTCGCTCTTAAGCGATTTATTTCTTATTTCTTTGGCTTGAGTTTGGCTTTTTGAGATTTCCGCATGCTTTGTCAACCGTGAACGGGCACGAACTTTCATTTTAAAATTCTCGAAGCGTGTTGCGCACTAACCGCCCCATTTTCCACCAAAAACCGAGAAGAAAATAAAAACCCGCAGTGTCAATTGCCGGTTAGGAGTTTCGAAAAATCCCAAGTGTCATCATCATCATCATCGTGATCAACTCCAACGCGCAGAGAAGAATTGTTTTACGCTTTTGCACTCGGCTTTCTATGGAAACTTTCATGGCTGCCGGCTTGGCTTAATTCTAGCAATTTATATGGCCAACAACGTGCCTTACAAATGAAAATAGAAATGTCGAGCCACACGGCGCATCATCCAGAATTGCATGCATGTAATTTGCTAATTAAGAGAGTCATAGAAAGTTTCCCCTTTCCATTGTCATTTCCATGGGCTAGAAGTGTCTTACAGTCTTACAGTCTTACAGTCTTACAGCCGCCAATCCACAAGACGTACTTTCGGTTTTCTTGGCCAGGTGGTGTCCGGCACCACCCATCATCATCATCCGGCCAATTTAATCTCGGCTACTCGCCAGTTGTGAAAGTTCCCAGAGACCCTTGGGGGAGAGGTGCCAAAAGCGAGGCCATGCTGCTTTTCACACCTTTTTCTTTTACTTTTCCGCAAGCTATCTGTATACTCGTGCCTTCTACAATATATACATGTATTTATTATACTACCCGTATTAGTCGTAGTCGTCATCTCGCTTGTCTCGTGCCAACTGAATCACTGAATCACTGAATTCGCTCATCGGGCACGTTGTCCGTTGTGTGGCAGATAAGCTCTTTCTTGTTTGTCATGTGCCGGGAAATTCTGTGGCATATTCATAAAGCTGAAATCCATGTGTCATACTCTCGTACACCATGTGCTCTTGTGATACTGTAATCTCCAGCTTGAGCAGGGCTTACTCTGCTTAGCTGACGTCCAGCAGCAGTGCTTTATCTCAGCAATGTGGGGTTAAATTATGAATATTTTGATTCAAATTATATTTCACTTGCTTCATGTTGACGCATGAGTATTGACATGGGATTCGTAATAAAACTTTTTAAAAGGAATTCATCAGCATTGGCTTTGCTTGTTTATAATCAAAATATGGAAACGGAAGAAGTAAAAAATCTTATTTTATCTGCAATTTCCCAAAATTCCATGGTAAAAGTATCAATCATTTGCACTTCAATTTACGTCCTAAAAAATGTCCTTGCTGCTTGATTCTTCACTGGCCATCCTTTTGTATGTCTAATGCACTGCCATCGCCATCAAATCGATTTGCATTTAGCAAATAGTTTCAAATGTTCCGCCACCCAATCAACTGCCAATCTTGTTAGCCTGGCTAGATGGCCCTTCTCTTTTGAACATGGCTAGGGTGGACCCAATCCATTAAATGTGGGTATTTGGGTGAAGGTTATCGCTTGTCCGACTCCTTTTTTTCCCGACTCTCTGCGAGTCTTGAGTCAGTTTACTTTTTTTCGCCTTCGTCTTTGTGGCAGCAGGTTTTCCAGTTTCTTAAAGACCCAGCCCATTTCTTGGCCCGAGCTTCTTCTTTAATGATGTGTTTTAATTTTACTCTGTCGTTTCGCTTCTTTTTTTTCTTTTTTATTTTTTTTGCCAGCCATTGCGTAAGCAGCGGATGACGCCGCCTCTTACTTTCTTTTTCTTTTGGCCTGTGCCAGAGTGCCGGAGTTAAGGTCTTAAAGTATGACTTAAAAAACCGCATAAATAAGAGACAATTTGAATCGAATGCGAAAAGGAACTCTGAAACGGCAGCAGCACGCTCTTCAATGGGTTTTTTTGTTTATGTTTTCTTTTTTCCATTTATTTGTACAATTAAATCTTTAAACTTGCTGTTTCCCGCGAGTGTTAAAGCATTTGCATTAATTAACTGCAGGGAAGAGAGCGAGAAAAAGCCAAACAAATAAGCTGCAAAAGTTCAAGCCAGCACAAAAAGGAAGAAACTTATAATTTATTGCTTTAGTAAATCTAATTAACATATAAGCGGATTTTAGCTTAGCAACTCACACAAACACACACACACACTCACGCGCCTACTCAAATCACTCAGCATTGCGAATTTGTTTTGCATTTGTTTTTGTTTTGCGGTGTGAACTACGCAACGAGTCGAAAAACTCACGCGATCGCGTTTTCCAACGACAAATATATATACATTTAAATATATATATGAGTGTAGACAAATATATATATTTGAATATGTGTATATGGGGGATTTATGCCCGGGGAACGCAAAAATAATAAATACAAATGTTTGTAGCACATGGCATTGCCATACACTGTCATCGCACTGTGGCAGATTACCGAACAAGAATTTATTACAAAATTGGTTCGGCCAACTCGAATCCCGTGGGATTAAGTGGATTAGACTTTCGTCAAATCGATTTCGTATATTTAGAATGACATCTCGCGGGCTAATTTATAATCTTAGATGGGGTAATAGCTATATGGAACAGGTTGTTGGTTTTACTCTGCAGTTCTTGTGGAAAAATTTGAAGCCGATGAATGACACATACTAAGCAAGCACCACAGAGCACGAGAAGTTTACAATCTTTTCATTTGTTTCTTTTTGCCATTTCGCCAAAGCAACGCAAAAGGGAATGGCCAAAAAAGTTGAAAGTTCGGGCTTAAACCTAATGGCTTGTTTGTTTTATTTTCATTTAGAAGAAAGTTTGCCCTAAACAAGAGTGAAAGATGGAAAAAACCAAACTCAATAAGATTAAAGTGTGTGCAAAATCAGTTAACAGCAGCAATAGAAGCAACAACAAATGAGTGAATTATAGTGACAAATGAATAAAAGCGAAAAGTGACAGTGAATAATGTTGAGAGCGCCCACTCAGCACATCGTGCAAATCGGCTTCGGAACGAAGACGACCACAACAACCACAACAGCAGCAGCAGCAACAGCAGCAGCAGCAACAGCAGCATCTGCAGCAGCAGCAACATCGACAGCAGCAGCAGCAACAACACCAAGCGGCAAGCAGCAGCAGCGGAAAACGCTGTTGCAACGCTTCCGGCAGCAGCAACACAAGTTGCCAAAAGTCGCAGCAGAGAAGACACATGACACAGAATATTATTTCAAGCAGCAACAGCAACAGCAGCAGCATCAGCAAACTTCTTCCTATCAGCAAGGCGACAATTGTTTGTTGTTTCTTGCAACAGCGTTGAACTCAAACTCGGAACAGTTGCTGAAGAAGCCGAAGAAGAAAAAGGAGTCGAGCAGCTACAATTTCGCAGCAGCACTGAGGCGCAACAAGAAGCCAAAACAGCAGACGCAGCAGCAACTGGCAACTTCCACGGACGACGACGACAGTTGCCGCAGCATCAATAGCATCAACAGCAACTGCAGCAGCAGCACCAGTGGCGGCAGCAGCCACAGTTTGTCTAATAGTTGCATTAACAATCATAACAACACTCATTATAGAAACAGTAAAAACAGCAGACACAGCAGTAGCAACAACAACGACTACAGTGGTAATTACAATTGCAAAACAAGCGAACAACAAGCGTGGAAAGCCAGTGCAGCACAACAACTGCTCATTAGTGATCGGAATTATCCCAGCAGTATCAACACCAGCAACAACACCAACAGCAGCAACAACACCAACAGCAGCAGCAACAACAACCACAGCGGTGGCCACAACATCATGTCACCCACCTCGCAGGCGCCCACCCGAACCTCCCTCTTCGATTCCTGTCATCGAAAGATCCGCCTGATCGGCGGCGGTCCAGTTGCCTTCTTGGGCGGATTGGTTGCGTAAGTTATTTCCCCCCACCTCCTCCCTCCTTCTTCTTTCCAACTGACATTTAAGTTGAATTCATAATTTTATTCGCGACTCACAATAGAACCGTATGATTTGTGATTCGTTTGGGATTATCATAGTACCAATCCGGTCTTAGAAGTTGCTGTTCCAATCTTTCGCCCATTTAGGTAGCCAAGGTTTCCAGTTATAATGCGTCAGTTGCGTCAATCACATTGTTCGCCGTGTTATTAATTACCTCATTTTGGATAATTTCTTATGGCACGTTTCCAATTATTAGCATATCTAAAAAACTGGAACTAAAAATATACTGCTACTTAAGAATATAAATAAACTCAGGTTCTATTATATGTATATAATAGCACTTGTTACTTCATAGATATTCCAACTCTTTACAGTACAAACTACGTTAGTTTGGCTAGGAGATCTATTTATTACTTAATAGTTAATACCATCCTGAGAATGATTTATGGTCCAGTTTGCGAATGCCCACTAGTATTTGGATTTGTATAATTACTGCTAATGTATTACCATCGCCATTACGCTTGTTAGCATTCACTCTGCGGCGATCAACTTTCTAAGGTCACGTCACGCAGAATTGCACAAAGTTATAATTTGTCCGCATTAGGGAAATACTTAAGATGCCCGTGTCAGAGGTCGAACAAAGGAAGCCGAAATGAAAATGAACAATAAAGAACGCGAAAAGCAGAGCAAAGCTAGAGATAAATGTGGTATTTACTCATTTTTATGGCTTTAATTGCGAGCATTTCTCAAGCGGCTTTTGTAGAGTTTTTATTTTATTTAGTGACCACCAAAAGCACTCTGTGGTGCAAATTCAAGGTTCAAGCGGCAATTAAAACATCACAAGAGCGGAGGCAGCCAAGAAACAAACACGCATAGAAGCCGAAACAAAGGCGGCCAACTAAATATATGCAACTAATACATACTAGGCCTAAAGGCAACGAAAATGCGCCACGAAGGTCACCAGAATTAGGTGGTGACCCAAACCAAACCAGAGCTCTGCAAATGGAAACTGTAACTTAACAGCTGATGCTGACTTATTTCCTTATTTACCATGCCCAAATTTAAACAATTCTCATCAGCAGTGAGCTTTAGGTGCTCGGTGATTGCTGATCTGGCTATATTTGAAAAGCAAAGTTAAACGAACTCTCAAATTACCGAGGTGAGACAACCGCAAAGCGTTGACACTCTGCCACCGAGCTCACAGAGTGCGCTGAACTGATAATTAGTTAGGAAACCAAATATTGACACACATGAGTATGCATAAGTGCCACAGCAGTAGAATAGAAATACTCTATTAAACGGCAAGATGGACAAGAGCCGCAGGTGGGAGTTACGTTCTGAGTAACAACTTATTCACTTGTTTGAGGGTCGTCTTTGTGCATGCAACTCACATACTCACATACTCACATACTCATACATATACTCACTTCACCGCCCCCCAAAACAATGACTAACAGTATGGGCATACAAACTGAGTAAGAAGAGGCGGCAGAACCGCATAACAACAGTCATTTGTTAAGTAAGTTTGTGGAGGGAAGACTGTGCCGCATTAGGGGGCGCATTATGAACATGATAATGATAAACCTGTCAGGCCGACAGGCTGACAGACCCACAGAGAGTGTCAATGGCACACTAAGCTACCAGGCCCCAACACAACTCCATCTCCAAGCTCACAATTTACATAATAATAATGCTCAAAAGTTTTGATTGTCTCATTTGCTTTGGTTTTCATCAAGGAGCCCCAAAAATTTGAATAAAAAAAACCTATGTAAACAAATAAAAATTTAACAAATATAAAACTGACAAAAACTTCACTCTTTATAAATGAGTAATATTGTTTTCGGTCGGCCAAAGACCTCTTTTATGGCCAACTGTACTTTGAAGGTAATTGAAGACAAAGGAATATCCACATGGTGACTGGTTTACACCTTTAAAACTTCCTGCTTTTCACAATATGCCGATATGCTAATTAAAAAAGAGAGTAGGATGTATGAACATGGTATTCTTATTGGCAATCATTGGTTAGCACGTTTAAATCACACTAATACAATGTCACTTGGTCACACTTAAGTACAAGGTGCATCATATATATTCTTGGGCACACTAAAAAAGATGCCTCATTCGACCACTCATTCCTTAAGCTGTCTAGCCAGCTAAAATATTAGTTCGCTTTCTTGTAAGAGTTTCACCAGCTCATTAACGAAGGAGGTGGACACCGCCTCCAAGTCTTGGGTATTATTTTCCCCCTGGGCACCAAATGCCTTTCCAAAGGTCCAGTAAGGTACATACACACATGTTACTTGCACTTTTTTCCCATTTTCTTGCTCCATGTCTGGGCATTATTAATCTTGGCCACTTTTCCCCTGCCCTTTTAGCCAGCTGCTTAACTTTGGCTCGTTGGGTTTTTCGCTCCACATGCTTGGAGCCCCCAACTTGGGGGCTTTATCATATGGCTGGAGAGCGAGCTCCGTTGGCTGTTACCGTTTCTGCTCCAGCTGGTCGCTAACGTTTTAATTTCCTGTCCCAGTTTAATATGTTTTGTATGCCGGACTTTTATCGCTTGCCCATTTAGCTTTTGCTGATTTGCGATTTACGAGCAATCAATTTTTGCAGGGCGACAGCGAAGAATAAGCGCCAGATTTCCAGATATAACTCTAGATGGAGCAGTAGACTTGAGCTTTCCATTCCCATCCATTAGTACTACCGACTGCTAATCATCTGGGCCTTAACCCGCAGCTGTCACAGCACCTTGGGCACAGGTATATATATTCAAACGAGAACAGGTGCTCCGGCGATGCCAAGCTTCTGTCGCCGCCGTTCATTGACACTCCACGCACTGGACCACTTAATGACTGACGAACTGGCTAACTGACAGACTGGCTAACTGACTAACTGACAATCTGGCTAACTGACAATCTGGCTTACTGACTAACTGACTAACCGACTAACTGACTGAAAGGGAACAGCTGGCGAGGAGACAAAGACAAAGCGCCTGCGGATCAAGCTCGAATTAGTGCAGCCAGCAGGCGTATCAAGGTATCCATCTGGAGTTCATTACAATGGCCCAACTGACGGCCAGCCAGCGAGTCAGCGATGGGGAACGGGCAATTAGCTCTCAGGGACTCCAAGAATTAGAACTGGCGAAGGTTTCTTGGCATTAGTTCTTTTATTGCTTTCAGAAGCTTTAAATGGCTTTTCAGAACCTTTAAACAAAGTCTTGGCACACATTTATAAAGTTATTTCTTTGCAATATTCATAACGAGTGCTTTCTCTAATACCACCCAGTAATATTGCCTGGTCAAGAAACCCAACTGGGTTCATTCCACTCCACTTCCACTTCCGAAAATCAACGGAACTTCGAGAGCTGTATCAAAAGTTGAGAACAATTAGTCCATTGAGAGAGGAGCAACAATTGCCATTAAACAAACTAGGTTCCTACAATTTCGACCCCCCGGTCCCAGTTGGCCGACAATTGTGCAACGGTAGCCGGCGGATAACGTTAGTTGCCCAGATGCTGGCTGTAATTATTTGCCCATTAGCCGGCGTATGGCGAATGTTGGAGATTTGGAACACGACTTTGGGTTTAAATGGGGGAGCAATGCCAAAGCGGCAAAGGTCAACGGAAATTTCCATTTCCCAGAACTCAAGCCAAAAAGATGACAATGGGCGACTTGACAACCTCATGAACTTGCTTTCAACATAATTGCAGGTGTGCCCAGAGAAACAATAGGTGTTGCACTAAGTTCTAGCGAAAAAAAACTGCATCTGAAGATTTTCTTATTTTCCTTAAGCCCATTTACAAGAAATAGGCCAAAAGAGCAGCTTAATTAAACTTATTAAAGTTCCATTAAAATGTCAGTAATATCTTGAGGATATATGGTCTCCTATAGCTGCAAAAAAACAGTTGAACCTCGTTAAATTCGACCTAAAAACGTAGAGAGCAACCCGGACCCCTTTAAAGTTCATTAAAATAAGAGCATCATTTGTTAGTTTTTATAAACCATCTACGTTTGTTTTTGCCCCAAGTAATTGCTACCACATACAGGTGGCTCATAAAACCAAGTCTTTATGGGTTTTCTACAGTGTATTTGTATGGTATTGTATTATTGTATTGTGTTTTCAATTTCACCCGCATGCAAAATTGCAGAAACGGAAAAAGTGAGTAACGACGCGGCGACGAGGCCCATAAAAGTTTACCTTGACTTCAAGCCAAGTTCCGGCTGTGGCTCATTTACGTGTTGGCCAGCTTTTGGCGCTCTCGCTCGCTCTCTTGGCCGCTTTTTAATCCATTTAGCCACATGTGATTGCCCGATTGCCATCCATCTACCTGTCCAGCTGAAGCGTCTCTCTTTTAAATACTTTCCATTATTATTATTATTTTGTGTCTCTCGCTTTTGTCTTCATCAGCGAAACATTAATGTCAGTTGTCGTCACCTCCGATGCTTTGGCAGTGGGGCTTTGGGGGCTCGGAGTTGGTGGGGTAATGAGGTGGGGTCTTGGCCAAATGACTCACCCAATCCACACACACACACACACTGCTGCACGTCGGACAGCTGCTGTCGTCAGCTGTGTGCGAGAGAGAGAGCCGCTTGTCTAAGCCGTCTTCTCTCTCGGCCAATAGAAGCTAGTTACCAGTTAGCAGTTACCAGTTTGCAGTCAGCCAGCAGTTGCCTCGTTCCCAGCACGAAAACTGGTCGCTCTCCCAGCAGGCGATTCTAGTTATACCCATCTATTAAATTGTAATGGGGCATACTGGACTTGTGGCATTCAAAGAAATACATAAATTGTGGGAACTCGTTCTGGATCTCTAAATATAAATGAGCAGCTTATCTTTGAACAGCCAAATTATTACCTAGATCAGCGGTTTATATACATAGATTAATAAGAAAGTAATAGGAAAGAGTTAGACTTACGACTTTATATAGTGTATGCATATATAGCGTATATATGTACCTACAAGTATGTCTAGGATCTTCCTTTAGAAGTTCAGTTTTGAGCTATATATACTATATATTTTATATACACCTTAGGTACAGAGTATGCCTTCGTTACCCAACTGTTTGCCAATGTTTTCGTATGCTGAATGGGTGCCGCATTGCCAAACGGGCGAAACGGTACTTTTCGATTTATTGGCGGGGCTTTTGTCTTGTGCCACAGAGAAAGAGATGGCGATATGGGGGCATATAGGGGGGAGATGGGGGCAGAGGAAACATGATTGGGATTCAGACACATTTTGGCAAAAGCTGATTCATATCGGCGCTTTTGGCCGTTTTCCCAAACTCAATCCCCACTGTCATCCGTTCGTGTATCCAGCGACATCCGCCATTGACAAAAAAAATAACGTTAATTAAAATGTATATTTTCTAAGCTCTTTTTGCCATGTCCGTGTTGCTACACAGAGAGAAAGCAGGTAGTTATCGCAAAAGCAATTAGAACCACTGAAAGTGCCACTAATTAGTCTTTGAAAATCTCTTTGAAAATCGTAAACTCTTTTGATATGATAGAAAAAATTCTATTTTATTTAACAAATAAAGAAATATATGTTAATGAGCCATCTGATTTCCTCAGTGCACTTATCTTTGTTAATTTGTACGACGGTAAACTTTTGTCTTTGTGCTTGATTAATGCGTAATTTTGTATTGTTAATTGTGGCACACATTTGTTGGGGTCGGCGGGGGGTAATGAGTGGGGTGGAGTGGGGTGTGGGGGGTATGGAGCCGCTCCCACAGCTTGTCTACCGCGTAAATGGAGCGTGGCTCTGATAGATTAATGCGTTCGCCATGAGCTGTTCTGTGCCACAGCTGCTCCATTGTCCGCCACCACACCACACCATATCCCCATCCCCATCCACATCCACATGCAAAATCAATAAAACCCCAAGCTCCACAATTCGCCCGACAAATGCAGCTAGTTCATCGGGCATAATGTGCAATCCGCTGCTATTGTGCAGAAAACAATATAATTAAATTGGTATTTACTTCCCTGTATAGTCCACCCCATAAATAGACGCACAATGTGTTTTAGTCTGAAATGCTTTTACATTTGTTGCACTTTTGTAGTACACTTCATCATTTTACTTGTCGAAACAAAGACCTTTTATCACAAAAGCACAGAAATTAGTTAAGCATTTCTTTGGTAAAAGTTATATACTATTTCGCCTTTTTCTGATTTGTTTAAAAATACTTACATACCATAAACGACTTTCATTTGGCTGAAACAACCCATTTTTACCAAAATAATTTCGCGTAAATTATAGTCACCAACGCTTTGAATATTTCTTGTAACTCAGCGTTATATTCATGTTGTGCAGTCCTAATTGAATAAATTTCGAGTCATTTGGCCGTTTTTGATTCTTTTTATTAATTTATGGCTGCAATTTTGTGACACCTTCGTCAACAGTATGAGATGGGAGATGGGGGAATGGAATGATCATCAGTTTGAGCAAGACTAATTGAAAGCCACAACGAGCAGGCTGAAAACAACACGGAACAAAATGAATATTAATTGTTTTAAATAATTTTGAACTTGGCAAAGGCAAACGAAAGCGCTGATGGGGCAAACAGGCAATTTGACGAGCGTTTTTCCCTCCCGCTCTCGCATTCTCTGCCCTTCTATGTATCTCAACTTGATGTTTATTCCGCTGGCAAGCAGCTGTTTTATTGCCCAGTACAGTCTTTAAAATAAATTATTTTCATAATTTTCTGAAGTCAAATGGGGCATTTAAGGATTTAAAAGATTTAAAAAAAAAGGTTTAAAAAAATTGTATTACTAATATACATAAAAGTAATGATAATATATTTGTTATCATTTATTATCATTTATTTTCTAAACCAATATATCATTAAATGTCTTTTAAAAGATAAGAATTCATTTTGCCCCCTTATGTATGCTATGAATATTTAAAACCTGCAGTTTTCGTAATGGTTTTCAACTGAACTTAGTGACATTGGGTTGGGTTAGCCAGGCTCCACTGTACACATGCTTCGCCTGTTTCTGTCGCTGTTTCTGCAGTCATCATCGACATCGCGATGGGACATTCGTCTGCGTCATTCGAAGCTGAAAAGAAAGGAAGGGAAAGAGGCTGCGAAAAGAACCGAGAGACGCGTGTTTGCATAACAAAATTTATGTGAGCTTCGTTATATATTTTTTGCGCAATATGCAATATGCAGTATGCGATGTGCAATTTGCAATATGCGATAGGAAAGCTCAAATGCAAACTGCCGTTACCAATTTCATTCAAAGTGCAGCAATAGAACGCGAGTGCGAGAGCGGGAGAGCATCGGAACAGCTGATTTCTGTGTGTACTCTGCTCACTCTCTCGCTCTCTTTCTCGTTCTCGCCCCTAATGGCAATGGCAATGGCTATGGCTCGGGCCCTCTCTCTCCCGCGCACACAATCAAAGCGCGCTGCGCCGCGCCAAAGGTGCGCGTCGCGACAGACGGACAGTCTTCTGATTCCGCTGCCGAACGGCGGGCGCACGCACGCAGTTGAAAAAAAAAAATAAAAACAGAAGAAGAAAACAAGCAAAAATCAAAGGAAGCCCATTAACATTGCCAATAAAAACAACCAAAAAATAAAACAATAAAAATCGGAAAATAATACGCACAAAAACAATCAGAGATCACACGTTTCCTTCGGCTAACGGTACGCGTCATAATCAACAAATGAAGCAAACTAAAGCAACTAAGCAAAACAACTCAAGTCCACAACTGGGTGAACTTCAAGTCAAAGCAAAACAAAATAAGAAAACACAGCGACAAATTGTGGATCAGTCTTGTGATCACTTTTGAAAATGAAGCCAAATGAACTTGTTCATTTTCAGAGGCTAAAATGAACGCTGTGACACGTTCATTCTAAGCAATCAAGTGTTTTGGCCAATGATATCACATTTTATTAGCTAGATTGTACAAATGCAAACTAAATGTGATTGCTATAGTGCGAAAGTAGTGATTTGAATGGTCCAGCTTGGTCAGATTTGTTTTCTGTGCCCAAAATCGAACCACAACCGGCGTCTGCGTCAGCGTTCACGCAAACGTGAACGTCAACGGCAAAGGCAAACGGCAGCTTCAGTGTTCGCGTCACCCGATTGTTTCAATGGACTTGAAAAACGCGTTCGACACCCGATTAACCGGCCCCCCGCCCGCGATTTAACCTTCAATTTGAGTTTGGTGATTTGTCGCCAAGTTGTCTCTTTTTCTCAAGTTTCTGTGCACTTCAGCCACTTCAGCTCTGTGACAATTGCATAGTGGCAACTATATGTATTTATATCTATAAAGCTAATTGGTTAATGTGCTGCTTCTGTATACAATCTAAAAGCTCCATCCAATCAAATAATCTTATCTTGAGTTGTGTTCAAAAAAAGCTCTTGATTCGCTGATTGATAGCTATAATTGGCGGCAAAGAAAACGCATATTGTTATGTTATAATATTTAATTTTACAGCTTGGCTTGGCATTTTTTTTAGTGCTGTGACTCATGTAGGCAATCTGCTGATCAGAAAAATCTTAGTCATCAGCCGTGAAAAACACGAGAGGAAATAACCTGAGGCTATGCTACTATGTGATAACACAATGTATCCCCAAAATGAAAAACTGATCAGCGCCCACCTATGTGCAATCGTAGATCGATTCGATGCCGATCGTTATCGATGGCAACAGGTTGGCGGTTGGCTGTTGACTTGTCATTCACGGTTTGCTTAATCGGCTTTACTACGATTTATTCCGTGCACTTTCCCGCTTTTCCATGTGTGCCTCATGCATTCGGTTGACTCACGAATTGACATCGATCAAAGGAGGGCAGACACATCGCCAGTCTTTGTACTTGACTGTGTGTATCGTCTATATGTATATAGTACATATGTCTGACCAGCCCGCAATTGTGGTTAATTAAGCGCCCGATTTGCTATGATAATTTATACGCACTTGGGGAAACCTTTCGATATTCATTCTATTAATTGACCAACTTTTGCTTTTTTTTTTACACTGCGACGCTGTTTGCAAAGGTGTGCTGTTGGTTACTGGGCCCAGTAGACAATTACCATCCGTGCCAATCAAAATAAGCACTCGTCCAGTAGTCCAGTTGCGGTGAGTGCGGTGCGGAATGGTGTGAATCCAACTGGATAAATGCACCGCTCGATCGGATGACGTAACTCGCGGCCGGTTGAGTGGCCTCTAGTGCCGCCTCCGCTATTATGCATTCTGTATGAATATATCTGGCGGGTGAACGGTTCCAACCGGTTTCAGATGCAGATACATTTACAGATGCTGCTGCATCTGAGTGATGGCAATGGCAAATTGGCGCCGAGATTGTCAATCTTGATACAGTACAAATCCCCCCCTAAGGCAAATCGAGCTGTTGTTCCAGAGAATAAATCAAAGAGTGTCCACTTTATCAGTTGTACACTCTTTGCAATTGAAAGACTGATCTTTCTTGAGACCTAAATTAGATCAGACTCAAGGATCAGAAAGGAAACCAATATGCTGACTTGGTGCACTTCATTCCATTTATCTCGAGCTCCAGTGTAATTTAAGCCAGCTCTATTTGCGTCTTGGGCTCCAAAGAGTTGCTGGCCCACATTTGGCTTGTGCGGCGTGGTGTCTGGCCTCTATGTATGCCATTTACTTCAATAGCACCCAGAGCTATCGTGTATCAATGAGACGTTTATGTGATGCCATTATTCTGTCACGTTTCCATGCTCATTTCGGCAGTTTGGTTTTTTTTCTTTTATTATTTCAGTTTCTGTATCTTGAACTGAGCCCTTTCGTGGCGAGTGTTGAGCACAAAGAGCCAGAGTCAGACCACAATATACATATATTTTGAGGGAGACAGAGCCCAAGACGGAGCTAGTTAGACAGGCCATTACATCATCCCCATCATGTCATGATTGGGGTGACATTCAACCAAGTTTGCGGCCAATTCAGGCAGTGAAAGCTCCTTGAGGCAGCGCAGTGAAACTTCTAGAATTTTGTCACTTTAGCAGAGTTAAATGTATATTTCTTTAATAGCACAATATGTTGAAATAAAAGGTCAAACCACTTGCCTTGTAGGGCGACTTATGATTCCCAACTGGTTCTAGTTTGATTTATTTTCGGTAGTGTCCATATAAAATATAACATCTCTGAATATTTTGTGCTGCTTACGCTGTATTCAAAGCAAGTAAAATGTTTTTTCTTCGAAGAACATATTCAAAGTGCCATGTCTGTCTGTCTGTCTAGTAGGGCAGTTGTATGGTAGTTGTTCTTCCTCGTTTTTCGCTGTATCTTATCAGTCGTTTATTGCTGTTCTTGTTGTTGTCTTTGGCAGTGCGGTTGGTTGTTGCTTGTTGACTGCATTCTGGCTATTAACTTATCGAACGACTCGGCTATATCTCCGCCGCCGTGGTTGTTGTTATGGCAATTTCAACACCTTCGGCCACTTACACCGCAGTTACTTTCGACATCGTTAACAACAATAACCCCTCACACCCACATGGAGTCGTATATAGGCGGCTATATAGCTAAATACTTGCACACACTTGATAGCAGTTATGGAAAACCACTGTGCGGAGGAGCAAAAGGCGGGGAAAACTTTGGTCTTCGTCTTCCATTGTCTATTGTCGTGGATGTGCCTTTGTTTCTGGGCGTAGTTTAGACATCGTCTGACATTAAGCAATATTTCCATTTTCAATTTCATTTCGCTCGCTGTTCTTCTGTACTAATCAGCCCAGTTAGTACGTCGAGCAATTTGCCCGATTTCATCACCATTATAATCAACATAAAGAGCTATTTCGTAATAGACAAAATCAGAATAAACATAGTTTCTTATGTGTGCACCATATGTGTGTCATGCGGATGGAAATTTTGCAGAAGTCCTGTCATGCTGAAATTCCTTAATGTTTACTTTCAATTTAACAATATATCAAACGTTTAAATATCAGAGCAAAATGTGTCATTGCAGCTATTAAACTTATAAGCGAAATAATGTGAACCAGAAATAATCATTAAAATTATATATTTAAAATTTAAGGCTGTATTAAGAATGGGTGTAAATCACAGTCACGCTTTTGCTAAACCAAATCCAAGTAAAAATGTATAATTAGCAAAATGAGAGCAGAGATAGCCACCTGAAAGTTGAACGCTTTTGTCTACAATTTTCGAGTGACTGGCGATTTTCGAGAATGATATGCATATGTGTATGAAAAGCAGCAGCTACCACCAGCACCTATTTACAATTAATATCTCGTGCGATGGGGCAACAGCAAAAGCCTTTTAATTGATAGATCAATATCACGATGATTGCTTTTGTGCGTAGCATATGGCGAGCGAGGCCTATCGCAATAATTTTTTGGGGTAAATGGCACACGAGAGCAGAGTCGGGAAAGCCCGTGAGCTTATCTAAAATGATGGAGTTGCGGTGGGGAGGTGGGCGGTGGGAGGTAAATGGACATGTGTGTTCAGGGCCACTCTAATGGGGCTCATATGGCCCAATTGCCAGTCCCTACGCTTTACCAACTCCCTGGGGTGTTGGCTGTTTGGTGTTTGGGCCATATGCTGCGAATCGCCCGATGCGCTGAACAGAACAATAATAAATATAAGATTAGGTCAGGTTCTCGACCATTTATGGTATATTTATATATTGAATTCCCTTGGCTCTTTGCTCCTTTTGCTAATTGATTCTTGGCCCTGCTCTGAATATTTCAAACTATATTCGCCTTATCTGCGACAAGGTCAAAGCCAAAGCCAAACCCTCCCGCATTTAGCCGCTCTTCGTGCCAATATGATTAGTTCGAATTTCAATTCTATTTATCACGAATTTTTTATGCACCCATTTTGGCTATACCTTTCCATTTCGATGTTTGTGGCCTTTAGTTTTAGGCTTTAGCTCGACTCGTAGCGACGCCGCACGAAATGCGATATAAAATCCAAACGTGCCAATATATTTGCGGCCTATTCTGCGATATGGAAGCGAGGTGTTTATGTGATAAAAAAACGAAATACGGGGATCTCCATAAAACCCTCATTTTATGCGGCTTGTGTAGTATGTGACGTTGCCAAGGAATTTCTTGTGAAATTGCCCAGAAACCGAGAGAAGTCAACTTATCGCGCCACACAACACGTCACTTTGATTGGCACAGTGTGTAAATTGTGTGTGCGAGCGTGTGTGTGAGTGTGTGGGTTAATGGTTTGTTTGCCAGTAGTTCCCATTCGATCGGAGGAGTAATAAAGTCGTCGCACGAATCGGTAATCGACTAAGAGCTTTTCCCAGTGAACGTGTTTTACAGTTCACCATCTTGAAAAATGTGTCACATGAGCGGAGGGTGAGAACTGGAAAGGGAAAGTTTGCAAATCGAATGTAGTTGGCTTTAAACCTGATTTAATGTAACACGGATGTACAAGCCTAAAAAGAATCCTTACTGTAACAAATTTAAGTAAATATTTTCCGAAATGAACCAAAGAAAGTACATGCACTTAATTTGCATGTATTTGTATGTTAGCGTGAGTGAAGGGTTAGATTTCCGGACGAATCAAGTGCTCCACGTCCTTGATTACAGGGTACAGGGCGCGCCTAGAGTGCCGCCAATCTTAGTGTGCCATCGCAGACTGCATCCGGCCATTTAAATTGGAAGGCGAGCACAATCCATTCACGTCGACCTTTCGTCGCCTCTGACCTGACTCGCAAATTTGGTGCGACAAAAACGAAGGTGGCAAGGAGGTCCTTGGCATTATTTGGCACTTGATGGAATAACTATTAGTTAGAGTGCCACCGCTAATGCACCATGCCCCATGCCATATGCCACAACCACATGCCACTTCATGTGGCACTTAAATGCGGGCGGATTTGCATTATCTGAATGAAAAACTGAACTGGAAAGTCGCTTGTCTGGGGGTTACCTGTTAACTGTTACCTGTGCTCCACGCCTCGCCGCCTCCCAGCAAATAATGGTGAACAAAAGCGCACAATTGTCTGTTGTTCAAATGTACACACGATGACTATATATACTTATGTATATATAAAGTCCAATGCATATGTATATACACATGTGTTTAGGCATTTCGAGTTTTATCAGCACGCTTCGCCGATATCGTGCGGGAAGAACGGGCGGTGGGTGGCATAATTATAATCACAACTAAGTTTATTTGTTTAAATGCCTAAAGAGTCGCATTTGCCACCGTCTCTCCGCTCGACTGATAAATGTTTATTAAACTCGGTTATGCCCATGAGCACGGCTACACACACTTTTTTTTTTGAGTTCTTTGCATAAATATAAACAGTATGAGAGCAAATATGAAAAGACTTGTTGATTCTTAGTTTTGATAAGCATTATGCTTTTTGTTCTTTTGTGTTGGGGCGGTTTTGAAACTAGCAGAAGGCACGTGATCGAAAAAGATACCACGAGTATGAAGTTTTTGATATGCCAGCTAGTTCTTATGGTAGAAAGCGTATCACCATTGTAATATATATTATATATATATATAATAATATATCAAGAAGTGGTTTTCATAGCAGGGATTTCTCGAGGCTTTTGAATGTCATGTATTTATGATATCAACCAATTTGTAAGTCTTGTTTTGATATCACCGACTTCACTTCTAAGTTTTCAAGGTTGCAGGTTTTTCCTTCTTAAGATATAGTAATGTTGTAAGGCGTCCAAACTCCTTATCTATCAATGAAAAACAGTGCTAGCTCATGGGTTTTCACTTGGGACACTCTTCTTTCGCTCTCTGAGTTCCAACGAATACCACGAGTTCTTTTTTCTGGAGCGGACAGAGGGTTATGCTTTTCAAGCGATAACATTTGAAGCCAGTCACTTGGGCGCTACGGAGCTTTCGGTTTGCTTTTGCTTCTGGTTCGGATCGGTTGGGTTGGGTTTGTTTTTGGGCTAAATGTTTCCCTTACGGATCGCAGGAGGCAAGATGACCAAAGCAACGTAAAGAATACCAAAAAATGAAAGAAACTCTAAGCTCAAAGGTGCCAACAAGAATAGGAGTAACGTTTGTGTCTGAATCGGATCCAAAGAAAAGGCTAAAAAGTTCGCCATCAACGTCGACCTCAACGATATCAACAACAACAACAACCACCGCATCGCCCCCACCGCCCCAAACTTCTTATGTGATTAAATGTCTGTTGAAGACCGCTCGTTTTATGTGGCAAGTGACGACAATACCCTCTAAAATCGGTGATACCATTGGTACCCTGTACCGTTATGCTCAGGATTCAGTTGATAGTTTTCTATGCGTAGCTGGGTGAGACTCCTTCACAGATCTACATACTTTTATCATTCAAATTCTTATTAGTTGCAAAATTCTTTACTTAACTGGACTTTATCTTTTGTATTTACAGCAAGGCCCGTCGCAAGGAACGCGATGGCGATCAAAATTCAACAGACACCAAATTGTATTTGGAGGAAAGTGTCCTAGAACGTAAATTACCTGAAGCTGATCTCAAAGCCCTGGTGGATCTTCCAGCTGGTTTGGACTACAATGAATGGCTAGCGTCACACAGTAAGTATCTAAACTGAAACTTAAAAATATAAGAATACATTCATTGCCACCCACTCCTTGCCAATTGAAGTGCACGTGATTTTGCGGTGTTTTCGGATTTCATTCCAAATTGCCTCTATTTACTCACATCTGTCTCATTTGCCTCCATTGTTGCTGGCAGCTTTATCGTGTGATTTACAAATGAGTTTAACGAGCGTCGTCAGCTGCTGTTTGGCAAAAGTTTGATAGCCTAATCGCCAGTGGCAACGGTCGAGTGCCCCGATTTACGGAGTGCTCCCCACGGTGCACTATATGTGCATTATCGTCCAGCCAATGAACTTGAACAGAAGATTTCTGTCTGGACGATAGCATTATCTGGCTGCAGTTTAAGAAGTGCAAGGGTAGCCTGGAAAGTTTCACATCAGGCCATTTCTTTGTTTCTGAAGCTTATTGTACTAGAAACGAAAGGATATTTTCCTCTGAATTCAAATTAGGGAAAATACTAAGTTTCTCGCTGAGTAAATCCACTCATTGCTTTAATTAGGCTTTAATAGACGTCTAATATCATAGCAAAACCAATATACGGTGAGTCACAGCCTAATTGGCTGGTTGCCCCACCGCCTGGAGCGATCTTTTTTGCTTACATCATTGGGCGGAGGAGAACCGAATCGATTTTGAGAAATTACATCATCTTGTAAATAATCTGTGTGCTGGGTGGCAGAATGCAAATTACACAGCTCTTTGTCGACTCAAATGAGGCAAATAATTGGCAATGTATCAGCAAATTGTAGCCACAAGAAGCAATCCCTCTGTCCTCCGTTTGCCCCACCTCCTCCTTGTCCTCCAGCGTTTTCATTATCATCATCCTCCCTTCGGTTTTGGAAAAACAATCAAAGCCAAACTGTTTGTCGTGGGCGATGATCAGGGTCATTTCACGTCGCCCGATGGCGTCAGCTGCAAGTTCATATGCAAATTTAATATTTGAAATTGCTGACTTCAGAGGCACATCTCCCCCCTCGCCTCCCGCTGCCTTCTTCAAACTCATCTGCGACTTGGGCCAAGGAAAGCGAGTTAAGCCATCGGTTTATTTTGCTCCAATTTCCGATTCTGCTGGCATTTCATAATGCAGCTCTTCCACTGACGTCATGGGAACACTTGTGCCAATATTGGGTCGGCATTGACCTTACCGGGTGGTTCCGCTCAATAAATATCATCGTATGCTCACTGCTGGGCCTTATCACTGGAAAGCAGACACTGAAAGAAACCAATAAAACCCGCAGCCGTCGAATTTCGATTGATAAGATTGCTGCTGCTTTGAAAGTAATCTGTGCACCAGCTATTATTAACCGAAGAGTTGGCCACTATTTAGCAGGTTGTTGATCTTTAATTTTAATGCCACACAACTTTTTAAAGTATTTATTACATTAGTTTTTATTATAGCTTATAAGTAGATAAACAATATGTTATTCCATATCTAATTAATAATTCTTACCTTTTTTGCAGCCCTCGCTCTATTTGAGCACGTGAATTTGGTCTATGGAACTATTAGTGAATTTTGTACACAATCCGGTTGCGCTGACATGACCGGACCCGGCAACAGGTGAGTCCTGATCCCATATTTCTGTTCAATCACATGTATTAACTAAGTGATATTTTCTTTGTGACAGAACGTACTTATGGTTCGACGAGAAGGGCAAGAAGACGCGCGTCGCAGCACCACAGTACATCGACTATGTGATGACGTTCACCCAGAAGACGGTCAGCGATGAGTCGATATTCCCAACCAAATACGCCAACGAGTTCCCCGGCTCGTTCGAGTCGATTGCGCGGAAGATACTACGCTTGCAATTTCATGTGATAGCGCATCTGTATGCGGCGCATTTCAGAGAAATCGCGCTGCTCGGCTTGCACACCCATCTAAATCTGACGTTCGCGCACCTCACCGCTCTGCATCGGCGCTTCAATTTGATCGACGAGAAGGAGACGGACGTGCTGCGTGACCTTGAGGTGGCCCTGCGCCTCACCGACGACACCGGTGGATGCCAGGATGCTACCTCCACGACGTCGTCGGTCCATGACCACTCCTCCGGCGATCTCCACCATCAGGCGCTGCAACAGCAGCAGCAACAGCAGCAGCAACACCATAACAGCAGCAGCAACAGCACCTCCTCGGCGGAGGCGTTGCACGTCAATTCACAAAGCAACAATGGCAGCACATCCGCCTCGGCATCGGTGTCCCTAATCGATGGCGATGCGGTGGCGCCGCCAATTTGCACGCAACCCGAGGCGGGAGCGGGCTGCAAGCCAGCGGGCAGCAGCGGATTGCTGGGCGGTATACTGGGCGACCTGACCAGCGGCGAATTTGGTGATACAACGCGCTACTGCACCTCGGCAGTTCCTCAGGCGGCGGCAGCAGCGGCAGCGGGTGCGGGTGTGGGTGGGGTTGGGGCAGCGATCGGTGCCACGGATGCTGCCGCATTGAACAACGGCGCGGGCGCACTACATTTAAACTTTAGCAACAATAATAACAATAATCATAATCTGAATCACCATCACCACCATCATCACCACCATGGCCACCATGGCCACCATCATGCGGCCCAGCAGCACCAGCAGCAGCAACAGCACAGTGGACTCATACAGTGCAATGCAGCAGGCGGCGGAGGGAATGCAACAGGGGTAGCCACTGGCGGAGCAACTGCAGCAGCGTCCTCGACCACCACGGCATAGTGGGGTAGTAGCTACAAAGAGAGCAGCAGCGGCGGCAGCGGCAGCAACAGCAACAACAAAAAACATTAGAAATACTAGATTTACGCAAAAATGTTATTTAATGTTACTTCTATGATCCTAAAGTTGAAAATATTGTAAAAATAATAAAAAAAAAAAAAGAGAAAACATTAAAATGCATAAACAGCTAATTGCAAACAACAAGCGCAGGCATTACATAAATGACACACAGCTACTAAGTTATTCAAAAGCTAATCGAAGTTGGCATCGTAGTTCCGTAACGTTGATTTAGATATGTACTTATTGTATAGAACGACAGAGAAGAGCTGCAAGCATAGAGTTTAGAGTTGTCGCGTGCTTATGCTTTACACGTATTTTAACCTTTCTCTTCTGCAACAAATAAAATGTCCTGACTGAAGCCAGAGTGCAAATGCAAAGTCAACGCCTTCAAGGCAATCATAATAAAGAGTTTTGAACTGCTACAAAAGATGATAAGAGTTCACTTTTAAAAAATTATACAGCAACAGAATGCTCTCATTTCGGCTTGGTTTTCTTTGTATATTGTTTAAAGCCAAACTTCATACATTATTTACCTCAAGAAATACGTTTAATAAACCTAACTTATATAATTATAGTTGTTTCAAAACGTAGCACTTTCTAGTGACATCACTTTTTCATATATTTTCAGTAACGATTTTTAGTAGGCTTCCAATTAGTTGGTTGTTGTTTAAGGAACTGTAACTACATTATTTTGTAATATATTGTGTTTTAATTCGAATCTAAGCAGTCACATTTTAAAATAGACCAACTACTGGTTCAATTGTTCAGGAATATAGACACACATATTCTACTAGGCGGTGAAACGCGTTTTAAAATAGCTAACTCACCCGTATTTTACATGCAGTGTACTTGGCACAGCCAGCCTGAAAGTATGCACCGAAAAGTTAACTACACAAACTGCAGAATGGCGCCTATCAGTATGCACCAAATATGTCACAACTTACGTACCACACACACACACACCCACAAATCGCACCGAATAATCTCCGAAAAGTATGCAGCGGAAATCACAATCCACACGTTGTTAAAGTATGGCAATTTTAAACCAAGTTTGCAATGATTGGAAACATTTAATAAATAAATATGTAGGGAGATAACAGATTTATGCTTCGGATTTCTAACCAATTAAACAGACGGGACTTGTATGTTGTGCTGTATTGTGTTGTGTTTATATACCCATAACAAGAACCAATGGCAATGAAAGAAACTTACTTTAGAAACAGAAACAGAAGCGCTCGACGTACTTAGTATATTAGAAGCCAATTTTTGTGTATTACAACGGTTCACCTGTCCCGATGTAGATAATTGCAACTCGATCCACTCCAGTTTCACTGAACTGCTGTCCAGGCCTAAGCTACAAACAACTATACTCTTAACGACACCCACTTTCAATCTGTTGAACTTTAAAAGCGATGCAATGAACTCGAACACAAAAAACCAAAAAAGAAAAAGAACACAAGGCAAATGATACATGTATTTATATGTAGGTATGTGAGTTATTAATAGAATACAGGTGGAATTAAATGCAAAGACAAACCTTTTAAGTCAGCAAAAACAAATAAAAGCAAACATGGCAAAAGCATGAGAGAAGATAATAAAATAAACTGTTATGTTCAATTGAGATGTGATGTTTTATTACTGGCTATAGCTGGTGGGATTAATACCACATATTAAAAAAAGTAAAATCCAAAATGAAAACCTACATCAATTTTCATCGATTTCTAAATCAAACAACAGTCATTCAGTTCGCTTACCTATTTCGACATTTCTAGGCTCACAGTTTTGAATAAGCTAAATTTACTGTTTGAAATCATTGGTAAAAGCTAGATCGCCCTGCTAAGATGAGTATCTGGTAAGAAGTTAGGCTTAGGAATGTGAATTTCCTCTACGATGGCATTATATTATTTAATCGCAGGCCCATTCGTACATCCCCAAATTCCAGGCCGCGTAGTTGCCTCGTGGAGCTCGGTCGCTCCAGTCGCCACACGGATTGCACCTTCATCATTGAGGAGGAGGGCGGTAGCAATCAATCCTTTGCCTGCCACAAATTGCTCTTCAGCTGCGCCTCCGATGTGTTCGATCGCATGCTTTATGGCGACTATAGTGAGTCCACCAGCGGTGTTGTAAGGCTAAACGATGTACAGCCGGATATTTTCGAGAAATTCCGGGACTACATCTACGGCTATGAGTACGACAAGCTGCAGAAGTATGAATTCGATACTCTGATTCGCCTGTGCGAGTTTGGTAACAAATATCTGGTGCAATCCCTCGAGGAGGACTGTGTGAAGGAGTTGCTGACGCGCAAAAACACTTTCGACATGGGCGAGTTACTTCGCCTGTTCCAGTGTGCTCATCGCATGAATCGCAAGTCCTTGATAGAACAGATGGCCTGGGAGCTCAAGTGCACCTTTAAGAACACCATGGATCACTCGGGCGTATACGAGTTCAGCTGCGACGTCTTCAAACACTACATAGAAGTGATTGCTAGCAAAATATCGGAGGCAGATCGTTTCCGCCTGCTGGAAATGTACCTAAAATACAATAACATCGAGGAAGTGGAAAACATGGCACAGGTGGCCATTGTGGATGCCACAGAAACCACCACCAGCACCACCACCACGGATGATGCGGAAACTGAAGAATCGGAGCTTCCAAGCACCAGCAATTCAGGCATCGTAATTAAGGAGGAAAAGAAGCCCAGCTATGTAGCTGATCTGATTGGCCTGATTGACTTTGGCAAGCTGTCGCCCAAGGAGTTCTACGAGGGACCCGGCAAATGCGGTTTCCTTAGCCTGGCCGAGAAGTACGAGCACATGTATCAGATCGCCAAGAACTGCGTTTCGGCCAGAGATGAACACCAGCTGACCACGGACCAGACACCTCCACTCTCCGAATCCCGACGCATCGTTACCTTGGGTGGCAGTTTCACGCGCGAGCATCCAACAGCTACTTCGCTCACCTCGCAATACCTTCCCCGACCCATCCGACGATATCGCGCCTGGTCTGCACACTGTGACATCTAATCCCGACATCTAATCATATATACGCACTTGTATCGAATCCCAGATGTACTTTACACAAATTTGAAGCTTTGTTCTAGCTATTAAGACGCAAAATTATATGAATTTATATTGTAATTAAATTTATGACGAAAATTATCTATCCTGAGTTTCAAAATGAAAGCTTATATCTATAGAAATATAATATGTATCTTGCTTTCGTAAATATAAACCTCCGATTCAGAAATTGTTTGCCCACCAAACGTGTTTACACATTAGAAATGCTGATAAACAAATCGGGACAAAACAGCATTCTTATCACCATTTCAGCATTCACAACTTTTAATACTCAAAAAAGTGTTTTTGTTCGATGTTTATATACATATTTCCATTCTCTGTTATACTGTTTTTAATGCTTACTTTTCTTGTAGTAGTATTCCCTAATGTTTTTATTAGTTCAAGTAAATAGGAAAAGTGATCTTGATTTGTTTTTATGTGTAACTCGGATGCATCCCGATGTGAAAGTGCTTGTATCTCACACTCACAAAGGCAAATTTATTTCGCTTGAAGCCGGCAATCTCAGAGAATCACTCTCCGCTCAAAACACAGTTCCCAGTTGAGTTTGGATCACGAAGCGAGGCGGTCGCATCAGAGTCAGCCAAAAATCAGATCGCCGGCTAATTGAGGAAATGGCAATCTCCGCTTGGACGCTTCTGTTGGCGCTGATCGTCGTGTGGATTTCTGGAGCGGAGCTTGTCGACGCACAGGTGCCGGGTCCACGGACGCGATACCAGCCCAACTGGGCCAGCTTGGACCAGAGGCCACTGCCCCAATGGTACGACGAGGCCAAGGTGGGCATCTTTCTGCACTACGGCGTTTACTCAGTGCCCAGTTTTGGATCCGAGTGGTTCTGGACTAACTGGAAAAGTATGAATGCCTGATTGGCAATCGAAAATATGTATAATATAACTTCGCTTTCAGATCTCCGTAATCCGGAATACGTTCAATTCATGCAGCGTAATTACAAGCCCGACTTCACTTATCAGGAATTCGCGAGTCAATTCACAGCGGAGCTATTCAATGCCACCAAGTGGGCGTTACTTTTCAAAGATAGCGGAGCCAGGTACTTACACACACACACATGGTGTTATCTGTTGTTATTTGTTGCTATCTGTAGAATTCTTCCAATCATTAATCCTCATCACAATTCTCATCTCCAGATATGTTGTGCTCACCAGCAAGCACCACGATGGCTTCACGCTGTGGCCCTCGAAGAACAGCTACGGTTGGAACTCCGTGGATGTGGGACCCAAGCGGGACATAGTCAGTAAGTGCGTCTGATAGTAGCTAATCCCGGACAAAAAGTGGCCAACTATAAGCTGGCTACATATAGATGAAGACAGAGCTTGAAAGACCTTACTTTTCTTTCTATAGCTTTAACTATAGGCAACGATCAAGATGATCTCCTTACTATTTAGAGTAAAATTCTTAACAAAATTCAATTTTCCCAGAGGAACTGGCCGCCGCCATTCGAAAGGAGACCAATCTTCGGTTTGGACTCTACTACTCCCTATTCGAGTGGTTCAACCCACTGTGGACCGACGACAAGCTGCATCTGCTGATGCAACAGCACTTTGTGGAGCGCAAGGTGCGGCCGGAGCAAATGGAGCTGGTGCAGCAGTACCTGCCGGAGATCATCTGGTCTGATGGCGATTGGGAGGCGCCAGCGAAGTACTGGCGCTCCGAGGAGTTCATCGCCTGGCTGTACAATGATAGTCCAGTGCGGGATACGGTGGTGACCAACGATCGCTGGGGCTTCGGCACTGCCTGTCTGCATGGCGACTTCTACAATTGTGCCGATCGCTTCAATCCCGGCGTTCTGCAAGCTCACAAGTGGGAAAATGCCTTCACGCTGGATCGCACCAGCTGGGGTCAGCGATTCGATGTTTCTTTGGAGGATTTTATGAGCTCCAAGGATGTCATTAAAGGTAATACATAAAATAATTTAACATATTATACTACTCTATCTCTTTAAATTCTGCAGAGATTGTCACCACTGTGAGCTGCAATGGCAATGTGCTGATCAATGTGGGACCCACCAGGTTTGGCACCATCCTGCCCATTTTCGAGGAGCGTCTCAGGGACATGGGTCGCTGGCTGAAGCTCAATGGCGAGGCTATTTACGGCAGCAAACCCTGGATCTATCAGAATGATACCATCACCGGTAATGTTTGGTACACGCGACAGTCGGAGGCAATCGATGGTAAAGTCACCATTTACGCATTTGTGCTGGAGTATCCGTACGACACCAATGAACTGGATATCTATCCGCTGGGCAAGGAAATCAACGTATTCCAAAACATTATGTTGACTGGAATCGACATGGGCACCGGTGGTGATGTCCTGAATGAGCAGAGCACCCAAGTGGTCATGCTGGGCCTGGAGGACACCAAAATTAAGGTATGTAACGAAAGCCACCAAGTAATGGATGCAACATAACTTTCTTTTCGTTTACATTCTCTTTAGTGGACTGCGGAGCACAACAGGCTGCACATCGAGTTTCCTCCCAAAAATCACATCGATAAAAGAGGCCTTGACTTTGCCTGGACTTTCAAAATAACTATAGCGTAGTGATGGCCATTTAAACATAGAGTGACATTATTCTACAATGTATTATTAACCAGACATAGTTACTTGCAATGCAAACTAAACAGACATAGTTACATTTAATGCGATCCAACCAAACATAGTTACTTTCAATGTGAACTAAAACAGGGTCAACTCATAGATGTAGTTTACTATTTCAGATGACAAATATCCTTTAGTCTAGGTGTGTTTCTAAGATATTCTAGGGCGTGGCATCCGCCTCCGGCTTGGGAAAGCCCGTCCGGTGCTTGTGGGCTGCCAGTTGTGCCCGTGAGAGGACTCCGCCGTCGCAGGTGACGCAGTGGTAGTGGGTGTGCCGCTGGGCGTAGGAGCAGCCGTGAGAATCGCACTGCTCGTTGCCGGCCACCTTGCGGAATCCGGCACTGCGCACGTAGTCCTGGCGAAGGTGCAATCTGCGATGGGCCACCACCTTGTTCGAGTCCGTGCACACGTAGTCGCACTTGCGGCAGTGAAAGTGCGACGTTTTCCTGGAGGATGCCGCCACCGCCTCTGTGGGATCTGTGGAACAGGAGAAGTATAAGGCACTCTTAGTCGCCTTTACTGCTGGGCTGACTTACCCATCCGGTTTGGGTGGCTACTCTCCGTGGCAGCGCCAGTTGCAGTGGCATACGTACAGCTGGCCACGCCGCATTGCATGTTGGCCCGGAACTGACGGAAGTCGTCGCCCATCAACGTGTCCATTCGCTCATGTCGTGCCGTATGTTGCACGAAGCGCGTCTTGTCGCAGAAACTGTAGTGGCAATCTCGCCGGTTGCAGTGGAAGTGCGACTGGTGATTCCGGTAGCCACACTTCTCGAATCCGCAATCCTCGTTGAAGCGGAACTTCAGATAGCCACTTGGTATATCATGATCCCGTATGCGTTTCACCGCCGTCCTTTGCCCGGAGTCCATGGTTGTGCTTGCCACGGCACTTGCTGTTGCACTTGCAGCTGCATTGAGCAGCATTAGCTTCTGTTGAGCGGCATTCTCCAGCAGGAGTCGCATGTCCAGAAGTGGTCCCGACACTGCAGGACCTGCTCCTGAACCCGGCAACGCCAACGGTTGACTGGCTGCCGCAAGAAAGCTGGGCAGCAGCACCTGCCGCTGGTACAAATCGATCAGCTGCTTGAACTGCAGCAGATTCATATTCAACGCTGGTCCCACCACCGCCGGCGTGGCTGTGGCTTCCGGCAGAGATGGACGCATGCTCAGATCCTCCGGCTGGTCCACCTCCAAGTCCACCGACTCCTGGCGACTGTGATACCGCGAACTAACCACCTCCGGCGCTTCACGCTGGGCAGCTGAATTCGCATTCTCCGGGTAAAAAGTTCCCGCCGCACGCACAACTATATTGAATATTAAATTAGAGTGAGTGAGGAGTGCTCCTCTAAGTTTTGTATATCTGGAACTTGGTCAGCTTACCAGAAACTTTATCCAAAATTCTGCTTGATAGATGCTTAGACGATATTGTTTCTAGAGGCTCTGAAGGCTGTAAGGTGGGCTGAAAAAATAATAAACATAATTTAATCTAAAATAGGAAGTATAAGTTTCGGCCATTTCTAGTCCATATTTTGAACTTTAAATACCAATTCAAAATAAAGCAATTTCAACTTAAATTTCTTGTTACTTTTTAAAAGCAGTTTTACCTGGGCTAAAGACTCATGGCGGCTACTGCGAGACTCTGTCTCACTTCTCGCTGCAACATGTGGCACATGACTGGCGCTTCTCTTGCCAGCCTGCTCCAAAGCGGACAACGATGATGGGGACGATGGCGCCCAGACACGCCCCCTCTTCCGGTAGCGACTAGGAGTGAGATCCGTGGCTGATGCCTCGTGATCCGCCAGAGACAAACGATCGTCGGATGATGAGCCACTGGGTGGAACAGGTGGTGCTCCTGGGCCAGAGTATTCGCTTCTCTCCAGCTTGAAGCTGGTGAAGATGGCCTGCGGCGAGTGCTGGGCCTGTGGGGGGATCGTAAAAAAAAAAAAAATGGAAAAAACGTATATTTCCGAATTTGTTGACAAACGAAATCTGGTGTCCAATATGCCACGCAGCAATGTGGGCGCCTTTCATGGAATTAAATTACTTTGGCATGGCAGGGCCGTACTTGCTGCCGTTGTCGTTGTCATTGTCATAGTTTTCGGATTTAACATTTTGGATTTATGACAAACAATCGGGCGCAACCAGTTTATTACTCGTATTTCCGAAATTACTGTTAATGTTTGTCGTTGGCCCAAAATGTCACTATTTAAATTTTGTTCACGCATCAAATCAATAATGAAATGAAAAAAAAAAATAAATAAAAAGAGAGAAAGAACGAGTGAAGTGAAGTGAAAAAGCCAAAAGCAAAAACAATGGAGAAACCATTAAAAATATCAAATACAAGTGCAGCTCATGG
This sequence comes from Drosophila yakuba, assembly GCF_016746365.2. Taxonomy (NCBI): domain Eukaryota; kingdom Metazoa; phylum Arthropoda; class Insecta; order Diptera; family Drosophilidae; genus Drosophila; species Drosophila yakuba. The sequence goes on along the minus strand of NC_052529.2, from coordinate 11,620,966 downwards.
ATACCCTAAAGCAAACCAAAAATAGGCTTACCAAAATGGTAAACAAATATTTTCTACGAATATGGAAAATAAATAATTTATATTATAGAAGAGTGATCATAAAAGCACAGAAGTGGAATTAAATCACTGTGCACCTTAAATAAAACAATAGAATTTGATGTACCATTTACACAAATTTCCACCCTTGAAGAATTCAAACAGTTTCACTTGCGACAGTGTATTTGGCACTCTCACATTTACCTATAACAATAATTACACCGAAAATATTGAAAGACAATGAAACGAGTTTGCCTTTGCCTGATAAGTTGTGGCTCACACACATAGGCGCACACACCTTATTTGATTAAATACGCTACAAGTGTGTATAGGAATTATTATTATTATTATTATTATTATTACTGCTTTTGTTAGTGGCGTGTATCATTCCTTTCCATCGCCATTTGGGATTATCGCTGTGGTTCCAAGGGATTAAAGTGGGCGAGGAGATCCACCCATTGCACCACCTTGATTCCTTCACTCGATTTGGGTCACCTTAATCCCCCCTCTTAACCCTTTTGCTCCCAGAGTTGGCACGGCTTACTTCCCCAAAAGAATGCCACAAATGGCAATCGACAAAATATTTATTCAAATTTGCCTTTTTATTCACACAGAAAGTACACTGACAAACTGCGATGCAACTTTCGTGCAAGAATATTTTGAAAATACCTAAAATTCTATGAATAAAGAATCTTGTCCAAATCATAACATCCAAAACATAATGAATTATATATAAAATATCTAAAAAAAATATTTCTATTTATATTCAGAATGTTTAGAAAAAAACATTTAGCATGTTTTTAAAATAAAGTAAATGTATCCACAATTAGATTTGAATGAGTAAATGTAGAAGATAATAAGTCTATAATGACTGCACAACTTTTACGGCTCAGCTGACTGCAAAAATAGGGTTACTCGTAACCCTTTCTTTTGCAATTAGTCCACATTTCTCTCAGTGTACTGGCCATGCTCATTGTGCTCACCAAGGAGAGCGACGCGTGGGCTGGGTAATCGTAAACACACAAGTGCGATGTGATTGTGGTGCGTGTGCATGAGCTTGGCTCGAAAAAATGTAGAAATTATGAAAATGACAGTTAAAAGCACATAACGCTCGTCGCCTGGGCAGGGCGGGGGGAGGTGCCCAAAAGGGGGAGGGACTGGAGGTGGTGGTGGTGGAGTGCCAAGAGAAGTGCCGTCGACGTCGCTAGACGGGCAGCAAGTGAAATAAATGCGGAAACACTCGTTGTCAATATTAATATGACGAATATGGCAAAAACCAAATCCGAAAACTCAATTCAACGCACAGCACACAAAATGCCGCATTAGGCACCCCCCCAATTCGAGGGGGCAGTGGTGGTGGGGTGGGGGGCAGGGCTCTGAATGGCTGACGTTGCACACAAATAGGCGCAAATTCCTAATTACAATCGAGCCTCGATCGAATCGCAGACAGACCGAAAAGGAACCAAGCAACTGGGTCGCATCGAACGTCGAATATTTTCACGAGAACCTCGTAAATAAATGGGAAAATGGCAGCAGTTTTCCAGGAATATAAACTCTTAAATGATTTATTAATTATATAAACAATATATGATCAGTAAACTAGATTTTTGGGATTGTAGCAAAGATAGCATTGGTTTTTTAAAAAGTTCTAAAACAAATTTAATGATTTTTTAATACAAGACTTATTATAAAAAGTGCATCCCAATTCTAAGTATACTCACGCTCTTGTAGACCTCCACAAAGCGATTCTTTGGCGGCCGCCCCCGTTTCCGATTGAAGAAGCCATCGATGGAGGTGATCTGGGTGGCCTGGCCAAGATCACTGGTACTGGAGGACTCCATCTCCGCGATGACGCTGCTGCTGGACTCCATGCCGTGGTCTTCCTCTAAGACAGCTGAAAAAAAGAAGAGTAGGTAAGCTCGCAAATTGATACCGATGGAAATGCCCGACTCGTGAATCATTCAACCCACTGCCACTCAGCAAAAAGCGATCAAAAATCGAGCAAAAATCGAGGCGAATTTCCAGAAAAAAAGGGGCCTTTGACCACCTTGAAAGGTTAACACCCGATCGGAGGTCAGGTTTCGGCGCCAGGCCCTTTTGGCAATTGAAATTGCAATTGCAACTGCACTTGTCTGCTTCTATTCCTCTTTCGATGCATTCCTTCCACGAATTCTGTCAATTTGGCTTTAATTTTTTTTCGATTTCTCATTAGAGCTGAAACACATTTTTGGCTTCCACTCGTTTTGTTTTTTAAGTGTAGCTCGTGGCGAAAAGACAGGCAACTGTCGACTTCGCTGGAACACTTTGCATACATGTGCTGCATATGACTCGATAGGGATCGATATTTGGCATGCGAACATGCGGGTGGCACTGCCAACCAATTCCCCGAGAGATTCCCGCTGGATTAGTGGCGAAATCTGTGGCCTCTCCGGTTACCAAAGGGGGCAAGTAAGTGGATCCTCCCCCTGCCCGCCATCAAGTACAAAGGGTTTTGGGTGGTCCCACCAATTAAGCGGAGCTGGAGTTCCTGGGCCGCCGACGATTGTCTGCCGGCGATTAGTCCATTCTGCCAAGGAGCTTAAATGCCTGGCCCAACTGCGCGATAGACATCTCTACATGAGCGAGCGTTTTTAGTCATTTAGCCATATCCATATTATTCAAGTCCATTCAATTCGAGGCACCTCCAACTGCTCAGTGGCAAGGAGCCGAAAACAAAAGAGCCGATTCTTGAGATTGCAGAGCCATTAAGCCAGCAATTGACAATTTGAAGGCAAGCAGATTTATCTCGACATCGGGCACACAAGCACAGACACTCGCAAATCGCTAAGTTATTGCTGCTATAGATGCCCACCACCCACCAATTATAAATCGCACATTGTATCCTTTAGATAGTGTGTTCACTTATTTAATTGCACTTATTTGTCACTCAAATCGCATCGAAGTTACCGCCGCCGTTTTAATCAAGTGGGTATTTCATTCGATATCCAGCGAAACGCGTCCACCACCGACGAGCAATGGCACTCGAGTGGCGATCGGATCGTAAGAGCCGCCGATTCAAGTCGGGCTAAAACCGAAGTTCAGGCCCGAAACGAGCGAACAGTCAGCTGATCCATTGACCAAGTCATAAAAGAACGTAGAGCCAAAGCCAAGCTATTGGTAAGAGTAACAGATACATTCGAAAGGCAGATCAGAAGATAGCGTTCCTTAAGCCGAAAAGTAATGGTAACCACTTGTTACATTATTGGAAATGAGGAGTGAAAATTAATAAATAATAAATAAATTAATAATAAATTAATAAATGATAGAATTAAACCTTACAAACAATTAATAATTTGTTTAACGAGTTTCAATAACTAAACATATAAAACAAATGCTCTTCAAATTTATGCAGTTCAACAAGTTTTATTAATTCTTACATCTCAAGTCAATTGATGAAAACAAAAACAAAGCGGAGTTAAAGTCGAAGTTGAAATCGAAGTCCTGGCCGAGCTGCCCCACAAAATACATTTCGCAGGGCTGCAGTCACATCCTTTAGTTGGGTGGTTTAGTTGTCTCAAGCGATCCTGCAACGCCTTACAACAACCACACGGGTTGGCCGCAGACGCACTCGCGGACCCTGCGCTCCAGCTGGCGGAGTAAGTTGTTAAGTTCCGTGCACAGTCCCTGCCTCTTGGGACAGCTACCGCAGGGTATGCCTCCAGGACCGCAGGACTTGCAGCCACAGCCAGGCTTGTTGGTGGGTTTAGGTGTGGTGGTTGCTTGTGTTGCACGTCTAGTGGTTGTGGTGGTCTCTTGTGTTGGACGCTTAGATGTGGTGGTGGTCTCATGTGTTGGACGCTTAGAAGTGGTGGATTTAGTTGTTTGTCTAGTTGTTGTAGATCTAGTTGTTGGAAGTCTAGTTGTGGTGGTTGTAGTTGTTGGACGTCTAGTTGTGGTGGTTGTAGTTGTTGGACGTCTAGTTGTGGTGGTTGTAGTTGTTGGACGTCTAGTTGTGGTGGTTGTAGTTGTTGGACGTCTAGTTGTGGTGGTTGTAGTTGTTGTATGTCTAGTTGTTGTAGACCTAGTTGTTGGACGTCTAGTTGTGGTGGTTGTGGTTGTAGTTGTTGTAGGTCTAGTTGTTGTTTGTCTAGTTGTTGTGGTGGTTCTCCTTGTGGTGGATTTTTCCGTTGTCCTCTTAGTTGTCGTTGGGGCGTCTGTGCATGGAGGTGGAGGTGGCCTTGTGGGTGGCGCACAAGTGGTTGTTGTTGTTGTGGTTGTTGTTGGCGCACAAGTCGGTACCGTTGTTTGGCAGGGCTTGGGAGAGGTCGTGGGGCAACCACAATCACAACCTTGGGCGACATGGGCGACGCTAAGGAGCAGGATGCTCGCTGTGGAGAAGGAAAACGGATGAATACGGATCATCCAGGAGCGATCGGTGCAACCTACCTAGGGAGATGGCAATGGTCAGCTTCATGTTTGTTACTTAATTGTCCGCAAACTGATACCTTTCTTGGGGTTTCCTCACCTTTTTATAGGTACATCCTCCCCTGAAACTGCAATTCTAAAAATGGAGGCAGTGTGTCGATAATGCAAACACAAGCCTTTTCGTTTTTGTTTGATATTTGCAGTACGATTCCATCGCCTGGACTTAATTTTAGAAAAAACGTGTAGAGCTGTTCTGCAAACGAAGTGCGTTTATTTTTTATTCACTATACTTAAATAATAAGTGTTAATTTTAGGCTGACTAAATATATAATAATATATGTATGTATGTAAGCGCAGTTAATTAACTTTTTTTTGTCAAAGCATCATACAGCTAGTTGAATACTAATACAAATTTTAGTTTCAAGCTTTAATCTTGTTGAAATTAGCTTATAGTATTGCACTTTTAAAATATAATTTAGTTAGAATTAGGAAGGACATTTTAAGTCTTCATTTGCACTTCGAGATGCTATTTGACATTGATTCAATTATTTTACATAAAGTTTTTTTTACCTGTTAGCAAATACACAAACCTTTAGTTCAATTTAATTCTAGACCACTCAAAGGCAATAAAGGCAAATAAAATGCAAAAATTCCATAAAATCTTTTTTAAAAGTATGGGCGTGGCATATGGGTTGTTTGTGGACGTAAGAGTGGGCGTGGCAACATTTGGAAACAAACTTCCGTATACGTTTCTAAAATCTACAAGCTCCATCGCAACATTCTAGCTTTTATACTTCTACCTTCATACGGACGGACAGATAAACGGACATGGCCATATCGACTCGGCTAGTGATCCTGATCAAGAATATATATACTTTATACGGTCGCAAATTGTAAAACAATTTATTAGTTCGATACTTAAAAGAAGCAGACGTAGGCTTTCAGTATAACTTAAAAATTTCTTTAAATATCGTTCATAAAAACTTTTTACAAATTTGGTCAAGGTCATATATTTATATGTCATATATAGTTAAAAATTCACTTAAGATCCTAAACTTTTATATGCAACTTTACCCTGGTCAAAACCATTATTTAATTACTTATACCAATAAAAAACTAAATTGATAATACTATAAACGCATTAAAATCTTCTGCACTTCGAAATAATATACATAAGTACATCTATATAATAAAATATAAACTATTGTTTCATGAATTTTATTTGGTATCTCGGTTCAGCTTTCGGTCATATCATGTTTGGCTTGGTACATTGATACATACAGCTGTCTTAATCTTTCGTTAAGCCAATGAGTCGGCGTTTATTGATTGCAAATATTTAATATTAAACATTTTTAGAACTATTTCGTGAGCAGGAAGGAAACCATTTTGAGCATTATTATTTGTCAAATGTACTCAATAGCTTAAAACGAGTAACAAAACGGAAGCAATTTCCCCTATAAAAGAATTCATTCCAACCGCAGAAAAGCAGAACACAGCAACTCGCAAATTCGATATCACTTTAGGTTATTTCACTTCGGACTCCATCGTAAAATACAGCTCATTTCAAGATGAAGTTCCTTTTCGTGGTCGCCCTAATTGTCCTGGCCATCCAACTGGCTTCCTCTGCTAGTACAACTACCACAACCACTACAACAACCACCGATGCCACGACTACAACAACCACCACCACCGACGCCACCACCACGACGACAACCGCCTCTTCCACCCACAAGAAGCGTTGTTGGAAGGGCAACAACTGGTGCCACACCCGCATCCCCAAGAGGAAGTGCAAGCACCCAAAGAGGTGTCACAAGACCATCGTGATTGTGACCCACAAGAAGAACTAGTTTCCTCTTTCTCTTTTCTGCATGATACACACTGAAATAAAAATTATACAAAACCCTCAAAGGTCATAACTCCAGTTTTGCAGTAGTAATAACAATTTTATTAAGAAAGAGTTCCACGATTTTGAAGAGTGACAGGTTTCTAAATCATCCATTGTGGTTCTCCGCAGACGCACTTCCGGACGTCCGACTGGAGACAGCGAATATTTTGTATGAGCCGCTGACAAAGTTGGTCCCTTTCGGGACACTTGTCACACGGCTTTCCACCAGGTCCACAAGGTTGGCACTCACATTCGCATCCCATGGCTAGATCGGTGAATCCAATGAGCAGGATGCACGCTGAGGATTGGATGCCACATGTTGAAGATGGTTTGGGATTGGGGATGTTCTCTTTGTATAGTTACCGATAATGGCGATTGCGATCAGTTTCATGGTTCTATCTAGATGGAGGTTACTTTACCAGATGGTAACCACTCGGGGAAATGCACACCTTTTATAGCGCCAAAAGTGCTGGTGGATCAATGGAAAAGTTTTGACAAGCCCCCAAATATAAAAATTCTGGGCAAACCAATTGTATTTACATAAATAAAAAACACCAAACACGTTTCAGCTGGCTTTTTATTTTTAGTAATAAGCTTTTTATAGGTTTTTTTTCACTTAATATATTTGGCATTTAGGTTTTATTTTTCAAAGTGCTTTATTTATTTGTAATCCGGAATACTTTCCTTCAAAAAAAAAAAAAAAATTATAAGTATTATATTATATTTATTAGTTGTACATCTGAAAAATGACACAGAACTTAGCAAGAACAATGAGCAAAGTTTAATATGGGGCATCTATTTGCATAAGTTAAAATGGTTTGCCCACTATATACTTTTATTCCAGTTATGAAATTTTTAACCAAGTAGTTGTAGACGAGTTTGATTTGTAGAATTTTTAATATCATTTGCCGAAAATTTGTCTATAATAATTGATTGCAGTTTGTCTTCGAAATGTGGAGGCTATGTAAGATTGTTGAATTCGCAATCGAACTGTGTTTTCAAAAATAAATTCTATTTTTTTCACATTTTTTGCAATTTTTGATGATGTTACCTCTTACAAAAATTTCGAAAAAATGGCCAAACATTTTTTTAAAAAGTCGGTCAAAAAGTGATTTGGTTGGTTAGTATTGGTAATTAGGAGTAAAAAACTGCAATTCTTTTCGCTTTCTGACCATTTTCAGCCAAATTATACCGAAAATACCAATCGAAAATATTGAAATTTCGGAAAAAATCGTTTTTCTGTTTTTTTGCGTAAATAATTATCAGTATTTTTATCACAGCATTTGTGGTCCAAATATGGAATGCCATACCTCGTTGAGTTCGTAATTAAATTTCCAATCGAATAGTGTTTTCAAAAAAATGCTATTTTTTTAAATTTTTTGCAATTTTTGATGAATATTATATAAATATACATTTTTATATAGATGTGTATGTATCATTTAGCATACAATTTGGTTTACGACCACTTCACATTTATCTGTGTTAAAGTTGATTAAAAAATATAAATAATATGTTTTCTTCTGGTTAATATTCTTATTTGCAGAAACTCTTCAAAATATCGTTTAGAACACCTTAACCTATTTCATTGTTGATATTATAAACAAGTCAACAAACACAGTCTTAGTTTACTGTTCAAACATTTGACTATTAAAGCTATTACTATTGTACACGCTGTTTGGTATTATGCGTTATGGGAAGCAAAAACATAGCAAACTAACAAGTAAGCAAAGGCGGAAATCTGGTTGTCTTGCTATAAAAGCAGTTGGTAAGATTCCAATTAATCACAACACCTGATCGTCCAACTCCAGTCGTTACAAACAAACTAAGTGTCTTTAAAAATGAAGTTCCTATTCGTGGTAGCGCTAATTGTCCTGGCCATCCAACTGGCTTCCTCTACTAGTACAACTACTACAACCACCGATGCCACCACTACAACCACCACCACCACCGACGCCACCACCACGACGACAACCGCCTCTTCCACCCACAAGAAGCGTTGTTGGAAGGGCAACAACTGGTGCCACACCCGCATCCCCAAGAGGAAGTGCAAGCACCCAAAGAGGTGCCACAAGACCATCGTGATTGTGACCCACAAGAAGAACTAGATGTGACACTTTTCATCATTATCTCCAAATAAATACTTAAAGAAAGCCAAATAGTTCAGTTCTCTAGTGGCAGCTAATTAAAACGAGTTCTGGGAGTGCAGAAATGATAACAGTTTTATTAGAAGGGCTCGATAGCAGATAGCTGGCGATTGCTGACCAGGTTAAAAGTGCATCACTAGAGCAACCATGTTTTTTCTCCGCAGACGCACACACGCACATTTTTCTCGATAGCACTCAAAATGCCGATCAGCTCCTTGCAGAGGGGAACCCGTTCAGGACAGTCACCAGGACACTTCTTGCCACCAGGTCCACAAATCTGGCAGGCACACGTGTCGGATCCGGAGGCTAGATCAGAGAATCCGATGAGCAGGATGCACGCTGGAATGGGATGAACGGAAGACTTAGTGGATTTGGAGCACATTGATGATGGGACTTTCTGCACCTACCAATGATGGCGACAACGATCAGCTTCATGGTTGTTTCTTTGCTAAGTTTACTTTACCAGATGGTACCAATCCATTAGCTCTCTACACCTTTTATAGCAAAACGAAAGTATTATGGGAACAATGGAAATTTTTGCGGTTCCATCCAAAAATAAAATATATCGGGCAAACCATTTGTACTTATGCAAATAGAAACCCCATATTGAACTTCGCTCATTGTTCCCGCTAAGTTCTGTGTCATTTTTCAGATGAGCAACTAAAATATAATCTACACATATAATATAGCATTTAAAGTTCCTTATTTATAAAAAAAAGGTATTCCGGATCACAATTAAAATAAATCCAACTTCTTTACAGCATTTTGAAAAAGACACTGATAAAACTTTTAGGTACCCAATATGTAAAATGAAACAAATTCTATAAAAAGCTTATTACTAAAAATAAAAAGCCAGCTGAAATGTGTGTGTAAATGTACACACAAATGTAAATGTAAATACAATTGGTTTGCCCAGAATTTTTTATATTTGGGGGCTTGTCAAAACTTTTCCATTGATCCACCTGCACTTTTGGCGCTATAAAAGGTGTGCATTTCCCTGAGAGGGTACCATCTGGTAAAGTAACCTCCATCTAGATAGAACCATGAAACTGATCGCAATCGCCATTATCGGTAACTATACAAAGAGAACATCCCCAATCCCAAACCATCTTCAACATGTGGCATCCAATCCTCAGCGTGCATCCTGCTCATTGGATTCACCGATCTAGCCATGGGATGCGAATGTGAGTGCCAACCTTGTGGACCTGGTGGAAAGCCGTGTGACAAGTGTCCCGAAAGGGACCAACTTTGTCAGCGGCTCATACAAAATATTCGCAGTCTCCAGTCGGACGTCCGGAAGTGCGTCTGCGGAGAACCACAATGGATGATTTAGAAACCTGTCACTCTTCAAAATCGTGGAACTCTTTCTTAATAAAATTGTTATTACTACTGCAAAACTGAAGTTATGATATTTGAGGGTTTTGTATAATTTTTATTTCAGTGTGTATCATGCAGAAAAGAGAAAGAGGAAACTAGTTCTTCTTGTGGGTCACAATCACGATGGTCTTGTGACACCTCTTTGGGTGCTTGCACTTCCTCTTGGGGATGCGGGTGTGGCACCAGTTGTTGCCCTTCCAACAACGCTTCTTGTGGGTGGAAGAGGCGGTTGTCGTCGTGGTGGTGGCGTCGGTGGTGGTGGTTGTTGTAGTCGTGGCATCGGTGGTTGTTGTAGTGGTTGTGGTAGTTGTACTAGCAGAGGAAGCCAGTTGGATGGCCAGGACAATTAGGGCGACCACGAAAAGGAACTTCATTTTGAAAGACACTTTGTTTGTAACGACTGGAGTTGGACGATCAGGTGTTGTGGTTAATTGGAATCTTACCAACTGCTTTTATAGCAAGACAACCAGATTTCCGCCTTTGCTTACTTGTTAGTTTGCTAAGTTTTTGCTTCCCATAACGCATAATTACAAACAAAGCGAGTACAATCGTAATAGCTTTAATAGTCAAATGTTTAAACAGTAAACTAATACTGTGTTTGTTGACATGTTTATAATATCAACAATGAAATAGGTTAAGGTGTTGTTAACAATTCTCTGAAAAGTATGCAATGATGCTTACCCCATGTCAAGACACTGCAACTTATTGGAAAATATATTTGTAAATATTTTAGATGAGTTTCTGCAAAGAAGAAAATTAACCAGAAGAAAAAACCGCAAAACATTTGTTCACATTTAAAAAATTTATTGTTTTTTTGTATTTTTTTATTTTTTAATCAACTTTTACACAGAGAAAAAAATTAAATTGCAATTTTTGCATTTGTTTTTTGTTGTTTAATTTGATTAATTAAAATTTGTTAAATTGCTAGAATTTGTTAAGCGCTACTAAAATTTAAATTTGTTTTATTTTCATTTGTTTCATTACATACACTCATAATCATATAGGTAGTATATGGTATACATATATAATATCTATATATTTTTTTTTGTTTTATTTTTCCTTCTCATTCTTTCGTTTCAGATCTCGCTTTAGACTTGTTATTCGTTATGGACCTATTGCCACATACATATAATGGAAATTGTTATAAACATTTCTTCGTCCCATAACTACAACACACTTCTCTCAACGGTATTTAGAACAATTTTCATTCCCTTGAATATTATTTTGTTAAGTTGTTGATCAAACAAGCGCAGATTTGAACTGGACAAAATTCGGGAGGGAATCGGACTCTAGGAGTTCTCATAACTGATACTGATTGAGCGTGGCCGCCAATGAAAGCAGATTCTGAAACTCGAACTTAAAAATTGAAAAATGATAATGAAATCTGGCTCAGATTGCATATGGTGGGATAATCGTTTGAATTTAACTTCCTTTCGATAATCAAAGATGCCATACTGATTTCGGTCGCAATTGGAATGCAGATATAATTTAAATTTGGGTCCGGGTGCTGTCTAGTATTGTAGGTTAGAGTTATTTGCTTTCGATTTCATTTGAGGCGATCGTTTAATTGATTTGTAATTTGATTCTTGAATGCATTAATTGGTTCCCTTAAACAACACACACACATACATTGAAAATATACATTAGTACTGCCGTAGTAGTAGTCATAATATTTGCCTTAGTCGGTAACTTTGTAGTCTGTAATAGAATGTGTAAAAATTCTACAATATATATAGATATATCCATCTATTTTACATTCATATATAGAACTTTTCGCATAACCCTTGCATAAATACATATTCATATCCGCTTGCCTATGGGCTTGATACTTCGCTTTTGTTTTTGGTTTATCATTATTGTTTACAAAATACTTTGAGGAGCACTGGACAGATCTAAGATTCATTTCTTCTTTGTATCTCTATACAGTTTACACTTATCCATGGAAAACGTAACAGAAAAATCCTCCGAAAACTGGAGATAGTTTCACTACTTCAAAATACAATATTCGTTATTTGATTTCAAAAAAAAGCTCAAGAAAACCACACAGAAAGCGTTGCGAATTCTACAATCTTACAAAGCTGGCAACATTGCGAAGAAAAACTGTAACCAATTATCATGGAAAACTGTTCGGCAAATGATATTGAAAATTCTACAAATCAAATTCGTCTACAACTACTTGGTTAATAATTTCGTAAATGGAACAAAAGTAAATCATTTCAATATTTCGTTCATGCTTTAGGCAAATTAAATTGTATTTAATATTACTTTGTTTATTATTAAATAGATCACATTCATGGTTCTATTTCTTCACTTGCTTTGTTTATGTTCACATTTAGTTAGTTAATAAGGTATATTTAGAGATTTTGTTTTCTTCCCATTTATTGCTGCTACGGTGGCCCTATTTACATACACTATATATCTATATATCTAAATATATGCATATAGCATATGCTCATGTGTGTGAGTGTGTTTAGTGATCGAATGGAGATGGAAACGTCGATACTTGAGTTTGAGATGGCTAAAACATTTATTATTCGTTAGGGGGCTCTTTACTCTTGGCCTTTACACCTGGTTTAGCCTAAATAAGTTTAAAGCAAGTTTTTAATACCTAAATTGTATTTCCTTTTGTGTAATTTTCCTTCCGCTCTATCGTTTATCATATAATGAGTTCTTCATCTTATTAGTCGAGATCTTTGTGGGATTGATTATTGATGGAAAAAGTATTTGTTAGTTAAAATTATATTATTGCAAATGTTTTTTTGTATTTCTTGGTTTTATAAATAAATTCTTGTTAGCCACTGTGTGTTTGTGTGTGTGTGTTTGTGTAGGTTATGCACGAATAAAATCTACAATTAACATTTCGAATACTTGGGATTGGTTGTATTTTTTTGTGGCTTATGTGAGAGCATTATTTGCTTTATCTGTTATTTTCAACAGATTTTGTTAATTTTGCTTTGCTTTACAATTTCACTTCATGGTTTTGTTATTCTACGCTAAAAAATATTTTAAAATTTATTAACACAGATGACTTTATATTTTCCGAAAGTTTTTGCTTCTGCCTCTTCACAATAGTTACCCATTTTTTTAATAATTTTTTCGCTCCTTTTTATAAATAATTTTACTGCTTAGATCTTTCGTTAATCAAAACAATTTGTTTGCCAACTACCTAGCCAAAATGCATTCATTCGTGTATATAAGTTAAATATTATAACCCTTTCTATCGATAATCATCGTCTTTCTCATCAAATTTGTTTGTCATATCGTGTTGTTATTGTTGGTTGGTTGTTTTCATTTGTTTGTTGTTAACTAATCTACAGATAAACACACAGCTACGCACATCGAATGAAATCTGCTGGATTTTAGTTTAGTTTCGCTTGTTGTTGTTTTCGTTTTGCTTGTTTAATATTAAAATCTTACATTAGAAACACATCAAATATTAGAATTATATTTTTCATATATATCTATATATGTATATATTGTATTCAGCCACTCGGCTACATTTTCCTCGCAAAGTTTGGAACTCTGCACAAAAACAAGAAAATAATTATAATCAATTAAAATAATAATACAGAGCTTAATCATAAATAGGTGGAAATATTTTGAGAATTGTTTGAATCTATTTTACTAGCAATAATTTTGTGTTTTCTGTAAGATTACTGGGAACCGACTTGTCAAAGGTCGGAACTAAAACAAAATTTCGAAATAATTTCCATGGTATTCAAATTTTTTGCAATTGATTTCTTAATGTATGTGAGTGTATTCGTGAGTGTGTATGCGTTTATCAATATTCATAATTATTATATAATATCACATCAACTTTGTTTTTATATTTGTTATTATTAACTTTCATCTTTCTGCTTCGATTGATCGATTCTGATTCTTATTGTTTGCTCTCATATATATAGAAAATTTGTTGGATTTCTTTTTCTCAATACAGTATATAGATGTATGTATGTTTGCATGCATTTAGAAGTAATAGCCTAATTGAATCGTGACAAACGACATGTGCCATACATTATGCACTGAAGTTATACATAATATATTAGCTACATTTGATTCCTGGATTATGATGATGATACAAGGTGATGGTGTACACACATCCATACATACAAATTGGGATAATACTCTATACTTCCATCCGGGGGTTTTGCCTTTTGTATTCAATTTAAAACGGATCACCGACAACCGTTCACTGAGTGAAGTTTTCTTCTGCTTGTCTGCCTTAACGTTTTACAATATTTTGAATATTCCTTATGGTTTTTTGTGTTCTCCTCACTCTATCCTCATTTTCAATACTTCTTTTTTTTGCGATTTTTTTCGTTTTTCAAAAAGTACCTTTTTTGTTTAAGCCAAAAAGTCAGTCCAATAAGAGTTTTGAGTTGCCTGCAACTGCAGTTGATTTGTTTTCGTTTTGGTTTTTTTGGTTTTGTTTTAGAGCTTAGGTTCCAAAATAATTGTTTTTGCTTTAGCGTTGAGTTGATTTGTTATTTGCAGGAGTAAGTTGATAGTTTGTGGTCCAAAAGTTTGCCTCTAGGGTTCAACATCATCTCTCTATATTCCATAATGAAGATCATGAATCTTGGCTATTGCGACGAAGGAGGCACAACCAATAGATGTTGGTATTGCGATTGCTGCTGTTACTGTTGTTGTTCGGAGGGATTGAGTTCTGAGCAGCCCAGCGATTCTGGTTCGCACTCCATGCCGCTCCTCCGTCAAGCGACTCACTCGGATGAGTAGAGCTTTTTCTTGGTCAGCGTGAAATCGGGACTGATGTTGATGGTATTGCTACGAGTAAGGTTTCTGCAGGAGATTGAAATCTATTTAGTATTGCTGTTCTACCGAACTTTACTTGAAGGCACTCACTTTATAAACTGCGGCACCAAGGAGCTCCAGCCGCTCTTGTCCTGCCTCAACGTCAAGTACAACTCGAAGATGGACACCGTGTCCGGATCCACCTTAAAGTATGCAATGCGCCTGTAAGGAAAAGAGAATATATTTTAATACAAGGGGTTCCATACTTGAATTTGTTTACATGCTATAAACTACAATAAGTTGTAAGTCCACACATCAGCAACACTCACTTGACTTTGTTGGGCTCGCTCTCGAACTCAATGAAGAGCGTACAGGCCCGCTCGCCGCATGGTTCCCGCTCCGACATCCGGATGATCTCGGCGGCAATGCGCTGCGTGAGGTCGTTGGGCAGCGTGACCTCGGTGCAGGCCAGGTGGCGTCGCTTGGCGTCCCGTAGCTGGGCCTGCAGTTGCTGCGACAGTTCCCGCACCGCGGTGGCGCTCACATCGTCCAGGTTGTCGGCGGCCCCAAATCGAGCGCCGGCTGTCGACTGCAGCGGCGATGCGGGCAGTGGGTGGTGCTGCTGGGCGGTACTGGACAGCACGTTGGTCATGTAGGCGTGATGATAGGCGGCTGCACTGCCTCCGGTTAGGGGCGCCTCAAAGCTGGCCGCGGCCACCGGCGACGTGGCCTGCTTGGGAGTGGTCATTCCGACGGATCCTCCGCCCGCCAACGGACCACCGCCCCCTGCCGACGGAGGCGTGGCCGGTGGGCGGGTGTTGAGCGCCTGGTGCTGCCGCATGTGGAGCACAGAGGCTGGATGGCCATCTACCACGTCGACGTCCAGAATGCCTTCTCCGGCGGCTGTATTTCCGTTCACGCCCGCGTTCAGCTCCTCCTCCTCCTCCAGCGGCGCCGTTGCAGCTTGCCAGTCTAAAACAAAAGACAAAAAGACATTAGTTAAGATCCAAGTGGAACATTTTGATTTAATTATTTTAAGAAAGACATTACTTTTTGATTTTTTGATAGTCAAAGTTATAAGTGTTATATTTGGCTAAGCCTTTTAAGCGCTCTAGGTAATCTAATCAAATTAGCACAGATGCGAAACAGTTTTCATCACTGTATGCGGAAACCGGCTGGGAAAGTTCGAGTTACGGAAGTTCAACTGTAGTTTGGATGGCCCATCGACCGGCAAAAGAGTTCCATGTGGGAATGGAAGCGAAAAAAATCAGCTGATGTCTGCAAATCGGGATCCACACTCACGTTCCACTCTTGGTGGAATCGGAAAGAGTGCTGTGCGCAGACTCCGCTTCCAGGGAGCGGCGGCGGGGGGCGTGGTGGGGACGGGGGAAATCACCTGGCAACAACAGCTGGAAAATCAGCCGTTTCCCATTTCCAGCTGACGCTCACTCTCTCTGTCTTGCTCTCTCCCTGCCTCTCTCTTTTTGGGTCCCAAGTCAGCAGTTTATTTCCCCCTCACATCCACCCTCGAACGGCTTCCACTCTGCGCTACTGGCTTTTATATCTTTTGCTGTTACTTTATTACCCGACAGAACGGACGATAAAAAGCGAAGCTAAACTCCTCTCAAAAACTCAACTCTACCGAGCTGGGAATTAAATGGTACAGTGTGGCAAATTGCTTGGAACATGTCTCTAATGTAAATGAAATGGTATATTTCTTAGCCATAAATTCTTTAATATGTACAAACATGTAAATAAGTATGCCATTCATTTTACTGCTTTGAGAAGCTTAAATAGTAAAGGGTGCGGTGCACTGTGTATACATAGTACATTTTATATATGTAGAATGGCAATATTTATGTTCTATAAAGGTAATAATACCTTCCTGTGAAATGAAGTTATGTGCTATAATGTGCCTTTGGAAGATGTTGCAAAAAAGTATTTAATAATTAATATTATTAATTTTAATTATTAATATCTTTTGATTCATATTGAATTTTTGATTTCCTTCGGTGCAAAATTGGCCCAGCAACAACTTCTTACTCCTTTCGCGAAACTTTGTGCGCACAATGTGTGAGAGGCAGTGCAGCGAGTACAAATTAACTACTTGGCTTGTCTCGACAGCGTCTTGTAATTAGCGCGGAAACTCTTTAAAGGGGGTATTCCTCTCCCTTTGCCCCACCCCCTGACATCCTATTCAAGCAAGTCTCCCCATGCCACCCACTGTATAATCATTACAACGTCGCTGAATGGACAATTTGCTCTCGTTAGCTTTGCATGTCTCTCTCTGTCTTCCCTTCCTTCTCTACCCCTCTCTTTCTCACGCTTGCTGTTTTGTTACCCCCTGAATCTTCTGGTGTCTTCCATCTCGCTCTGGCTCCCTGGCACACCCGCGTAATTAAGAAATTAACGGCACATGTTTGCGGCTCTGCATGTGTCCACATGTGTGTGTCTCCCTTTTGCTCCACCACCATCTCGATATACCCATCTCGCTCCCACTGCGTATGTGTTATTGGATTTTGTCAAGTGCCGTTGTCTCCACAAAAGGGTTTGTACAAAGTCAAAAAAGCGAAAGCCAAAAAGAACCAAATGAATAATAATAAAAAAAAACAGACAACGACCACACACTTTATTACAAGGCACACAAACAAATGTGAGCGCTGTATTTATGGATGCATGGATACACTTTGGCCACAGCTGCGAGCAAATTAGTAGCTGTAAAAAGCGAGTCATTAATGAATAAAATCTTGTTATCTTAACGAACCAATAAAAGGATTACTATAAATTGCACCAATTGCATAAATTTTAAAGGTAATTTGAGATATGCGATATTTAAACATTATTACTTGGTTTAAATCACACGAACTAAATTTATGGACATATTTTTATATTATTACATATTTATGTACAAATGAGATTACAAATTGTTTTTGTAACCGCCGTATGTACATACATATGTTCGTAAATTGAACCTATGTAGTACATACATACATATGTACATCTATACAAATGTAGAAGCATGCATCTTGTGGGTGGTGTTTTTGCATTTGTATGCATATTTGGATTCGGCCGAGAGATGGGCATATTGATATTGATGCACAGACATCTCCCTGCTCTCTCTTTCTGCCACCCTCAACCTTCATCTATGTATGTACATATGTACATACATATATACATATGTATGTATCTCTATCTTACTTGCCGCAGCAATCTGAAGCCTTTGCGGTTGTGTATTTTGTGCATTCGGAATCAACAAGAACAACAACTACCAACACAAGAATGTATAACAATACCTGCGAAAAGAAGAAGCAGCAACGCAGCATCACCCCATACAAGTTAACGGTACACCACAAACATGACCGTTCGTGTTCTCTTGTGTTTCCCAGTTGCTGTACAGCTGAGGCGAGTGAATGAGACGCACAGAGCTGGCGAAGAGGCGGTGGGAAAGGGATAGGAAGGGTGGGTGATAGGTGAGCTTCGGGCTTATTACTTGGCTCTCTTAATGCGTGACGTCGCTTGGCCTTGAGATTCAATTTTCGTGCACTTCGGTATGCCAATCATGTTCGTACAGTGGATACGGCCTAGCAGGAACCAATGATTGGTTCATATCGAAAAAACCTTTTTCTTTAAAGAAAAAGGAAAACTTATGAGTTTGTAAAACAATGTTCAGTTTGCTATGTTCATTGTTACAAAATAAGTGTTTACTGTAGCTTGTAATTACTGTAAACCCTGAGAACTGATAATTCTGACGCTTTTATTTTTAGATCATTCACTTAATTACCGAAGTAAACCGCCAGTACTCTTATCAATGTCGATTGTTCAGTTCCATTCTATTTTGGATCTTCAATAAAACGGCGCTAATCGAGTTAAATTGGTCGTAAGACAGTCCATGAACCGAGCTTCATATGTATGTATTTATGTATGATTGTTGCTATCTACATATGTACATGTGTATGTTAGTTTTTTTTTGAATCAATAAGCAGGTTATAAATAATTCATTGCGACCAATTTTGGAAGTCATTCGCATTTGGCCCCTAACGGAAATCTTTGGAAATTGCTTCGAATATAAATTCGACGAACCCACGCATGGGGTTAATAAATATTATATCAACTTCTTGATAACCCCTTTTTTGCAACGCCCAACAGGAGAAACATTTTAAAAGGAATTAAGTCGCCATGGAGCTATAGACATAATATTAACTTATTATATGTATCTAATTATCGCCTGAAAATGTTGCCTATCACAATCCTATTTTAAATGCAAACCTTTTGATTTAAAATGGTAGCATAAAAAAAATGTTAATAACCAAATGTTATTTAACGGAACAGAAGTATGTATGTAAGTACGGAAATGCATGGATAATTTAAGAACCCTTAGATGGAATAGGATACGATTAAAAATTTGAACAAATTAATAAGCAAAATTATGTATTTACATATGGTTTATTTAGTAGTCATAAGAAAAAAAGTGCTTTGAAGACTTCTAATATTATTTGTAACACAGCAGTAAATATTCTTGATGGAAAATGAATAATGGCCATGTGAGTGTTGGTGAGGCTGCCTGGTCGTATGTCCTTCGAAAATAAAATTGCATGCGCTCAGTCAGTCATGAAATTAAATTGACTGCAAATACATACGTTGCCAGGGGCGTAAGGGGGCGTGGCAGGAGGGCGGCGCAGAGGCGGAGGTTTTGTGGGGTCTGCAGAGCTTTTTCAGCGCGTTGCAAGCAGAACAACACGGTGGAAATGTAACCAATACGGACTCTCAGCTTTTTTCACGCCAAATCTGTCCGTTCCAGGCCATTAAGTCTTTTGATTGGAAAAAGTGTTTCATATATTTATCTATTTTTAATAAAAATGTAGCACTGAAACATGTAGTTATCTAATAAAAGCCGACTGAGCCACAATTTTCCTAGTATATGAATATTTATTGTTCAAAAATCAAGTTAATCCGGTTGAATAACCCCTAAATTCTACCACCTTATCGTTGATAACTACTTTCGAAAACTTGTTATTGGCAAACTTTTCGATTTCCATTAAGATGCACAATGAAATTTTCATTCACGCTAAAATAGGCAACACTGTGGCCAACGGTAAATTTGCGTCAGTGTATGTGCGAGGCGACATGTTGTTGCATGTCGCGCTACCACCGCCGCTTGTTCTGTTCCGTTGTGTTGTGCTCGCCTCCGGGTGATTTTACATATTTCGCTGTTTTTTGGCTTACGTGCTACGTGGCTATATGGCCGTGTGCACATGGAATCCCTTCCTGCTGCTGCTCAGGAGGTGGTACCACCACCCGTCTAATTTGCCCAACTCAACTGCTCCTTGCTCTGTGCGGCGGTGCAAAGTTTAAAGTGACAGGATTAACAGGATGTTGCATAATCCGCCCGCCAGACACATGAACAGGATATGCCGGCCGGGCTTCGGACAGGAACAGAGTGCACAATGCATAATGCGAACTTTACATATTTGCAACCCCCGAAAAAAGGGCACCTTCATTGAGATGCAAAAATGCAGGCACTTTTTGGGCCAGAAAATTGTGGTACTCATTTTACAGAACCATTTTGGTTCCTTTTAATCAGTCGATTAAAATGAAAATCTACTTAAAGCCACCAGCACTACCATTTGAAATGCATAGAGCAATCTTTAGAAATTTTCCATTGGCTGGGCAAACTCTTGAATAAATGAATTTTATAAACCCTGGAAAATTTGCTAAAGACATCAAATGAAATGTTACCGTACGCTATAAAATTAATTGAATCAAAAAAAGAGAGAACAAAATAATGGGCCATAAACATGAAATATAAAAATGTTCGTGGCACATTAAAATATCCGAAATGTGCCTTAATTGAGAATTCTTGTAGATTTGTAAGTTCACAAGGTGAACAGCGACCTTAAATTTAGTTTTAGTGCGCGGCATTGCTTTAAAATTAATCAAGCGGAATAACAACAAGCAGTAAATTTTTAAAATCATTTATGTTGTTATGGTTGTGCTGCACTTCATATTAATATTTCCCAATCAAAAATGCTCTTTGATTTGGCAATTCGGGCAAGCACTTAATAAACTTAACAGGAAGCTTTTTTCTTTAAACAAATTTGGTACTTATTTATGTGTGGATTCTGCTATACAAAAAAACACTAAAACAACACACTGTTTATAATATTGCAATAATTTTATGTTCCCTTACTTAGAAATTTTCCTACGTTTCAATATGTTTCCACCGAAAAATATTTTCCAAATTATTGTACACCTTCTTGAGCTGGAAATCTATACACAGCATGTAAATTAACTAAATATTGAACTAATTTCTTAAGCACTTGGGTAAATGAATATTCGAAACGAGCATTTTCTTCACGCACAAAATTGTAAAAACCATAATATTAACTTAAAAAAACTAGAAATAAGACAGAAAGATCAGAAGTTCATGTTCACTTTTGATATGAAATCTTTTCAAAAAGCTTCTCCAATAAGTTAAAACATTCTAGATAGATTTACTTTGTGAACTTACCTTTAATTTTATTAACACCGAATTTTCCCTGAATGTGATTTTGTACTGAGAGCACTTCCATCTTCATAGAGTCGCGTTGCAACTGCTATTTTGTGTGTTTTCAGCCGATTGTTGGATTTATATTGAAAGTCTGCCGACTGTCGACTGCCGCCTGATGCGATTATATAGACTTTTGATCTGGGCCGACGACTTTCGATGCGTTTAATATATTGCGTGGGTGTGAATAGTTGTAGTTTAACGTACGTATAGAAATGCACTTTAATCACAAGAATTTGATTTTACTTCGCGTGTGGTTGGGTGTTTTATTGTGGTGTATTACTTTGTTGTGTGTGTGTGTGTTTGTGGTGGAGAGTTCGATTTTCCAGCGACAGCGTTTTAACAAACAATTGGAAAAGTATCAACAACTAAATTTGTTATTCTAGTTAAACATCTCAATTCAATACATGCTAAAAAATCAACGCAAATTTGCCGCCCCGTTCAGCTCTCTCTCGCTTTTTCCTTCTTTCGCTTCTGTGGGTTTAGCTTCCCTTTTCTATCTCGCTCTGTCTGGTTTCCTTAATAAATTTAAGCACAGCACATGGTTTTGATTTAATTCAAGACGTTCTTGTTGTTTGGACAGAGATTTTAATTTCGTATTTATCTTTTCTTTGCTTTGCTACATATGGCGGAGTTTCAAGTGCTGATGGCTGCGTTTCGTTTGTAGAAGTATTCTGTTCTGGTTTTCCGATTTTCTGGATCTACTTCTTCATCTTCTTTCTGCCCTTTATGTGCGCCGATGTGCTGTGTTTGGCGGCCGCGTTTCGACTGCGGTTTTTTTCAGAAGTTCGTGTGAAGCGTACTAAAAAATTTTCACTCAGCGCTCGCTCAGCTGTGGCTCCTCTGTTTCTGTTACTGTTTCTGTCTCTGTTTGTGTGGGTGCGAGAGCGGCGCGGCGAGAGAGCTTGGAAAATGGCTGAATCAGAAGAAGAAGAGGACGATGAAAAACTGGACTGCGGCAACGGCAACGGCAACAACTTCGATAACGGGACACGCTGGCGCTGGAGAGCTGAGCTGAGCGGAGCGGAGCAGTTTTCCAAACAGTTTTCCAAAGCTACTATCCGGCCGGCTCGCGTGCTGCTGCTTTTATACCAATTTTCCACACCGGCTGCGCTGCCGGCGTCGCAGCTTTTCATTTTCCTTTTCCTTGGCCGTGAACTCTCTCTTGAGCGGCTTTGCACTCTTTTGCCACCAGCTGCGGCCGGCGATCATGTGTTGCCATCAGCTGTTGTTGACGACACTTAAGAGCAGTTGAGTGGCTCGCTCTCTTGAGTGTTTCTCTTTTGGTGCTGGAGAACTCTTGAGTCGAGAGAAAACTAGCTGTCTCTTTGAGCACATTTCTGCACAAATAATTGTTGAAGCCTATAATCCATTGTTAATTCTCTCTATTGCTAACTATGTATCTATTTGTGTAAGCTACTAATATTTGTTTTTAAGTTTAAGAATCTGAAACTTCTTTGGTCTTGAGAAAATTTTTAACATATGCTTTATTTTGAAACAAAACAAAATTTAGTTAAATTTATAAATGAAAATATATTCTATCTTTTTGTTATTTTATATTTAGAAAAACAAAAACTTTGTTAGTTTTTTGTTCGAATTGAAAAAGGAACACAGAAAATTCAAAGTCATTTGATGACATGGAATATATTTCTAAGATACTTTTTACAAAAAAGTTTGTCTTGTTGCTTTGGAACCCAAGTATCTAAATATTAGTATAGCGTTCTCCAAAGAAAATCGCAAATTGCGAAAGAAAAACCTGGAGGCGGTTTTCCGTAATTTGGCATTTTAGTTTGTTTCTTTTTTTTATTAGAATCTCGTAACAAAATTTATGGTGTTTAGGCACAGAATGGTATTCATACATATGTACATATGTAGATGAATATACATATGTACATTTGTACATACATATATGGTAAATACATATGCTCGTATATCTGGCCTTTACCGGATGACAAGACCCATTGTACCGCCTCCAGTTCAGCTGGGAACGGCAAGGGGGTGTGAGGGTTGTGGAGGGAAAACAAGAAAATGGATGAAAATGCTTCGCCGACACAGGACACAGGGCCTGTCACTGTTTTAACAATTCATCTTAATAGAAATAAAAAATGGCGCCGCCGGCGTTGGACAGTCCGGCTGACACCACCCGCCCCCTTTTCCTCGCCACCCCTCTACCCCTCTTTATCCCCCATTTCCCCACTGCACCCCACTCCCCTTTTCCTATTTGTCACTGGCTCGTTGTGGGTGCTCCGCTCTCCATTGGATCAGCTTTTGGAGAAAGCATCCGCATTTCCCCTCGTCTAGCTGCTGCTGTTTTTTTTTCTGTGTGGCGTTGGGGGGATTTACACATGTCAGTTAATGCTGAAAAAATGTTTACACAACACAATTGCCTGGCGGAGGGCGCGGGGGAGTGGCACTGCGCCCAGCATGGGGCTACCAATGCCGCACCAATGCACAGAGAAAAAAATACAAATTTATGCCAAAAAAAGATGGGAAAATATAGCCCAAGCTCCAAAAGAAATCGGTTATTCTATCTGCAAAACAGATTTCCTAACTAAACCAGCATAAAATAAACATAAAATGGAAGGAGACATAGAAAATAAGATCTTATTGCATAACTAAAATGAAAAGTATATACATATGTATATTAATAATTAATAATCAATTTATACCCTTATAATAAAAATTATAAAAAATGTATCTTTATTTATAGACATACTTTAAAAGAAAAAGATGGTTTCTGCTTAGACATTATGTCTGGATTACAATAATTACACAAATTTAGAAAGCCTCAAGCCTAAGTAAAAAATCGTATAAAAATGTGTAGTATTTTTCCCTGTTGTTTTTTTCAGTGCACGCCAAAAGTTTTAAAGACCAGCGCTCCCTCATCGCCTTTTGAAATTCTCGTAGCCACGCTGCAGCAGCGTCGAACAGGATAAAAGTCAGTGGCATACAATTAATCAAATGCATGATTTATGTGAGTGAGTTTCCACACGAGTTTAACCTAAATACGTCCCGTCGGGAATCCAGCCAAATGAGATGTTTCGGGGCGGCCAACAACTCCAACTCCAACTCACCCACCGAACACTCAAGTCAGCAGCTTAATAGACCCGTCCGCATTTCAAAGACGTTTACTCCGCAAAAAAAAAACGGACAGTTTTTCTTTTAAAAGTATCTGCAAATGATTACGGAAATACTACTTTAAGAGAATTTAGCTCGTTAATCAAAATTCTACCGAAAGAATCTGCAAATAGTTTCCTAGCTACATAGTTTAAAGAAGCTTTTATAATAAAAGTACTAACGAGAAAAAATGGGTTTTAAAATTAAATTACAGCGTAATGCTATTCGACTACGTGATGGGTCCCATGGGGTTAAGAAGTAACGTAAGGGTTGTACTATTATTATTTCTCACACCCATGCCAACTTATCAACCATAAATGGAATCCATACAGCATTTCCATTAAGTTTCGATGTTTCCTTGTGATTTGAAACTTTTCCACAGGTGGTAGCTACATACATACTATACATAGGTAAGCCGACAGGAAAAACCTTCACGTTTACAGACACACAAATGCACTTCGCAGGACAAATGTGCTGCGGAATGGGAGCCGTAAGAATTGGTTGCTAAAAGCCTCCAACCAAAGCTGCTTTCTGCTGGCCACTTAGGCTGGCAATCCTTTCTTCGCAGGATCAGAATTCCCAATTCCGAATTCCGAACGGAACCGTAGAAGCTTCCCGGGGATTCCAAATGGGATACAAATGAACGCCCTTTCCTGCAACCCAAAGCCAAATGCCCAATGCCCAAACTCCTATGCCATCTAACCATCCAACCATCTAGCCATTGCCATCGCAATCGCCTTCGTCGAATGGAGCACTTAGTGGGCCTTTGTGGCGCAGGAGGAAATTGTGGAGCCGGCTCTTCTAATGCGCTGCACGTTTTCCCAATAAAGTAGCTACAACAACACGAGCGGCAATCCTTTAAGTTCTTCGATACATCGCCGGGCAGCAGGAAACTGGAGCTGCCGTAGAGTGGCTTTTTAGTTCTCGCGCCCAACGCTGCACTGCGAGAAATAATGGCCTCTTAATTAGTTGCATTTTCCTACTTACGACTTTCCTACTTACAAATAAAAGCAGTCCAAAGAATTGCATTTTCGGAAAGTAACTTAATTTATAAGAACTTATAGAAACTTACAGGAATTTATTGGAATAGTTTAATGTATTTATTAGCTTTTAATAAATTTAATTAGTGCCTCAAGTATATTAGGTTTTTATAGTAGTTCGAAAGTGTGAGAACATATAGGCATTTTATTTTTTCTAAATCATTACTTATAGCTGCAAATAGTTGATTTGTTAATAATTTTCATTTGTTGAATTGAATTTGAATAGTTGAATTGTTGATAATCTCCATTTGTTTGCACAGTGTAGTTTTTGGCGCAAAGTTGGAGGAGCGGTAACTGCCATGAACATCGATTTTCATGTGATTTGTGCAGACGTGTTTGGGTTTTATTGATTTTCACTTGATTCCCTCCATATGCTTGAATATACTTAAGTCGGTACGTGCACATCTCCATCTCCATCTCTCCCAGCATCCAGTATCCAGCATTCAGTATCCAACATTCAGCTCCAGCATCCTACATCCAACTCCATAGCCATCCGCATTGGCATTCGGATTCGCATCCCGGGCCATTTCATCCCGCCCCATCATCCCAATTCCCTCCCAGGTCGCTCGTTGTCGACAGCAGCCACCGAGCACCCGAGCAGCTCTAATGTCAGGATCATGCGAGGTTATCAACATAATTTCGAAAACCACCCATCCGCACCAGGCATGGCCATCTCCACTCTGCTCCACTCTGCTCCACCCACACCGCATCTTTCTAGTTTATGATGTAGTAGATTTCTGTTTCTTTTCCTGCAGCATCACCAAGATGATGATGACGGCGGTAGTGGCTGTGGTAGTGGTAGTGTGGTTCTTCTCCTGCTCCTGCTTCTCCTCCTGCTTCTGCTCCTCCTCCTCCTGCTGCTCCTGATGAACAAGATGGGCGCGTGTGCGGTTTGATAAGACGCCAGCGATTCGGCTCCATTTCATTTGACTTTCATCTGCCTTCCCCGTTTTTGGGCCACGTTAAAGCGAAGCAGCGAAGCAGCATTTTAAAGGGAAATCCTTTTTTCTTTGAATTAGCTTCCCTTTTTCTTTATCACGAAACAACATGTTTTGCATCAAAATGTGTTCTTTTTAAGCTGCCAAATTATTAAACCGAAATAGTCGCACGCGAATTCTTCAGCACATCGCTCAAAACAGAAGGACGTAATCAGAGCTGTCATTTGGCTGTCAATTTGTGTTTGGCTGGAAATATTTAAATTTAAACTTGATTGAACGCAGTGTGCTCCTCCTTTGCCAGTTCTCCACTGCAGCAGGACTCCTCCACATCGGAAACCGTGAACCGCACACAAAGAAAGTGAAGCATTCCGAAAGGAGTCGAGAGAACAAGGCGAGCAATTGCCATCAAGTGATGGTCCCCATTTATTTGAGGCAGTGCTCCAAGGCAATCAAAGGGCCTGCTGGCACTTCTGCATTTCTAGATTTCTGGATGCCTGGATTGCTGGATTTCTGGACTCGTTACTCATTTCGTTTCGTTTCGGCTGACATCTGACATGATTATGTACATTTGTCCCCTGGTGCTGGCGACGTCGCCCCTTCCAAGTCACCGCAACGCAATTTACATGCCATGTAGCGGATGCACTGGCAGAAATTAGTAGCTTAAAGGGGTATCAATATACTTTCGTGACTATTTTATGTGCATTTTTAACTTTCAAGAAACTTTAGCCCTGTAAACAAGCAATCATTCGCAGCATAAAACGAGATAAAGCGCTAAAGTCGAGTGCCTCGACTAACAGATACTCGTTAATTATTAATAAATAATAAGCAAAAAACCAGATGAAGCACTTATCAACAAATACCCGCTTAATAGCAATAAGTAATAAGCAAAAAACCAGATGAAGCGCTTAAGTCCAGTGCCTCGACTAACAGATACCCCTTAAATAGCAATAAGTTTGTATGTTTGACTTAGGCGTCTGTTGCGAAACATGATTAATGACATAATCATAATCATAAACTCTACGGGAGTTCTTTTTCTATTTTTAAAAGTTTTTAAGATGTTGTGGGACTCTTTCAGCGCAATGGTAACCTCTTTTTTTACAGTGCATCTCGACGAGCCCAACGACCAGCAGCAACTCTAATCTATCAGCGGTCTGTGGGCTTTGCGCTTATGCTACCTCGAATATTTTGCACTTTTCCATTTGGTCCTTTTGGGGCGACGAGTGCTCCTTGTGCCCGCTCCTTGGCCCGCTCCTCGGCTTTCTCATTCACACTTCCTGCTCGTGTTTTGGTCGCACTCCACATTCGCCGGGACTCGCTCCTGTGCTCCTTGCCTTTGGGTGGCTAGGAGAGGACCGAGGACTGAGGACTGAGGACTTGGGCCTGGCATGGCACACAAGTGTCCTTACAACATTTTTTACTTTGTAACGCAAATTCTGAAGTAAGCATGAATAATGCATGCATTGTGTGTAATTCTTCAAGTACTTTGTGCCGTGCCGACGACAAGCACACATCAGCGGCCCAGTTGCCACCCAAGGCAGCCAAAGCCACCGCTTTCAGCCAGGACTTTCAGGCCACGAATCCTTGTATCCTTCTCGTAAGCCACGAATCCTCGTAACCCGCCTGTCACTACCCACAACCTATTTATATTTGGCTGTTTTGCAGCTTGCGGCGTTGGCAATTCTGGCGATGTGTTTGCGGGGTGTCCAAATTTATTGCAGGCTTTTTGCATTACAAATTTATTTTAATAATTCCGAATACGAGCTGGGACATTTAAATAAACTACTGGAGGGCTAAAATGGCGATTTGTTTGCATCCTGCAACGGCATGTACATATTTAAGAGGCATTTCTGGCTCATAACTGCAAGACTTATTTTGATTTTCTTGGATTTTCTAGCCTGTGCTATTTAACTTCTTCTTCATTTGAAAATTGTAAGTATTTCTTATTATATTGTAAAGTTCCTTTGCCTCATCTTTGCCTTTTTAGAATGTAATCCCAGTTCATATATTCAACATAGAATTCTATTTTTGTTCTATTCACACATAGTTCGAGATTTGCTATTCCTTGCTGTCTGACTGAATCGATATCCACTTGGAAATGCAAAACAGAGCAAGAAGCTAGTGACAATGCGGTGGAATAACCGCGACGCCCATTTAATTGAGCCCCATGAATATAGTCTGAATAATGCAGAAATCAAACAGCAGCGACCGACCCTTCCACTGCATTGCATACAAGTATTACCAGTATTACCTGGTATCCATTCCCCATGACCAACGGAGCTCCAAACCCCAAACCGCAATGCGTTTCATTATTCAGCTTGGCAGGGAACTAAGTGCATACACCATTTTGCCAGGTTCCCACAGTTGGCCAGATTGGCAAGACACCCCCACTATGATTGACTAGTTAATAACATTATGTATGATTGCATGTGCACAGGGACTACTTAGCTATGCAGATAATACCAATTGGCCATTGAGAGGGCTTCAAATATTGTTAAGTATGAAAATATGTGAAAACTTCTTATGAATAGAACGCTAAGCTCTTGGCCAACTGCGCATCGTTAAACTTCGAATTTCATGTCTCCTTAGTTGCTGCCG
Organism: Drosophila yakuba; assembly: GCF_016746365.2. Classification (NCBI taxonomy): domain Eukaryota; kingdom Metazoa; phylum Arthropoda; class Insecta; order Diptera; family Drosophilidae; genus Drosophila; species Drosophila yakuba. Next base: position 11,592,134 of record NC_052529.2, on the reverse strand, counting down.
AATGCTATTAGTTACCCCTGACCCGTGCTGAATTCAAAACCTCACGCTCCTCGATGGAAATTCACTTAGTCATTTTCACAGCCATTAGCTGGGGCCAGAAAATGCTGAGACGAGGCAACGAATTCCAAATTTTTGGCTGCTCCTTTTTGGCCAATTTTGCTCAGGTTCGAGTCACGTCAAGAAGTGGACAAGCCCCCCCCCCAAAAACGCGTCTTGCTGACCAAATGAGCAGCTCCCATTCTGAGCACTGCCCACAAGCTCACAAGCCCACAAAGTATCCAGCCGAAAGAGGAGGTGGTCCGTAGGAAAGCGCTGAGAATTCAAACTTTTAAAAGTTTTCAGCTTTTCACTTGTTTCTTTTCAATTTGAACGAAGTAGACCAAGTTGAAGGCAGGGCGAAGCTGTGGAGCGTCGTTAATGGTTTTTGCGAAACTTATGAAACAAACTATACACAGGATGGCTCCACAGAAGTCCTGCCATCCTGTCCTGCCCTCAGCACCACTTACCGACCTGTGCTGGCCACGTCAAAGACATCTTCTGCCAGGCGAACGAGGGTGGATTCTAAAAATACCGGTTCTTAAGGACCTCTTTTAAAGTTCAGCGGCTTAAGCCGTACTTTCAGGCCTATTTTAAAGGAGTTTTTGGTAATAGAAGTGCAACTTAAATAATAGTCAACAAAGCAAGGTGTTTTGAACTAGTGAATACTTTTCTTAAAAACTAAACTACTAATGGTGTACAATACATAATTTTATTTTCATGTTTTATATTGCAAGTTAGTTGTTTTAACAATAGGTATTCAAGTATAATATCAAGCTTTTTTTGATTAAATTTAGTTTGTGTTTCATTGAAAGGATATATGCATATGTTTGTGTGATTAACTAATCTACTGATGGGGTTTTCCGAGTAACCCTCGTCCTGCTTGGGCCATGTAGTGTCACGTACTTTCACTTTTCCACCTCCGTCCACTTTTCCGCTGGGGGAAAATGAACGAAGCTCAGCGTCAATGCGGCGTCCTTCGAAAACGAACCTATTCAAAGCCTTCATGCGTTTGAATTCTATTAGCTCAAGAAAGGATTTTCTGTGCTTTGGTTCCCAGATGGAGATGGAACTGGAACTGGACTGGGTTGGTGTGGAATGAGTTGGTTTGGTTTGGATTGGTTTGGGTACAGAGTCTGCTGTCACAAGCACTTTTTCAGCGTTACGTTCGCCGTTTACCCCGGGGGTGTATTACCATCATACTCATTCCCATTTCAGGCCATGGTCGTCCTGGCACTCGGCGAGGTCCTGCTCCAGCTCCAGCTCCCTATTCCTATCCCTATTCCTATTCCTATTCCATGGCCAATCCCATCGCCAGTGCCACTCCCAATCCCACTCCCACTCCCATTCCCATTCCCATTCCAGGAGCCGATGATTCTGGTCGTGCCATGCACATCCAATTGACATTTCAGCTTAAGTCATTGTGTAAGGCAGCAACAAAGGAGCGCCAACAAAACGGAAGGCAAGCAAAGTCCGGACAAGTAGCAACCCGGAGCTGTAGCTGTCCGCCGTTCAAACACCCGGATCCGACGACCAGTGATGCCGGCGGCCTGCTGCTAAACCCGTGTAATGCCAACCGGCAAATGAGTGAGTAATACTGCTGAAAGTAATACTAATGAAACGATTTTTATGTGGGCTATGGACAATATTAATCATAGAAACTGCATACATCCTTACATAGTTAAGTTAACTTAACAATTATTCAAGAAGTAGCATTTAAAAGAACTATTTTAATATGCTTTATTATGTATTATTAAGAAAGGAGAGCCAAGTTATGCTGCAAAATAGAAGACGACATTTGTTGTGTAATAAAATATTAAAAAATATTTATATATTAAATGAAGATATTTATAAGAGATTCCACCTTTTTGCAGACAGAATTGGCATCTCTGGAGCAAACCCCAATCCCCGCCAGCTGCAGGGTCGTGCACTTATTCTGCTCACTGTGCGAAAAACAAAGCCGAAAGAAGGAAGTAAAGTGCAAAAGCTGCAGCGGCAACAAAGGCGCACACAATTACCGAGCAGTGTGTCCGCCCAGCGCCACCCACTGGGTCAGTAAGTGGGCGTGGTGGGTGGCCAAGTGGGTGGTTTAGTAGGTGGTGGATGTTGGACAAGGACGATGGAGTCCTTGGTCGAACTTTCGTGTTTACACAAAAACATTTAGACTGATCCCGGGCGCATAGTGGGGTGCTAGAATGTGCCAGAATGTGGGTTAATGGACGAGGAAAAGGGTTAAGAGCGGCGAATGCGGCATTTCATAAGATTGATGCGGAGAATGCGGGTGCGAATTCCCCAGTGCATGCAGGATAACGTCGTAGTTTCCCTGAATTAACATCCGATTCGAAAGTATGCTTTTGAGCAACAGAATGTTGTTCATTCACGGCAAGGTACACTCAGCAAATCGCAGTACCTGGTTCTCTACTCTAAAATAAGTCAGCTACAACAGACACATTTTGTTTATTACATGACAGACTGAAATGCAGGAAAAGGAATCAGTTTCTTACTTACTTGCTTTTTATTCATAAGTTTTAAGGATACAGCAACCTTTATTCCCCATTCCTATGTTCATACTTACAAGTTAGTTATGTAAGTTTGTACTTAAGCTATTGTTTACATATTAAGAAATGCAGTATTTCCAATTAAGTCCTTGCTTGTTGCTCACATTTCAAAGGTTCCAAATTTCGGAAGCAGCTTTTGGAATGATTTCTTCACGGTCGCCATTAACAACGCGGCAAATGAAGGCAATATCTCAAATGGAACCACATAAACGAAATAATAAATACCAAATGATTTCATAATGAAATGTCGGGCTGGGCAGGATGGCATCCGGCACTCGGCACTCGGCACTTGGCTCGCCTAGAAACCAACGCACAACCCACTGCCTTCGTCCTTCGTCCTTCGTCCTGTTCCATTCCTCTCCTTTTCGTCCTGTGCTGTCCTCTCCGTGTCCTGTGCCATCCCCGTCATCATCCCGCTTGGCATTTCTTTTATTACTGAAATTGCGAAGGAGAAATAAAAAAAAAAAAAAGAAGAAAATTCTTAATTTCGTTTCGTTTCATCAGCAGCAGCGACAAGATTTACAACATACTGTGAGCATAAAATAAAAATCTTATTTTTGTTCGAATGCGTCGGAGGGTGGACATGCGGCGAGCGAAATAAATAAATAAAATAAAAAAAAAATACAAAAAAAAAGCCAACGGAATAGAATGAATAAAAATACTCGAACGTACAAAAGCCATATCCAACCATTGTCTGCCGAAGATTGTGGGGCGTGCCCCATCCCGCCCCATCTTAATAGTTATGGAGGTGGTGGCTCTGCGTGGATGTGACCCTCCTAGTTGGGGATACGGATGCGGATTCAGGATGGGGTTCCGCCTTCCGGGCGAATCACGCAATTGGAACGCATACCGAATGCAATAAAACGCACATGTGGAGCTCCATCGCCCCATTGCTCCATAGCTCCATAGCTCCATAGCTCCATAGCTCCATTGCTCCATAGCTCCATCGCTCCATCGCTCCTGTCGTCTCATAATTTCTGTGCGGTTGGCAAATAAATTTGATTTTCAGCGAATTGTCCTGGATTGACTCCCAGACTTCCACTGCCACTGTCTTTACTGACTGCAAATTTGGCTCCACATGTGTTTTACTATGCACGCAATCAAGTGGAGCCTTAAATTGTCACCACTTTAAATAAATAACAAATAGTTTTTAGGTTTTCCATAGTAATAACTTATTTAGCATGGGGAGCTGCGAAAAATCTGCTGCACTTTATCAATATGCAATTGTTAAAATCTACTTAAAGTCTTATTCCTTCTTAATATGATTATACTTAAAGCTGATAAGTAACTTTTAGCATTTTCATGAAACTGAAATGCCTTCAAAGGCCAACTGACACCACTGTAAATCACTTTTGCTCGATTTGGAACAGGCTTTCCACTTTTTGCTGAGCTCGGATATTGCACTGGATTCTGCTCAGTTGACCTTTTCCATTGTGAAAATTCTGGGACAAAATGAAATTCCCAAAGTCGTCGTCAACAAAGGAAACCGAAATCGTATTGACGTAATAATAATTTATAACACCAGGAAAAAGGCCAGACTTCATTAGAATCTGTCTGTCTCTCAAGGAAGTTAAAAGAAGAAGGAATTCTGAATATTTTTAGTTAATTTTTATATTATTTATTATTTTAAATTATGAACGCTTAAGTTCTTTGTGTGCACTTGCTTTGGATTGACTGACTGCTGAGATATCCTGCATGTTCGCCACTTTCTGCACCACCTGCTGGTTGCCATCGCGATTCAATTTGGCAGATATTTAACACATCGCTTCAACACGCCCGAAAAAGCGAATGATATGAATGCCGAGGCGGACGATAGCGGAGGTCAGAGGTCAGAGGAAAATTGTGCGACAGGAGGAAAATAATTCAATGCAAAGGAAACAACACAACACAAGCACGCGCTGATGAATGGAAGGGGAATGGGAATGGGAATCGGAATCAGAATGGGAATGGGAATGGGATTCGGCTTGGGTTTTCGGGTTTGGGAATGGAATTGGCACTGGGAGTGGGAGTTGGAGTGGGGGATTCATGGGACTCAGGACTTTGGATTCGCAGCTCGGCATGCGGGGGGCGTGGCATCGGAAAGGCAAAGGACAAACATGCCATGAGCGAAGGACAAAAGTCAGCCCTCTGAGGTGTTGCCAACAGGAAAAGCTTCAATCAGCAAAAAAAAAAGCAAAAAAAAAAAAAGAAAAAAAATGTATATAAAAAAGAAGGAAAAGCGAAGGCAACCAACTACACATTTAGTGTTTATTTCGTATTTATTGAGAGCAGCGGTTGGAGTTGGTCGCAATCCGATGAAATGAAATCAGCAAGAAATAAATGTCCTTGTCGCACAGCATAATATAACCATCCCCACATCCAAGCCATATCCCAAAACCCCAGCAGCAAACTCCAGTCATATATACAATATATAAATTGTTTCCAAATCATTGGATACTCAGCCACAGAAATACGAAAATGAAATTAGTCCGTTGAGGGCAAATGTCGCCGCGAAGTCGAATCTTAGTTACTCTTGAGGAGTTACAATGATGCACATAAGTATGAGCTTTCTTGGGAACTTAAAATATAAGGAATATTATAATTTAGTGCTTAATAATGATTTTTTGAAGTGTGGCTCATATCAGCAAACTCAAGAACCTAACAACACTCTGAACTCAGTGACTAATCCAATGTTCCTACACTCACAACTCGAGTCATATTAAGCTGATCATAATGATGATGGGATGCGAAAACGAGCAAGTTGCTCAATGAGTGTTTGCTTGACTGAATGAATGAATAAAGATTGCAAATGGAAGGCAAATGGCGAAATCTGCCAGGGACATTAAAATTAAAGTCAAATGGCCTTTGGCCATTTCGACCGCTCTTGACCACAATTGATGTGTGCGGCTTTAATGGAAACCACATTTTCGGCCATAATAAATCGCCGCCCCTCAAGCAAAACACCACCCACCACCCCTCCACCCAGGACCAGCTCACAAATGGTTTTCCCAACTTTCCAGCAAACAAAAGTCCTCTGCATTGATGTACATTTGATGTATGACAGAAGTGGATTGCTGGGCAAGTCTGCGGATTTGACAAACCGCTTCTTGATTTATATTTGATTTCGATGGAGGTCATGCAGCATTTGTACAAAGGAAATTCGATTCCGTTGACCATTAATAAAATAAATGAAAGTCTATTTGGTATATTTTGAATATATGCATGTCTTGGGAATTTTCTTTTGAGGTAAATGAAAGTCTATTTGGTATATTTTGATTATAAACCTATCTTTGGAATTTTCTTTGCAGGTTTCTTTGGGAGTTTCTTTGGGCGTTGCTTTAATTAAAACAAGAACAAGTTGCTCATTTCCATATGAAGCACTAATTCGATTATTTCAAATGGCATACAAGGCTCGATTTATTTTGTGGAAAGACTTTCTACTTTCACATGCTCAATCCTGCCGCACATTACGGCCTAAATACATATTTATTTATGTTTGCCAGCCATTTGTGCAAAGTGTTTGCACTTAATAAACCCATTTCGCTAAGCACTTTGTCAGTTGTGGGCGATGGCAAGTGGGCGTGGCACTTCCGCTTTTCTCCGGCTCCTAAGACCACCCACCCATTGAACCCAAAATAAACCCACCCACTTACTTACTGTTATTCCAGCATTAAAAGTTCAATGAATGGCAGCGGAAGTGAAAACAATTATCTTCAGGAAGGTGAACCATAAATCCTCCGAATCCGTAAGTAAATTGCAAATTTTCGTTTATTACTTTCGATGCCTTTCGATGGAGACCCAAAAGGGATTTGCGGTTGGAATCGAATCGATATTTTGTGTGTGTTATCATATTTATTATGCAAACACACTTCGATTCGAAGAAAGTTCGCCGAAAATGTCACACGTGCGTACACAAAAAGCGTATTATTTGCCTGCCACCGAAATGTAAATTGAAACGCATACCTTTTTTCACATATGAACACCTTTTGGAAAGGAATTCGGTTCTTATTTCATCCCGCCCTATTGATTTGATTGCTCTTTGACGGCCTGATGGAGATGAAGATGGTTATGGTTTGCTGCCATTAACACGGAAAGAAATGTAATAAGTCTCATTTCCATTTTGCAAAAAATTTAACTTTTATTTTAACGTATGAATGCTGCTTGCAGGATATTTATTATATATATTTTTAGATATTTTAATGATATTAAACTGACCTTCTATATACATTCTTAAACTAATTTAACTAAATAAAAACAGTATGGTATATTGTGCTGATAAAAACAAGCTACATACTTATATATATTATTATATAACATATAGATACTTATAGTTTCGTGTACAAGTAGATGGCCACAATGAGGCCGTACAGAGCCAGGACCTCGGCGAAGATCAGGATCAGGACCATGCCCACGAAGAGGCGTGGCTGCTCGGCGGTGCCCCGGACTCCAGCATCGCCAGCGATTCCAATGGCTATTCCGGCCGTAAGTCCAGGCAATCCGACGGACAATCCAGCGCCCAGATGCACATAACCGGCATCCATCGTGTAGTCATCGCCAATCGATCCGGCTATCAGAACCGAGACCACCAGGCCGTAGATCGCGATGATGCCCGCCATGACGACCGGAATGATGGACTTCATGATCATGTCCGGTCGGTTCACGGCCATGGTGGCGATGCCAAGTCCGGATAACGATGTGCCGTAGGAGGCTCCCATGGTTGTGAATATGATCGCCACTGCAGCACCCGTGCATCCCAGGAAGTATGAGTAAAGGGGTTCTTCCTCTACTTCGGCAGTAACCATTTTGCTTTCATGGAAATCTAGCTGCTTTCGAGAATCGGAAAAATGTGGAAAATTGAAAGAAATGCTATCCCAATCAAAGTATTTCGGAAAAAGGCATACTGTGTTTTTGCTACACTAAAATATTCATTATAGATTGGCTTGATGTAATAGAAATGCTAATTATTGCCTAACGAATGAGCATTATCTTTTAATCAGGGAGTTATATTGTGTGAGTTTCATTTCAAGAAAGAGTTTATGAGTTTACTGAATTTTATCTTTAAAATAATACTTTTAATTAAAATCCTTAATAATTCTCTATTTTTAATCGCTTTAATATTTCTTGTAACTTCAGCTTGCATAATTCTTTCCAATTTTAATAAAGTGTACATATTTGTGAAGCTGTTTTCACGGTTTTACAAAATTTATATCCTCGAGGGACCGCAAAGCAAAACCCATTCTCTGTATTGAAAATCGAAGCTGCGGTTTCTTATTCACTTTGAGTGGTTTTCCCCATTGCCTTTCAGCGCTTTTTTCGTTACCCTCCACTTGTTTCAATTAAACAAATTGGAAAATATGAGCCCTACTCGACTATCGAGCTTAAAAAGGGCGACACTTTTGGAAAGTCCCCACCTCAGCACCTCAACAACAACGTGCTGTTGTTGTTGTTTCGTTTTTCCTTAAAATGGAAATTTGTTGCCAGCGCTGTTGGAAAAAGGGACGGAATTGTTTTTGTGGAGCTAGGGGGTTGGTGGGTTTGGGGGGTTGGGGCGCTTCAATTGCTCCTCCATTTTCCATGGCGTTTTTATTTGTGGCCCCAGCTCGGCTGCTTTGCATTTTGAATACATATTCCGCAAATTCCTTGGGGGAGCTTGTAACTTTGTGTCAGTGGCTCTGCGTTCGTGTGATGTGATTGTTAAGTTGGCCCAGATTTGTCACAGGCGACTTTGCTGACTGGGTTCTGTGGCAGTGGGGATTCTTGATTGCTTCTTGGCTGCAAAGCAGGTATGCTTTGGTCCCGGTATTTTGCAAAAATCATATAGAATTAAATTTTCCTTTTTTTCTTGCCATTTAAGGTGTCGCTTGGGCGAATTAGTTCGATTTGAAACTAGTAAAAAGGCTAGATGTAACATTTTATTTTAAATTTCTCTCAAACTGAGGGCTGAAACATAGCTTTGTTGTGTAGAAAATTCGTATTACTTGGTGTACAGGTAAATGGCGACGATGAGTCCATAAAGTCCCAGCACCTCGGCGAAGATCAGGATGAGGATCATGCCCACAAAGAGGCGTGGCTGCTGGGCAGTGCCCCGCACCCCGGCATCACCCACAATGCCAATGGCAAATCCAGCTGCCAAACCGGCAAAACCCACCGAAAGTCCGGCGGCCAAGTGGATGTAGCCCTTGCGAATGGTATAAGAATCCGACAGAGCTCCAGCTATCAGAACAGAGACCACCAGGCCATAGATCGCAATGATGCCAGCCATCACCACGGGTATGATCGACTTCATGATGAGTTCGGGTCGCATTACGGCCATGGCTGCGATTCCAGTGCCGGATTTGGCAGTTCCATATGCTGCTCCCAAGGCCGAAAAGATGATGGCCGATGCCGCGCCCATCGAGCCAAAGAAGATCGCGTACGCAGGCTTGTCCTTATCAGCCGTATCCTTCGCCATCTCGATTAGGATTCTGAAAAAACCGAGAAGATAATCCCAGCGCTAGTTTTCCCAAGAAACTTACTGCTTTCAATTCAGAAGTTCCGCTTGCTCGACCGATTTTTGATTCGTATTTATTCGCTGTATACTCAACGCCTACTCTATGAACTTTTATTTTTACAAATGTTTGCAGGATGGTATTTTCCATTTTAGATACATGCCTAGTTATTATAAGATTTATTTTATAAAAAATATATAATAATAAAAATATATATAATATATATGTATATTATATTATAATTCTTTAACTATAGGAATATTTAACTTCCGTTTTTAAATTTAGCTGAATAAAATCCAAACATTTATAGTTTATTTTATATTCTCTAGTCATATTTATTAAAGAAAATGAAGTTTAAAGGTAATATCTTCTATTCAAATGTGTATTAGGTATGGAATCAAGATATCTCGCTGATATTTCGCTGAATTCCCATGAAGATTCCATTTCCGGCTTAATCACAAGCAACTGGAAAAAGTGCGAAATGTTGTCGATTAAAGATTTATGCCGCCTTGTGGGATTTAGCATCGAAAGCCTCACTTCTGTGCCACCTTGAGCTCCTTTTGGGTTGCCTCCGAATGAATCCGTATCCGAATGCGAATACGAATACGACTTCGAATCCATTGTGCAGTTTGTTAGTTATTGTTCGGATCGCTTTTCGCAACTATAAATCGTTTATGTATTTTGTTGAGTGCGAGAATTTATCGCTGGAGTTGAGTATGAGAACGGAATCACATAAATACAAATAAATCAAAAGCATTTCGAATGCCAAAGCCGATGGCGATGGTGATGGCAGTACAAACAATCTTTTCCTCCTGCTTCGAGGAATGGAAAATTGAGAAATATAAATGGGACATGGCATAGTTATGTGTGTGTGTGTGTGTGTGTGTAGTGGCTATAGGCAGGCTAGACTGTGCTGTGCGAAAATTGATGTCTTGCCTCATAAAAATAAGGCATCAGAGGAATCGCCCGAATGTGTTTTTGTTGAAAGCAACATTGTAAATTTTATGACTTTTTTATGCGCTGAAATCTATAAATTATGTAAACTGACACTGACAGCTGTCAACCGAAGGCTCAGCGACAGCTCCAGTCGCACTCACACTCACATTCATACTCACACTCACAGGCCCATTCTGAGTCCCATTCGCAGTCGCCAGAGTTGCCGCCGATTTTTTTCGGTGTCAAATCTGGAATATATATAGCTAGTTTAGTTTTAGTTGACACTATAAAATGAAAGGATTATAAGTGCGCTTTAAAAAACAGTCTACGGTGAGTTATATTGTTTAAAAAAGTAGAGTTAAATAAGTTTAGTTATTGCATTAAATTATATACCTTATTTATGTTAAATTATTTATTAACATATTTTTCTGGCTTTGGAATACCATATTTAAAGTAGTTCTAGCTCACTTTCATCATTTTTCGTCAATTAATTAATTACTAAATGTTTGTTTTAAATTGATAAAAACCGCTTAGCACTCTTAGCTCCATAAAATATATCTTTTTAAAGGTTGTTTTTATAGTTCTTCTGGAACTGCAAGAGTAGCTAGATTTGGCTAGAAAACTGCTAATGCGACAGCACTAGCACTTCAGTGGCAAGCGGAACGGTTGCAAGTGACACATGTGTCAAATGGTCGATGGGGAAGCGCGACAAAATGTGCTATTCCCACTGCCTGGCATCAGACTCCTTCCGAAGGGCGCTCCGCACCACCCTGCACCACCCAGCAACACCCCGCACCACCCCGCACCACCCTGCACCACCCAATCCCGGCTACTGCCCCCCACTTCATCACACTTTGGCCAGAGTGAACTGATGACTCCAGATGATTAAATGATTGCGAGCGGCAATAAAAAAATGTATGTTTCGAATTATTGCTAATATAAATTTCCCTCCTTTTTTTTCTGCTTATGCTTTATTTGATTTGCTGTGGGGATTTTGAAACAAAGTTAGCTCTTTTTTATGTTCCTTTGAATGCGAGCTTAGAACCCAAAGTTTTATGTGCTAAGCTGGGCTCAGTTTGTAGTTCAAACCTTAAACAAGAAAAGGAGTATTTAAATTGTATCTTAAATGTTATCAGATAACGATTTTTACTTACCTAAAGTAACTAAGTAAACCGCGGTTAAAGGCTTTCTTATGAGTTAACCTCTGGCGTGTCCTTGCCCCGATTTTTTGCTCACTGTATTCCAGTAAATCACAAGTTCCTGCCAATGTGCAATAAATGAGGGGCCATGGGTTTTCCCGGAAAAGCGGGCGGCACTAACATAACTAACGAACGTAATTAACCGAAAATAAATTAACTGGATTTCCCCGCGAACCCCCAAGGAGGAACTAAAAGGGTTTTCCCAATCCCGAATCCACTGGGCACAAGGTGTCAACCGCTCCGCTCCACCGCTCCACTGCTCCACTGCTCCGCTTGCTGTTGCTTCCGCTGCGATGGATATGGATACGGATTCGTATTCGTATTCGGATTCGGATACGGATACGATGGCGGATGCGGAGTTGGAGTCGAAGACAGGGACGACTGGCAACAGAATGACTATGTGTGTGTGTGTGAGTCTCGGGATCCCAAATGTGTTTTCAACATGCAATTTTTATTATTGACTGCTGGCTGTCGCTTGTCGTGCTAGTGCGCTGCTGCTTTTCACTGTTTTCCGCCCGGCGAATCGTGAAAATGTCATTACTGTCAATCAAGTCGGCCAAAGGTTTTGCCTCCAAAGGCAGGAACATTAAAGCCCTGTGGGCCAAGCAAGTGACAAATTGAAAAGTTCATTTAAAAGAGGCGCTATATCGTCTTGTTTTAGCTGTACTAGCCAAGTTTTCTAGTTCAAAAAGTTATAAACTTATTGCACCTCAATATATATCCCCAAAAGTAATTTTTGCAAAATCTTATTACAAATCAGAAATAGATGAAGATCTTTAATCAACTTCTTTTTATCTATTCTACTTCAAATAATAATTCTCTGATGCTGATATGTCTGATGTTTCTTATTATTATCTCTATTATCTTATCCATATAACATTAGTTAGCACATTGTGTAAAATGAATTTGAATACAATTTTAATTAAATACAGTTTAAAATACTTCGTCAGAATTTTTGTAATATTTTCAGTAGCCACCTCTGCGATAAATAGATAAATATTCTGAAAAGTAATTCGCGATGGCGTGTGATTTTGAGGACTTATTCCATGCATAATGTTCGTGGACTGACAGGGCTTATTGGCTTGCGTGCTGGGCGTCAATTTCGATATGCTGACAGGGAGGAAAACGCACAGCGAGAGCTGGGAAAAGCGGGATGGAAAATTGAAAATGTCGAAGGAGTTCAACCGGCGGAAGAGTGATTGCCAACATGCATCGCCCACATTGGCGTGCCAAATGTAACGATTTAGGCAGAGCTTGTTGAATTCTATAGAGCCGCTTTTAGTATGGACAGTAGCTGGTAGCTGGTAGCTAGTTGCTGATATATCTTTTATTATGTAGTAGTTCTGTGTCATCGTAAAAATCGCCGGCTATTACTTGATTGTCCTTCATGGGTGCCATAAAGCCGTTGGCGGCCTTTTGGCCCATTGTAAAATGATTTACTCGCCTGCGCGCCCCGTTCATTTGTGGCCGGCAATCGCTTGGAGTCTCTGATTATCCATTCTCCGTTCGCCATTCTCCACTCATTCATTTTTTTATGGTCCTCGCTCTTTTTACGGCCTTTCACAGTTTAACGACACATCACTGACACACCAAAAAAAACGGAGCCGGAATTAGATATTGGGTTTCCCGGCTTTCCTCCCTTCGCTCTTTGTTCGCTCTGCAATTTGACATACTTATTTCTGGGTTTTCCATTAAACTGCGGACTTACGAAAATCAGACTAAACAGAGACTCCAAACTTTTGACATCAAGTAATTGCGCAAGTTTTACTTAAGCAATTTCATATTGCTAGGGAATATTTCCGGGTGGAGTAGGTACCATTATTTTCCTTTCACATTTTGCTTTAAAAACTGTGAAAATATTGAATATCCTATTAATTTCGATGGTAAGCTTGGTATATTTATCAGTTTCAGACACAAACGAAGCTAAATGATTAAAATGTCCTTAAATGTTAAAACAATCAGTTTTTTAACTGTCTGAACTGTTTTTCCTTATAGTGAAAGAGTAATACCATCTTCTCCAAACTCCTGCTTAACTTATTAAATAATACTATAATAATATGAGCTCTTTATAATTCGACTATTGACAAATTTCCAGTAACAGTGAGCTGACAAACTGTCGAGAAAACCTTTTACCAGCAAAGTAGATACTGATTGAAGGACTGAAACCACAACAATGTCCTGACTGAATGGCAGACTGACAGACTCTCAAACTGACAGACTGACTGACTGACTGACTGACTGGCTGACTAACTGACTGACTGTTATGGCCGTGGCGACGTATGGCTTCATGTGGCCACCAATATCAACATGAGCTTATTAACAAGGCCCAGAACAATGGGCCCTCTTCGGGAGGTATATTAAAATTGATTACTGCAGCCGAGCCCAACATAAAACCAGAGTCAAACTCTATAGTCTATACCGCACCCGAGAACTGAACTCAAAGTAAAACAGAAACTATATCCAGACGGGAATATGGCAGACCTATGACGTGACAGGAGGCCATTTACTGGCGACAACTTGGTCATTTGGGTTATGTGGTGCGTAGGAAATTACTATGCTGGTTTCGCCACGAACGCCAAATTATTTTGGCCATCAAAAGGATACAGACACATACTACATGTGAAGGGATTACAGATGGGTTCTTGTACCTACAATTGTAGTGTGCCTAAGTCTACAGAATCTATACTCAGTTTTGCTTATCCACATGGCTTTGTTTCAAAATACATTCCATTTCCACGGCTCTGGCAAGAAATAAACTTTCGCAGTCCAATTTTCGCCTGCTGCCCAAGCAATTTGGCCACATCTAGCAAGTTTGGCAGTTGCTAGCAAAGCACGAAGCAAAAACAGGCCAGAAACTAAGCGAAAAAGTTGCGTAAACTTCAAGTGCAGGATAAACAGGACGAAGAAAGGAATGTGTACTGTGCACTGTAGTAATGCGAACGTGTGTAAGTATTCTCAGCCAACACAATTCAATTTAACTTTTTCATTCCTTTCGCCGAGCTCTGTTATTTTTATTTATATACATATATATGTATATATGTATATTATTTTTATATGGCTCGGTAAGCTCCAGTGGGTGGGATGGGTTGTCCTCTGTGTGGAAGTGTGATATGTGGATGCTATGGCAATTGCCAACGGAGTGGAGTCAGCAGTCAGCAGTCAGCAGTCCCTTTCAAAATTAAAATGTTCCTTATGCACGAGAGATTTCTGATGGAACGAACCGAAATGAAATGAAAGCTAACGGCCTGGAAGTCAACCAACCTGCGAAAGACGACAATGCTCCTGCTATATGGATATACATATACACTCATACCCAGGGGCGCAGATCGGAGTGCTTCAATCCGGGCTCATACAAATGGCTCATACATATGGCTCATACATATGGCTCATACTTATGGCCAACCGCACACACACGAGGTGGTCGGAAGTGTAGCAAGCTCACTGGTTACCATGGCTCTGGCTATGAGGAGCCAGTCAGTCAGTCAGTCTTTCAGTCAGCAGGGTAAATTAATTAATGCCAAGTGTGTATATTAGCCCGGAACATGCGTCTGGGAAATTTACAATACAACAACACCGCCCCATTGACCCGAATTCTTTGCATTTCTCCACAGAGTAAATAGTTTTGGGCGCAGATAAATCAATGATATAATTGCCCAAAGGCATAACACAAAGTTTTAATACCACATATGCTCTTTCATTCAAAAAGATATGACAAATAAGAGCTAAAGTTAATTATTTAAATAAAAGTATTTACTCACAGTTCAAGATTCACTGGAATCTAATACTAGTGCTATCGCAGTTTACTTCCTGTGCGATTGTGCAGTTGTGGCAACACGAATTTGTAGGCAAATCCACGTGTCCGACATGAAAGCCTGGTCATCATCTTGGCCAAAAAGAAGAACCGGGAAAAGATGGAAAACGTATCCGTCTCATTTCGTTTGCAGGCAGGCTGGCCATAAATCTCCGCAAACTAGCGCCCAGTGGGTGGGGCAGTTGGGTGGTTCGGTGGCTGGGTGGTTGGGCGTTGGAAGAGGGCACGAAACACGAAATCACATTCGCAAAAAATAATTAATATTTATTACCCGAGAATGAAGTATTATCAAATTGCATAATTGCTGTGTTTCTCATTCGACACGACAGGCGGACAGTGGAAGACCGGGTGGGTCGAGACCCCAGTAGCCACTCTGCCACACTGCCCCTCCTCCTACTCCTCCGTATCCCTCGGCTTTGGCTTTCCTGGCCAGTTCCCCGGATCCTGGATGACCACCCACCCGCACGGCGCTCCTCCAGAAATCCAAGCCCCAAATCGAGGACCTGCCTGCAAAGTGTGTGCAATGTAATGCACACTGTCCAAAATTAGCGTGTAGTTGGTGTTTAAAAAATACATTTACAACTCTAATCTAATTTCTATTAAAAATAGGAATATTTTCATACCAAAAACTAAATCTAAGCAAATGTATTTCATTGCCTTTATTACTACACATAATACATTAAATCATAATACATTGAAAAAGCTGAATTTCTTGCATTTCCAAGCCAAACTTCCTCTGTTTTTCTCTCAGTGATGGACTTCGTCTTGGACTTGGTCTGCGTTTTTGGTCTTGGTAGTGGAGTCCGGCTACTTGCGCGTAAATTGCTACTCTCGTCCACTGGTCGGTCCGAAAAACTTTTTGATATATGAATTAAGTTTCCTTTGGCCCTCTCTCTCTGTGTGTGTTAGTATGTGTGTTTGTGTGTGTGAGTGAGTGTGTTTGTTTGGGTGAGTTTGCAACGGCTGTGCGGCGTTGAGACATTTTGGATTTACGTTGTAATTACAGGATTTTGGATTTCTTCGTTGGCCAGCACCAGAACCAGAGTCAAAGTCAGAGTTTGAGTTGGAAGTTGGAGTTGGTGTGTTCGAGTCAACTGGCAGGCCCCCAGGTCGCTTGAAGGTTATTTATTATGACATGTTATTTAGGTTTCATTTCAAAAACTTGATTGGACACTTTAGACTGCCGCTGCAGCGGAAACATTGCGTGCCCATGTGCTGTTCGCCAAGCCAAGAAAACCAAACCAAAAGAAAGAACTTCGCTGGACGGGCCCAAGAAACCGCAGGAATATGGCCAGAACCATAATGGAAGTCGGCGAAGGAGGCGACTTCGTGTGCCCTGGGTGTGAAGTATCAAGCGGCCGGAATACACGCGATTGGCCACGGGGTCAACAGTTGACTCCAGTCCAGGATTCGCCCAACTAAAAATAGCTTGTAATCCAGTATTATCGCACAGAATGCTTTGCTTCACTTGAATGCATCTGGTTTGATAAGAAATTAAACTGAATATTATATTACCTATAAGTTGCTTATCTCTCCTAAAACTTATTAAAGCCCTGCTATTTCGGGGCTCAACTATAATAATCCAAGCAGACACACCCAACTTGAGTGATGAGTAACTGCGAAGGGCGGGGAAATCCTTTCAAGTAGAACCTCTAAGGTCAGACCTACAACCGAAAAACAAAAAACTCACGATGATGTGCATGATTTACGGACTTGGGACAGATAATGTGAGAAATGAAAAGCGAAATCCCAACGTGAATTCATTTAAATAATTAAACCATGATTCCCGCGCACACATTTTGACCTCAAGAGCCGCCGACTTAATAGACCTCAAATTATAGCAACTTGTATGACGGACAGCAAAGTAGGAATCGAGTGTTTCGCAGTGCAGTACAGAATAGAATAGAATAGAATAAGAGGAATAATTAAAGCGAACAAAATTAATTTGTTCCACTTCAGCCACCCGCCTGGCGAACTCAAGCCGTTTTCACCCAACATCGATTGTCTAAGCCAGGTTGTCTTAGCCATGGCCCAAACACAAAAAGTGCGGACAGTGCCATGTATGTATGTATGATGATATAACGTGTTTTTGGAATATAAAGAACACTCACACACCCTTTCATTAAATGGTTAGGAAAAGTACAGGTAATTTATCTAGGCGGTACACTTTCAGAAATTAAAGTTGATCAGTGATTAATATAAACATAAACTATAAGTTCAAGTCTGGATTTATTAATAAGCACTTTTGACTAAGTTAAGAATAGCTATTCATATTAAAATATGTTTATAATCTTATATAAATGTATGTACATGTGTGCTAGTGTTTTTTTTCCAGTGCAGACATAACCAGCAGGTATATAGTAATGACTAGCCGAAATCCGAACCAGAAATCCCCTGTTGTTTGTTGTCAAATCACCAGTGTCCAGCCAGACACCAGAGCATTTTTTGTAGTGCTTGCCAAGTAAAATACCTGATCTCACCAGGATGAGCACCAGCAAGAAGGTGGAGACGCGCCAGGAGAGCGACACCCTGGGACCCATGGAGGTGCCCATGGATCGCTACTACGGCGCACAGACGATGCGCTGCCTCCTAAACTTTCGCATTGGCGGCGAGGAGGAGCGAATGCCAGTAAGTTCTCTATCCACATGTCATCCTAACCATTGGATCTAACCCAATGTTAAACCGATCAGCGTCAGATAATCCAGGCAATGGGCATACTGAAGAAGGCGGCGGCCGAAACGAACCAGGAATTCGGATTGGATCCCAAGCTGAGCACGGCCATCTCGAATGCAGCGGATGATGTGATATCCGGAAAGCTCTACGACGAGGGTCACTTTCCGCTGCCCATTTGGCAGACGGGCTCGGGCACCCAGAGCAACATGAACAGCAACGAGGTCATCGGCAATCGCGCCATCGAGCTGCTGGGCGGACGCATCGGCACCAAGGACCCAGTGCATCCCAACGATCATGTGAACAAGTCGCAGAGCTCCAACGACACCTTTCCCTCGGCCATTCACATTGCGGTGGCCACTGCGCTGACCAAGGATCTCCGGCCAGCGGTCAGTGGACTGCGGGATGCACTGCACGCCAAGTCGAGTGAGTGGAAGGATATCATCAAGATCGGACGCACCCACACCCAGGATGCAGTGCCGCTGACGCTGGGCCAGGAGTTCAGTGGCTATGCCCAGCAGCTGACCAACGGCCTGCAGCGGATCGACGCGGTCCTGCCGCGCGTCTATCAACTGGCACTGGGTGGCACAGCCGTGGGAACGGGACTGAATACCCGTCGAGGATTCGCCGAGAAGTGCGTCAAGCGGATTGCCCAGCTCAGCGGACTGCCCTTCGTGGTGGCGCCCAACTTCTTCGAGGCACTCGCTTGCCGGGATGCCATGGTGGAGGTGCATGGCGCCCTCAATGTTCTGGCTGTCAGCCTGATGAAGGTCACCAATGATATACGCTTCTTGGGATCGGGACCACGTTGCGGATTGGGTGAACTGTTGCTGCCGGAGAATGAGCCGGGCAGTTCCATCATGCCCGGCAAGGTGAATCCCACGCAGTGCGAGGCCATGACCATGATCTGTGCCCAGGTGATGGGCAACCACGTGGCCGTCTCCGTGGGCGGTGCCAATGGACACTTCGAGCTGAACGTATTCAAGCCACTGATAGCCTCCAATGTGCTACGCTCTATTAAGCTATTGGGTAAGTGTTTTTATTAAGGAAAAATGAAAATAATTTATATTTAATTTATAGCGGATGGTTGCATCAGCTTCAACTGCAACTGCGTCAAGGGCATCAAGCCCAACAAGGAGAAGCTGGCCAAGATCGTGAACGAGTCGCTGATGCTGGTGACAGCCCTCAATCCGCACATTGGCTATGACAAGTCGGCCCAGATCGCCAAGGCGGCCCACAAGAATGGCACTACTCTCAAGGAGGAGGCGCTGAACGCCGGCATATCGGAGAAGGACTTCAACGAGTGGGTGCGTCCCGAGAAGATGCTGGGTCCTTCTTAGGTGCTCCTCTAGTGCGTCATGTGTTACCTGTTACTAAATTTTATCGTTGCAAATACAATCGAGAAAAAGAATATCAAGTTTTGGTAATGGTTCATCTTCCTGCACAAGGTAGTTATGCTATAGAATTGTTCTAGACATTTGAGTTCCAATTAAACTTCTTACATTATCGACTGAAAAAAGCGTAATATGCCACTATAGAATTGTTCTAGACATTTGAGTTCCAATTAAACTTCTTACATTATCGACTGAAAAAAGCGTATTCGGTATTCAAAAAACAAAAGTACCCATTGCTATATCCGTTGGGAAGGTCCTAATTAGGGTTCAGCCAAGGAATCTTTGAGAGTATTTCCATCCTGCCAGCTGAATGCGTACCAAATTAGGTCGTCAAGTCAAAATCGAAACCCCTTTCAAGGGGTATACATACATACCTTTCGGTTAGGGTCGCACTCTTGTCGAGTGGAAGGGAAATCAAATTGTTTTAATGATGCACAAATTGATACTTTGAAACGGCAAATAACAAAAGCCAAATAAAAGTAGCTCGCAGCAATTGCGACTATTTTCTTATTTCATGGAAATGACGGTCGTTCCAATCGAAGGGGACGTTGATGTACTCGGATTGAAGCTGCCACCGACATTAGGTGAAAATTGGATTCCCTACATTTTGCTTATTCCTTTCCATTCACCCTCCTCCCCCCTTGCCATTTTCCTTTTTTTCTGCATTACTTTTCTCCCTTTTCCCGCATTTCCCAACCAGTTGAACTGGGTCTTTAATACCTGAAGCGAGTGCAATTGCTATTATTATGCAAATTTTTGCTTTCATTGCATGCGTGTGTTACTTTCTCATTGTTTCTTTGTGTTGTCTACCCCACCCTCATTTTGTAATTTAAATGAGGGTCGATATCACTCCCTTTTGCCAGTGTTATGTCCTCGGTCCTCGGTCCTCAGTCCTCGGTACTCGGTACTCGGCAATAATAAAAGACAATTGAAATGTCAATAGCTTACAATTGTCTGCAATAACATCCCAGGTAACCGCCGTCGTTTCCGCACTGAGTTCATCATTACCTAGGGGTAGCGTAATGAACCGAGTGCCGGAAGGGTCGTCGAGTCAGGGGTACGATTACCTATAATCGAATAAGGGATATTACTAGACCCACTTGCAGGGATAGGGTATCCCTTCAAATTGCTACTATATAAGCAAACTGTCAATGCAAAGATTATAGTTGTGCTGCAAGTTCCTAGTTCCTAGGAAAGCCAACGACATTCTCTATTTTCAATTGGTATATAGTAGATTCCCTATTTTCAATTGTTCTTTAGTAGGCGTAACTAGTGGAAATATTATTCAAAAAACAAAAGTATGCAACCAATTTTGTTCTTGCTTCTTACGTGGCCATCTAGTGTTATTAGGTTTGAAACTTTACCACAATTCATTGATGTGGACAACAGAGTCCCTAATCAACAGCAAACAAGTCGGAATTAATATTGGTCTAGGAAACCAAGAGTTTTCAAAGCGAAATGCTTGGCTTGGGTTGGTTTGGGTTTGGGTTGGGTTTTTGTTGGGTAAACTGACGCAGTCAGTTACAAAGACATTTACAAAGACAGACAAACTGAATTGAGACGAACTGCATTTCTTCTAGAATCTGTACAAAATTATTAAAACAGCACGAACAGCTTAGAGCTAAATTATATTTAATTTCTCTAGGAACTTTGGTGGAAATGGTTTTCGGTACTCGCAAAGTTTTTGGCTGCAAGCATCGAGCTGCGCCAGCGGAAACGGAAGTCCTTTTTTTTGATGTAGCAATGGAGCAATGTAGCAATTGAAATAGAAATGAATCACAGCATCCACAAAACAGCGACAACCGAAATGAGAAAAGTTGGGCAAGACTTTTGGCGGAAATGTGACAAGTAAATTGAAGTAGCAGCCATACAAAAGCAATGTAGTAACCCCAAAGGTCGCATTTCAAATCCAAATTGCTGCCCTTCTCTTTGACATAATCAAAATATGATCCGGCCATGGCAGTTTTGTTTTTCAAGTTGCTGTCGCATAATTTTCTTAGCAATCGCATTATTTTACCAATTGAAGTGCAGACGGAAATAATAGAATTTTGTGGTGGCCACGAAAAAGGAAACTTTGTACGCCAATTTTTGAGAGCAAACTTAGTTTCTTTGGTTTAGTATTTGTTTAAAAGCAGTTATTTGGAATAAAATACAACTAAACTTAGCTTTTAAATCAGGGAGCGTATTAAATTGACAGCCACCCGCTGGATGGAAATAAATAATAATAACACTGCGAGAGCATATAGAGCACATTGAACCGCATGTCCACCATCCAGGGGAGATGTGTCCAGTCCAGTGTCCAGTCAAAGCACACGGATGAACACAGAGTCCCAGGATGGCATCCCCCCCATCGCCACAATCTCCTCCATCGACGGGGGTCTCGATGTCCTCTTCCTTTGATTAAATGTTGAAAAATTGCGGACTGCGGTATTTATCCAATAAACCGGAAGCTTTTCGAAATGAGCTTTTCAAACTGTTCGGGGACTGGAAAACATTTGAAGTGATGACCTTCAATGTCCTTTTAATATATGAAAGTGGCTAAATTTTAAATTTTATTTTTTAACTAGTTTTGGTTTAAAAAATACTTAATATCTGAAGTCAAATTTTTTATTAAGAATAACAGCTTTTTAGAATCATTTTATTTCCCCGTCTTTGGCCGTTCTAATAAATTATTCCCAATTAATTATATTAGAGATTCGTTAAATGGTTATACGTTATGAAACAAATCCCTAAATGTTATATCTGAGTACAAAGGGCAGTTTTTCAGAGGGTTTTTCAGGGGGATGAATTTACAATGGGGGACTTGACTTACTGGTGGTTGAATACTGGGCGCCCTGTTAAGTGAATTTATAAATGGCAACAAAAAGCATAAAATTTACGTTGAAAAATAGCAATTTGAAGCAAAAGAAAAGCGAAGAACGCCTGTTTTGCTCTAAATTACTTGGCACAGCAATTTGGGTATACAGCGCTTGATGACCTCATTAATTTTCAATCTGAGCCAGATTACAGTCCGCTGTTGGGAGTATGATGAATCTCCTCCAGGACCAAAAAACCCCCCACCCAATTCTAATTTATGATGATAAATGAGTTTCAATCAAGCGGCAAAAGTGAAGTTTACGGCAGCCAGTTGCCAGCTTTTGACCACTCGGCTTCTTAAATCACGGGATTGTACATGGAAATTTATACATAATTCGATTTGAGTTTTTCCTTTGGAGGAGAGTGGTGTGAGGATTTTCATTTCAATATTTATGAATTTTTATTATTTCGGGACAGCCATTTTATTTTTCCGCGCGGTTGCAAAGTTCAAAAATCAGAGGCTTATTGATTTTGACTTAAAACTCTAATTAAGAATTTGCATAATCTGTGGGCAATCCATTACTTCCATTTATTTCTTTATCGGTTCGAAACAGAGACAGTTTGGTCACCTGCTATAAACCATTTAGTGCACGAATGGCTACTATTTATTTAAATAATCTGGCTATAACTCAAGTGACCAAGGGCAAACAACAAAAGGTACGTGCGTATATGAATGAAAAACTTTTGAACCCTTTTCAGCGTGAAAAAATTAATGACATTGCAGGTTCGCTTTGCAATCAATTTGGAAACTCCCTTAAAAAAACGCAAAAGGCGGTACAACGAAAATGTGT
Source organism: Drosophila yakuba (assembly GCF_016746365.2). Classification (NCBI taxonomy): domain Eukaryota; kingdom Metazoa; phylum Arthropoda; class Insecta; order Diptera; family Drosophilidae; genus Drosophila; species Drosophila yakuba. The sequence continues at coordinate 11,569,416 of NC_052529.2, read as the reverse complement.
TTATCCCATAATTTATGGTCGATACACTTTTGGTCGCGCGTCTGCAAGGGTAATTATGGTATTAACTGCCCACGGTGCGGATACGTAATAAATTTAATTTCACTGCATGGTGGCTGAGTTTAAGGTTTAAGAGGAGTAGTTATTTCTTTTATGTTCTAGATGCAATTGTATTTTTATTTTATCCTTTTTTTTCACAAAATATTCAAAGTGAGAAATCCCATCACAAGATCGGCGGCAGTAAGATATTAGCGATGTGATCGTATCCATTTCTCGTGCACTTGTAGCTGGCCATGCGATTGCCGAAGTCCACGGCAACGGCAAGGGATCTCTCCCGGATGTAGAGGGCGTAGATGAAGGTGCCCATGAAGGTGTCTCCGGCGCCCAAGGCGTCCACGATGCGTCTGGGCTTGTGGGGCTTGGCGTGGGTGAAGTTGCCATCGAGATCCATGAATCCGGCACCTTGATCGCCCCACAAAACGACCACATATGGTCGCTTCAGGTTGAGACCCCAACGCATACGCAATCGCTCGTCCAGCTGCAGGCAGGCGTCCTCCATGGAAGTCCAGCCATTGGTTTGGGCCAGCTTCTTGGAGAACACGGCATAGTCACAGTAGTCCATCAGGGGCCACATGTCGTCCAGGTTGTTATCAAAATATATGGATAGCACGATCTTCTCCTTGCTGGTCGCATTATAAGCCTCTATGTCCTTGACCATTGGCAGCGATTTATCAAAGTACAAGGCACGAATGTGTATCCAACCATAGCGGTTGAGGTCCAACTTCCGGAAATCCTCGATGCTCACGTACGGAAAGTTATTATTGCAATAGACAATGTTTCGCGTTTTGGTCGCCTTGCAGAGGATCACGGATGAGAAGGGCGCACCCTGGTCACAACGCGGACAGTTCTCGATAATGATGCCCCGTGCTCGCAAGTCATCGATCAGAACTTGGAACACACTCCAATTGCTCAGCACTCCCAGCAGCTCCACTTTGACCCCCAGATTGGCGAGTACTGTGCAGTTGTTCGATGCCTTTCCACCGCGAATCCAGTAGCCTCCAATAACCTGTTGATGTGTGTTCTCTCCGGGAAAGTGCTTTATGGTCGAGACAAAGTCAATGGTCGTGGTGCCGATGCACAGCACCGTCTTCTTGCCCACAGCCCAGCTCAGTTTGTTGCCATATTTGGTCATATTGAAGACTACTTTGTAAATTTCAGTGTTTTAAAATCGTTTTTCCAAAAAGTGCCTGCCTGATTTGATAAGGAAATTTAGAAGTGTATCTTTCAAAAAGTATCTTTGCCCAGAGGCGATGGCTAAGATCTACAATTCTTTACGTAAGAAGTCAAACATTTATCAAAAACAAAGCACAAATTATGATCAATTGAAATTCAGGGTGGAGAATCGAAGAGAGGAGTAGAAGAGGAGGAACTATAGACAAGCGCCAGGATGAGCCAATGGTGTGCGATCAGCGTGATGAAGGCCGTGCTCTGCGTCGGCTGCACGGAGGTGGACTACGTGACCACCATGGACAAGGTGGACTTCCAGTGCGACAGGTGCAGCACCCAGAACGGGAACCTTCAGCGCAGCGGCAGATCCTCCAATGTCAGCACGGCCCTCCGGCTGCTGGGCGCCAATGTGGAGCTGTTCGGCGTGCTCACCCGTAATCCCACCTATCGCATGATCCTGGATGATCTCGAGCAGCGGGGCATCGACATCAGCCACTGTACATTCACGGACCAGAGTCCGCCCTTCTCCACCATTGTCCAGGATCGCTGGACACGTCGCTGTACGGTGGTATACTGTGACAAACCATTTCCGTATGTCACGGCTGCCGATTTCCGGAAACTGGATCTCGATCAGTACGGCTGGGTGAACTTCGAGGCGCGCAGTCCCCGCGAAACTTGCGACATGATACGCCTAATCCTCGATCACAACAACGGGCGAGATGAGCGGGATCGCATAGTGGTATCGCTGCAGATCTTCAATGCCTTCGCACAGGTCGCGCATCTGGTGGCCATGTGCGACTATGTGTTCGTCACCAAGTACATAGCCGAGTCCAGAGGCTGGAAGACGCCGCTGGAGGCCTGCGAGGGCATCAATCAGCTGCTGCGCATGCCCAGGGACATCCGGATACGCAGACCCTGCATCATTGTGCCCTGGAGCAGCCTGGGTGCAGGCTGTATGACCACCGAGGGGCAGTACTTCGAGCTGCCCGCTCACAAGACCAAGAAGATCATCGATCGCGTGGGCGATAGTGATTGCTTTACGGCGGGCTTCATATACGCCGCTTTTGTGCGGCAAAGGCGACTGGCCGAAGCCGTAGACTTTGCCAATGCCGTGGCCAGCTATAAGCTGGGCTATGTGGGCTTCGATTGCCTGGGCCATCTGCCCATCGAGGCAGTGCAGCTGCCCGTCCGCATGAAGTGCGGCAGTGAGGTGTCCTCCGACGATGAGGATGGCGATCAGCAGAACAGCTGCCGGAAGCACCTGTTGCGCCCAATTGACTTCCTGCCGGACAAGGATCCCATGGCACCCATTAAGCAGGAGGCTCCCAGTGAGACTTCAGTGGAGCTGGAAGCCTCTAGCTAGGAATGCAATCCATGTTCAGCCCAATAACCATCCAAAGTATATACATTTAAGTGTAACATGTAAGTGTCTTGGTCAGTTTCGATCGCTATAAAGGCATTTAATTGGCCATTTATCAGGAAAATATGAATCGATTTTAGGACAGGATTTTAGGGCAGGATTTTAGGGCATGCAGGCATACCTGATTTAATCCAAACTGCTTTATTTAGATACATAAATGAGCAGGCTGCGAGGGCATGGCATAATTCCTGACACAATGATTTAGTTGCGTTTCCAACTGGGTGCCTGGTGGCAATTCGACGATGTCGCAGATAGCCCTTAGAGGAAATGGCCAAAAGGAGCATAATATATATATGGGTGTGCAAATGGATGCTGTGGAAGAACTGTTGCCACAGCATAATTGCCACATGATTAATTCTTGAGTCAGGCGAAACTTGTCCGGCTCGGAGACCAAGATAAATGCTAATAGATATACATTTATGTAGACGTTTGGGCGTTTGGACAAATGTTGTGAATGGCGGAGCACGGGGGCTACACGGTCATTTATCATTTCGTACAACAGGCAGGCAGGCAGGCAGGCAGCAACAACAATTACCACCGAATATAAGTGACAATTTTCATGCATTTCCCGGGCCACGCGGCGTATGAGCGATGAAGATAATTTCGGTGCGAAGCAGCACAGATTACCAGAGTTGCTGGCGATGCTAGAAGGCAGCGCAAATAATCCCTGGCCAGCGAATCGATAAATGTCCAACCATTTGATGTGGTTGTGGAGCAGGATGCTCCCATTCCACCCACTAGAAATGCTGCATCTGGATGTGGCACTCCCTCGTAAAAACATGGAGCGCAGGAAGTTATTTCCTTTTGGGGGCTGCTGTGTCGCCGCCATGCGAATATTAACCGGAATTATGTGTCGCAGGATTGCAGCTGCCAACTTGAGGGAGAGCTGCACTCAAAATCCTCTGAAAAATTCCATGTGCTTCTAAAATATATGTTCACTGGTTACATTTAAAAATAAATATTTTTTTGAGCAAAGAACATTTTTAAGCGTCTTTTTGAGAGTGATAGTGAGCACTTAAACTTTGGTCCTATGAATAAATAATAATATATTTTTGTAAGCTTACTTTATTTTGCAGCTGTTCTCTTTATTTTTTGAGTGTTTCACCCACTTTTTGGGTCTGGAAAGGGAGAAGATCGAGCCGGAGACGCTTTCATTTGCCTTCCGGATTCGTTTCTGTATGTTGAATGTTGAATGCAACCGGCAAAAGCCAAAGAGCAAACCGACTGCACACACTTACAATGTGAATAGCGAGCGGCATTTATGTAAATTACAAATTATTTCAGCAGTAAAAATTCAGTGGGAATTGTTTTTGGCAAGGCAACGCAGTCGTACTAAAGAGGGAGCCAAATATCACTCAATTGTGCAGCACTATTGGATACCCTTTTTAAAACATTTGCTTCATTTTTATCCCTCGAAAAAGTGCTCATATTCAAAAGGAATAAGGAATAATTGAACGTAGCTGTAGATCTATTTAAAGTTTACTTTCAATTTATTCGGTAACCTAATTAACAAACCCTTGAATCTGGGATCCCTTTAGCTAAAATCTTATGAAAACTATATACATTAATAAATATCTTGTTCATTGGTTGTTGCTAAAAGTTTATTTGACTTTGATTTTAGGGCATTATGCAAAACCAACGATCCAGCGGAGTTACTGGCAACAAAATCAGCAACAATAGCTGCAAATATAATAACAGTCATGACAATGGCCGTGGCAATTGAGAAAAACATTTGCTTTTTTAACGGCATTGGCTGTTAAGCAGATATAAAAGATAGTTATTGTTATTATTCCAGCTACACACACACAGACTGTAACTAAAACAGTGGCAATGCTGTCTCTTAGTTTCGACTTTTGTTTGTAATTTGCTCGTTTTAAAACAATGGTAATGCAGTTGTGATAAACATGATTATGAGCATGCAAAATGATACAAACGATTACATCCTAATAATGCTCATAATTATACTGATTCTTTGGATGTAACTGAATTTTAGGGAGCTGTCTTTTAGGTGCACTTCTTATGTAAGAAACTTTATTTAAGTGATTTTTGGAGTTGCTAGTTTTTGGAAAACAGCTCAATCCCATTTCCATACGCCCGCATCCGATTTGCGATGCCTGTGTGTGACTGCAATGGTGCATAGATTATGCAGTTGGCTTCAGTTTATGATTGGCAAATCCAATATACGCTCTGCACTTTGGCACCAGATTGGCAACCCGAAAGATGGCCGCCTGGCTGCCACTTTATGCCACTTGCACGCATATTTCGTAGGGCACACACACACACTGAACCTAGTGTACACACACACACACACACACACGTCCATAGTGCAGACACAAGATGGCGGAGCGCCCATTTCCGGCTGATGGGGCAATAGCGTGATTATCGGCAGACGGGCTGCGAAGGGCAAACCGCAGCGACAAAAAATGACTGTGTGAAGAGCCGAAAGCGGAGACACATCGAATTTTAAATACCCTTTAAAAAGGTATCTTTTGTTTAAAAAAAAAAACATTTATTCTATATTTACTTACTAGCGGTTTTTAAGTTTTTTTTTGTTAGTTTCTGGGTATATATTTTGTAAGCTCGCCTATTGATGCCTTTATAAATTTATACATAGTGCCAACATTCCCCTTGGCGTTTGGCATTTGGCGACTCCAGGAAGTGAGCACACACATCCAGTTGTGCAAAATTGCTGCCGCAGCAGTAAGCTGCAAAATAAGCCAAAAATATGCGTTATCAAGCTTGGCCAATATAAAAAACGCACACACACAAACCCGTGCATTTTAGCCAAGCGCACAGCTGGAAAAACAACAACCTTGCACAGTGGTAAAAGTCTATTATTCTGTGATACAAAAAATATTAAATTATATGATTTACCAAAATCTAAAAATAAATAAACAAACATTTCTTTAACTTTAGTTTAAACTTTTGCTGTTATAATACGAAGTTTCCTTTTGATATTTTGAATGATAAAACTTATTTACACATTATTTTTTCACCCAAATTGTATTTAAAAAATAACAAGATAAAAGTGTACCTTATTTTGATTTTTAAGCAATTAATAAATGCCTTTTTTATGGATAAAAAATTATGTAGAATTATTTACAGTTGCTTAATGGTTCTCAGACCACTGTGCACGTGGCGTGTGTAAGTGGACCACTTGCATTTGAATCGCTGCTGCCGCTGGCCGCCATCGCAATTTTGCATTACTTTGCATAACCAAGGGGGGCCATCCGTCGACGGCTGGCACACATATACATGTACATGGGCGGTGGGAAAATGGGGAAAGAGGGGGCGTTACAGTAACAACCGACACTGTTTCTAGAAAATGGAGTTTTGCCGCTGTGCCTTTATTTAACCATAAACTGTTCTTTCATGGTCATTATGGAGGCTTCCTTTGCCGGATTCCGCACATTATTCTTATTTATCGGTGGCGCAGCAGCACAAGAGTAGTTCAGTTCAGTGGCATTGGAGGATTAACCTTTCCATATATTACGTACAACGTTGGCTTTACTTTCATATTAGCATGTGCCCGAAACTCTGTTTAAATATGGCAAAAGTGGCATTTACTAGTCAAAGGACTGGACTTTAAGTCCATTTAATGCTTTTTGTAAAACAAATACCTTCAGTACACAGGCTGGAAATAGTTGCGGAACCAAATCTGTTTGCATTCCTCATCCATCATGGGCCAGAATCGCCCATTCTTGTAACAAGGCTTAAAACCCCAGTCGTCAATGGGATTTTTGCCCCATTTTTATTGTCTTGGTTAACTCGGCTTTGATTTTGCAGCGATGGGGTGGCGATAGGGAAAAGGAAAACCCTTTTGGGTTGTTCAGGTTTAATAAGGTTTTCGCTGTTTGTGCTCGAATCAATCAACAAAAACGTGGCACAGATCCTTTCGCATGTTTCTCTGATTATTACGCTCATTACATAAAAAAACATTTCACTTTACTTCAGTTCACTCAGCTTTGTGCAGGAATTTGTTATTATTTTCGTGCTTGGCTGCCTTTTCACAGTTCGCCGACTAAAATGAACTTCAGTGCGGGCGTATGGGGCGTAACACACACACACACACGTGGGGTAAAAGTCATTGGTTATCCTTTTACTCGCAGTTTTTCTTATTTTTTCCTTAAATACCCAGTGCTTGTCAGGATCTGGGGTGTATCGAAATGGGCGAAAGCTTACTCAGAAGCCATGAAAAACAAGCACATGGATTTCAGCAGAAGATGGCAAGTCATTTTAACTCTGTGTTCTAATATGTAATATATATCGTAGAGTTCAAACGACTTACTTTTTGCATTCACACAGGGTATGTGCTATTCGAGGGCCTCGCTTTTGATGTACTTCCGTTCAATCCGTTTGAGTTTCAGCGCGTGGAAATCCTTTCAAGTCGCAAGGGGACAACACGCGAAATTCATTTGTTAACCCGGAAGGGATAGGATGACGTCGACTGTCGCCGATGTCGTAGTCGCTGCCTAATCCACTGCAGGCGCTAACCAAACCCAACCCCAAACCCAAACCCGAACTCGAACTCAAACCCAAGCCCAAAACGGAACCGGGAGCCAGGACACAGAGCTCAGGATACAGGACACAGGACACAGGACCCGGGAGCTGACAGTGTTTGCTTTCGCGAGAAATGATTGATGAAGGTATCGCCGAAGAGTTGAGCAAAAGAAAAATCAAAACAAAAAAGTGGCAGGCAGGCGACTAATCTGGGCGGAGGAGCATGTCCTGAAAGGAAAGCCATTTAAATGCATTAAAGTACTATTTTTCAGGCTTTTATGTGTTTCCCCCCTAACAAGCATATCAATCATCAGACCCTCTTCCGAAAACTGGCGAATTTGCAATTAAGAAGAAAAGTACTTGCAAAAAAAAATGTAAGTGAGGGGAAGTCATAGGTCTCTGTAAGTAAGGGAATATCATAATTTTCTTTTACCAAAAAGAATGCACATTCAAGTTTTTTAAAGTTAAATTATTCTTCAGCATAAATAGAGGTTCTCATCAATAATGACATTTTAACTCATAAAACGACGTATGATTTTACCTTCACATTTTTAAAAGCGCTTAAATAATTGAACAGTATTTTTAAGCTGCTGCTGTTTGCTTTGTGCTGGTAATTTGTAAGTTGCTATTAACTGATTTAAAGCGGGTACAATGGACTGGAACGGCTTCAGCTTGAAGTGGCGATCAGGAATTCACTTTGTCCGCCTCGCAAAACTTAATTTCCTCCATGGGTTTTATGTCCCTGGACCTTTTAACGACCCCATAAAGCGACGCGTTTGCCCATCCATGTTGGCCGCATCCTCCAGTTGCCTTTTTGTCCGTCATCACCTCACCTGGTGACTGGTTACTGGTTACTGGTGACTGGTGACTGGTGTCCACTAACTGCTCGCTCTGCAGGGCTTTATTTGGTGTTTTTATGGCTAGTTACTCTCGTTTGATGGTATTAACATAATTTATGTATGAACACGAAACTACTAAGCGCACTAACAAAGTATCTAGCTCTCATTTTGCTGGCACTGCTGCAAAAGGGAAAAGGATCAGTGATGGGAAAAGTGGTGGTACTTGCCACATACTTTATGAATTTTAGTTTTATTTCATGTAATTATTTATTTATTTGTGCATTGTTAACTAGGCTACAGAATGAGTAGCAGTCACAGCTGTGAATGGTTATAATTATCAACAATAATATATACATTTTAGACATTTATAACCTTATATCTATATTTTCATACATATATTCTTATACTTATAATTAGCTACAAACATGTTGGAGCTTTCCCATCACTAAGCAGGACACTTGATGTTCTTAGAGCCAAGGTAATAAAGCAATCGACTCTTGGTTAATTGCCGCCACTCAGAGTAAACAATGCCCAGGATGAAGTGGGATGCCCACGAGGATTTGGGATTGGCGACAGCACAGCTGGATGGGTTAATGGATTTTCCAGTGGGATGGTGACTTTTAATTGAATCCAAGGTGCAAAACTGTAACCATGCTAAATTCCAGCCATTCGAGCATTTTACCCAGCTTATCGCCATATTCAAATTAGCGGGGACAACGTGCCACCACCACCTACACCACCATCGCCACCACCCACGACATTCCGAAAAACCAGTGTAATAAAAGAGTCCGAAAATACGTAAACATTTTTCGTTCATTTAATTTTACGATATGCAAAGCATTCATAAAAAGCGCAACGGCAACTACGCCGGCAAATATTGTAATAAAAAGACGAGTGCCCACCAAGCACCAAAACAACAAAATGTGTTCCAACTTCCGTTTCCGCTTCGCCATTGGAATCGCCTGGTTGTCCCTAAGGATTGACAGTGGGCTAAAACCCCTCAAAATTGGATATTATATTGTTTATAAGCTGATCATTTATTAATATTTTAAAAGTGGTATATAAGAAAAGATGAACCACTAATAGTATTATGGTAAAATGAATTGATATAGAATCTTTTAAAATTTTAAATTTACCTTAGATTTAAACGGTTTTTTCCATATATTTTTGACCCATATTTGTCCCACTGTTGAGCGGTTGACCAGCTGGCATTTTTGTACACATGCCCGTTAAAGTTTAGAGCATACACGTAGCATAGCCATAGCCCCTCTTGCACACAGGACTATGTGTGTGCACATATGTATGTACATATGTATATATGGTCTATATAGAACGCAGTCATAATCGTAAACAATTGACGGCGACCGCGACATTTTATAGCTAGAGCCATGTACTTGCCGAGTGGTTAATGGTAATGGCCGGCGGAAGGTCCGGCGGTTGTGTGGCCAATGGGCGTTTTGGCGGACGGACAACGTCGCGGACACGGACAAGGATACGGACACGGACACGGACAGGGACAGGGATACGGACAGGGCCACTCCGGCATAAATTAAAGCGCCGTTAAGCATAAGCTCGCCCAATTACCAAAGTATCCTTGGCCATTATATTTACGGATTTATTATTGTGTTGACTGCCATTCAAAGGAACTGCACCCACCGCCCTGCGCCCAATAAAATATAAATACACAAGAAAAAAAATTGAGTGGGTGGCGTGCATGCATGCAGGGATGTCTTATCAGCTCTTTGTCATTTGTCATGTTAATTTAACGATTTTTCCCCACTGCTGACTGTTCGTTCTTTTACACCCACCTTTTGGATGTATTTATATTATATGTATTACAGTGCTGCTCCTGGCCAACGTTTATTGAACTATTTATTAAGCTGATGTCTTAAGTAGCATAAGACCTACACACTAACTGGAATAAATATCAAATGAATGCATTATATATCTTTTATGACAAATCTGTAGCATAGTTTTTAGCTTTTTTCAACAGCTGTGAAAAGGCTTAAGCTTAATTAACTTTGAATAATGTATAAGTCCGTTTTGATCACTTCAATAGCGCATCACTGTTGGCAGCAAATGAGTATATACTATGTGTATAATTTATGCTTTATGTGCGTGTCTCTGAGGCCATAAGCAAATACATGTAATCATCGGGGTTGTCAATTCGTATGACGTTGAGGTAAACGTAACATGCGAGCTTTGCTTTAACTAGAGACACAATCCAGTCAGTTAAGGATTTAACTTAAATTTAGAGCCCAAAAATATATGATTTGCTGGGATGCTTTAAACGAGAGAACTACGTACGCAATGAAAGCAAGTTATAATTAGTAGGCGCGACTTTTATTGTTTTCGATGGCCGGGAAAAGCGTGGAAAAAAGGCATGCTGCTAATTTAGATTCCAGATGCTTGGCTGCCAACGTACCATCATTTTGCAAACCGAACGAGCATCTTCTGGCTGTGTTCGTTTAATTAATGCGAAATCTAATTGAAAAACTGATACTCTCTGTGCCTGCTGGCTGTTGGCTGTTGGCTGGCACATTTGTGCGTGTACGCGTACGACTGACTATCTACAGTGTTAATTGAAATTTAATCTAGCCAACACGAACGGAGACGAAGACGCTGCTGCGATGTGATGAGAATGGGAATGGCAATTGAAATGGGACTGGGAATGGGACTGCACTGTGCGAAATTACCAGTTATTCTACAGTACATTCTACGCCATCTAATCATTACAAACCCTCTTCTTAACCTCGCTTGCTTTTGCAGTTTTATGGTTTATTTCAATTTAGTGGGAAATATTTCTCGCTGTGCACAAATGGGAATGCGAACAGGCAGCAGCACGGGATGTATTTATCGGCAGCGTCAACGGCGGCACAGATTAGAAACATTTTGTGCGGCTAAATGGCCCGAGTATCTCATGGATACGGATGCAGAGAGTGGCAGCTTTCCCTTCTCCGATTTTCTGAGTTTCTGATTTTCTGATTTTCTTCCCAGCCCAGTTGAGAACTTTTCTCCTCCGTCGCCTGCTGATTGCAGCCCATCTACACTCTACTGACTTACCTGTCTGCTTTTTGGCCCAGTCTGGTCTCCACTGGCCGGGTCAGTTGTGTTTGCTGTGCAATTGGCGATTGGCGCTTCGCGTTGTCGCCATCGAAGTCCTGTTCCACACTTGGAAAAAATATGAATTCCAACTAGAAAATCATGTAGTTTTCTCTAGACTATTGCCTGCTAATTTTGCAGACTGTATGCCAAGAGAGGCAATCCCAATCTGAGTAGACGACTCTGTCTTCGTCGTCGGCTTTTCTTTAATTTATTTTGTCTCCTCATGCAACGTGGCTGCAATCGATGCCAACTGAAGGCTAACAATGTCGGCTTGTTGCATTTCTTTAATTTATTTGAGCTGCGATTCATTTGCAGCACTTTGGGCGCTTTCGCATGTCTAGCTTTTTGCGAGACCAAGGCTGCCATATTAGGTTGCACTTTAGTGGACAATCGATCACCAGCACAGCGTTGTTCACTTCACGATGCGGTTCACCAACCTGACCACTCTGACCGATTTATGCAAACTCACTTTGGCCACCAATTAAAACTGGCAGCCAATGAGTGCTACTATAATTTAGCTTTACACAATGGAAGGAGATACACAAATTGAAGAGCTGCATAAATATTTACAAGGAAGAGAAAATTGTAGTATCACTACCAAAAGTTTATTGAATTAAACATTTTCTGCTAATAGTATCCGTTTGCAACCTTTTATGGCATCTTTTCAATTCTGTGGTGCTTAAATGGATAGATTTTGACATTGTCCTTCGCTTTTTCCTTAAAGTGCAAGCCAGTATTTCCCATCTTCCGCCTGGCCAAAAACTAAATCAATCGCCGGATGATGTAACTGCAACCAAAACTAAAACCGCTCCGCTGAAATGGCTGCTTACGTGACCAGTCGAGTGTCTACAGCAAAAAAGCTAAATACAAAAAAAAAAAAAACAACAACTAAATATCAGATACAGCCCTCCCCTCGGTTTTCCCAACCCCTTTATCTGCCATTTTCCACCGTCGAACTGCCACGAACTGTTGAGCAGTCGAATCTTATTTGATTATAACGCTGAACGCCGAGTTCGCTGGCCGTTCATGAACTACAAAAGCCGCTGGCTGCGTTTCGTTTAGCGTTGCACTGCACTGAGAAAAATGTGTGATACTGAAAGGTATCGATATTCGGCAGATGTGATTTAAGTACCAAAGCTTTTACAACCGACCAAAAAACGCTTTTTAGCAAAATTAACAAGTTTCGAGTTGTGAAAATATCTATTATTAGCTTGAATAAAGACAAACGAGTAATGAGATAAGTAACTGGAAGTATAAAACATTTCCCTTAAGCTGTTTATTATTTATTTGCTTTTGTTGCAGTGCAACATGGCCTCGATGCGGTTGTTGGCTCTTGCTACCGCACTCACACTTTAGCACTCGCATCAAAGTATCTTTCGGATGCAAAGGCGAAACGCACTGCGCCGAAAACGTGTGCGTTTTGCATTGCAACAGAAGTTGATTGCGGGGCATAGCCGACTTGTAAATGCCCTAAGCTCAGCATCTTTCAAAAACAAGTATGCCAACGTGTATTGTTTCAGCAGATACCAACAAGTTCTTCAAGGTTATAATTTTATATATTCTATAATAAATGAAATGATTTATTTTTTTTAACAAAGGTAAGCTTCTTTAATACTATCTTTTACTATAATCCTTTTTTGCATCTACCTATATGATGTACATTTATTATTCTTCAAGTCAAGTCAACTATATGCTGTAAGGCAGGGCACTCAAACTAGCAATTTGAAGGCAACGACATCGTTCGACGGCCTAGAAGTTTTGCTCGCCAAACAGAAAAAATTGTTTAAAAATTCTACAAAAAGCAAACACAAAACATGCTTTACAGCAATGCAATTTGGTGCTTGTTTGCTTTGCATTTTTCTCCCAGTTTTTTGTTTTGATAAATGGGTGCAGTACTTTTATTTATGCATCTCGTGTGTGTCTCACGCTAAAATAATTATCTGCATTGCAATTCTGAGAGACACATAATTCAAAATTTGCAGGCGGATCCGCCGAAAAGATTCACGTTTGCAATGCATTTCAAAATTGATATTGATTGCATTCCTAAGTTAAGAACCATTATAGTTAACCATTCAACTTATTACCCGATTAACATCACTTTAATTTTGTTTCAATATATATAGTTTATAGGTGAACAGAAAAAAAGCAATGTTATACGGCTATTACATCTTTAAGCAAAAGTATTAATGTCGATGGGTGAGAGATGAGTTCTATACACGATATAAATTTTATGCTATTGCTCCATTTTGCAGTATCAGCCGTCGCAGGAGCTTGCATCCTGAGCTTTGGACAGTCTTCATGGCTTCCTGGAGTACAAAGGACTGCTTCTCGCTGCTGAGCACAAGCTGCTCCTTCTTCAACTCACTGGCCAGACAATCCACAAGATCATCCTCATCGAAGAACCTAAAGTTCACAATGGTGGTCTCCGGCGGCAGTTCCTGCAGCAACTCGAACTGCTCCCAGTACTGATTCGTTTCCAGATTGAAAACATAGATGACCAGGACCGTTTGATTCGCCTTCGGTTCGCCTTCGCGTTCCATAATCAGGCGATTGTAGATGGGCACCAGGCCGTGATCACAGGTCGTCAGATTGTCGATGATCAGCAGATTGACACCGCACTCGGAAAGTCCATCGGCAAACTGCCTGATCAGTCGGAACTTACTCGCACCATCCGGCACATGGGTGCTCCAGGAGTAGGAGTGTGCATTTCCCGGCCAGGGAAAACACTGGCGCAGTGTATCTGCCGCCAGGGATTTTCCCACGCCCGGCGGACCCAGTAGAGCCACCGACCGGAAACGCCCCGAGCCGCTCAACGCCCGCTCCATGCGAGCCAATGCCTGCTCCTGATTCAGGACCACCCTGCCCATGTAGCGAAAGATCCTGCCCAAGTCCAGAGCCTCGGGACTGCAAAAAGCATCCTGTGGAGGTTCGAATTTTAAGAGCACATGGACTAAAGTGCCTAAAGTGCTTACTTTACTACGCATATACAAATCCCCTGATAGATAATTCTCCTGCTCCAAGCCAAGCAGCCGAAGGAAACCCAACCAGAGGCCTTCCTCTCCAGGTGCGGAATAATCCATCTGCTCGGTGGACAGCTTCGTGCCGAGGAAGAGCATCAGAACGACCACCACTGCCAACGTTGCCATGATGGAAAGTCCATGGAGGAGCTGTGAGAGGCGATTGGAACGCAGTCGTTCACGGTAACGATGGCAGCTGGTTCTACGCAGGATGCCCCTTTGCTTGGGATCCTCCTCCTCCTCCAAAAAGTCACCGGCTTGGGGTCCTTGATAGAATCTCCAATGACGTGGAAACCGCAGGCGGCACCGCTGGCCATTCAGGTCAGAGTGCGGCATTGCAGTTTATTAAGTTTATGTCTTGTATATGTTTGTCTCGTATAAATACACTATGTTAATTTGATCGCCTTGGTAGAAAATAACTTTTTGACTGCAGCTTCGGAATTTGTTTATTGCTGTTTGTGTCTTTTGTGTGTGCAACAATACGAATCTAGTTTGACACAACCAAGAGTATTCAATTTTGTCTAATTTTGAGTGTTTAAACAAAGAACCCATTTTAATCTATTTAAAACTTAGAAATTTAAGTCTGTTTCATTGCTACCAACCATTTGCAGACTCGAGAACAGATTGTAAGCAGCGATTTGAAAGCAAAAAGTCAGCGGATTGAAAGCGCTTACTCATCATTATCGGACATTGGCAATCAGCTGATTTGGAGCAGCAAACACGATCATTACCATTACGACGCCGGTGATTAACCCCGCACCCAGACACCAACTGGGCCATCATGGTTCGTTCGAAAGCAGCTGGAAGATCTAGCGATCATGGTTACCAAGCCAAACCAAACTAAACCAAAACCAAAAGCAAAACCAACCAAACCTAACTGAACCGAGCAGAGCAGAGTCGAAGTAAGCCAAGCCATCAGAGCCACCAGACCAATCCAAGCCAAGTCGAGAAGAGACAAGACAGCCAGGGACAAGACAAAGCTGTGGACAGCCAGACAATCAGCCAGCCAAGCAGTCAGCTATTTTGGTGCTTGGCAACAAACATGGCTCAAATGTACGGGACACTCCAGTAAGTATTCGTATGCCAACAATAGGCAAAAATTGAGGAAGCCGTCTATGGCAAATGTCACTTTTACATGCCCTTTTTTGAATTTATTACAAATAAATCTTAAAATAAATTGGGAATTATTAGGGGAAGCATGATATGAGTGGAGTTTTAAAAGAACTAAATAATTTGTAAATGTTAATATGGGGAATAAAATATATAATAATGAGGGTATTTGGTTAGTCGTACTATTCCAAAGTGCCTCCAACAGACATGTAAAATCTCAGTGCCGTAACGGTTTATGAAAATCAAGTTGGGCGACTTGCAAAAGTGTCTTCATAAATCAGTCAACGCTCTGGGTACGAGCGTCAGCTGTCAGGCGGAGATCACTTGGAGCTGTGGAGTTTTGTCTTGGAGCTGCGGTTCGGTTGGGTTCACCGGTAATTACTCCAAGCACCCCACCCCCTCATCCCCTCATCCCCCTGTCCTACACCCATTCGATGCCCCTCAATCGCAGTTTGGGTGCCATTATGCTCTCTACATGACGTGACACGGGGGAAAGCTTTTGGGCAGGGTAAGAGTTAGTTGGCTCTAGAAACCGACTTTTACCGCCACCCAGTGATGCCGAACATTTGTGGCTTTAAATCTTACTGTTCTTCTATTCCAATTTGGAAAGAAACAAAAAGATAGGTATGATAACTTATCAAATGCTTAAAAAAATGAATAAAATATTAAATAAATAAATTACTCTTTCTGGTTATCATCTTAAATCTAAGCTATTCAATATATATATTTTCTAATAATTTTTAAATCAAATCTTTCAGTTAAATCTGGACACTAAAATAATCACCTATAAAGCAGCATCTATTTCCCAGTTTTAAAGTCGAAAGGCCAACTCTTCTGCGGATGGATAAAGAGGCATTCAGATGGCTTTGGGTCTTGCCATATGATTTTGACAGCCCAGCTCCGAGTTGAAGTTGAGGTTGAAGATGGGTTTGGTTTTGGCCCGGTCTGGTTCGTCAGTCAGCTGCTGAGTCAGCTGTTATAATTGTTGGCAAGCCGGGGAAGTTTTTGCCAGCCAAACGCTGCGTTGGTGTGAGTGAAACTTTATGGAAAATTACCAACTTCAATCGGCATTAGACGGTACTCCATTGTGGCTAAGGCATAAATTAAGTCACCCCCTCTTGGCTTATTTGCTGTGCCGCTTTAAAGATGTCTTAAGGAAATGAACCGTAGTCTAATGATTAGATAGCTTCTACGAATGATTACCATATGTTATAGCTATACTACGATCTATTCTATTATCCAACGAATTAAGTCTTTTTTCTCGAGAATCAGAAATTATTTCGCTAGTAGCACTTATTATTAACCTAGTAAGTAATTATTATTATCCATCCAACTTAAACTACAACCATATTTCTTTAGTCAATTGGCTTAGATCGCATTCCTTTCGTAAGAATAGATGAATAGGTTTTAGTTATGTACTGAATATATATGTATACTAACTATTATAAACAATAAAACCAATTTAAAGTGCAAATAAAATAGAAGAAATTTCAATAGGTATAAACTCCTGTCACTCTTTGGAATAGTTCAAGTCTGTAGGCCAAGCTGAAACTGCAACCACTTTTATGTAGATACTTTTTGCTCAAGACCACGAACTTAATTTATCTATCAGATTGTTTTGAAGACTAGCAAACTGTTATGGGACATTTCGCCAAGAGATGCAGATCTGCGGATTGTGGGCTATTGTGTGCTGAACCAAAAAGCAGGCAAAGAGCTGAAAATTGCAGGCGAAGAGGCCAAAACTGGCCAAACTGGTTGTCGGAGGTTGCTTTTTATTTTTTGCCTTTTTCGTTGTTTTTTTGTTTTTTCGTTGTTTTTTTTGGTTTTTGTTTTTAGTGTGGTGAGGCCCACTACTGGAGTTACACACACTCAATTCCGCCCGTACACCCCAGGCACTCCCCTTAAGTTTTTTTTATAGATACTCGGGTTATTTTTTTTTTTCTTGATTTTTTTAACGCCTTGTCCGCTGCGTTGTTTACGTTTAGCTTGGATTTCTTCATTCCACGCTGGTTTGTTTTGATTTAAAAAAGGTTGGGCTAGAAAAACTGGATGCCCTGTTTGGTTGTTCTTGGGCTTAAGATATTTGGATATTGTTTTTGTGCTCTGCTCTGTTCTGCTGTGCTGTGCTGTGCTGTGCCTACTATTTTCCCCCGACGTCTTTATCTGCGATGGTTTATTATTTCGAGTAGTAGTACCGCTGGACTTGTTTGTTCGTTCTGCTCTTTGTCCCGTCCCACAAAAGCAAAGCGGATTCTCCTCGGTTCGCTGGGAAGAAACCTGGAACTTTCAAAACTTCAGCGCTGCGAATAGAATCCGATTCGGAATAGGAATCGAATACCGCTGGTTTGTCTGCCTGCGTAATGAGTTACCATTTGCAGAGCCCTTCAACCACTGGCCTATTTGAAACCCTTTTGCCTAATTGAAATTCATGGCAAGTTAATCCCAGCCGGCAGAAAAAGCACCTACGACTCTTGCTTATATGCCATTTGTTTTTCAGCTAGTTTTATACCCATTTACGTCTTCAACTACAGCGTCATTGTAATCATATTTTGAAACCTTATTCATACTCCTTAGAAGGCCATAAAATAATAACAATAAAATACCATTTTAATGTGATTGAATGATTCTATACTCGTGTGAATGGATTTTTGGGCTGCTTGTAATGAATATTCCCGAATGGAGTACGAACAATGATCTTGTACAAACGATACAGTCAAGTGCGTTCCATATGGAATGGGGAACCGAAAAATGTTGGGGTCTTTGGGGGGGACTTTAATTATTCTTTGGGGAGATTAGGTCCCCTTCAGGCACTTGTTATTTTCGAAAATGGTTCGATAGGGAGAAAGCATGAAATAAATAGCTAGAATCGAGTTGAAGGCAATGAATAAAACATTTTTAAAGTGTTCTCCATTATAATGGGTACACAATAAAAAAGATATGTAAAATATAAAATATATTAAAACATAATATAATATATAATATATAAATAACATATTATTAATATCTAATTTAATATATAATATTTAAAAAATCTTTGTAAATTGCTTAACACTGTTGGAAATTGTTTTATTATTAAGACAACATATTTCTTTGTAATTCTTTATTGAACAATTGAAATATATTTTCTATGCACCTAGATTTTTGCGCAGTGCACGTCGCCCAATGAGCCAAAGTATGGCCGCTTAATTTAAGTCACAATGTTTAATAAAATGTATCATTCCGGGGCCTGTGTCCAATAAACAGTAGTTACATCAGCCTCCGGCAAAGAATCCAATGCAAATGTGTTGCCAGCTGCCGCTTTTCAATCCGAGAGGGATGTGGAAATAGTGGCTATAAGTGAAAACATGTGGAACGCAGATCGGGAGCCAAAGATCAGCTGCTACATTCGACGGCCAGATGGAAATGGGAAACGGAACTCAGCTATGTAGTTTCCACTATTTCATAGTTTCTATACTATACTATTCAAGTATTACTTTCTGCTGGAGAAAAATCGGATTTTTAAATCCTTAAAGCAGTGATTTAGCTGAGATTTGTGTCCACTGCCACGGAACCATTTCGATTTGCCAGCCTTGGTTTTGTGTGAACTTATTAGCATAATGAGTAGAAATATTGCCCGAGCAGCACTCGCTTCGCTTCGTTTTGCTCTGGTTTATTTGACAACTTTTCCTAGCTCTTTGGTTCACTGCCTGTCTGCGTTGGCCATTTGGCCATTTGGCCTTATGTCCCTTTCATCTCCTTGGTCATTATGTTAATAAGCGAAAGGAAAAATGCTGTCGCCGCTGGGCGAGCACTCTTGAATCCCGTGCTGGATGCTGCTGAAGTACACCCGAATACCCAAGTGTCCTGGTGGGACGAAAGGACAATATCCACCGATGGCCTCATAAAGTTTACTCTTGGCGAAAAATGTCGATTTGTTTTAATGCCAGCCGGAACTGAGCGGACGGAAGGTGGAATGCCGGGATGCTGGGATTCTCGAATACTATGGGATGCTGGGGATGTTGGAAGGTTGGGAGGTTGGTCATCAGGCGGGTATTACTTGCCGATGGCAACCGAGAAAGGGTGTAATGACCACCGGAGATGACGAACAGCCTGGCCATGCAAATGAACATAATTATTTTGACAGAGCCCATCAAAAGGTCACATCTGTGTGCTAGCAGTGTTTTCTGTTTCCAAAGCGCCAGTTTTTAAAATAAATTACACACTGTGTATAACAAGATAAGTAGCTTAACACAAACAGATTGCTTTGTCGTAGTAGATTTTAAGTATTTCTCTATATTTTATACATTTTACGCACTCTATTGTTTAATAGTATTCCAAGTTGTTTCTTTTATATTTATATGTATGTGCTCTCATAGAAGAGGTCCGAAAATAAGCACCGGGAACCTGCCAGTTTTTAAGGACTGTACTCTGAAAGCCGGCAAACGGTGGGGTAAAGTGGAATGAATACATAAATGGCGCCCAACGTGCCGCCTTAATGACAGCGATTAAAGTGCAGTGCCAGATGTACGTAGCTACACTTAAAAAAACCTATTTTTTATCACATTTATATATAGTAGAATCTAAAAACAGCTTTAAGAAAAAATCTAAATACGAAACAACATTTAAAAAATCCCTGAAATTGAGAGGCATGCTGCTTAAAATGAAAAATTGGCTTTTAAATTTGGAAGGATAATATTTTTGTGCTAGTGAAATGGTGGACGAGTTGGAGGATGGGTCGGTGACACATTGTGCGATACATGAAAAACTCGTAAAGCAAAAAAGGAAACAATTACAAATGCTCGCACACACACAAGCACACACACACACGTGCCCACCTACATACTTACATGTGTGTATTCAAATACAGGACCAAAGGATGCTGTGTGTTTTTGTGGGGCTGCTCCTCGCATAGCAAAGTGAAGTGAGCGGTTCGCAGATGTTTGAAGGATTTCTATTACATTTTTGTTTTGTTCCTGCGATGTCGTGGCTGCTTTACTTGTATTTTTGTATTTTTATATTTCCCTTTTTGGTTTTCTCCGCTGTTCTGAAGAGTGAAATTGCTTCCGCCGCACTTAACGGTGCGCAGTACTATACCACGCTTGCCTCCATCTCGGATTTTCCATCCATCTGCCCCCGCACCCCGCATCCCGCAGCCGCAGTCCTTCTTCATTTGATGCCAAACATTTCCGCAGCTCGTCGCATAATTTAATGCAAATACTCTTACCGCGCCCCATTCCCCAGTTTCAGCTCAGTGTTGTCATAGCAAAAATACAAGTTATAGGAGAGTAGCTTACGCATAAAAAAGCTTACCAGTTCATATAGCAATCTACTAGCTGTCTACTTTTTAAAAAATAAATTAAACATTTTACCAGAATGTATATCATAATATATATACACATATCTGAGAAATGTAAGCTGCAAAACATTGAATATATCCTAGAAAAGTTTTATTTTTCACTTTAAAAAGTTGGCTGGAAAATAGCTAGCTGACCATCCCTAATTCAGAGCACGTCCCTTTGCAGGATTTTCCTCGTTTCCTTCTCGTTTCTGGCATCACTGCGTGCGGCACTAAATATCGATTTTAATAGGGAAGCTGGATTTTTGTGCATCTTGCTGGCTGTTTGTCCTTGGGCTGACCTTTGCGAGCTGCATCCTCCATCCTGCATCCTGCATCCTGCAGCCGGCTTCTGGCCAGGTCCTTGAAGGGCTGTTGCAAAGCTCCTTGGACGGCGATGGCTCTCAGTGCCAAACTAATTTAAGCTGCATGTCGATTTCCCTTGAGACATCGAATGCTTATTAAATGTCTGAAGTAAATAAAAATGTATATATATAGTAATTATTACATTTCTTTAATTTCTACCCAGACCTCGAGCTATTTTAACTTTCACTGTTGCAACTAGGGTTTTTAAAGTGAATTCCTTTCAAAGTAAATAAAATACATTTTTCACATTGAATTCGCATTGAATATTGAGGATTTATTTACATGCCACAATTGCGTATGCACATAATTTGCATGAATGTTACTACAAAGTGATGTCCTGACTGCGGAATTAGGCGACATGTGCCGTGGGCCAAAGAAAAAAACCGAAATTCAAATATTTCAGACCGAAATTTAAGTATGCGAACTCGAATGCAAAAAAGGGATAAGTTGAATTCGCTTAAAAAAAAAAGAAAAGAAACATGCAAAAAGGGCTTATGGCGGATTTATTTGGCAACACACGTGTCTATGTTGTCGGCAAATCCCACAGTCTGAAAAGCATTTGCCATCCCGATCAAAACCCAACCTCATACAACTGGAAAGCAAACACAGGTTCACGCAATCCAAATATTACCGTGAGCCCTCTTAAAAGATACAAATTTGCAGAATACACACACGGCAAAAATCGTGGGCGGAGTTTTTATCAAACGGCAAGGAAAAGTAGAAGACGAGAAGAGTTAGAAAAGAAAGTATCTTATATTATTCAATAAAATGATAAAATGTATATTTTCAGATGATTGTATCGAGTGTACACATGTGTTGTAGTTTGCTTATGTACTGCAGTCACTAAACGAGTGAAGTGAATTTATAGTTTACATATGAAACCTCCTCAATATTAGGCATATATGTACACCTTCTCGAGCTCAAGTGTGTATGGCCATAGAAGTAGATCAGCAAAGTTGCTCCCACAGCGAATGCCATGCCATCGTACAATTTCCCAGCCTACTTTTCCGCCAAAACGTTTTGCGTCTAATGAGTTTTCTACTTGCGGTTTCGGGGAAAATTTGCGCAAAAATGCGACTCTTTACCTTTAAGTGCCGTAGGGGGAATGGAAAATGGTTGGTTAGCTGGTTGGGTGGTTGGGTGGTTATGGGGCAACGTGGTTTTTACCTTCGGTGGTGAGAAGTGAACAACAGGACCGTATGCGCTGTAAATGTTTAAGTGGTTACCGCGTTTAAGTCATTAGGGAAAATTCTTAGCGACCAGAGTAAAAGGGTTGGGTGAACTTTGCTCCCAGAATTTGAATCTCAAAGTCGTGTTACAAGTTGTGTTGTACATACATACATATATTATGCGGCACTTTTTGGGTGGCTTTCCAAATTTCTAGAGAGGCGGCAAATTCTTTGGGGTTAGTGCTTACAAAGCCGGTGAACAGTGAAAAGATGATCCAACATTAATTATGTAACGCATCTAAAACTTTGAGGGCACACAAAATATAGAACTTTAACAATTTGTTTAGGTATTCCGTTTGAAGTGGAATGAAAGTTTCCAAGAACACGTAAACGCCCTAGGCATACATATTGCTAATAGTAACTTTAAGTTTAACAAAGCATATACATACAGGCTTAATTAAATTAATATATTTTTAATAAATTCCTTAAAAAAAACTTAAGTTGGTTCAAATAGTTTTTATTATTTCATATTATCAAATATTACTCTTACACTTACTGTATGCCAACTCTGCATTCACGCTTTTTGCTAAATGCCTTGTAATTTAATCATTTTTATTTTACTAGTCAAGTATTTGAATTAAACATCAATTAATAACAATGTACAAAATATGTAGTTAAACTCGAATTCCGACCCGAGAAGGGGAAAACACAACCTTTTAGCAACCCCTCTCTTGAGTGAAGCGAGTTTGGCTCATTTTCGCCAGCACTTTGTTCTCTTCCAGCATTAAACGAACTCTTTGCAGAAACTCAAGAGATTTCTCATAGTGTAAGTGCACTCAACACACCTCCTTCGGAGTTTCTACAAGTGCTAAACAGCCTGAAACCATATAAACCATATAACCAACCATTCGGTCTTAAAGGGATTGATACATATGTTTGACTGTCAAATATCGTGCACCCCTTTAAAATGTGCGAAATTATCGGCGAGAAGCGTCTGCCTATATTTAAATAACTCTGTCGCAATGACCGTAGCGAAACGTGTTCGACAACGGCTTTAAAAAATTAACAACATTGCTCCAATTAGTCTGGGCTGTCCGGCTCATAATTAAATGGGCATACATCGTTCTTATATGGTATATATGTAAATATTTCGCAGGCAGGCGAACCTGCGTCACGGCCCTAGGTTTTTGCGACTCCTTTCGCTTTTAGGTCCATTTGGTTATCACTCCGGACAGACGGTTAAATTGAATTTATAAATAGTAACAGACCACTATTTAACTATCAGACTCAAATTCGAAGAGCAAAGAACCACTAATCAAACAGATGTCGACTTACTTTAGAGCATGTTTTTTATTGATAAGTGTGCTAAACTTATTAAAAACTAGAGAAGGAGATTTCAAGTTCCTGAAAAGGTACCTTTGCTCAGCAAAGCTAATAGGATATTATTTTTATTTACCTGGTTTATTAAGTTATCCTATATATTTTTATTTGTAAGAAATATTAGTAATTATCTTTAAGGTAAAAACATCAGTAAATTGGTTGCCCGTCAGCTGGGTGAATCGAATTTGGCAAAAGGTAATTCAACTATTTGCGTTAGGTTTTTCGACGGACATATGGTGGTGATGGGCCTGACTAATTATCACTGAGATCTGCACCGCCGACAAAGGAAAACAAACAAATATTTACGGAACACACAGCCATTTGATTGCCTGCGGTTCGTGGACCTTTCCACTTCCACTTCTACTTCTACTTCCACATCCCATCGCAACATCTGGTGCTGAAACTGGAGGACCTCTGGCCAAATGAATCAGCTGTGTCCAAGGTCGCACCCCTGTAGTTCAATCGGCCAACTCCCCATTTTCCATGCTCATCACATTTCCCTTCGATGCCGCAGTGGGTCAATAATTAATCCAACAAAGAAATTGATACGTTTCGAACACAAATTCATCTGTAAGTTTTAGGTACTGCATCTATGTACTCCCTTAAATTATTTATTGAAAAGAATAGATATATCAGGTATATGTGCATTTCCATTATGCTTTGAGGTGTTATTTATTTGTTATCTGTTTCAATGGATATATTTTAGTCTTCCTACCCAGTTTAATATAGAAAAAGCTGTATTTGGCATCACTATTCTACTGCCATTTCCAGCGAAACCGTTTCGGTTATAGACCACTTCCCTATGCCGGATCGATTGGCACCACTTTGGCATAGCTCCATCGACCGACGAATGCGTTAGTATCCATCCGGAAATGGAGCGACTTAGCTTGTGGAGCAGGGCTCGCCTGTTCTTCCACCTGCTCGCCACCGTGCACCTGGGCTATGCCATCTACTTCGACTGGCGGTATGCCCAGTTGCCACAAGTGGCAGTGACCCTGCGGCTGGAGCCACCGATTGGGGGCAAGTTCAAGTACATGACCTTTCTGGGCGGTCTGTTGCAGTTGGGCTACTATGCACTGGCGCTGACCTTTGACCTCCTGCGGCTGAGATCGCTGCGGAAACTGCGGGACTACATCTTCGCCAGCTTTGCCATACCGCTGTCGCTGACAGTGGGTTTAACCTTTTGGACACTCTTCGCCATCGATCGGGAATCGATATATCCTGTGCTGCTGGACTTGGTCTATCCCAATTGGCTGAACCACACCATGCACACCTTTGTCGTCATCTACGCCATTGTGGAGCTCGGGATCACACGACATCGATATCCGGAACGCAGGCGAGGATTGACTGGACTGGGTGCCTTCATGGTGGGATACCTGGTGTGGATACACATCGTGTGGTTCAGGACCGGCATCTGGGTGTATCCCTTCCTTGGCGGCATCGCCTGGCAGCTGAGAGTCCTTTTCTTCGTCCTCATCATGGTCCTCGGATTCGTTTACTATCTCCTTGGCGAGCGAGTTAATCTCGTCTTGTGTCAGAGAAATGCTGGCGCTCACAGGTGAAATGGTAACGATGCCCATCTGATAATTTAAGGCAAAGAACGTAGTTGTATGCTTCTTAATGAGAATTTATTAAAAGAAATATTAACACTAATGAAAGCCAAGCTATGTGACTATTAAAATCGTACAAAGACAAAGTAATAAAATATAAAGATTTTTGTAGAAAGCATAAAGTTCAATATGGAAGTAATAAAACAAATTCACCGATACAAGTCAGTCGTAATTTTTATGATTTTTCATTACAAAACCAAACCGGAAATAGGTCTGAATATATTACTATGGTTTTCAAATGCGTTCATCATCGAAAACCAGCTGCTAAGCGGCGCAATTCATATGGATTCCAAGTTATTCACATTCATAGTCATTCTATATATGATAGTCACGTGCGGAAATTACAGCTGCCAGCTGATTCTGAAAAACTGATCCTTTGTTTCACTCAATCCTTTCAGCGGGAGGTTCCGGTTTGCCTAGGACATGGGCTCCGATTTCGAATATTCCAGGACACCACTTGTGCCAATATTTCGAAAGTGATCTCCGCAAGGCGAAACTCATGGAAGAAAGGCACAGTTTGCCATTGTTTGCTGCAAAGGCAGATGGGTAACAGCCCATTTCTGTCATTCAGTCGTTTGTGTTCTCTAAAGGCGGTCTTGTTGTGTACATTTCTATTCTTCTGGTTGTATGCTATTATTGGCAAATAACTAAATTATTGCTTCATGAATTTGTATTACTTCAGTTCTTGGGTTAAGACTTACTAGCACATTATAATAGGTTTGCCTGAATATTGCAATTTTCTTAATGAAATGCATGAAATCGGTTTGAATAAAGTTGTGCAAATATATATTTATTTGACGTCTTTAGTTAAATATAGATATTACTTCAAAATTACACAACTAAAGATACATTTATAATATTCACAAGCTTTTGAGAAGCAATAGAAAACTCCACCTTAAGCAGAAATCATTTAGATAATTTAATTTCTATCCAGCTGCCCAACAGACTTGTTTCTAAAAAAGTTATTTAGATTACGAGTTTATTAAAAAGGTTATAAACCTTCATATTTACTGCGGCTGAACAGAAGCCGCATTGTTGACAAGCCGTTAAATTTCGATTAGCACACGCGAACAGCTGTTGAATTGTTTGATCAATTTTCGGGAGTAGCACGTTTGAAGATCGTTGATGCATACAAACCAAGGTCAACGACAGCTAAAAACGGCCTGAAATGGTGGCTTAAATGGTGACTAATATTATATGCATACATTATAGACGTGCCAAAAAGTTAGGAAGGGTAAATTTTCAATAAAATTCAAAGTTTCCCTAAATACAACTAGGAATACAGTTGTTGAAGGAGCTCCAATTTGGCGGAAAACTGGCTTTAATTGCTGAGACGTCTGCCGACTCCGCTGGGCAATGGGCCATTAAAACTAATTGGTCTGATTGATTGAGCTCCTCGTGGTGCACACAGCGATGCACTGCAAGAAACTACAGTTAAAATTCCATGGAATCTAGAATTTTTCGAAATTTTTAGAACGGGCTAAGACATTTTGAAAATTGCATTGTTATCGTTTAAATCAATAACAAAATTTGTGTAAACTGCTTGGTTTAGTTTTTTCTTTCAGTGCGAACTTCTCACATCAGTCATCGCATTCGCGTGCATTGTTTGTTGCTCCTTCACAATTTAATTTAATTAATGAGCGTATGTATCAATTGGACTGCAATTGTTTAATTACTTGTATCGTGTCTTGTTTTAGACGGCGATACTTCAAGTCCACAGTTTGTTATTTTTGCTACATTGCAAAGTTTTGTAGTTCTAGAAACTGGATATATTTTCAGAAAACTTCTATAAACTTACTCAATTTCAGAATTTACCTAATGCTCTATAAAATTTACTTTTAAATGTGAAAGGCTTTAAGTTAGTCTACTTTTAACTCCTAATTAATGAACTGTTAAGGATTGAAGGAATGATCTGTTTGGTTGAATGAAACGTGGTGAAGATCCAATTAGTTCCACACATGAGTCAAGATTACCTACTCATTCATAGCTGGCCATACAATAATTAGAATAAGGTACAATTTCTCAACTTGGTCAATTGATCGCCGCACGTTGCAGCAGACGTCACGTAGGCTATCATATGGCAATGGGACACGTTGTCGCCATTGAAAAGGCATAAGAATATAGGAATATTAAGAAACCGTGACGTAGAACGGAAAATCGGACGTCGACACGTGCGGTTCATAGGTCGGCGGCGACGTCAAAGGAATCCCTCCCTATAGAGACACATGTCCGGAAGGATCGATAGGGAAACCAGGCGTCACTCCCAATCACCAATCACCAATCACCATGACGTGGGCGCCGCTGGTACAATCATCTATATGAAAGCAAATTACAAATTTAAATAAGTTATTTAATGCTGCATGAATTTAAAGTGTGATTTTAATATTACAAGATGGAATAAGCAGATCTTTAGAGGGTTTCTAAAAATATTAGATATATCTACTGGTGATCATCATCATTATCTGATCACTTATCTGTAGACAGAAAATTTGCTGGCAATTTCTTTATTTTGATTCTTTTTTGCTCTCATGATAATTGTGGCAAAAGTTCGACTCTAGACTGTGGCCAGCCGAACATCGATTTGAAATCGCTGTGGGCATTGTGGTGACCGCTGTTTGCTGTTTGCTGTTTGCTGACTGGTAACTGCTGACTAGTGACTGGTGACTGGTGACTGGTTACTGGTGAGTAACAGTACTTTCTGGCCAGGCCGGAGCGGTGGCTCAGATAATCACCCATCCGCCGAACCTTCAACTCGCGTGCTGTCGCTGTTGCTGGGCGACCGACAATCGAGGAACCGGTCGATGACTAATCATCAATCATGCGATGTTGTGAAAAGTGCCACGATCTGGCCTGCAATTGCACGGAGATCTATCTGATCGCTCTGCCGACCGATTTTTATAGCCTAACACAAGTCGAAGATATAATGCCCTAGTTTTCTTGTATGTGAACTTCTCATTTGGAGTAAATACTAAGCCAAAGTACTTGTATAATCCATGATATTTTACTTTAAATATTACTTATATATTTTTTATTTATCGCTTGCTTACAAAAAAAACGTACAGTATTAACGAGAAAGAATTTTTCATTTATTGCATTTAAAGCTCTTTAAAAATGCGTCATTCGAATACAAATAAATGTCAAAAGGACGCAGGACAAGAGTTTCGCAGAACTGGAATAAAGTCAGTAAGTCAGCAATTAAATGCAACATCATTTGCGTATTCCACGTTGCCAATATTTCTCGTAGGGCATATGTTCGTTATTGACATGCTGTACAATTTTCTTTATTACAGACCGCCATTTAATGCCAACATGGGCGTGCCCACAATGAATCTATGTTCGACTTTGTGACATTAAAATTTTTTTTTTAAATTTATTATGATTGTAAAATCCTTGTTTTTGTTAATTTATATTTTAAAGGCTACATTCTGTAGTACTTAAGACCCCTTTCTACGCCCATGCATGGCAGTTCAACCGCAGCGGGTATAAAATCACACGGTGCCGTCAGTTTGTCTGGCGCGATTTTATTTTAGCGTTTGTTGCTGCCTTTTTTTGTTGTATTTTCTCTAGCACTTTTGCAGTTAGCTGTTGGCCGTGTAATTGCAGGCAAAAAGGCGGCACAAATGTCGTTTTGCCCCTCCAACCGACTGAAAGCCCCTCTTTGGTGGTCCTAGAGATGTGCATGGTTTTCATTTAAAACCTATGTCAGTTTTCATAGGCTTGCAAAAAAGTGAGGCTTAAAGATCCTAAATTTCCTGGAACTTCGTACATAGACATTGATTAAAACTAATGATTTTGGCATATACTAAATGAATTTAATTCTGGTTTTGTAATAAAGACTTTAAAAAGTGTGTTAACTAACTTCTGCTGTTATTGTTTATAGCAATAATAAAACATTAATACGTTTACAAAAATATACAGAGTTTTTACTAGACACATTTCCAAAACTATCTTTATTTTATGATCACTTTATGGCTTTATAATTCTAGTTACATCTCTAGGCTGCACCTCCTAATATTGTGTTGTTAGGGGAAATATAATGGGGCTTACGTAAGCGCGCAAGGCGGCAAAATGAAATGAAATTACAATTTTATAATGGGCGATTCCCATTGCGATATTGAGCAGCAAGCTGTATTTTCTGACTTGCAGTTTCCGCTTGAAATGGCAAAAAAATGTTAGCTATTTTTCAGAATTCAAGCGGCTTATTAAAACGATCATCAAGGACATGCCCATATAAATCCGGTACAATCCCATGATAGCATCGCAAAAAGATACATTCTGAGTGGAGAATACTAAGCATTTCAAGTGGAACAAGCGAGATGAATAGGGAATATACCAACTTTCTAAACGCAGTACCTTTTTCATTTGTTGTCTGTGCACATATGAAAAGCAATTATTTTGGCAAAAGCAGCTGTTCTCGCTGCACAACCAACTCAACCCAGCTTCTTAGCCCAAAGCGAAAGCTATGTATATGGCACACTACTGGTGGCAACGGGTGCGAATTGCGTCAGAGACTGTGTGAAAAGCTAATGGACGATCTGAATGCCAAATTCAATTTACGATTCGCCAGTTCGTTCGAGATTTCCTCTTCACTCATTTGGATTTCAGTGCAGCTTCCGATTTGGCCTGCCGCCTGCGTTTTATGTTTGCCAATTCTGCGGACGTCTTTCACTTCGCCGCATCTCCTCCACCAATTCCGCCGCTGACAGGCCACACACAACTCTGCCCCCTTTCATATCCTACAAATACGTATATACATACAACCAAGTATCTGGGCATCCGACAATCCGACTATCTGACTATCCGTGAGATGCAGCAGAGAAAAAAGATCAAAAGGCGCACTGCAATCGTGTTCTGCTTGCCTTAAACCTATGTACCTATGTAAATGGGGCATATTGGGCTGCAGCGAATGGCCTTTCATAATGTGACAAATTTCAATTTTGTTAATTCTTTTTATGCTCATTAGTACAGTACCTACTTAGTTTGTGTTAGACTCACAACTGCGTTCTTGGCATTCATTTCATGTTCTCACACTCTCATTTGTATAATACAGTAGTTATATGAGATATTGGCAGGTAATTAAAATATGCTTTAAGATTTTGAAGGCAACGGCCTTCACCTTGCTTTTCCACGGTATATCCTAATTGATATTATAGGATCTCATTTTGGGGCTGCTTACGTAGCTTGTTGATGTTTTCGTAGCTGACTCTTCGTTGACGTTTGTTTATAATTTGCGTAGCGCTTCGATTTTATTATTTCTGTTGCTTCCTTCTGAAAATAATCATTTTATTTTTGATCGCTCTTGAGTCTGGCCATAAATTATACCGCCAAACGGAACATGTGTGCGTGTCTCGTTCCCCAGAAGGTAAATATTGCCCCCGGAATATCCACACTTTTCTGCCGGACAAGTGCCCGTACATATAAATACTTTTGTATCTATCTAGCTAAAATTTTACATGTGTTTTCTTTTCTCCTGCTGAAAACCATAAGTTACCATTCACTTTATATTTAATTTATATACATAAGTAGAAGTCGACAGCCTTATTACAAAATATACTAGTTATTATTTATAAGGCATATATATTTTAATAATATTTTTAAAGAAAAAACTATTAAAACATGAGGTAATTAACCGCCAAATTAACAAACTTAAATTTTCCGCATAGCAACTGACGTGAAGTTTGCAGATAAACCCGATTTTCCAGAGTCTCATTATACGGCGTTCGTGTGTGTGGCACTTTCCTTACGTTGCTCTTGCTGCAATTTAATTAAAAATTGTTACAATTTGCCATAAATTTTGCCTGAGCTTTTCGCCTCTGCATGCGTTCCGTTCGTGTATCTGCGAATGTATCTGCAAATGTATCTGTATATACGAATGCGAATTTAGTGCGCACACGAACACGCACACGGAGTATGCAAATTGCGGTGGGGCAGGTCGCAAATTAGCAATGTTGCCGGTGCAGCAAAGATATCGCTTCTAGTAGAAAATGTTCAAGACAAAATACAAATATTTTACAGTGATCAACGAAGAATAACCTCCGGTCTAGTAATTAATTTGTTTGACATATGAAATTATCTGAAATGACAGAGGAACTGATATATTTTAAAGTCATAACTATTTTAAACAGAAACTAAATAAGTTAGTAATGGTCTATCTTTTTGAAAAAAATTTTGGTTAACAATCTGTTTTAATATAAAGCATGTAGTTCTTCGAAAATGTAGAATGGGAAATATCTAAGTATCTATAGTTCTACTCTTAAGTACGTGTAATTATATTCACCCTTTATATTTCACTCCACTCTCTTTGCATTTCTCTTGAGTGATCTTCACGCTATGTTTAAGAGCAATTGAGTGAGAAAATTGAATCTCTTTAACTCGGTTTTTTGACTCTCTTAAAACGCGATCACTCAAGAGAAAGCTGAACTCTTATTTCTCAGAACTCAAGAACTATGTGCCAAATCTTGTTTAAATATTATTGGTACAGAAAATATTCAAGATCATAATTTTCAGTATAATAATCAGAATGAAATAATATTTTATATAAAACGGTTTTAGTTTTGAATACTTAGCTTTGCGAACTCTTTGATCTTATTTCATTTATTTGAGTAGTTAAAGCTCTTTTAAGAGCGGTACAAAAAACATAGAAGAGAATGAGAGAGAATAATATCAGCTGTGAAAAATTGAAATTGAACTGAGTTCAGCCAGCTGATCGCTGTTTCTTCCTCTGCCGCTGCCGCTGCCTCTGCCTGCTGCGACTGCGGCAGAGAAACGTGACCGTCCGGTTTTTGTTTTTTTTTTATAAATGTTTTTGTATATTGATCTCTTCTCTACTTTTTACAAAAGTATATTGAACCGATCACATTAAAGAGATTTTAATTTATGATCAATCCGACTGTTTTACAAATTTAATAATAAACTCCAAGGAAAAATATTTGAAATAAAGATATAATTTAGGTTGTAAAAAACTAAAATATAGGATATCTCATAGTCGAAACACATTTCTACCACAAACGGCAATCTTTTTCACTCTGCTTGCTGATCTTTTGCTTTTCTTTGGCTGCAAGCATACACCGATTTATAGGCTTGCTGTTTGGTTTCATTTATCGCAGATTTCCCCCATTTTACGCTTATTTGTTTTGAAATAAAATTAAACGACGCATGGCAAATCAAGAAACGGCCAAACAAAAGGGGGCTAAGAAAAGGCAAACAAATGAGCCCCACAAATTGCATTTCTCCGATCGATCCGAGCGTATTCCCCAGATACACTTTTGCTTGCCGCACACAGTGGGGCAGTTGCAAGCAAAATTTAAAAAAGTTAAAAAATTAAAAGTACTACGAATTTGAAAAAATATACTTATTAAGCAAATGAGACAACATGTGTATTAATATCCAAATTAAATAATGCATTTAAAGTATTACTAGCTTACAATGTACATACTATTTGTTTCTCAATCGCAAGACTTTCTTTCTTTCTTTAAAGCACTCGCCAAATTTAAAGTTCAAATCACACAGAAAGCCGGCAAAACGAAGCGAAAATCCCAAGAGTTATGTTGAGTGACAGACATGGCGTATGCGCAATGTGCGCATTGTCCATTCTAACGGCGTCATTTGTTTGGCTTAATTGCCGATAAATAATTGCAAAGCGGAGTTACACTCCACCCCGCACCACATCCCCCCCCTCGGCGTCGTGAAACTCAATCCAAGAGCCGGAAGAAAAGGAAGCAAATTCGCATTCGCAAATCATTTTTCAGGCCCAGTCGACAGCTGCGAAAATAAGCGCAAATAAACGAAAATAAGAGAAAATAAGAAGCAGGCGTCGGATTTGAAGCGGTGGCACAACCTTTTAGCCCCGATTCCATCTGTGTGTGTCATCTGGGGGCTGCCGGTGAAAGTCAACCCCTTGGAAGTGCACTGAGAAATATCAGGTAGCTGGAAGCGGAAATTCCTCTAATACTTGTGTAGTTATTTAGTTTCTGTGCGATCTCTTGAAACGTAAATATATTATAGAAAAATTAAGTCTAAAAAATACTTAGTTTTATTTAAGTTATTGTATCTGCACTTCTTTTGAATTTGAGGACTAAGATCTTCTTAATTGCCAATATATAATATTTTATACATATGTATTTTTAAGTTTTAAATTTTACATTAATTTTTAACCTGATCTGTTTAACTTTTGCATCTGAACTTTTTTCTATGTGTGGCCGCCAGCACTTATCCCTTATCCATGGCCGATCAACCGCAAGTTACGAATGTCAAATGTTGCTTTTGTCAAAAAGGACCTTTCAGTGCGTCTTTGTGAACTGGGAAGGCCAAAGGGAAGGGAAGGGAAGGGAAGGGAAGGGAAGGGAAGGGGCGGCAACCCTCTGATGCCAAATGGCAAGTCCCGATGGAAGGTGCGATGACGCAACAGTTCTATTATTCCGGATGAGAAGCATCCATAAGTATCTACGCACTTCTTGCTCTGCGATTTGAAGCGCCTGTCACATTGACTGACGTTGATGACGCACCGGAGCTGCAAAATTTCGCATATGAAAGATGAAGGGGAGGTGGATGTGGAAGGGTTTCCCAATCCATTCATCACCCACCGATTTTGGCCAGCTGCAGACCTCGAACACTGGTCATTAGGCATGTCAGTCGCATCATTGGTTACTCTTCCACTGCAGCTTGTCCAGGGTCAAGCGAAAGGGGTGGCAAGCACTTTGTGGAGCTGCAAGCTGCGGGGATCCTGGCAAATGGAATAGAAAGCCACCCTCTGCTGAAATCTATTTAAAAACAGAGAGCTATGAAAGATGTACAAGGCTAATGGAGTCCCAAATATTTTGCAAATTTATTATTGTGAGCTGCGGACATATGATCACTCTTTCTAGCCTTTCTTATTCCTTTTCAGAATCCTTTAACAGATTCAGATCTCGCAGTTCCTGAAGCACAGCTTGAACGGGCTTGAAGCGGTTGAGTGTGAAGAAGTGGAAGCCCCAGATCCCCACATCGGCATCCAAAACATGACGCACAGTGCGGACTGTGAGGCCAACAAAGAACCTTCTTATCAGATCCTGGCCAGACTTCATATCCTTCACATGCGCACTGTGCAGCTGATCGAGTTCCGCTCGCAAATCATCCGGCAGCTGGACGCCGGCTATTTGCTCGATCATCGAGTAGGAGCGAAAGGATTCATGTGACATCAGGCCCACAACAATGGGCACCGCGATGCCAGCTGCTCGACAGTCCTTCACAAACTGCACTATGACCTCGGGTCGGTAGCAAATCTGCGTGATAATGCAATCCGCTCCAGCATCAATCTGTTGAAATATTAAGATACAATAGCTAAAATAGGAGTTGGCACAAATAAAAACTTACTTTGGCTTTCAGAAACTGCATGTTCTTAGCTGCATTTTGGGGCATGTCGCCTAAACTCGTGTATCCCTCTGGATAGCCAGGCACACAGACTGAAATGTTTTCTAAGTCAAGTGTAAGATTAAAGAAGAGTTTAATTAGTGATTATTTCTAGGAAGAGAACTATATTTTCTTTGCACATACATAGATAGTAAGATAGCTTACCACCTCGCTGGCGCCTCGACTGCTCCACCATGGGCTGGCTAATCAGGAATTCCTGCTCCTCGTGCACCTGATCCCCACGCACCGCCAGCACACTGCTAAAGTTGAGTTCCAGAAACTGATCCAATCGCTGCCTGCTCATGCGATAGGCGGACACGTGTGGCAGCACGGGAATGCGTGTGGCCAGGTGCTGGGCCAGCTGTAGGCTCTCCACCTGACCCACTGGCTCCACGTCCCAGTAACGCTGGCCCAGCCAGACGACGCTCACGAAGGTGGGCAGCAGCGGCAGGAAGTGATGGAAGTCCAGGCAGGTTGGCCGGCCACCAGGTCCGCTGGCCAGCAGCTCGATGCCGTAGAAGAGGCGCCGCTGGGCTGTCCGCTCCGCCACGAGCGTGCCTATCCGCTGCTCCGCCATGCCGGATTCATTCTGGCCCGGGGCAAAGGTCACGCAGGGTATGTAGGAGGTGGCGGCGGCGGGGAGCGGGGAACCTCCGGCGGGCACTTGAATCGCATGCATCGATTTGGACGCTCGCTCGCTCAGCGGCGGAACAACTAAAACTGCCGGCTGTTGTCATTTGCCAGACGGGTTATCATCGATCGGCAATCTATCTCAATCTCAGTTTACAGAAACAAGGTTTCTAACAGATACGAAACTGCTGGTTTCGATGAGCGAATGTGGGAATACCCTTTTCTTGAGTTCATTATTGATTTGACAAAGTCAATATAGTCATATGGCCATATGACAAATGAGTCATTCAATATTGCAAGTCTATATAGTTACAGCAATTAAGTATACATTTTTAAATTGGGTAAAAGCCACAGCTCAAATTGAGTGCTTATGTAATTGTGTATTTACTAAAATAATTAATGAAAAGAACGCGCAGTTGTTAAGACTGATGAAGAGTCACTAAAAGAATTATTAGATTTTTCTGAATTAGAACAGATTAGTATTCGAAATATTCCACATGAATTGAGTTGAAATCTAACCAAAACTAGTACCAATAGATTTTAGCAACAACTGCGGACCTTTAAACTAATCTCCTCTTATAGGAAAAGTTAACAAAAGAGGATTGTGTGATTGTTTTGAACAATTGCAGAACCATTTCAATAATCTCTTATTTGCCCCATACACCGACTGCGGAGTTTTGGGTGCGTGGGAATCGGGACTGGATCGCAGCCAACCCTTTTCAACTTCCCCTGTTGAAGAAGAGAATGGCCTCTAATCCGGGGCATTCGGGGCAATCGCTGCCAACGCCATCCAATTAAAGATCTCATGCAGCTGCACTGGATGAAGGATGGAGACCTTCAAATGTATCCGTCGCCCGGGATGGAACCTAAAATTAGTTGGGCCTGTAAACATGTGTGTGCGGGTGCAGCACGGAACCTGTTCTTAGTTTTGCTGGAAGGCCGTTCTATATTTAAATCGGAAAACTGAAATCGTTTTTAGGGGGAAGCATCGTTTCGTTTTGGTCCATAATACTAAGAGGAAACACATAAATGTGACAGAGGAAATATGCTGGAAATAATTTTATATCGAAAAGCAAAACATTCACATATCTCAGATTTACCAAGCGCAACGACAAGTATTTTTGGGAATGGATGGATGATATATTGGCAGAAGATCCGAAATACATAGAATACAAATGGGTATGGCAATAAAAAATTAAATAGCTTGTTTAATATATATGTATAAAATGTAATAAATATTTTAAACAACAAGCAACGTTGTTTAATAAAGTTAGAAAACTCTCTTCATGCGGCTTTTCCTTTCTTCTTTTCTTTTGGAAAATCTAAAAAGAACCTGGGTAATATGCGTTCTCAATCAAAGTTCTCGCTGCCTCATTGAGAAGCGAATGAGCCGAAACCAAGAGGGCTTCGATCCTTTGTAGGTACATAGGTCTCTGCGAAAGGACTTCAATCAGGGCGTACCCCCAGTGGATTACACAGGACTTGATTTGTTGCCTCGGAAGGATTAGGGGATATTACATTGTGCCATGCCCCGTGCACTGATTCTCATCCTTACGCCTGATTGAGAGTCCTTCGGCAAATTAGCTAAGCTGCCCTTTCACCGTCGATGGATGATGGGTCACCTGCTGTGAAATTGGGAAACTCCCTGCTTTATTCCAGTCATATTTTTCACGAAAAGCACTGAGGGGTTAAATTACTACCGCGAGATGGAAAATATTTCATAAAACGCGTCTACTTAGGGAATGAAAATGCGTCGTGGGGCACACGCATGAAGCTACAATTTCTCTTTCCCCTTTCCCCATTTTGTTTTTTTTTTTTGTATTTTGTATTTTTGTGGCGGAGCCTCTGGTTGCTCGTCATAAGATACTTTGCTCTGTTGAAATTAAAAAATTCTTCTGAGAGCTGGGAAATTATATTGCGGTGGCGGTCCCGCAAGGCGGCAAGGCACAGGATGATGGCTGGAAATGTAATAAAGACATGAGTTGTGAAATTATTAAGATGATTATGGAAACATAAAGTACTCGTGTGGAGACGGTGCCTCCGTCTTCAGTAGGTTTCGTAATCACTCTGAAATGCGAAGGACACTCTCAGGTGAGTCACTATCTCACTGCGTCCATCACCACGAATTTAAAATACTTCTTTCGTTGGCATAATCCGCTTAGTTTCGGTTTCAATAAGTAAAGTATTAATTATCAAATTTCATTAATATATGAAGGGTATGAAAGTACATCCAATGAAATATATTTAAATATTAACAGTCCACATTAAATAAATAATTTATCAAATTTTATCAATGATATGAAAAAAGATCCAATGAAATATATTAAAAGTCCACATTAAAGACATTAATTATCAAATTTCATCAATATAATGAAAGAACTTCCAATGAATTATATTTAAATATTAAAACTCCACATTAAAGACATATATTATCAAGTTTCATCATTGGTATGAAAGTACAGCCAATAAAATATATTTAAATATAGAACGTCCACATTAAAGATATTAATTATCAAAATGTTTTTAATGGTATAGAAGTACATACAATAAAATATATTAAAATATTAAAATTCCACATTGAGGATATTAATTATCTAATTGTATCAATGGTACAATTACATCCAATGAAATATATTTAAATATTGAAATCCCACATTAAAGACAGCTATATTCAAGATATAACAATTTTAGTTGGATTTTATTCAGACGTTACACTTTTTTATGTCGACATACGACAAAATCACAATCAATAAACTGCATTTTTTATTGTAAGCATAAAATTAATGTAATCAAAATGCCTAGTAGATTGGTAGCTATTTCCGCATTTGAAGGTTACGCGTTACATATGTACATGCGTATTTGTTTAAGGACGCGTGGAATTTTCCACGGCATTTGCAACCGCTGTGAATCATCAAATCGGGGGTTGAAACACTGACGATTTTGGGGGATGCATCTCGGGATCAGAGCATCGGACGCACCACCAATTTGATTTCAGTTCACTCCACTACCTTTGCCTATGGCACGAAGTGGAATTTTTGCGCTTGTTGCTAAGCAGGACGAAACGATGAAAGGACGAAAGGACTAGAGGACTAGAGAGGCACAGGACACTCATAACTGGGTGAGTGGGCTGGCCGGGTTCCCACTGACTCACTGACTGAATGCCACAATGAATGAATGAATGAATGAGTGAAGGTCCTGCTCACACGGGGGTTGTTCGCCCACCGACGCCCGCTTGGATCGCATCATTATAATAGGTGCACTCGGAGAAATCGGGGATGATAATTAACATTTTAAATAATGTATATACTCAGCTTATTTTATGCCCACAAACTGTTTACTTTTAATCAAATGAGTGTAATTATCAATTTAAAGTATCTAAAAAGTTTACCTTTTGCATCTTTATAAAGTATCTCACTGATGTAAGGCAATATTATAAATATACAGAGAAAAGTAAGCCTGCGATCTACATTACCCTTATATAAAACTTCAAATTACACATCATTCTGTTTTCTTTTCAGTGTAAAATCTGTTTTGGGCATCGAGTGAGTGACGAGAGCCGGCTGCCGCAGTTGTTTTCAGATATTTTCAGATGGCTTCGAATGGGTGGCGCATCAACCCCTGATGGCATATGGCATATAGCATATATAGCATATAGCGCACATAGAGCGTGTAGCACATACAGCGTATCCTGCAACGAAGGACATTGGGCCACCTTTGTGTATTTCGGTTGCAAATCTTTTGGAAATTGCGTCACCGCCGTGCGGCGAACGTGTCAGGCACGCAGCAGTGAAGGTCCTGCCCTTCCTGCTCCCTTCCCACGGACTGCGTCCTCCCAGTAGAAATCCTTTGCAATCTCGTATGAGTTACTGACATAATTAGGACTTAACTGGAAGTCACGCGCAGCGCATTCGTAATCCGAGTCCTGCCACTCATGCCGCTCCTGTCCATGTGCTTGTGGCGCATATTCAAGGTCACAGTCCTACTACTTCCACTTCCACTTCCACTTCCATTTCGAATTCCAATTCCAATTCCAGCTGCGGCCGAGTGAGTCGTCAGCGATTCGATTTCATCTCATTTCGCAGCCCGCAGCTGTTCCTAACCCATTGGGTCGCTCATTTAGAGAGATTACTGCATAAGGACCACTCGAGAATAACCGAAAGCGAGAAATGACCAGGCTTTTTGGCCAAGTTATGGAGAAATTCCCGATTAAAAATATCACGTTTTTTGGATTTTTTTTTTTTTTTTGATAAAAAATAATCACTATTTTTTCGATAGCAATTAAAGTAGTTTTCCAAAAGTTGAATGTCATACCTCGTTGAGCTTGTAACAAAATTCCCTATCCTCCTGTGCTCATAAAAGGAAATTGCCATTTTTCGCAAATTTTGATGATGAACTTATGATATGATATGACAAAAAACGTGATATTTTCCATCGGGGTTTTGTACTGCCAATAAACATAGCTAACTATCCTAATTAAAATTTTATATAATTTTCGAAAATAAATTTTTTACAAATTTTGGCATTTTTGATAAGGGAAAATATCACGTTTTTTGTCATATCATATCATAAGTTTAGGCCTGGAAATCTTTGAAATTATTACATCTTCTAAATGAACATGCTTCCTATTCAAATTTGGTTTATGAGTCCAAATGAATAAAGTTTCAATTTGTGCATAAATTCCAAGCTGCCAAGAATGGACGAAAGCCACGTCTTTTTATTAACTTTGAACTTTGAATGGCGTTTTTGTAAGTTCTAGAAATTTGAATTCCAGTGGTCGGCGCAAAAGGAGGCAATGAATACAAAAAAAGTTTGTAAAGAACTAAGCCTAGATCTGTGGGAATTATAAGTTATAGAATTCTTTTTTAACAAAAAGTGGCAATTACATAAATAACTTAGGCCGCATTTCGGTGATTACACACTTTTCTGCAGCACAAACATGGCGCAGGAAAATATTTAATTTCACACTCAGGGGCCAACTTTTCGCTTTTTCCGGATGTCTAAGTCATGCCCAAATGGTTCGCTTGGTGAAAAAGAGGGGAGGAGAGGGGATGGGAGGGGGCGGTACTGAGGTCCTGAACGGCAAACAGGACGCACAATGGGAAAAGCAAGTCAGCAGGCCTGCACACACATGCACACACGCACCAAACTAAAATATGTGTAATTTAATTATGGGTCTGCCAGCGACTCAGTCAACGGCGACAGCGACGTCGACGGCGACGCGTGCGGCGGGTGGCAAATTGCCAAAAAAACGTGTACAAAAAATTGGAAAAAGAGCCGAAAAAACTACAGAGTACTGGGTCACGACTATGGGATACCAATTACTTACAATAAGGTTAGAACAAGTCGAATTTTAAAGGTATTAAGTTCATTTCTGTTCTATTCTATGACATTAAGGATCTACTTTTAATAGTAATTTCCCAACTATAAATAAGAACTACATTTTTATAATTAATAAATGGGTTTTCATTTGCTCCGTTTGATAACTGCCTTCTATAATTACTTCTAGCTTTGTCCAAATATATTATCTTGTTCGAAAAACCGATATACCCGTGCACCTTTTAAGTGCTGGGCATTAAACTCGGGTGTGTTGTAGGAAAAGGGGAAGCCGAGTGTACGCATATCCTGCTGCTCAAAAGTCCTGCCCCTCGCCTCACTCGCTTTTTCCTACGCTTTCTGCGCCTTTTGTTGTCCTGTTATTTTTTCCGCTCCTTGCGATCCTGTCCCCCTTTCGTTATTTTGACTCAAGCTGTGCACATTTTCGGTTTGATTATCGAACACAATATTTTTTCCGCTTTCCTTGTTGGCCATAATTGACGATTGCGCCATGAGTCGCCACAATTTCCCATCCGCCTACGCCCCCACCCCCGCCTGTGCCACGCCCTCTTCGACATCCTATTTCGCATCCTTCGGCCGGGGCTTTCCCTTTTAATGAAATTTTCCCCTGCGCTGGTCGAGTAAACACATTAAACAGATTTCAATTTTTTAATATTCCAGCGTTTATTGGGTGGCATTTTTTCGTTGGGTGGCAATGGGCGGTGGGCAAGGGGCGTGGTTGGTCGGGGTCGGAGGGTCGTAGAAATTAATTTGTAATGCGGAAATTGTAAAAGGCGAAAAGATCTGAAAATTATGCTGTAATTTGTAGCGGCGACGCGAATTTGATTGAAATATTACTCGAAATGGAATGAAGCTCGTTAAGAGCAAGTGTTGCTTTTAAACATTATAATATGAAAATTTAAATATATTTCGTATTTTACTTTTGTATTCCACATAAAAATGGTGAATATACATACAGTTAAAAATGGTAAATATACATATGTATCATTGGCTTTTCTTACGCATTAAAATATCATTTTCGTGTAGCTGTTTAACGACCCAACCTTCAGATGGCAAACTGGTTTCGATTCTGAAGATTTTTCTTTTTCCCAATCGAATAAAGTTTAATGTGTAAAAAAAGCGATTAGAAATCTGTATCCAAAAGGGATGTTTGCCACTCGAAGATACACAAGCGATGAGATACCATTCAGCTTGCTGTCGATTATTACTTCACATTCAAATCTCGAGTTGAAGGTAACAACACCAGGGCACCAACAACTCCAAAAACACACAAACACACAGACAATAGATCGCAACGCCCAAAAATGGAAGATTCGGGCATTAATAATAGCAATAAAAAGTGTCGTAAAAGAGCGGCCGTAACCGTTAAAGCCAGAGAAACCCGTTAAGAGCACGAGCACAGCGCAACACCCACACGCCCCAATATGTAAAACGGTGGTAATGCCATGCACAAAGCCAAAAATAATAAACCGAAGAGGAGCCGCAGCCACAAAATTGATAGTACAATGGGCCAGGCACCATAAATGGTGTGTCCAACACACAAACCGCACAATCTCGCATCGGATAGGCGCTTTTATGGCCGTTTGTTGGGTTTTGCATGGTTCATTTGGCCCGTGAGTTTCTTTGGAGCTATTGATTTGCGATGCTTGGTGCTAAGGTGTGCCGAATTATAAGGAAGCCAGCCGCTGGAAATGCGATTATTGTCACGGTCATGTCTTCACCAAAGACTTTGATTTTCACCTATCTTCAATCACTTTCAATTCGCCGCATGGTGCTAGTTTAGTATCTTAAAGGATTTTTCCAAGTCACATCAGTTTTTAAACGGGATTGATTTCAGGTACAATAGTAG
Organism: Drosophila yakuba; assembly: GCF_016746365.2. Classification (NCBI taxonomy): domain Eukaryota; kingdom Metazoa; phylum Arthropoda; class Insecta; order Diptera; family Drosophilidae; genus Drosophila; species Drosophila yakuba. The sequence goes on along the minus strand of NC_052529.2, from coordinate 11,527,162 downwards.
TTATATCAAACATTTCAATAGCAACATTGTTGACTTGTATATTCCTGATATATTCATGGAGTTATAAAGATGGAAAGATACCAAATCCACGAATGAATTATGAATACCAGCGCAGAAAAGTTTCCCTGCACAGATAGCGTTTAAACGCATAATTTTCCGAAATAAAGTTATGTGACACAGTGTCCCCTGTGTGCCTTTGTTTATGAGTCGTAAAACCCAATTAGGAGCGATAGTTTGAGCCTTTGTGTCCTTGTGAGCTCACTGGTTTGGTTTCCTCACTCGATGACTGGGAATAGTTCGAATGTGTTTGTTTATCCAGCCGTTTAATGGCAAACACCTTGCACCACAGAGACGCGTCAACTTGTTAGCCTCAATGCAAAGGTATCAGCCTCAAGTATAATACATACATACTTCCATATATACATATATATATATATATATATATAGATATATCTAAAGTATACAAAGTACCCAGTGTATGTATCTACATATATACACTAGTGCTTGTAAGGGCTCGAAATGTCTTTCGTTTCTATCTGTTGATTTTTCTTTCTACGACCTGCTTGCAGTTTGAGGTATAGGCTTGCTTTCGGTACATACAGTAGAGCGCAGATAAGTACGACACCGCTTTGAATGCTTACTTGTAAGAAATAATCAAACAGAAGCTTACAGAAAAAAAGTTTAAAGTGTGCAATTTTAAAGTTGATAATCATTTAGTTTCAGAAAAACCTTATTAAGTGCAAAGTTTTTTTTATAGTTACATATACTTACCATCGCTTGGTTATCGATGAACTGATGTGACACCGACGCTCTGTTGGAGGTTCCACTATAGTAGGCTTCGCCCCCATTTTAGGGCCACTTTGGGGCGACTGACTGACTGACTGACGGACTGACGGACTGACTGAGTGACGGAGTGACGCGACGAGTGGATGACTGACTGATTGCATGACAAACTAACGAAACTAACGAATCAAGCGACGCGACGGACGGAACGACCGATGCCAAACACTCAAAACAAAAAAAGAGATATATACACAAGCGCACATATGGATATGGACACTCAGACACTCAGAAACAACAAGACGAGAACAGGAGACCTCTTAAAAGGCAGACCTCTATCCATCCATAGAGTATATGAGTATATGGCAGCATAGAAACGGAGGAAGAAACACAATAATGGGCTCGAGACCCCGGGCCTATGTACATATATACATACATAAGTTTACTTTGCCTTTTTCACTTTTGATATTTTGACATTTTCATTTGACAGCTGATTGAAGGGCTCCCGACCAACAACAACAACAACAACAGCCACAACACCATCGACAACAACAGCAGCAAGAAAAACACGACTGTGTGATTCGATTTCGATCGATGTTGTGGTGCGCGACACTGTCGAGAAAACCGAGCTACACCTAGAGATATCAATTGGATCTAGAAATCAAGATATTCTTTAAAATTAACATCACTAAACATATTTTAGTACATATAAAAATATTTGTTAGCTGTTAGTCATATAAAACCAGCATATCTCTTATAACTACCTAATACAAACACTAATCTTTATTTATCTTCATATATTTGAATTGCAATTTCAAACTTGTCACCGTTATAATTTGCTCTTTATTTATTCATGAAAATTCTTCAGTGTTACTTTTTTTTTCATAATTTTAAAAACATTTCTAATCACCATTTTGCAGTGGATATCTTGGCTTGTTGTCAGGTCGAATAGTGCTCACGTTCATGTGGTGTCAAGTGCTCCGACAGTGGGGCAAACACCATTAAAAAATGGGCAAAAATCTAAAATAATGTGAAACTGAAAATAACAAAGGAAAATTACCCAACATTTGCTAATGAATTATGAAATGAATGAGGTGCTTGAAGTTAAACAATCACAAATAAATCATGTTAATAATTTGTAGTAAAACAAACTCTATAAAAACATATGGTAGATATGAAGAATTGGTAGATATATCTTAGTGCCCACTGTGCCGCGCCCCTATTTTTATAACTAGAGGGCGAAGGCGGTGCGTTGAGCATATGAATGTGTGACATGTTTGTCGAAAATGTTCAAAGTTGTTTGGCTCTTTCGGTTTGCTTTCATTGCTGTTGTTGTCGCATTGCTCGCTTGATGGAAATGGAAATGGAAAAGGAGGGTGGAGGGGGGGGGGGGCCGAGGAAAAAGGGGGCGGGGCAGTGAGGTAAGGTGTTTTGCCGTTGCAGGCCAACTTGCGCCTAATGGCGTCGCGTGCGTTAACTTTTAGCGTCAAGTGTCATACGCAGCGTGTGTGTGGCTACACTGGGCAAAACTGCATGTATGCTTTTGCTATATACTAAACTATATATTTCAAATTGAAATATAGCTTATAGCAAAACGAAAGAGCCTTCGTTAGAAGCAATGTTTAATATAAGTTCGATCAGATTTTGCAATCCCAGGGACAAGTTTCGATAGCAGTTTCTGCCAGTGCAGCTGTGTGTATTTTATGCTATGTTTGCCTAACTGCACATGACAGTTGCCGAGCATTAGCCTGATCCAATTTGGCATTCCCTGCGTCCACAGTTGCCCCTCTTTGCTACCCAAAAAAAAAAAAAAATAAAATAGTGTCCATTGTGGCAGCGAAATGACCCGAACCACTCGAGTGACACCTTTTTTGGGCTGTGGCCCGGCCTTCTTTGCATTTAATTGCCCAAAACGAAACGAAACGAAACGAAACGAACGAAACATACCTGGGTGCACCCTTATGAGGGCCCTCCAAATGAGAGCTAATCGAAAGCGTTTTTACTTTCATTTCCTTCTCGAGTTCGGCTCATTTCGGTTGACATTAGTTGCAGGTAGTACGTGTAGTAGTAGCTGGAGTTGCTGCTCCACCAAAGTAATTATGTTCGCTGTGTGGGTGTAACTATCCAATTAGGAGCAAAATGTCCACTTCTGGAGCAGGTAATATCGAACTGGTGGGCAAGGACTGAAGTAAAGTAAAGTGAATCCCACAGAAAAGCAAGAAATCACGCACATGTTTACCCTTCAAGTTACTCAGGCAATGTTACACAATATCTACAAAATATATTTAGTAAAATACAAAGACTTAAAGATGGGTTCATACATTATTATAGAGACATCATATTCAAGAGAAATTACATTAAATCATAGCTAGAACAGCTAAAATATATTAAACCACTATAAGTTGGGTGCCCAAGTAACTCGATCCAGATGGATGGAAACCTCTTGAACGTATACTTAATATGCCAACTGCTAACTTGGCCAGCTTTGGCAATTCTAATCCCAGCTGGCCATTGCTCGAATTGAAATACAAGCTGTGGTGTTGTCGGCAAACAGTTGTGGGGCCAAAATGAAGATTGACGAGGAACATGCACCAAACACCGTTCACCGTGCAACATGCACCACTCACGCCCATCGACGCCCACCAATTCAGATTCTTCACCAAGCGTCCCGAAGACATTTTAATGTAATCCCATAAGATAAGGACTCGAGTGCAGGCAACTGCAGCCGAAGGACACGGAGACTACACGGGACAAATTGCATTGCCATTCCACCCCCCCCCCCCCCGCACCACCGCCTCGTTTCTCTGCAGACCCCTTGTTTTCCCCCCAGCAAACCCCGTGGATCAGCTCCCCATCTCCCCAATTTTGCCAACTTCCCACCTCCGATTTTGCCCGCAACTCTACTCTGTTCTTAAGTGCTTGAAAGCGCATAGTTCGCCAGCTTGTGTGAGACAGGACGCATACTAGCAGGAGTAAGTGTAATCAACATGCAAGCCGAACATTTTAGGGTGGACCTTGGTAAGCAGGGGTGGGAAGTGCACTCGAAACAAATGTGTGTTGTATGTAAGATATTAAAAATAGGTACTTAAAATGCTGAGAAGTTCATGTGCATCTTCTGGCAGTACATTGGATATCGGTATTGTTAATAATATTAAATGTAATTATATTTTATTTAGTTTTTTTTTGAGTGCACTGGGATGCCCTCACGTATCCGAACGGGCGCCTGGAGTGGCGTTCAAAACGAATTTGCCACAGCACTTGAGCGCTCAACAGGACGAGGATGACGAGTGGGGGTACGGCGATGAATATGAGGACGAGGACCACGAGGACGAAGGACCAGGATGACTATGGCCATGTGAGGGGAGTGCGGTTCGGTTCAGTTCGGTTTGGTTTGGTTTTGCTATGGCGCAACAACGCAGCGTAGCGATAATAATGACGGCGAAAACAATTGCAACAGCGGTAAACAAGAACTCGCTCGACACGCTCTCGACACTTGAGGCGCCCAAGGAGCGAAGGACCTCCTGGTACCTGAAAGGACCGCTGAGCTGCCGAGCTGACGAGCTGCCGAGCTGGTGAGCTGGTGAGATCCCCGGCAGAAACATCCCGGAATCCGGCTGACTGGCACGCAATCACGGGCCCGGGCACGGACGTCTGTTGTTGTGTAATAAGCATTAATAGGGTGCTCGCCGGGATTGCCGTTACCGTTGCTGTTGCCGTTGCCGTTGCCGTTGCCACGGCCGTTACCTATTCATCCCAAATGTTGTTTGTGTTTATCTGTCAACATGCAACGTCGTCGCCATCGCCATCGCCATCACAACGCCGCTCCCTGCATGTTTGCTTTCGCCCCGGCTGCTGCACAAAGACCACTCGGATCGGATCGCAGTCACAGTCACAGTGGAGTGTGCGAAAATATTTGCAAAAATTTCAGGATATTCAGGATACCAGGATATGTATTTAACTCATGCTAAGAACAGGTCTATGTTTAACGCTGGTAGGCAGAAACCGCTATAACTGCTTAGATTGCTTACTTTATGCAGCTGGTCACATTTTTGTAAGCTAGTGTGACCTTGCATTGTGCAGAAACTGATGTAATGTGTTTTGTGAATCAAATGATCTATGTAAAAGTTGAAAACTGATACTTTTCTCTTCACTTTGCATGCCAGACAGGATGCACACCTCGGTCATCCCACTGTGCCAATGCCATCATCATCAGCGTTTGCCACCGTCATCCCCGAACCCATCAGCAGTGATGATTTTCACGATGATGATGATGATGATGATGCCGTCGCTGCCAACGACAGGGAGCGCGCGTGTGAGAAATCATCTTTTTAATTTTCACAATCAAATGTTTTTGTTATTTTCTTTCCACTCGACTACCGCATTTTCCGAGCCCAGCCAAACCGAGCTGCAGGCTACGGTTAGAGCAGCTGTCCGAAATTGAAACGGGGTGGATGGGATGCTATATGATAGGTGGTATGCTATATGGCATGGTATATGCCATGGTGCGGTGCTTTTGTGGAAGGGGAGCAGGGGTTGGGTAAGGATAAGGGGATGGGGATGGGACTGCCACTCAGAGACTTGTGTTTTGTTTTGTGGTTTATTACACGCAAATTCATTATATTTATGTTTGTTTTCATTTCCCTGCAGTTGCCGGCGTTTAGGGATGGGAATTCAGTACATGTTCTAATAGTTTCCATGTCCTGATGATGCAGTTCTAAACAACTATGATGTATTTGTATTAAAAACAAAACAAATAGTTTCCATGTCCTGATGATGCAGTTCTAAACAACTATGATGTATTTGTATTAAAAACAAAACATATATACACAAAGTTAGGAGTGATTTCTAGAAATGATCTACAAAAGCATGCTGCGCGAAATTCATTAATTTATTTAAGAAAATCTCTTAAAAACGGGCACTATATTCACTTAATTTATAAAAAACAGCCCACTGTCTTAATTGTATAAGCTGCAATGTTACATAATGGTGCATACATACCATCACTATGGCCAACTTTGGCGAACATTTGTTTCCATTTTGCGCTGTAATTTTTCCACTGCAATTTTCCCATACACTTTTCCTCACCCATTTCCCAGTGCTCTAATCACCCCCTTTGGCATTGCGACTTTGGTCCGTTTTCTCGATTGTTGTTTGCTGCTCTTTATTAATTTGATCATTTCATGATTGCCATTGTTATTGTTGCTGCTGCCATTGTTGTAATTAACCTTTTGTCTTTTGTTTTTTGTCTTTGTCGCTGCTTCGATGTTGCTGTTCATTTTGGCCAGCGTTTTTGGTCTATTTGTCGGACTCGAAATGGAACTCGAATCCGAACCCAAATCCGAATCCGAACCCGACTTGAACCACTCACCCTCTGCCATTGTGTGTTGGCAGCTCTGGTCAAAAGGTCCGACGCATCCCCAGCTCCCATCGGTCCATCGCTCCATTGTCCCATACTCCCATTGTATTTAGTGACATCAACACAACACAACACCATACCATAACATTCCCCCCTCCGCGGAGAACCCCTCGTTTTTTGACCATTCCCTGCTGTTTTTCCACTTGGAGTCGCACCACTCGCACCGACATTTTCGGCATTTTCCAGCTAAAGTCGGATGCTAATTATGCACTTGACATTTGATGAGGGCGTTGGCCCGCCCCCCGAAGCTGCTCGACTTTCATTATCCACGTACAACAAATTACTACATAACCCCTTAACCCCTAATTGCTTTTTTGGGGGGGTTGGAAAATGATCAGGGAGCTAAAAGAGTGTTAACTGCGATTCGATTCGATACGATTGCTGGTTCATCACAAGCTATTGTCATGCATAAATGGTCTTTTGGTCTTAAACAGAAATTACTGCAATGAGAATTTAAATGATACCATAAGCTCACTTGCCACAAATTTGTATTACGTAGTAGGAAAGATAAATTCGTGGAACTAGAGCCTGTGCTCAGACTTAATTTATTTATTTATAAGCGCATTTATTCCTTGCTCAACGCTTTATATTCGTATATAAATTTACATTAACATTTTTTCGCATCATTTCACATAGGGAGCGAAATGGAAAGGCAGCGTTGAATGGACGAGGGCGAAAAACATTAAACAGCCGAGAAAAACCAAATGAAACTCATTAAAATTTTACGAACTTGATGTTCGGAGCAGTTTCTCTCTTTTTATGGGTTCCGTATTTTCCTTTTTTCGCCACAGCACTTTGCCTAATTTCATGGCCAAAAAGAAGCCTAAGAGGCGACACAGACGTCAAGGACCAAAAAGACATTTGAAATTTTGATCACGTTACGCTTTTTTAATTGTTCCCCTGCGGCGCGCTCATTAAAAAGGCCCACTTCCCCTCCCTTTCCCTTAGCATTACCCCAACATTTTCCCATATTCCATATCTTTCCCTAGTAATTGAGATCTTAAGAGTTTTAGTTCCCTGCCAGATTCTAGAGTTCCCTAGCTTAAAATTGAGTGGAAATTATTTTAAAGTTTTATTGACTTTCTTCTCGACACCCCTCGCATTTCGTATGGGGAGAAATTTACGATGGAACCCAATACCCTGCAGCTGGATTTTTGGGTTGCCACGTCGGCAATTTCGAAATTAGCTCGTAGCAATTTAAATGTTGTAAAAAATATAAATAACATGACGAAAGGCGAAATACGAAATGCGAAAGACGAAACGCCAGCTTTATGGCACTTGGCCTCCGGTTATTTGTCGAGTTAAACTCAAGACGATTAAGCCGTTTTAGGCTTCAGACGAGGCTGAGGACCAAACCCGGGACCAGTCATCTAATTATCCTTATTCGGATGGCCTATTAAGCGGGATGAGTCGCTTTTAGCACCCACATAAGCCCATTAGCATTGCACGACCCATAAAAAGCTGGATACAGCGAAACATGCTCATAAAATATTTGACGACAGCTGCCGATGCCGATGGTTGTTAATATCAATTTGTCAATTTGCTCGTGGAATTCCTTGGGCCGCCGAGAAATCCTTGAAAGTTTCCTAATTAAGTTTAGGATGTTTATGTCTTGATCGAAATTCTTCTTGTGTGCAGACCAAGGTTAAGGCATTGTTGTCATGCCCACAAACTTTATAATTCATTTAGGTTCATAAGTTTCTGGAGCTCAAATATTGCATTAGAGTTCAAAAGCTAAGCGTCAGTCCCAATGACATAATATTTGATATACAAGCCAGCCAAAAATATTGGTTAAATTTTACATTTTTTTAATAATTGCATTTCCAATGGTATTAAAAAGTAGTGTTAGAATGAATTCCTCTTAAGCAAAAAGAAAAGAGTTCGTAGCTAATGCTTACAAGCACTTTACAAATAAGCATTAAGAAACAACTAGCACTCTAATCGCATTTCGTATTCAATCAAGTTGTTGTGAGTGATTCGTGAATCCTTTCAGAGTGGAATTGGAGAACGAAGAACACTTAATCTATAATCGATAAGGTAGCCATCTGCTGTACACCCCACCTAGCAGCTAGATAACTCATTAAAATACCCCCAAATTCGCCTGCGCACCTGTACCCCTCCCCACCCCTCGACCACACTGCTAATTAGGCATTTGCATATCAAGTTGGGCCACAGATGTCCGGGGCCATAACATCAAAGTTAAGTGTCCCAGGCGGCAAAAGAGGCCAACGGGCGTGGAGCTGGGAGCGTGGACAAATCGGAGCCGAGAGTTATGCACTACGCACGTGACTGTTGGCCAGATCGCATTTGCTTTGGCAGTAGTAGTAGTAGTTTCTCGGACACGGAAGCGATTTATTAGATTTTCATTAAACAAACAAAGCGTTCGGCGCATTTAATTGCTTAATTTATTAATAGCCAAATGGAGGAGCGGGACGAGGGACGCGGGACTTCAAGCAGCTGTCGCCTCTTCTGCGAAAGGAAATTTGGGGGGTGGGGTAAAAATGGGAAAATGGGAGTTGGGCTCAAATTAGTTTTTCATCACGAAATTATGCCGGGGACGAAACGTCAATTTGGCACGCCCCGAAATGAGATTCGACCAACTCGAATACAAAGCCGAATAAGTACAATAATGAGGGGCATTGCGGGGCGGGGTTAGGCTGATACACAAGAAAAAATTAATTGTAAACAAGAACTACTTTTAAGAACTTAAGAGAATATAATATTGAGTACTAATTAGCCATTGACTATGACTTTCAAGAAACTAAGTTTTAATATATTTGAAGACTAAGGCTTAAGTACAAATAGAGGTACAAGTTTACCATAAATAGCCCCTTATTTTTCATGCCTCTTATTTATTTTACTTATTTTTTCTCAGTTTCGAAAGTGTTGTTCCTGGCAAGTCCTTTGGGTAAATTAACACTCTTTGATTAGCCCCGCCCACCCCGAAAAAAACAAAAACGCTCTTATTACGTATACGCCATGTTGGCAGTCAATCAATGGACACTTGAGCAGCGCCTCGCCCCGCCACCCACTTCCCATTTCCCCTTCCCCCTCAAGGAAGTTGGATGCTGGCGTATGCTGCCATTGTACCTCCCTAATTTTCTTCCACCTCTTCGGCTCTTCAGCTCTTCAGCTACTGCTCGTGTTGTCAGGCCAAGGCGGAAAGTTACGCAATTTTTGCTTATTATTTTCATAATCAATATTCAATTTAGACGAAACACTTGCCAGTCAACGTGGCAGCCATCGTCATCCCCCCATCCCTCTATCCGTCCAGGTCCTCGACATCTCCTCATATTTCCTCCTCGTTCGAAATGAGCTTCAAAGGATGTGGGGCGATGGCGTTGGTGGAGGGCAGATGGCGATGTGGGCACGAGGACATCTAAGTAGCAGTGGGCCTCACTTTATTTTAATTGGAAAAATTCAAGATTAAAGTGAATGTTTAAATAAAACCTTTAATAAATAAAGAATTTGTTGGAATTTAAATAAGTTATATTATTAAGAAACCTTTTAAAAATGTGTTTTGAGTATATATTAAGTTTAATAAGCCCATTTTCTTACTCAGGTTTTTTAACTATTTATGAGATAAATCATGTTTAATAATATTACTATTTTTTGAAATCTTTGACTCTTTGTAATACAATTAGGCATTAAATCCTTCAAGTTGTTAATTTGGTCACCATTTTCTAGTGATATCTACCCACTGTTTGCACACGGCAGTTTCCGTAAATTTCCCTGGAGGCGGACGCTCCTTTTCCAGGAGAGGCTGACTGCCTGACAGACAGGAAGACTGAATCGCAGGCAGAAATTCGGGTTGGGGGCGGCAACATTCTGCATTGAACTTATAATTAAACATGGAAGACGTGGAAAGTGCGCCAAATGTGGGGGCAAATGTGGGGGCAAAACAGGAAAACAATTGAGGGGCGGGCCGGAATTAGTCAGCAGTCAAGAGTTGTGCGGCAGGCGTTCAAATTGAAAACGTTATTTTGCATTCGATTGAAGTGCGCATAATTGGGAATTATATTCCACCCCCCCAAAGGAATCAACAGCACAGCACAGCACAGAGCAGCTCAGCTTCAAGTAGATCAGCTCATTTGCAGCCCGAGGCCTCTATTCTGCAATTCAGTGTGATATTTTGCTCATTTACACTTGGCTGCATACTCGATGATGCCCCTCCCCTGCCGCATCATTTCCCTCGGAGCCCGTTCTCGTAATTGACCAATGCAAGGACTGCGGACCAGGAACCAGGGACCAGGGAACGGGGAGCAAGGACCAAGGACCTTGGCAACAGGAGGCAGGACCAGCAGCGTCGACAGTGGACAACGGCCCCCAACGGAGTGCTTTCATCATTGGAGCTTATGAAACTTTTGATTGACGAAGCCAGCCAAATGAACGAAATGCGAGTGCACAGATAGAAGGACAGACTTAGATACGGCAATAGCTGCACTGAAAGAAAACTATGCATTTAGCAGAAATTATTGAGCTGAAACGAATGAGAAGAACTCAATAAATTGGGAACAAGGGTATCACCAAAGGCATCTTTAAAGTAAAGTAGCAGAATCTGTAATATGACTTTTACCAGTAACATATATAATAAGTGGCACTGCCAACTATTTCGCTCAGTGCAGAGCAATGGCTACGAATGATGAGATGAGAGGACAGCAGCTGGCCGAGAGACATTCATTAGCATTAATAAACATTTTGTATGCTGCCAACTAGAGCACTGAAAGAAACGCCTGCCAACTGCGCAGCATTCAATATCCTCTTGCGCCACTCGATGCGTTGCTGATGTACGATTTCCCCAACTGTATCCTTCGGCTTCCACCAATCTGCCACAAAATGAATGAAATTTTATTAACTCAGTCCCCTCCCCCAACCAACCGAATTGATTAGTAAGCCCGATGGGGCGGTGAAGTGGTGGAAACGTGAAGCTGACAGAGCAGTAAAATTACTTTTTAACTCAAGGCTTGAATTCGAAACTTGAACTACACACTGATAACCGATGACTGATAAATGATTCATGAGCCGCTGCTTTGTGCGTTTATTGTATAAGTTAAGTCATTATTGGTCTCTCTGCGGAGTTGGGGAATTGGATTTGATCTATAAACACAAACGAGTGAGTTAGTCATGAGATGATGTCAACGCTAATGGAGTGATTCTGCTTGGGAATCGACAATTGGATTGAAGTAGCAAAATGTGTCAAGCTTTCGCATTCAACTGTAACTTAGTAAAGATATAACAGTTCTTAAAAACATATTTAAATGAGATAAACAAGTTAGTTTCGCCTTCTAAAAACAGGGAAAATTATGATAAGTGCTTGCCAGTTGGAGGCAATGCATCAACTGCCATCTGGCGGAAAAGCAGAGCTAAGTAGTCGCCCAAGTTAATGGATAACCCCGCTTATGCAACCCAATTTCGCTGCGACTGTACCTCGCACATAAAAACAATGGCATAAATCTCGAGAAAAAGGGAGAGTCGCGCGTTTGAGTTTGTTTTCAATATACGAGTATATTCGAGGAAATGGCCGCCAAGCAGCACATTCAACACCCAAACACCCGAACACAAGTGTAATTAATATTTCAGAGCCGAGCATTTATCAAAGAAAAAACTAACCAAAATTTTGGAAAGTTGCCTCCATCCAAGCAGAGAGCCCCAAACAATTAATGGCACACTCTAACTTTTGAGGCCCTCGGGTTTGGGGTCCCAAAAAAAAAAAAAACCAAGAAACCAAGACAATAAAACCTAAATCTTCACTTTGGGGGGCGGGGTGGCTCGTAAATGGAGGCGTTGGCCCGGGCCAAAGAAAAGCCAAACTCGAGCTGATAGACAATCGCGGTGGACCGCAAAACACGGTAGCCAGCTCCACACCCAGTGCATCCATCCACATGCAGAGACCATAGAGATCGGTGGATTGGATTGGACCCATCGAAGTGGGCCGTGATTAGAGTAGCAATCATAAACTGACCGAAGGGTGAGGCTCGCCTGCGGTTGCCCCGATATTAAGTTCACTTTTCGAGTGATTTACGAGCGGATTCGGACTCGGATTTGGATTTGGATTCGGATGCAGATGCGATGCCCTGCTCCAAAAAGGTTGCCTTAAGAAATGTAAAGTAAATGTAAAGGAAATATGTTTAAAGGTATATATTTAATTTAAATTGCATGGGATACACAAAAAATCACCTATTTCATTTAATAAAATATTATTTATAATAAGACTGTGTTAACTGTCCAAACTCCTGAATAGAATAGAATGCAGTTACTGCCCTGGTTTTTAACTCTATTTTAAAGTGCGTTTTTCTGAACTATGCCTCCTTAGAGTGAATAGATTTCTTTAGCTTCCCCTTGGGTTATTTTCCTTTTCCTCAGTGTGCATGCTAGTTTCCCCTTTAGCTTGTTTTTACTGTGCTCGCCTGCGGTTGGGCCAAAGCAAACAAACTCGCCTTGCACTGAAAAACAGCACAATCACAAATCGGGACGGGTTGTCCTAACAGATTGAAGAGACTTCCATTTGCAGTGCCTTCGAAAAACCCCACGGGGTCTGCAATTACGGACCCGCAACAGAAACCGAAAACCGAAAACCAAGAGCCGAGAACCAACAACACATCAGTTTCAATTCGGTCAGCTGGTCATTTATCCGTCGCCGCCTGAAGAATATGGATTCGAGCATCAAGAATCGAGTATCGAGAGTCAAGAGTCAAGAATCGAGTCAGGCATCGAGCATCGAGGGCTCATACTCGTACTCGAACTCGTATATCTTTAATGGCATATTCATCAGTCATTCGTGATAAAATCGGTGAGCACTCACACCGGGACACAAGTTCTTATGGTTTTTGGCCTGGCTGCCAGACTTCAGACCCAGTTCGGTTCAGCAGTCTGGGCTGCTGAGTCTCTGGCTGAGTCTCTGGGTCTTGAGTTTGCCGTCTGGTCTGGTCTGGTCTTTTGTCCGGCTCTTCGGATTCGTCTTCACCTTCGACTGGCTTCAACTGGCTGTTCAAGACGCAGAGTCATTTAGTTAAGTGGCAGTTGATTGGAACCAGTCGTTTGGTTGTTTGGTCTCCAGCGAGAGTTGTGTCCCCTTTAAGTCGCTGGCTTTGTGTTTCTGCCCACGGATTTACACTCGCAGTTTAGCATAATAATTTCGGGTCCAGCTGAGCAGCACAGTGTGTGTGTGTTTGTGTATTTCTATGCCGTGGTATATCGGCAGTTGCCCAAAATTGCTGTCATTAATGAGTTACAGATATTACACTTTTATAGCCGACAGACACGCTTATCCACTCTAATCGTGTCTGTCTATTGATTCGTAGTCAGCTCTGAAGACCTCAAAACCCAGACCTTATACCCAATCTCCAATACCTAATGCCCAAAAACCGAAAACCAAACCACTTTTCTGACCCGTCCCTTTCTTTCGGCTACTGTTTGTTAATGATGACTTTTGCTCTTGTTATTTTTTTATTTTTTTCATCGCCAGTGCTGCAGTGCTATTGTTAAGTAAATGCCTTGCAAGCAAAGCCATCGTCATCACGCACAGTGGATCTATAACTATGTTTATTAAGAAAAGTTATTAAAAAGTTAGCTTATGCTAAAGAATGAGGAATGGAAGCTTAAAGAAAAAAATAATAATTATTTGATAATATAATCATTTGAAATTAATGCTGAATGCCTAGAATATTGGGATCACTAGAAAGTAAAACACAAAATGATTTGTTCCATGTCTAACAGGTATATGAATGTTTAATATTTTGCAGATTGTTTTTTTGTGTATCTTATAAGGAGTGCCTTCTTCTTGCATTACTTGTGCCACTGTGCACCGTCATCGCCCATCATCATCATCATCATCAACAACATCTTCGTCACCCGTCATCGAAATCGAGCCCCAGACTTGAGCTCAAGTTGGAGTTGGAGATGGAGCGCTCCAATCGCCAAGTCTTTAGCTCTTCAATCGATTTCGTGGCTACTGTTTTTGCTTTCTAGTTCATCCAATTTGAAGTTTCGTTGCTGTTTTTCTCGATTGCTGTTGATTGTTGTTGCCACTGCCCAGTTGTTGTTTTCGCCTTGGGCCGCCGCTTCTCTGTCTTCTAATAGGCTTCTTACTGCCGCACCATACTTTGTTGTTGTTTCCTCGGACTTTGTCTGACTTTCCGCCTGATTGATTTTCAGCTTATGGATCTAGTTACGGGCATTGGTTCTTTAGCCGGTTCGCGCATTATCTACAAAGTTGCTGCTGCTGCTGCTGCTGCGGCTGCCTTCGTTACTGATTCCTTTAAATTACTTTAATTGATGGCATGCCGGCAATTGCCCCATCATCTGAGGAATCGCAGGGATGGCGGCGAGGGATACGTGGACAGTGGAGCTGGCGAGGCAATCAACTGCGATCCCCAAACCAGAGAGATCGGGATCACCAATCCCCAATCCGCAATCCCCAATCCCCAGCTCAATGATTTCTTTTCATCGCACTGCGATCGCAGGCTGTCGTGCATGAAATCGCTCTGGCACAAAGATTGGATCCACGAATCGATGGATAGATCGATCGATGGATCGATGTGCTCCAATTTCGAGCCCCATCTAATGCATCGCTCTGCACAATTTCCAATCTCTTTGCGAAGCCAGCTGATTAAGTGATCTTGTCTAGTTGACTGATTTTCGATTCTGATCTGATTTTGCTCATTCTTTTTTTTTCCATTTGATCAGCATGAATTGACTTAAAGAAAGCTGGAATTATCACCGGTCTATTGGGCTCTATATAATTGTATTCTATTGAATTCAGAGCAGTATGAATTTTCTTGCGGTAATCATATGCATCATGAGATCTTCAGAGGGTTACCGAAAACGGTAGCTTTAGAATAGAATTTGACTTATATTGAAGCCAAAAATGATGAAGAAGATTAATACATCAACCTTCGTAACAAAGAAACATTCGAAACACTGTGCCTTCGAGGCAAATAATTATCCAAACCGATCTTCTTGTCGAGTTACTGGAACATCTCAAGTTCCATTACCCCAACTGGTTTGCTGCTTTCGAGAAAAACAAAATATATAAAAAATCTCGCCCCACCGGAAAGTTAACCCGTGTCTTTTGTTTTTCAGCTTTTTGTTATTCTCAAAATATTACCTTTTATTCATATGGTGTCGCAGTACCCAAAAACAGCACAAAGTAGTTTTCCAGCTCATTACACATCTGAGTTTCGTGTATTCTCAGGATTGAAGTCATCGCAAGGACTCATTCACCAGCTGTCAATTTGATGGGTGGGGATAGGGAAGTGATGAGGACCAACGTATTCATTTATGCTGGCAAAGTGCGATGTATATATGTATATTGTGGTCGTAAATCAGGACCCCGCAACGCTGACACCTTTTTGTCGACAAGTCGACAAGGCATAGCAAAAGTTAATAACATGTAGCCTGTAGCCAGCGGCAAAGGGGCACTTCTAATTTGTGCCAATGAAAGGGATAATAAAACTGGATATGGCACTGAAACTGGAACTGGAATTCGAGGAGGAAGCGGGCCGAAGGACTTGTACCTACTGTACCATTACCACTCGGCAAGGACAATGGCAATGGCAAAGGCAAAGGCAAAGGCAGTGCGCATATTGAAACCGGAAATAGTCGAACCAAGTGCCTGGCAACCGACTGACGCACTGACACACATTTCGCAAACAAAGGACAAAGGCCAAACAGTCTCACACACACACACACAAAGACACTGGAAAAAGGAGTTGGCAATGCGGCGCATAAAAAAAGGGAATTGAGCAAAATAAAAAGCTCAAATAAAATGCTTTGTCCATTCGGCGGCGGACAGGGAACAAAGCCTAACTAACCGCCTGTGGCGGAACAACCACCCTTAATGGCGGAAGGACATGCAGGACAACCCAGATGCCGCCTGGCAACTGCTGCTGCTGCTGCAAATAACGTAAAAACCAAACAAGGAAGAGCCCTCTAATCGAAGGACACGACTGGCAGATACCTGGTAGTCCCCATGTTCCCATGTTCCTAATTAATAATGAGCTGTAACAACATGAGCAACTATTTTCCATACTCACAACTTTTAAGTTTATGAGAATGTACTCAGAGACAAACTATGTTAAATATAATATATTTTATTAAAAGCCAAAGTGGCCTCCAGCTGTATATACACTCTCAGCATTCGCAGTTCCAGGCATCGTAAAAAACACTCACAAGGACCAAAGGAGCCGAAGCAAGAGATCATAATAGTGGGAAATCTTGAAGCCAAGGATACGCGGCAGGATACCTGCCAAGTCCTGTTTCCCGTGCCCCAAAGACCAGAACCGGAATGCGTAAGGCGATTGCATCATAAATTCTGTTGATGCGGACCCCAACACACATACTATATACTCGCACATACATATATACATATATATATAAAGTGAATCATCCAAGCGAGTCGCTTGAAATGCAAAAGGAATGCCCAACGAAAGTAAATAAAAATTAACCCATTTGCATATTATTCAGTGAGCGGGCGAGAAAAGGACTCAGCTTCGGCTGACAGGCGGACTTAGGCTTAGATCCCGAAGGTTTTCTAGAAACGTGCAGAGGTGCTAACATTCACACAGAAAGGATACACTAACAGAGCACAAAAATGACATGCACTACATATTTAAATTCGGACACATTAAATATGGAAACATTGGATACTTTTTGCTTTAAAAGCCATTAAAAATGATTAAATACGGAAACATTGGATACTTTTTGCCTTAAAAGCCATTAAAAATGATTTGGATCAGAACTAAGCAATAGATTATCTTTAGAATAAAAGGGTGCCTATCCTACAAACAAAATCACAGTTATAGAGTGGTCAGGAAAGGACAACCTTATATTTTTCTCAAACTTTCCAGCATATCCTTCGCGATTCGAGAAGGGAGACTGGCAAAAAAAAAAGGTTGGTGGTGTGTGTGGTGGCGTGATTAAGTGATGGACATGTATGGACACATGCAGCGTTATGTTTAGCATACACAAACGGGCTACGGAAAGGAGGTGGCTGGCATGTAAATATGTGGGGGCGCAATGGTGTTCGCCCACCGGCAAGTCCTTGCGCTTTTAATCATAAATAACAATGGACACATGGCGGCAGGGGCCCGGCATTTAGCTTCATCCAACAAAGCCTTCCGCCCGACAACACGGAGTTGCCCTCAGTCCGGTGGCCGAGTTGACCAAGGATGTACTCATACCCAGTACTCACAGGCACAAAGGATATGCATTATTTTTGAAAAAGTTCTTTCAAAATGTCTCAACAGCAAAAGTTCTGCATATGGAATTGCACCAGCAGT
Source organism: Drosophila yakuba (assembly GCF_016746365.2). Classification (NCBI taxonomy): domain Eukaryota; kingdom Metazoa; phylum Arthropoda; class Insecta; order Diptera; family Drosophilidae; genus Drosophila; species Drosophila yakuba. The sequence goes on along the minus strand of NC_052529.2, from coordinate 11,509,687 downwards.
GACAACGTTGGTTTGGTTTGCTTTTTATAACTTTGAGTGGAAAGAAAGAGAGGTATCATTTAGCCAAAATACCTCATCCTGTGCTCTTGCTCGTTTTTATTAGGTATCTGGGCAAGTGTGCGAGTGTGCTTGCCTGTTGATAATCCTCCGTCCACCGACTGGGTGGACCTCCTCCCTCATACGCCCTGTTGCCAGGCGCTTTCATTTCCGCCTCATGGACGCCAAACATGCCACTCTCTCTCTCTCTCTGTCCGTCCGTCCGTATATCCATCTGTCCGTTCGGCTGTCCGTCCGTTCGCTTGTCCGTTTGTCGCTTTCGCCCGTCCGTTGCGCTTGATAGGCTGACCAGGACTTTGCTAGTTGGGTGTCCGTGTCAGTGTCCTGCTCAATTTTATGTTTTTTTTTTTTTTTTTTTTGCTTTGCCTGACTCCGTTCCAAGCGAAACCAAAACACTGCGCAGTTGCCGCCCCGAGGCGGTTGCTCTGTGTGCGGAATTTTGATATTAATAGCCTTGGACAGTTTTATAAACGCCTTTCGGGGTTAACATGCTCAAGTGGTATTCATATTTTCCACTGACCGACCTGTCACTATTGTGTGTGTCAGAGCGACCCCAGTAAAATGTGAAAATAAAACGCAACCCAGGGGCGGGCTCTATTGGATCGGATTGGATTGGATTGGATTGGACTGAGTTGGGTTGGGCTCGTAGAGAATAAGTAATGGAAAATGTGTGGGCTACAAAGTACATGGCCAAGGCACTTATTTAAGGTGCTTTTAACTTACAAAAGAAATGGCTTTTTCATCTAGGTTCATATATATGTTGAACTATATAAATAGAAATATATTCTTTAATGAAATGAATTCTCATTACATATGACTCATTTATCAGTTAGTTTTAAGCCAAAGATTACTTGAAAAGATATTTAGATTTGGAATTTGCTTATTTTAATATCATTCCAAATCTTTTAAATTCGTAGAATTGTAAGAATATTATGTATAAAAAAATAGAAATATACTGATAATTGCAAGCTTCTTATCTCATCAAATATACTTCTATAAGCCAACCTCCCATTTTCCAAAGTTGCCAAAGGACTGGTTGTTGTTTTAAAGGATTAACGATAAAGATCATCTCCTGAACTCAGCCACAACATATGTAACTTCTCAGGATTTCCACGGCAACTTTCCGCTTAGGGCTTCGAGATGGAGTTTCCACGACACACTGCGCAGTTTCCTTCAGTTTTCACCCTCCTTTTGATTGAATTCAAAGCTGGATTACCGGGGGAAAGTACAAAGCGATGGGATTCTGTACAAGGAGCAGGGTTGCTTGGGAGTTAAAGACAATCGCAGTTTTCCTTATTGCGTCGCAGCTGAAACTTCGAATAGCCATTTTCCCCGAAGGGAGTTCCATTTGGGTGGAAAACTGCATGCTCTGCCTCTGTACCTCTGGTACAGTCATCCCTGGCACAGTGCGTCCGTGTTCACTTCCTTCCTTCCTGCCAGCTCACCCCGCTCCTTCCTTCACTGTGCCACTTCCTTGCGCGTCCTGCGCAGCATAAATTACGCAATTCACTTTGGCGTCCTTTTTCCATACCCATTGTTCGTGCGGTAAAAAGGATATACTCGGAATATTTACTTTACTGTACAGGATCACGGTTAACTCTTTGACTTGCTGCAGGTATAAATGTATATAGGTAAGTAAATATATAAAACTTAAATGATATATTTCAACTAGGTGGTACATAAGCAACCAGCATAACTTTTGTTTATATGTTTTTGGAGACTGATAGGTATTTGTTAGTCGAAAAATCGCTTCAGCAAGTCCTTTTTTTTAACTTTTCCCTGCCTCTGTTTGTTTGCAGCGACGCTGTTTGCGTTGTTGCTTATGATTTATGTGCCGCGCGTAGCGATGACACACACACACACTAACACACGCATGGCGAAAGGACACTGCTGCAGTTGAAAACACCCCATGCCCATCCATTTTCCTTAACCACCTCCTCCAGAATTTTCAAGAATTACACGCAAATTGCACGCAACACGCGAATCGGGCGAAGTGGTCGCGTATGGAAATGACGCGGGAATGCCACTCATGCGTTCCCTTCCCTTCGGTTTCCTTTCATGTCCCTGTGATTGTGATTGTGCTTCTGACTGTGCCTGCATGTGCGATAGTTCCCGTATCCGGCACTCGTTGCCCGTAGTCCGTAGTCCACGGAGTACGTAGTCCAAAGAGCCCAGAATGCCCCACCAGAAATCCGTGGCATTAAGTCATGCGTCATCCTTGGCGGGGACATGCGTGTAAGCCGGTTATCGGCCGAAAAGCCTGCCAGCAGCAGGACACTTTAAATATCTTTATGCATACCATAAATATGTTCCCAAATGCTAATCCTTAAATGCCGGCCCCCAACGAAATGCGTCACAGCACCCAGAATGTGAGTCAGCCTAGAGAATTCTAGGAAACTCTATGGAAATGTTGCGGTTGCGGTAAGTGGCAGGAAAAGGATCAATCACTCCAGCTGGTCAAGTTTGCAGGACATTTTAAATATATATATATGTACATATATACTCCCACTGAAAGAAAAACCTTGTTACTTAAAGTAATTCTTAAGAGGGTAACAAGCTAAAGTTTGATTAGTTTTATTAGCTTTTTTCTTCAATGTAACATTTACCCATTCTTTTTCTAATGAGAATCAGTCGCCCTTGTAAACCAAAAATCTATTCAAACCTGTTACTTGATTGGTAGTCATTTGTTAGAGCCCAATTCGCGTTAAAACGCTTTGCTTGTTTTCTTGATTGACGGAAATTGGGGAAAACCAGTTTGCCATCCATGAGAAAACCACATAAATGGCTTTACAAGATGGCATTGACTTTTCTAGATTACTGCAGACAGCCAATGTAAATTAGACCTTATGATAGTGACGATCTGGTTCTCATAAAAGTTCAAAACCCATTTTAGGATTTTATCCACATAGTTTGTATACCTTAAAGTCAAGCTGGACTTTGCTGACCTCAGCATCAGCTGGTTGAAAAATTGTAATATTTTATTTTCCATTTTTTGTATGCCTTTTATGGTTTTGACAACTTTATGGGTGGAAGGAGGCGAAAACATTTAATATATGACACCCAGCGAAGCCGCAACTCACTTTTTAATCACTTTTCATGAGCTTTTAATTACACACTTCTTGTTTGGGTTGTGTCGGAATGAAATTTATGAAAAACCAAACGCATAAAATGCTTAACAAGCTCCTGCCGCCCGACCGCAGGACATACACACACACACACACACACGTACGAGCGAAAATAAAATGGAAAAAGTGTTTGCATGCACATATGCGTGTGTGTGTGTGTGTGTGTGCAAAAATAAAATAAAAATATCCCCACTCATTTCCGTTATAATAATGTGTGAAAGGATATTAATTATGAAACAAGCGAACGGCAGGAAGCCCGGGCAATAAAAACAGCAAGCGACAGGAACACCATGCGTGACCAACAATAACAACTACGGGAACATCCCGAGCGACAACAACAATGTATGGCGACTCAGTAATATTGTATTTTATACGAGTTGGTCGGAGTACACTCGAAGAAATGAGTGCAATTTGAGCGAAACTTAGATAAATACATATAAGTTATGTACCGCTTTAATGCTTAAGCAACGCTTCAAATTCTTATGCAAACTCTTTTCATAAAATCAAAGTTTACAATACTTTAATATTAATTAAGTTACATATATCCTTATTGAAAAATACAAATATATTACCTACAACTTTACGTGATGTAATAATTCGAGAATATTTCTCGCCGTGTAGAGTGGGCGTAGATGGTGGCTTAGATGAGGTGAGTTGTGCCGAACTGTGTTGAGTTGGGCGGAGCGGAAATGGGAGCAACATGTGCAACATGTCGAACGGAAGTGTCGGCCATATTCCGCACACAAGCACACACGAACGCACACACGCACAGCCAACCTAAATAGGCCCACGTCGCACACACACAAATTATGTGTCCTGGCCAAGTAGATTTTTATGTAATGTCGGTCGGTTATTGCTTCCATTCATTTATTTTATTTCATTTACCCAAACCCCACAGTAAAACGCCCACACGGGCGAAATGCATATTTTTGAACCATCTAGTTTTGTATACTCTACTCCACTTTTAATAGTTTTCAACATTGAACTTAGAGCACATCTTAAATGCATTTAGCTTCAGAATAAATATATTCCAACTTATTAAATATACATTTTCATATTTTAAATTAAACCTACTTTCATATGCTCATTGTTTGTCTTTTAATGCATTCATAATTTTCTGTGCATGTCCTTGGAAACTTAATGGCATACAAAAACGTCGGACTTAAACTTAATACTCAGTCATAGGATTTGAACTTGTTTTTAAAAGATATAAACTGTTCCCCGAGCGCAAGGATAACTGCTCAGTGCCGTCACTTCAGTTATTAAGCTGAAATATTTTTGTCCTGCACTCCATGTCCTGTCATCCGAGTCAGTCAACCGCCCGGCGGCCCATTCAGCCATTCTGGCAGTGAGGCAGTGAGGCAGTCAGACATTTAGCCAGTCTGCCAATGACAGGACCCTCTGCGGCGACGACTGTCGTCCATCAGAGCCGTGCGTCAGTTGATCACGTTGCCGCTCCACGTGACGATGACAGGGCTGCCGGAATGCCAAAATGCCAAAATGACAGTAAGCCGGAATGCCAGTCGAAGTGGCACACACAGACCCACACACACACCACCCCACATCCACAAACTCCGTGGCCATCCGCCCACGGGCATGTTCTGCGGCTCCTGCGTGTAATTGCCGTTGTAATGTCGCCCGACGCGAATATAATTGCTAAAATGTTGCATAAACCGACAGACGTGCGAATGGCCAATGCCCAGGACTCTGCCTCTGCCCCTGCCTCTGTTCCTTGCTCCAACTCCAACTCCAACTCCGAGTCCGGATCAGAGTCCAGGTCGCGGCGACGACACTTTTCCATTTGAATTTAATTTTAATTTACGCCCAACGGCCGACGCTTCTGCTGCTCGTGATGCCCATTGCCATTTTCCGGAAATTGGCAACGGCAATGGCCAGAACATTCCGCATTCCGGACGTGGCCCCTGGCTTTTGGCCCGGTAGTTGAAAGTACACGAGAAGAAAAACCATGTACTCTTATATATATAAAATATATACAGATTTTTTACTGTCAAATATTTCATGTTGTTTTAAAAGTATATATCTTTGGGCACTTTTTACAAACTTAATTTAATTTTAAAAAACTTTATCAAATGGGTTTTACTCGGCTGTTATTAAATCTTTATAAAATTTGTTTATGATATAGACTATGCATTTATAAAATTTGTTTATGATATTATGCATTATATTAGTTTATGCATTTATAATTTGTAATCTGTTTTTTTTTTTCAATATTTTTCTCTTTGCTAAAATGAAGCTTAGAGTGGCACTGCGGTTCTGGCCACGCTTCTGACCAAATTTGAAAGGGCTGTCCGCACCGTTGAGTTAATGAGAAGAGACAGAGGTCGAGAGGAGAAGAGGGAGAGAATAAAGGATAGACGGGGCCAAAAAGGGAGAAAGAAACCCGTCGACATTTTATGTGCAACCGGCCGAATTGTTAGAAGAACGGCCAGTCTAATTGAAGCGAACTCAAGCAATTAGTCGATGAATTGAAGCAACAACAGTGCCAGTTCGGCGAATCATTTAAATTTAGATAAAGTTGAATTGAAAATAAGTCGGATATGACATTGTCAGTTGTCTGAGCTTGGAAATTCATGGCGAAATTCAAATTGATATAATATGCTGCTTTCACTCTGGAAAATATATGAACAAAGTCCTTGAAAAGCAATCATAATTTGGTTAGCAGTGTATGTAAAGCAAACGAGTTAGTAAACTTAATTAATTCACACTCAATGCTTTAGTATGAACCCAAAAATAACATTTTTCCCCTCTAAAATGAAGCATATCACAGCTAATGAAAAATCTTTCCCATATTAATTAGTAGCCTAGTTTCCTAGCCATCCACAAACTCCGAATTTTCCATTCGCGCTGATTCAAAGCCTTAGTCATCGTGTTAGCCACAATGTCTGGGCCTATGAGTAATTTTCCGCTGGCAAAAATCGTGCCTTCAAGGGCCGACTCATTAAGTGCAGACCGGGAATTAACAGATGAATAAAAATAATAAAGAAATAAAGATAATGCATGAGAAAGATGACGCCAAGAGCTGAACTGGAAGCTAAATCCGACCGATTTAATGAAAACAATTTTCCAAATTTGGCAAAACTATTAACCACGCTACGTTAATTTCATTAGCAAGTCTGTCTTTCTTGTTTCGGTGACCGTATTTTAGCCACATACAACAAAAAGTACATATACATATATATGGCAGCCATTAAATGCGCTAATTAGTTGGTCAATTAGCGTATGCTTACTGGATTGTTTTTCGGCTCTTTGTTTTGTTGGTCCAAAGAGGTTGGCTTTTTGGGTGGCTCTTTTGGAGGGCCAAAATCACAGTCACCATCGCATTTTGGACGTCAGCGGTTTGATCGCCCAACTGTCGCCACATTAATAAATCAGTTTAATTTAATTCAGTTGACAGCTTTAAGTCAATATGCTTGATAAATTGTTTTCTTTAATTTCGGTTTTTTTTTTTTTGGCTTTCCGTTTTGGTAACCTGCAGCTGTTGCCAAGAGGCAAATGAACAGCTCACCGTTCATTAACAGCATTTCATTTCATTTTTGTTAATTAGCTCACTTTGGGTCCATAATTCTTGTGCACACTGGACGGGTTTCCCAGGCTCACGTTTTCAATGGAAAATTAATCGAAAGCCCATTGTTTTAATAATTAATATGCGGCAAATGAAAATATTCTGTAAGTGCATTTTAATTACATTTATTACAGAGAACAGGAGAATTTTTGAACATTCAATTCTACCGCTTTTATTTTTAAGATGCGCTTTCAGCTGAATAAAGCTGTGAACAAAACTAAATATCCTCTGATTTCCTAATCTCGTCCAGGGCATCGCTCCAGGACATGAAGGAATCCTGATCATCCTGGCACTCACTAGCGACTCTCTCCGATTCAGCATTCTCGAATTCGGCCAGCTTCTGAAGACGAAGCTCCATACGGCGTTCCACTTCCTCTGTACTACTTGGAACCCTTTTTATGGGATTTTCATTGCCGTACAAAGACGACTCACTTTCCGGAAGGAAAGGTGACTTATCCGCTGAGACTGGCGAATCGATGGTACTGAGATCACTGACACTGGCCGAATAATGGGAAGAGTTTATATCGAATTGGCTGCATGTTCGTGAAAAAGTGAAAAAGCCATCTCCAGCTCCCCTTTTTGGTGGTTCGGGCGGCAATTCACTTATTTTGGCCATGAGACAACGACCGCGGCACTTGAGCTTATCCATTTTCAGCAGACGAATGAGATCCCCACGGGAATCCATTTCCACATAAGCGAATCCCTTGGGTCGCTTTCCCTTCTTGGGAATGGTTAGAGAACGGATCGAAAAACTTTGAAACACTTTCTGCAATTCGGATTCGGTGCACTCCATTGGCAAGTTGCTGACCATGGCCACAAATGGTGGATCCAACGGCACCTCCTCTTCCGGATCCGGTGTACTGACCTTCTTCTGTAGATTCGAATTCGATTTCTTGGGCCCATCGCCGTACAAGAAACGCTCTTCAATGTCGCCTTGGGAAGTTAGCACCTTTGTCACGTGCAACATGTCCTCCAATCCTTGCCCCGATTCGCTGCCGGAAATCGAGGACACGGAAGAGGAGCTGACTGGCGGCAGCTTGAAACAACGCGATGACTTGGACATCTTAGCCTTTAGTTTCCAAATAAAGAAAATATGTATTTTTGATATATGGAAAACGAGTCTGTATTTTCCTTGAAAACTGGGAATGTTTTCTGCCACAAAAAGCAAAGCCCTTCTCTTCTCTTTGAAAACGATTTAATTATATATAATGCATTTTAAATTAAGCATATTCTTCTGAATTAAATCTAGTTAAATTTAGCGCTCAATAAACCCTCATTAAAATGCAGAAAATTAAGTAATTAGCTATTTTTATATTAAGCTACCATTTATTTATCAATTTACAAAAGAAAATGTTGCTCACAACCTAATAAAATCATGATCATTATCCGCTAAGCATGATACTTTATACCTACACTATTCAGTTAATTCTTCAGCAATAGTTCACTTCTTCAGTCCTCACATCTTTTTTCGTATTCTATAAATGCATTATTATAGCTGGTGGAGCAGCCAAGCAGCTAGATTGAATATTCCCAGGCTGCGGATCGCATTCAGTGCAGCACCTGCTCCCCAGATACATTTGTACATATATCGAGCGTAGACCAGGCAAATGCCAAGGTTCGCGGATCCCAACTGACAACTATCGGAGTTGGCTGGAAAATATCAAAAGTTCAGCAAACAAGTGGCATGGAGTTGAGTTGTAGTCGTAGTTTGAGTTTGAGTTTGGCTAATGCACGGATTGTGTCGTTTTCTGTTTGCTGTTTGTTAGTTTGGTCGTTTTAGTTGGTTTGGTTTGGTTGGTTTGGTTTGGTTGATTTGGTTGGTTTGTTGGGTTGGGCTGAAACGCGAGGATGGAAGGAGGTTTCCACATTAGGCAACTGGCAACGGGCTACACCCATATTCCGTGGAAAATTGGGTGCGTTAGCCAAACACAAACTAAGGTAAACTGATAAAAATCATGGCCTGCAGCATGAGTGCCAGTACGAGTGCCATGGGCTTTCGGGCCAACTAACCCAGCCAGAAACCAAGTGCGAGTGCTGGCCCTCGTAGTACGTGTCTGGGACCGGGTATTACCAACAGACGGCGGACAGACGGGCTGAAATATTAGGCCAATTATATTTCAAAAATTTACATGACGATGAAGTTGACGATGGCCGGGTCATCTATAATCCAAGCCATAGACAGGGTGCCACTTGAAAAAAATGCACAGTTAAAAACATGGTTAATTTCTCAACTTTCTAGCCTTAAAACTCTTTAAGCAATCCCCTGATTTTATTAACTAAACTAATGTATAAATAATATTATGATTAATATATTTCATAGCAGTAGAAACGAATGCAAAAAGAACCTTCTCTTGCCTGTACATTTATTTTTCAGTGCAAGTACAGTGTGTACACGAAGGAAGCGTCAAGTGGCCTCCGCCTTCACGTTTTTTCCCCACTATCTTGATGCTCTCACGTGGAACGTGCACGGGCATAAGTATAAGTACGGTGTCTGGAGAGCTGCTCGTATCTGGGCACTAGGATCACATTCAGCTACATGGAATTTTCTTTTCTTTGCGCTTAATTTCATAGGAACAGACTGAATGAAATGCGGCATAGGTGCAGCGAAGGTAATTAATTTCGAGGATTAGGCATTAGATTTTGGCGATATCAACGTGTCCCATAATTCTCATATCGAGGGGCCGGACGAACACGTTCGTAGACCCTATTTATCTACAAGCCATCTTAACTCTACGTCTTCTTTGTGGGTCACCAGAGGGCAAGACATCGAAATTAATAATTGAATAGGGGCATGAGTGGGATTAGGTGTAAAAAACTGTGATTTGAGGTGCATGTTAAAGAGGGTTCAGTACCTGGAACGGAAAAAGAATGTCACTTAAATTATACATGTCATAATTTTAAACATAACTTAAATGGAAACATCACAATTACTAGCCTTCAAACTGAAATGTACAACAAATAAGTAATTACTTGTCGCCTTTTTTTAAGTGTTAATTAGCATCACTTTACATGAACGTCAAAAGCGTGATTCCCTTCAAATCAAAATCGTAATTTCTTGATTGTATTCGGTAATTGATGCCATTCACATAAATGGGAAATATTAAAACCAACAAACCGCTAATTATAATACCTAATCAGCGTTTTCTTTCACCTCTATTTATTTATTTTGAGGGCAACAAACTACCCCAAAAATGTGCCTCCAAAATTCAGTCGATCCAAAAACCAAAAACCAAAGGCAAATCAAAATCAAAATCCAAAAACCAATGCAGACACGAAAAGTGTTCCACATGACAGCGTGAATAATTTGTCACCAATTGATGGAAAGCTGAAGAAGAGGGCGGTACCAAAATGAAAACCGTCATCAGGTAAATGCAATTAGCCCCCTACTCGCATTTTGATTGATGTATTTCGAATGAGCTGCGCCAGGAAAATTAATTAGCTTTAAATTATGTAGGTAGCCCAGAAAATGGAGTATCGAAACTGGTTGGTGGCCAGGGCACGGGCACACCCAAAATCATTGCCGGGGCTCTATTCTGAGCTTCAAATAAGCTCGAGCACCTTATTAATTAATCAATTGGCTTCGGCAAATTGCCTGGATTGGAGCAATTATCATTATTTGGTTAAATGCAGCTTATGGTGAGCTGGAGAATGTTCATTAAGGGGTTCAACAATGTGGATAACTAATTGTTTATTTACCCCTCTGCAATCCCCTTTAAATATTCTACTTGCTATCTCATCTTAAAAGCTGGCTATGTCTATCTAATCGATATTATGTTATGCAAATCAAAAAGTAGAGTGTCTTTTTAGATTGCAGTGATATTATGCTGCTGAATAATATACCCCTAAAGTGGAGATATTAAGCCCATTGAAGTAGAAATAAAATGATTTTAAGAATCTATCATTGGTAATTTATTTTTCAAGATGAAGACTCTTTTCAAAAAGTTTGAATGAGGGCAATTTTTTGCTTTTGACAGTGGCAACCATCCCATGGCATTACCCCGACTTCCAACCCCCCATTTTATAATCTTTATGACTATCTCATTTGTGCCGAAATCATTGCATAGAAATCCGGGGGATTCAGAAGTCGCTCCACCGAACTGCGCCCAAAATTGACAAATGCACGGGCTGAGCAGGCCTGAAATGTGAAAATTTATCAATCGGAGGGTATTTTCACGACTTTTCCGGTGCGCAGTGAACCGAGCACCGGGAAATAATATGACTTTAGCCACGGTTATCAATAACCAGGCATCGATATCTTATGAAAATTGATACGCCACACACACACAGCGGGGAGGAAAATAAAAATAAATAATAATGGCCATTATTACAGTTTATCCCATGGCGAATAGTTTCGCCCACTCGCCCCGTTTTGGGCAGCAAGGAATCGAGGATTCGAGGTATCGAGTCCTTTTGCCGATGCCGATACCGATGCCACTCATAAGCGAACTAATCCGTCAAAATTTATTGCCCACCACCGAGGGGAGCCACTGTCGACTGCCAATTGATAACGTGCGTGTGAAATTTATCAAATAAATTGAGGCCATAAATGTCAAAGCTGCGCATGATTCATGCACAGACAATCGCTGCTAGCTAGGGAATCCCACTTATTAGCCAGCTTCTCATCCATCCATTCGAGTCGAGGAGTTTTTTGGGGTCCAGTCAGAAGTCAATCCCACATTGGATTAGCTGACAAATTTTGGTAATTTCTTGTGACTCTCATGAGCTTATTAAACACCCATCAAGTGGTAAGCTGCGAACTGCGACCGGAATTTTAATTAATTTGTTATATTTTCTCTAGCAAATATTTATGGTTTAAGTTAATTGCTATAATATAACATATGAGGTTTTTTTTATCAGTTTATTGGTTAATTTATGTTTGTATTTGATTTAAAACCACAAATTTGCATAAATTTCGCTTTAATCATTTCTTTAGCAGCCAGTCAGGGGGTCAGTCATTAAATCTGTGCCTTTGCACATTTATTAAAAACCCATCAAACGTTAAGCCCCCGAATTACGATTTGCATTCGACATTCAGCCGGCGAAATTTCACCCACTTCCTTTCCCACCTCCGAGCTCCAAGCTCCAAGCCCCAAGCTCCATCCCAATCCCATTTCCATTTCCATGCCGATTTCCATAGCAATTCCCACTCCCACTATTACGCAGCGTAATCAGAAAGCGTAGAGAACCGGAGTTTGGATCTGGGTTTTGGGTTTTGGGTTTGGGATTCGGATTGGGTTTGGGCTTGGGCTTGGGTTGAAGCTCCAGTTGGAGTTCGAGTTTCGAATTTCGAGTTCCAGTTCAGTTCAGTTCAGTTCCGCGTGGCCATCATTATTCAGAATTTAGTTTACTTTTTTGCAGCTCCGCCGTTTGTCTGTCTGACTCCGACTCTGATTGCATATGAAAGAGGTGAATGCTTTTTCACGCTATTATTAAATTTGGTTATTTCGCTGGGATTTGGCGCGGGCGAGGTGAAGGCCCTGCGTTTCGAGTAATGACAATGCATGATGGCACGCCCTGATGGAATACCAATTGTACGCGGCCAGCACTGCGAGAAAATGCTAGCTACCTACCACGCAGTGTCTTTATACAATGGGGTAATCGTATGTAGGTGGTAGTTGTGGTAGCTGCTTTAGGAAGTAGCAGTAGTAGTTACGTTTATAGTAGCGGATGGCATTTATAATATGGCAATTATCCTTTTTATATACATCCCTCATAAAGCTACTAAAATATCCCACCTTTATCTCCAGAGCTACTCGTATAAGTATATAATACCAGTCCCAACAAAACTACAACGATGGCACAAGAAATCGCCACAAATCGCAGAGCAAACACAGACAATCGCTGTAAACTAAAAACCGCTTCCAACTTTGACATAATAAATAGCCGAGTAGAGTGAGAGGGGGGGGAAATGTGTTGGGGGTTGGATTGGGGCTCTTAATAAAAGTCAATTGGCAAACCCACAAGCCACCCCCACTATGTTTTTCCGGATTTGTCCTTGCCGGACAGCCATTTGAAATTTTAATAAAAAGTCCTTTTATCGCACTTAGAAGGCCATTTAGTAAGCTAAATTATACCCGAGTATTATCCGGACCAGGATCCGCTCCACCCGCTCCTCCCCCCGCTACCAGAGAATCTTAAACCCAATCCCCAATCCCAATCGCAATGCCGAAAACCCGAAATCGTAGTCAAATTGGCCATGTTAAACCGCACAGCAGTTTGGCCCTTGTTGTTGTTGACCCGACTTATCTCTTTTTGGCCAAAACGAAACGAAACGAAACGAAACGGAGCCGCACCGGCAACGTAAACTTGCCGCAAATTGGCCAACTTGCCGCTGCTGTTGTTGCCACTCCTGCTGCATAAGTCCAATTTATTTTTGGTTTTTTACTTCAAAGCGAAGACAAAAAGGCAGCAAAACCAAATCGAATTAAGCTTAAATCTACATAAGCTTTTTCTCTCTGTGTGCCGGTGGATGTGCGGCCCAGTAGTTGGGAATCAACGGTGGTGCAAGTTCGCCAAGAACTCACTTTTCTAAGGGAACTTTCTTATAGATAAATAAATAAATAAATATGGGTAAATATAGGTAGTAAATAAATGTTATCATAAGTATTTTGATGTTCAATAAAACTATTTAGTTAAGCATTGAGTTAGTTATATATATACAAATATGAATTAGGCACCATTATTTACCACCAAATCGTTTTTTTTTTGTATGAAAAAAGTACAAAATATAGTTGATAGATACTTTTAACCCACTGTGCCCCAAGTTGCCTGATTGTTCCTCTGCCTTTCGGTCCATTTGGTTGCTCTGGTTGCTGTTGTTGTTGCTTTTGTTGCTGGGGAATGAATTACATTTCTCTTTGCATTTTGGCTTGTTGTTGTTGCTGTTGCTGCTGCTGCTGTCGGTCGGTTGGTCGTTTCCATTTTTATTTCGGTTTTCCTCTTTTTCTTTTTTTCTAAATGCTAATTTATGGGCATGTGTTGCCATTTGGTTGCCGTTGGGTAATTTTAGTGCCCACCAAAACACAGCACACACAGCAACATTGCCACAGAAACAGAAACAGAACAGAAGCACAACACACACACAGAAACACAAACCGAAACAGGAAATGCAGCAAGCGAAATAAAAAGTGAAGTAAATTGCATATTTATGAATCTGTCAATTGTTTATACTTTTATGCATTCGCCATTCGGCATTTGGGGCTATTGTTGCTATTGTTGCTGTTGCTTTCACAGAATTTCCCAACTTATTATTTGCGCGCTTGTTCGCTGATTGTTGCTGTTGTGTTCTTGTGTTTTTGTGCTGCTCCAGTTGCACAGAAACAATATTTATAACTTTTTCTGATCGGAACATTTTCAATTTCAGTTAACTTCCTTTTGTTTGCTGTCAATCTTAGTTTGCAAAAATTTAAATTTCGGGTGCTAATAAATAAGTTCAAAAAAAGTAGTGTCAGAAGTGATGATTAAAACATCAAAAATTGTATATAATATGTAAAGAAAATATGTAAAAAATATTATAAAAAATTGTATATTGTTAAAAAGTACAACATTAAAATTGTATGTAACAGCACAATCACCAGTTTTTTTTAGAAAATGATAGTATTAATTCTAGAGTGTATTATTTCAATTAGCTGGCAAACAGGATTGGTAGCTTCAAGTTTTTTCCGGTGTGCTTGGGCTGCAGCCACGCCCCTATGTTACTTTTACGCCCCCCATAACATATGATTCCATTACCATTTACGTATTCACATTCGAGTTCGTTCTGCTTGTCGGTTGTGTTGCTGTCGTTCTTGCATGAATTGCAACTGCAATTGCAACTGCCCCGCCCCCTGACTGACCCCTTGCCCCCCTCCAGCCGTCATCCTCAAGCACCACCCCCTGCCACCCCCTGCCCACACATCGCTGACCGGCCGGCAGACAAAACAAACGCATTATAACGAAATGTTGGCAAAAAAAAAAAACTAAAAAACACAGGGAAAACAACGAAAACACGAAGAGGAAAACTTACACCTATTTCCTGTAGATGTCCGTTCATGCGTACACTGTGAGAAATTGTCGCTCCAAAATATTTCTCACAGCGGCATGCTTTAAAGCTTGATAATTTTAAGGTCAGCATAGAAGATTTCGTGGAAGCCCAAAGCCGAAAACAGATGTAGCGACTATCTGACATCATCTAGGTATTTTTTTTAATGGAAGTTGAACAAGGTCTATTTGAAATTATCTAACACATTAAGGCCAACATCTTACGAATCTGGCGAGAAAAGTTATGTTTACATAGTGGAAGTAGCTAATGGTTAAAATATGGAAATAATATTGCAGAGGCAAAGAGATCTAGCATTCCTTAAACGTGATTTACAAAACTATATTCTTCTAAATTATTTTTAAAAATACAGAAACTGCTACTAAGAAAATATCATCAAAATTCGCCGAACTGGTAGTCGCTTACTTGTAACATAATTATTCATTTCCTCTATTTTCATATGTTATGTTTAGAATGGTAAATTAATTGGTAAATACACCATTGGTGTTTCCTACTGCAAAACGCCTTGAGGGGCTTTTCTTCGGGTGCATGCAATAAACTTAAATCAATAAACAAAACAAAAGAAAACAACTTCCATTGTCTGTCCCCCCTGTTGCCCGTTGCCCTTTGCCGGTTCGTTTAGGTTCTGTTTCCCATTTGAAGTAAAGGCATTAAATAAGTCGAAAGGTATAAACACAAGCTGGCAAACAAATAAGGCCGAAACCGAAACCGCTCGAACCGAGACCGGAGTAAATGGTTTGGCATTGCTAAGGGAAATGGGAATGGGAATGGGAATCAGAATGGAAATGGAAATGGCAATGGATATGCCAGAGACACACGGCAGCAAAAACCGTCGAAATTCCTTCACAGAACATTTATTTTCGGCTGCCTTTCGTTACACACATTGATTTCTGAGTTTGAGTTTGAGTATGAGTTTCAGTTTGAGGCACTGGCCAAAACTGCCCCCCCCACACACACTCCAGGGTACACGCGATGCAATAAAGTTGAAAAAGGTAAATTGCCGAGCATATTTTGTATCTTTCAGATACCACAACTGGCACCCGAAACTGCAGCGCCAGCAACTGAAACGCACTGAGCCAAGAAAACAAACCAAAAATCAAGCGGCAGTAGGAAAACCAATATGAAGATGCCAACCTGAGTGGAAGGAAGCGTTTCTTTAGCTTGTCCTGTCCTTAGTTTTTATATTTATGCACTTTTTTCCCCATGACAACTTTGGCACTCAAACAGCTGCTGCCGGGTAAATATTTTACCAACCGCCTGGGATATTCTGCCATCGGGGGTTTTGGACAATTGGATAGGTAACAGATAATCTTCGGGGCCAATAAGATATCAAAGTTATGGTGGCCGACATGTACGGTTGCTTTTAGTTTTGACAACACAATTGCAGCAACTTTCTTTGAATCTGCTGATGCTTAGATTGGATAACATATGCCAAGAGTTTTTATTTCCCCTTTGCATGTAAGCTCTTTTTTAGAAATTTATATGCAGACTAAAATACGTGTACCCTAAATTTTTTATGATAAAAACAACAGCTTGAAGCTTATCAAAATGGATAAATATGCTCTGTTCCCTTCAAAATTTGAATTCATGTCATCTGGTCACAAGATTGTATAAATAGCTCTATTAGCAATTCATTAATTCCCGCAATGATACGAAAATTACTACACCTTTGCTGCACCACAGCGCGATAAAAAGAAAACCACAGAAATAATTAAATTAACTGGCAAGATAATTCCATTAAAAAGCCACCTGGAATGATCGCTCGGATCAGCCTGTGTTTACCATGTAACTTACATAATGTAACTGCTATTTTTAGCGGAAAAAACTCGTTTCCCCTGGTGTTGGCCCTTATCTTAACGCTTCAGCACAGCCAGCAAAAAATGAGTCCTGTTGCTGTAACGCTCCTTGACCACACATACACACTTGCACCTACATATACATACATATATATATATATATATGTATTTTTTAATATACATTTGTATAGGAGAAAATCCGCAATGCGGCAGCGAAACATTTGGTGGATAGAATAGAAACTCGCTGGCGGAGGCCAACGGGGGATAAAGTTGGAGGAACTGACTATCTACGACAGCAATTCATTGTGGATACTCATTAGCAGCAGGTAAACACATTTCTGGAACATTGCTTTTAATTAGTAAAACAGACGCCCGGTGTCACGGGTTCAACAAAGTAAACCAAACCAAACGGAAGGGCCCCTGTCCGTACGTCCGTCCGTTTGTCCGTCCGTTTGTCTGTCCGTTTGTCTGTCCGTTCGTCGGTCCGCTCTGCCAGCATGTCCGCCAGTCACCCGGTGCCTTTTTAATTGCAAGAACGTCAAAACATTTACCAAATTAACGCAATCCAAGCTCAACGAAATTTTTCGGGGCGAAAGAAAAACCGCCAAAAAACACGAAAACGAAGGAAAAACGCGAAAAGAATCTACCCCCAACCAACCGTTGTGGTGGGGGAAAAGCGAAAGAAACAATGCTAAATGTCCGTCAATAGATTGCAGTCAGTGTGCGAGGGGAGAATTTCCGACTCTTATCAGATAAACCTGCTCTAATTTGTGTACACTTAGTCAACTGAACGAGGACGAATGGGAAGTGGAAATGATAGTTGGCCAGCACTATATGGCATGGGATATACCAGTAGTAGTGCTCGTATAATGAGTCTCAGCTGGTGGACGGACCAGCGAGCATACCAAATCACCCCGGTCGAGGAAATGCTTTTTTCTCTTTTCATTTAATTTCACTTTGAGTCGCAAATCGTTTTTACTTTTTGTGTCAGTGTTATACCCTTGAGACATCTTGGGTATAAGCGAAACGCTGTCAGTCGGGGGAGCAGCATAAAAACTAAAATATTGATTACAAGTCATTTATTAAATATCATATCAGTTAAATACAGTTTGTATTTTGTATGTTGTAAATAAATTATTTCACTTTGTGCAAACTGCACCCTAGCATATTCATATCTAAATTTACTGATTTACTGATAAATTAATTATAAATTTGTCACTTAAAATCCAATCAATTAATGCCTAGTATTTCCTTCACTTTAAATATATATTAAGTTTCTTCAATACTGCACTATATACCTCTTACTATACTTTTAAATTATTTATTTTACTATCCTAAGCTCTGCTTATTCCATACTTAAATAGCAGGGTACTTCTTAAGTTTCCTCTATAATCACGTCCCCTTTTTTTCTATTTCTTTTCGGCATTTGTGTTTTGTGTATCTGGGTGCGTTTTTTGTCGTCTTTCCGCTCGTTCCTTACGCTTTTTTTTTCGGCTCATGTAAAGTGTAATATATTTTTTCGGTACTTTGCAGCGGACAGATACATTTAAAGTCATTCAGTGCAGACATCCCGGGCACAAACAGCCAAACAGCCAAACAGCCAAACAGCTGAAGAGCTGAAGAGGGTAGATGTGGGCTGGCGGTTGGGGGTTCCGGACTGCGGAGGTTGAGGTTGCGGGGTCAGTGGATCGGGGAAGAGGGCAAGAGACAGGCAACGAATTAACTACAAACGACTACACATTAATGCCAACTTAACAACAGAAGCCGTCCAAGCGACAGGCCAGAAAATGTTGGCAAAGAAAGGGCAAGGTGTTCTGGAAAGAAAAAGGAACAGAATGGAACCGAATGGAAAGGAAGAGGCGATGGACGGCATAAAATACCAGAAGCTAACGACTACGAACGGATATACGAATACGACGAATGCGAGCGACTGAGGCTGGAGTTGCTTCACAAGCCCAAACATAACAACACTGCGGGTGTGTGAGATCCGCAAGATACAGATACGAGCCATAAGATATGAGATACAAGATACGACCCTGGACATGGTCACGGGCACGGCTAAAATACAATATATTATGCGTGCGTTGGCTTTTTTTTTCCTTTTTTTTTTGTATTTTTTATTTTCCTGTGCTCTTTTCAGTTGGCAACACACAAATGGAGACACCCCAACCGCTGGCATTCTTCAAAATTAACATACCACGAAAAGTACACAAAACAAAAGAAGTGTTTGCCATGTTACTAGATGGGTGCATGGATGGATGGATGGATGGGTGGATGGATGGATGGGTGGATGGATGGATGGTTGGTCGAATGGTAATATGGATGCATGCCCCGTTTGGAGAACAAGTTACTGGGCTCTGGACAGCTGACGGCCAGTGGATCCGATGACCGTGTCGGTGGTTTCCAGCATATGGTCGAGATTTGCCCAGTTTAGTGGGTCGTGGGTCATTGGGTGGTGAATGCTGGAATACTCACTCCTTTCACTGGCTCTCTTAATATATAATTGACATACATATAATTGACTTGGTGTAGCTTACTTAATAAAGAAATCAGTTGTGCAACTATATTTCATTTAAATTATTTAATTTCGCAAGATATTTCTGTAATGCATACTTCCTTCTTCCCAGCTTCCATTTTGTTCCATATTATTTGAAAATAAAATTATTTCAAAATTGCAAGCTTGGCCAACTTGAATGGTATAATTTTCTTAGTCAAACTCAGGCAAGACCCATTTATTTGTTATGTCCCATTATATTCTATTAATTTAATGGCAGGCAAGACAACTCAAGTTTAAAGCTTATCAATCTGGCTGATCTTAGTTGATGGCGAACTTTCTATTTTGTTCTTGGCAGAAACCATGGAAAAAGTCTACTTTCACGGCCCATTCACGTGGATCCAATTAAAGTTGCCACTCTGGCACTCAGGCAGTTTTCCCAACAGCAAAGCCATCGATGGAGCGGAGTTTCTGTGCTGGCTGAACTGAACTGAACAAGAGGAAGCCACAGAATGCTTTGACAGCATCAAGGACGATGATGATGTGATTCCGCCGGCTTGCTTCAATTATAGGAAATTGCGCAAATCCTTCAAACTTTCGCCCCCACTCGCCGCAAGTACAAACCAATGGCAAAAGTTGGGCGCCAAATCTGCCCAAGTCGCTGGGGAGCGGAACTGCCGTCTTATTAGCGCTCTTCTCGACTTTTCTGTGACACTAATCCCGCTGCAAGTTCCCTGCACTTCAACTTCAAGTTGGCTGCACATAAGCCGGGGCTCATCCATCCAAAAAAAAATAAAAATAAAAGCGAAACAACAAGTAAACAAAAGCAGCCAGCACATCAGTACACCAGCAAACTGGCAACAAAACGGGCTAACGTCGATGCCGATTGCGATTGCGATTCGAGAATCGAGATTCGCGATTTGGGATTCGGGATTGGGGATTGTCATTGCCAATGCCATAGCCATTGCGGTGCGCATCTCTCCTCTGGAACAGATTAAATTCCAAATTGTTTTTCATGGGCCGACAGACAAGTCCGCTGTCCTGACATCGCCACATCCACCCTGGATTTTCGAGAGCCTCTGCCCCCAGGCGCTGGCTAATTCCCGTATGCAATGAAAACAATTTGTATCCCTACGCTTTATATCCTTACCCTGTATAAGGGTGTGCACAAAGGAATACGGGTTACATTTTTGAATCAAAATTCTGCAAAATATTGGGCATTGTATCTGCATTGAAATCTGCATTCAGTCACGCGTATATTTATATTAATTTAAGCGTATCAGTTTAACATATTAAAATCAGAGTAATTAATTTTACAATATAATTTGTTTGAATACTCCATAGTTTATAGTTTATATGTATTCCTAATTTATTTTATATTGTATAATTATTCCTAATACTTTTTTTATCTCATTACCAATGGGTATTCCGTGTTCCTAGTAATTGTTTCTAGATTACTGCTCTTTATGGCTGCATTTTTTATTCCTTTTCTGTGCCTGAACAAGCGCGTTGATTTTATCAAGCTTATTATATGGGTCGTGGTCGTGGTTGTGGCTGTGGCAGTATCATCAGGCTGGGGTGCAACCCTTTTCGGGTTCTTAGGCTGCTGCAACAACAATGACAAGGGCTTCTGCAGATGGGGATCGCTTTAAGGGATCAGGAGATCGGAGACAGGGAATCGGGAAATAACCACATCCAGTGCAAAGCCATACAGAGAAAGAAAGATCAAAGCTTAGCAGCATCACTACATTAAATATGAATTATTTATATTTTATACTATACCAAAGTAAAACTACTCCCACTTTGTGCCCAGCAAATTGTCATCTGTGTCTCCAAGACAGTGCCCTAGATTAGTAATAAAGCAAGCTACAATTTCCCCCAGTGCACCCATCCTCGGCTGGGTCTCAGCTGGCATCCTGGCCCGCATGATTCGGTCACATCCACATAAACAACCATAAACCAAGACCCTTTTCGCAGGCGCTGGTGCCCCAAGTGCAATGCAGCGCGAAATTCCACTCATTTTTTAACAAGTTCTCAACGCTTTTGTTGCACAACAATGCGAAGGTTGATTTTCAGTGCGGGGCGAAGTCGCAGAAGGGGGAAGGGGACTCCAAAGGGACGGACACGGGACGTGGCACTTCATATCATAAACTTAAGTACCAGCAGCGACCGAGAATACAGCGTCATCTCCTGCCCTCCGCGTCCCTCATCGTTGGTTGTACTTCTGTGCGTACTCCCCTACCTTCATCAAAGGTAACCCAAATAGTGTTGCCCAGTTGGAACCAGTTAAAAATTCCATTTAAAATTAAGCTACAAAGAAATCTAGACTACATTGGGTAATTTGGTATATATCATTTTAGTTTTAAGTTTCAAAAAAGTTGTTATATGTTACATATATAAAGTTAAGATATTTGAAAGCATAACATTTTATTCTAATATAAGATGATGTAAATTGTATTAGTTACTTACTAGTTCTTACTTACTTTTCATATTGTGCAGAGAATATTATTATATTTATAAATATATTAACTAGTTTCCCAGTGTTTTCTAGCTCGAAAGTAGCCAGTCAGCCAGCACTGATCCCGAGTAACCCAAGAGCCAGCACATTCTGTTTTCCAACGTCAGCGGCTACCGGAGTGCCTGCCTGCTACCGCTTTTGATACTCGTTTTGGTTTTGGGCCCTGATGATGACATTGACAGTAGAGCCCCGACCTCAGAGACCCCTTTTGGCCCCTTTTTCCCCTCGAGTACCCACTGAGTACCATCTGAGTACCCCCCCGCACCGGAATCAGCTGTTGCTCAAAGAACTATCTACTGGTAGAGGTAGAAGTGAAGGTAGAGGTAGAAGTACGGGTAGTCGGGTACTCAGAATGTTTTGGCACAATTAAAGCTGCTGGTCGCCTGTCTCACTCAGCTGACCTGACGTTGTCTTGTGTCGTCAGTGTCTTCGTCTCTATCTCTATCTCTTTCTCTGTCCGTGTCTCCATCTCTGTCTGTGTCACTGTGGTGGGCCCCTTGTTATTTATTCGCCTTTACTTGGTTTTTCATCCAGCCGCACTCTGATCTCGGCAAGTGAAACTATACAGATCGAGGTGATAGTAAATTAAGTAGCTGATTGCAGGAATATGTCTTGAAGTACGCTCAAAGTTGCCTCAAAGAGACCGCCTCACAGTCTGCGGCACAAACAATGCTGCCTTTTAAAAATGTATATAAATAGAGTTTCTGCTTAAATTGAAGACATTTGATTTCATCAAGGGAATACTACGTAATATTCCACATTGAGTTGTAAAGTAAAAAGCTTTTCTTGTATTAATTCATTCCATAATAATTATTTATTAAGAGTATATGTATAAGACCAGTAGATAGTTAGGTTTTTGAGCTCATTAATATTTCTTTTCAACTACAATAGCCTATGGCGATCCTCAGCTCTTTGCGACCAACAAGTTGAAGCCATTCTCCTGGGCTTTTGGCCCAGTGTGCATTGTCATTGTCCCATCAGCGTTTTGCTGTCGCTGTCATTATTGTTTGCTTTCTTGCTGCTGTCGGTTTTTTGTAACCTTAGAACTTCTCAAGTTGTAGCTGCCTTTCTCGCAGCCTTTGTAAATGGGCATAATACCGGAAACCCGCAACACAACGACAACCGCCGATCGACAGACTTTATACTCGTAGTAACCAGCCAGCCGAGCGAACAGGCGACCGACTGACACCGACAACGACAACAGCTGAGAGCCTGCACTGAGAGAAAATAATTACAGTTTCAACAAAATTGAGAGAAACGCTTTAGATACCTATTCAGTTTGAAAACTCAGTTCATCCTCTTACAGTAACTTGAAAATTATAACAAAATCTCAAAATAAACCATCTGTAGGTAGAAGATCCTTTTGTATCTAAGGAGTTATTATTTTCTGCCGTGTCGAAATGGAGCTGGAGTTGGACACTGGACTGCAGGAGCGGAGTGCCAACGGGGATCGGGAAGAAGGTAACCGCGACTAAGGGAGTCGGGTGAGGGATGGGGCATCTTGGTATGTGGTTCGAGCAGCTGAGTTCTTGCCGGTGCGGTGCGGTTCGGTACACTTCGCTGCCTCTCACTCATTTCATAACAAAACGCCACAACAAAGATCAAAAACAAGCTGGAAAAAGTTCATGGAATTAGTATGAATTAGGCGCATACCTCTTAATAATGAAAATATGCTTATGTGCTGATAATAAAATGAATTAATAAACATTTTAAAACAAAAGCTGGAGACTGAAAAATGGAGCTGTTACAGGGCTGCTTTCTCAAGAATGGTCTTTAGTTTATTTTCGAGGGTATGACAATGTTTGTTTTTCGAGGGTACCACATAGTGCCATAGAAAAGCCACAGTTCCGACATGGCCGCAATCCCTTTCCCTGTCCAGCGTATGAAAAACTTGCCAGCGGTTCCGGTGAAAATTCACGTTTAACCGAACAATTAATAGAATCCACTCGACAACTGCACAATTTACAACATTGTGTTCTGTCCACCGGCCTCCGACTCCACGAGTCTGGCGGTTCTGTTTGTTTGTCTGTAACTGGCAGCATAATTACCACATATTTTCTGTAAGTGGCACGGTGCGAAGTTCCCATTTAGCCAAGTTGGAGTCTCCAAGTTGGCCACTTCCCAGACCGCCGATGCCACGGGAAATGAGATTCATTCTTGGCGTTTTTCCCTTCTGGCTACGCCTTTTGTTTTCCGCAGCATTCCAAAAATGCTCAACTGCCGGTATGATCACCACTTGAATCTTTCTAGTTGGGACTTTACCGAATGCCCCCGGAAAAACCGAAAGAACAATTGACTTTGTTAACGTCTATGATATGGTTTAATTAAATAATGCGGGATTACGAGTGGAACTTAATTTAATTTGCCATGATCTGGATTAATAATACTACCTATCTGGTTAGTCGTATGCTGCAGCATTGCATTGCACAGTAATTATTCCGGAAAGTTCTCGATGGTGTAACTATTTTGCTATCCCACTGAAAGTAGTATTTTACAAATGATAACTATCTGTTCATTTCTTTTTAACGCTTGGAATCTATTCGCGGTCCAATTAAATCTTTCCCTCATTTCCCTTCATTTACAAATAAATTGGTTTCGGATATCATAGTGGCTCCATGAGAAATATGTTATTAAATAGGCATAGATACCTGGGAACTGGCATATTAAAATGGAACTCGAAAAGGTGCTGTTTCAAATGGTATATATAACATTCAGAACGCCGAAACCCCAAGGTGATATGGATTCCATGACCAGTTCCAATTGATTTCCCCTTTTTCATATTTTCATATTTTCATATCCGCTCCTTTGTAGTTTTTCCCCACAGACGCCACAAAGATCATTAGCCGATGGCCGGCAACTAATTGATGAGCGTAAAATGAAATGCCAACTAATTTTTAATTAAAATTTTGTATAATCCACCGCCAACTGAACTGCAGAGGACCCACCGCAACGGATAAGATCTAATTGCCATAATTAATTCTCATATAATTTGGGCGGCGAAGGCGACTACTGTTTTTATTGTTTTTTTGGGGGGCCATTTACATAATTTCATAATATGCAAATGGATCTGCATCGGGGCAAGATCGAAGATAGAAGCCATTAAAGGCAGGGCAACAAATCACAGCTGGACTGGGAGGCCTCTTCAGATACAAATTGCAGATCGGTATCTTTTGATGCGTAATTAATAACTGCAGGGGGATCCGAACGCTGAATCCATACCCTTAAAAGGAGGATCCCGAAAATAAAATAAAATAAAAAATATCTCGAGGGAAGGGGCATAATTCCCGGATCTGTAATGTGAGAGCGACGAGGAAAACTGGAAACCACAGCGCAGACAATGGCCAACGAGAGTTGTGAGGAAAAGTTGAGTGGAAACCCCTGGAAAATTCGCGTTGTCAAGCGAGCTCTGTTTGTTTGTTGTTTTCCCGTGCACCCATTGTCAAGAACCTACCCGACAACTTTATTGATAGATTGCAATTTCTGGGGGACTTCTTTTTTTATTTTCTTTTTTTGGGCTGCCTAACAAAAGGCAACAAGTTTACAATTTCCTTTTGTCAATGCGTGAATTCTAAAGGAGGTGAAAGCCAAAATTTGCGTAACAATACAATTTTCGCTCGCTGATTTATAGATATTTAATAAAGCCCTTTCCCAGGCCAAGCATCTCAAGGAAGATCGGCGAAAGGCACTATCATTTGCATGATAAAAGTCGCGCTTCTCGAGGGTTGCGAGTAAATGTATGGCCATGTATGGGAATGCATTTGGGTTAAATGGGTGTGTCCTGGCAATAATAACAAGCTTCTTGCTGCACCCTGATGATCGGTTGGTTCACGTTCTTTCACAACCTGAACTGAACCCCCAAAAAAGATTTTCACAATTTTCCAGCGCCGTTTTCCCCCTTTTGTTGTTTGCCAGCGCAAAATTATGACGCAATTTATAGTTTTTGAGTTTCTGAGTTCCATTGTTGAGGGATTTCGGCCGAGGCATAACTAAGATTTATTTCCGGCTTTGTGAAATTTACACCACATGCCACCGGGAATCGGTTTCTCTGGCCAGCGCAGCTGTAAGTTTGGTGGAAAAGTCGGGGCGGTTTCAAAAGAACAAAGTTCTTCGCTTATATTTTTTTACAACGTGAGAATCGCACGGATCAATCCCGCTCAGATTTGAATGGGCATATACTGGCGTAATAAAAATGTTTATGACCATGGCAACCGGCTGTAATCCGTAATCCCCGCCCTGGTATCCAAACAAAAGCTCTGCAAGTCCTGCTTTCATAGTTTCCTTTTTTTTTTTGTTATCCCGGTGAGCATTTGCCTTGAGAATCGGTCATGGCAATAACTTTAATCTGGTTTTCATTGATTACAGTATGTTCTTAGCGACATTAATGTCCGTAACGATGGATGTGTTTCTTTGATAGCTGTTTATGGCCACGGAAAATGCCGCTTTTCTTATTTTGGTGGTGAGAGATGCAGTGGAATATATTAGGGAGTCCAAATTACAGAGACTGATGTACAGGCACGTTGTCAAATATTGACATTTCAGGTAGTTTCAACTTAAGAAAGTTGTTTAAAAAGAGAAAATAGGGGATTTTAAGACATTAAACCATATTTAATTATTGCCTATTAAAGCTGTAATATATATTCTGCCATGAATAATCTATTTTTGGTGGTCATTTGATATCTTAAAGTCACTTTTTCACCCAAGTTCATTTCAAACGATAAAATTTCACTCCTTAGGTTCTTGATAAGTAAACTCGGAATTTGTTAACCAGATGCCATCAGCAAAATGCAAATGAGCAACCATAGTTTCTTATCGCTGAATAAATTGTTGGTCAATGAGCATATGGTGGAACCCAGAAAAAAAGGCATCTCAAGGAGCATAACTCATCGGGAAATGGTTGTGGTCTCTAGCTTCTGACAGACTTCCCCCGGCGCTGATGATGCAACAATATTTCATCCCAATAAAATATGAAATATTACGACTCCATGGCCCTATGGTTCTATATGGGAAGGAATTTTCGGCCTCGTATCGCTGCAATCATAACTCAACCGGGTCGGCGTTATGTAATCCAATACCAGAACATAAAGTGCACGAGATGTGGCACTCGTTACGTGGCTGTATGTTAATATTATGCGATAATTTATGGCACTTGCCCGATTTCTGTGTCAACGCTCGTGTATAAATAACAAATTTCGGTTTACGACACCGCTGACCTTCGCTGACCCCATCCTCCAGCCCCATTCCCCCTTCCCCTCTGCATCCAATTTGTACTCGAAATCTTTGGGGCCACCGTCCACAGATCATTTAACAAACTCAAGACAACGACTGGCTTTGTGCCCCATACGACTCACTATGTGTACGTAGTTTTCATTTGAAAAACATTTGATTTGTGTGCCATCAAATGCGAACTTTATTGGAGGTCGTTCGGCAGATAAGAAACCAAATGGAAGTCCGAATAAATGAACTATATTTTTATTAAATTTGTGTTCTATGCATGCCCTCCATGAGTTTTGCCAGTCATTTTATAGCAAATATTTTATATTCTTTTAGCATAAACAAGTTGGAACTTTGTTATAAAAATACATGATAAAATCATTTAACATTAAAGGAATTAGAAAATATATCTAGCATGCAAAGCCATTTTGAACTGAAAATATTCCACTTTTGATTGTAAAAGCAGAACTTGATTCAATACATTTCACTCCTCAACTTGTTGGCTCAATTTTAATTCATTAGTGAATGCCTTGCGTTTTTATTATCCGGCGGTAATAAATATGTTGGCAGCGAGTCGAAAATAAATATTGTTTCAATTTATTGGGCTTGGTTAAAATGAATTTGGGTGAATGCAGCACATGCTGCAGACAGACAGACAAATGCAGCATAAATCATCTTCAGTTTCATCTGCAGCTACAAGTTGCAGTGAAGCGTTTGCGTTTGCGTTCGCGTACTTGCCACATGCTGCCAAATGGTGGAGAGGTTCTTTCTTCGGCCGCAACGCCCACACAAACATTTCCCTTTTCGTTACCACGAAATATACACATAAAGAAATATTAACAAAGAGGTAAAATGTCAAAAGAAAATTAAAGAAAGTATGAGGGATTATTTGTGGATCTTTTTATTTAGTAATAATATTGGAAAGTTCAGAGTTTCTTATTTAAAAATGTGTTTTTTATTTACATGAGTGGAATATCTGATTATTATGTTTTTCAAGTACTGCCCACATATTCAGCACCAAAAAGGATGGAATTAATTAACCGACAAGCACACATATGACTATTTGCAAAACAGTACACACATATTCTTTCAGTGTGCCATTCGATGGCCATACCCATTCGCAGCTCCATTCCTTCAACCGAGTTGCAGTTGCAGTGGCTGTGCCGACACTATGCCTTTGATTTATGGGCCAGCTTCCAATATAATTATGTTGTATCCGAATCGGACGGGCGATGCACGGACT
This sequence comes from Drosophila yakuba, assembly GCF_016746365.2. Classification (NCBI taxonomy): domain Eukaryota; kingdom Metazoa; phylum Arthropoda; class Insecta; order Diptera; family Drosophilidae; genus Drosophila; species Drosophila yakuba. The sequence continues at coordinate 11,481,622 of NC_052529.2, read as the reverse complement.
AGAGCAGATATTTCAGCTATTTTCGAAACTGAAAAGTCTCTGGGAAATTGTCGCTATCCACGCATCGAACTGGGGCACATTTCGGCTGCGGTCGCTTCCATTTCATTCCATTCCATGCGATGCGATGCGATGCCATGCCATTCGATTCGATTAGTTTCGAATCCATTCCATTCTATTTTAATTAAAATTTAACTTGCCAAAAAAGAGGAAGAGTCCCAGAAAATGTAAATTGATTTATGGCCCCGTGCCCCCGCAATGCACCAGCCCCATCGACGTTGGATTTATCCAACGCATCGAGTGCTAGAAATATGGAAAATGGGGCTAATCTTTTCGACATGTGATGCTTGGACAAGCAAACCTTCGGGAATTTATAGAACATGCAATAGGTCCATAGATTTGACGGGGTAAATTTCAAAAAGTAGCATTGGATAAACATTTGGGCAGCATTGACTTAAGTGCAACTATGAATTGATATTTTAACGATAACTTTTATCATAATTTATTTGTTTGCAAGCCCAGAAAACACATTTATCAGTTGTTAAAAAATTGTACAACTAAAGTACAGCGATACAGATGAATATGAATCCTGTATGTGCACACATCGCTGCCCAAAAAATGATTGATATTTTCAAATATAAATGAAAGAGTGTGTTCATTAGTTTCACAGAAGCAAATCTATATGTATGTAGCTGGCAAATTTGATATATGAGCGTAGAAATTAAAACCGAAAATTTTTAGTTATCTCTTTGATGCATCTACGCCTCGACATCCTCCTCCTTCCAGTCCGATTTCCAGAATGATTGAGCATGGAAGGCAAACAGATACAGATACAGATACATATACATATATATATATACATATACATATACATATACAAATACAAATACATATACATATACGTATACATATACATATATATCAGCGGCCGAGTGGAATCAGCACACCAGCATAACCTCACATAAATAAATCTGTCAAGTGTTGCGCATAAATATCTCGGCAACATGTTGTTATGCTTTGTTGTTGCCTCAGGATGTTGCTGCTGCTGCTTTTCGCTTTGATTTTATTTTATTTTTTCCTTCTCTGATTTTGGCTGTTGTTGTTATAATTGCAATTGTTGATGCGGTTCTTGGAGGTGCACTGCAAAAAATGGCATCTATATTTTATGTAAGGTACACCATTTAACTGAATAGTCTTAAACTATGAAACTATAGAAATTATAAAATATTTTAATTGACAAAAACACATTTGTGGTTCTATAAAAATAATCTATTAAAAATTAAAATTCGAAAAGCGAATATTTGCAAGTACTTCCCCTTTGATTACCTTGTTATATACATTTTATAATTTACCTTGTAATTTAAAAAAAACCTCGCACTCAGTGAGTAAATGTTAATCTTAAGATATACATTAAACATATTTCTGCTTGTGTGTTAATTTTCGGTGGTGTCCCTCTTAAATTGTTGCTGCTGCTGCGGCTGCTGCTCCTTCTGTTGCTGTTGCTTTAATTAAATGCTGCAATCAACTGCGTAGCGCGATATTTCCAATGAAAAATTACGAAAAAGTGGCAAAGGCACCGAAGACATTGCCGCAATTTGTGGGCAACCGAGAGGGTTAAGGGGCCGAGAAGGGGTTAAAATATGGGAAAGGGGCCAGGCCATTTGGCCGCGGGCTGGCCTCGTGTTTGTGCATTGAGAAAATTGTGTCCGTTGCACATTTGTTGACTTTGCCACTTGCCTGCGTGTCCCCCACCCCCACCTCCTTGCCCCCATCGCCCACCTCGCCCCCCTTGCCACACACAGCCAAAGGCCTGGGTGAATTAAATTCATAATTAATGCGTTGCATGCACGCACACACATGGGTATGCATACATATAAACATATATATTTATACATATATAGTGTATATATAGCTGCTACCGTTGCCTCTTTTTGTTGCCTGACACGTTTATTAAAACTGATTTTTTCAGAATACCCTACCCTTTGAGAAAGGGATAACCGAATACCAAGACATTAGTCGGGTTTAAATAATTAAGATAGTAAAATATTTTAAAATATTGAAACTACACTTATTTTCCTCAATAAAAGGTAGTATATATTTATATATAATCTTTTTCTATATATACCTTATTTTTGCAAATAGATGGGCTCATAATCTTAGCCTGTGTTAAGCTGATTATTCCTCTGCTTTGTAATTAAAGTTAATTAGGTAGTAATAATGTAGGAATAATACATATACTGTTGCTTAAAGTTAAAGCTTAGAAGCTAATGGCAACACAAAGTAACTCCAAAATATATCGTATGAATACAGTTAAAATGTATTGATTATAAAAAAAATGTTATTACATAAAACTATAACTATTTTTGTACTCTAACAAGCAAAACTAGTTTCTTTTGCCAATCTTGTAAGTGCGAAGTAAAATGTTTTTTTCAGGAACCCAAGTGCAGTAATGCTTCGGCTAAGAGAACCAATAAATATCTGAAAAGTTTTTGTTTTAGGTTTTTGTTTGACTTCATTCTGGGCATATTTGGCAAGCAATTTTTTGCCCTTTTGTTTTTTTCGCATTATTATAACGAATTTTGATTTTATGCCAAAAGCATGCAATTAGAATTTATTCCTTGTTCATTTTGCCGTTGCCGTTGCCGTTCGCATTTATCCATTATGCGTGTTTTGCCTTCTTGCATCGGCACGCAATTTTGTTCATCAAATAAAAACCAAAAAAAAAATGAATGAAAGAAAACCTAAATAAAATAACACGAAGCGAAAAAACTTTGAGGGGGGCAGAATGACTGAACGTTTTCCTGCATGAGGAAAACAAAATATACTCACTCACCCATTAAAGAAAAGAAGAAGAAAACTCGCACCGGGAAATGAAGGAATAAGATGGGGAGAATGTCACCGATTATGTGTAATTTGTATTTAATGATTCATTAAGGCAATTTCAGTGTCAATCATTTTAATTTGAATGGCTTATCAGCAAGTGCCATCAGGTGACGAAATTAATCAAATTTCATATCAAATGTGTCAGCACAAAATTGTTTCCCAAATATGGTCTTAAGTGTTCCGGAAACTTTCATGTTTTGAGGTTTTCCACAAAAATAATAGCGTTGTTAGTTGGAAAAATTTGTATATTTTTTTAAATTTACTGTGCTTTATTAATAATAATATTAATATTATAGCAATATATCATAGTAATAGGTAAAGATGCTAATTAATATATATTTTAAGTGAGTTCTTTATGGCATTAAGATTTTATTTCTAATTTTATGAAAATCAATAAATGTGAATTATTTAATTGTTACTACAGTATAATAACAGATAATTACTGCAATTAAGCTAAAACTATATGCACTGCTGTATTCAAATAAATCTCGTTTAAAAATCCAGCGACGGAATAGTAATAAACACGCTCGAATTTAAGATTGCATTAGCCATCTGATTTATTCATAGATATTCTGGCTTTTATTTCTCATTCCGGTAGCTGGTTTTATTAATTGCCTCCGCACTTTTTTTTACCCCGTTTATGTACCATTTTTATTTCACTCCGCTGGGCTTTTAGTTTTAAAACTCGGCGTGGAGAAAGGTGTACGCAATTATTTATTTGCATAAGGAAAAACCTGCGAACGGCAAAATGGCACGTAAAAATGTATTTAATTATAATTATTGCTCTTCTATTTACCCCGATTCACCGTTTTCCTTATTATTTCTTTTTTTTTTTTTGCTACTGTGCCATGGCTGCTTATATTGTTTCCTTTTTATTGCCGGCCATTCGGGAAAATTATAGTAAATATAAATAATAAAACACGGGGCCAGAGGCGAATGATAAAGTGCATTAAAATGCACGCAAAGGCAATGCGATGCGATGCGATGGGATGGGCGGTTGGCGGTAGGCGGTAGGCGGTAGGCGTCCCTGCCACGCCCCCGAAAACCGCAATTAAATTGCATGGCACGCAACAGGACGCACGACTCGATAAATTGTTTTTCGCTTTTTTTTCCTCCCTGCCAAGAGCGACTTTCCTATGGCCAAATGCGATCCTGGCCAGCGGACGAGTGGACACTGCACTACAGCCGCTTATTATCGCGGCTAAATTATTCAGCTGCCTGACAGCCAAACGGCCAAATGGCCAAATGGCCAAACAGCCAAATGGCCAACTAGCATTACGGATAGGACAGGACAGGACAGGACTGGACTGAAGCTCCTGGTTCCAGGAGATCCAGGAGTCGCGGCAAGTGCCTCGCCGGAGGGCGGAGAACGGAGGACGGAGAAGGTACATAAATTTCGCCTGCACTCCGGAACCTTCTGGATGGAAAGTGGCCAAGTGGTCTAATGACTGCCGCTTGAAATCCCTAATGAAATCCCATAAAGCGTCAGACAGGCACAATTAGTGACCACCGATTTGGGTTGATTTTTTCCGTTCTCTGCCGCTTGAAGTTTGCATTTTAGATGGAAACTGTTAGCATTTATTAACGCTTTTTAGTTTAAGTCTTTAAGTTTTATATTTTCATGGTAAATATTAAAAATCAGGTTATTCATTAGAAATTCTATTTTATTTGCCTTGAAAATACCCTTGAAAAATCACCGTTCGTCTTTCGAAGTAATCCAATTCAGAGGCACGACAATGATCCATTTATAGATTGGGCCCTGTAATTTCGAGCTCTATAACTCGGATCAGCGGCATCGCATCGAATCGAGTTTTACCATTGAAGTTCACGTTTTATGGCCCATTTTAGATCAGCGAATAGATGCAGAGATGGAGATACACAAAGTAGTTTACCCATTTAATAGGTCAGCTCTTGGCGCTGGAGAAAGGCAGCTCGGCTAACAAATGTGCCCCCATCGCCATTGTGCCGCATGCATAAGTGTGCGTACCTTATGTTCTTTTTTCACATCTGCGCGTGTGTGTTTGTTAGTGCAGGTACAGCAGTGGTCACATTAGTAGGTTATTTAGTATTGAAGCAATCAATGATACATATATCTCTATTTATGCACAGTGTTTTGGGGTCTTTTTTGGAGAATTAAAGCAGCATGAGGAAAGAAATATTATCAGTATTTGTTATTTAACACATTTATTCTGAAACTTAGTCATATTTTTGACTCTATTCCCCTGGCTGAGACTGTATCTTGTAGAGTGCATTCATACACACGTAGCGCAGTAAACCTGAAGAGCGGCGATCTGTGGTCCGACACCCGCTGAGGCAACACGTATCCGCTGGAACAGTAGCCGGCACAGATGGGGAGCGTAGGCCCGAGCTGAAGTCGAAGCTGTATCTGTATCTGAAGCTGTAGCTGAAGCTGGGTTCCCGGTTCGGGTCTGTCCGATCTGTCCCCCGTGTTCAGTGCCCCAACCAAAGAGGCCCATGCCCCAGTCCCCGTTTCCCAATACCCATACCCCATACTCCATGCCCCATGCCCCATGCCCATTTTCAAGCCCCTGTCCCCGGCTCCATTCAGCGCATGTCATGTCTCGTATCTTTTGTGCTAATCGTAAATAACTGTCGAAATTTTTTGCTACTGTATGTGATTTGCACATGGCATGAGGATGAAAAGGAGTTGCGAACTCACTCCACTTTCCATGCCACTTCATCCTTCCCGCGGCCCACACTGCGAATGGATTCGCTCCTCGGATGCGAGATGCGAGATGCTGCGCCTTAAATGCGATCCTCTGCTGTTGCTGTCGCTGTCGCTGTTGGAGTTGCTGTTGTTATCTCTGACGTTGGCAATCGGTGCCATTGCACTGTGGGCGATTTTCAGGGTTTTACGCTCATAAATAATTCACTACGAGTGATCCGCTAACCTCTGTTTCCCAAAGCATACTATTACTAGCCGTTTTTCATTGTGGAGTTCAGTTTTGAGTTCATAGAAAGGGCCAGCATAATAGTTTGGAGCTTGAACTGGTATGCACTACATAGTTTAAACAAATAAAAATTAATTAATTCTAAATAATATAATTACTAGGCTTGATGAAATAACCAAATCAAGTGAAATCAGTAAAAGATCTCAAGAAGATTGTTTCCCATACCAAAGCACTTTTATATCATCCATGCTGTTTCTCCTTTCTAATATAATTATTAAAGTGGAGCTTACCACTATCACCCACATATCACATAAGCCTAAGCCGCAGCCTGCATGTTTTTTTTTTGACAGCGTACTTCATCGAGTTAATCCACTGTGATTCACCGGGGATGGGGAAACGGTCTGAAGACTGGTCGGATGGCTGTTAAGGCCTCTTTATATGCGCACCTTAAAAAAAGAACAACAAGATGCTTAATGCTGTTTTGTGCTTTTTATTTGACTTTTTTTTTTGTATTGCCCCATGAACGGGGCACACTTATTGCCACGCAGTCGGAGGCACAACACACACAGTCACCCAGAGATACAGATACAGATGCAGGGGGCATAGGCTTGAAACCGGAGTTTGAGCTGCTTTTGGAGTTGGAGTTTTAGCAGCGACACTGGAAAAATAAATGTATGTTAAAATGCAGCATCATATGAAAAGAGTTTCGCTCTAATTGCAGCTATTATATAGGGAAATAAAACGAAAATGATTGCTTGCCCAATTATGAAATAAATATTAAAAACCATAAAATAAGTACTTAGGTAAACTTACAGTATATGGCAATAGAATAAACATTTGTAACACAATAAACCAAGTGGTTAACTTTTATATACACCATATAATATATGAAATTGTATATGTAAATCTTTAAATTAGATGAAAGCATACGCAGATAACTTTATTCTACCAAATTTAAAATTTAATGAATGCTCTTCTATATGGATTACATCTCAAATCTTTTGGTGAACTGCTGAGCGGCACAACAATATTAGAATCAAACGATGTTTAACCGAACACTCTAGATTATTTTTTTATTTATGTTGGATTTGCTTTGATTTTTTCCACTGATTTTTCGTTGTTATTTTTTGTTGTGTTTAAAGGCACAGCTAGAGCCACGAAGTGAACTGAGTAAAAACATGTTTGGATTTAATTCTTTTTATTTATTTTCACCGTCGTCGCTGGCATTTTTTTTTTTGGTTTTTTTTTTTGGTTCGTACCATGTTGCTTTCTTTCCTTGCTTTTGGACATGTATCCGAAAGATACTTTTTTGTTGTTGCTTGTGTGTGCCACGATGATGACGCTGACAAAGGTCTTCCCGCCCCACGCCCCACAGCTCCCCGCAGCCGTACGCGATTTTAATGAAGCACTTAAAAAGCATAAATGAAAATAAAAACCCAACAAAGGCAACAGACAGCAGATAGCCCCAGCTCCATGGTCCATGGTGCCTTCCGATCCGCAGAACGACAATTGATGTGGAGCTGAAGCTGGAGCCTGTGCCTGTGGATGTGGATGTGGATGTGCCTGGGTCTGGACCTCAATCAGGAACCTGGAACTTGGAACTTGGAACTCGGGACCTGGGCCCCAAACAGCCCCTCTATCTGCCTGCAGTTGATGGGCGGCCGACCCGGACAGAATCCATCCCCAGATACATTACTTTTTACTGTCGAAGTTTGTCCACAGACATTGGCAGTCCGCAGAATTATTAGACACAGTGGTTTCTACAAAGTAGCAGATGAAAATCAAACAAAAGAATAATAATAGCTTAGAAGTGTAATTACAGCTCTTGTTTTATGCATTTTTCATTTGCAGAAACCTATTATAATAAACACCTATTATATTAAACATCCTATTATATTAATATTCTATATTATTAAGTTTATTTTATTTACCATTTTAAAAATATATGAGCAACCATTAAAACTCCAATAATATTTATTGGTCGAGTCTCAAAGATCAATACATAGTTTGTATATAGTTTCAGAAAAAGATAAAATAATTATAATAAATTCTTTTTTGTACCAAAATTGTTTTATATTTCATTTAAACAGTCCATTCAAGAGCTGGCTTCACTGTACTTGCAAGTACTTCTTCCCCGACTGCGACTCAAATTAATTCTAATCTAGCAAATTACGGTGGACCATTTATGCTGCCATAAAAATTAAAGACGCCGTCCCTCTCCCTATTTTATTTTTTCTTTTCGGCCGATAAGAAAGTGCGTGTGCGTTCATTATGCGGCTCGGTGGTAGAAGCTCATAGTTACGCATCTCACAGATATACAGATACATATATATATATATATATATATATTTACGGATCCAGGGCCACAAAGATAGCTCGCAACAGTAGCCAATAAAACAGGGGGGAGCATTAAAAACATTAACGGCCGCATTACAGATGCACGGAGATGTTTGGCACAGTGGAGTGGCCATCCCGATTTGATAGAGTCGCCATTGACAATTGCCCATTGTCGTTGAATAATTAAGCGGGGGCACGGATAAGTGGCCCATCCCCAATCCGACCCCAATTCACTGCTAAATTATGCCAGCAAATAGGGCCCATTGCGTACAGTCACATCGTATACGCAGCAATTGGCACTAATCGAATTGATTCTTGAGTGACTTTCATCTTTGATGTTTTTAGATGGCCATAACATATACATATATCTGGATATATCTTCTTAATATGTGTGTGCGCTTACAGCTATTTCAATTTTTTTATGGCACCGAATTAATTACCATTATTAACCATGCGGGGGTTCTTGTTTTTTACGATATCAAAGCTTCTAATTGGTGCCTTAAAGCGAGTTGTGTGTAAATACAGGGTACTTAAATACATTAATGTCTTTTTTTTATAGTTCTAGCATAACATTTTGATTTCAAGCGTTATTATGCATAATGCTGTACATATATATCTTCACCCTCTAGTTCAAAAATACATTCACAAAACATTTGTTCATACGAGAAACTTGTTTCTATATGCGATAGGTCAGTAACTCTTTGATCAGCCATTTGGCAATGGTCCAATAAAGTGTTGTAAGCATTAAACACAACTTTCCCTTGGTTTTTATTTGCTAGTTTTGAAATCGCTGTAATTGGCGCTCTTTGGTTTATTTTAAGTAACACAAATCCGCTCCCGAATACAAACATCCCACTATGTAAATAGTTGACCACCTCTGATTTATGCCGAATCTTGTTTGTTTTGCAGTCTCGTTCTCGCCCGCTGAGTAGAGCGGATATCTGAGGGGGTGGTGGCGGGTGGGTGCCTAAGTGGAGTGGCAAGGTGTGCGGTGGGTGGTGGGGGGTGGTGCTTCGCACTGTGGGTCGCTGCTCGGCATCGGGGTCTGGGGCACTGAGTAAATGAACGCAGCAGCGCCTACGAAACGTTGCCAATACTAATGCACTCGGCGTGCGTGTGTGTGGGCGGGTGTGCGAGTGTGCGTGCTGCAGTTGTGTGCAGTTGTGTGCAGTTGTAGTTGCGGGTTCATTGCACGTACACTCGCACAAACACACGCACAGCGCCCAAAACGACCAACGAAGAACCGACCAAGCGACCGAACAGTCCACCCACCAGTGATGGCACTTTTTTGCACAATGCCAACAAAACCTGGCGAAAAAAAGGCTAAAGACAGTAAATATATTTAAAAGTCGGAGGAGATCAATAGTTTCTTAGGCTACAAAACCAACAGTGTAACTTTTGTTTTAATTATTTACTTTAAACTTTATTTTTTCATAAAATTTTCCTACATCTATTGACTAATGGACTATGATAAATAATAAAATCACATATTTTTGTATACTTCACGTAATCTTAAGAGGTCCCGTTAAAAAAATCTGAAAATTTCGATTTCTTGATAATGCGCCATTAAGTAGGCAATACTTTTAGAGCCATGTGCAGATGCAATCAAGTATACGCCCTGTTTACTTAAGAGTAATTTCCAAAGTTATTAACAAAAAAACATTGTTATACATTGTATTTATTATTTATTATATAATATTTATTTACTATTAAAACTACATTTACTAATACACTAAAGACAACTAGGCGGATACTTGATCTACCCCTTAGATGCGAAAAAAACTTGTTGCCTACTTAATGGCATTATATCTTAGACGCAGTGTTTACATAATGAAAACTGCATACCTTACGATTTAATATTTTGAAAGTTTTTAAAATTTTATTTTGATAACATTTTGCTAAAATACTAAACCTTTTATTTGCATTCTTAATCACCGATAGAGTTAAGGGTGTTAGATTTACGTTGCAGTTAACGTGTTTCAAGCCAGATCAGCTATTACTGCATTACTGTCGTATTACTATCCCCGACCCGCCGTTGGCCCCACTGTACCAGACCCAATGCGTCCCACTGTCCGTCGGTTGCTTCGTCACTTTGTTGCGTGTTCGTGATGCAGTTGTTGTTTGCCCTGGTTGTAGTTGTTGTTGCTGTTGCTGGGACTCCGGTTTAGACAGCCGGGCTTCGGACTCCGGGTCTCCTCCGCCTGCCTCCCTCTCTCTTTCGCTGTTCCCCCTCACACTCCCACAGCCCCCTCGGCCGACAGTAGACTTCGGTCATCGTGGATTTCTCTGCTCTCCGTTTTGCGGACCTGCATTTTGCTCTGCACTCTGCGCTGCTCTTTTGTTTCGCTTTCCGCTGCTTCTAATGCTCGTCCCCCACTTACCCCTTCGCCGACAACACCCTCTCTTTTTCGGTGGCTCTAAGTTAGAGAGAGGGAGAGAGAGGAGACCCCCAAATGAAAGAGAGGTAGCTTGTTTATCGTTGCCTTTCTTTTGGGCAGCCTGCCCGCTGCTTTTTTCCGCCTCCTCCTTCATCTTCCTCTTCTACTTTCAGTGCTTTTCTTCTCTGTTGTTTTCGGTTTTTGCAGCTCTGAGCTTCGCTGCTTCTGTCGCTGCTGCGCTATGTTGTTGCTTTTTGTCTGTCTCCTCTTTGGTCTTGTTGCTTGTGTCTGTTTTGCTTTTTCGCCCTGCCATCTTACACACTTACTCACTCACACATACACAGAAGCAAGCACCTACACGCGGAGACTTTTGTATGTAAAACTGACGTCGTCGCTGCTGACTCTTCTTTCCTTTTTCTGTCTTTTTTTTTGCACATTCTCCCTGTTCTCTCTTCTCGCCTGCATTTTGTGTATCTCATCTCGTGTACGCTTTCGCTGCCTTTCCAATCTCTTCGGCATCGGGGCAACAACAACGAAAAGCTGGCGTCGCCGTCGCCGTCATCGTTTTCTCTATTTTCCTCAATCGCTGTGCCTTTTCATTTTCAATTCGCATATTTTTGCAAACTCTACTTTCAGTTATTCGCCGATAATTGATGTCAAAGGACGCAGTTGTGCTCCGCCGGCGCAGTTTCACATCGCCTTTGGAATCATCGCCGCGGTACAGGTATCATTCAGTGCCAGTGTGACCAGTTTCGGTGTGGCCATGCCCAAGGAGGATCCGTTCGTGAATCGGGCCCAGCTCTTGAAGGCGATCAAGAAATATCCGGAGATCTGGGACTCCAACAACAAGCTGCACATGTGCCGCAGCGTCACCTCGCCCATGTGGACGGAGATCGCCGAGCAGTTCGGCGGTCATGTGCCGACAGGTGAGTCCAGCCAGGATGTACCAGCCCCTCGGATCCATTCCCCTCTCCACCATAAGCCCCCCTCACACTCTACGCCACTCCTCCATTCGCCAACTTTGCAGCTAGCGGTGCTGATTTGTTGCTGCCTTTCCCACTCTCCTTTCGCCTTCTCTTTCGAAGCGCATTCAGTGGCGCAGGCATGTGCTTTGCAAAGGGGGTCTGAATATGACATGAATAATAATCCAAAACATAATTTAAACATTTAAAGTTTATATAAAAAATCCACGTTGAACCCATTTGGCTTAAGGGCTATTTAATGTTCCTTAATTTCCCAAATTACGTCACTGCGCTTGGTCTCTAAATAGACAAAGGGAATTTCGGATAGAAATTAGAGGTCTCTGTCCGTTTGGAATAATAGAGGAGGCTACGCCACTATATAATGCAAATTGAAGCACGGGCGGTAGAAATAATTGACGGGTGGAATATACTTTGATAAATGCAATTGGGTGGCCTAATGTAAGCTTAGTTATCTGCACCGCGCCACAAGATATTACAATATTCATGAGTAGAAGGACTTGACTTCGCACAGTGGAAATTAGGCAAAGCTGAAAGAGTCAATTTATTGGAAATTTCAATGATCAAGATTTGAAAAATATTTTTTAACAATGAACTTTTATTTTATTTATTGATAATTTTCAGTTAAGTTGCAATCGATCTGGAGCCAGATGAAGTACCACTATCACAACTTGGTCCACCGCCAGATCCTCCACAAGGATCGCTTCAACACCAAGTGGGAGCACTTCGAGCCCATGTCCTTCATGTACAACATTACGGTGGCCAAGATTGTGGGCGCTCAGTCGAGCGGCGGCAGTGGTGGCGGCACCTCCTCCGATGTCCCATCCACTGAAGCATCAACTGTGGGTGAGGAACCAGCTGCTCCAGTGGCGCCTCCTCCGTTGCCCACCGCCTCCCATGGTCGCGGACGACCCAGTGGTAGCTTCAGCTGGCTGCAGACCACAACCACTCCCACCGCCCCTCAACTGCCGCATCTAATCGCTCAGCCGCCCCATGGCCAAGGTCATGGAATGACATATACCGCCTTTACGGGACTGGTACCTCCACCAGCGACTGTGGCCTCAGAGGCGGTGGCCACGCCCCCGCGGAAGTTGGGCCGCCCCAGTTCGTTGCACAATAGCATGCGCGGGCGTATCATCGATGCCATCAAGACGCGTCCATCGCTGTGGGCCGGACGCCAACGGAGTGAAAAGGGACAGGGTCAGAGTAGAACCTCCGCGGTTTGGAAGGAAGCGGCCATGGAGATGGGACTGACACCGAGTAAGTTGATTCCATCTTTAAAGATCAATAGAAAGCACATTTAAACCTGTGTATACTTAATCCTATTATGAACAAACACATACTTGAAAAGTTTAGATATGTGTCTTATTAGTATTTAAAGAAGATTTAGTAGTTTAAAAACTTACCCTACTCCCTCAAAAACATCTGATACCTTGCAGCTCTCATGCAAACGCGCTGGTCAATCATCAAACAGCGTTACGTGGACGAACTACAGAAGGAACGCCACGCCCAGTACTCCCACCAGTCCTTCCGCTCCACGTGGGAGCACTTCGATCGGATGTCCTTCATGCGAGAGATCCTGCTGAAGAAGGTGGATGAGCGGGAGCAGACTCGCGAACAGATCCAGGAGATCGTCAGCGAGCAGCAGCACCACCAGCAGCCGCAGCACCATCCGTCGCAGCACTTGCACCACTACCGTCCACCACAGCCGCCAGCCGGATTGGTGGAGCACGCCCAGGACATGCCCATCGGATTGGTGCAGCATCACCAACACCAGGAGGCACACCATCCGCCGCTGGTCATGCACCATCCGCAGCACCCACAGCCCATACGCCGGCGGGTCAAGCACGAGTCCGACCTGGAGTGGGATCCCTTTGAGATGATACTCCACGTCCATGGCGCCGGAGAGCCAGCTGCCAATTAAAGACTGAGTAAATAGGGACAGTGGAACCCTAAGCACACCTGAGAAAGAACCTGCACACTTTTGTTTTTTTTTGCACTAAATAATATTAAATTTATAGATTCAAATATTTCAATATAATTGAACAAAATTTTCTTGTTTATTTTATATTACTTGATACAACTTTATTAAGTGTAAGGTTTGATTCGTTACTTATAGGTTTCTTCTCAGGTGCCATTTAGAGACCCTAAAATAATCGTCAGATGTAAAATCATTAGCTATATACCGCATGCCCACATCTATTGAAAACCCTTTTTGTAATTCCATTTTCTACTAATCCGCAAATAAATACATCACTAAGATATACATAATATTCATTTTGTAAAGTTCTGGGGGATATATATATCTCAATTTGTATAATTTAGATACTTCCATGTATTTATTCAGGCTTAATGAATTGCTATTAAATTAGTGCTCATAGAATTCGAAACTGAAACGGATACAATTCACGCTATATAACCGAGTGGTATACATTGCATCAATATCAATTTCGAGTAAAATGCGATTGTAATTTCCGAATGAAAGGAGATTTATTCCATCTGAAGTGCTTTGCACTCAATCAATTGCGATAATCGTGATGCGATGCGACGGATTCAGATTCAAGAACGCCCCGAGCGCGAAAAACTAAATTATGCTAATTCTCACAGTGTGTGCAACATTTGTCGATTGCCAAACTGGCAAACATGTTTCAAATACACACACACACACCAGCACACACTGTGGCACTTGGAGTCATCCAATAAAGCTCTGCTCTTACTCCCATCCATCCCAGCTATCCAGCCATCCAGCTATCCAGCCATCCAGGCATCCAGTGTTTTGTGGATTTGTGTAAATTTCTGGCTGAGGGCCAAGGGCGGAACACGCGTAATTCCAATCACGTGCCAGCCCAGAAAAGAAAAGTTCTCAAACTGTAAAACGTTTATCAAAACGTATAGCACTCCCTCCAATCTCCCCTTTTCCCCCCTTCGCTCGAAATGCCACCCACATAATTGGCCCAAAGGATAGCACACCGCACACCCCGCACACCCCCTTATATTTTCATCCGCCCGCAGACTCCGACAATATCTTCAATAATAAATGCATTTCACTGTCGAATTTGCCGCATTCTGCACAACACACGTGCCTTAAATAATTCACGTCGCATTTAGCGGCGTTTTTGCCAAGCCTCTAATGGGCCCAGCGATTTGTAGTGGGCGTGGCGGTGGCGGGGAGCGGGCGGCGGAACGGCAAAAGGGGGGCGTGGCACGCCGCCAGGTAAAGTGGAAAGTAGTTGGCTACGTTTTACGTTCTAGTTCGGGGCGAAAATTTGCCTAAAAACTCAAGTAGTTTGTTCAAACTTTTATGCTCCGTGCATTTATCAACGCCAGCTAAGCGGGGAAAGGCGGTCGGAAGGGGAAGAAAGGGGGGGTAGAAAGGGGTGGAAAAGCTGGGTGGAAAACCCATCCAGGAGTCCATGAAGCGCAGCAGCCCGGAGCAACAGCGCTGCCGTGTAAAAGTTTCCACAAAGCCATGGGTGGGTTAGATGATGGAGCGTTATTTAAATGGTTTTCGGATGCGTACGTGCGAAAATGTTAGTAACAACGCCAGGTGCTGCAAGCCATGTTGGGGTTTCGTTACCAGGGAAAAAATGTTCGTGATTTGTTAGCTCCAACCGATTTTTATAAACGTCCTAGAAAGAGGGTTTTCATCATTTTTCAAGGGTAATCAGTTTACTGATATGCAAACTACTTTCACACCAATAAGAGTGATACATACATTTAAGTATATAAAGCAAAAAGGTATATTTCTAAAATAAATTTCAAAAATAAGAATGAGTAAGAAGTTTTTCCCTAAAAATTTAAACCGTTTTACTGATAAATTTTCAAAAGAATTGTATAGCTTTGGGAAACATTATATTTATGAAATAATATTTTTTTGTGAAGCAGTATAGCAGAAGCTGGTACAGATTGTGTGCACATTACTTTCTTAAAAAATATATGGCTCATTTACTTATGGCTTGGGAGCACTTAAATGTAAATATTTCATAAGGGGCCGCTTTGTGGATTTATTACTCCCATGGTATTAACATTTTTCAGTTAACTAAGATGATTTTGAAATATATATTTAATGAACAGATTGTGAAATAAATCTTGGAAAAGGAAAACAAAAGTTAAAAAAGTTGCGGAAGTATTAGTCAACATTGTTTATAGTATATCTTACTACTGAACTTACTGACTACCTAATTAACTAATCAAGTTTATATTTAAATATTATTTAATTTACTCATATACTAAGAAGACTAATACTATACTTTAATAAGATTAAATATTAAAAATACTCTTATACTAATAATACTAATATTTTTGCATGGGGTCGGCGTAATGGCTTTCGAGTGGAACGTGAGCCGGGAAAACTTCGCTTGCCTAAATGCTCGGTAGGTGATTTCTTTCCGCAGGAAGTACGCATACACACGCACTTAACACACACACACGCATACACACAAATCATTTTCCACGCCCACTCGCCCCCACACACACACACATGATAAGAATGCTTATGTGAATTATCGCACATTTTACGGCATCGAAAAAAGGGGTTTTGGTGGGACTTTGTAACGGGAAAGAACTAGAAAACTTGTCTAAAAGTGCGCACTCCACTCATACATATATGTATATCTATATGTATATGTATATCTATATGTATGTGTATACATATCTCCAAGGCGGACACGCCGACAGTAGCGCATAAAAACTTTTAAATTTACTTTTGCTAAGAGTTTTGCCCGCCCCCTAACCAGCCACGCCCCTTCATGCCCATGCATATTCATTTCAAAATCCACACACACACGCACACACACACACGCACGCACACATGGCCAAGTTTTCTTGGTAAAACTTACTTTACCCCTTTTCCCTGCCAGAAAAATCAACGAACTGTGAGAGAGGCAAACAGAAAAAAAGTTTCGCCTAAAAGGTGGGCATGGGTTTCTGGGGTTTTTCTAGACCCCCCACCCCCCACTCCCCCCTGAAAGGTGGTGGCGTGGAGGGGGGGATTTTCCGGATACGGATCCGGAGCGGCATCGCTTAATAGAGCTGCCAAAATTTGTGTGCCTCAGGTTGCGTCGCTTGTCGGCAGACGCCGCGTTACAAGCACTCCAAATTGCTCACTTCTCGAGGCGCTCTCCCTTGCCCCTTCTGCCCCACCATAATGCCCCACCGTAATGCCCCCTACTGTCCCCCATCTTTGGCGCTTTTAAAGCCCTGCCACCGAAATCCCAGCCAATTCCCCCAACTGCCAAGCAACTATGATGTTGCTGTCTTCCCACTTTGGCACACTTGTCTATTTTTTGGACTTGCCACAGTGGAAACGTATCAAAGCTTTACTTGCCACAAAAAAATGTAGAAAATAATTGAAAGTTAATGGTAAAAGACATTGTAAAATACACAATTTATTAAGTCCCTTATTTTAATATATTATATTTCTCCTAAGTATTTTTATTTATTTCTTAGAAAACCTTCCCCTCCTTTTTTGGGTCAGTATATTATCGAATTGCTTCATCTCAATACATACTGGCAGTCAAAAACACTCGCCCATCTAAAGTTCCCCCACAACGAAAGCATCCAAGGAATCAAACCTGGCCAGGATTCATATCCTTGGGTTCAGCGCACCCCGGATGGCTTTGAATACGAAAATTCCAAAATAACTTCGATAAGTTCTTTATTTGACAAGTTCCCCACTGTGCCATTTGGGTCTACTTCTGCCCAAACTCCAAGGACCAAGGACCTTCATTTCGTGCAGGTCCTTTTTACGTTGTTGTTGTTGTTGCGAATGGTGGGTTTGCTGAAAAATGTTGGGCCACGTATCCTGCAGCAATTCGTAAACTAATTCTACATACGTGCCCGTGTCAGCCATCACCCATCACCCATCCGCCCTGTTAACCCACCGACCCATCAACCCACCGCCTCCCTCTCCCCCCTCTCCACCCACCTTTGGCTTCCCGCAGAGCGACCAAATCGTTACGTGCGTTGGGCTACGGTGGCGCCCTCTGTGGGCCGTGCGTCATGTTTTGATTGGCGTCATGTACACACGGACGGATTCGCTCCGGCTTTCCGCACAGAACGCTCGTCTGGATATGGGCTGGTTATGGGTAGCTGGATGCACGGAAAACAAATGCTAAAATATTTACCCGCAGCAGTTATTTTATGCATATGAGCTTTGGCATCAAACTCATGTTAATTACGATTATTAAAACATAGCTGGGGAAAACCGCACTACAAAAACACCATGAAGCACATGGATTGTTTTCATTACTAGAAATAATAAACTTTAAATTTAATTTCAATTTCAAGTATTGGATAAACAGTAAATAAAGAATAGAAGGTAATAGTATTAGCGCAGAAATAAGAATGGGTAATTAGACTGTTTTGGTAAATATACAAAATTATGAATGTGAAAATATGATTACTGATATAAAAACCCTTTCTGTATTAAAGCCTTTCAAATTTTCCTTCTAAATTCGTATTGCATTTGATTAGTTTTTGCAGTGTGCGTGGCTTAGATTTGCCTTTTTTTTTGCTAATAAATAATTGCATTTTCACCTCAAGAACTCACTGACAGACGATGCCCGAAGGGGGTCGAAGGGCCAAGGACCTCGGTGATTTTCTCCGAGGGCGACACAATTCAATTTGCCCGCGTTTCCGTTGCGACTGCAGGTGCCTGGTTGCTGTTGCTGTTGCTGTTGGTGTTGGGTGTATTGCCAGTTTTTGTAATTCCATTTCTGATTTCATATTTCGCTGTCACTGTGAAATGATTCAATTTTGCAGATTTCTTTGGGTAGGGTGGCAATATTTGCATGCCGGGCATGTATCTATGTATCCTTTTTTATTCTCTTTTTTTTTTTTTATAACATTCGGTCTGCGTGCCGTTATCAATCACAAGCGAAATGCAAAATGCGAATTGTGCGCATATTTGTTGCATACGCAGAAATATTTGCTATATTGCAATGGCAATCAAAGTGCTGCGTGATTGACACGCCAAATGGAATATTTTCGAGTGATATTTTCCAGCTGCAAATGCACTGACCTGAAACATGTCAAAGTCTGTCTATCGTTCAATATCTGAGTGATGCAATATGCAATATAAGTCCATCCGCTTTTGGTTATGTGTCATGGCCTTTCCACCAGAAACTCTTAAATATTAAAATATTGTATATTAAAAACCAGAAGATTATACCTTTTTCTGCTGTTTTACTAAGGGTATTTTTCAAAATCGATAAGAGCCTTTCTTTTTAAATAATTTGGGTTCTTTCTTAGTACTATTACAATGCCTGTATAACGAATGTAACTTGTAAAACTGATTTTATTGGTTTATAGATTTCTCAAAAGTGGAACATCTTACAATGCATATTGCTTCCTTCGAAATCCTATTAAACATAATAGCCCTAAGCAGATTTCCCATAATAACCTTCGCAAAGGCGGACTCAATTAGCTGGGAGGTTAATTGCTCCAGTTTCGATTGCACAATCTATTGAGCAGGTAAGAGAGTCCTGTATGGTAAGGACCTCCTTAGATTCCTCAGGGAGCGACCTTGTTCCTTTAGACCTTGTCTATGCAAATTCCCCGCACAAAGGAGCTGGCCACAAAGAGGCGAGTCACTTAGGCCGACAGTCTTCCTGATTCCACGCGGCATCCTTGAGACGCTGGGCTGTTTAATGCCGGAAGTGTCCTTCGCAGAACTCGCACGTGTGTCGGCATAAAATAATGCGACATTTTTATGGCCCAACCGAGTGCCGCTTTGGGCCCTCTCCCTTTCGCACCTTCGGCCTGACAGCTCAACTTAAAGCGGTGTTAAAATTTATGAATGAATTTGACTAGGACACCGCCAACACACACACACACAGACACACACACTAACACAGACAGGAAGCAGAATCCTGGCAGCAGGTAAGCAATAACTCAGTCCCCGGTCGGGAGTTTTTCTAATTTCTTTTGGCTAAAATACAGTTGCCGTCCTTGCATAGTAAAAATGCCCAAAGATTTATGATGAGGCTCGTTGAACGTGCACACAACCACATCTACATCTACACTCACATACACACTCACAACTACATTCACATCCCATCGCATTCCCGAAAGTGAGAGAGCGCTTCAGCTAATCCTGAATGAATGAATTGGACTCCTGGGCTGTCGTCCTCGCTCCTGCGGAATGGAATGCAAATCCGTTGATTTAGAAATTCCATTAATATCGGAGTTCCTTCTGCCCGCCGCCTGTATTCTTTATCAATATGCTGCCACACGAGGCCCACGGCCACCCAAAACACTCAAATAAATGTAAATGTACTTATGCTCGTATGCATATAGCGAAAATCAAATTCCTAACATATAAGCAGGTGTATCCGAAAGATATGGACATTTTTGTGAGGTGAGACACATACGTTAGAAATATTACAATTTATTTAAATTTAACATATAACACTGGAAAATCTGCGCAAAAAATGTATAAGGTTGTCATTACTTAAATTAATAATTTTATAGGTAACTCTACTCAATACCAAAATACTAAACTTAAAAATATAAAAAGTAACAAAGTTTGTAATGCTTTTTAAAATTGTTCAGCCCAAGGAAACAAGTTAACTAAACCTTTATTTAATTTATTAAATTGATAAACACATTACACCATTAATTCACTGCAAAACATGTTTTTAACAAATTGAAATATAGCTTATCATAACAAAATGATAACGTAACTGAATTATAATAGATATATCTAGGGCAACGGCGTGTCATGCTACTCCGAATAAACTGAATAATTTAGATCTCTGTCTGTACATAAAGCGGACAAGTTGTTATTTATTTTTCGTCTCTTGGCCACAGTCTCGGGTCAGAATAAACATGTCAGCCATATTCCGGCGACACTAATATCCAACTTCATGTGTTCAATATTGGCCAACACCAGGGACAATGCAGTGGCCACAGTGCAGCCCACCATTCAGATGGTAAATAGATGTTGACCAAGACCAAGAGCAAGACCAAGAGCAAGGCCTCCATGGTCATGCTATCAGTGTCGACTGACCACATTAGCATGTCACTCGGCGGTAAACAGAGAAAAGTTGGGGGAAACTTCTTGGAAAACTTTGCTTATGTTTGTGCCTTCGAGGAAAAACTTGGCAGATAAACAAAAATCGTTGAATAGATTCGACAGGCGGCTGAGTTGAGTAGTTGAGTGTTTAATATGAATGCGTAACTTTCCTTTTTGGCTATTCACGCATTTGTGACATCCGACGAGTTGCTTAAGCAAATACTGAAAATGTATGGGCGTGGCACAGGAACTTGTTTTGCTTTTGGGGGTTTCGATTCAATTCGCTTCCGCTGACCAAACGGGTCAATTCCATCGATTCCATCGAAGGCAGGGCATGGAAGGCAGGGTCCACAATAAAACTAGACTGCGTGTGAGTGTCATTTTCATTCTGTTTATTTGTCAGTCATTATTTTGGGGCAAATATTGACGCTCTTGTCATGCCCAGTAGCACTCTGCGTTAATTGATTTCGAATTCGGAGCCACTTTTATTGTTATTATAGCAGAGCCCAAACAAACTGCCCTGCAATCACACACTCGATTGCCGATATACATACACCACCTTCCTTCCATTTCCACCTCCAATCCCTTGAAGTTGGCCCAAACCATCGAGTTACCGGAGCGAAGTAATCAAATATCCAATTCCGACCTGTTTAAGCCTGAGCATCCATGACTTGCACTCACAAATTGTCAAACTTTTGTACTTTTACGAGCCATTTGGAATGGCTGTTGGGGAACTCTGGTGTCTTAAATTATCTCGATATTTATGAACTTCGCTGGCCATCGAAATCGATTTGTCACGAAGTATTAAAAGGCACTCGGCTAAATTTAAATCATTACCAGATCTTTGTACTAAAACATCTTTGAACGCTAAATTATGCAAAGTCAATTGATATTTTAAAAGTTCATTTTTTATTCCGACTTTTTATCAGCCGATTGTCTCTAATGGTTTTTATGAATATAAAATGCTCAATAAGGAGTCACTTAAAATTGTGGAATTCTGACTTGATGGGAATGTTTATTTAAAAGAATCCACTTTATTTTTAGAAAAGAAACTGGTTTAAAATTGTTAATGTCTAAAAATATTTGTGGTATTTGGTAACAAGCACATTTTATAGAGGGAAATAATTATTTTTTCAGGTATATAATAATACAGAAAATATAGTTATTATACCTTTTGCACTTGCATCCGTTTATAAATTAGCCAATTAAGCCTCTTAATTGTGGTGTTTCATTAAAACTTATTTATAGAAGACCATAGCAAGTGTAATCGTTTGTTTTTTGAAATTGCAAAAACCATGACGTTAATCCCAAGATTAATCACATTCTGATTGTCAACTGGTCTTTCTTCGCCGCTGCGAGATCAACTTGTTCTGGCTATTAAGCGGTAGTGTTAATATTTGTGCAGTAAATAAGCAAATTAAGTGTTTCCACAAACGGCTGCAAATATGCACAGATACAGATACAGATAGGCAACAAAGCCAGGCAACCAACTCATCCTCTAGATACATGAAGTATATACATATGTATAAAGATAGGTACTCTATATATATGTATATGAGGACAGGGACTGTATGGGCATTAATAGGCGCATAAATATTTGTTTATGTTTTCACATCGAGCTTATCAATGTGCAAACATAAGCGGCGCTACTTCAGTTCCCCTGCCAACTCAATGTACCCCAGTTTCCCCCACAGTTTGGAGTTCAGTTTTGGTATCTGTATCGCTGTTTACTCACGGATTTCGCCTTTGCACGGTTTTATCTTATCGCCGTAATGGAACTACGGGTCACGCTGCCTCTGTTGCCTCTGTTGCCGCTGCTGCCGTCGCTGTTTGCTCAATTAATACGAACTTTAATTGAAAAACAATACAATTAACTAAATCAGTTAAGCGCGTCGCTCGCCTCGAGTAATCGAGTCTGCAAGTCTGTGAGTCTGGCGCCCATTATCAGTCTGCTCCACTCTCGACTCCCCCAAAACCAGACCCCACATAGAACACCAAACCCCAACTACCAGAGCCCCCAACTCCCAGGAATGAGGTGACTGTGCTTCCTGGTGCTGCTAAAGATACTTTTCCATTGGCAAACTGCAACGAAGCATGTTTCCCTTTAAAGAAAAGACTGCAAGAAGCGGAAAATATCTAATTACTCTATCTTAGATGTTTGTTAATTGAGGAAATATGAAAAGAGTACCTAAAAAAGTACATAAAATACATATTTTTATTTACACATAAATTAAAGAATTCTCTCTTAGTAAGTAAAAGATTGTTTTTCAATTCCACAATTAATAATAGTGATAATAAAACTCTATGGTATGAGTTTGCTCATCAAATCTTGCGAAATTAGTATACTAAAAGAGGTTTATCCAGTAATATTATTATCTTTCTCTTGATGATTAAACGTTTTCCCATTCCTGATCACAAATTCCACTTTGAATTTAGCAAAACTTATCCATTAGCAAATAATATATTGTCTAAGCCAAGTGCATTGCCCATTTGCGGATACCACAACCCATTTTTTTTAAGGCAGAACAAGACACTCTGCTAATTTCATTGTTGTTTGCTTGTTCTTGCTGCTTTCGGTGGGTTTTTATCTAAATTACTTTTAATCGCCATTTAATGTTTTTGTTTTTCTTGTTTTGCTATGTTGCTGTTGCTGCTGTTGCCGGTTTAGGTTGTGTTGTTCATGTTTTATTGCGACGTCTTTTGGATTCTCAAATCTAATTGCAAAATACAAGCACCGAATGTGAATGAATCTAAGTGTGAGTTCGGCTACACGGAGAAAATAAATAGCAAAATTAAATTTACCCGCAAATAAATTAACCGAAATATTCTATATATATAAATATAAATATTAACCATTTATAAATATTAACCACTAAATAGTAACTAGAAAGCAATTCTACTCTTTTGATTATCACATATAAATCTGTTTAAATTTGCAGTACACTTAAGCAAAAACTTCGTTTCTTTCTCATATATCTTATGTTCCATTTCGTTTCTTTCAGTGCAGAAGTAAGAGTGTAATCATATGTGAAAGTGTGTGCCACGGGATGTTTGTGTGCCTTTCAAGGCCCCAAAAAACGCCCCGCCATAATAATCCGTCCTTGCCCATCTGGTGCCCCATGGAAATAGATTGCACGCTATCTGGAAAAAGTTGTTTCGGTCTGCAAAACGTATAAACAATTATAAACAAACAGTCGGGGCGAACGCTTCTTTATCATGGCCTAGTTCTTTTTATTGATATCATTAGAAATCCCACCGAACAAAAAAAGAATCTGAAAGCCTTTGCACCCGATTTTCCCCACCATTTGGCCCATCCAAATGCCATTCGACGCGTGCGAATCCATAAGATACATTTGGCTGTAAACAAAGTCATTCATTATGCCAATCCTCCATGTGTCCAACAAGTCGCAGCGATCAGCAAACCTTCTCGTGCGGAATGGAATTACGTCAATCAGTTTATCGGACCAAATAGTCTTCGCAGACATATAGACAGCACTTATACATTTTCGAAATATTTTCGCATAGTGGAGAATAACAATGCGCCACAGGAACTTGTAGTTCTTAAAAAGGGGAATAGGGAAATTCATTTATATTGCTCGTAAAAAGTTCATAACTAACACATCTTCTAGCTTATAAACTAATCGTAAAACTGCAGTGAAAAATAATTGTGAAAACAATGGTTTTCCAGAGCTCGGGCTTTGTGGCCTTGGAACAAACTTGAAAGTTGTTAAAAGCCAGCACAATGACAAGGTCTTCTCCCTAGTACAAATTGGATTTGACTGACAAAATCCCACCGTGCACTTTATTGAAGGTCCAAAGCATAAACCATTTGCATGGCAATTTGAGTTCAGCATCTTTACGATCTGTAAACTACATAGTTTTTAATGGCTTGAGGAATGAATCAATTTCTATTTCTTACAGGTGTCGTTTGAAATGTATTCTATATATTATATGTAATAGAATAGTGTCTATATAATGTAAATTGTAAATTGTAAAACGTTTCCTATATATTGGCAGTGGGTTCATTAAAACCGCAATTCTTGAAAATGCTTTGATTTAATTGAGAAATGGTAAGTGTGCCAAAAAATAAAATGCGTCACGGCAAGTGCAGTCAAATAAACACTATAAAACACAACTTTTGCCAAAATACATAGCATATGTTAGTATGTAATTAATTTCCATCAAAGTGTGTATATGCATAGATGGTGCTATATATATTTGTTTGGTACCTTTATTTAAAGTAAAAACAAAAAGGTTTTGCTTGCTGACTAGTGCAGGTGCATCAAGTGCACCCTGTTGACCCTTGAATGACGCTTTTCCTCGAGTACTGAATCTCGCGTGCATGTTAACGAGACTTTCTTAATGTCTCTTTGTGGGCCGAGCAGGCGGCCCATTTCAACACCTACGCTTTTGTGACACATAAATATACATTTCAGGAATTGTTTACTTATTTTTGAATGCCCCTCGGCCAAAGAATTTGTTTGCTGTCGATAACCTACGACGATATGTAAACACATTCAATAAATATTCACGTTGTGTATCTTTTCGCGCAGGCGTTGCATAATTATGATTAATCAATTACAGGAGATTGTTTGAATAATCGATTTTCCCGTAGTTCGAGTTTTCTCCCACAGAGGGCTGCTGTGATCATAGAGGGTTGGCTGTTCATGCTGATCATTAATTAACCCAAAGCAGGGCCTCTTTCAAACGCGATCTTCAGTGGCCCACAGACATAGTAAAAAATGAAAACAAAAAAATGAAAAAATAGTATAGTCCGCTGTTTGTTTTGCTTAGCCCCAAACGGCACAGGCATAAAAGACAAAGCTGGTTTACAGAAACAGGCGCCAAACATGGCATACGAATTAATTTGGTCGTTGTATTTAAATGCTCAAAGCAGAAAGTGGGAATCATTTTTTCTCTGCCTTTTTTTTTTTAATAGATTGCAAACAAAACAAAAATTAACATACGCCCCGATGCGATCGTAAACGTGCCCGTCGTCGAGGCAAAAAAAAAAAGGAAAAAAAAAATACAAAATAGAGGAAAAAATAAAACATTTGTTATTCTTGTGACATCACCATCCAAAGGGGGGCTCTTTTCAAAATAAACAAAAAGAGAGCGCCAGGGCTACCGCAAGACTTGGCAGCCCAGGGAAACAGTAGCACCTCTTTAAAGTCGCCTACACGCAAAGAATTTTAAGTACCTTATCACCTTTAAAATAGAGATCAACGAACATTAGGGCCTCAAACTTTTTGCCATAAATACAATTTTAATCTAATAATCAAGGAGTTACTTTTCAAATACTCATTTAACTTTTTATAAAGAGGTTCATTCTCTACTTTATAGATATTATATCTGTATTATAATGTTAAACTAGTACGGGAATTATGGATTTAATCTTATTTATAATCATTAATTTATTTGATCTGTAAAATTGGTGCAAATATTTTTCGACTGCAAGTCTGAGTGAGGAAGAAGTATAAACAAACGATCGCTGGCAAGCTCCTTATCTGCGATATGTGTAGCCCCCAGCTTCGGAGACCCAGACCTCAGAGCCCATATACCATACACCATACACCATAGAACACCATACTATATATACCTATATATACACAAAGTAAGTAGTATACCAAGTCGGCTTGGAGCCCCTAGTCCCGACTCCAAATAGGCGCAGCTGTGTGGCTGTGTGCTCGTGTGTTAGATAAGTCGGTTGCTGGTGGTGTGCGGGTATTAATATGCAAATTAGTTGGCGACCAGCGGAGCAACAAACACAACAAAAAGATACATAAATAGCAATGGCAACAATAGCAACAATATGATGAGTGATTAAAAGTAATGTGCAGAGGCAAAGTCGAATAGCAAATGCGCCAAACGAGGATCGCACTCGTGCAGCTGACAAAAAACTAAAGGGTATCGAAGGGGTATATATGCAAAGCATTATTTATAAGTACTGAGTTATATCTATTTTATTTAATTTCAAAACCGTAGTGTAAGGAACACACATTGTTTAGGCAGTTAGCCTTATGGAACAATAAAAAATGAATTTTAATTGACATGTAATGCTTAAGAAACATATAATGGTGTGTAACCCAGCAGTGGTTCAAGTGCGCCTTTGTTTATTTGATGAAATAAACAAATATTTTCTTTATCACTCAGCAGGCGAGATTCCCTTTGATATCCTAAACAATCGCCACTATTGGTGCCCCCCGCTCCATTCCATGCCACTTCATCTCGCCCCATTTTATTTCATAGCGACACATATCATGCGACGATCGAGTGGTCGCCACATGGGTCTCTCGCTTTGGATCTGAATCTGGATCTGTATCTGTATCTGTCCCTGTATCTGTATTTGAATCTGAATCTGGATCGCATCACATCGCATGGGTTCGGTTTGCTGTCCGCTTGTCTGGCATTCATTTGGCAAACTTCAACAGATCGTTGCGTTGCGTTTCGTTACGTTTGGTTTTGTTTCGTCAACAACAAAGCGGGGCGAAAACAATGGACGCCACTCATCGAGTGGGCTGGGGTCTCTAAAATAAAGCCACACTGAGCTGAGCTGGGAGCTGGGAGCTGCCAGCCAATAATAGTATATAGTATAGTATGCTCCTATGACACTAAGCCATATCAGCCGATTAAAACTATAGGAAAATTCAATATTAAAAGCCAAGGAATTATTATTCATTATTGTAAGGCTATTCAGTTTGTTAATATTTTAATTCATGATTCATTTAGCTTTTTACTGAAATGTATCTCAAATGGACTTAGAACATAATCCCCCGACTAGCTAGCAGATTTATATATTATTTTTCAATGACGAAAAGTGCCGCGATGCTTCAACTATTCTAGCCAGCGCATGTTGGTGGCCAATAAATTGTTGCTAATATTTTTTTCATTTAAATACAAGTACACAAGTACGTCTGTGTCACGATGGCAAATCTGACTGATTGCTGGCTCGGGTCTGGGTCTCTTCTACTACGCCGCATTCGCTGGCGATTGGGGGCCCTGCGTAGGAGGTGTTTGGCGCGTGTGTCGGCATATTGAATAGGTCGACCCCCAGCTATGGCAAGACAACAAAAAGCGCGATCTATCACCACACCCACCCCCCTTTTTGGGGTTAAGCCCCATTTTTTTTTGCCGCGGTGGGGCGTGACAAATTTCCAGCGTTGCCTTTTCATGTTTTGTTTATAATTTTATCTTATATGCACGGAGCACTTTGGGCTGTCATATGCCCCAATCGACGGATGGATCTGCGTTGGCCCCACAGACCGAAGCTCTCGAGCCCCGTGTTTTCCTCTATTTCCCTCTGATTCCCTCTATTTCCCCATCGGTCACCTCTTCTGTTTGTAAACAAAGCGAGCCGACGCCTCTTGAATTTGAAATTCATTGGTTCGAATTGTGCGACGATTTTGAAATCGCTTTCGAAATTGCTGCGACTTTTTCGCAGCTGCGACTGCTGATTTTCTTCCTGGATTGATTGAATTTATGATTACACACCGAGTGATGTCTTAAATAAAGATTTTTTCTATCCTATATGGCAGAGGAAAAATGGAATGCTTGCTGAAGAAAAACAAAACCAAAAGCATAACATTTTTTTGTAGTGTCTTTGGCCCTCATAGAGCTAATTGAACATCATTAGGCACAGAGTAAACCACACTTAATATGATAAATATATATGCGATTTGCTTCATTTGCATTTTGTGCTTGCTTCTAATTAGAAATATTAATTTTTACATATTTTTTTCCCAATTTGCGGCTCGATGAGCAGTGGAGGCCACAAACGTTGGCGCCCAACTCGATCCGAAAATGGAGAGTCCGCATAGAGGTGTTTTGTGTGTTTTGGATGAAGACAAGGCCAAGATTGGGGCACGTGCCTAGACTAGCATAGTGCCAAGGCCTTTTGATGAGCCAACTCATTTGGGCAACGAAACGGAATTAAATATACTCGTAATTGCAATGCTTTCGTATTTATAGAGATTAGCCAATGTGACAACCTGTGCAGTTTGCACAGATTTTCTATTTTGTCATATTTATACAAAATTCGTTGTAAACAAAGGCAAGAGGAAGAAGCTTAGATAAACAAAATTAAATTGTACAGATTTTTGGCTCTGTACAATACTTGCAACTATTGGCAGGCGAAATGGTTTTTGGTTCGTGACGGTTGCAGCCCTCAAAAGTGCGGTGGAAAATGCTTTGCCG
This sequence comes from Drosophila yakuba, assembly GCF_016746365.2. Classification (NCBI taxonomy): domain Eukaryota; kingdom Metazoa; phylum Arthropoda; class Insecta; order Diptera; family Drosophilidae; genus Drosophila; species Drosophila yakuba. The sequence continues at coordinate 11,452,926 of NC_052529.2, read as the reverse complement.
TCAAAGGGATAAGCCACAATCAGTTGAATAAATAGGTTTCTTTAAATACACACTCGCATTGATTTGTATTCAGCACATTTATCATTAAAAAAGGAAAAACAACAACACGCCTTAATGCATGTGCAGATTTTCAGCTTAACAATGGAAAATGCGTGAGCGCAAAAATATACAGAAAATAAATGAAATGAAATGAAATAAAATCAAACCAAATTGTATTTGCACTACTCGTATTTGCAGATGGCGTTCATTCTCATACTCATTTCCATTTCCATTCATTCATTCATTTGCTCATTCATATCGAAAAATCGTTTTTGGATATATGCTCTTCACTTCTGTTTATTAAAACATGTGCGATTCACTGTTGTTTTTCAGCTTTTTCGAGATTCCAGCGATTTTATTTATTTATGCAAAAGAACGAATTTTTGTTTTGAATGCAAATCAAGTATGGGCCAGTGGCAAAATATTCGTTGCGAATCATTTTCACCTTTTACCTTTGCCAGCAAATCGAGTGGAAGCAAATAGTTGGAGCAGACATTAATAACGCACATAAGTTATTGCACCTGTTGGCAAGTTTTGATGGGCAATGAAATACTATGCCAGTGGAATAAAGTTAGTCGTGGCAATTCGTTTTTAATGCCCTCCTTTTCTCGAGCACTTTTTTCTAGGAACCAAAACACCAGAACGAGGAAAGTTCTGTTTTAATGGCGAGCTTAGACACACGTAGGAAAATATTCGGTTACTCTTAATTGAACTCTTGTAGTTTAGGAATATTTAATATTGTATATTCAGTTAGCATTTGTTAAATAGTGCTGCAAACTTTGCTACAAACATTACAAGTAAGTAGAATAGTGACGAAGCGCACCAGCTTTTAAAATGTTATAATCTTAAAATAATCTGTTACAAAATAGTAATGCAGCAGTACCAAAATATCTTACGCTGACTTTTGACGTAGTGACGAATGCACCCGAAGTTAGGAATGCAATTAATTATTTGTATGATTTTTACTCAATAGCAGCATTGAGCTTTAAAATGTTATTAATTATATTATTTTTATACACAGTTCATATCCGCCGATTCCCGAAGAGTACTAACATTTTTCCATTGGTATCTGCCAATATGATGTTGTCTCGAATGTGTGCCAAATCTATTAAATTTCAAGCGTTGAAAAACAAACCAGAAAACCACTGGCAGCGGGTGAAAAAAAAAGCGCAAATTGCGCTTTATTTAAGTACAAAAATAACAAGAAACGCAGCGGAATTGAATGGGATGATGGTGAATGGAGGAGGGGTGGCGTCTGATTCGCAGGGGGGAGAGGGGCGTGGAAGTGGGAGCGGAACAAAAGGCGGGCGGCACTAGAATAAATTTGAAAACCGCACTAAATTTGTTTCTGTTATTCGCGCGCGTCCGAATTTGTCGGTTATATGGGTTCATTCGCACATTGTTGTTGTGGTTGATGGCGTCCGCCAGGTTTATATGGTACGTAACCTGGGCGAAAGGGGGGGGCTGAAAGGGTGGGGGGAGGGCAGGTGCAGGATGGATTGAGTAATGCCCAGTTGGAAGGGGGGGGGTGTTGGTTGGGGGGGAGGGGCGCACAAGATTGCCAGTCTTAACGCCTCAATTCAGATTCTTGTTTACGCGCCGACGTCCAACAATTTTTGCGTCGTCTAATCAAAACGAGAGAAATTGTTTTCATCCTTCCTCTGCACTAGAAAAAAATGAGCACTTAGTTTGGGGCACTTTTCCAAAACATGCGTAGGCGTGGTTTTATTTGTCAACAGGTTTATTTTTGAGACAAAGATTTATGTGCACACTCAAAACTTGCAAGTAGAAAAGTCAGAAAAAAATGGCAACTATAAAGTTAACTGAAATCTTAGTAATATAGATTTATATTTTCATATGATTTCCCTTTCCCTTTTACAATTTTAAGGATCTTTAACAAAGCCTTATAAATTACATTAAAATGAGAATATTACAATTGCTTTTTGAACAATTTATAGTTAAATTTATTTAGAATATAAATAGTATATTTCGGAATAATTTAGTTAATATTTTTGCATTCTTGTACTACAACTACTAGAGATTTCTTTAGTTGAACTTTTACATATTAATCAAAGTTACTTTAAGACTTAAAATTTTTTCCAGTGCACCCCTTCCTTGGGTGTGTTTTTCCATTTTCCCCACGCCCCTCCGCCCACCGCCCCCCACTTCATCTGGTTTTGTGTTGATTGCAAAATGTGCGAGGATTTCACCGCTGCCGTTTAGACGGTTTTGTTGGCTTTAGTTTTGCATTTATTCCGATTATTTATTTTCGTACTTTTTCCTTGCGTTGGCCCGTATTTTTGGCCTGTATTTTTGGGGCCGCAACCTACGAAACTTTCCACAATGCAGTGGGCGGTTGGATTCTATTTTCAACGCTGCGATTAATGGCTTTTCTCACATTTGACATTTGCACGGAATAAACGACAATGCACATGTGTGTGCATGTTAACAAAAATTCGAATTTGTTTACATTCGCCTAATTGGGCGTGCACGAAAATCAACAATGTTATCGATAATAAGCAAACAGGCTTGACATTTACCACCAACTGTTTAAATTTATTTTTACCCATCAAAAATTGTTCAATAAAAGTGGCTTGGGCTCACTCAAAATAAGTCATAATTTGCAAAATTCAGTGAACTACGCTGCAAAACAATGCAATTTTAATTATTGCCATGACTGCATATAAAACCATATATTACTTACTAATAACTACCAGAACCTTGAAGAATATTACAATTAAGCAATGTTTTTTTTAAGATTCATAGTTGTTTTACCAATCATTGAAATCCGATACCCACCAAGAGTGGTTGATAGGAAAAAACCAATTATAAAACAACATTGAACATGAATTATATTAATGGAAATTCGATATCTATTTGCGCTGCTGTGAAACTGGATACTCGAAGCAGCTATCAATATTGGATTGATTTGCGGAATAGTGAATTGCGTTGATGGTAAATACGCTTGACAGATAAAAGATTGCGATTGGATTGTTCGGCACTCGACAGAACTGACAGCTCTGCGATAAACGGGAAACGTCAAACTGCGAAGTCGACGAAGGATGATCTCCTTAGAGATTGCTTATTACCAAGGACAATGCACTTGCCAAAATTCCTTCTGTTCAGTTCTATTCAGTTTATGTTCAGTTCGGTGCATCATTGCACATTTCCTGTTGCTGCTCTTCAGACAAATATCCCAAGCCCAGAGACAAAAAACCAAAATGAAAAACCAGATAACGATCTGCTGCCATTCAATTATGGGCCAGACCTCTAACAAATCTCTATCGGATGGCAGTACCAATCCCAATACCAATTCCCATTCCAATCCCAAGTTTGAACCCTGAACCCTTGAACACAAAAAAAAAAAAAAAACGACGAATACAAATCGTATCGGCTTTCTTTTACGGACTGCAAGTGTTTGGCAACCTGATCAAGGGCTTATCTCGCCGATCGGGGCGAGTGCATTTGTCATGGGGATCAGTCGATATTGGATGGTCGGGGTCGTGGGCCTTGACCCGGCCACAATGGCGATCCCACAATGCAGGACTCACTGCCTCTGCCTGGCATTGTTGTCATAAATTACACTTCAATTGTTGCCCAGGTCGGGCCACTTGCCATCGGAGATGAGCGGTATCTAGGTAGATGTACCTGGAAGTACGCTCAGTTTGCTTACTTAGTGCCTTGAGATACATCATATTCCTCTTTTAGTTTGACTGCAGAACTGGAAAGTTCCATAAAGAAAAACATTCTAAACCAAAGGCAAAATGTCCCTTGAAGGAGTAACATCTTTTACATGTACCTTCTGAGGAAAAGATTTTTAAAATATCCTAATAAAATACTTATTAAAAAAGTTACTTAAAATTATTGCGCTACTTAAGTTGGAAGTCAATTCAAAGCTTCTTTTTAATGGATACTTCTTTACCATGTATAAATATCTTTAACAAGTACTGTATCTTTTATATATTATATATTTTACATATAAATATATATTTTATATATTTTATATACCAGGTTTAGGTATATGTAGTGTATTTTACCTAGGCTAACACTGCGCACAACTGCCATCCATAGAGATTGGCATTAGGATCCGCAACCAGCGCGTTCTTTATGCGCCTGCCCATTTTCCCTTCTTGTAATTTTTTACAGGTCCCCGAAAAGTGTCAAAAATATCAAATGTCCTTCTTTCTGCACGCTCGCTGCCTTTCTATGGGAATCTCGACGATAGAAATGGTAGCTACCTGCCAGGCATAATTAATTTAATCATTGCTCATTGCACACATTGAGCGGCGAACAAAGGAGCCCAGAACCCAGTACCCACTGAGCACAAGTGTCCATTGTGCCGGCAGTCCTGGTGACGTGCCCCAGACCCACGACAGGCCGAGGGTACCTATTTATAACAATCCCTGTGCCCAGACAATCCAGACCCCTCAGCTCAGCCCCTCACCAGAGGCTCAGACCGTGACAGACAAGATTCTGGAGGGAAAAAAAACAAGGAACCCGAACCCATAGCCAAACCCAAAACCAATCCCGAACCTGATTCTGTAAACGAACGTGAAGAATCCTGTCCACACCGCTCTGAGCCCTCAGCGGCTGATTGAGGTCTCGAGAGTTGATCTTCCCCCGATCCCAAACCATCTCATACCATCCGAACCCATACCATATGATCCGATCCACAATGTCATCGTCATCGTCCTCATCTTCATCATCGACTCTTCATTTGTGTGACAAACAAAGACGGCGGCTGTGGAGTGAAATCAGGTCCCTTCTTTCGCCTCGGGGATGGGCGTGCCTCGTGATCGATGGTGACCATTAGGACCGCGGATACCTCCACTATTGATAGCACAAAGGCTGCTCATTAGAATCGGGGATACAGGTACATCTGCTTGAGACTGGAGGTTACACTGCATATTAGGAGGTATAAGGAATTATTATTAGTAGGTATAAGAAATTAATATCAGGTGGTAAAGGTATTTAATATTAGAAGGTTAAGGGAATTAATATTAGGAGGTAAAGGGAATTAATCATGAAAGGATAGAAAATTTTAAAGAACATAATGCAATATGATAAGATAAATAGCTAAGGTGAAGTGCTAGGCAATCAGAGCGGATATCCTATGAACTCGCACATTCAGAAAGATTAATATTCTCAAAGTATAGATCTACCCCCATTTTTAGTTAATGTGTTGTATGTTTCGTAAAGGACCTTAGGATCCCCATGACTTGGCAACAATAAATTGGACTTATACCTCTAAGATACGTAGATGGTATCTGCAGCGTTAGTGAAAGTAATTGGAGAGCATTGAAAATAAAACACGCAGATGAGTGTGCATTGTAACGTGTGTTCTCAAACTCTTGAAAAATGAAAGACGCATGAAATTTGAGATCAAACTAGCTGCGTGTCACGGGTGGCAAGGTGTCCCGTGATTCGCTTGGATTGTCCAGTTGGTCACGCACTCATCCCATCCCATTCCGACTGATCATCATCGCCTGGGCCTGTGATGTCCCATTGCGAGGGTCGCACCCCGCCCCCAAACTCTCTTCTACATACATACATACATAGTATATTCCATAGATATTGTATCTTGTGGATCGCCTGACCGACGACAAACAGAAGGGCGGGCAAACATACAAGCCACAGCGAAAAGAAAGGAAAACCCTGTGTGTGCGTGCTTACCAAGAAAAGAGTGATGAGAAAAGGGAAGTGGAAACAACAAGGTAAACAGGTGGCGGGGGAGAAGGGAACCTCTGGCGTATTTTGGTAGTTAAATTGCGGCCCATTGTCTTTGGCCAAGATCGCTGGCTATTTGTACAAAAACAGTCGACATGCATAAATGGTTGCTAATATCGCTATATCGATGGGATACATACAAACCGGTTTTGTACCTTTGTTCGCTCAGCTGGGCAGGGCACCTACCTATATGTATACCTATCTATACTTCCTATACACCTATACCATATTATATCAAGAAGGAAAGGCCCAAGTATGGGCCATCATCTCGTGGCACTTTGCATATAAATCATTTTTATGACTTGTTATTTTTCACTATTTATTTTACTTCTCGCCCCCAAAAACGTTGCTGTTAATCGGTAGAAATACAACGATTTTCTGTTGATTTTCGTTCATTTCTATTTCGCTCTGCTGGGACTTTTTGTAAATTACAACATTATTTAGGCTGGACCAGCGATGCGGGATTGAATAATTGCCGGACTCCAACCGACGGCCTGTGGGGGATCGTAATTAAAGGCAACTCATGGCGATGGCGATGCCCCCTGCCGCTCAATATATAGGCATCCATCTGTTTAATTAACAGCTTTTGACCTTGTCCAATCGTTTATAAACAATTGCCCTCCGATGCCGATGAGTGCTGAAATCGGCATTTGTCCGCTTTGCGGTAGGAAATCCGTTGCGGATCGCAATGGAAAATTTTCCGGGTGAAGGGTGAAACTATTTTCCATCCCCCTAACCGGATTATTTATACAATCCAAACTAAGGCGAACTTGGCATGGAACGGTTCAGATTTATATTCACTGTTAGACAACTAAATTGAACGAGCAATCCATGCAGCTGGAAATAAAGTTGTCACAAATCTGTAAAGTACATTTTATAAAGTGTCCTGGGGGCAAGGTAAGTAGATTAAAAAGGATTAGAATATACAAGGCTGAAAGGGGGAACTCGCCATAAGTTAAAAGCTAGCAAAATGATGTATTATTTCTTTAATTAAATGTGCAACATCAAAGTAGCTCATGTATTCTTCCGAATTTACAGCGAGCTCTATTGCTATGCAAAATCAATACAAATCTGCTTTGATATCAAACATGATAAATTCCCTGAACCACTTATTGGATTTCCTTACAGCCTCCGCCCTGGATCAGCGCAATTTGTTTACACTCCTTAGCGATTTATGTGGCATTTAGGGGGCCAGATGTGCCCCACCTCCGCCAACCCATCCCCTTCCTCCACCACAGCTCTCAATATCGGGAAAAACGGCCCCAGTCCATTGTAAATATCACATAATCCACCGCAAACAATTTTTCCGAGCTCTACGCTTTCCGCCGCAGTTTTTTCCTTTTTGCCTTTTATTTTTTGAGGCCGCGCGCGGAGTAGGAAAAAATTTTAATAAAAAGTAAATTTGAAATAAACAAAATGTTTGGTAATATCAGAAATTTATTGCAATCGTAGGGCCCAGAACGACGGAAACTGAAAACCCTAGCGGTGGGATAATGGCGGCAGCAGAACAGTGAAGCGATTTATAAAAAGAAAACCAAAATTACGCGACTTGTTTAAATTCCGAAAAGCCATTAAACGCAGCTGGGGCCCCGGACACGAAGCACAAACTCATATCCAACAGCAATGACTTCCTGGACCCCACAGATCCGAGATCCCAGTTTCCCAGTTTCCAGATTCTGTATTCCCGGACAGAATAAGAACCAGAACCGCAATTATCATGAACGCAATATCCCGGCGCGAAGGGAGGGCCCATGGCAAACACTTTGACGCAAAAACTTAAATCGTTAAATATTTATAAACGAGCTGAGAAAGCCAGCAAACACACCCATGCGCATGGTACATATAGAGAGGGCTTGGGAAATTAGACAAGAGGGAAAGCCAGGAAATGGACATCAAGTGGACACCAGCTGGATGGCCAGTGGCATCGCTGCTGTATATCAACACATCATAATCCCAGGAGGGAGTTGAGGAGGTAAGGAAGTAAGTCCCAAAAGCCGCCGCCTGTTTATAAGGCTTAGGCCAACGCCTAATATGGCTTTAATGAGCTATCCTCGGCTGGAAAAGGTGGTGGAAAATGCCTTAAAGGGGGTTTTCCCGGACTCAACAGCAACCTGAGAGGAAGATTGCTGGAATTCGGAACTCAAGACGACGGCTCAAAAAGGCTACGGCGAAAAAAGATTTTTCTAGATTTTTTAAATGCCATTAAACATAAATCTTAAACAGTTCCGGCTTAACCTTCATAAGATGGGAAAAAACAGGTAGGGAAATAAAGTAGCTACCGTAATTTCCTGATGAAAGTGAAAATTGAAAAAGGCTTGGGATTACTTTGTGAGTCGAGAGGTGGAGAGCTTCTTAAGATTGTTGATTCAATTTGGTGGTAGCAAAGTTGAAGATTTACATTAGAAAAATCCAAAAATGAGTCCATAAATATTACCTAGATTTTAGAAATATTTAGGGAATATATTTGATACAAATCTTAATCAGTTCCGGCTTGAATTGATTTTTCACTGTAAGATAATAAAATATTTTAAAATCCGGAAGCTGTGTGTACTTGAATACCACGATTGAATGAGCAATATAAATCCTATTTTGTGTATTCACCAGGTATTTATTGCCCTTTATCTTTGCGCACTTACCTCAATGAAACGTTTCGGCCATCACTTATTGCGCTAATCTAATGACCCTACAACGCCCCATATTTTTCAAAGTTCTTATCCCACCCAAATCATTGCAAACGCAAAAAACGAAGCGGATGTATATAATAGAATAAGACCTGAATGGAAATCCAAACTGCAAACTCTGCGGAAAAGCGCCACTCCAATGGGATCTCCAATCCACTTGCAATCTCCACTAACCTTGTTCTTTTTTTTTCTCCTCCACTAGCGCTCCTTTGTCGGCGATTTATGGGTTTTTCCTGCTCCGGAATGCTGGATGCTACATCCTCCCCCATAGTTTTACACCCACACACACTCAGGCACACCCACACACATACATACAAAGTCAGTACAATAGTTTAATTAACATTAACGCTGACGCCAACTACTGATGGCAATAAAAAACCATTAAAAGGAATTTATTTTAAGGACCGAACAGGCAATAAATCACATTACATGTCGCTATAAAAACAAAAGGCAACGAAAGCTCTCTTCTGTGTGGCAGGTGGCATTGGATGTGGGGGCGTGGCCGTCGCCTTTAGGGCGCACAGAAAATAAGAGCCACCCTGGGGTGGTGGCAATAAAACGGATGAGAATGTTTTGTATATCGAAAAATCAATGCATCAAATTCAGTTTTAGCACGAACAAGGGAGAGGGGGTGCTGGAGTGAAGGGGTGACGACAGAGGTCGGGCAAAAAGAGTAGTAAAATGTTTGTTTATTTTTTATGTTCATAGTTTGTTGCCGCTTTTATTTGTTATCACGAGTGCCTCGCTTTTTTCCCCCCTTTTGCATTAATAGTGTGGCGTTAAAAGCATCGGCATTAAAAATGACGATAGGACATCAAAATGGAAATTAATGGCGATTATGTGGCACATAAAAACATGAACAGCAACTAACTGCCATATAAGTAATGCGATTACCAAACTGCCCCAACTTCAATCCCAATTGATAAGGGATTATTCGAAAATTGTATTCTCTGCCGGCTTATGCATCCTTTTAATGCCAACTGAATTTAACTGCTGATTAGGTTGCGTAAATAATTCAAAATTGGCCCAAAAAGTAGTTAAATATTTTTAATGTGCATCTGGTGCAATCATAATTTTAGTGTCGCTTTGTCAAAGATTTTAGGCGATGAAATGGAGTTTTTAATGGGCCTACTTTTTTATGTCAGACGTTTAATTACGTGTCATTTATTAGTGAACTTAAAAAATGAATATTTCGTTTTCATGTTATTTCTGACAAATATGAACATTTTATTTCCTTGTGCCATAAAAACTTTAAAACCAATATTTAAATCCTATAGTAATGGCGCTTTTTACACTGCAAACAATTACCGCCGTTTATCTCGCACGCAAATGACCAGTTCCCTGAGTTGCAGTGATTTTCCAGGTAGTGCGGATCATGAGCTATAAACTGTATACTATTTGCAACAATCACCGCATCGCGCACCGCCAATTTCTGTGTCCCCGGGCAACTTTCACCCGTTTTAGCGTATCTGGTGCCAAGTAGAACATCAACTGGCTTTCAGACTGGTTCACTTCGATATATGGGGGATTTAGCCCCCCATATACATATGTGTATATATATATATGTGTTGAGAGCATTGTGGGGACCATTAAATTGACTGCCAGAGGGAAAACACATTGATTTGCCATTTGAGCGCAAATTCATCGCAATAAAATCAGCGCTGGCAAAGTTTTTTAATGCCACTTTCAATATTTGTTTGCGCACACCCCATTTCTGCCCACTGTAGTAGTGGCTGTTTGTTGGGGTTCTTGTTTTATTTTTATTTTGCGCCAGCGGGCAATTGTAAAGCGCGTTTTGTAATCGAAACTTTTAACGACTTGATGCGATTGGAAATTGTGTAATATCGAGCCACTAATACACACACCACTGCCGCATCAAGGACTCGGCACACATATGGAAGGAGTAGGGTGTTGGGGATAACGTATACGTATACGTATCCGGAAACCGAATCGAAATCGACATCGACATCGACATCCTTGTGTCTGTCCCAGAGTGGAGGGTCCTTCAGATTCTTTACTGCCTGCAAGGGCGCTACGTTCCAATGAGCAGGGCACATCGGTTGATTGCATAGATCCACTGATGCCGCTCTGAATCGGACATATGTTTGAGTTCCTGCTGCCGCCGAAGGTCCTTAATTGATGAGGTTGATAATTTCTCTTTTTTATTTTCTCTCTTTTTCTCTCTTTTTGGTACTTGAGTACTTCAGCAACTGTGGTAATTCCTTTGATGTGCCTGCCGTTGGTTAAGAGCACGGAAGCCATCCAAGTTGGGCTAATTAATTGAACTGATGCGGGAAAATCGCTGAGGCCTAGTCTTTGAAGTAGTCATTAACTACTGTCAGCTGCGCCCAGAGGCCCAGATAGTTAACCACTTGTAAGCCAAATATCAATTGACTGTTTCTCCGACGAACTGAAAAAGATTGGTAAGGAAGCTGTCAAGCTATGGTGATAAAATAAGACCTTTAATGGCAAATAAAATTATGTTTAATTTGTTTTACAGCTTTCTTTGATTTGCTTTGATTTTTATAGCATTTTAATTTTTTTAATCTTTTCAGATTCCCGTTTCGTAATTTTTTAAATCTTTTTAGATTCCCATTTTGTAATCCTTCATTACAAAAAAGCAATAGACTGCAGTTTAAGACAGCCATAACTCGCCAACCACTTGGGAATCACTTACCAAACCGAAATCCTATTTCTAACTGCTTACTTAGCGATTATTTGTCGATTTTGCAAAAAACTTTCGCCCCATTCCAAAATGCACCTTATTTGTGAGATTTGCTTTGGCAATTTATGTATCGCCATTAGTATCAGCTTCGAAAACTCACACCCACGGCGATTGAAAAAAAGGGGCTTTGCGGATTCGTCACAGGCCGTTGAAGAAATCCCTCGAAGTGCTGGCAAAGCAATCCGAAGCGTCGACAAAGATGTGCTAATAAATTTCAACTTAATTTCCGAAATGTGCAACTAACACATAAAAAGAGCCAGGCGAACGGAGAGTTTGGTTCGAAGGACGATCAGGACGTGGAGGGCCGGAAACAGGACCCTCTGACGATGGCATTGTTCTGCTCCTTCGAGGATGGCGAAAAATTTCGAGTATGGTTTTTGCATAAAACTTCAATTTAAATTGACATTTGAGTGGAAAGTAATTGCATGATATGCACGGAGCATAAAAAAGGCAGTAACCGCCCTGGGAATGGGGCGTGTTTAATATATGGGCCATGCCCCTGCTCCGCTGCGCCTCTGGCGGCTTAGCTTTTACACTGGGAGAAATGTAATGAATTTTTAGTAATCTAAGCACACTTTTTGGGAGATAAACAAAACTAGATGTGGTTTGGTTTTGGAAGGTTAAATGCGAGAATTTCTATATTTTAAATATTTCTATTTTAATAATTTTAGAAATAATGTTTTATTCAATTAAAGAAATACATAGCGGGTTTCAAAGTGGAAGAAAGGCAGTTCACGTAGTGACGAAACGCAGCAGAGAGTGAGCGAAGCCAACTAAAACATATTCAGGATAAATTGAAAGGATTTTGTAAGATACATATTATAATAGAGTTATAAATTGGGAATTTCTAAGATATTACTTTGGAATAACCCTTTAGCGAAGTTCTTAAGACAGCTGCTAAAAATCTTTGCAATACTCTTAAGTAATATAAAAATGAATTTCAAAATGCAATTTTTTTGAGTGCACATTTTGGGGTATTAAATGCGATTTGCCATCCACGACTCCCATCCATCCAGCCATCCAGCCATCTAGCCATCCATCCATCCATGGCGGGAAGTTCTACTGAGCTCATTATGCGCTCGTTTATATGCCGCATTTGTTGTTGCGGTCCGGTGTCGCTGTTGTTGTTGCAAAGTTTTGTGCACATTATGAGGGTCGGTTCTTCAGAGTCCCGATGTTTCGCAGTTTCGCTGGTTTCGTTGGTTTCGCTGGTTTCGCTGGTTACGCTGGTTTCGATGTTCCGGGGCCTTTTTTGGTTCCGGGTTTTTGTGTTTCTGTGGGCCAGCGCAAGCGAATGCGGGCAATTCGCGTCTCTCCAATCCGATTCCGACGCTTTTCCCTGCTGTTCTTGTGTGTTTTCTGTTTGTTTCTGTTTCTCTTTTAAATTAAATGCCAATAAATTTGCATTTTTTGTTTTTTTAGAGCCACACCCCCCGCTTGCCACTTTTACGCCCATCATCCAGCCAGGCAGCAATTGCTCTAAGTGCGGAACTGTGGAACTGTGGGGCAAAAAGTGTCATTTGCTCTGCTCACTCGTGCCTTCGATTTGGTTTACTTTCATTTCGTTTCGTTTGGTTTGGTATGGTTTTTTCTTTTTTTTTTGGTGGTGGTGTGGGTTGAAAAAGTTTTTCAATTCCCGAACCCACACAAAATGACCAAGTTTAACTGTCGCAAATAAATGTTGTTAATTTGTTTTAATTTCGAGCACATTTATTTGCTAATTTCCCTGACAAGGCAGTCCAATGGAAAATGGATTTGGATTCGGATTAAAATAATTTCGTTGCCATGCCAGCGAAGGCTGTTCATTTTGTTTTCCAAACAATTAACCGCGACAACTAACTGAAGGTATCTTTTGGGAAAATGGAATATTATTGTCTGCTGGATTTAATCACAGGGAAAGTAAATTAAATTGAATCATTAGCATTAGAAGGTAAATGGAGTGCTACCCTTCTTAGACATGAGTTTAATGAAAATGCCTTTAAGTTCCTACACGAACATAGAAAATACATCTTTTAACATGAACATTTTGCAAGTTGTAGATACTTTTATTAACATTTGTGTGTAATAATATGCAATGCCTATAGAAATTTACCAAGTAATGTGCTGTTTTAATGTCAAGCTACTGCTTGATAAATAAATAAATAATTGAGGTAGTAAAAATTAATACATATGTAGTTATATACTTAGTTCTTGTGAGGGGGCTTTTCTGTGAAAGAGGGTTGGTAACTTTTCTACTTTTCTCGAACACTCACCGTTCATGTACATTTGTATCTACATCTGCAATGTTTTTTTTCACTTTTTTCACCCAGTTGCCGATTTGCACAAACAACATCTGTTTGCTGTTTGTTATTTTGCCAGCACACAATCACATTTCCGCGTATCGCGTGGTTTTTGTTTGGACATCAATATTATTGAATATTTTTCCAGAAAAATATCACTTCGAATTGCTGCCAAGAATATGGACGCAATTGTAATGGAAATGATAACAACTCAGCGCAGTGGTGTGTGTTGCTTTTTCCTAGTTAAATTTTAAAATTATACATATAAATTGAACTTTTTAAGCATTTTATTCAAATGCAACCCTTTAGCGCAGGAAAATTGTCGCTCAAAGTCATTTGTCCAATGCAAATAACAAATGCCGAAAGTATGGCAATCCCTTTTAAAACTTGTAGCTCCTTTTCTACTTTTCTTGCAAATTTTGTCCCCTTTTCGCTGCTGTTGTCCGTTTCGTTTACATCAAGTAATTGAAATAACGTTATTTACATGACAAATGTCAAATATTTGCAAGGATACAAATATTGATGCCGCGAGCACATTTAAACATGAAAGCAAACAAACGGACTTCGAGTCCGATTCCGAGTCTGAATCCAAGCCGGATTCCAATTCCGGTGCTAGGGAATCCGAGTATGGGGAAAAGGACCTCAAGGATGAAGACATTCTGCACTTGCTTCAATTATGCGTGAAAGGGCCAGGGGGTGCGGGGGGATGTGAAATTGAAGTGAAACTAAAGCCTTTTGCAAATAGTTGTTAAAATATGTCAATAACCTTGCCATTTACTGGCCGGCCATCCCCAGAATCGAGGCGTTCTCAGAATCAATAGTAAAAGCTACCCCTGGACAAGAATTTCGGACAGGACACTGACGACCAAGTTGATGGCTACACACGGGGAAACGAGTATAGAAAATGAAATACTTTTTAGCTGCCACTAAAATATTAGGTAATAAAGTTTAAGATATAAACTTATGTTTAAAAAGCCTTAAAAGGCTTCTTTCTTACTCGTTCCTAATTTGTAAACAATGAGCATATATTTGTTTCAAAGTAATAATTTCTAACACCCAAATTAGGTTGTATTTTTTCCAGTGCAGGTCCGAGAAACCAAAGGGATGAGAACTAGTGATGCACGGCAAAGACGACTGAAGGGACGGAGGGTAAAACGTAGTATACACGAATAAGCGCAGAAAATGTTTAATTAAATTCCGGGACACATTTGGCATGTTACATTGCTCCACTCCGACCACAGCCGTATCCGGAAAGGGGCGGTTCCCGTTCTCCGGACTTTCGGTGAACTCCCCGGGCCGGACTCATTGGCAAATTGCAGAATGCTGCCAGCGGAACACGCCTCCTGCTCCTGCTCCTGCTCCTGCTCCTGGGACTTGGACCTTCTGCGCCCATCCGCCGGTTAACCGAACGAGACTGGAACAGAAATTGCAATAAAAATGCCGAAACGTAGCAGAAATTAAGCAAAGCAAATTATGTCGTTGCCTAAGCTATTGACATTTTCCTTGTTTTCCTCGGCCTCGCTTGTTTTTCCTGCCATTCTTGTTTTGCGCCCCCCCAACTCCGAGCTTTCCACGTTGCGGTTGAGGTCACCCAGTTGAGTGGTGCTCAATGCTCTGGTGGTTTCATCTAAGTGGATTCTCGGTTCTGGGTTCTCGGTTCTGGGAAAAGTCCTTTAAGATGGTAATTGCATCCTCCCAAACTTGCTGATTATTTTAATGATTTTTTCCTACAAAACTACTTTCCAACTACTACTACAAATCAAAATTCAGTGCTAACTGAAGAACTGATAGAACAGAGCACATAAAGTAATATGACCATCTAATCTAAAAATCCCATGGCCACATATTTATGGAACAATTACATTTTGAGCTTACATTAATCGCTACTTTCCAGGACTTACAAAGTGCTAAAACCTTCCATAAAGGATAATTGCTGTTGCTTCATCTTAAGGTCAAAGCCATAGATACATAGTTCCCTTGGCCAAATTAGAAAGCATCGCGGCGGCCAATTAGGAAATAAATTTCCACCCAAAAAGAAAAGCAAGCTAAAGCAGAAAGAAAAAATATGATTTAACTCCAATTTCGAAGAGGTTTTTCGGGGCCCTGAAACGTGCAATCAAATGAGCGGGCAAATGGCTCATTTCGAGGCTGTAACTCATCCGAGTGGGGCATTCATAAAACCCCATAAGTATAGACTCTTTACTGCACTCTGTCTGTTATGCTTTGTTCTACGTTTGGGCTCCGTTCCGTTTATGGGGATGCTATTTGTAGATGGCCTTTTAGAGGCCGGTCTTTTAGGCATTTAGAGTCGACTTTTCGAGTTTTACGATCTTCCCCGACCGTCGCGACGGTCAGTCTTAATGATTGATAAACCACACGGGACCAATCAACACCAAAAGGGCTCTCTAGAAAATCAAATCTGCGCGGTCATCCCATTTCATCCCGCATCGCTTCCTATGCAAACTGAAAACTGAAATCGTCTTTGGTCATATCCCCCCTGCCACCAAATGTTTCCTCATTTTTTGTGTTTTTTTCTTTAAGATGCACATCAAATTGGCTAAATTGTCGTGAGGCTCTGGGTTTTAAGGCAGCATCCAGGGGACTCCTCCGTGGAGTTGGAGTAGGAACTGGAGTTGGAGTTGAAGCTGGAGTTGGAGCTGGAGTTGGAGATGGAGTTTGAGATGGAGTTGGAGCTGAAGTGGATGTGTGGCTGTGCCTTGTTCGTATACCAGTTTCTTTATTACAAAAAGGGGCTTGGGTCAAACCAACAACAATCGCGGTCGACGGCGACGACGTCGTAAAAGAAAACAATATTGTAAATAAAGTTTAGACTTTAAGCCAAAACTGGTTTTGAATCCAGCGAAAACAAGATAGTAAGGCCAAGCACAGGGATCGACTGCAGCTTACCTTCTAAAATAATGCTAAACGAAAATATAAATTTCTTAACAAAACTAATTATAAAATAATATTAAATATATGCCATGGAACATTTCATTATATATTTTAAAATATAAATATTGCGATAGGGAGCGTTCAATTTCCATTTCTTTCCATCTTTAACATGCAAACTATTGCAGAGCATATAGACGCCTTGGATTAATTTTGAATACCTTTGCAGGGTATGAAATCAAAGCCAGCAAACATCGTGACTCTTAGCAACTGGATGTTTTTGTTGTTTCTGCTGGTCTTTGATGACTTTTTAACAAAAGTCGATGCTGCTGCCACTGCAATTGTTGTTTTTTGTTGGTGTCGATTTTTACTTTGTTTTCAATTGCCCTTTTGTGCGGAGTATTCAAAATTCAACGCCAAGTTTGCAGACGAAAATAAAACGAATAGCGCAAAGTGCCTGCAGAAGTTCGTATATCGGAAAACTTTTTGCATTGCATTAATTGATTAAATTCAAAGTGCAGAGTATAAAACAAATTAAAGTTAACATGTTTCGCAAAAGTTATAAATGATAATTATGACAACCGCTGTGGGTGGAAATACGCTTAGTGACGAAGAGCACCTGCTTAGTTATTATTTTGTTCAGTTCTACGAAGAATCACATTTCAAGATGCATATGTGTAGTTTATATCTCACTTTATCTCGGTATTCTAGAGATTTTAGCCAAGAGCATACGCATTTCGGCCAACTATCCGTTCGAGCAACTTTCTTGTTTTATTATAATTTTCTTTTCTTTTTTCGGGTTTGTTTGTTGTTTTTGGTTGATTTTCTTATTTTGTGTTACCATAAAAGCAGTTAAACCACAAACCACATCCATAGCCGCAAAACTTCTTGTTCATAAACAACAGCAACAACATTGGCCGGACTTTGGGACAGACTCTTTGTTGTTTGGCTGGCCGAACCACTTTGGTTTGGTACTCGGTGTCGGTCGCTGGTGGTGCTGGTGGTGCTGATGTTGGTGGTGGTGACTTGGAGGTTCGGTGCCTCCACTCCCGCCCCCGAAGCCAACAACTCTGCGGACTTGGCCCAAACACCATAAACATAAAACAAATCTATGACACGAAACAGGTCTACCAAAGAAAAGACCACGGACGGACTGGGTCTTCTGGCCAACTCTAGTGGGGATGCAGGGGGTTAAGATCCATAGAGAGAGAGAGAGATCTGATTCGAGTGGAGAACTAACCTAGGTCTAGGAACGAGTTCCATCCAGCTCTGTTCGGTTTTATTTCAGCCAAACTCTTATTTCTTGTTTTTTTTTTTTTTGTGTATTTTTTATGCACATGTTTATGGGTCTTGAGATAAAAACTATTATGATTGGTGAAACGTGCAAAAAAAACAAAACAAAAAAAGAGGCAATAGAGAAACGCCAGCAGACAACAACAGACAACAGACGAAGAACGAGAAACAATCTTGACAGCATCTGTAGATGGAGGGCTTTTGCACTCCAGCACACGACTCAATAGCTATATGCTATATACATATATCTATATCTATATCTGTTTGGCAAATATGTATGCGTGTGTGTATGTGTTTGTGGAAATTTATGCCCTGGCATAATTAACTTCAAAAATGATCTCATAAATTCATGTCGCGTTCGCCGCTTGATATTGTTTACATACAGTATCGGCATAGGTTTTGAGCTCCAAGATCCGAGATCTGAGATCTGAGATCTGAGATCTCTGGGATCTTATGGTTCTTGAAGTGGAGCACAGCTGAGTGCACTTGGAGCCACATCGCCATTACCAGATGGACCAGTTGGAGCTGGATGGGAGGCTGGGAGGTTGGGAGGCTGGGGAGCCTCAAGAGCTTTCGAATGGTTCTCATTACCGTTTCCTGTTATGGGCAGCAAGTTGTCCCCACATTCGGCGAAGTGATAAACTTCAGCGATAGATACTGTCGAGCCATCGATCACGAACCACCATCTGGATGTGGCGAATCCATAAGTGCGCGACGTGTGAATCCCTCGGCAATATATTGATTCCATTTAAAAATGTGTCCATTTAAAAAAATGTTTACCATCTAAAAGGTTCCGGGTAAATAGTAAGTAATAATAAGAAATATACATTTTTCTATTACCCATTAATAGCGAGGGGGTAAAAACAGGAAAACATTAAGTAAATGGAGTTGTAACGTAATGAATATATGATTTGCTCAAGTACTCACATTAATCAGCATGTAGATACCATTTTTATGTGTCGGATTTGTTTGTCATCAATCAAATTGTTAGGCTGGTTATTTTCAACATTTAATCATAACTTGTTAAGGCCAATATTCTTTGCCACACATAAATTAAGTCATTTGAGCAAAGCGATATCTTAACAAGCCATCGGTGAACCTAAATGTCAATAAAATTATGAAAAGACAAGACGCATTTGACACCAATTAAAGCTGCCTCTAAATGGTTTAAAGCGGCCATGTTGATGTGAATAATTAAAATGAATCGATGGCTTGTTGCTTCGTCAAATTCATTTAATATAACTTTTTGTTTTGTATTATTTATATGTTTTTTAGACTGAGCTAATTTCATTAGACCATCTATAATTGTTATGCAGCTATGCCATGTCGGATCTCAGCTTTTCTTCCGGGAAACCTTTTCTCGTTCTTAGGAACCCCCATCCCCTTTTCCTTTTTGGAACCCAATCGGAGGCTACGCCCCTGCAGCAATCGAGCGGAAAACGAGAACGGTGGAAAAAAAATGAAAGAAAAGGGGGAAGTTTGTGGGGAGGCAGCATAAACTGCGACTTCCTGAATTTAAAAACGCATTATCAAAGGCACATAAATAAAGGTCGACGATCGACAGGCGGCAGGCGGCAGTTGTCGCTGCCGTGGGGAGAAATCATTGAACGAAATCGACATTCGGCACCGAGCATAGTAAAATTTATTGCACTTTTTCCGCTGCCGCGCAATCCTTTGTCATGGCCCAAAAAAAAAAACTAAAAAGCAAAAAAAAGTAACTGAAAAAAACCCACTGTGACCCAAGCAGCAGCAACACTTTCAACTCCAATCCGAGAAACAATGAAAACTCTTTCAAATGCAGCGGCAGCAGCGAAAACAAAACGAGAAACACATTAAGCTGAGACCTGGAAAAAAGGCAAAAAAAAAAAGAAATAAAGAAAAAACATTTTTCACGAATTAACGTGGCCAGTGAAGCCGAACAGCAAAGGTTTTTTATAATTGATTTCCTGCGATTGCGGAGCAAACGAATCAAACGAGAAAGAAAAGCCTTCAGCAACAGCAGCAAAGACACTAAAAAAAAATATTCTACAGAATATTCTAGTAAGCTCACAAAATGGTATAACATAAAGAAGTAACTAGAAATGTTATCTATTTTGTATTAGTAATTTATATTAATAAACTGGACTACAAAACTGGATTTCTCGATTTATTATTATCAAGAGGATACTAAATATTCTGACATCCCAATCCTGCATTTGTAAGCTGCCAGACGTTTGTATTTCTTTCAGTGCAACAACCTGAGCTGGTCCACTCCGAATCGGACTACCGTGCAAACCCATTTCGCAGTTAACAGCGCAACAAATAAAAATAAATTATACCAGAAAAAAATAGCACAAAATATTGTTGGGGTAAAACACAACGACCAACGAAAATGTGCACATACATTTATGTATACACACATTAGTTTTATTTGTATGCAAGTCGTTGCATTGGCGAAAAGAGAAAACCCAGCAACAAAAGATGAAAATGTGGAGAAAGGGAGGTGGGCAGGTGGAAAGGTGGAAAGGTGAGCTAAGAAGGTTGCAAATCAAGCATCAAAGTGAAGTGCAGGGTACCAAGGCGGCCAGACTTACGAGACTTCAGATGCACTTTGCACACGGCAAAGTCTCAAGTGTTTGTTGACCCAAAAGAAAGTAAAGTAACTTACTGTTCCATTTAAGTCACACATTTTTGTATTATAATAATATTTAGTTTTAAAAGTATTAGCATTTTGCATTGTTTCTACATGGAGATCTACAATAAAAGATCATTTTTATTAACACATTTTCGAGTTTTATTTCTTATAGTAATACAAAGTAAACATGATCACTTGTATCTATAGGTATAGTATTTTTTTAGATTTTGGTAAGGGAATGCTTTTCACACTAGCTACAGGTGTGGCAGCAAGACAACAAGTCTAGGTGCTAATACGTTTTCTAGTTTATAACATATGTACCTGCCTTTGGGTAGATATTCCCCCCATCATCTTGCGTTTGGCTCAGTGGGTCAGTTCTCTAACGATTTTATTACTACTTCGGTACCTGGCGATGCCGTATACCTCACCTTAGGGGATGACAGCACGCACTTGGTCTCACGATCCGGGGATGATGTTCGTGGATAGATAATGCCATAATGGCATGACCCATATCAAATCAAACTCCCTCGCAGACGCAGCGTACCGCAGTCCAAAAAAAAGGTTAACACAAGACCAAAAAAAAAAAAACAAAAAAAAAGAAGGAAAAAATGAGGAAAAAATGGAGAGAAAGAAACGCTGAACACAACAATAACAAAGTGGATGGAAAAAAGTACGACCATCAACACGATCATCAACGAGAACCATAAATAAGACTTAAATGGCATGAAAAAGGCAAAGCAACAAAAACAACAACAATACCTTCAACAACAACAACAACAGCAACGCTGACTGCAATCAAAACGCAGGCTATGGCCATTACAGCAACAACAAAGTTAACCACAGCAAACAACTGAAAAGAAAAAGCAGCGAAAAAAAATACAACAAAAATTATCAACAAAATAACAAAAAAAAAATCAAAAACACCACACGAAGTCAACGTTATATATCGCCTATAAAAGCAACAACAACCACATCGAACGGCCGCACCTTCGATCCCCCACACACACACACATCGACACGTACCTGTATAATCTCGGTTACCATACACACACATACGTACATATACATACCATACGTATAACTCTGCCGCTTCCTCTTCCTCTTCCTCATGCTCCAACTTTAACTCCGATTGCGACTCCAACTCCGAATTCGGAGGAGGAGCAAGGAGAGAGGAGCGAGGAGCAAGGAGCATGGAGCCTGCAGCGCTTGGGGATCGAGCGACCCAAAATGACGGAAGACAAAAAATGGGCCAACTCAGGGCACCGACGTATGCAATACCCTTGAAGAGAGCTGGTATAGAGAGCTTGATATAGGAGCTTAATATCGTATCATAAATAAATGTTTTTCAGACCGTTGCGATATGAACTGTAATAACATTACCACATATATCATAACCAAAACTATTTCATCTATGAAATATATTTCTTCTATGAAATATATTTCTTCTATGAAATATATTTATATTTATGATATATATCTTTGTTTCTTGGATCCTGGGAACTTATAACAATACTTGTAAAATACAAGCATGTTCTTCACCTCCTATGAAATATGATATGAAATAAACTCCATCAATTAACATAGCACCCAAAATATACATTAAATATGGCAAAATTAACAACTAATAGTCACTATCTTAGTCTGAAAATCAAATTATGTTAGTAAATACACAACTGGATTATGATAGGTGTAAAATGGAGTTAACCACATTAAGCATAACTTCGTACTGGTTCGAACCATCCTCGTAAAGGGTATCAGCAATCACATCCAGCGACGGACGCGTGTTGCCCCACCGTATCTTTGACTCAATCTCGAGGCAGCCCGGCCGAACGGTCTTGGATCTCTGGGACCCCATTCGATCTGCGTTCCCCCATTCCCCCCAAAAAACCCCAACGAAGTGGTTCTGGGTTGGGCTGGGCGATGGTGGGGCGGAGATAATTCGAGGCGAGTGCTGAGGGCGGCGATGATGAACCCTCGCATCCAATTGAGGGGCGGACGGCAGTTTCGTTGCGGTTGAAGTGAATCGATGGCGAGGAAATCCTGCGGCTCTCAACGATCAGAGATCAGGTCCAAATGCTAAAAGCATAACCTGAGCAATTAAAATACCTCGTTTAGAGCTACAATAAATGGATTAGATACATAATATTGGCGCCGTACAATCCTCTGAATATTCATATGTCTGCTAAACGGATTGGGACCACAAGCTATCTAATATCACAAAAAAAAAAATAAAACAAAAAATGGCATAGCGAACAAATGTGCTAATATATGCTAAAATATGTTAAATACATAAATAAACGACAGACTGAGCAGCCAAATATGGCAAAATCAAACTGGGAATACTGATATTTATAGTCGCAAAAACCAGAAAAACGATTTTCGGCCAATATTCAAAAATCATCATCAAAAATTACAAAAAATCTGAAAAAAAAATTTTTTTTTTTTTGAAAACACAGTTTGATAGGAAATTTAATTACGAACTCAACAAGGTATGACATTCCATATTCGGACCAATATTTTCAATGTTAGGGGAAATTATAAGAATAAAAAACAAAATTAATGAAACTGTGAATATCTAGAACCCTTTCGCTATATTTATACCAAGATCAGTGTGAATGATTAATGCTCTAATAAAGTAAGTAAGAAAGTTGCGATCTAATAATAAAGTTAATGAAATAAGTTGCTCATTGTGTTGTTGCTGCCAGTGGGACCCATTCTTTAGGGTATCAAAACCGGCCGGGGTTGGTAAACAATGCTTGTTTGTTGGCTTGACTGGAAGATTGTTTTGCAGACATAAATCTCAAGACCAACAGACAGTCCGAGTGAACAGATGGGGTCCACAAAAAAAAATTTATATATATATGTATATGTATATAAAGAAAAAAGAAAACCCGCAGGGCTAAAAGCGACCCAGACACAGGTCCACAGTAAATTCACTTTACTTCCGTCGAGTGATTTCAAATTTGGTTTATAGCCAATACATTTTACTAGTGATTTATCAGTTGAAGGCAACAGCATTGCTCTATGTAAACTATTTCGCATTAAGTACATTAATTTGATTTCTATTTAGTTTTTGGTGAACAAAAATACTGAACGACCAAACTTTTTAATAAGAAAGCAAATGATCAGATGATTCTTTAAAAACATGTACAATTTCAGTTGATTGCATAGACTTTTGTACAGTTTTGCATACTATACCACAAAGTTAGGATCACCAAGTGTATATCGACTTCGTCTAGAGTGGCTTGGCCCGAATTTGATTTTGGTTTTTGGTTTTTTGTTTCCCCATCGCTTTTGGCAGTCACTTGAGTGAGGTTTGACTGTCTGAGAATCGGAGTGTCTGGTGGTCGGCTTATGTGTTCATTTGTTTATCGCCGGGACAGAAGTTGAAAACCAGTTCCCCCAGATGAAGTTCTATCGTAATTGCGTATAACTTTAAGTACAATACATTAAGGTCTAATTGACAGACAGACTGGCAGCCCCAAGTCGATTTCTCCCTTGTCATTTGCCTCTCTTTGCCTCTTCTCTTGCCAAATTAATCATCAGAATGCGATAGATGTGGCTCGTGTTGGTGGTGTTGCGATTTATTATTATATTATATAAGCATGCGGAATTACGTAAGCACTTGTCGAGCAGTTGCCTTATGGCATTAAGTAATTTGGATCTCTTGGATCTGCGATGCCTTCAGCCGTCTCACGTCCATGCGATTATAACGCTCACTGAGTCATTCAATGTCGTGTAATTACAGCCCTATCACAGCAACAGAATCGATCGTATATGTTATATATACATAAATATATTCTCCAGGCAGCCGATCTCTTCCTGAAGTCTTTTGTTTACTCGTGCATGGAAAATTGATTAGGCTAAGTGCAATTAAAAGTCCAAGCGTTTTAAATTTATGAGTTTGAGCAGAACAAAGGGAATGACTTGGTTGAACAAGGAGGATACTACAATTCATCATCAAAATATAAAGATTTACACTTTTTTTTAATGAGCAAATTTATCTTACAAAAATATTTTCATTACAAAACAAAAATGTACAACATTGTTTTCGAGTGTGTTTAAATTTTTAACTGATGTGTGGCATTACTTAAATAGAAATCAAAACTTGGACAAATAATTCGGATGTAACTATTTGATGTAATTTTGAATATCTCGTGATACATTTCTCACAGTGCATAGACCATACAGATACCCTTCTCTTGAAGTTGGACAAGCGAGTCAAATCACCATTTAAACCGGTAAACTAATGGTACAAGTAAAACCGCGGCTTTTCAGTTCAGGAAAATGCCTTGCCAGCGAGGTCTCATAGCATTGATCTGTCTCACGATCATAGTGGTTATTACGACCATCTGCCAATCTTTTCATACGAATTTTCTAACAGTGGGCCGCAATGGAACGTTAAGATACGAGCCCACTGAACTGGATCTTGGCCAGATGCGATTTCTCGCCGGACTCTCTGATTCAGAAAATCTTCGCCAAACTGTGCAAAGGATTGCGATTAAGAGGGTACCAAGCACTTCGGGACATTCGAAAGTGAGAAACTACATAGTGGATTATCTGAAGAAACTAAACTGGAACGTAGAGCTAGACATTTTTACCCAGAAAGTGCCTATTATGAGTGCCGTAACCTTCCACAATATTGTGGCACGTCAGAATCCTCGGGCCAAAAGATACCTAATGTTTGGCTGCCACTATGACAGCAAGTATTTCAAGGATTTCGATTTTATGGCCGCCACGGATTCGGCCGTTTCCTGTGCACTCATGTTAAATATGGCAACAATTTTGAGAAACCAGTTTCATAATCGTTCCGATATCAGCTTAATGCTGGTCTTCTTTGACGGCGAGGAGGCATTCGGGGAATGGTCAGCGGAGGATTCGCTCTATGGCTCCAGACACTTGGCGGAGCTGTGGGAGCAGCACGGTTTCCTGGATAGGATTGATCTCTTCTTGCTGCTGGATCTCATTGGTGCCAGTGATGTGGTCTTAAGGATGAACATTCCAAGTACTTCTGGTTGGTTCCGCCGACTTGTCCAGCTGGAGAAGAAGCTATTCCAGGCGGGCATCCTGCCACTACAACGTCCACTCTTCAAGTTTGAGCCCGGCACAGATATCGATGATGACCACCTGCCTTTCATGCTACGCAACGTTCCGGTTATCCATCTAATATCCAATAAATATCCAGCAGTTTGGCATCTAGCTGAGGACTTGGAGAGGAACGTGGACTACAATACTACGGAGCAAGTGGCTCTTGTTCTGCGAATGTTTGTCATGGAATACCTCAACTCGGCACCTTCTACATCAAATACCGTTTACCAGTAATAATTAATATATCTGTCTTTAAATATCTTTATCGTTTAATTAATCATATCCATAGTATAGCAATCTACAAGCTGCTCATAGAGGGTGAAGTAACTTTTAGTTTAAAATAACTTTATTTAACATTGTTACAGAGGTGCAATTTCGTGGAATGGCTAGCTTGAAAGCACAAAAAGTAAAAACCAAATGAAGGGGAAATGAAGTGCTTTGCGATCGTTTCTTTATTAATAACCACAATTCTGACTTGGCCCCAAACCGCAGACTGTGCTGTGTGTTACTTTTCGCCTCTGCTGGCAACCGAATCGTATCAAATTTCCATCCATCCGCCATCCGCCAACGTTTTTCCGCTCCCCAGTCGGCCAAAAGCCATCAGACATCAGCCATCAGCCATTGGGCCACGGGCAACACTCGAAATTTATGTACGCTGCTCCCAGCTCGCTGAAAGCAACACGAAAGTTAATTAAACTTGAAAATAATAAAAGCAAAGCGGAGCAGAACAGAACAGAAGCAGCACCAGAAGCTTCCAGCAGAAGGATGTGGATGTGGATGTGGATCTGCATCTGGATGTAGATGTGGATGTGGATGTGGCGAATAATGAAACACAAAAAGTGTACATCACAGCCAGCGGGCACTGAATGGCGGACACGGGTCCAGAAATCGGCTGGGGACTGTGCATATATATATATATATATATATATGTATGTATATATCTGCAGATATATGTAGATGAACTGGCGAAGGCACGGAGGTCGGTCGGTGGTCATCATTAGCATATCGCCGACAGCGGCGCGAAAAAGGGTTCCCATTTGAAAAGTTAATCGCCAGCTGATGCTGCACTGCGATTGCGAGTGCTGAGAAACCAGTGGTTGGGTGGGGCGGAAAGTGGTATATAGGGGGGAAAAGGGGGTGACGATGACTGCGTTGACACTGACAGCCACCCAAAAAAAAAAAGAACGCCCCCATCCCAGAGCGACCCACCGAAGGCCATATCCCTGTCGTCGGACCTTATCTACGGACTGCAATAAAAACGGACAATAATTAAAACTGGCAAATAGAACTGGCACACTGCGACTGTGTGCACACTTTCCAAAAAGGGTTTTCAGAAGTGTCCTTTAAATTGCGAAGCCTCTTAAAAATATACAGCTTTTATTTAGATTTTCTGAAAGTTGTTAAACTGTATGAAAAGCAAAGTATATCTGCTTTAGAGTTTAATCACTAACACTTTAGTTATATTGATATCCTTTATCTATCTTAATCATATTGTTTAATACGTATTAGAAAGATACATGCTCTTATTCGAAATCTAAATAATTTGTTGTTTTCATGCCTTGTTTAGCATTTATTAAACTGGATCTTCTTACAACATAATTTTCAATTTTTTTATATTAAGTTTCTAGTCATAAATCAGTTATGCAAAGATGATTAAAATTGTCATTACATGGCTTTAATTAGCCGAAAAAAGTCGGAATACTTTTGCAGTGCATTCGAAATTGATTAAGCCCCGAGGGAAATTGTTCTTTTGACTAAATACTGATAGCATGATATTTCAAAGGAGGCCCTTTGAGCCTTTGAAAGGATTTCTTTTCCAATATTTTTGCAAGATTATGTTTTTCACTCCTTTTCCTTTTCTTTCCCTTAACTAAAAACAAGAAGATTCCCGTATTACCACGAAAGTCTTGCCCAACATTCATTAACAGTCTGCAGTCATTCGCCTAACCCTTTTCTGCTTAATCAACAAAAAATTGTGTACTTACAAATACATATAATTCGTACACTGCGTTCCATAAGCATAAGGGTGCACCAATTATTTAAAGCTAATGTTCAAGGGAAGTTTTTTTTTTCCAATCGTAACAATAAGTACTTTACGGATATGTTGTTTCTCATGTGTATAACTTTGCAAATAGGTTAACTTACAGTTATGGAAAGCGCTGTAGAGGAAAAAACTTATCACATTTTCCGGTTTGCTCGCTGTTTGAATTACTGCAGGTCTGCCTTTTGCTGGCCTCCTGTTTTTCTTTATTTTTGTATTTTTTCCAAACAAATAACCGTAAAAATCTTTGCCATCCACATCAGTCGTAAAAAGGGGATTTCATTTTAATTACATACGAATTTCTTGTTTTTTTTCTTCCACTCAACTCACCTCACAGAATCAGATTCGGATTCAAATTCAGATTCAGCTCTTGCTTTTTTGGATTTTGGGTTTTTGTGTATGCGCGGTGAATGGGTGCGAGTGCATCGGGTGCGGATGATGATGATGATGATGATGATATAGAGAGTGCCTAACCCCCGAGCTTCTTTGTGAAACGCTTTGCGCCGTGCCGTGCCGTGTGTTGACTTTTATAATTAAGCCCTTTGTGTACATTTCCAGTTGACGGCATCCCCCGGTGGTTGGGGGGACAACCACCCCTTAATGTTCACCTGGCTTGCTGGGGTTGGGGGGGGGGGGTAGCATCATAAAAAGGATTAATTGTGCGCAATTAAAGAAAATATATTACCAAGTTCGGGGCCAAGTTTCGTAACGCTTTCGTTATTATTTTTTGTTTGTTTGTTGCTGCTGCTGCTGTTTGTTTCTCGGGCTTTTTTTTTTTTGGTGTGTCCTCATTGGATGCGAAAAGTTTGCCACCATTTGAATTATGCAAAATCATTTAAATGCGTCGCCCCGAAAAGTTTTGCCAACATTTCTCCGCCGACTTAACCACTTTGGCATGTGTCCCAGCCTCTTATTGTTATTGTTGTTTGCCAAGGGGGTCTTAAGTTCATAATGTTCGTGAAGAGCGTTACGCCCAGCGAAGGAAAAAAGGGCTTGAGTGGGTGGTGGTGGTGGTATCCCTATCACAATTGCCAGGACAATGGAGGTGGCATCTCCCTTTCCTTGCCGCAACTTTCCATTCCTTGCCTTGCCTTTCCACATGCGTTCCCGGGTTAATTGCTCAAGTTCAAAATTAAAATATTTATTACAATGAAAAACTTTGGCACTTTCGCGTCGCCAACGTGACGAACAAAAGGCAGCTTACGAATAAGTAGTCCTTTCCCCTTCCGCAAAAGTTTCCATTTCCTTCCACATGGGAGTTGTTTAATTTGTTTTCCGCTTAGTGATGTTTGCCCGAGTGTGTGAGTGTGTGCCTGTGTTTGACGAGCCGAGGAGAAAAGCTCTCCTGAAAGGTGCAATGGAGACAATGGGACTTGTCATAAATTAAATAATATTACAGGAGTGCAGAAGAGCTGGCTTTCTAATTGACACACAAGACAACACAAACTGCACTGCCATTGTGTATCAGCTTTTCATTGGAGTCAATATTTTGATGCTTGCATGTAAATATTTTAGGTACTATCTTAAATTAATCTTAATAATAACTAACTATAATAAATTAATCTTAAATAGTTAGTTTCGATTGCCAAGAAATGGAAACGAAAGTACCATTAAAGATGTGGGTAATTTTTAACGAGTCTAGCTTTATTCAATACATCAATATATCTGTTTCAATATGCAAGTTTATTATTTACTTGAGCAAGCAGAGTATTTTCCTCTCTATATTTTCACAACCCACGATTTCTGCTGTTCCAACCCCAAAGAACTTTTCCTCTTTGATTCGTTTAGCAGCTAGTAAAATACTGTGTTTGCCATTTGATTGATTTTATTGTTGGCAATGCGATTATTCGAGACCAGACCCTCGGGATGCCGAGATCCCGCCATTTAATAAGCTCGATTCCCAACCTCTGGTGTCTGGCCATTAGAACAGGTGTTGCCTGTGGCCCCGCTTCCCTTCAATCTGCCGCGAAGATTTTGCAAGGGGGAAAGGACCGCAACATGTTTGCGAACGCTTTAAAAATGTAACATGCGGTGCTTTTTCATCAGCCTTTGGCTAGCTTTTCCTCTATTTCACTTCGCAGCAGCATACCAACATCTCGGCCTCGTCTCGATTATCATTTGAGTGTATTGAAAATTTGAAACGCATGAATAGTCAGCCAGGCTAGATCGTCCTGCGGCTATATACAAAGCGATATGTGTGTGTGCATACGGTTTGTATGGACTACAAAACGAGGCATTCCAAGGGTTTATCTCAGCACTTCAGTTGGATTTTTCCGGGGTATTGGGCGGATATGGCGGATATGGCCAAACACATCCGTTGGCAGATGTTTTTCACATGGCTCATGGCGGAGTCGCCAATACAGCAACACACGTCGCTATACCCTTTCGATAAAGGAAGGCGTTTGTTATAACGATTAGTAGTATTTGGGTGAACAAAAAAATAAGGTAATTAAGAAATTAAAGAAAAACAAATACTTGTTTAAAAAATAATTCTTATTGCTTTCAAATACATAATATTTATTTCACTTATTGTATTGTATTATTTTATTACAGGGTATGTCAGAAGTGGGCACCCATTGAACTTGAGCGGTGCCCAGAATGAGCAAGTGTAGCGGAAATGATTTGGTAGCTCCAGTCCCTAGGCACCCTGATCCACTCCTAGCTCCTTGGTCCCTGGTGGAGCAAATTTTCAGCTCCACTCACGATTTGTCGGTGATTGAAAAGTGTTTTCTATGTGTTGCTGCTATAAATTGGAGTTTTCTATTATTTTTATCGGCTGGGCAACAGGCGGTACGACTTGTCGGGTAGTTCCGATGGAACGCCATATGATTGGTCCTTATTCAAATGTTCAAATAAAGTGAGTTGAGAATACATGTAAATATACATATATACACTTTATTTATTGTTTTAAGAAAAGTTGTGAGCCAATATATAAAGAAAGAAAGGGAATGGAGTGCCACAAAAGCCTTAGAAATTGTAATTCATTATCTTTTTTCTTTCACGGCAGAGAAAGATACCTAGAAAAAATACAGGTGCATCAAATTTTCTAATTGGTTAGATCCTTAACGAATATTAGGCAATCTATAAAAAACAGAACTCTTCACACATTTTTCCTGCTCATTAGAAAAGAAAGATTTTTAGGACCTGATTAATTATTCGCACATTTGCAGATGAATGATGATATTTTGCATAGCAACTAAACTTAATATACAATTCTTGTGTCGTGTGTGTATTTCATATGAACAGAAACCGTCTATTTTTGCGCCAAATTAAGCGAACTACTTGGTTTGAGCTCGAATGTGGCGGCATAAGAATCTCTTTGCCAGCTCTGTTGGGGATGCTGGGAGCCCAATTCATTTGCAGCAGTACTTTTTGCACTCATCGTGATTATCATCAGCCTCCCTGCTCGTTCGTCATTATCGAGCCGGGGAACTTCAGCTGTCATTACTTTTTATGGCCCAGCAACATGATGCACTTGCTCGGCCCCATGTGGTTGAGCTGCCTCTGCTGGTGAAGGGGAAAGTGGGGAATGGTGGTTGGGTGGTGGTGGTGGGTGGTGGTTTGTTTGCGTTGCCGAGGCTGACTGGCAGTTAAAATATAATTTCAGGAAAGAAATCATCATAGAGCCCGAGCAGAAGCCCCAGCGTCAAGAGGCAGTAAAAGTAAAACATCAAAGTGAATGCCAGGATGGGGCCGGAAGGGGTGGGTTGGGTGGTGCCGGGTGGTGCAGGGAGGCAGCTCCGTTTGTCACCGCTAGGGGGCGCCACGGGCGGTGGTGGTCGGTGCAGGCGGCTGTCAAGAGTGAATTGTGAAAGAACGCATTTATCCCAGGACCTCTTCCATCCACATGCGTCTGCAGCACGCCCCACATGCCACACTGCCCCCTTTCTTCAGCCCGCCCCCTTCTCAATCCACTGCTATGTTTCATTTTTCACTTATCTGCATGTGAGTGAATGCTCTGCAGAGAACGAAAATGTGCTACCCCAAGAGCTGCAAAGAAAGTGTGCACATATTTGTGATATAGAAATTGGACTGAAATTAAAATATTACCCTTGAACTTTTACTTGTTCTATACGTCATTATAATCTTAAGCATCCCCAAAAAACATGCAACTTTTCTTTTCAAAGTTTTCAATTTGAATATGTTCTTTTTTTGTGTAGCAGCTATGGCTGGCATCCAATTTCACCCACACTGGCTTTGTGCTGGAAATTGTCAGCCGTTTGATTGTGTAATTGATTTAGCGAGAAAACTCGCTCGCAGATAGACTCCATCTGCCCCTCGGATACCCTTCACCACGTCCCTTTGGCAACCGTCAATACGTTTAAAGTCGTTGGCTAATTAAGTTGCGTTCCAAAATGGCAGCAAAGTGGAAAATGAAGGGGGATGGCTGGAAAAAAATGCGTTGAATCCGCAATTTTTTCTCTACTCGTTCTGGTCATAAATGGGACTTACCATTTTACACCCCAAACCAAGTACACAGCACCACCCACCTAGAGACATCCACCCAGCAATCAACAAACCACCCACCACCCACCACCACCCACCGAATGTAAGCGATTTCAATTGCCAGTTGGTGTCGAGGACCAAAAGTTTACGATCGCTGCTGGTGCTTTTTATTTGGGTCTTAATTTTTATAAATTTGTATATTCTACCCAAGGGTATTTCACTTTTAGTATAAATTTAAGTTTTAAATTTAAAAAGAATTAAGGATTTTTAAAATAGTTCATAAAGTTAGGTAAAAATTTGAGTTGCACACAAGAGGTGAAGCAAAAGTGACAACTTAAAAGGGTATCTGAAGATCGTATTACTCCTACTTACTCTTTGACTGACACTGTCTGGTGGCACATTAATTTTAATGTCGTCGAAAGGCATTTAAAATAAATTCGGAGGGAAAAATAAAATATAATTCTGTGTCGAGCGGTCGTTAAAAAATAGACACCAGCCGTGTTTACCTATAAAAATATTAAATACATATAGCGCGGTAAATGTTTCAATATTTTGCGAGGCAAAAAGGGGGAATTTCTGTGGGAGTTTTGGCATTTCAACACGCAAGTTTTTATGACCGAGACAATGAAAACGCAGAGTGGGCTCAAAGCAGCCGCACAGTGAGGTGGAAAATTCTGTGTTCCCACCAAAAACCCGGCATAAAAACGGCATAAAATTCAAAAACGCACCGCAAAATGAGGGAACCTGTGCGAAAAAGCCGTAAACAATATTCCTAATCGCATTGCGCCATAGATGCAGATGGTTCAGATTAAAAATATGTCAATTTTCTGCAACCAAAATATTTAATCAATTTCTGCCATACATATGATATAAATTACACACACTAGTTTGCCTCTTAAACTTTCACATACCCAAATATCTCTTAAAGACTTCACAAAGTAACTAAACTTTCGGAAGCTAAACTATGATATTCATTTTCAAAGTTTAAAGACTTTTCGCAGCCTCAGATGCGGTTTGTGCAACCCTCGCACCGAGGGGAAATTGGCTTTTAACACCCAAAGAGAAAAATCGCTAGCAGAACATGGCACTAGGAGAGAGGTGAATGGAGGGGGGAGCGGTGTGACAGCGGCTTATTTGAAACGAATTTTAATTAAAACACAACGGAAAAGTTTCGGCTGGGACAGGAAACCACCTCCCCCTGCTCTCTGCTCCCCGCCGTACACTGAAAGTTAAATCGCAGGACTTTCAAGGCGATGTTCGCTTTCTGAAAAACTCGAAACGGAAGGGACTTACATTTAAGAGATAACTAGGATACAATTTAAAGAAGTCAAGGAAGTGGTTGTTATATATTAGGATATTTATTTACATTCCCTTATTTTATGATTTTAAATGAATTACCTGATAATGCAGATACTATACTGTGGAGACGCCGCTTGTTGCATCCAATCGCTGCAGATTATCGATGCGCTGCAGATTATCGATGCGTTGCAGGATCGAAGGACGAAGGCGATGCCACATGAGGTAGCAGCGGTCCACATAGGGAAACTCGTAATCATCCGCAAAAAGTTTGAGCAGGGCAGCCCGCATTGGTGGTCCGTAACCCCGTCGATTGACATAGGCATCCGCGGCGAACTCAAAGTGCCGTATACAAAAGTAGATGATCCAAGTGGAAATGTCGTGATATATGGGCATGAGATACTTGTACACCAGCCAAAAGCCCACGGAACTGGGATAGAATGTCGTAAAGCCCGCCGCCTCGAACAGCGTTACCCACCTGTTGCAGATCCCAAAGAGCAGCAGGTAAATCAAGAGGTGCAAGTAGATAAGGGCAAGTCCCTTTGCCACATGCCACAGACGCCAATGGGCCAGTTGATGGGCCACAAAGGCGGCCAACTGCTCGTCATTCAGGCCAGCACCCATCTGACCCCAGTCGAAGTCATCGGAGGCAAAACCGCGGTTAAACTTCAGATTATCGTGGATGTCCAAACGCAGGCAGCAGCAGCAACCCATCACCCAGGCAGTGGGACGACCCACATGGAAGGTGTGCACCATGTAGACGCGACCAGGAAACTTGAAGTCCGCCAGTACCGCCTTCAGGTTATCGTCCATATCGGTTTCATTATTCATTCTGCGACTTTTGCCCAAGCAGGGCACTCCAAAAAGGCCAATGAATACCAATACCAGTATGGACAAGGCCACCAGAATTAGCCAAACGAACAGTGTGAAGTACCACTTGGTTAGCCCGTGAATAACCATGAAAAACGCAGTCAGCGGAATGACTGCAACCTGTGGAAAATTGTACAGTGTTACGATATAACAATGTATAGTATTTTTAAAATAAGAATAAATAACCTGCAAGAACACGACGACAAAAACCAAGGCACAAATCAAACCCAACAAGGGCGGCGTGTTTTCAGGATCCACATGGTAACGCGGATCCAGGAAAAGTTTCTCGTAAAAGAGTGAAGGCAACTTGCGGACTATCAAGTATGTGGAAAACAGCGTCATAAATGTGACATTCAGCCAAGTTCGATCTGCATAGCGATACCAGCCCACCGTCGATTTCCAGAGATACGCCAGAGTGCAAAGATACAGATCAAGGCAGCTATACAGTGTATCTATTGCTAAATTGAAAATCTCCAGATATGAGGCGTGGAGTTGCTTATCCTTGGAAGCCTGTAACAACAGTGCACTGTTATATAATTATTATTTTGTAAATAAATATCTGCGAAGAACCCACCTGAAAGGCTTCCTGCGACATAGTGGCCTCCATTTGCTTCGGTGGCACGGAAGTCCTTTTGCACAATCTCAGCTGCCTGCAGCAGAGAAAGAGGTGAAAACCGTTGTGCACCACTATCATCAAGCAGAGGACGTGTCGCAGAAAAATCGGATCTGAAAAACTAATTTTCCGGGGCAGCACACTCATGCCGATCGGATTTCCCGATATCTCGAGGCGCTCTCCACGCAACGGATCTTGATATAAGGCGAAAGTGTTCATATTTTCAAATCAAACTGGTTTTTAAAAGTAAAACAAAATGAAGCAGCAAATGAATGAAATCTAAAGGACAACTGAGTAAGCATTTTATCAATATAGCGTCTATAAACGATCGACTACAAAATATTCTAGAAAGTATGCTATATATTTTTAGCAAGCCGCAGTACTTTTGCCAATATGTGTAATTGCTGTGCAAATCGCGCTTTTATGTGGTTAGCAGTGGTAACCACAACTCAAATATGTCACATGCCACATCCTCATCATAATCCCGATTTCGTCAAGGAACCCATGGTAATCCAGGCTGTCGAAAGCCGTTGACTAGTGGAAGCCAAAGATTATGATGGCGCCAGTGAAGAAATTACACATGTGTGTAGCCGGAAAAGCAGGCGTGTATGGTGTTGGTTTTACTTGGGTTGTAATGGCTCTTTGTAGTTTGTTTCGAGGATTTGAACTTCTTACGCTTGGCATATCAATAATGAGTCGAGGGCTTGGCGGGATTCTAGGGATTCTAGGGGGAATTGTGTTGCCAAGCTGGCTGCTTTGATGGTTTCGGTTCAACGCCATTACTTAACCCACCCCTCCTCAACCATCCCATATATATCCCCATACTTAACCACCCACTCACACACACATATGCGCGAACATTCACTTGGCATCTCTAATTAGTAGAATTTAATCTTCACACTATGGCAACGTCAAACGTCCCGAACTGCGACCCCCCCAACCGCCCCAATCCGCCCCCCAGTCATCGTATATTCCACCCATTGCGCTGCTCATTATGAAAAATTCCAAATTAAAAAGACGAGGGGAGTGGAAACTGCACAGAGAAAAATGAAATAGTTACATACATATCAATTTACATGTTATTATTAATAATACAGAAATACAGAAGTTAGTTTCAAGATAAATATTTATAAGAAATAATTAACATTAAGGAACTATTCAGATAGGATAGACACTTTATATAAAAATGAAAAAGCTTAGGATCCCGGAACATTAAACACACATAACTATTAATTCAATTAAGCTGTGATATCAGCAAGTATCTTTTGCTAAAGAACACTTTCTTATAAAACAAGTTTAGTATAGTATAAGAATAGTACTAGTTTCACGTAATCTTAGGAAGCTATTAAACGTTATCTTCAAATATCTACAATTATAGTTACACCTAGTTTCTCGCCGTGTGGCACACAGTAAAAGTTTATTGTAAGAAGTAACGGTAGGATTTGCATAAATACCAGGACATGTTTGGGTGTGCGTGTGTGTTAGTATCACACATCATGATTACATAATTTAGCTATTAAAACAGCGCCAAGTGGCTGGCTGAAACGAGTGCAAGCGAGAGAGAGAGAGGAGACCGAAGAGCGAGACAGCAGGAGGCAGGCGGTAGGAGGCAGTGGAAAAGAAGGCGCTTATTTATGCCTCAACACGCCGTTTGGCGCAGCTTCAAAGGATCCGAACGGGAGCGGGTGCTCCAAGGGGGTTGGAGGGGAGGGTGGCGTTGTTCCAGTGGCGAGGGGCTAGTGGCTAAGAGGGGTATTCCAGTTCAACGGCACACATGTGCACTTGATTTACTCATTAGCGTTACTTTTCTGTTCATAATAGGGCGCTTACCAAGCCGGAAACCACAGCCGCCACGCACCCTTCCCCCGCACCCACCCCGCACCACTAGCTCCATTTTCCAAAGACCACTCCCCCCATCCCCTCCCATCACCGTGCCACTGACTGCCACATTTGGTTTCATTTCGAACCGTTCGGGATGCGTTGGTATAAGCCGCTTAGGCGTATCCTTTGTGCATGTGTAATTGTTTTGGCCCTCACACACTGCCCCCTTCCCCTCCCCCACTTTTTGGCTAACCCACCCCCACCCCTTCTCTCCTTCCCTCTTCTCACCCTCACACACACGCAACTAAGCCCTAATAATCCCCACTATTTGGCCAAAAGATGGAGGGAAAAAGGTAAGACACTGTCACAAAATACGACTTCAAACATAAGCTTATCCATTCTCTAATAAATACGGTTGCATCTTTTCTTTTTAAATAGCAAGTACACATTAAGAACAAGAAATGTGTTTATATATATATTGTATATATTTGATATATATTCAAGTATTTTTATAAACTTTCAAATATTTTTCCCAGTGAGCCTGCGTAAGTAAGTAGCTACTCAATTCGTTGTGCCCATTTTTGATTCCCGTTCCATGCTTGGGAAAAGTCAAAACTTAACATTTCACATTTGCCAAAGGCTAAAAAAGTTCCTCTGGGTTTTCTTTCTGCAGTTAGTCCTTGTGAATAGTTATCCTGCAAGCAGGGTTTTCTCAAAGAAGCTTTTTGATTTCATCTAAAAAAGGGGTAGATAAATACAGAAAACCTTTAAATGAAGTTGAGCCATGACAAATAGCAGAATGCTCAGGAGTTATCTCTGCCATGTACCATCCATATCAAATGGAAATCGTCTTAATAAGTCTCGAAGGAGAAATAGTACTATTTCTTTCTGCCTAAAAATATAGGTTTACTGCATATAACATTTTGATATTTTAAGTGAGGGCTCTAAGGATTTATTGGCCTACAATTAGAAGATGTGTACCACATTTTCAAGAACATGAAAACATGGGATTTCAGGATTAATCCCAACTTCTTGCCCCTCGAGTGCACAAAACACGGAACGATTTAGTTGAATTATAGCCGAGGTAATCCTTAGCCTTATAATTATGTGGTTTTGACTGCAGACAGAGGTTGAACCATTTACCTGAGGCTTTGATATATTTCAGCTCAGAGACTCCAGAGAGTGATTTGATATATGTGTATGTATGTATGCCCTGCTACCTCAATTATCTGGTGCAATTGTGTAAGAGATAATCCGAAACTAATTCGGATTGGTTGCGGTCAAGTTGTGTGCCGTCATCTTCGGCAATCGATAGGGGGCCTCAGTTGGAGAGGAGAGCACTTGAATCTTTGTGGGGATTTATTTTCGTTTTGGCCATCTATTATGCGCGATAAGATCGCAACGTGAATAGAAGTTTCCGTTTCGTGATAAGGGGATTTTAAATTAATAATTCACTCTTGCTGCACGAACATGAAAAACGTCGGAAAATTGCTCAATTTTCCATGCGCACAAGGTAAAACGGTGGCAAGAGCAAAAGAAACCAAAAAGAAAGAAAAAAATGAAAGAGAAATTTATGCTAATTTTCGACAACTATCACTGCTCAACATCGGTGCTACGTGGATGGGGCTATGGATGTGGCTATGGATGTGGACGTGGACGTGGATGGCCAACCCACCCGAAAAAGCAGACCCACCAAACCTGATGGTCATGTAATGTCGACGGAGGCAGCGTAACGAAGTAACCTAATTAATTTGTGGCACTCATTAGCAACAATTGAAAATGCCACAACCAGCGGAATTAGAAGCAGAAGCAGCTCCTCCAACCATTTGCCCCCCTTTTTATTCCCAACCCCCAAAACCCCCTTGTCACTCGTCAACTCAACCAGAAGTTGAAAATGGCCATAATGAGTGTGGGGTACGACTAACGCCCCTGCCCCGCCCCCAGTCCACCAGTTACTCCAATTCTGACCATTTCTTCCATCAAAAAAAGAAATTATGGCGGGGTAAAAGTGCCTAAATTGATTCCCTATAACGACTATTTCATACTCTAACTTTAGCAGGAAACCAAGAAAATTTACAATTAATTTCTCAACATTTTTATGGATATTTTTATGTGGAATTATTTACAGCTACGAATTTCAACGAAACGGTTTGAATTTAATTGTTAGGCAGCTCAAGACACCATTTTTATACGAACCTTAAATAATTATAATTGGTACTCACGATTTTTAAAGCGACATATTTATGTTCTTTATATTGAAATGCATTACACTTTTAAATGTTCAAACTGTGACGTGATCTCAATTACAATGTGAGCATACACGATCCCACAGTTTTGAAACCAATTTGAGTTTATGAATATGCTATAAATGTACTTCAAAAGCGCAACGTGACCTACCAATTTCCCATACTTTCGTTCGCATTGAAAAAACAAACCTAACAAATATGTGAGCCTCACGATCTTTTATACTTAGCTATTGTTGAATTCTACGCAATATTCTATTTTAACAATTTGAAGTTAGCATTTTCATTAAATTGCAGTTAGCATGGTCAAAAAATAATTCCCATCAAATGTCACTTATTCAATTAGCCAGCCGATAATTTGTTCTCATTGGAAGTGTCAGGCATTAGGACGTTTCCGCACATTCTTCAGTAGTCCTGGGATACTTTTCTACTCCTCCCAATCTATCAATCCATCAATTAAGATTAATGTGCATTTCCATGGATGCTTCGATCATTTACAACGATTGTTTCGGAGACAACTTCATCGAAGTGAGGCCAGCGATCATCGATCAAATGTGAAATGTTGGCTAAGCAGCCTGCTTTCAACTGCCTGAGATCTTTTGGCTAATGATCTTTTTGGGCCAATAAAAGGTTATCACTTCCATTGTACCTTACGAAATAATACCCATTAGAGCCAAATTAAATTGTATTTATTCTGAAGCTAGTTGGTAGATAAATTTTTACATATTTTTACATTTATTTATGATGATCAATATGGGATATGGCTTAGGTAAAAGGTATATAAGACTTAAATAAATTAGGATTAAAAATACAATTAAGGTTCCCCCCGTTCCTGTTCACTTCTCACGCTGTCCGGAAGAGCAAATGGACCCGACCTAATGAGCAGGTGTAGGGCATCAAATACCAAAAAATGTTAACTAATTTTCGGCTTTGCTGCGTTGACGTGTGAAGCGCGGGGCAGTGGCACAGAGAGGGGGTGCGAAGCAGGGGGCGGGGTACCGGCCACTGGCCATATCACCTGCCCTCGGTTAGTTAGCTGGCCAAAAATAAAAACAAAAAAAAAAAAGAGAAAAACAAAGAAAAAACCTTGGATTGTGCGTGAGCCGTCCCTATTTGAGGCCCTGTCAGTCGTCACTCACCGTTTTCAACCTCCCCCATTTTGGGCATGACATTTTTACCAACGGCCGGCGATATGCAAAATCATTTGACCCGGTCCCACAGCCCAAAACCCCAGACCCCAGACCCAAAACCCCAGACCCTAAGCCCGATTGCTATCTGGGCGCTAATATATACCGCTGCTGCCACAAATGCCTTCGGTAATGCATAATTCTAGCCACTTTTCCGGCGCTGGCAACCACCAAATACCACCAAAAACCACCGACCCACCAACCAATCGACCGATGGAAGTGATGGTGGTGTTGGTGGTCAGTAGTCGGTGGCCACAATCGTCGCTTTTGTTGCTTTTTGTTTTCCATTCGGACCCTGGCTGGGAAAATCATTTAATTAACATTTTCAGCCGCCTTCGAGGCGCGAAATTATCACGCATATGCGTAGACTTGCCACAGTGGGTGTCCTTGTGTAACTTATGGTCAAAATTAATATTCAAAGTCAGAAGAAATATATTTATGAGGTACTTTTTTATTACTCGGAAACAGTATCCCAACTTATGTAGTATACTTAAAAAAACAATAAAATAATTAAAAGTATTAAACATTTAAAAATATCCTTTGACTAAATATATAATTTAAAAATGTAAACAAATTATGTAATATTTAAACTAAATTTTGATTTTGATACCAAAATGATTGCTTCACTCCACTTTAAAAAGTGATGTTACTGGTTTGAGAAGAAGGCCTACAAGAAAAACGTTTCAATTATTTTTTAATAGCCAGTCCTGGCATTTCGCCAAGCCCATAAGCTCTGCCTGAAACGATTATAATTGAGATAATTATATAGAGAGCCCACTGTAATTGCGTTCTCGACCACTGTGCGACCGTTACGACCAGGTCAGCTGTTCAGCTGTTCGCCTCTCAACCTTTTTGGCGTAAATTATGATTATGAGAAATGCAAACGCTATCCGGGCCATTGCCGCTTGGCATTTCTCAAAACGCACAGACGGCGGTGGGAGTTATGTAAATACATTTAATTTTTTAGTTTCGCCGCTTGGCTTTTCCATTACCAAGATCCAGTATTGGCCAGCCAGCTAGACAGCTAGCCAACTTGCCTTCCTCCTTCCTGGCCATTTGCATGTGAGCCGACTGTTGCGTATCTCACGGATACGCGCTTGAAATACGAGCGGTTCTACCTTTGACTTTGCGCTTATTACCCCTGATTAATTACCGGGTCGAGTTGTGTTTTTCTTTTCGGTTATTTTGCGTCTTGTTTTTCTATTTTTTTTTTTCTATTCTTTCTTTTTTGTTTTTTTTTTTTTGTATATTTTTGTTGGGTGAGTTTGTGTGCTGGCCGTTAAGTGTGATATTTGTAACACTTTGCTGACTTATTGTTGGGCAGCTGAAAGGCTTTTAGGGCCATCGCAGTGCCTTTTGGATATGGCTAATTAACCCATTACGCCATTATTGTTGCTCTTGTCGGCGGC
The DNA here is from genome assembly GCF_016746365.2 of Drosophila yakuba. Lineage (NCBI taxonomy): Eukaryota > Metazoa > Arthropoda > Insecta > Diptera > Drosophilidae > Drosophila > Drosophila yakuba. Next base: position 11,411,665 of record NC_052529.2, on the reverse strand, counting down.
CGGCAAAGGGTTTTCTTGCCTTCTTTCCGTTTTGGCCCGACGCACACGTGAGTTTCGGTTTGTGTGTGAGTTGCGTAGAACTCTGACCCTGTGTATGGCTTTCAAATCTCCGCAATAAATTCCAATTTTGTGCCCTAATGAATCCACCAAGAGCCGCCCATTTATTTTGGCCCCAGTTTGAGGGCCCAGGCCAAAAAACAAGGGCCGCAATTAGCCAAAAGCCGACCAAGCCCAGGTGCGATTCTAAAGGTTATTCGGTTTTCTAGTTGGTACACACAAATATGACGGCATCTCGATTGCGTAGCGTCGTAAAAATACAAATTTTAATATTACATAATTCTCGAGATAAATTGCTGATAACAACGATGCATACGAAAAATTACAATTTAAGCTTATTACTAAGCTAAATTACAATTTATTTGCTAAATTAGCCAAAGACAGGCGTACCAGTACCAGTTAACCCCTTTGAAGGCATTAGATCATCGGCATAAATTGGGAACTTGGCGTCTGAGGAGTGGCAGTTATCATTTAATCTTTAGTTTTTGAGGTGATGTCAACTGCGGGCTATACATTAACTTTAGATATAGATTGTATCAATTCTTTGAAGCATCTGTAATATTTTGATTCTTAGCAGCAATAAACATAAGACGGCAGGCTTTTTGTATGTTATTTCTTTCGACGCATTGTTAGTTGCTGGAAAAAAGCTATCAATTTATTAACTGCGATTTAATATTCTAACCATATTACATAGGTTACCATACTATAGGTTACTATTTCTTTTAATTAAAATAAAATATAAAAAATGTATACAACTAGATATATATTTGTACATCGTGGGTAGAAACTTTGTAAGAAAACTTGAATTAATAAAGTTTAACTACCTGCAAAGCCAAACTTTTGGTATGCTCTTGGTTTTTATAAGAGAAATGGTCGGCGAAAACTAATTAAACGAATATGAAACTACCGCTGTGTTAGATGTAATTAAAATTGGTAAAAATTTAATTGACAATCAAAATTCTCACTTTCTAGTCACCAGCAGATTCCATTACTCATTTGGCACGACTTCGCCACCCTTGAGACCCCAATTAAAGAAGTGTTTTGTTAACTGGCCAACAATTTGCAAGTCGAGCCCCGCGCCTGGAAAAGCGGTGAAAAGCGGGGAAACCGCAAAAACCGAACCACAAGAGGCATTCCATCCATCCGCGGAAAAGTGTCAGGCTGCCATAGAAAGCCCGGCGCAAATGAGTGGAGCAAATCTGGGGGCTCAAGGAATTTATGCATTCCTCGGGTTGCCTCGTAAGTTTCAATTTTCATTGTAAGTCCCCCCCTCCCCTCCCCGTGCCCCTTTTGGTGGAGCGGAGGACATTGCGCGTAAGCCCATTGATTAATTTGAAATTTATGATGCTTCTGCGGATCGCAGGGCATCCATAACTTTTGCTCTGCGGTCGGTCGTCTTCCCTGCTAGCCGCTACCCCTTGCCAAAAGTGAAACGCTCTGTTTGCCGGAATGTGTCCTCATCTTTCACTCGCTCACGGCTCATATACATTTTAATTAAACGCTGCCGCACCGGAAGAGCACCAGCAACAACAACAGCAACAACAACAGTAACAACAACAGTAACAACAACAGCAACAACAACAGCAACAACAAAAGCAACAACGGCAACGAACACTTGACAATTTCACGTTAATCCTGGTCACAGGACCTCGCCACGGTGGCTGCCTATTTTTCGGCTCTACCCATAATCATAAACATTGAACCAGGCAGGTTTGGCAGCGTAGAGGGTTAAGGGCAGATCATACACTCGGAAAAATGTCAGCAGAAGAATTCAGTTTCTAAGCCATTTGCACTGGAAAAACTAACATTTTAACTAGATTAAAGGTCCAAATCCCTATAATAGCAGCATGGTAAGTAGTTTGTTGGATTACATGCAATCTGCTCTCTAAAATTAGTAATAAAATTGTAAATTTACTGTTTAGAAATAATTTTTTTATATTGTAGTTAACTTTTTTTTAAGTGCACGCCCGTACATGCGACTTAATTACGCGTGGCAAGCCGAGCGGCTTTTGTTATTATCATTCAGTCAGCCGGTTACCGGTGCCACTAACCAACCACGTTGACCTCCCCTTTCTCCCCTCTCCCCCCACCACCTATACCCTTAATCCCCCCCTGTATAGCAAACCCCTCGCCATACCCCGCGAAGGCTGCTCCTTTTGTTGGCCTCTGCCCATTGATGATAATGTTTGAGCGGCATTGGCTGCGCTTAATGAATTTATTTGTTACGCATGGCGTAGTTTGAATTGGCGTTCATGTCAGGACACCGAGCAGCATTGGCAAGAAGCAAAGGAGGCTGAATAGTTGGCCGACGCGCCTTAATGAAATCCATTATTGCGAAACCCATCGCCGAGGCCCAAAAGTAAATACACTTATTGCGGAAAGTGTTGGGCCCAACCCTCGGGATGGCCGGGCGGACATAAAACGCAGCAGGAGCAGGATATTACGATATTACGCACTGTGAACGACGTGCGCGGGTTGCTGGGCAGGGGCGGGGGGTGGTGGAGGGGCGGTATTCAGGATTCGGGCGGCAGGAGCCACCAGGCGGAAATGGGAATGGCAGTGGGAATGGCAACAGCGTTAACTGTGCACTGCCACAACATATTCCTAGTTTATAAACTGAGCACAAAGTCGAAAAAGAACAAATAGTTATATAAAAACAAAATTTATTATATAAATATGTATTTAAATATTCAGATCAATATAATACACATAAAAGCTGCATACTAAATAAAATCTACTTTAAGAACCAATTTAATTCGATTTTTTGAGCAGAAGTAACCAATTTGAAACCCAAATCCTCTTAAGAGTGTTAATAACAAGAAGCAACTTATAGATTTTTTACTCCAAATGCCTTTACATTTTTTAGGTATCTACTTATTTCTCGCAGTGCAGCGGCAACGGCAAAGGGAAATGGCACAGCGGAATGTTGTATTTTTTTCCGGCATGCCAAAACCATCTGATAACGATGCGAACCCTCAATTGACCGTTCTATGAGATGCAAATATCAAGCGAACCCCCGACAGCGAAAAATGTTCCATAGCTCGCGAGTTGTCACCAACCGCCACCCTTTCCCCTTTTCCCCTTACCCCTCACCCCTCCCCGCACTCTTGCGACCTGACCTTAACGATTTCCGGATGAGGGTTGCTATATTCGTATGCTATTAAAGCCCTCGAAGCGCCGGCAATTCCAATTTCAACTTCAATCGAATGTTTCGCACATGAGGAGCCATCAATGATGTTTAATGTCATACCGGGAATCCTTCAACTAGGATGTGAGGCGTGTCCATTAGGGGTAACGCAAAATCATTAGGGGAGGATATATTATATCGGGCTATGCAGATGCAATTCAAAAGGTTGATGGAACGGAAATGGTATAATGCCCGGTTGACTAACTTATTTTATTATACCAGATGCTGTATTGTGCAACATTCTGAATTGAAAATAATCAATGCGCATATGAATATAAAAGTTCAGCAGGGAAATACGTTCATTGTGTAGTAAAAATATTATTTAACACGATTGATTTCGTTTTAATTGAGAACATGATTCTTTGTCCATCAAATTTACATAAAATTACTATTTTATTTATCTAAATACTTTCTCTTTTGGCTACTTCCATAGAAGGGAAAACCAAACGGAAAATTCCGATTAAGACATTCGCTTGGCAGGACTGGTGCTGCATATAATTAAGTGCCCGTCCTGTTTCGGTTTCTATCTCTATCTGCATCTAACTCACAGCCACATTCGGTGGCTCATTCATCACGCTAACAACGTCCGCAAAGTATCTCGAAGATTGTTAGCACTTTCCTGACTTGGCCAAGAGGGCGGGTCACAAACCATAACGGGCAGCGGCCCACTTGCGTGGCCAGTTATTTATGTTGGCCGGCGAGTGGCTAACTATTAAAACTAACTACTTAGCAAACACCCCCCTCCACTGCCTGCCGGCCCACAAACTTTTTCGGCAAAGTGCCATTTAGTTAAACATTCTGACACATGATAAATGAGTCAAAGACCTCGTGTGATAGATCTGGCCAGTCGACCATATGCGCCGGATCCTGCTCCATCCGTTTCTATATCCGTGTCCGGATCCTGGTCCAGGCAATTAAACAGCCTGGACTTCGGACTTCGAATCATGTAAATTCACTATGTGCACTGAGATAAATCACAAAGCCCCCTATTTACTATTGGAAATTAAAGAATATAAAGGATTTATAGAGACTCAATTATAGCAAGTCGAAACATATTTCAAAAAGTTTTAAATAATAAAAAATGCTACATTTATTTAGATTTATTTATTTAGTTAACATTTTTTTCGCTGTGCAAATCTGAAAGGATGGCAAATCGGCGAGAACTCATTAAATAGAAAGCATTTAATGCGTGTCCAGATACAGATGAAGATAGTTCTGAAAGATACAAGTAATAGATTGTCAGCGGCAGCTGACGCAAGACTGGAAATTGAATGGGTGAGCGAATGAGTGCGTTATCAGGAGTCAAAGTTTGCAGCGTATCCCCGAAAAGAAATCCTCATCATCAGCATCCCCACAGGAAGGTCATTAAAGTTTTAATGATGGAGTTGTGTCAATGGCTGTGGGTTGAGATGGGAATGGAAATGGTAGTGGAAATGGAAATGTTAGTGGGAGTGGAAATGGTGTGGAGATCTTTGGAGGGCGGACAAGCGAAATGGGAGTGTACAAGTTGTGGTTGCTGTTTTTCCTGGGTGGTGGCCTACCCTCCTCCTTTTTCGAACTTTCCTCTAAGAACTAAAGTAGCAAAGTAAACAGCGAACAATGAGCGGGCCAGTTGGTGGGCGGGGGTTAGGGGCGGGGCTGGGTAATAGCCAAGTTTGATGCGAAAATTGAAAGAGGGTGTCGACGACGACGACTGTACATACACCGTTATCATTCACCGGACCAAGTTACCAAAACCCACTCCACTCGTTGATACCTTCGCGACGACCCGGGCAACCCTTTAACATCTTTTCAGCAGAAAAATATTGTGAAACTTTGCCAACAAAACAACTCAAACCCACTCCATCCCATAGAGCCACTGCCACTGCCACATCCACTGCCACTGCGATGCGAAAGTTTGAGAACAATGTCAATAGAATAGTCCCCGGGGGACAGGAGCCACTATGACTAAGGGCTTTGTACCTATCAAATGATTTGGATTCTAATTAAATGAATGCCCGAAACTTTCCGACGCAAGTATCCTCGCAGCAAGAACCTTTGCCATAACCAGGAAGACTTGGTCGGACTTTTCCCTGGCAACGACCCCTGGATCTTGAGAGGATTTCGTAATTAGGGTTCGGCCTTTACATGGATGATGTAATTTAATACAGACCCAACCCGCGTATGCTGTTTTCCGCTTTAGTACGTATAATTGATACTAATTTATTCAAATGTCCTTTAGCTATTCTATTCTATCGATTTTAAAGATAGCCCCCAAACAAAATGCAACCTTTTTGTTTTTGGAGCTCGTTAATTATATTTAGAGAACTTGATGTATATTGTTGTACTTTACGGATAGATAGATGAATAGATAGAAGGCAAACTCTTTGAAGCACACGTAATTCAATCGCCGATGAGCAAACAAAGTTGCAAATGAAAGCCGCAAATCTCCAGAACGCCTCACGTTGTTTTGTGTTGGCGTTGGCTGGCAGCCTTCGCAAATCGGCCAAAAGCAAAAAGTTAATTAAACAGATCCCAAGTGCTGACCACTCGAGTGAGTTGTGGATTGCGGAGTGCAGGGGAGGGGAGGACCTGCCTGTCTATGGGTATTAGGCTTTATCAGATGTGCATTCATTCAAATGCACTTCCTTTGGCCGCTCACTCAACGTCGACTTCCCGTTAGCACGCGGCTAACTTGGCTAACTTGGCCAACTCGGTCCGAACTGGATCGACCAGGCTGGCCATCAGATACGCATCAGTGGCAAAACTCAAGCAAATGCACACAGCGCAAAAATGTTTACATCTCAAATCTATGTTTTTTGTATAATTCAGTCAGCCAAAATTAATCATCAGTGAGAAGAAAGTTACATAGCTATAATAAGTAGTTGTTTATTAACTAAAAAAAAAGCGTAGCATTTTATCTGTAAGTGAGTAAGGGAGTCTATGTTAAAAAAGTGCAGGAGAATAATAATTGTATTGTTATTTTCTTTTTTTAGCTATTGTTATTGTTGACTAGTAATTGCTGATAGAATGAATAAATTAATAACAAAAATCATTATATATTTATACACCGTTTATTATTATTACTTGATTCATTATTCATTTATTTCGTTCATCATATTAGTAAACAATTAGAAGCATTGTAAAGGCATTATTGGTTCTTATTGTTATTTAACTCATTCGATTCTTATTTTAAGGCATCCACATATTTGTATCTTGTATCTTTGTATCTCTTTACCAGCCTTACCTTTTCTAGTACGTGTTTTTCCCATACCTTTGCCAGAAAGTCTGTGCCACACAGAGGCATTAACTGGCCAACTTACAACTTACTGGCACTGCATTTGGAGGGCGACTAGCTGGCACGAGGAAATGGGGAAATGTGGAAATGCTTTTCCAGCGCGGCGACAGCTGCGTGGCTAATCCGACAGGCTAAACAGTTGAACAGTTGAGCAGTTGCCCCCGGGGGAGCGGGGGCTGCAAAAGAGAAATAAATGAAAGGAAAAGGAACGGAACGGAACGGTAAAAGGAAAGAAAAGCATTGTGCGATGCATAATTGAAAAAATGCGGGGGGCAAAAACATTGTCAGATAAACAGCGAGGGGGTGGTGGGGGTGGTGTACTGGTACACTGGTGCAGTGGTGCGGTGGTGCGCAGGGGCAAGCGCAAAAATAACAAAAGACAATGCCGGAGTGGCGACGTCCCGACGTGATGTTGCAAATTGAATAAAAATATGTATTTTTACTTATAAGTATTCCATATAGCCAACGTCAACAGCCATTTCCACCAAAGTGCACGCAACGACAAACGCTTGCTGCCGCAGCAGCAGCAGCAACAACTGCCACAGCCGCAGCAGCAACAACTGCAGCAGTCGTAGCAACAGCAGCAACGGCAACATCAACAACATCTACTGCAGTAACACCTTCAAAGTTGATTGATAAAAAAAAAGTGTTTGACTGCAAGTAAAACGCTGAGCTCCCCTAATGGACGGCTGGGTGGGGGGTGTTGGAAATGAGTTAGGGGAGGGGGAGAGGGGCGGAAGGCAGGGCCTGACGTATCGAGTTGCTGCTCTAATGTGACAGCTCAATGCATTTTAGATGGCAGCGACAAACTGAATTGGCAACAACAGTAATGCAGCAGCAGCAGGAACAGAAATTGCAATTTATATATTTCTTGGCGAAACAGTGGGGATAGAAAGTATTCGGTCGTCTTTGCACATAACAAACAAGTTCTTGAAGAAAGGCTAAGCTTAATAAATTCAAAAGTAATATTAAGAATAGAAATGTGTTTACTGCAATATTTTGTTAATTATAAAATGTTAATACTTCTACATTATTTGCTTCAAGGTATATCAACAAAGTCGACCATACCACTTAAGTGAGCAACTAATAATAAAAATAAAATGTTTTCAGGCTTAACATTTAGAATAGCTTATATTAACTTAAGAATATAACATATACATATACATATACAAAATAAAAATGGGCTACCTTCTTCAGCAGTATGCACTTATTTATCGAAGTGATCATATTACGATTCCCGAAGTAACATTTAACTGTTGCATACTTATTAGAGCCCTTACAGCTGTTCCTTCTTACATACATACATATATGCATGTAAATATCTTTATCTGTATGATAACTTTTGTGGGCCAGTGCTATGCCATATCGTTCATTCGCACTCAATCGCACAATCACATTTAAAGGCAGCGAAGTGGGGAGAACTCTCGCACCGTCGAGAGTCATAACGTAATAAGGAACCTGAATGTTCCATCGGCGGATGGAAAGCGGGTGAAAAGACGGGCTGGAATACGGTCTGGAAGAAGAAGAAGAAGAGGAAAAACAGGCAACGCAACCGAAACTGCAACTGAAATGCTGCGCAAACAACTTTGAACGTCAATTTGTCAACTGGCAGCGAGAATTGAATGCAAAAAGCTTTGCGCCACATCGCTGACGTCGCGTCGCTTCGTTTGCCTGCCTGACGCAGTTCGGACCAATTTGGGTTGGGGTCTAATGTGCCGCAGTCACGCTGCAGGCCATGTTATTTTCGCCGCTTTTAATGGCGATTAATCACACTACTTTGGCCTGGACGCACTTGCATTGGCACAAAGGCCACTAAGGAAGTGCTTACGTATTGGGATTAATGAGTAAGCGATCTTTTATTCATCGCACTGTTTGTTAACTTAACTTTCGTAACATTTTTAAATGTATACAAATATTAAATTGGTAAAAATATTTCCTCGGGTCCAAGTTGAGACCTAGCGGTTTCAAAGTATCTATTATCTATATAAATGTTCAATCATTAAAAAGTAATTATCTAAGTACGTATACTTATTATATGTACATATGTTGTATTCATCAATAATGGAAATGTGGTTAGTAAATATTAAAAAAAAATCTATAAAATTGTCAAAGTGATCAACTAAGCAAAGTTTATGAATAACTAAATTTTAATATGTTCTTTGTTTTTTCTTTTTATCGACAACGCTATTAAAAATATTTTAGAGAGCTGAAATTGCAACATCCCCAACCGAAAGCATAAAGTTAGAAATTATAATGTTAAACAGCTCTCCAAACTTATTTCAAAACAATTCATTTTAACTTAATGTTAAAAAAACTTTTAGCTAATAATTTATTATCTACCACCTATGACTTTTCTAATTGCTACTGCAAATCTTTTATTTTAAAGCGTAAGCGAAGTGGCAGTTTTTATTGACTTTTGGTGGTGCAGCGTATGCCGCAGTCAGTAGAACCGGTTTTTTGTCGAGGTAGGTGCATGGTCATGTCAGCTGAATACCGTTATCGTAGGTGCGGCAAACACGTCGCTGCGACTGCGCCGTCAGCTGCAGCAGCGGCGCAGCTTGATAATGAGCCGTTAGGACGGACAGAAGAAGGAGAAGACGCGAAAGCTTCCGCAATGCAAAACAGCTGTGCGAGAAAGAGAGAGAGCGCTTGTGCAAGGCGAAATGCAAAACTGATAAGAAAAGTCCGCTTAAGTTGCTCTAATTATGTATGCATGTACATATGTGTGTATGCGTGCGAATGAGACACGGAAATTTGGTGAAATTATACAAAATATTCGCACGTGGTTTAAGACACACCATTCAGAGGAGAATCAGAATATATGTATGCATGTGTGTGTGCTGGAGAAGGAGAAAGAGTGTGTGCAGGGGAATGCAAAATCAAAGTGCTGCCTACGTGAGCGACACCTTGCGATTAAGAGACGAAAAGGAGAGACTTCAATAAAGATCGAAACAGACAATACCCTATCGGCATAAGCACCTGAAATAATTTTAATAATATAATTAACTCATCAAAAACATATTTATATGTATATAAATGTACATTTTATTTTAATCTATGAAAGTATCTGAACATTTTATCAAATCAAACATCATATACCTGATCATATAATATAATTTGTATTTGTAATTTGTAAATATAAAAAGGTCTTTTTAGTTGGCGAAACTGGCAATGCTCTTTGTGAAGGGTATAATGAAACAGAATATCTGAGAGACAAGCCCGAAAACGTCCAAACTCTCCGTGAAATGCAATTCCTTTTTCGATTCTTTTTCTGTTATTTTGCTGACTCGCTAAATTTGTTACCGTGTTTTCGAGCTTTCAGCTGTTGTTGTTATTATTTTTGCTGTGTCCAGCAGCAGCAATAATAATAACAACAATAACAACACCAACAGCTAAAACGACAGTGGCAACGATAACAACTTCTCAACCGTGCTGATGAGAGAAGTGCGAGAGAGAGAGGGCGAGTGAGAGGACCAGGCAGCAACAATATTTACAGCTTTAGCGGCCAAAAGCACAGTGGGGCAAAAGCCGTTTTATGAAATAAATATTCATATTTGATGCATCAAACAAAACACCTAAATGTGTCTTGGGAAAATGTTGTTCAGTAATTAACTTACGTGTTGACAGTTTTAAAAAAGTTGTTTATTAATTTTTCTTACTTTTTCTGAATTCTTTCCACAATAACAAATTAATTTGCAGCATCGAAATAAATCAGATTTCACAGCCTACTTTTCAATAAACACTACAGAGACACAACTCTTATTAATTAACTTTGTATATTTATTTATTATCTGTTGTCTATTTCTGTATATTATTAAATTGTTAATAAAAGACACATTGTTCTACGTGATTCTTGCCAACTCTTCTTAACTTGCAACAAGTAAACTGCGATCGCCACACTGTGCCATGTGTCGCTGTTTAAAAATAGGCTTTTGCCTAGATGCCAGTGTATGTGCTCGTTGGTTTCCAGCATCTCATGGTCGCAACCGTTTGGCAGCCGCTGCCACATGCGCAGAGCGATCGGATCGGACCCACTGTGCAACGTGGGGCTGTTGACGACAGCAGCAGCAGGCAGAGTCGCAGCAGCAGCAACAGCAACGATCGCAAGTCGCGACACGAGCAAAGCGAACGGAAAGGTGTGCGGGCCAGGGGGCGGGGGAGCGAAGAGCAAGTGACGAACTTACGGCCAACAGCAGCAGCAGCAACAACAACAACGGCAACCGGCCTGTTTGGAGCAGCGCGCATGCCACACACAGTTTAAATATGTGAAATTAGTACAAATCGTGATTTCAACAGCGAACGACGAGCGGCGAACGAGCGTCGACGAAGTGGCGACAACCAAAAAAGAAAAGCACGAGAGAGCAGCAGCAACAGCAGCAGCAACAGCAGCAGCAGTAATAGCAAAAGCCACAGGCAACAACAGTGGCAGCCACAGCAACAACAATCTAGATAGAAAAGCAGCAGCAACACAACTCACCTCAGCAACAAAAGCAAGAAACAAAACTTATAACACCAGCTGGAATATCAGATGATTCACCAACAACAAAGCGGCAGGAGCAACAACAGCTGATGCCACAACGGCAACACAAAGAGCAACACCAACGGTAACGCAACTCGAAACAATAGAAACATTGGAAATAATATTTACAACAACACCATTATCAAGCACTTGAGATACCACAACAGCAACAATAACACCTGTAACTGATTAAAAATTACACCAACAACAATTACACCAACGCCAACCGGTACACCAATAGCTGCTCTATCGAGAACTTTCAACAAGAGCAACTTTAGTAGAAGTAGCCGCAACATTTATAATAATTACACCAACATTTATACCAATAGAGGCGAAGCACTAACAAAATACAACAACTGAACCTTTTGTTGGTGTGCTCTCTATAGCGGCAACAACTACAACGGCAGCAGCAACACCACGTCGCACATCGGTGGCGACCACAACAACAACATGCAATAAAACAGCTGATAGCGACAGCAGCAGCAGCAGCAACAACAAAGCCTGCCATTATCAAGCGAGCAACAACAGGTCGCGCGCAAAAAAAAAAACAAAAAGCCCGCCTGCTGCAGCACTTACACACACGCGCGCACACACACACACAGTCATACAGAAGAGCGGGTGTGCGAGAGAGAGAGGCAAAGACAAAGTCGCACACCTTTACCTTTGCGTTGATTTTGGACGTCGCAACTGAACAACTGACGCTTCGCGCTCGCTCGCTCGTTCTCGCTCTCCGTGGGACACGCGCTCTCTCTCTCGCACAAAGTGCAGCTGAGCTGCCGCCGCCGCACTTGCCGCTGCCACAAATACAACACGGCCAGCTGAACGAACGCTCAACGCTCGCCGCCGCCGCTGCTGCCGCCAGTCGAAAGTCAAAAGCAACGTGTTGTGGACGCTTTTTTCGTCGCGTCGTTGCGTTGCGTTCTCTCTCTCTCTCTCACACTCCTTTTCCTATCACCAACACAACACAGCCAACCGACACACCAGTACACCAGTACACCAGTACACCAAGCCACCCAAACCCAAACCCACCACCCACCAACAACCAACAACCCACCACCCACCACCACCCCGATCCCGCGCGCAGGCTGGGAAAAACTTTCACCATTACCAACAACAACAACAATGTCCAGCAGCGCAGCCGCAGCGCAGTTCAAGCTCGATGCCAACTCCAATGCCATTGCTTTGATAGCCGATGTTGCCACGCTGCCACTCCCACTTTCGCCCACTGCAACAACAACAGCAACAACAACGGCGGCAGCCGCACCAGCTGATCGCGTCGAATGGTCGCGCTCGACGATACTGAACTTCATCGAGGACTATCGGAGGCAGCGCGTCCTCTGGGATCCCAACACCAAAGGTTATCACATCAAACAGACCAAATACGAGGCACTCAAGCTGCTGAGTCAGAAATATGGCACGGAAATACGATCGATTCGTTCGAAGATCAAATCCCTGCGCAGCTCCTTTCATCGCGAGCATGGAAAGGTCCTGAGCGGACGAAGTCGCGGCGTCATCTATCAGCCAATGTGGTTTGCCTATGAGGCCATCAGATTCATACTCGATGGTGAGCGGGATCAGGATCGCGATCAGGATCAAGATCAAGATGGCGAAACGGAAACGGAAGTCGATGAAAAGCTGGCCCTGATGCACAGCCTGGATCTGGAGCAGCTGAAGGCGGACAAGCTGGTGGACAGGGACATCATGCTGCAGGTGGAGCAGCAGCAGCAGCAGCAACACGATGAGCTTACCGCTCGCATTGCGGCCACTGTGGCCGCCGTTGCTGCCGCAGCAGCGGTTGCAAATGCTCGAGATCGGGAGCGGGATGTGGATACCGCTGGCGATATGGATGCCGCTCGCGAACTGGAACTCGAGGAGGCGGCGGTCAACGGTGCCCTGATCGAATCCTCCTCGGCGGCTGTGGTAAGTGCTGCTGTTGTTACTTTTTCTTTGGCCTATGTTTGTGTGTATGTATGTGTATACCTCCACCTATTTTGCATGTGTCTCTGCTCGGCCTTTAGTTGTTGTTTTTTGTTGTTTTTTGTTGTTTTTTGTTAGTCGTATTTCTTTGGAGCTTTGCATGTGCGCGCGTGTGAGTGCCAGTGGTTTGACTTGTTTTGCGGCACCAGGCACAGCACACGCGCTGCTGCTGTCGCCGCCTCCGCCCGCCGTCGCAGGCGTCGCTGTCTAGCGGTTCGTCAACGGCAGCGGCGCAACTGGTGGCGCACAGTGGGACGAAAGCTTCAAGACTTCGGACAGTCTTTTGAGGTTAGGCACATTTTTATAAACTTTGCCAATAGATCCAGCAAACATAACTATTTCAAAAGTATTCGCATATCAGCATTCAAAAACTGGGCCAACATGTCGTATACGTAATACGTTCAAAAATTAGTTATTTTGCCATTGCTTGATTAAAAATTGTAGTAATACAACTTTTTGTTTTACCATGCACATACGTACAGAAACCTCGACCTAGAAGGGCAAATGAGGTTTAGAAGTGTGACCAATTCTCGGTTGGTATACGTGGCGTATGCGTATTTTTTGTTTTCAAACCCATAAAATGTAAAGCAACTTCTACTTACTTGAAATCTATTGTAAATAGCAACAATACTCAAAAAGAGTTAGAGCTAAATATTTACAACTTTGACGAATTATTATTGAGTCACTAGGCGTATGAGTAATTTTTTTTAAATCACTAGAATAGCAATCCCATGCGCTGAAATGCCTATTTAAAATAATACAAATTTCAAATAATGTTGATTAAATCTAAAATATGTGAGAATTGACTTGCAATCGTAAATATAAAAAGGGTTTTAGAATTAAAAGAACACGTGACGTATTAGTAATTTTTTATAATAAATAAATTTTTCCATTTAAGGTAAAATTTTTTTTTTTTGCTTATGTTCTTGAGATGTTTATAAATGTTTACTATTTTTTTTTGTATAATTTTAAATTTGATGTTTTTTCTCCAAAAGTTATTGAGATGCTGTGTTTAGTAGGCACTATTTATTTAAGTAATTTGCACGGAATTGATTAGGCCCACTGTGCTCGGTAGCTGCTATTGCGTTGCGCTTGATAAGCCAGTATTGGTGTTAGTGTGCCAGTGTGTGTGTGTCAACTGGCTTTGATTTGCGCTGCCGCTTCTGCTGTACACACCGCCAAACCTACAAATGCACATATGTATGTACACATGTACGTATGTATATCCATTATGCATACACATGTGTGTTGCATCAGCCGTAGAAATCGACGGCCCCACGTTTTGCACCGAGCCACGCCCCTTGGCCCCGCATCGATGCTCCGCCGCCCCCAAGCAGCGGTAGCTCCAATATGAATACATATGCATGTTTCTCTGTATGTATGTATGCATATACTACATATATACGTAGCAATATTAATATAGCAAGTTGCCGGACTGCGTTTCGTTATTCCTATGTCGCCTTGCCCGCTCGTTCGGTTTTGTATTTGATTCCGATTCTCTCCCGAATAAAAATTACGAGACTTTTGGGCAGAAGCTCCGCCCGTCCAGCAAACAGCAAGCGGGCAACTTCAGCTGGGCAGCTAAAGCGGCGAGCTTTCCCCGAAGCTCCGAAGAAGAGGCGCTTGCCAAGATGCCTACTAGTTACATATGTACTAGTTACATACACATGTATGTAGTGCGATTGGCCGCCCGGAAATCAAATAATCTTAAATAATTAATAATAGATGCACTATTATCTAAACGTACATTGAAGCAATCAGCTGCATTAGTCACATTGTGCGCCCCACTAAGCGTCTGAGATAAGGCGCCCTTGACCAGTATAATCATATAAAGTTTGTGTACTTTTCGTAAGTAATTGTAATATTACAATCCCACAGGAATTAGATTTTATTATATCCCACCTTTAGCACTATTTCGAGTTCCAAAGTAAAGTAGCTAGGATTTCTTTAAGTACTTTTCCCCAAGTGTTTTAAGAAAATATTTAAGTATTATTTTCGATTTTTTTGTGTTCAAAAAATTCCCTTTTAGTTTCGAATATTTTTCAAAAAAGTAATAAATAATTATTATAATATAATTAGTATAATATATAAGAACTAAATGCATTTAACTAAATAAGATGTCCACTAAACTGAACTTACTGACACAATAGAATTATTTCCCTAAATTACATACTTAAAGCCTGCGAAATAGAGTATTCTCTCGTCGACGTCCGGATGATTTCGTTCCATAATTTGTGTTATTTTTCGTCTGTCATTTTTTTGGTCACTCGTCTCACGTCCGTCTGTGAGTCTGTCCACCCGTTGGTCCACTTTGGTATTGACTTGGCTGCTGTCCCGCCCGTACCGCCCCCGCCCCTGAGCCACTCCCCCCTGCCCCCTGGCACCTTGTACCGCCGTGACTAATTTAATCGCCAGCGGCTCGACTTGCGAGTCTGCATCGACTTTTGTGTGTTTGTGTTTTTGTATTTTGGTGCCTGAGTTTGCTTTTTATTATTATTCTAATTTGTTTTCTATGTCTCTCGCGTTTCTCGCTTTGCGTCTGTCCACTACTATTATGTTATGTTTTGTTTTTGTGTTTATTGTTATTATTTGTCTGGCAAATTCTCCACACTGCCATAATTGTATTTGTTATTGACTCTACCGTCTACGCTAATTCTAACATTTTTTTGTTCGATCTTCGCAGACACGTTCCTCTTCCGATTTGGATGGCGAGAATTACTGCAACATCAGCGCCGAGGATGTGAAAACAGAAATTGTAAGTACCCCCCCGTTGATTGTTAATCGCACTTTAATTGAATTGACAGTTTGAAGTTACTTTTTGGGGGGATAATTTACCTTATTTTTTTGTTTTTATCACAACCCCTGAAGTGGCATTTCAAGTGGTGCGTGGGTGTAATTAGAAAAGCACTTTTGACACGGGATCACTTTTGAATAATGTCTTTTGAATTAGTAGAAATCACGATAATGATCATATTAAGTATCTATTTTTTGAGCTCAAATGTAATATTTGTATTTGGAGTACTTATTAAGTAAGAATGGAACTTACTTAAACGCAGTGATATAATCTAGGTGGCAGCAACTTACGATTCCACCTCTTTTTCTTTATTTTCGATTAAAGGTTTTAACGCAAATAATAAGATTAGATTACTTTCTTGATAGGGCGAAAGTGTATAAAACTCTGTAACTAACTTAATTCGATGACGAGTCTTATCACTCTGTGACGTCCACAACTTGCACATTGACCGTCGAAACTTTTGAGTTCCCGAAGGTCATTGGTGTTGCTAAGGCAGATATACTATAGTACATCCGTATATCGCTATTGATAAGCTTTTAAAGTCAAAGGCGTGTGAATCACTTGGTAATTTCGATTCAAATTTTAGCAATTGAATGCAGTGAGTTCCCAAATTATATTTCATGAATTTTACATATTTCCCAAGCTGCATTGATTGCAAAATGGCCTGACTGGGATGGCTCTCACTATTTGATACTTTCCCAGACAAGGTTGTGCCCACAATTTAATTTAATTACCCGACTCGGGGGGCTTATCAAAGTAAGCACATGTCCCAGTCGTCTTTCCCTTCAGGCACTTTGGCAAACCGACAAATCGAATTGTTTATATTATTATATATACTAAGCGATGCGCTTCTAGCAAATAGTTGATGAAACAACTCAGCGTTGATTTCGTCAGACGTTGATACTATAAATGTATATAAGTATAGCGAAACAGGTTCCGGCATTTTTTGACCGGCCCATCTTTAGCAAAATAATATATGAAGCTGATGAAATGTTGAACGGATTTTACTTTGCGAAGGGAAAAGCTCATCATTCGCCACGTTGTCAGGAGAAAATCTCTATCATTTAGAATGCACAGAAAATTATTAAAAGAAAAGAAAAGATACATAGATGGAATCTAGCTTTTAAGGGCTGTACAGCCAGCAATAAAATATTATTTACTATCATAAATCTGAGCGGTTTAGTACAGGGTATTTCTATATTAGCCTGCAAGATATGTTCCCAGTGCACACCTTTCAACACACTCTATCCATCCTTTGTCCAATCCCAACAGATCGAACACGAATCGGAGCTGGGGATGCTGGATCGGCGGACGAGCACGCCGTCGCCCATAAATTACTACAAGCCGACGGACCTGACGTACAACCACCGCAAACGCAAGGCGATGGGCGTGGAGCACGTTGTGGGCGCTTTGACATTGACGCCCATCAAGGTGGTGGGCGGTGCGACGGGTGCGGGTGCGGGTGCTGCCAGTTCCGCTGGCCACCACCAACAGCAGCAGCAGCAACAGCAGCAGATGAACCACAGCCAGCTCGCGTTTCAGGCGCTCCAGCAGCACTTTAGCCACAATCACGGTCTCAGCCTGAGCCACTGCAACGGGCAACCGCATCAGCAGCAGCAGCAACAGCACCAGCCACATCAGCAGCAGCAGCAACAACAGGCGTTGCATCTGCAGCAGCAACAGCAACAACATTCCAGTAACATGGCACAAAAACGTGATCGTGATCGTGATCTCTCAACGTCAAATGGCAACGGCAACGGCAATAGCAGCAACAGCAACAGCAGCAACACCAACAACAACAACACCTCACTGGACCCAACTGCAACATCCAGCAACTGCAGCTCGAGCAGCAACAACAGCAGCGCCACGCCCCCCAAGCCGCTCATCGGGGGCGGCGGCCTGAGTGCCAATCATGTAGACGAATATGGAGTATTTGGGGAATACGTGGCCATAACCATACGCAAACTGAAGACGTCCAAGTCGAAGATAGTGGTGAAGCACCTGATCAACAATCTGCTCTATGAAGCGGAGCTCGGGAAGTACGATCATGGGATGCCGGCCAGCAAGGAGCCACCGCAGCTGTACAATATGCAATGAAACTAGCAAATACCATGGGTCAGGATTTTGGGATATTGGCTAAATCCGACCAAAAACAAAAAGAAATATATAGACAAACTACGAGGGGGAAAATAGGGGGGGAAATGGGGTGGGAAAGAGACAACCAACGCACTAGTCAGCAAAGCAACAATTGGTCAAAACCAGAGCCAAGAATTCGTAGAACCAAGGGGTTTAATTAGCGGGGGGGAAACGAGCATTTCATTCAGGGACAATGACCATCTAAGTACTTTATCTATATACATTTATAAACACACATGAACGATATCAGTGAGTATATCCGAAGTCAGTCAGTCAGTAAAAGGAGTGCAGTTGAAGTAGGGGTGAAACAAACAACATACCATTAATTAAATTGAATTTATTATAAATGCTTTACGTTAAACAGTGTATTTCTATACATGTACGTATATATATATATATATGTATATATATATTTATGTGCTACGGTTATAAATATATATAATTTTTTATGATTATCGTTTTTTGATTTCCAGCAAGAGCGTTATATTTTTGATTTTCGTTTTATTATATTTACATTTGGCAATAACACTTTGAACTCAGGTGCCTTTATTTTTTTTAGTCAATTAAGCCTTGTTATCTTATGCATAAAAGGGAAAGAGCAAACAAACGCGAATTGATTGCAAAAGTGTCTACATGTAATGCAAATAAATGAAGCCGTAACAACATGTAAATTTAATTAACTTTTTATCGCATATGCAAATCCATATGTATAAACTTAATACTGTAAATAGTCGAAAAAAAAAAACAAAATAAGCGAAATGGAAAGGAGAAAACAATGAAACATGAAATGTGCAAATCTTAATTTTTGTTATGCATAACTAATTTGAATCGAGCGAAGAGCTCCAAATAAAAATGCAGAAATGTTGAATTTCATTTTGAAAATGACACAAAGGAATTTTATTTATCACTCCTGGGATTTTTCATTAAAATGAAATTTTATTCATAGAGTAATGGGTGCTCTGTGTTGATCAATTTGATGATTTTTTACATGGCATTGGTTAATAAATAACAGATAAATTAATATAGTAAGAGGACGAAATCTATTTGTTTATAAACCAACAAATTGGGGTAATGTATAAGTTCTGACGATCCAAGTTCCTTGGCAAGTCCATCATGTAAAAGGGTTCGATTGTGTTGTGAGTATTGCCTAATTGTATTGCCGACTGTCAGACCTATTGAGCAACTACCGCCCAGAACAATGAGGCTTGTTGTTCGCCTTCGGTGCGATTATTCATATTCATAGTCGTATTCACATCCACACTCACATTTACACTCGCATGCGCGTCGAGGGTCTCGTCCATAAATCACAAACGCTCTCAACTGTATCAAAGAACTAGGCAATTTAAAGGAGGGGCCACAAAGCAAACATTAATTGCTAAATAAACAATTCAAAAATATACAAAAACAAAAAAAAAGAAGATAATAACTAATTTATCTTTTATGGATTGCCCTAAGCAAATTTTCACTTTTTTAGGGCATTTTGTTTACGCTGCGCTATTATTGCCTTGAATAAATGATAATATCCAAATGGTTCTTTGAAAAAGTGATTATTGTTGATAGTTCTTGATGGAATGGACTTCCGATCTTTGTTTGATTTTACTAATTTTTAATGGCTCTCTAAGGTTGGATTTTAATCATTAACGCAATTGGGCGAATGTACCGATGGGTACCGATGACGCAAATGGAATACTCGTTTTTCACATCTAATAGATAAATAGTTATTAATTCACAATTAACAACACTTAAATTTCTGCTAAATATAAATAGTCCATGACTGCACAGCTAGGCAAATGACGAATCTTTATCGTACTATTGACTATTAACTGAATTTTATTGAATTTGTTTGAATTTGATTATTTTATTATTTGTGATGAGCAAATGTACTTTGTGATATTTGTGAAAAGCCGCAGGTTTTCGCTCGTATTTGCGCTGTATTCATTTTCCCATTGAACAGCGATAAGTGATAAATTAGTTCCTTTTATAACTCAAACAGTCTGTTTGCACTATATGGTGTTAAAAGTGATAAATGGAGCAATACAATGGCAGTGCTTAAGCCCATTGATCCCGCATTGACGTAGGTATCCGCCTCCAAAAGAAAAGCAACCACCTACTGCTTTTAGGTGATCAAAGAAAAGCTCAAACACATGGTAAATATTTGCACTCGAATCAGTTTCGTTTCGAAGGCAAACACACTTTCCAGACGATACTATACCAGCGCTCCTCTATACAATCCATAGGTTATTTAAGGTCGTTTCTAATCATCATCTTTCAACTGGCCCTACCCCACAGCAATTCAGCATTCAGTGGTAAGTTATCTCCCCCAGCGCAGGAAAACATTCTGCTGCAGCTCCAAGAAGTCGCCCAACTGTCTGCAAATGCAGATTACGCTCAGCTCATCCACTTCGTAGCTCGTTCCAAAGGTTCCACTTGCGGATGTGGCATAGATATGCCATGCTACTAGTCTATAAACATTTTAAGCATTAATAAGTATTTTATAGGTTCAACCAAAAGTGGCAAGTGCAAACCAATCCAAACTTGCTAAAGAATCAATAATCAGACTGTGATAATAGAAAGGTGTGATCTACATTAAAAATTGAAGAAAAATATACACAATACTTTATTGGCAACGCAGCACAGTTATCGCATACCCTGTAAGTTGCAGCCGACAACTTTTGTGTAATTTCCTTCGCGACACGATAAGTATCTCGAGCTGTGTTTGTCGTTTTATCACCACTTTTGACGGGCTGTGACTACGAGTAATCATGGCAGGCAAATATCAATCATGTTCAGGCACACACACCACCCCTTTCCCCTTCCCCCCGCACGAATACTATGTGCATGTGTGTGTGTACATATGTGTGTACGTGTCAGTATCCACACTGCCAGCTGCCTTCCGATAGACGCGTCGACATCCCCAAGTTCAGTTCGTAGAATTGGCGCAGTTTTTCTACGAACTCAACTCGATCGTCTGCCACTTGGTCTCTGTGTTTTCGCTGCACAGGGGCGTGGTTGTGGGGGAATGATGGGGTACTGTGCTGTGCTGGGGGGGAGCAATTGGCTTAAAGCTTGCCATCTGGAAATGACGCAATGTTTTCGAAAACACATCAACACCCGAGTTGTCCGTTGTCGCTGCCTCTACAGTTGCTGTTAGCTTATTGTTTTGCTCGTTGTGTTTCGATTCGCTTGGCAAAATCAACAACAGCAGCAGCTACAACAACAGCGATTACAATTGTTAATCTATTTGGCATATAATCCCATATACAAATATAGTTTTTGTATGCTTGTACATCGAGTAAACTAATGATAAATTCTAGCCGCGTACCCAACAATAATGCGACTGATGGGTGCACTAGTAAAATATAAATCGAAAAAACTAAATGGAATTGAGCAGGTTAATTGTTACACTTGCTCAATAGAAATATATTTCGTTTTTTTACAAATGAATTAGCCACAGTTTTCTCAGTGTACAGACACTGCCAAAAGAGGGCTACTACTTAGACACAATGTTGCTGCTGTTATGGTAGCAACTATTGTATCTGCTGTTATTGTAGCAACTATTGTTGCTGCTGTTTGGCCATAATGTTATTTAAAAGTGTTGTTGGTTTTCATTTTATGTGTTGCTGTTGTTACTTTGTTAGTCTATTAAAGCATTGGTATTGTCTTGTGGCTGTAGTATTGCTGCGTAATGTGGTTCTTAATGTTGTTCTTAATGTTGCTGATGCTGCTAGGGCTGTTTAATGTTGATATTACAGTTGAAGCTGTTTATGTTGCTTTTGTTTCTTATGTTGCTGTTGCTACTGTTGGCACTATTACTTTGCTGCTGAAGCTGCAGTTTCTGTTAATGCTGCTATTGTTCCTATTCCTGCTGTTACTGATGTTGCTTATGTTGCTCTTGCCCACGTTACTGTTGCTGATGTTGCCCTTGCTGGAGTTGTTGATACCATTTAGCTAACTAATGTTGCTGGCCTTGCTATTGTTCCTTTAATATTGCTGATAAATTGTTTGGATATTATTGCTACCATTTTTTTATCTTTAATAATTCTGTTTTTGATTTTTTTAGTTTTTGTGCTTTGTTTTAATTATGTTGCTGTTACCCTTGATGTTGCTCTTGTTCCAGATCTTGCTGTTGCTTTTGTTGCCAATGTTACTGTGGCTTTTCTTGCCAATGTTACTTTTGCCAATGTTACTTTTGCCAATGTTACAGTTGCTGATGTTGCTCTTGCTGGAGTTGTTGATACCATTTAGCTATCTGATGGGGCTGTCATTGCTCTTGTTTCTTTTAATATTGCTGATAATTTGCTCGGGTATCATTGTTTTTCCTTTTTATAGCACTTGTGCCTATCTTCTTGCGTTGCTACATCTGTTAATAATTCTGTTTTAGTCTTGTTTTTAGTTTTTTGTGCCTTGTTTTCGTTGTTGTTGCTGTAGTTGCTGTTGTTTCTGTTGTTTCTGCTGCTGCTGCTCTGGGGGCCCCATGTCAGCAATCAACAGTTTGCCATAAATTATTTTTGCAAAATGCTCACGCTCCAATGCGACCCCAGGGAGTCAGCATATACACACACTCAGCCACATACTTACATATGTATATACTCACATTTAGTACGTATATGCTGGGCATGATAAGCTGCGAAACACATATATATGGTCCCATTGCGATTGTCGCGCAATCGAGCATTGAGCAAGTCCCCCAGCGAAACCCCATCCCCATTCCCATCCACATCCCCATCCCCATCCCCATCCCCATTCCCATTCCGACCATCCCCAACCCATTGGCAACCCCATTTTGCAACCCATTCCGCCTCCAAGAACATATCCCGCAAGTCGCCAGATAAAGATACTAGTAATGGCAATAATAATAATAACAATAAGAGAAGCCAGCACCAGAGCCCTGCATTTGTCACTTCGGCATTGAGTAAGGTTGGAAAGTGTTGTAAATCAATTAGGCAAAAGCCTTCGCCGCCAGTTGAAAGTAAGACAACTTACTGCGCATTACACACAGAAAAATTGAGAATATAATACTCTCTATTACCTTCTTAAGTTTTACTTATCACTAGCACTACCTATATTTACATAATTTGAAGATATTAAAGTTTAGCAATGTTTATATCATACCTATTATTATATAAACATATTAAAAGGTATAAATGATTACCATTTACTAAAGCAATATTACATTACAATAGTATTATAATAAGTAAAAGTATATTTGAAAATTACTAAAATGTAGTGCATTTCAACATCCCCGACTACCTTTCAGCTTTTCAATATTTAGGTTTTTATTTGGTCATAAAACGTCTACTTTTTCTGTGCACTGTTCCATAAAAGTAGTAAACTGGGGGACATGCACTGCCATTATGATTTATGGCAAAGCAAAATGCACAAATGCTGTTCGATCTGCTTGGGGATTGCATCTCCTGGTCGTAAATAACCCGGCCGGAACCCTGGCCCTGGCTGGAATGGCCAAGAGAACTGGCCAAGAGCTAATTTGTTGCCCTAATGGGACACCAATCAGGTGAGACGCAGATGGGAATGGCTGCAAGTTCTGCGCGTTCTTCCTCGCTGTCCATCCATCCGGGCTACATTCATAAATAAATCTATTTTCGATGGAAGGAAGTCTTGGGCAAGTGCAATTTATTACCAAAATGCTGACGCATTTGAGATTTCTTCAGCATTTCGTTTCAATTTCCCATCCAATGTAATTTATTTGCTATTATTCTTCCAATCGAGTTGGAACTAATTTGTAGAGTAAGCATTTCGTTTGGCGAGCAACTCTTTATAACCCAATTAAAATGTAACACAAAGTCGTAAAAATGTATAGATAGAACATTTAAAAGTAACAAAGTAATTAAATCAGTGTTTTTTATTTGGTTAACGTAACTTTAAAACTAATGGAATAATAATAGTAATAAATTCCATGTTCGAAACGGAATAAATGACGAGCTATAAAAATGTAATTTGTTACATTTCTTTTAATATTCCCATTTCGGTGTTGCTGCCATTCACCAATCAGAAAATGGATGTAGTTCATTTGTAGCTATTTATAATGACAAGCAATCAAAAAGCCATTTGCTGAAAATGTCAATAAAAATCGAACACTTTTAGTAAGCAAGTGTGGCAATCTGTATCAATTTAATTCGGTTAAATTCGTTGCAGTAAACTTTTATATTTGGACTCACGCAAAATATTGATCTAAAAATAATTAAGCCGCGCAGATAATAAACAATTTATTATACATTTGCTAAATTGCATGACCACTTAAATATACATTTAATTATGTGCACATTTTAATAAGAAAATCATTTTAAGATAAAACCAACCGGATTTTTATATTTTTAGGATGCACTTTGGCACAACGTCCGGAAATATTTTTGTGATTTTTTTATATGTACATATATACAAAACACTTTGTTTGTTTTTATATATGAATACCCTTGACTTCATTTTCCGAGACAAAAAATTCATTTTTGCACGGATTTTCGTGTTGCCAACCGAACAAAGGTTCCACTCAACTCTTCAGCGTTTTCATTTCCCGCAGCTGTCTGGTTTCGTTATTAATAACAACACACAAAAAAATCCCTCAAAAAATATGAAAAATAATTAAAAACCTATTAAAGTCAGGGGGCTAAGCAACAAAAAAAAAAAAGAAACAAACCAGCAAAACAGCACTGGAAAACAACAAAAGTGAACAATAACGAATGAAGAACAGTCAAATCAAATTACCCAAAATATAAAAAAAAACGAAGCAAAAATAATAAAAAATCATTAAATGCACGAAATGGGAGAGAAATGTGCCATAGCCATTAAGAATTATATGCCCAAATAAAAAAGACTCAAGAGCCATGCCAAGGAGTAATTATTATGCGAAGATCACGTATTCCCATTTTGCAAGGCGGTCAGGATGGCGGAGTGGTGATTGGGGATATATAGTATGGTATATGTGGTGCATGTGGGGCGATGGAGATGGTGATGGGGAAGGGGAAGGTGAAGGTGAAGGGGATGTCGAGGGGGCGTGAATGCAGGCCACAATAGAAGGACCACGATTTATGCGACCAGGCACAGGCTGCGAAATGAAAACGTGAAATCAGAAGAGGATTCAGAGCGCAGACTCGAACTTGTAAATGCCCTTAAATCTATTGAAATTAGTGTAGATTCTGTAATTAGCATAAACAGAAAATTCAAATATTAGTACTAATATATTATTCATAAAATATTAAATAAATACTTTATTAAATATTAATGTGAAAAACGTTTGTTTAAATATTAATACATAATACTTGCTGTTTTAAACTCATATTTTATACGTATATAATATAGAACTATATATAATAAAACGATTAATCAGGTATTCCACTTTCATGGTGGTATGTATTATAATACATCAGCACTTTTTTAAATGAATTTGCCACAGTCTAATACTATTAGTCATAACAAATTCCTACAAATATATTCGTAAATAAATTGTATTAACTTGGCAATGAAATATATTTTAAGGCTCACATTCCTTTTTGTTGCAATCTTCATTTTATAACATTCATCACATTAAGCGTTCAGTTTAGTTATTGGTTATAATATGCCCCATTAAAAGTATAGGGTATGCATTATCCTAATGCCAAAAGTGTAGCAAACAAAACAAGTGTGCTGCCTGTGACTGAGTGTGGCCCTTTCCGTTGGCCAAAAATAAATTTCAATTTTGGTTTTTGTCCACATCCATATCTGCATCCATATCTACATCCACATCCCCATCCCCAGCCCCATCCACATTCGCATCCCTCCATCGTCCTGTCCTACTGCCGTCCATCTCCATCTAAACACTGATACACCTTGCACTTCCCCGCAGAATTCCCCATATATAATATGTATCCATATAGATATGGGGATATAGCGTTCGCAAAACCAAAAGCCCCCACACCCAGTAATTGGCTCAAATTACAGAAACTCAGCTCCGACCGCATATTCAGGCCCTGAGCTCGGCTCAAAACACATCCCAGGCCCAAACTCAAACTCAAACCCAGAAAACCAGACCAAAAACCCAAAACCAAAGCCAGAAAGCAACGCCAAAGTCCGTCCCGTTCCGACCACGGCTCTTATTATTGTCATGGCACACAATATTGTTTCCAAAAATGAAACGAAACGAAACAAATACGTGACCAGAAATTAAAGAAACAAAAAATAATAATAACAATAAAGAAGGCGGAGAGGCAGGCTGACTGGCTGGCTGACTGGGTTGGCTGAAATAAAAACGAAAACTACACCAGACCCCGAAAAACTGTGCAAAATAAAATAAGGAAACAGCAGAAATCGCGTTGATTTGAATTTTAAAATGTTTCATGGCATTTGTTTTGTTTGCCTTACTTCCCATCCAAGCTCCCATCCCCCCACTAGATGATTCCCCCTCCCCACCATTTTCAGTTTTGTGGTCTCGCTGTGCTCTGCTAACTTTGTTTTTAGCCACAGTGGGCACAAAAAGTCTGTGTCACTTGTCCTAAGTGCACATAAAGCTCTTCAAAATATCCGTTTTATTTGCAAATTAGTTTAGAAAAAATTCTGAAACGTATCAATTATAGCATTTGATCCATTTGCTCCTAAGTGTAAATCATTTTATATCCTACACTATTAGCCATAGCAATAACATTAACTTTTAATACTATACTATATGTTCAGAAACGCTTATTTCATTATGTGCGCATTCAAATGACTTTGGCTACCTCCCATTATTGCAAATCTTTGGCCACTTTCTATTACCATATGTTATCCAGCTAATTGTTGTGCAATAAAATTAACTCTATTCCCCAATAATAAGCACCTTTAAAGTGTAATTTTTATGTTACTTCCATAAAAAAAAAAGCCTCTCGTTTATCATAAAGTAAAACAGTTAATCTTTCCAAGTGCTTTTAAGACCACTTAATAACTCCTTTTACCCCCAAAGCAATACTATACGAGTATATGTTGCCTTTCCTCGTCGAATTGTTATTACTCGCGTTGGCAGCCACAGTGCCCATTGGTAATATCTATGGCTATCACTAAAAAAAAAGTTTTACACTGCCATTTTGTGTCATTGTTGCTGGTTGTTGCTAGCTGGTTGTTGCTGTATTTGTTGATGGTGTGCCTCGTGTTACTGATGCCACATCCAGTGGCAGTGGCAACTTTACAACTCGCTTCGCAGTTGTATATACAGAGTATATATATTCATATATACATATCTATATAGACAAACTGGAAGCCGCAACAAAGTTGCAAGGCAGCGCTGTCGACGTCCCAGACCTTATGCCTTATGTAAATTGTAAAAAAATAAGAGAGGAAAAAAAAATTGATAATGAAACTTTTCAACGCAATAAATAATAGCTGACAAGGGACGGCAATCGTCGTCGGGAGAGAGTGCGAAACGTGAATCGGAAGGGGGGAGGTGGGGGGATTTTTATAGGGAGTCAGAGTCAGAGTCAGAGTTTTGGGGAGGAAGCAATAAAGGAAAGGCATGAAATTCTACGTTTATTATTGATTTCGTGTTGAATTTTTGATTATTTCTATAAATATTACGAATGGCCAAAGGTGGCGGCGCATTCTGCGTTCGATTGGGGTTGGGGGTGCTATAAATGTTGGAATCTATATATACGTACATATGTAGATACATGGGAAAAGGTGTGAGTACCCTACTCTCCTTTGGACGAACACGACACGTGCGATGTTGATAATGCCGCCTAGGTCAAGTTTGAGCATATAGTAAGTACTATACAATACTACACTTATTATACGAACTGAAACACGGCACACACCCCGAAATAATTTGCACAACAAAAAAATGCTCAACACTAATTGTTTATTATTGTCAGAGTGCGAAATTCGTTATGCCAAGGAACAAACAATGAAATATTAAAAAAAAAATGCTAGTTCAATTAGTTATTTCTTTTTATTGTTTGGAAAACCTTTCATTTTTGTAGGATTTGTATGTATTTTGAGTTTCATAAATCTTTGAACAGCAGATAGTTAAAGTATCTTATGGATATGAATATTGAAAGCAGAACTAAATTAAGTATTTGACTAGTAAGCCACTTGTGATTTCTTTCGGTGCAAACTCATCCACGAGCCGCATTGCCTATTTTTTATGATTATATTTTTACTTTTCGGCGCTCTCGTTTTCGCGTATCGGCATAAAACTGAAAAATAAACACACATAAAAAATAACAAGAAAAAAAGAAGTCGCCTTAGTGGAAGAGCAGCTACGAAAATTGCTATGCAAATAAAGAATACGGCCTCCGCCCACTGACACGCCTCCCGCCCACCACACAATATGCAATGCGCGCGTGTGTGTGTGTGTGTGTATATTATATATATACACCTATGGGGACACACAGCCGAGATAAGCAAACACTCCTCGCACACACAACAAACACACACCTGGGCCACACATCGATGCTTATGAGTTGTGCACACATAAACAGACACACACTTTATCCATAAGTAATGGCAAAAGGTGTGCCGAAACATGTTGTCGTCTTTGTCGACCCACCGCCCTCCCTCTCTTTCTCCGCCCCCTATACCCGTCTCTTTCGCTATCTGTCCCCGCCAACGCGCAATAAAGAAATATTCTAAGGCAAGACCCAAAAGCAGAAAAATACAACCAAAAACTGTTTAGCTGGCGTAGAAAAAAAATGAAAAAAAGTTACAAACAAAAAACTATAAACAACAAAAAGTCATCAAAGTTGAGTTTCGCTTGGGGTCTCCAGTTGAGCTGATAAATTTTGTAACCTTTGGCCCCCAAAAACGCAAAGGCAGAAAAACACTTTTCCTGTCCCGTTTCCCCAATTGGATTTGAGAATATTCAAAAATTCAATTACGATGGATGGGAGGGGGGTAGAGGGGAAAAGGTTGTCCAGGGATCTCGAATGTGAATTGAAAACTTTCTTTCGCTTGGAATACTTAAAGATATTGCTTTTAAAACTTTCAAGAGTTAAGCCCAGTGAAAAATCCTTTTGAGCCATTTGGGAGATTAGCCCAAAGGCTGCGAATGCTTATTGGATATTTGAAAGTGAAATTGTATACAAAGGTTCTTATCAACCTTTTTTTATATAATTTATTGTGATATTTGTGATATTTGCTTTTAAAATAAATTGTTTACCCGCAAAAATGCAGAACAAATCATAGGCAATATTTATGATAACTGGTTTATACTTCGCTGTAGTGAAAAAAACTATTTGAAAGAAACTTTTGAACATACTTTTGAACATACTTTTTGTACTTGTTATTTAAAGTAACGATACTGATAAAAATACATGCATGCAGAGTATCCAATAGGCCGGCTTTACCCCGAAACCCAAAAATTCTAAGCATAAAAAACTATAAATTGCGTCTGGCTCGAAAATTGGAATAATAACAAAACTCGAACACCCGAAACGAAAACAAATGCGAAAACAAACACAAAAATAAAAATAATAATAAAATCAGCAGTCATAAGAAAGAATGACGTTAAGCATGGCACGACAACAACTCATAAATATTTAAATTTAAATTTTTTTATTTTGTTGCGTCTGGTAGTTGCATTCTATAATTGGGTTTCCATTTCAAGTATGCTCGTGCTCGTGCCCAGTTTGTTTCAGTGTGTGATAGTGTGAGTGTGTGTGTTGGGGGCTATTTAGAAATTTTATTGATTACGTCTGTAAACAAATAGTAAAAAATCGTAGACTCAATTGCAAATATTTACACGACACGACACGAGCAGAGATCTAAATAAATACATACGTTTGTATGTACAACCTACCTGGACGCAAGCCGTCCCTCTATTTAGGCCCCAGACAACCCAACGATCCCAGCCTAACCCCATCGTTCCATCGGCATCTGGTCCCCCTATCTGGAAAAAAAAAAAAAAAAAAAATAGTTTTGAGCCTCATATAGACGAGTATATGTGGGACATATATAGTGTACTATAGCGACTTATCGCCCCAATGCAAGTGGCACTATTGAAATTCACACGTCTCGTCTGGCTGGGCCAGTTGCGATTCGTTACGTATTGGATTCTATCTATCCAAGTATCTAACTATCCATACTAACGTCTAGCCGTCTCGATCGTAAATTGCTAAATCCTAAATGGCAGCGACAACACCTCGCGAATGAAAATTGAAAACTGCAATAAAAATGTTTAGAAATGGTGAAAAAAATAACAAAAAAGTAGAGACGACATTGATCAGTAGACCGTGTGCCGGGATCGATTCTCATTGGGGGTCCATTGGAGCGGGCGAGGCTGCTCGTAAATTGCTAATTCCAAGTCAATGTATCTGTATCTTTTTATGCATCTGTATCTGTATCTGGAACGTCGCCGAGGGGACAGGTGTGGCACACGGAGCAGCGGGCGAGATTGATTGTTCGCGTTATGATGGAGTTGTTAACTTGATTGAACAACACCTCTTTTTAGGTTGCCTAAAGAACATTTAGGCAACAAATGTAGACAAGGAAACGCGGTTTCTGGTGCGTATTATCAATAATCAGGTTGAGCTAAATTTAGGATGGAAGCAAAGAAAACTTATCTACTAAACTCTAAACAAGCCAACAGCATTGTGTCTAAATTAAATGTTAAATATCCATGCAAATGTAATCCTGAACCTGTTTCCCTTGATGTGCATTCCCACAACACGACACTCAATAGAGAGTCTCGCTTTGTGTGTACACATACATTTGCCACAAAAGTGGCTCCACTGCCCACAGTCGATGTCCGAGCATATTAATTGCAGCAATGTTCTATAAATGTCCCCAGTGGATGCCAAGCCCCACAATTGCCGCAACTATCTATCTATCTGTTTGCCACAATCAGCGGTCTGCTGCACGAGTACGAGTACGAGTACGAGTATGTAACTCAATTTGCATTTATTCATATTAATATTATCATTTGCCATATTGTTCGACGTCGTCGACAAGCAACTGAAACTGAAACTGAAACTGCCGACGAGACGAGGACAGCGACTGCAACTGCGACTGCGAAGCTGCATCGAAATTTAAATATTTAATTTAACAAGTTTTTCAATTAAATTAATAATGCAAATTGTTTGCTCCGTTGCCTTTTCCTCATGTTTCGCCAGAGGAACTGCATCAGGATTGCGCTGCGTTACTCACTCCAACGAACTTTTGCTGCACTGCAACCAGTAAATATAATTAAATAACTGAGTGAGCTGCGACTAAACAAAGGCCTTTAAAATCGTAAGGGCATTTTAAATTAATGTAGTGCTATACATGTAAATACTAAAAAAAAGTTTAGAATGCGTTTGAAAACTATGCTTATTAGTTCAAATTGAAAACTAAACATTCGGAATATTAAATATTAAATTAAAATATAGTAAAATTGTTACGTTTAATAAATTCACTTTTTTGTTATGGTACATAGAAATTTGATTTAAGATTCTTCAATAATAACATATATGTATATATTCAAATGGATTGCTATTTGTTATATAAAAATATAGTAAACTTGATACGTTTAATATATTCTATTTTTTTGAGATGAGATTATTATATAATAACATATATATATATTTAAATGGATTGCAGGGTGTGCAAGAGTGACATCAACGACTTGAGAGCTTCACTTATTTGTAGGTCATTTTCATGTAATGCAAACAGCAGCAGCAGCAGCAACAATCGTCATCAGTTGTCGCCGCCTTCGCAGTCGCAGAGCAATCATAAAAAACAAATCAGCAAACTGAAAACTGAAAACAAAAAGTAAAAAACCGAACAGTGCTCATGTACTCTTGAAAGCCCGACAATAACTTAAGGGGCGAAAAGCAAGAAAAAAGGCGGTTGAGACTAACTATACAAGACATTTTTATATGGCGTCGGTGACAACAACGTGGCTCGCATATTAGTTATGTAAGCGAGTTATGGCCAAAAGAACCATAAGGTTAAGAAGCTGACATCCGAGGCGTTTCGGGGTTAAGAGCTGCCCATCAGCTGAAAGTTATTAACCTGCTCTGGGTCACCCAGCAGTCGCTAGTGAACTACAGATCACTTGGAAAACCCCGAAAACAAGTCGCATCCAGAGATTTGCAAACTGGGGAGTTATGACATCAGTGGGCCAGACAGCAAAACATCCCGAATCTTATCTTATCCCAACCAACTTGGGCTGTCACCACCATACGAGTATGACCAAACATGCTCCTCGGGTTGTACTTTGATGTTATCTCTAAGGAGTGGTGGTAATTCCCACATTAGAAGTCTATCTTTGGAATCTAAAATTATAAAACCGTCTGGCCTTGCGGGCCAATCAATCGCGCGATTTCGATCTAGTAACGAAAATAAAAGATATATGTAAGTATTATTTAGCTTAAATCGTGTCTATCAAGTGCTCTAAGTCACAATGCTTGTTTATCTATGGCTATAAATGACTTTCATTGTTGCTTTCTTCGTTGTTGTACCACCTTTGTGGCTGAGGCTTATCCATGTTTGTTTTTTCCTTTGCCCAAACTCTTTGCTTGCCTTATCTTAATGTACTCGAGTGTATTGAGGCCCCCTATATTATCTTTTCTACTTTTTGATCTTATCCGCTTTTACATTTATTTGTTAGTTTAGCTGGGCTTTAGTTTATTAGCTCTGCTTTTAACGCCTTGCTTTTATGTTTTGATAAAATTTCTAATTTACTTTTAGTTTGTTTTATACCCCTGTGTGTGCTTATTAACAAATTGTGTAAATGAAACCACTCTCGAATTTGCCACACTTCAGTGGCTTCCCACTGAATGATCATTGATCAGTGATCACAACATCGTTTCCGTTCGATAATGTTTCGATTATTCATTGCATTGGATCGTGATCTGACTGATTAAAGTGAGTGTGTGGTATCGGGTTACTTGTTTGTGAATCTCTGCAAATGATTCGAATTCGAGTGAATTTCTATTTTAATATGAAAGAAAATTCTTCGGCTATCAATGAGACAATTGAGAGCTTTGTTGACCAAATTCTGTTTCGGCGTAAACAAATTCGCAGAAGACGGAACGTCTGGAAAATAAGTACGGCCATGAGAAATCGAATGTTGATAAGAATTATAATCGGTTAGTGTTTTGGAGTAGCTAGCCAGCTTGATAAGAGGGCCCTCTACGCCTGATAAGAACCTCCAGACCGCGTTGGTAAGTTTGTTTTTAGAGGGGTCTAGTTTCAGAAACGTCTATCGAAAATTGGTTTGCCGGCAGAAATGGAGCTCTACAATTCGCACTCAACTTAAGTGCGTTCTATTTTAAAGTCTGCACAGCAATGGCTGAAAAATTAGCATCTTACAATATTATTGGCATATTTTATTTTTAGAAATTTATCTACTTATCATTATGCTAATAATTACATGGCATGCTTAAGTGTTAATAAAATTCATTTTTCATATGTAAATACTTCAATTTATAACTGATTTTTGGGGGCTTTTGAAATTTTAAATTTAAAGTAGAAAAGAAAAAAAAATAATATATATTAAACAAATTATTTTCTTTGTGTAGTATTTATGTAGTATTTACTTATCTTCGAATTGGCTTAACGTTATAAACATTATATTGTATTGCACCTTTAAAATGGAATTTTAAGAGCATTTCCATATAAGTAGAATACCATTCAAATACCATTATACTATATAATATAATAATATATGTATATATGTATAATATATGTAATAGGACTACTCTTATTACTTTATTATTAAATGTACATTATAACTTGAAGTTCTATTCTTTCTGGAATTACTTTCCAGATTACGACCGCTGCGTTACTATTAGCTTGCCCGCAATTGTGCGCGCTTCTATCTGTCTGGCGGTTTGTTTTTTTAAGGGCGGTATAAAGGTGGGTCCGCCATGCGCTTTGCATGCCAAGTATATCCACATCCAGACCTCTGATTCACTGATAACACGTGCCAAGTGCACTCCACCTGACCCAAGCCAAAAACCAGACGATTGCAGTTGCCTGGGCAAATATTTGCACCGATCACTCGGTTGACTGGCCATTCCCTAGTGCAGTTCGCCATGTGACTCCGTTGGCGCTCTCGCCCCACATTTCCCCACCAACTCACTCCTACATTAGCCATTGCAAACTGGACGAGTGATAAGTAGGGGAGCTGCTAATTGATATAGCCGCATCATGGCCATGACACCTCAAAAATTGCGTCTACTGATACCAACTGGACCTATATTTTTTGCACTTGGCAGTCGGCGGTGTGAGTGCATAACATACTTATATGGCAATTATATGAAAGTCATTTGCTTTCAAATAATTATGAACGAGGAAAAGATTCACTCTGAAATTCAGCTGACATCATCGCCCGATTTAAAAAGTTCTCATTACGCGATGAATTAAATTTATATATAATTGTACTTAAGATTGCTGCGATTGCGAAAAGTAACGACTTTAAGTAGATTTTGTGTGCTGCAGATGTGGGAATTCAAGTTAATGGATGGGATAGGTCGTGCATCTAGATTAAATTACTAGTTGATTGTAACATTTTTTTTAATAGCTAAGCAACTTTTATAAAACTCGAGTAATGTAATAACTAGAAACATTTGGCTCAGCATTTTCTGTAGAATGCATTTAATACTGCAAAGATTGCACAGTCAACTTTCTTCTTTTGTTTTACAATATATATTTTTTAAACTTCCTAAGCCTTCTGTGAAACAAGTGCCAATTTTCCTATAAATATTTACCTACTTAAATATGCTCACTGCTACGCGCATTTGTTCGCCAATGCTTCCTATTTGAAATGGGCTTCCTGGTTTTGGATTCCCTCTTGAATTTCTCAAACAGTTCCCTGTTGAGCTCGCTATCGGAAGATAGTATAATAAGTAGACCTTTGCAACTGGAACTTCGTTCCATCTATATGGACTATATCTGTATCTGTATCTGTATAGTGGCCAAAGTATGACTAATGCCAACAGCAGCTTGCATAAACAACTAAACAACTTGCGGCGAATGTTTACGCTCGCTGGGGGGCTCAGAATATATAATTTCAATTCCAAGTGGACGGGCCCATGCAAATGAGGCCTCGAGTACCCCAAGTATCCAGTACTAGCTTAGAAAAAAACACACAAAAAAAAAGAATATATATATGTTTGTGCATTTGGCGGTACACAGTCGTGTCTAAGTATTACTTAATATCATTGACTAAGCGCTGCTCACCCAAAAGCCGAGCCATCAAAACAACTTTCGATTACGAAATTTAGCACAGTTCGGGTTCGAATATCCAAAAGTCTGGGGGGAGGAGTTTGTTTTTTGTGGGGGGTCTGGGGGGAGAGAAAACAGCCGGAGGAAAAAACAAACTTAATGAGCTTTGCGAAATATGTGTTTGCTTGCCCTTTCGATGGCTGCTGTCAAGTACAATAAACGACAACAGGTTGAAGCCTAAGAATCGGCAACCTTAACACTTAAGCAGCTGAAATGAAAATTGCAAATAAAATAAAAAACAAAACAAAAAAAACTAGAAAAAAAGGAAAAACAAAAGACAAATTGCACAGCAGAATGGAGACGATGACAGTGGCTTTGAGGATGACTAATGCCCATCTAAAAAACTGAAGAACTGAAAAACTGAAACTCACCGATGGAAACCAAGACACAATGGGCAAACTAAAAAAACAAAAAAAAAAACTCGAGGCAAATTTCGAATTAAAATAAAGTCATTGAGTGTGGTCGAGTGGTTCGGTGGTTGCGTGGTTCAGTGGTTCGGCATTGGTGGATTGCCGCGTGCACACAATGTGATGCACTGATGCAGTGGTGCAGTTGCTGTGCAAATGCTATCTGAATTCCCGGGAAGATGCCATCGCCATCGCCATCTAAATATCACAGTATTACACTAAAGGTTGCTAAGGGATTTCAAATTGTGATTCAGTCACGATAGATGATCTCGAGCACTAATTTCAGCAATTGAAACTGAAATTGTTTCGAGCGGATTCCTAGAAGTCACTAATAATGGAAAATTCGAGTTCAGCATGAGTTTTCATTCTGTAATAATTAACTGGTAACTAAACCATCTATACAAGTACTGGGAAATATGTAAGATCATACAAAAACATAACCCATTTAATTTCTGTTAATGGATGTAAGCACGAAACACATACAACTCTTTAGTAATAAGCGTACCTAAATTTAGATAACGTTCATTGGAAATTCTTTTGAAGTATTTATTAAAACAATAAATAATATTATTTTAACCAGCTGTCCCAGATATATTAAATGTTAACTTGAGAAATTAAATGGATTGTGATGATTCCTTCAACGAACATGGTAATTATCCCACTGAATGCATCGATCGGAGATATAACCTGATTGTAATGCGAGTACAGCTGATATATATTCATACATCCAGAATGACCTCAGACGAGTCAATGCTTCCTGAGAGCGAAAATATCCGTAAAACAAAAAAAAAACGAATTACTCACAAAGGAACCTGTTCCGAGATAACAATCTACAATCATAAGAGCCGGGATGCTGACAGAACTGACGGGTTTCTATGCAGATGATGTCTCGTTTCGATATCTGTTGGGACGTGTAAATAAGCAAATAATTAATTACAAAGTAAGTGCTTAAATCTTAATCCGCACAAGACAAATATGCCACACACAACCAATTGTGTGACTGTGCGAATGATAATCTCCTCCCTTTTTTTTTGAACGAAAATAGATATTCCCGCATTGAAGGCGAAAGAAATGAAGAGAAGAATATCTAATCGAGCTGAAGTATCTTATTATATGTAGAAATTACTTTTGTTTTAAGTTTTTGCCATGGAAGTTTCTAAATAAATTGCCCTCAGTCACGAATCTGTTTTTTTTCATTTCATTCCCATATTAACTGTGACAAAAACTAAGATGGTGAAAACAAACGACTCACCGAAAAGGAATACTAAAAATTCGCATACAATTTGAGCATTTCTCTTGTTGATAAACGCGTATGCGTATCTCACAGATACAAATATACTCGTATACATCGCATACAATGTACCTTAGACAAGAAAACGAATGTTCTGCTATTATTTAATTAGCGTTGAGCTTTTGGCCCTCGGGCATGTACTTAAGTGCATGCCGCTTGTATCTTGTATCTTTTTTGCTCATCTTCTGGGGATTAACGACAGTCGAGGGCGGGGAAATAGGAGCACCACCAGCTAGATAAGCAGCAAAGCAAGACAGACACACACACCAAAAAAAAATTTACATTTTTTATTGCCTGAATATTCGCATAATAATTGCCTATCCACTTGCTCTTGCTGCAAAACAAAAAAGATCCAATGCCGCAGCATTGTGGCCACTTCGTGGCAATTCAGATGTATCTGCCGGATACTTGTTCTCGGGAAATTTGTTTATTTTTGCCAAGCGTTGAAATGGTCTCCAGGGGGCTTACGGATATTTTTGCCGCTCTAATCTGATAATCACCGTACAGTAGTACTCGCATACATACTACGTACGCAGTCGTCCCTCCTTTCATTTCCTTCCCCTCCATTTCCACTTCGATTTTCCACAAGTCCCTCGCTGATGACTTTTCTTCCTACTCTTGCCACTTATCTGCTTTCCCAGAGCTCAACTGTTATTACCTTCGCTCCTTTTGTGCTACACTTGCTTCTTGTTTATCTTTTGTTTCTATGCTAAACAATTTTTGCACATGTGGCCCATGGTTATTGTTAGTGTTGTTAATATTATTGTTGCTGCTGTTGTTGCTGTTGTTGTTGTTGTTGCTGGTGCTGCTGTTGTTGCTGCTGCTATTGTTGCTTGATATTGTTGCTGTTTATGCATTGTTCCCATTGTTGTTGCTGCTGACGTCGTCGCTGGAGTTGGCTCATTGAATGAATCGAGCCCCTGGCAACACGAAACACGCACACTCTCGCACACAGACGGGGTCAAAAAAATAGGTTTTTAATTTATGTTATCTTGAAGGTAGTTCATTTGTATATCTAGAAGGGTTCATTGAAAAAAACAAATTTTGTAACCTGTTTAGTTTTAAAAAAAGAAAGCAAAAGATCCAAAACATGAACAAGCCAATTGAGCACTTTGAAAAATTATTAATAATAATAAGTAATATTATAATATTAATAATAATAAGTAATAATAAATAAGTAAAAATATATGTATTTAATTTAAAATGAAATTCAAATTCATTTGGAGTAAATGTATCGTGTGATACTATTGTTTTGCCCGCGTCTGTGCACATCTTGGAATAAAATGCACCGACTTGCAGATGACTCACAATTTTTACACCACTGCTGTTGTTCTTGTTGCTGCTGGTGTTTTACTTTTGTTGCTTGTTTTAAGTGCTGTATTGTTGTTGCTTCGATTTACGAAACCTTCGCTGTTCATTAGTGTTGCTGTTGTTGTTGTTGTTGTTGTTGTGCTGTTGCTTTTTCTGCTTTTGTGATTGTCGCTTTGTTGCCAAGCCAGGTACAAATGGAAAGTGTACAAACAAATACGAGAACACAGTCATGCAGAGCGAACAAAAGTCAAGCAAGTTCAAAATGTAAAATTCATGTTGTTGTAACATTTATAAAGTGATTTTAAATTGTTTTAGATTGCATTTAGTCACTGGGTTCAACGGCAATAGTTTGTATTTCCATACAAAAAGTGTTACAAGCTCCATTACTGTTTAAGGTACAAATTGTACAGGAACTTATAAAGATTGGAATGGAAACGGTCTGATTTTCTGCCAGTGTAATTACATATGCCATACATGTTTATGTAATTGTGTGCGTGCAGCTATCATTCATATTGTGAAAACCTTGGAAATGCTACAATTACTGTTGACATTTATTTTGCTGCCGTTGTTGTTTTGGGTTTTCATAATTTTGCTGTTGTTGCTCGGGTTTCGCATTTCCGCTTTCGTCGTCGGCCGACATTTGTTTGTCACAGTCGACGGTTTGGCTCACAGTTGGTAACAACGCCGCTTATCAGTTTTCGAAAAACAACCAAATCTAAAGCGATACCGAAAACCATTTGAGTCACAGACACAGATACAGATACAAATACAAAAACATAGCCAACAGCAACAAGCACAGCGGAGGGCCAAAAACCACAAATTGAAAAACAAAATTCGTAATGCAAACAGGCAAACACCTCACAGATACTCACACACACACACAGGCACTTGTTACACTCACTGCTGCGTCCAAAATAATAGAACTGTATTAAAAAATATATGTATATATATATATATATTTAAATAAGTTATTCTAAAGTAATATAAGCCTTTCCATTTCCATATACAACTATCTCTATCATGCTATCTAAAGATACTCCTAGCTTAAAAGATACTTTTCGCCATTAGGGTGGAAAGTCGTGACTAGGCTAGGTTAAAAAAACTTGAGGGCCCCGCAACTCAACTGAAATTATAGTTCGTAAACATTATTTATCGACGTCCAGCAAATACAAAACTGGTATTAAGATTGCTATAATTTCGCCGGCACTTGTGGTGCCCACTGAACTTGGACACCAAGCAAAGGTATCTTCCTCTGCAGCTTGGAATGGTTGAGGGCGTGAAAGAGAGAGGTGACGAGTGCGAGGGAATAGGAGAGCGAGAGGAAGAATCTGTATCTGTATCTGTATCTGAATCTGAATCTGAGGAGCGGCCGTGTCCAATCGAAATAATATATTGTAAGATCTATTTGCGGTCTGTTTACAACAAAGAAGAGAAAAGAGGCTGGGCGAAGGGAAACGAAAAGAATGAGCAGAGCTGAAAAGATTCGAAGGTCATAGAAACTGTCAAAGACGAGATGGATGCTCGGGATGTACATATGTATGGTATGAATCCATATGAATGGTATGAATCGGTTGATGTGATTGCCCATTGCCCATAGACAAATTGTCAAGAAACATGACAATTGAGGATTTTGCCCTCTGGCACATTTTCCCCCTAGAGTTTTTCCGATTTTCCCAAATCTTTTACCGCTCGCTTGTCAGCGGACGGACAAACGGACGGACGGACAGACGGACGGACGGGTCAAGTTTTTTCTCTTCGCTCACTGTGGGAATAATGACACTTTGAGGGGCGGCAGGGGAAACAAAACATCAGCGTCTAACAATCGACTACAATGGAATTGATGGCATTATAATATGGGAGCAGGCTGTAATTCGGGGTTTAGTAATAAGAGAAGATTGCCAGTACAATTGTCTCGGATTAGGGGTTTTAGGGTTTTCTTTTTTTTTCGAGCTAAATTGGGTCAAGTCAGGTGGGCATGGACTTGCAGGTTTTTCTTTCTGGCTTGGGTTTTTGCACAAATGCGGAAAATAGCTGAGGTAATTAAGGAAGGAATCTAAAAAAAACAATATTTTCTTTCTTACCTATAACGAAGGATCATATGTGAACTATCTTGCAGTTTTTAGATTACAACAGCTGTAGTTCTGATCAATTTCTAAGTATATAAGTAGATCGTGTTTGTTCTGTCACTTGTGTATAAGAAAACTGATTAGCTATGCCAAAAAGCCAATTTGAAGTCTTCTTAGTAGTATGTGTATTTTCAAAATGTCCAAATATACGCCAGTTCTTGGAAAAGCTTTTTCAATTTTCACCCTGACCAAAGCCAGAACGACGCTTTAAGGAAATTAATTAATAACACACATTTTGAATACTATTTTGTGTTTTTTTTTATGGATTTTCTGACAGCAAGAACATATTCCCATTTTCTAAGACCCCGGACAACGATCGAAAATTTCTCTTAGCCACGTGCCGCTAAAAAAATAATAATGAACACGTCCAAAACGAGTCCACCTACGACCGCAGTTGATGTGACAAATCCAAAAAACTTAGACTGCGCAAATCTCTCTTGAATCGAACCGATTTTTGGTTTTTGGATGGGGTAATACACGTGCCAAAGATCCGATAAAGCTGCAGACTTTCCATGACCAGAAATTCCAAAAAAAAATTAAAGAAAGAAAAAGCTTGAGGAAAAAACTTAGATTAATTAGCCAACAAATGTGGGATGTGTAGTTCCAAGAGCGGAATTGTTCAA
This sequence comes from Drosophila yakuba, assembly GCF_016746365.2. Taxonomy (NCBI): domain Eukaryota; kingdom Metazoa; phylum Arthropoda; class Insecta; order Diptera; family Drosophilidae; genus Drosophila; species Drosophila yakuba. The sequence goes on along the minus strand of NC_052529.2, from coordinate 11,370,797 downwards.
AAACAAAAACCAGAGGACTTGACCAAATATTTGTCATCTTTTTTGTGTTTTGAGCCATTTTTTGTTGTTGTTTTCATTTTTATTTGCTGCCACTTTTTTTCTCTTAATGTCTACAAATATAGATACATTTGTGTGCTTCAATAACAGAAATTCCGCATTGGAGAATATGCATGCAAATTGTTGACAAAAGTGACACACCAATCTATTTATTCAGTTTAGAATGGAACGCGTTGGGAAAACAGCGAGCGGGTAAAAAGGAGGAGAAATTTAAAACAAAGCCTGAAGCAAACAATAAGTTAAGTTAAATAGTACAGCAAATAGGCGACAGACATCGTCTTAAAGTTCGGAATTTTTTGTGGGGAATACCGTGCAGGTGTGCTAGATGTTCTGGATTCTAAACTTAAAAAAAAAAACAGATAATAAAGGAAACTATGGGAAAACACGCAGCGAAAATGTGGTAAGCTTGGAATTTTGGGAAACGCGTGTGGTCCATAATCGAAACGTGTTGTCGTGAATGCGAAAACTATCTTTAGTAGTAGGCCGCACTAGCCACACACTCAAAAATATTTTTAAAAACACCAATAAATTACAAAGTCAAGGAAATTATCAGCGCCAGTCGCGTCATGAGACATCATTAAATTGCCTTGAGAATCTCGCATCTCGGACTCGGCGGAAAAACAAAAGACGCGCACCAGAGTCTCGTAGGTTCAAAATTCGTATAAAAATACGAAAAAATGTATAAAAATATGCGAAACTCACTTAAAAATATAACGAAATGTAGCCGAAAAAAAAAACGAAAAAAATGCGAACGAATTGTGACGTGAAATTGATTCAATTAAATCTTTTATGACGTGACAATTGAATTCTATTTTCGCATCTAATTGGAACTGATTGTAGTTTCGCCCCATCAAACCCCACAATAACCGCACCGCGTACATCTCGACCAACACGTACTACTCTATACTATATGCTCTATACTATATACTATATATACCTATGTATATCTCTGCGTTCCCATACGATCTATGTACGTAGACTGAGTGTTGTTTATTCAAATATTGTTGTCAACGGTTCGCGCGTACACTTGCACCCTTTTCATTTCGGTTTTCTATTCTCGGAAATGACCGAATATTGCGATGGGTCCAAAAAAAACCAAAAGAAAATATTGTCAAATGCCTGGCGATTTTGCCCCCTGGACCGCTTTCCTTTTCGTTTTTGGTAATGACTTGAGGTAGATGCTAGATGTTCGCCATAACAAGAAGAATGACAGCATTCTAAATGACTTTCTACACTCGATGTTCTGGCGAAATATGGAACACGTCTTGCCGCAATTACACTTTGCATGCGAATTAGGCGAAAATCACTTTCATTGAGGTAGGCGAGTTGCGAAGTATCTTTGAGATACAAATTAAGATGTTCTTTCAACGGAACGTCTTTTTTGAGAGGCCCAGCACTTGTTTTGCTAATCACAGTTTGTTTATTTATTAAAAATATATTAATTGCATGTCATATTGCATATATAAATTGCATGTCAGTTAAACATTTAAAGTGTAAATATCATTAATTTAAAAACCTAGTACCAAATAAATATATTTGTATCTTGCATGTATATTTTCAGTTCAAGGTTTGGATTAGGCCTTTATCTTCAAGGAAATATAGTTCAATATATAATAAAAGTAAATCTTACATACACACTTTACTATGGACTTGTTTTCCTCTTACAAAAAACCTCTTTAAAAGGTTTTGACCTTTAAAGATTACTTTTATAGCCGATTATACCCAAGTGAAGCGTAAGTCTTTGAGATTTATTCATATTGCTGCACTTCTGGTTGGTAACCTCAGCCAGTTTTGGCCAACTGCAGCGTTGCCGCTTTTCAGCCAAGTTCATAGTACCCATCGCAGCCCACCAGCAACAACAACAAGTTGTAAGCCTAGCCCAAACTGGTTGCCCAATTGTCTTCCCCTGCTGATCGCGAGGCAGCGATTGTTGCCGTTTGTGTAACTACTGCAGCTATGCACTGAAAGAAACTAGATGTACACAGCGCTTATTTTCAAAGTTAAGCCTACTATATCTATTCCAATGCTGCAGGTATACATGGATCTATGGAAATTTAACTAGCCAGCAAATTTATTTAAGCTTTAAGAATAAGAATTATTATTTATTTGTTCAATAAATTTATTGAATTTAAAACAAAAGTTTACAATTTTCAGATATCATTTAGATTAAAATGGAAAACCTACATTTATTGATATGTTTTCAGTTGCTGCAAAAACATCCATGTCATGTTGATTTGAATCGAATGGCTTTGTTGAACATGTTCCGCTCTTCAGTGCGTTCAGTTTCTTCCAGTGTATAACTTAGCCGTATGGCTATTGCTAAGCAGTGCCTGGTAGAGCCCAGTTTCTCGCAGTGCAGTTGCCATGGCCGTGGCAGTAACGGGTTGTGCGGCGAGCGGCGTTGCCGCTTTTCAGTGGTTCGGTGGCTGCTGAAAGAAAGTTGCACCCGCAACAAGCTGAACCGCCCCTGCCCCTCCCACCCCCACACTCCCCGGCCCCATCGCCCCTTTGGAGCGCCCCTGGGATGCAGCAGTGCTGGCAGAAAAGAAAGCTGTTTTGTTTTAATTTTTTCCACAATTATTTTCCGCTAGCGCAGGAAAAATTATATGCTTTTATTTTTGTAATTTTTTTTTGCCTTTGTTTTTTGCTCTGTATGTGTGGTATGATTTTTTTTTCACAAAATGTTTTTGCTTTTGTTGGTTTTTTTTTTTGTTGTTGTTTTGTTTTGTTTTGGTTACAAATTTCTCACAATTATTTTGTTGTTTTACGCAATAAAAAAACTTAACATTAAATACAATATATTTTTGTTTTCGCTTTTGCTTTTTTAATAATAAAAAATTAATACATGTATTTTTTTCGTATTTTGCTTGTTTATTTCTTTCTTTCTCTCTCTTTTTGTAATAAATAGGTATTTTTTTTCGATTTGATAGATACTTTTTGCTGGTAATAGATACTTTCGTGTGTGTGTTTTTGTATGTTGGTGTGGATGTGTGAATGGTGTGTTAATGTATTTGTGAGAACATTAAGTTTTCCTCATTACGTTAATTGTAATTTTTACAAATTATATCGCATTGCATTTAATTAAATTTTCACATTTTATTTGACGATTTCTTGATTTTTGTTTTTTGCTGCTACATTTAAGTTTTTGTTTTCATATCGCATTGGGAGTTTTACACAGACAAAAAAATTTTACAAATTTTTTACGCTTTCACATTTACTGAGATATTCATTGCCTTAAATTTTATGCTTGATTTTTTTTTTGTTTAAGTTTAATTTATTCTCATTTTTAGTTTAAATTTTTATTTGTATTTTTTTGTTGTGGATTTTCTTTGTGTTTTTATTTTTTTGTTGTATTTTGTGTAGTACGCGCTATACATTTAATAATATATAAAAATTTGTTAAAATCCTAAAATTTGTTGGTTTTAATTAATATTAATTAATAATTTAAAAAATTTTTATTGCAGCAAGCTGCGTCTAACTAAAATTGGAGCGTGTGTTCTTCATCTGCCTCATTCACAGTTAGAGGCCCTCATCATCTCTCACAGTTTTAAAGTTAAATTTTAAATTTACCAAGATCAAGTTTGTTTGTTTTGTTGGTTTCTTTGTTTATTACTATATAGCATACAATTTTAAAAAAAAATCTGTTCTTTTGTATTGTGGTTTTTCTTGTGTATGGGGTGTGTTGTGTGTATTGTGTGGTGTGTTTGTGTGTTGTGTGTTTGTGTTATGTGTAATTTTATCAACGTCTTTTGCCGGATTTTGGTGCATCCGGCAGAAAACTCTTAGCATCTTAAACAGTATCACATATTCATGAGTTGTCGACCGGCGAGCCCCAAAGCGAAGGCCCCAGAAATATGATTCTGGGATTGATTCGTGGGGCTGCCGTCTTTGAATTTCATGTTGGTTTTTCTTTACTTTTCTTTTCGCTCTTGTCGCCTTTTGTTTTTCTTGCTTTTGCGTTTTTGAAAAAGGAGAAACAACTTAAAACTCTAGTTATTTGTTATAGCACTACGCATCTAAGTAAAATGGTGGTGAGAGTCACAATTACAAAAATCGGGCCTTACGGTCCGCATATATAGTATTAGTATGAGAGTGTGGTTGGCGTACCCTAATGTGTGTTTGTGTGTTTATGTGTGTGGGTGTGTGTGTATTAAAGGTGTATGTGTGTGAGTGTGTGTGGTGTAGGTGGGGTGGCTTCGAATACTTGCTTCGTTGTTGCACTTCAATTGCAACAAACTACTGCTCTCGATCATCACAGGGGTGGTGTTTTTTGCTTTTTGTTTCGCGCAGACACATATATGCGAGAAGATATATGCATATCTGACAGATCTTGCTGATCACCATTAGTTGGTGGGCGTGGCGATGGCCGCACTGGGACTGTGGGCGTGGCTGCCGAAGCTATAGCTCCTGCGTGCACCCAAACCATCAGCGGAATACAACTTGTTCTTGGTGATCGTATACTCCGGACTGATGGTGATCGTGCGGGCCAAACTCTTCATGAACTGCGGCAACAGCGACGTCCAGCCGCGATGATCCTGACGAAGGGTTAGATACACCTCAAATGTGGACACCGTATCCGGATCGACCTTGATCGAGGCAATGCGACGCGAATTCTTCGGCTCATCCTCGAACTCAATGTAGATGGTGCAGCCGCGTATGCCGCGGGGCTCCTTCTCCGACACGCGTATAATTTCGCGGGCCACGCTCGGCGTGAGATCACAGGGTAGCGACACTTCCGTACAGGTCAAATGACGCGACTTGGCCGCCCTCAGTTCGTCGAGCAGTCGCAGGGACAGCTCCTCGACGGCCTTCTTATCGTAGTTGCTCATCGGCGAGGAGCTATCATTGCTACCGCCCACCTCCTCCTCCTCGTCAGCAGCGTAGTAGTAGTAGTTGCTATTGCTATTGTAGCTGCCGCTGGGCTTTGTCTTCTTGCTCTGACTTTGGCCAACATTGTTGTTGCTGCTGCCCGCCGGCTGCTTGTGCTTAATACTGCTGGATGTGGATGTGGTTGTGGATGCGGTTGTGGATGTGGTTGTGGATGTGGATGTGGCGGTAGCATTGCTGCCATTGCTGCTGGCCCCAGTTGTCTTGGCCTTCTTGGACATCAGGTCCAGAGTGTATGCCGACGGCGGTGGCAGTCTGCTGGTCCAATCTGGAATGATTAAGAAGAAGCGAAAATGTTTGATAAGTAAAATGTTTGCCAAAAACAAGAGCTTAATTATTTCCTAACTCTTTATTACTATATCTTCTGAGGTAACTGTGTACAAACTAATTTCACGTAGTAACGAATGCGTTTCGTTCGCACGTCTTAAAACACCTCTTAAATTCTATTGCTACATCTTGTAAAAAAACAAAAAAAGAAAAGGGAGAAATAACGAAACGGAAGCCAAAAACAAACAACTAGGCAATGAGCAACAGCCGCTTGGCAACAGCGAACGACAGTTGAAAGCGCAGCACGCAAACGTGAAGCGATGGGCAAAGGCAACGGTGAAAAGACGGAGGGCCAAAGAGAGAGAGAGCCCAAAAGAAAATGAAAAAATCATTTTTTTCTTTTTTATTGCTGCTGGGAGTTTTTTGTTGTTGCTTTAATTTGCGTACGTGACGAACAATTTAACATGATTTTTTATGACATTTTTCCTTTTTGTAATTGCAAATTGATTTTTTATGCATTTTTTTGTGTAAATGTAAATTACAAAGTTAATTGCTGATGAAATTTCAAGGAGCTTTGCAAAGCAATTGTTGTTTCTCTTTTTGTTTTTTCTTACACAAGTTCAAGAAAATAATAAACAGTTTAAAGGTTCATACAAAATTTAAAAAGAAGCTTGATATATTCAATTAAAATAAAGTAGACTGCATTTTGAGAAGCACAAGTTTTAAAATTTTAAGATCTTTCTGGAACCTTCGCGATTCTTCCCTATAGACAAAGACACGTATTGCTCTTCGAATTTTGGATGAACTTACCTTTATTTTTGTTTGATCCTTGCAGGCTACCGTAGATGATTTGTTCCCGAGCAATAACATCCATTTTCATCGGTTTTCTGTGTGTTTTTTTGTTGGCTTGGAAAGTCGAATCGAATCGAAAGTCGTTCGTTCGTTCGCTAGCTCGCTTGCAATTTTCCGACGGCTTTCGACGCCTTTCTTTGTATATCACTTTTACAATTTAATTAAGCTTATTTAATTTATCACAATTTGCTGTTTGTTTTCTTGCTGATTGCTTTAATTCTTCCTCTTTCCGTTCTGGTTGCAGTTTAAATTAACATTTGTTGTTGGTTGGTTGGTTTTGTTGGTTGGTTGGTTGCTTGTTGTTGTTGTTTTGTAGTGGAAATCACAGCACTTATGTTGTTTAAACTTTTATTTGTTTTGTTGTATCACTTAAATGGCGTTGGTCCGTTGCATTTGTTTGATGGCAAATTTTAAATGTTTAGTTTAGTTTAAAAATATAACGTCAGTAGCATAGAATTCTTCGTGAAACAGTGTTGAATGATTGAATTTTGTTTCTTGGATTTTGTATAATATTTAAGCAGTGGAAAAAGTCTGGCTATGCACGTTTTTGCTGCTGCTGCTTCATTTGATTTTCTGGCTGCGAGAGTCTGTTTTCTTGTTTACTGTGTTCAGTGTTTTTTTCGAAGCTACTATGAGTTTCTCTGCCGGCGCGCCGCCTTTTATACTCCTCGGCGGTCCGCTGTCGCCGTTGGCGTCGACGTCGTTTGTGAGAGCGTCGCTCTCTTTTGCTGTTTTGCTCTTCGCACAGCTGTTTCACTCGCCATCTCGCTCATGCGCACCTACAACCCGGCCGGCGAAAGAGCGCAACAGAGAGGGATACAACGGCGTACGTGACGCGAAAAGAGGAAAAGAAAATCCCGAATTGGGAGAAAACCACGAAAAGGATGAAAATTGGAAATGTTCTCCCGCAAGGAAACGAATAAAGTAACAACAACTACAAATGCAATGGAACGAAATGAAATGAGAAAAAAAAAAAAATAAAGAGGGAGGAGGGCAACAACAAAAAGCCACCCCGGCATATTCATATTACTGCCGCTGCCGTCGTCGACGGCGACTGCGACGCCGGCAGCGTGGCAGGCAGGCTAAAAAAATTTTCCACTCCGAAAACGAAAACTCAGTTGCAAGTTGCAACATGCTGCAAATAGCGGCTGTTGCCAGGCCGCAAAAAAGATACGAAACGATACGAGAGATACCAGAGCTACAAGATACGAATGTATCTTCAGAATTTCCTTTTCGCCTTTTCCACGGAAGCGGGGCGAATGCAAATTTTACATCGCTCGCCGCTTCGGCAACCAAGCAACCAAGCAACCAAAAAGTAAATCTCGAGAGGAAAACCCATCAAGTCGCAGGAAAATCCCTATGAGGAATATTAAATCAAAGTTTTTGTGCAAACGTTACTTCCATTAAATATTTAATAAAAGGGCTGCCATTGTGCATTTCCCTTTAGTTTCTCATATGCTACGTACTCGGATTCGGATTCAGTTAAATATTCTGCGTCCGTTTTTATGGTTATTCGTAAAAAAATATATGTTTATCAGTTTAATATCATTAAAATGCTATTTTTATGCACAAAATGTGTTCAATAAAATTATTCTTATCTGGTTTAATAAAACTGCTTATTTATTTGAAAAACGAGCCTTCATTTGTGGGTTAGGTGAAAAATATCAGGCCACTATTATTCATTAATTTTCTTTATTTTTATCAACAAAACAATTTACATTTAATGTAAATTAGTTATTTATTATTTTATAATAAAATATTATAGGTATAAGTATTTCTTACAACTGTGGTGAAACTCAAGAAATGAGTCTTATAAATGAATCTTTGAGATACAACATTTAATTCAATACATTGTTTATTAGCACAATAATAAATGAGTAATTGCAAAATTATATATTTCCTGATTGCTGTCTTTGTTTCCTTGCATGTTTTACAAAATCGCCTATCTAATCTCTGTGATTTCATTGATAAAGCTGAATGTGAAACATTTCATTACATTTTGTAATGACACTTTAAATGAATTTCTTCCTCGTATTCACTAGAAATTCTTCATTCCTTTTTGTCACTAGGAATATGCAAATTTTCCGTACATAAAATCATATTCCAGGAACTTTCATTTTCCCCCAAAAGTAATGGGATAAATCTATAAATATCCTCTTCCGATTCGGTGACGAATTTCATCATAATTTCAATTTAATGCTCGCTCTTTGATACGAAACTCGCACAGTCGATTATTTTGAGGACCTGTTCTTATGAATTCATGGACCCAAGCCCGAGAATTTCATCAGCAAATGAAAATGTGCGATGTGTGATGTTGAATGTTGTATGTTGGATGTGGGGATAATTTCATATTCATATCATGATCCATGGCTGTGTGTCCTTTCCTTTCCTTAACTTTCCTTTCAATTGAATGCATTTTCCTGCCATCTTCATCTTGATGGTTATTTTTTTTTTCCTTCGCCTTTGCCCGGCATTGTTGTTTGCTGACCAAAGCTGAAAATGCTGCACGTAGATTGAAAACGAAAGATTGAAATGTATCTCATGAATGCCCTGCCCCACGACAGAAAAAAATAACGAGAACTAAGGAAGAAAAGCAGAAATCCAACTTGTCTTCTTGTGATGCTGGCTCAAATAAATAAAATCAAATTTCTTTCATATTGAAATGAAATTCCATGAAGCACGCATGTGGATTTGTATCTGTATCTGTATCTTTGGGATATCTTTCGTGCCACATTAGCTTTATGTAGATGTGTTTTGTCAGATAATAAATGAATTGAAACGAGAACTTCTTTTGTTTGACTCTTGGCCCCTGACTTTGCCACATTGCAAAGTGAACTCAACCGAACTGAACTCAACTTATACTGATTCTGAAATGGAAAAGGATTTCATTGATAAACCTGAGCACTCTTTGAAATTTCGCAATCTTTGAAATGCGACCCACAGCCGCCGCCCCCAGCAGCAACTCTATTGGGGCGTGGCACGGCCTGATTAGAAACACACAAATTGTATCTCGAAAATAAACAACAAAGAGCTGTGATTCAGGTCGGCCAACAGACGACTTTGCGAGGGGTTAATGATCAGCGAAATTTATGGCCAACACACAGATATATACGGGTATAAATTGGCTTATAGGGCATATGCTTGCTTATTTGTTTGGCTAATAGATAGCTGGTGACGCCTGCTGGTTGGCCATTTCCATAATTTCAAGAAAAAAGTTGGTAGTAGATAGATAGAACTTCGGAAAATGTAATCAAATTTGTATCTCAATTGTTACTCAATTGCAATTTATTTTCATCATTATGCATAAACAATAAACAAGCGAGTTTAATGCAGCAAATTTAAATTTGAACAAAATTCGCTAGGTAAATCAATCAAGTGTGAGATTGAAATCCACTTTCCCAACTGTTGCCTTTGTGACTTTGCGATACATGACAGCCATATAGCGCATATATACATATAGAGAACTTTCCCTCGGTGTGTTCTCCGCTTTTCCGGGAAAGCAATTTTCACAAAGTTTACGCTTTGGCTTTGGCTTTCGCTCTTGTGGCCCCCTCGAAGGCAATTTGTAAATTTAAATTAGTTTTACTAAACACAACACATTTTCACACCGGCACACACACACCCATACACACATACAATGTACCATGTACATACACATGTATGCATAAATTTTCATTAAAAAAATAAGATGTGGAAGTGCGGGGAAAATCGTTGAACGTGTGCAGAACCCAAAGAAAATTATCAAGAACAAGTTGATTTTTCTTTCTGCTTGTTTTCATTTTTTTCTCTTTTTTTTTTTTTTGATTTTTTTTGGAGGGGGAGGCCCTGCCAAAATGTTTCCCCGAAACGAGCAGGTGAAAAACAGAAGAGGAAAACATGAAGCGCTGGGCAAAGGCAAATTATCCATTTATCTATCGCAGGGAGATCAACTTTCGCGGAATGCTCTAGAAAAATAGCTACATACAAGTAGAAGTAGAAAAGTTATGACGAGCAGAAATTCGGGAAGTTCATTGTGCCAGCAAAGTCTTCAGACTCAGATTCAGTTTTAGGTACAGATATAAAGATATACAGATATATATGTATGTAGATAGATAGATGGGTTTCCGGGCTGTCGGGCAAAGTTAATGCCAAGGAATTTGGCAAGTAATTTATGACAGCCAAATGGAAATGGGAAACAAATGGCGATAAGCTAATTTGATAAAGGTGTTTGATCGATCCACTGCGATAACGGCGATTTGCAATTGAAAAGCGAAAATCATTGGCGTTTTGCAGATAAAAATCGCTGACGTGGTGGGATATGTTGATAAAAAGATGTTGATAAGAAGTAAGTGAAAATGAATTTTATTTCATTGTTTTAAATTAATATAAATATGAATATATTTTTATATAATCAGCAGTTTAATTCCAGGTTTATTTTTAGTATTAGTATCATTTTTAATAAAATAATTAATATCCCCTTTCATTGCCTTGAATTTTCAACTGAAAAGTGCAAAATGAATTTTTCTGCTCGACGAAAACCGAAAAACGAGATACAAAACGGTGTGCGTGGCGCCACCTAGCGGCCAGAGTTTCCTTTGCACCGGCGACGTGACCAACTGAACGTGCGAGTGCGAACGAGATGGAGTGTGACAATTTTCCGCAAGGAAAACGAAAATGATTTGGCAGCTCGTCTTCGGGGAAAGAAAATGCCTAAAATTAGAGCACAAATTAGATTTCAATTGAATTGAGATGTCTGCGGACAAAAGTGTCCCACAGATGCATAATTGATTTATGCAAACGAATTCGAATTCGCAGCAGAAAACTGGCCAGAAGGTTTCTCTTTACTTTATATTTCGCCTCGGAAAATGTAACTATGCAAATAAGTCGCCTATTTATTATTTATTTATGTGCCAAATGAGATTCTATTCTCTCGCTACTTTTCATTACTGCTTTAAATAATCTGTATTTTGTAATACATTTTGTCTCAAATTCTCTTTTGCTTAAATTTGAGTGAAAATGAACATACGTTCGTGCGCTCTTTCGGTTTTTGTAAACCACTCAAGAGCGTTTCACATGTAAGTGGCGCTCTTGAGTTCTCATCAAAAGAGTACACTTTCACTCATTTATTTCTTTCACAGCTGATGCAGCAGCGTCTCTCTTTCGCTCACAGCTGGTTGGCGAAACAAGTTAACTGGCACAGGCTCTCTTATTGGCTTTTCCTGCTGAAAAGTGCCATAACTATAGTTTTTAGTTGCATTTCTGAATGCACTCAACGTTAATTAATGGTTTGCTTAATCACTTGGCTGTTTTACTTGCATTTATTGTCCTGCTCTCTCTCTCTCTCTGCCTATGCTCAAAACTTGCAGTAATTTTACTGGCTCTCTTTCTTTGAGTTTGCAGCTGTTTCGCTCATCATATGTTTCTGAGCCGAGCCTCCCACTACCCCCCGCACCCAACCAGCTCCAACGCTATGTGCAACTGTATGTGTATTTTGCATTGTGTACACAAAATCAGCCGCTGCCCTCTGCCGACGTCGCTGCGGGCAGCGCAGCTCCAAGCGCAGCCAGTGAAATACATACAAACAGGCATGTATTCGTACGTAAGTACGTATGTATGTATGTGCGTATATGTATATCTTGATTTTCCAACTCGTTTCGCGCAGTCAACGCGCCCCCCAAAAACACACGCACACACCGGCAAAAACACACACACACATGCAGCAGTACAAAGGGGGCCAAAATAATATTGATAATGATCAAATGCGGCCTATGAGCTTAACTTTTTAACTTTGCTTGGTTGTAAATGCACCAAAAATTATAAGGCTTATTTATTTTTTATAACTAATTAAAGTTAAAGTTTAAAAACAGTTTATTTATGCATTTGCAATTTAGTTTTTTGGTATTTATTTATTATGTTACATTAAAAAAGGTTCTGCACTTTCTCATACTATTTCTTACGATCCCAAACTTTCATATCAACTTAATAAACTTTATAGCGATGTCAGTGAATCTAAGGTTCACAATCACAGGTTTGTTTTTTTGGGAATAGTAACCATTATCGGTCAACGGATATCATGGGTGGTTAACCTTTCTTGATTAAAAACTCTATCGGTGCATGGCACTTTATTTTAAAATCATAGATACAAACATATGTACATACATATAGGAATCCAAAAATAATGCAGAACGACTGATTGCAGATACTTCTAATCGTTCCTTTACTTTTTACGGGGTAGCAAGTGGAACAACCTTTGGGAGTTTGTTATTGAATATTTAGCGTGTTTTAATAAACAGACTAACTTGTTTAGCGCACTCAGTTGTTTTAATAATTTCGGGTGGCAAAAACATATTAATTAGAAAAGTTATAAATCTAAGTTTAATGCATCTAAAGTTAATATACCCTGTAAATATATAGATTTGAATATAAAACTAAAATTTTATGCATTTGCAACTAAGTAAAAGTTTTCTACAAGTGAACCTATTCTATTTCTATTGACTGCCATTGTTTAAACAGGGTAGCGCCTATTTATTTGGCGCCCGCTGTTTGTGTGCAACTATGTATGTGGCAAGTTGGATAGATAGTCACATATATATCTTGGGATACAGCTAGGTGGCTAGGTAAGTAAGTATATGTATTATGCCTAGGGTTTTGTTGCTGCCTCAGCTGTTACTGTTGTTGTTGCTGTTGCCGCCGCCGCTGCTGCTGCTGCTTCTGCTGCCGTGTTGTTTGTGGCCGTTGTTGTTGGTTTTTTCTTATTGCCTGCACACACGGCTCTTGTGCGCCGTTGCCAATTTTCACTCACTGAGTGAGCCGCGTCCATTGGAATCAAGTTGCTCAACGGCAACGTTTCATTTTCATATCTTTCCCATTTGTGCCCCACTGTGTGTGTGCGCAAGTGTTGGTGTGCTGGTGTGCGAGTGTGTGCAAGTGTGTGCGCGTGTGTGTGAGTGTGTGCAGTAAGTGTTTGTGTTGCTGTTTGCTTGTTGTTGTTGGTCTTTCTCTTCTTTTATTTTTTAGCTGGTTATTTATTTATTTATTTTTTGTTTCGCCGCTGCAACAGAGCGAAGAGAGGGCCCCCCAAAAGCGAGAGAGAGAGCGAGAGATAGAGCGAGAGAGAGAGAGAGAGATAGCACTTTGGAGCCCGGCCGGCCTTTGTTGTTGTTCGTTTTGCTTATGGGCAATCATCTGTTTTATTCTGCACACAGATGCACCCACACGTACACACGTACGTATGTACGTACGTGCACCCACACAGGTGCAACTGCCTAGGCTGCATCTTAAAGATACTTTTCTCAAATCCTTAACCTGCAGAATGGAGAACTTGTTATCTGTAAATTTATTAAGCGTGTGCATAATGAAGGAGATAATTGTGTGACTTTGCAGTGGAAGATACCAACATGTTCGTTCATTTGTAATTAATAGCTATTATGAAAATAAATTCAAATACAGCCAGTGATGAAAACAGATATCTAACAGATACTTAAACTATCTAACAGATACTTAAACTGGCATGAAAGCTACTTTAAATGAAGATACAACGTGCACTTCATTAACTACAATGCTTCATATTTTAGTTTGCCTATTTATGTATATCTATGTATGTATGTATTTTAGTGGATATGAAACGTGAAAGAACACTTTTGCCGTAACTGAAGCCCTCGGAAATTTTTGGGTTAGAGAAGGTGGCCCGTATTTGTATCTGCTACAAAGTCATGCCATGTATCTTTTGTATCTTTTGTGCCTTTTGCCTGTGTTGTGCATTCGCCGTCAGCTTTTTTTTCCATCAATAGTTCATTTTCTGCTTGGCAACGGGTTCGAGTTCTTTTTCTTTTCTTTTATTTTTCATTTCTTTTCTTCTTTTTGTATCACCTCTCTCTCTCTTTCTCTTTCTGCCACTCTGCCTCTCTATTTCATGTTTAACTTTATTTTTTTTTTTAGACGACTACGTAAAGTTTCATGAAATTGGAGAAAACGTAGAAATGATGAAATTACTGGACATGTACATGTGTTCTGGGTGGCAGGTATCCAACACCCCCACCCTCAACCCCTTTGTTTTTCCGCCATTCATCCCAGCGTTTCCCTAGTTTTCCACCGCCTTCCCCCCCATTTTTCACCTCTTTCGGTTGATGAACGTGGATTAGTTCCATGGAAAACTATGCAAAAATTTGATACACACAGTTGATACGATGATGATGATGGTGATGATGGTGGAACGTTGTTTAGAGCATTACATATGTATGTGGGAATATATGTATGTATGGCTTGGATTGGATTCTGACTATGACACACCTGTCATGTGAGACCTGCCACAATGGAGCTGATAAAGAGCGGCAGTTTATATAATCAGAGTGCCATGGCTGATTCCATCAACAATGTCAAGATCCAGCTGGGAATTTGATGACCGCCCCCATGCCATTATGCAAATCCCTAACCCATTTCAATGTATTGTGATTATGTGTGCAGTAAAAAGAGCACTTGATACTTTCTAATACTAGCAAATACATACTTGTTATCAAGCAAATCAAATCAAGTTTTAACTGAATGAGTGTGTCAGTTTTTATTGCCCTAAAGAAAGAAAGAAGACTGGTAAAAGAGCTCGAATGATCGATTTTGATAATGAAGAGGTGACTAATGTCAGGTGAGCCATAAGTAGGGAAGTAACACACATATAGCAACGATCTATCCATAAAACACCACATATATGGACAAGGTATTACGTCTGGAAGCAACAAATAGGATTAAACAAAAAAACCACCGACGTGTAACCATCCAAGTTCAAGTTGATTATAAACAGAGATTGAGGAAACGATGGCTTAGCTGCACCCCCTTTCACAATTAGGGATGTGACTCAAATCGACTCGACTCGACTAGACTCGTACTCTTTAATGGCCGCCCAGCTGGAGCTCTACGGGAAATGGAGACCGTAAAAACAGAACCGTAGAGCAGGAAAGCGAGGGGAAAACAATGCAACCCCAAGCAACTCGCAACTTCCTTTCCAATCAAGGCAATTTATCAATTTAGCACTCAACTCTGACCCTGCCCCTTTCCCCCCTGCCCCTCGTCTAGCCATGGAATCAACTCTCGACCGGCAATGGAAATGGGAATGAGTTTAGAGGAATATAGCTAAAGGGAAATGGGTGTGGGAAATGGGAAGAGGGAAACTCGGGAGGGGGTAGGTGCCATGTGCCCAACATCTGAGCGCTAATCACCCCTGAAATTGCGTGTGCTGCGAAGGTCAAAAGTTGGCTGTGTCTGAGTTTTAGTCCTGAACTCGAAGTCCTTATCCTTCTCAAACAGTGCACAAAGGAAATAATCGTTTGGCATGCTAAGAAAATTTAAGAAAAATTATAATTCAACTATAAAGAACTTATGAACGTGGGATTTAAAATGCTGTAATGTAACTTTGATTTGATAATGAAATGCGTTGAAAAAAGAACTTGTTGAACTGTAATGAACATAATATCTATCTCATATATGAACTATTTTTTTCAGTGCAGGTAGCGCTCAAGAAGTCCCTGTTTGTCGAGGTCAGGAGTCGATTGATTTTGTGCAATAACCGAAAATAGAACATGGTGCAATCCGCTTCCCGGTTCATTTAGTCGCACTAAATCAATTCAATTTAATTAAGACTTGAATAGATTTAGCATAACAACAAATGGAAACAGTATAAAGTGTCACACGACTCGAACTTTTGATGAGCGTAATTTATGCAGAGCGTTGCGAAATGGAAATGATTCCAGGCGACAGTCAGTCGTTTTGAAGATTTCTAAATGGTTTCTGTAACCAAATGTTTTCAATTCCCAAATGATTTCCATTTGCCTAAATGATTTCATCAGCCCAAAGTGCGGACCGCCTGCCACGCCCCCTGCCCCTGTACCGCCCTTACCGTCCTGTCCATCACAACTCTATACCTGATGCGAGGATCCCATCAGGTTCTGGTTTTCCTAGCCCTCGAATGTCTGCGCTATACCTGCGATGAGAAGAGCAGACCCTAGAGTGCCTCGAAATGATCCTCAAATTTTCCACAATGAGTTAATGGTTGGGTTTTCCCAAAATCACCCGCTGTTACTCGACGCTCGTTGAGGTCGCCGTGTTTTGACATCGATCACAAAGTTCGGGAAAAGTCAGATAGGACCACTAATATACGGGCATTCCTTCTCCCTTAAATCATGTCAATCCCATTTTTTTTTTAACCCACCAAAGCGTTACGAAATGGAATAATGCATTTTTTAGATTTATTTATGGTAATAAGTAAATGTATCTGTAACTGTATCTGTATCTGTAACTGTAGCAAATTCGTTTAGAACGTTCAATTCTAGCAGAAATACCCGGCTAAATGATGAAATGCATTGATTATATTACGCCGATTCTGTAAAGTAGCGGTACTAGAACCTTTGTTAGCCTATAACTTGGAATCGGTTCTCCATGGAGGTCGTTCCGTCGCCTGTTTGTCTACCAGATGTTAAATACGATAGCAATAGCAAAAGCAACAGCAAAAGCAAAAGCAAAAGCAAAAGCAACAGCGATAACGAAAACAAGGCAATTTGCGACCGTCTAAGTATCAGTCAACAGTTTTCGCAACCAGTATTGACCCAAAGAGCCCCACTCTCCCTCTCTCTCTCTCTATCTCTACCTCTATCGCTACCTCTTTCTCTACCTCGCTGAGGTGGTTCCATTACCTCCCCCCAGCAAACTTATCTAGCCCCAGGTGAACTCACTTCGCCGACGACAAATCGTCTGACAGATTTTGTGCATATACTATATGTGTATAGTACGAAGAACTACAGTTGCGTTCAAAGTAACAGACAATTAAACTATTATTTAATTATACTTAATATGTTGGTAAGATACAGCTCTTTGTCAAAGATACAATTCAAAGATACATTGCCTTATAAGGTGGAATAGTAATAATGATTTTTTCAAAACTTCTAAAGGAGTCTCGCTATTTTTGTAGCCCAAACTGTGTAACAGGTGAGTCGCAGCACCATTGTGTAAATATATTTGCAGAATATTAAATCAATATTTAACGGGCTCCAGGGAAAATATGCGTCATGTTCCCGTATAGAACTCAACTTCTACTTGTACTTCTACTTCCACTTCCACTTCCATTTCCATTTCTACTACCCGACTACTTCATCGTTTTATGGCTCTTTGTGCTGTGCTGTGTTGTGACTGGGCAAGGTCGCGTGTTTTATCGCGAACATTTTGCACTTCAGATACGCTGAAATGGCGTGGTTCCTCCAGCTCCAGCAGTGCCCTGCACTTTTCCCCCAACCCAAGCCCCTCCAGTTGGTCGCCCCAAAATCAACACACACGAACATGTCCCGAATCGCGTAGACACAGTGTCTGCTTCTTTCGCAACTTTCGGGGGAACAAAGAAGCGCTATGGCTCACTGATTAGATCATTGGGTAAACACGATACTCGATGGCAGCCGATAAGAAAAGTGTGTCACCCAAATGTCGAGCCTCCCCGCTTTTTAGCAGTGGAAAAGTATCTTGCAATTAGCTCATCCAGTGCGTATTTCAACAGGGTTAGAAATTATGGCAGAGTAATAGCTTTTACGAAAGATAATTCTAAGTGGGGATATTATTTAGAATCAAATCTTAAATAAAATATTTAACATTTAAATGTATCTAAAATGTATATTATATAATTTATATATACATGAAACTTGATGTATTTAAGAAAATATATCAAAATATATATTATATAATTTATATATGCATAAAGTAAAAGTAAAAGAAAATGTATCAAAATATATTTAATACAATTTATATATGCATGATGTATAATAAAATTTACATATTTTTCAGCGGAAATGAGCATAATATTCAGTATTGAAAAAACCACAATATAGCATATTATGATACCCATATGTATCACTATCTAGTTGGTTTCAGAAAGCAACTGACTCTGTTTCCAGATTGCATTAGTCGAAAGTTTGCCAGTTGAATGTTGAGTGCGGCGCATAGCAACCGAATTCGCATTAGTCAGCCGCGATATGTGGTGTGTCTCTCCTGACGACTTTAATATTTCATCATGGCTTCGTGCTGGAAAACACGTCAGCCAAGAACCCAGCCAAGAAAACGGTGAGTGGAAGTAGTACTCCCGGGGAGAAATCCACTTACGTATACCCCCAAACTTTGGAGCCTATCTATAGTATCTATAGTATTAAACATCTGACGCTGACTCAACTCGCTGTTTCCATGCGAAAACTCGTTCTAGAAATAGCGTTTTGCAACTTGCAGTACATTTTATTCGATACTATGTCCAAATAGAAGAGTTTAACTATTTTCTTGGCCATTTCATCAGCTTACGTAGACTTGGAATAAATAACAAAGGTGTCATAAGAATTAATATTGCATTGAGTTTTAATCTGCCTGACTTGCATGTTTGCGATTTTGAAAAATGATACGAAACATTGAAGCAGAAAAAATGTGAAACATGCAACTCACTGCTGATTAGGAAATCAAAACAACAGTTCCACCAAAACAGAGCAATTATTATTTTGGAAAAAAAACAAAAAATGTATTTTAAAATTTGACATATTTTTTTTTCGCGTTCGTGTTGCCATGCAAAGTTTTTTAATAACTCAGTTCCGAAAATCCAACAATGACGCAGTTTTCAGTTTCCTTGCGGAAGTGTGCACTTAAAATTCCATTAGGTGATAAGCACACTTCTGATTCCTGAATATGAGTACATATAAAGAAATCAATACCCCAAAAATAAATAACAATCAGATGAGCATATTTAATTGAACTTTTAGCTCATAACTTGAATAGTTAAGTTACTTGAGCCTATGACTTTGTTAAAGAACTTTCTAGAAACTTTCTGCATCCCGTTTGAGTAATAACAACTGTGCACATTTGGCTTATTGTCTTAACTGATATTTCCAGCCACAACGCAGAATTTACACTTCTGAATAATGGGGCATTATGTAACTTGCCCCACTGGACAACATTATGCACGTAAATAAAAAACAAACGCATTGACCACAGTCCATTTGCGGATCCATTTAAACAGTTTCATTTGCATGGATTGTCTGAAATTGTACCCTTAGCCTGTGGACAATTTGCTCAATGGAGCACTAAATCCAAGTGTATATAAAGATAAAAATATATATCTGTTTATATGTATATATGTTGGGGCATTTATCTGGACTCCACTGAGCGCATATTATTACCCGTCTCAATTTTGCAAATCAAAGCACTTTTCTAGTTTCCATTATTGTTATATAAAAACAAGAGACAAAGAGTTACGAATCAAACGAAGTTGCAAATACACTTATCATATATAATAATAATTTTATAGACAAGACATTTTAAGTTAAGTGACCCTTTTCGCCACTTTGGAGTTTTAAAATTTTGTAATATTTCTAAAAATCTTCCAATTTTATTGGCCAAAAGTGGAAATGACTCTTTTGAAAGGGCATAAAAAGAGGCTCGCTGTCATGATTTTCGCTTTAGACACACATGCAGAAAACAATGGGTCTATCGGAAAAATAAAAAAAAGGAAAATAAAATGAAATGAAATGCTAGGCAAACAACGACGGACAAAGTGATTATATAAAAAACATTACCAGCCATCAAAGCCGCCAGTGAAAAAGCAGGAAAAAAGAAACTGTCGGAAGGAAAGGGACAAGAAAAACGGAAAATAATGCCAAAGAACGATTTCGATTTATCAGCAAAAACAAAATGGGTGGAATAAGAAGAAAAAACAACAAAAAAAAGACGCGTTTTTATCTCGCTGCTCAATTGATTTACATAATCAACGAAATCGCTTTTTGCCACCCAGCCACCCCTTTCACCACCACCCCCCTCCCTCTGCCATCCACCATATCAACATCCAAATGGCAGTCGCCTTGTTCTCTGTGCATTTAATTAAATGCTGATTAAGTTTTATTCAATGGAGCACAAACACAACACATACAGATATCTATGTATAATGTAGTACAATGGAGCTGCAAATCGCGTATACGACCCGTGTGCGCTGTTTGTGCATAGATTCGTAGATTAGTCATTGATATTGGACAACGTGTTCGAATCGACTCCAATCAAAACGAATCGAATCGAATCGACTGGACTTGAATCGAAACGAAACGAAACGAGACGAATGAAATCGACTGGCGCTTTTGTAAACGTGAATAATTTAATAACGTCCTCATTAAGATAATGAAATTAGTTCAAATAGTCGCCACTTTGGCCAGATAATACAGATGTCTGCCATGCAGATTGATTAGATTCTGAACATATGTGTATATATATACCACGATTACTTATTGCTGATTACCGGCCATATCGCCGGTTCTTCCATATCAGGCTTATGTAAACAAAAAGCACTTCTTCTGCTAAGTAAACTGGTCTGCCATTATATTTATAAGAAATATGTCATTGCATAGATATGCCTAACTAGATATAACCCATATAATCATATATAAGTTTGTGGAGTTCCATAAAATAAACACTTTGTATTCACCTAATTAAATTGCAACTCCAAATGAGTCACAACTAAGTTTATGCAAGATGATTCATAGCCAAATTTATGCAAATATTGGTTTCAGTTTTATTTCTCCTAAGGGAATTGAAACCAGAACCTATTCAGTTAAAAGTCGGAAACATAAATCAGGCCAACCTCATTAAACAGATGATCAAAACATCCGTCAGAAGTGTAATTTAAATGAACATTGATATTTTAAGAGGATTACATAAATTGTCATCGACATGTTCCAATTAATGAATAAATTAGCCAGCGACACATGTAAATTGATAAAAATGTGTATGCATAAACGAAGAAACAAAAATATATATAAATAAAGTTGGCAAAATTCGATTTGCATATGAAACCAGTTCGCAACTGATTCACTAATCAGAAGTGGGAAGATAAATACATGTTTTTCGTTTCCCCAGCGTGTGAACCGAACTTTTTTTTTTGTCAATGAACTAGAAAGAAACTTTTTGGATGGACTTTATAATATATATCATTCCTACCCAGCAAACTGTAAGTAACTAAAGTGCTTAACTCGCTCAAATACAAAAAAGAAGAGAAGAAAGAAAACTCCCACATATTTGCAGATAGATAAAGATGGTGGGCCACAGCTGGGGCAATAAATCAGTGGAAAATTGTTGCTGAAGAGGAAAACTTGCTACGGCCGAACAGAAGGTGGGAAAACTGTTGAATTATTTCCCAGGACACCGGCACACGCACACTCACACACACACGCACGCACACGCACACGCGGATGGTGAGGAAAATTTTTTACATTTCACACTGTAAGCCAAAGCCGACAACAATAAACTGCCAAATTCGCATAAAATATTTGTTAGGAATTAAAACAGAAGCATATCGAATGGCCGAGTCCCGAGTTCCCGAGTCCCCGAATCCTTGTATTCGGAATCCTCGGACTCATGTGCACGGGGATCAGCCGAAGAGGAAACCTCAAGGAACCCATAAATTCTGCTGAGAAAATCTTGCCAAGAAAAACAAAAATAGAAAATGTGTCAATGCAAACAACGGCAAGCCCTGTTCGCCTTGTTGTTGTTGTTGTTGTTGTTGCTACCCATTTCTGGCTCTATGGATCGGATCGCCGTGGACCAAGTGAATCTGGGCCATAAAAGTGCAAAATGTTTTCCACTCGGCTGGAAACTGATTCTACCTCAGCTACTCCCACTCCCCTGCACTCGGCGAAACCTCCGCGCGTTCCCATCGCATGCGATGCACTCGTTAGGCGGACTGAAACGGAACTACACTGGGAAAATACTTGCCTACACTTTACAAATTATGTTTATTGTTAGAAATTAACAGCTTTGAAGCAAAGAAAATCATATAATTGGTAAAAATGTCGCGTTTAGTTGGAGAGTAACGTTTAAATACATAAGTACTTACTTATTTATAATGCTTAAATTAATTTAAATGTTTCTATATCAAAAGTTCTACTTATAAATATTATATTATAATATTTAATAATATTAATTAAGATTTAAAATTAATATTGTAAGGCCTACAGTGAAGTAAATTTATTTTTATAAATTAAAATATAATGGATTTGCTGAAGTTGATTTGTGATAAATAGATTGATGTGATAAAAGAAATGTATCTTTCTTAATCATTTGATACATGTAGATCTATTATGATATCTATATATTAAATTTTTTATCTATTATGATATCTATCTATTATAATATCTATCTATTATGATATCTATCTATTATACTATCTATCTATTTTGATATCTACATATTATGATATCTATCTATAATGATATCTTTATATAATTATATCTATCTATTATGACATCTATCTATTATGAAATCTATCTATAATGATATCTATATATTATGATATCTATCTATTGATAATGTATATCATTATTTTACATTTATTACATAGTTATAGTTTTGGTACATGTTCTTCAATTCCAAACCTCTCCCGATTTCTCGCAGTGTCGGTCCAGAGCATAAACCCGGCACCGGCTGACACTTGGACATGGGAAGCGGTCCGGGGGCGTCCGAAATCGATTTCTGCGCTACCTGCCTGCCGCGTCTGCCAGGTTGCGATGTGGATGTGGATGTGGATGTGAGTATGGATGTGGATGTGGTTATGGTTCTGAGCCCGGCATTGGCATTAGTCTTTCGGTCGCAGGGCCAGGGTGTTACCTGTTGTTACCAAGCTAATGGCCAGCAGACCGCGCGACCAACATAAATCCATAAAAACATGAAAAAGGAAAACGAGCGAGAGAAAATAATTAAATTGCAATTATGTGCAAACAATTCCAAATCCGGACGATTCGGAAAAAGTTAATTATACGACAATAAAGCGCAGAAGAACGGCAATGGATATGGCTAAGTGAGTTGCGCGGGGGTAACCTGCAACTGGCAACTGGCCAGTGGGTAACTGGTCAACTGGACAACTGGTTACCTGCCCACACCGAGTACCATCACCCATCGCATCCGCAGGCTGATTGGCTCCGTCCGACTCAGCGACTCAGCGACTCACCTTAGCTGACTTGAGCTGACATTAATGGGTATTTGAATGCGGCTTCTGGGCGCTTTAATCGGCTGACTGACTGAGTGGCCTGGACTGGACTGTGCTGGACTGAACTGGACAGAGTGGACGGACTGAGTCTTATGTCTCCAGTGACACCACGTCGTCGTTCGCATTACAATATCGTTAGTGTGACTGCGAGCCTTGACTGCGGATGATCGCAATTTGCTGATTTCGCGACTGCAGCCAACTCATCAGCAGGCGGCGGCACTCAATCCTCACTCATATCCAAGTAACCAACTGGTCATCTGTTCCACTGGTCGGTCCACTGGTCCTCCGATCTCGTGTCTCTGCGCTAATGAAGACCGACGGACGGATTAGTTATGGCCTTATGATAAATTGGTCTGATCCAATTGTCTGCTCGTTGGGCAGTCATCGAATTAGTGACAACATCGCATCGCAGCCACAACTTTCGCCACACAGATCTCAATCAGTGGTGCGCAGCGATTAAATGAAATTTAATGACCCCTGTGATTGCCACATTGGTTTCTTCTTATACCGAACTAGAGTGATTCTTGAGTGAGTTGGTCTATTTGGGTTGGTAGAGGATTTCGTCGGGTGGCACAGGTACTGATTGATCGGCTGTTTGATTAGGTCATCCGGTTTTCTTACTTTTTTAAAAGTAATTTATATACAGGCCATTTTGGTAACGGGGGAAGTCAGGTAAGAGGTTCATAGGTTGGGTATTTTAACAAAAATAAAGGTCATTTGTGTGGGTTATGGTAAGTTGAATATCACAGATATGTAAGATATAATCGGAATACTTCTTTATCAATATTTATAACTAAGTTTACAACAGTTAAGACAATTCTATTTCATTATATTCATAAAGTGCAGATTTATTAAGTCATAAATATAATTTCAAACTTAGAAATATATTTTCTATAATTAAATACAAATATTTTAATTTAATATAATAATAAGCAATGTGGAACATTATCTCGCCAAATGCCGAAGGTGGCCAGTAAAAACTCCTTTGAGGACGTGTCATTACAACACCCAACTGAAAAAAGGCACTCCCTCCAACCTTGGCCACATTATCCGGCCAAACTTATTAACCCCTGGGCCGCAAAACTTTAATTAGATAGCCCTGCCCGGTGGAAAGTCGGTGGATAGTCGGTGGAAACTCGGTGGATAGTCGGTGGAAAGCGTCGGAATGCGAGTAAATCAGGTTGATGAGTGACTGACTGACAGTCCGGGTCTCCCGGTTCACGGAGTTCGGACAAGTTTAATTAGATCTGCATATGCAATGAGGACTCCAGTCCTCCAGTTCTCCAGTTCTCCAGTTCTCGAGTCCTCGAGGGTTCGTTCCGGTAAACAGGTTAACGAACCAGCCGCGAATGGAGAACTGAGAACGTAAAAGTGGCCAACAGTTTGCGTTTGGCGGCGAAAGGATGCGCTGCCTGGGAATCCTGATTGTGGCTTCCATATCCCTGGCGATGGCCACCTTAATGCCCATGCCCAAGCATCCGCCACTTAATGGATACGAGATGCACCTGAAAGTGTTGCTGCAGAAAATCCTGTGGGCTGCCAATGTGAAGCGATGCTTTGGCGTCATCACCGATGATCTGCATTATCCCATTTACGATAGGGTATTCTTCGAGTCGGTGGGTCGCCAAGTGATACCCTTCTTTGTGATGCGCGCCAATGCCAGTGAGGATCTGCAGCGTCCTACCAAACAAGTGGAGCTTTACAAAGCCATCAAATCTAGTGATTGTGAACTGAATGTAATCACCATCCTGAATGGCTGGCAGGTGCAGCGATTTCTTAACTATATATACGACAGCAGAGCTTTGAATATGCAGAAAAAGTTTGTATTATTACACGATTCGCGGTTTTTTGAGAGCGAAATGATTCACCTGTGGAGCGTTTTCATCGGCGCCATTTTCCTCAAAAGGCAGTTGGACAACAAGTGCGTCTAATACTCATTACCCCCCTTAAATATTGTTATTAAATTGGGTTATTATTTTTGGTAGGTATACTATTTCCACCATAGCTTTTCCGGGCATTTTGAGCGGCGTTTTGGTGACGAAGAACATTGCTGATTGGGAATTGGGCAAAGGTGTGAATGGCAGGATTTTATTTGCGGACAAAACGAGCAACTTGTTCGGTGAGTTGCAGTTGCTACTTAAAGAAAAGATTGTTAATATGAAATAGTAAATTATAATTTGTTAAACTATTATTTAATTCTTCAGGAACCTCGCTGCCCGTGGCCATTTCCGAGCACGTGCCCATGGTTCTATGGGCGAATGCGACCAAGAGCTTCCAAGGAGTTGAGGTTGAGATTATGAACTCACTGGGCAAGGCCCTGAATTTCAAGCCCGTCTACTACAAACCCAATCAAACTGAGACTACAAACTGGGAGCTGGATGCTGCTGCCTATGGAGCTGGTAATCCAGAACAGAATGGCACACACATCGATTCGATGCTGGTGGATGAGGTGGTAAGTGGGGATTGGGGGATAAGAAAGGAGGAACTTGGAATATGATTATGGTGTGTCATTAGCCAAACTGTTGACTTATTAATGCTTTAATCTGCACAGGCTGACCACAGTGCCCGCTTTGCCATTGGGGATTTGCATCAGTTTCAGGTGTATCTGAAATTGGTGGAGCTCAGTGCGCCGCACAATTTCGAGTGCCTGACCTTTCTCACACCCGAATCCTCCACGGACAACTCCTGGCAGACCTTCATCCTGCCCTTCAGCGCCGGCATGTGGGCGGGTGTACTGCTCTCCCTGTTTGTGGTGGGCACGGTTTTCTATGCCATCAGTTTCCTGAACGCCCTTATCAATGGCAATGTGTCCGCCGAGTTCTTTCGCTGCCTGCGTCGCAATCGCACTGTGCCCATGGATCCACAGATCTATCGTCGCATTAGTTTCCGCATCGCCATCAGTCGCTATCGTCCATCTAAAGGGGATAGGATGCCACGTGATCTCTTCGATGGCTATGCCAACTGCATCCTGCTCACCTACAGCATGCTCCTGTATGTGGCTCTTCCGCGAATGCCTCGCAATTGGCCACTGAGAGTACTCACTGGTTGGTACTGGATCTACTGCATCCTGCTGGTGGCCACATACAGAGCCAGCTTCACTGCCATTTTGGCCAACCCCGCTGCCAGGTGAGCTGCAAATCTGAAAGGCATATAATGCTTATATGTAAATATATTTCTGTATCTTAGGGTTACTATAGACACACTGGAGGATCTGCTGCGATCTCATATCCCGCCATCAGCTGGGGCGAATGAGAACAGGCAGTTCTTTCTGGATGCCAATGATGAGATTGCTAGGAAAGTGGGCAAAAAGATGGAAGTCATCGGATACAGCGATGATTTGGTAAGAACTACGTTACTATATCAGTAAAATATTACAATTTCCACTGACTCATTTGAGTAAGAAGACTTAATTTCGATTTGAACCATACAGAATTAGGGTAAATCGCATAAACTTGCCTGATTTACAAGCGCTCTTGTTATCAACCTTTTGTAGCAATGAACTTTATACCAGCAGATAGAAAAACAAAAACCAGTTTCAACTGCTTGCCAAACGCCAAATATCTTATCTATGTGATAAGCGTATTTGGCAACATTTTTCATTTAACGGTATTAATTCATCAAGTTGGCAAAATAATCTACTTAGTGTGATATGGAAAGTATATTCCGTCGACTTAATGGCTTATTGCTGGGATAACTTTGTTTTCCATTTGATGGGCAGCTGAAAAGAAGGTCATGGCTTTTTTGGCCTAATTGTATAGATGCTAAGCTGTTTGTACTTTATTTTTGTTAATAATAATATTCATTTTTGTAGACCTCTCGCATTGCCAAAGGTCAGTGTGCGTACTATGACAACGAGTTCTATCTGCGATATCTTCGAGTGACGGACGAATCCGGATCAGCACTGCACATCATGAAGGAGTGTGTGCTCCATATGCCCGTGGTGCTGGCCATGGAGAAGAACTCGGCGCTGAAGCCACGCGTAGATGGCTCCATTCAGCATCTGGCGGAGGGTGGTCAGTATCATTCCTATATCCTATATCCTGTATGAATTCCCTGCCATTTGATGAACAGGTCTGATATCCAAGTGGCTGAAGGATGCCACACAACACCTGCCGGCGGAGGCTTTGGCCCAGCAGGAGGCCCTCATGAATATCCAGAAATTCTGGAGCTCTTTTGTGGCCCTGTTCATTGGTTACGTAATCGCGATACTAACGCTGCTCGCCGAAAGATGGCATTTCAGGCACATTGTCATGAAACATCCCATGTATGATGTGTACAACCCCGTCTTGTATTATAATTTCAAGAGAATATATCCACAGCATTGAAGTCAAAGTTTTACAGAATTTCAAGAGAATATATCCACAGCATTGAAGTCAAAGTTTTACAGAATGCCAAGGTTATTTTCTAGATATATGGATATTTTTTTTGCACATTACTTGAGAAACATTCCATACCACAACAGGCCTAAGTAAATAATCTCAAGTACTGCAAGTTGTCAATCGAGCAGATACATTCCACAAAGTAATGATATATATGCACACACATATGCCCAATGTTTATAATTGGTGGGCAAATGACAAATGTATCGCGGTACTCGAGCACTGAATGGCAATCGAGAAGCTGAAAAGTCTTCATTGACGTAACGCATCACTGAGAAAAAAGGGTGGGGGGTTCTTGGGGGGCAAATGCGATCGATGAATATAGTGCCATTTATCACGAGGAGCCAAGTGGCCTCAAGTACCAGTGGCAATGTGGTGGTGAATAAATTCAAGAGCCCGGATTGCTTCAATCACTTTTCGTAAATACTCGTACTGATTTGCATTGTTTATGAGTTAATGCACATTAGGCATTATTTGTTTATGGCCATATCACAAATCCAACGAAAGTTGAAATGATAAAAGCCCATAAATAAAGCCATTTTTAAGTGCCACACTAAACCGAAAACCCCAAAAACCGAAAAAAAAGATCCACACAACAATTCTATATAAAAACCGAAAATCCTCTCGATTTTTCGGAGCTCACGGGCACTTCAAGAATTTTTGAATGGAAAAGGAAATTAAAATCGAACATTTTCATGCGATGAGATAGCCAGCCAGCCAGAAAACAGACGTGCTAAGTAATGCACCATCCAAAGGTTAATAACAATCATAATAATTAATAGGCCTTTGTTTTTGTTTGGCCATCTCTTTAGAAGTTTTCCATATATCTTTGCCTTTTTTTTGTTTGAGGTGTGGCAACGGAAAATTGTTCGTGTTGAGGAACTGGCATATTTATTAAAGGAATTAACGAATTACTAATAATATTTTAAAACTTTCAAAGGTGCTGCAGAAATCTTTTTAAAGTTTAAACCAAAAATGTAATTATAAACTCAACAAAAAATGTGATTTTTGCTTTTCAGTTTATCCTAATTGAAGTGCCAAACTATTTAATTACAATACCATTTAATTTCTTGTTTTCCCTTTTTCTGACAATTTGCAAAATTATGACCACCAATATATGCGTGCATAAAAACTTAAAAATCCATTTATTTATTACCCAAAACTGCATAAATATTTAATAGCATTTGTTTACAGATTGTGAAGAGTGCTTTTTCCACCGTGAAATTGTTTCGTTTTGTTTTTCTTTGTGAAAAATATTTATGGCAGTTGTGTTTGTTTTGTTTCGGCTCAAAATTGTTGTGTACATTCCTATTTCATATAATTTCATTAGTTTTGCTTCATTTTATTGTGCTTTTTGTTGGCTCTCGTCGTGACTTCCCCTCTTCACATGTATTTTTTTATATTCAGTGACCAGCAGGGATTAAAATTCAGCTGCATAACGCACTGAAAAAAAATGGTTTACAAAATTTAAAAATATATTACGTAAGTAGGCTTTTAAAAATAATTCAAATGGAGTCCGCTTTTTCTCCCATTTGACATCTTAATTGGTCCGCTGTTCATTTAATTATATTCATTTACAGTCTGTCACCGATATGAAGAACTAGATTTTACCAAGCTCAACGTGGCAATAATTGATACTCACAAATTTTCAAACAATCGAAAAACCACTAGAACTTCAAATTTCAATGAACCCACCCTACGTTTTTACATTTTTTCAACGATGTTCAAATGTATCGACGATCTAGACAATGTATGGAATAAATGGTTTGTTATTTCAAGAAAAATATTTTGTATTTTATCTAAAACAAAAAAGTATATATCATCATTTTTTCGAGTACCTTTCAAGTTGATTCGACTTGAGAGTCACCAGTTTGTTGAATTTAATTGCGTTTTTTGATTGCGTTTTCAGTGTTATACGAAACCTAATTGACGTTTCCTTTTATCCCCAAACAAACAACTTTTGGCTGTAGAAACACCCACACTTCATTCTGACATTCCCGCATTCCCGCTTATAACAACATTGTTTTGTTTTGTTTTCGTTTTGTAATTAAAATTATTATTCAAATATTGCATATCTAAGAGTTCCACTTTCGTACTTTGTTTACTTTCATCGAAAATATCCATGTATCCATCGCATTCGTTACACTTGGGCCTTGATTTCAATTATGTCCACGGATAATATTAAATATTCCAGTTAGCTGATCTAATTTGCATAGAACGAATCTAAAAACAATAATCACAAAATTGGATATTTAAAACTGAAAGAGAGAGAAAACAGTATTGCGTTTTCCTAAACACAAAATAAGTATATTTATATGCACATATGAAGTCTACGATTTTCATTATAATTTTGGCATTCTGATAATCTCATTCAAATTTATTAGAGGACATTGAACCCAAGAATATTTTTAATCCAAACAACAATTTTGTTTCTTCAAATTTGTTTATTTTTATCATCGTTTATTTTTGTTTATCTAAAATTATTGGAGAAATAAAATAACAAGAAATAGGACACAATACAAAAAACAATTCATTCATTTCGTTTGAAACCCTAAAATATACATTTTTAAAAACGTTTTAGACGGTTAATTCTTACTTTTCTTGCGTTACAATTTTGATATTTTAAAATACATATTTTTATTTTAAATTATCATTTTTAAAACCGGTCAACTGCTTCTGAATATTTCATTGGACATTCTCAGGCTGTTTAGAAAAAAAGTCTTTGTTTATAGTATGTTGTCTATTGCTTAAGCTGACTTGGGCATTTGTAGTTATTGTTTAAAAAAGCAGCTGCAAGAATACAATTGTTTTAAAATTAACTAAAATCCACTTAATATCCAGCGAGCAGTTTGTTTGTTTGCAATCATGGACAATGCACGATTTTTGACCATATTCTGTTTGTTTTGAAAGAATAACTAATTTAACAATTCAGTTTGTTTAAAAGCGAATACCACATATGCTCCTTTTACATAGTACTAAACTAGACGTACTCCGCTAGTGTATTGTATGCATATATAAAACTAGACAGTATCGTAATTTGTTATGTAAGCTACCTTCCATCGTGTGTTCGCATATATGTATGTATATAAAAACCTACAGACATGAGTTCATCAGTAACTACAAATTCTTACCAAAAACCAAACTATTTCCCAGTAATCGTGTTTTTGGGGCAAAGAAAGGGCCGATCTCGAACGCATTAAATTTTAGCTCAGATTACAAAACAATTCAATTCCTCTTGGTCAGTTTTACCGCGTGTTTTGGGCAAGCAATTCTTAAAGTTACATTGTTTCGTTTAGCACTTGATTGCAGTCATTTCGGCTCGGCTTTAAATCCACTTCAAGCTCTTCAATCTTCACAAAGCCTAGGACACATCTGAGTATTTTTCCATATATATTAAAGTTATTTGCACCAAAGTCGACAATGTTAGAATATCTATTTAAAGCATATTCTATTTTTACTTTATGTTTGTACAATTACTTTTAACTTGTTATTTGTATCGAATTTAACTCATAAAATAAAGATTTCAGCAAGAAAATATATTTTAAATATCTGAAGTGTTTAACTTTTTCACTAAGCGAGTTCAGTTTATTGCATTATTCGATGATCTTCGGTTTTCAAAATACAAAATTCCATTTAAAGAGGTGGAACAAGCCAAGGGAAAATCATGTCAGCTAAGGTTACGCGTATTTCGCTTTATCAATCGCTAAGAAATACAATATGTTATACATATATATAGAGTTATGTATATATCGAATCATTTATCACTGTTGCTGGTTTGTGTTTTGTTTAGTTCTATTAGTTGTCTAGTTGTCTACTGTGCGCCCTGAGCTGCAGCCTCGCCGGAATCCGCTTCGAAAACATCGTCGGACTCCTGGCCAACGTAGTCAATATCCTCATCGCCGTGCTCCTCATCGTTTTCATTGTAGTCATCGGGATATTCGCCATACTCGGAGGATTCACCAAGCGTCCAGGCGTCGTTTTCCACGGAGTTTCGCGGACTGTAGCTGTTGCCGCCGCTCGTGATGGTCATATTGTTGGCTGGGCGCAGCACACTGTATATAGAGAATTTACGTTAATATTTCATTCAAATTGGACGGGTAAGGATTATTTTAATAAATGCACAATTCGGAATGCAATCAATTCGAATGGTATGTGAGGTGTTCTTTCTCGATCTCAGGTGAGTTTTGTACTAGCGAGTTCTAAGAAAGCGTTAAATAGTTGTCTATGTGTTAGCTTGTTCTACTGACTGACTTTTGTGTGGTTAGCGGGTTTCGGGATTGGGTTTGTTAGGTTCTTTTGGTTAGGGAGTTAGGGAGTGGCATGTTGAATGCGATGTCGGTTAGGCAATAAACGGGACAAACATTTGTACACTTGAGAACTAACTAATAATGTTTGGTTATATGGTTGGTTAAGTAGTTTGGGTTGCAGCAATTTACACAGTAATGAAGATTTGTCTCGAAGTTGCCAGAGCAAATAGAGGATTTTACAATTTTGAAAGATTTGGAAATTGCAAATGGAAGTTCAATAACCAATTGTTTTTCAGTGATATTATGAAAAATCGCAATTGATGATAACGAGTAATCTAACGTTAGAACTTGCACACAAATAAAGTATAGTATATTAAAAAGCATATTAATTGGAACAGGAACTTCAAACGTTCAGTAGACTAATGAAAAATTGAAATTATCATGAATCTTATCTTTTATAACACTTAAAGTAAGTAAGTTTATTAGCTTTCTTTCAGTTTAATCTTTAGCCATACGATATTTTCATAGAACACTTCAATCAATGGCTTATCACCTAATTTACAATTTCTCTGATGCGCTACTAATGCAAAATTTAGTAAAGAATACACCCAAAATGATTGTGTCTCGTACTTTTGTTGAATAAAATACAGAAACATAATCACCAAGAGGATACCTTTAAATTAAGTATGAAGTTAGAATTGATGCGGTTAGTTTTCAATCTTCGAGAGCATTTTATTGGTCGAATTTGTTGCTCAGCCAAATAAAATCAAATGAAGCCGCACAAGACAAAGTAACTAACGAACTGACGAACAAACAAATTGGTCGAGACAATTGCACAACGGCGAACAACAACGAAATGATTGAGTTGTATGCATAAATATTTAACAATAATACTACGACTTTTTTTTTTTTATAAAGATTGCTCTATTACATTTGGCAAATAGATAGCCGCACATTTGGCTTCGGGTTGGCTGTCGTTACTAAACATTTCATTCTAGTTGTCGTTGCTTTGGAAAATCGTATTTTTGTGGATACTACGCGAGTTAGATCCGTTCTCAAAATGATCGTTGTTCGATTCGATTCGATTCGGCGATTGTATCTGACACTAGATATGGATTCTAGTGATACAATCGGCTGCTGCCGCTGCTGCTTGCACCATGTTAGATCGTGTGGCATGTTTTTGTAGTGGAAAGTATTTGGTTTTCTTTTTGGGTTTCGTGGAAAGATAGTCAACTGAATGTTTAGGTGTATGCTGATGGCTCAAAAATCGGTAACTAGCACACCATCCGTTGGTCATAACTGTCCACGGCGGTAGTGGGAGCGTGATGGTCTACCGATTTCAATTGGATTGTTTTAACGGATTGTTTTTCGTAGTGTAGATAGTGGTAGTGGTGGTGTTGAGTTGTGTGTGTTGGGGTGTACAGAAATTAAAAGAGAAGAAATCAATTAGCAAAATCATAAGTACAGAATGCTGGATCATTTACGACATAGTTCCTATTTTCATTCGATTCATACTGAGCGGTGTTACGTTACAAATTCAATACTGAACTCGTTACTTGGCCACTACTTATGTAAGTACAAATTAGGGAAAATTATAAGTTTCATCTAGAAGTGAGTCATGAGAGATAGTTGATAGTTATTGCTAAAATATTTGTCTATTTCCAGAACGCACCTTTACTTCAAGCCGCGATATTACCCACAACCTTAAGCTAATAAAAGAACCAAAGTAAAGGATACAAATCAAGTTCAGATAATTGAAAGTATGTTAAAAACAATTAAGAAATAGTATGCCTAAAGCTAAGACCTCTAAGGCTAAATCTTATGTATAAAAACTATTTTGGTTTAAATATATTTAAATGAGCTTACATAAGTTTAGCTACACTAATCTAAAAGAATAGGAACCTATTCAAATAATTAGCTATACATTTACAGGAAACGTAATTATTTCATTATTTAATACCTTCTAAAGGAACTCTTCAATGGAGAATAGTATCGATCTGTCAAGAAATTTAAACGTTTTACTGGTAAAGAATAACTATTCAAGAAATAAACCTGAGTTAATAAATAATTTAACATTTCGGGAATTTAAGTTTAGGGCCTTGCTTTGCTGTTCTTATAGGAAACATATTTGTAACGATGTCTAATTATAACACTAGATCTATTATGTCAGGGTTAAACACAGGGAAAGTCACCTAAAGCGGGCTATTTATCAGAAAGTCTGTGGCAAGTGATGCCCATATAATTTACCTCTCAAAAGGTATTTCATCGACCTCATCGTTGAGCTGTCGCTGAGCTTCGTTCTGGGCTCGTCGCGCTTCCTCCTTCTTGCGGCGATCCTCGGCAGCCGCCTTCATGGGATCGTAGGTGGATCGACGCTTCCACATGGCCATTTCGGCCTCCTTTTGCTTGTTCACTGTTCAAATACAAATGTTTTAAACAAATTATTGTAAATGGGAGAGAATACGGACAAGCAAGCTTACCTGAGGCATCGCGACGAATTGCAGAGGAGTTACGTGATCCTGGATTGCCGCCACCCAGCAAAGTGGTACTGGTGTTCATCGCGGAGGCAGCACTGCGCACACTTCGGTTACTGGCACGCGTTCCCTCGCCGCGACTCAGACCCATGGATGAGGCACTGGGACTACGTTTCATTTGATCAGCTGGCTTCAGAGTGCTCTTGGCATCGTTCTTGCGCAAAAAGTTGTTGGATTGCGCCGACTTGTACTTGGATATGTCCATGTACTTGGGCTGCACACGCTGATCCCTGGCATTGGAGGTGACACCGGCACTGGCGGTTTGGAGCAGCTGCTTCTTAGCGTTGGCCAGCGAGCTGGGCACCTGCTGTGCCAGTCGACTGAGAGACGTTTCCCTGGGCATTGACTGACGGGCGACTCGATTGCCCGATCCTGGAGCTGCCCTGGGCGCACTCTTGATGCCCCGGCGTGGCATTTCGGGTGTATTGGGACAGGCCACCAAGCCAGCACCAGTTTGTGCCATGCTCAGCTTGCCCGCTGGTGCTGAGGTTGGTTTAGCCGGCGCCTGTGTTCCAGCCACTCTTTGTTTGCTTCTCTCGATTCGCATCAGCAGTGCCTTGTTCATGCGCGTGTTACTTAGCGGCACCGCGCCCTGATCTTCGTGACTCTCCGCAGCCTCCTCCTCTTCGTTGCTGGAGTAGTAGGCACCAGTAGTGCCCATTTCATCCTCATCGTTTATATAATACTGCAACTCATTGTCGTAGTCGCTGTAGGCCTGCTCAAAGTTGTTGCTGCTGGCGGATTTCTTTAGCTGCTGCTGCTGGTGAACGGTGCTCAGGGCGTGGGCATGACGGGCAGCGGGCGGTGTGTAGAGGTTCTGGAAATTTGGACGCGCCTGACGCACTGGTGGCTGGCCCTGCTGCTGCTGGAAGCTACTCGATCGACGCAGCGGCGACAAGGGTACAGCTGCTGGCTCAACATGCTCCACATCCTGGCCGGGATCATACTCCAGGGAGTTCTTGCGGCGACGCAATTGCTTGAGCAGATACTCGCCACTGGTGAGCAACTGCAGCTGCGCCTCATTGATGCTGCTGGTCATGAGCGCTCGATGGAGCGGCGATCGTCTATAGCCACCGCCTGCTCCGGCACCCATTCCCGATTCCAGACTATGCTGCGGACTGCTCTGCGCCGGCGACTTAACCGAACTTCGGCGTGAAAGTGACTGCTGTAGACTACTGATGGCCGCAGCCGTTTGCTCCAAGTATGCATCCGTTGGCGGACGCGAGCGACTGGCACTGCGCGCACGTCCCAGCGTGTGCAGCGGCGAGGGTATCTTGCTGGGACTCTTTGGTGGCTTGTAGCCTGGTTCCATGCCCTGTCCACCTCCACCACCGCCATGGCTGCACAGCGCCGGATCGCTGGCGTAGTCACAGTCGCCCAGCAGGCGATACCGCTCCGCCAGACCGCGATTGAGCTTGGCTGCCGCCGCATACTGCCGCTGCTGGTTGTACAAACTGAGGCTGTCGTCGGTCAAGGAATCGCCGCCCGTGTCGGAGCAATTGTAGCTGCGTGTCATCAGTTGCTGAAAGTTAAAGAGACCAATGTCAGTAGAATTACTTTATTAAAATTAAGAAACAGAAGTACGCAATAAATAAATAATAAAAAATTTAACTATATATTTAGCAACCTTTCTAACAATCAGATTTTTCCTCATTAATATGTTTGCAAAGCAACAGTAGTTATTATTTTATCACAAATTAAGCCCATAAAAGTGAGCTACATTTATGTAAACCTTTTGTAATGGGTTTGTGTCCGAGCTACGAGATTCATTACTTCGATTATATTTTACAGCCTATGTCAAGTAAATGTAAAATAATAATGCATGTATGTACATAAACTTTAGCTCAACTTAACTTTGTCCTCAAGTGTTTATCACAGACTTAAGTTCATAAATTGTTGTTTTTTTAATTAATTGGAATGATTATTAATCTCTTAAAATAATAAGCTTTTCATATAATAACGTTAGTTAAAGGGAACATCTCAAAATGTAAGTTACCTATTTGATCACCAAATGACTGTGATGAATCACATTAGCAATCTAATCTACATTTGTTAATATACTTAATAAACAACGCCAGTTAAATAGCACTACGTCATTTTATCTAGCAAATTTGGCTGCTAATCATTTCTAAAATTTCCAATGACTGCGACTAAATCTTAAAGAGATTTATTTACACAAAAACCGTGTTATTGCTTCATATTATTTCTCTCTGAAAATATATTATATTCGTCCACAAATAAATGGAAATTTCTAAAGCATATTTCGAATGTGATCCTCCAATGAATTCAAGGGTGACTCATTCAGCACCAAACTAGCCAGACAAGATTGTGCCAATAAAATGGGATTTTTCCATATACGAATTTATCAAAGAAGGTTGCCTGAAATCCGGTGCCAAACCGGTTGACCAGCTCACCTGTGCCTGCGCTTGCGCCTGCTGCTGTTGCTGCTGCTTGCGGCGAGCGGCGCTCGTGCCACTGACATCCTGCGCCAGGCTCCTTGCACGCGCATTGCGCGCCCACTCCTGGATCCAATCCTGCTTGGTCTGCGCCGTCTGCAGCAGGGCGGCCTCCGAGCTCTGTGTGGGCGTGGTGGGTGTGTCCGGCAACTGGTGCTGCTGATTGGTGCTGGTGGTGAACACATTCAGGCGATACTCGGCCTTCTGGCGATCGGTGGCCGATCCGGACAAGGCCTGCGTGTGCCGCAGCTTAGCCTCGTTGCTCACATACTCAGAGCTGTCGATCTGCGAGGTGGACAGGCTGTGCGAGTGCCGGCTGGGCTTCGGATGGGTATCCAAGGCGCGCTGTTTGGCCAGCACGCCACTGGTGGTCACACTGGTGAAGCAGCCCATGTCCGCTGCCGGCGAGGGGGGAGTCGGAGGCGATAGGGGCACCTGCTGACGCAGCACGCGACTCTTGAGCTGATCCAGATAGGCACCTGCGGAAAATGAAACGGTAATCAGTGTGTGTTGCATTACGGAAATCATAGAACTCTACTAAACATTCTTTTGCACATTCAAACACATTTGAAAAAGTTCTCTGACCTGTGGAGCTCCTCTGTGCTGGCAGTTGCTGTGGCAGTTGCTCTTGCAGCGGCGTTTCGTGATAATAGTTCACCTCCAGGACGTTGCTGCCCCGGCTCGACTTAACTGGCAGTTGCTTGGGCCGCTGCTTGGCAGCCTCCTTCAAATTTCTATCGATATTCATGAGATCCTTCTGCTCCTCCGTATAGTTGTCCCCATCGAGGGTGTACGTGCCCGCCTCGCTGACTGCATCGTTCTCCGCCGACGGCTTGCCATCGGCTAGCGGTGGCTGTGGACACAGCATCTCCACCTGGCGCAGGGCCAGCTGCATGGCGGTGGATCGAGGTGTGAACTGATTGGCCGTGCGGTTGGCCACCATGTTGGAGGTGCCCTTGCTCGCCGCCGCCGTCACCGGTGGCGGCAGTTTCGAACGACTGGCGGGTCTGGACGCAGGTGCTGCCACTGGTTCGTTTGCGTTGGCCGAGCTCCTGGGCGACCAACTGTGCCGCTTGGAGGCGTCTCTCACTCGGGAGGCGCTGCGATCCCGCACCCGCATCTTCACCTGCACCGGAGGCGCCTGTTCGCTACTGGGCGTGGCCGCTGTGAGGGAGGAGACATCGTCCGCCATGCTGCTGCCAGCATCTAAGCTGCTACGCTGCGACTGGCGTCCACTGTTCGTTGTGGCCGTCGTGTTGTCCTTCTCCGTCTCCAGCTTGGACATGGAGGCGCCGCGCTTGTGGCGATTCTGGAAGCGCTCCATCATGTTCTTGTAGCGCGCCGCCTGTGCCGCCGAATCGTTCTCGGAGGCATCGAAATGATCAATGGTGAAGGCCAGCGAAGCCTTCGTGGTTGTGTTCGACTCGCTCGAGTTCTCCTCCTCATCTGGCGCCGATTTATGGTGGGAGTTGCTGCTGCTGTTGCTGTTGCTCTTGCCCGGTGGAGTGCCATGTTGCTGGTTCGCTCTGCTTTGTGCCGCTGCTGCTGCAATGGAATAGTAAACAGACGCAAACAAACAGACACACAATTAAATTAGCATTTATTTACAGTTAATATTATTATTTTTATTATTAGCGTTTAAGCGGTGAAAACGAAACTAAGCTGCTGACGTTAATTAAGCTGAACTCAACTGAAGTGGCAAGCGGACGAGAAAAGAGTTGGATGAGTGCAGCAAAACGGAGAAATTCAGGAGCGGATCGGAGGTAATGTGTAAATCTAGTACACAAGAAGGATATTCATTACAGAAATATTTGTTAAAAACAAAAATGTTTATTGAGCAGTATTCGTAAGGTATAAATATATAAACTACTTTTTAAGACACAAACAATTGCTTTCTAATTCGAGAATCATTTTGTGAATACATATGTAGTTAAAACAGTCTGCTTATCTGAAGATTAACAAATTCTTTATCACAATATTATTGTAGTTTTACAAAAATGATTGGCAAAAACATGTGCCATATATGAGCAAAACCAATTAGTAAACATGGGAACCGCCAAATTTTAGAACCAAATTAATTGCGAACCTCATAACTATTGGATCTGTGATCTGTATATTCCAGCTTCCCGACAAATAAGGAACAAGACAATCAGTCCGCATCCCGGATGACAACATAGTGGTGGTACTTATGTCGCATTCCCTGAAGTTCAGCCATTTCAAGGGCCCCGAAACGCCCACCTGCAGCCGGTGGAAATCCCCCACCGCTTCCGCCAGCGATTTCTATACATTTCCGCGGCCAAAGCACGGGCAAAAAGAAAATCAAACAATTTGCTTTGCAGCTCTGCCACGCGAAGTGGCACAAGCACATAGATACTCGTACAACATCCAGTGGAGAGGTGGGCGACCATCTAGGGGGCCGCCTCTCAGAATCGTGATCTATGGATGGGTAGCTTCCACACGTATGTACTCTATATAAGGCAGTAGTCAGGTGCTGCCCGGCAAGTGAAGGTTAGAGTTCGGTGATTTCGGTCAATTGCAGGTTCTTTTCTTTCCTACTATATGGTATATAGGGTATAGTGGTATGATGGTATGGTGGTATGATGGTATAGTGGTATAGTATGTGGGGTAATGGAGGGTGTTCCACTGGGCAGACCCACAAAACTTTTACGCTCTGCCAAACTTAGCTGGCCGCGGAACTTCCGTTTCGTTTGCCATGAAAATATATTTCAACCACCATATTCCATATCCATATTCAACAGAGATCTCACAGCCTTATTTTGAACAAGTTTTTGGTCACGAAGCCACACATATATTTCTTTGGCAAACCATTAGTATTAGTATGCAGATGGGCAATTAAATGGGGAGTCAAGGTGATAATGTATCATCATTAGCATTGCTTTCAAATTAAATGAAAGATGTTTGGGTAGCAATGCAGCTTCTTCATATGAAAATAACTACTTAGACATTTGTAATTAATGTTTTTCATCTTGTGCATTGCTGCAGAAAATTGCTGTATTTAAATAAACAATAATATATTTGTACTAAGCAGCAGAAAACAGGTTCCGGATTGAAGCTTACTCATTTTTGATGGGCACAAATTAACTTGTTGCCGTAATTGTAGCCCAAAACAAGATTCTCGAATATCAACCTCAGATGCAACTGCTCAATCGGAATCGTAAAGAGAAGTCCCACAAACGATGTGCATAATTTCATTGTTCTCAATTTCCCATGAACTTGGCTTATGATTTCTGGTTTCTAAATATTTTCTATTTCCCAAACATTTTGCAACTAAATATAGCATTTTTTGCGGAACTGCGACATCAAAGGCATCTATTGTCATTAGGTCTTAAAGTAGGGCAAACTATTGTTTATAGTAAATAGAGCATATATACTATAGTACACTTGTATTAAACTAGTAGATATTCAACTAGTAGCAATCTGAAACTAAAATATCTTTACTAATAGTGAAGAAACAAGTAGGAAAGTTCTAGTTTGGCGGGAAACCAGAACGACATTATGCGCTTGTTGGATGACTAAATTTGCAATCTAATTTGGCAGGAAGTATGGCAATCGTCGATAGACAATAGACCGCTATTGGTAACGACTGGCTAACGGTAATTACGCTGCCCACTGTGCATGGCCATAAAAAAAAAATGTCTTCTATCGAGTTATCGTTCAGCAATCCCCCCTCCCCTCTGCTCCACACTGTCTTACTGTCTTTTATAAGCCGCCGCCGCGTTTGCAATGGGCCAACAATTGAAAACTGTTGGCACAACACACAAATGTCGGGTATTATTGCCATTATTATTACGGTTGCCCATTTTGCCCGTGGAATAGACCGTGTGTCGAGTTGCGGTGCTCGTTTAAAAGCCTTTTGTTTGCTCCTATTTGTTGGCAGTAGTCGCTTTTACTTTTCGCAATAAATAAAGCAAAATAATGTTGCAGTCTACATACATTTATATATATATTTTTGTTTAACTTTTGTCGGTCAGCTGGCTTCTGTGTTTGTTGTTTTGGGAAAGTGTAGTATGGGAAATGGTGCGACCGCCTGCTGATCTTTGATCATTTCCTTTTTACCACGCGTAATTCCGCGTGTTAATCATTTTTGGGCTAATTTACTAATTCAGCAAATGTGCAGTCCACACATAATGGAGCGAATGCAAAACGCAAATTGATAACCAAATCTCTCACGCTGCCCATTGGTTTTCAATTAGGTACGCTAATTGCATTTCCAGCTTACGTCATCACCGATTAATTTGTTTATAACATTTTGGTGTTTCACTGTGTGATCTATGGTTACACTTTGATTTTGGCTTTGCCTTTAAATAAATGTTATTAACAATTTATTTATATTTCTCCGCCGCTCGGCGACACCAGTGAAAGCCATCGATGCCATCGGCGATGATGATCATCATTTGTCATCTGCGAATGAGGTCATCGACTGGCGGCCATTTGTTGTGCCTTGTTATCGACGATTATTTCGATTGTAGCGAGCATTTAAATATATATACTTGGGAAGCAGAAAATTGAAAAGAAAATTGAGAAGTGCTTCAATGAGATTTCGCTTCTCCATTCTCGCCAGAAAGTAATCATCAGTATTTTTAAATTCAAAAAGAAATGGAAGTCCAATCGATCATGGCCACAAATATTAAAAATATATGGTGTTCAGTTTGAAAAATACTTTTAGTTTTGTGGGCTGAACTCTAAATTTGCTGAAAAACTAAGGCATTTATATTTTGCAACACCAAAATTGTGATACGAAATTGCTGAAATATTTTAGAGACAGGTCGTGACGGCATATTCAAGAGCCAACAAATTTAATAATACAACTAATTAGGCGTGCCCAAATCACGATCAATTTGGGAACAAGGCCAAAAGCAAGAGATTTGTTCCGAATCTGTTTGATTCTTGGACGCTGGCCAAGAATTAATGCCACACATTTTGATTGGATTGGTATGTGCGAATGAGAAACGCAATTGAAATATAAGAAACTCATATTAACTCTATAAAGTGGCACGTGACTAGGTTTTTAATGTATAACCTTTCAACTAAGATTTAATTTTCCAGTTTAATCCGCAAGCCCTCGGCAAAGAGTAACACTTTCGTATACCCTGTGGCATTTCAATATAATGAATCATTTAAGCAGGTGACATAATACCCTCTGCGCCGAGTTGGTTTACACCTTGGCACTCATTGTCAGCGGCACTTGAAATGGAACCCAAATTCCCAGGCCGGCGGCTCCTCGATTTTCCCTTCATCACCGAGTGCCGTGATTTGTTGTTCATAAAACTCGCATTTCTCAATGTTTATTATCAGTTTTGGTTTCGATTCGCAGCGCTTGCCAAATCTTACACAATTATAGCAGTCGCCGTCATTATCTCACACATTTTCATTCCTAGCACGCAACTCGTTGGCAAAATCCAAACACAACCAAATACTCCAAAAAGTGAAACAGATTTGCGTCCGCGTATCTCAAGTATCTG
Organism: Drosophila yakuba; assembly: GCF_016746365.2. Lineage (NCBI taxonomy): Eukaryota > Metazoa > Arthropoda > Insecta > Diptera > Drosophilidae > Drosophila > Drosophila yakuba. The sequence goes on along the minus strand of NC_052529.2, from coordinate 11,328,624 downwards.
GAAGTGGCTGTGGATGACTCAGCTCACAGCTGCGGGCGTTGATCGTTTCGATTGGAGGTTACTGCGATCCGATCCAGACTGCTTTTTACTCCATAATTCCAGGCTTGCCTCATTTAGTTGCAAACACAAAGGATTACAGGCAAATCGAGCGATGCAAATGTGAACAGAACTTGCCCCAGAAATCTGCTTTTTATTCGTAAATAAACGATTCGTATTTGTATCTGAACTACGAAAGTTGTTTACCTTTAGCAGATGCCTTGTCTGGAAATTCGCATTGAAAGCAATCATATTAAATACCCCCTTTTGTCTTCTTAAACCAGTGACGATCAAGAGTTTTTATGTTTTTACATTTTGTATTAAAGTTCGTGGTCTGCTGTGTGTTGGAATCAAGCCAAGTTAATATGAAATTAGTTGCAACACTTGAAAGCCATTTAATGCCGAGCAGATAAATCAATCAGTGTTTTGGACTTGTAAACATTCGATAAAAGAAAAATAAACAGGCTCAAAAAAATAACATTTTATATTGCCGCTATTTATAATTGTTTGTAAAATGTTGTGCGTGATATTGTTGCGCAGAACGTAACATGTTAAATTTATGAGCACATGTAGCTAAGTTATGTTGCATGTAATGGGAAAGTAAAGACTTCATTATAAAGTTCTTACTATAGTTAATGAAATTCTTAATTATTATTGTTATCAATAAATCTGTACTAGGATTTCCAAAGTATAAGTCTGCTGCCATCAGAAGTGACATAGAAATGGAACTTTAATTCAGTTTTTTCAGACATTCCGAAAGGAGAAACGTTTGTGCCATAAATTCCGAAAGGAGAAACATACATTCCACTCAATTCCAGATTAACAACTCCAAAGTTTCTGTCATAGGACCATAAATATGAAATACCACGCTGGCTGATGTCACTTGCCGCTTTCGCAGGCTATTGATCCCGTTCCACTTTCTCAGAACCAGAATCGAGAATAGAGAATAGAGAATCCAGAATAGAGAATCGAGAATAGAGAGTCGAGAACTTGCTTTTCAACCTATTACGGCCCACTGTGCCAATCTGAGCCACAACATAAACGAGGTGTGTTTGAGGGTGTGTGTGTTTGTGAGTGTCGGGCATGACTATTGCAATAAATATTTGCGCTTAGTCGTGGCCAGAGACTCGCACAAAATAACTTCATTAAAAATTCAAATTAACAAAGAAAGAAGCAAAGACAAGCCGCAACCTGGAACAACAAAAGCGAGTCCAACAAAAACCACCATGTCTAAATTAGTCATCAATTGTCGCCGGGTTTTGCGGTTGCCTTTCAGCTCTTACCAAAATGATACCAATACACTGCAATTTCTATAGCCCCAGCATGGTCATAACCGAAGTTATAAGGATGCCAAGTCTTTAAAGGTTAAAGCTAGTGCCTGAATAGCTTTCGTGGGTTGGAGGTCAAAACACATGTTTCTAAGCCATTATGTAGTTTGTACATACTCTTCAGGCTTTTATTAATTTTAATCTTTTTCAAACGAGTATTTTCTTGAAGGTAGAAGGTAATTAAAAAGCACAGCCGTATGATCTGCAGAAAATATCCTAATCATCGTAGTTGAAAAATGCTGAGTTCCCAACCGCAGATGAACCCACCACGTCATTCTCAATATTAACTAAAAATGAATTAAAATGTACAACATGATATATGGCTTTCAAGGTGGAAAAACCAAGGCTGCATAACATTTTGAATCCATTTCTGGACTTTGAACGTGTGAAGTCTATATAGGAGGTAAGACTGTACATAGCTTACCTTTCTCGGCCGGCGATGGTGGCGGCTTGCCAAGGCAGAACTTGCCACAGGAGTCATCGATGGCCGCGCCGAGGCCCACGAAGCCGGGATTCATTGGATGCCGGAGTTGGACATGTCGGGGCGAGGTCGTGCCATCATCCGGACTGTCGATGATTTCGGCGATTTTCTTGATATTTTCCGGTGTGGTGTCGGCCTTTTCGCGTCCGTCGCTGCTGTTACCATCATCATCGCCGTATTGTTGGCAGCGGCGGCCAATGGACAAATTGTCGCGGCTCTTGACTTTGGATGCATCAGCTGATGGCGCCACGCCCCCCACAGCTGATTGGTGGGCGGCGACAGCTGTCGTTGCCGCCTCTGCTGCACCATCCGATGTTGCTGCTGCCGATGTGGCTGTTGTTGTTGCTGCTGCTGCTGCTGTCGTTGTGGTGTCATTTGCGTATGATGTCATTTTAAGCCTTGGCTCGGTATAAATTTTGCAACAAATCGGAATTTATTGTTGGCTTTGGAGGTACGTTACACCTATTTTCGCCGCTTTTCCTTCTTTGCCTACTTAGCTAATTAATTAGCGGGTCATTTCCACGTTTTCCGGCCTTCGTTGCGTGTTGTCTACTACCCGTTTTCTTTTTTTCCTACGCTTTCCACATCCTGCTGCGTTCTAAAGTCGTTCTGTGCGTAAAGTGAATTCCAGTGGTTGTTTTTTACCTAACGAATGAAGGCGTTGAAAGGACACTCAGATGCAGTCAAAATAATAATGTAACTCTAATAATATATAAATCTAACTTCGTTATTAATAAAACAAAGTACATTAATTAAATTTTTAAAGTTTGGTAAACTTGTTAGTTTATTGATTTGTCACCTATTCTATTGAACGTCTCTATTGATTTTCAATTTTTTTGGAGTATTTCTTTTTGAAGCCTAGACAACTTTAACTGAATGCAACTATTACTTTGACCGCAAGTGTAACTTTAAGAACCGAAACTCTTTCATTATTTTCGTTTTAAGGATGCGTGATCACGCCCAAGTGAAGACGGAAACACGGAGACACGTTGAATAGGTAAATGGCCAAGAGGTTTTCAATTGTGCGACGTGAGTTTTCCGATTGGACACTTGGATAACTTGTCGGGCATTTCCAAACGGATATAAATAGCCGAAAAAGCAGAAAGGCAGATTCCGATTCTTGGCTGCCTTTTCAAGGTTGCTTTTGTTGTGCTCGAGAATCTAATCGGATATTTTATTTTTACATTGAACACTTTTGGAGGAACCGAACACGCACAAACACACACACATACATACATATGTACGCACACAAAGGCGCAGACACTTGCGGCCAACACATACACACTTTCAAGGGCAGGGTCCAATTGGACTTTTCACTTGCATTTCCCTTTCGTTTCGTCACTTATTCAACGGCTTTATTTTCCGCTGTTCTTGTGGCATGTGATAATGAACTTTTCTTTATCTTTGTCTCGATTTTCCGATTCGCGACACGCGCTCGCTTTTTCAACCCAACGCTTACTCACGGCAATTCAGTCAAGAATGAGCGTCGCAGGTGTGCGTGTTTTGTTAGCCTGGCCAAAAGTGACGTTGCGAGCGAGAGAAAGAGAGTGAGAGAGCGGTCAGCAGTGTTGGTTCAACTTCCAGCGAATTAATAGCTAAGCTTTAATTACGAGAGGGAACATGCTTAGTACCTTTTTTAACTGAGCTCCCGTTAAAGTGTGAATTAGTATGGCCTTAACCGTTAAATCCTTTGTAAATTAAACAAGAAAACGTTTAGCTGATGTATTATTTGTTAATCCTAACAATTATCAGGTTTGGCTAGAAAATAGCTTGGTTTGCAGCACTGCAACAAAGCGTTTGCCTCCAAGGAGAGTAAGCAAACAGCTGGGAGTTGCCAGAGCAATTCAGGGTTGTCGCGTTAGCTTTATTAACTTAACTTTTCCTTCAAGCAACAAATAAATTGAATGCTTACTTAAAAATAAATACAGATGGCTTTCTGAGACAAACACAAAGCACGATTATGTGTTTAATAGAGATATTTTTGGGATATTAATGAAGCAAAGACAATGACAGGAAAAGGTGGCAGCCCTCTCTCGCTCGCTCTCTCTCTCTTTGTCTTTCTGCTCTCCGCATTGATTGTTTTGGCCTGGCCAGAAGCTAATTAACCCGTTGAATAACACAGACCAGAACACAATACACAATCGCATAATTCGGCGAACGTAGCGCTTTCTGCAGATTCACGCTTCACTGGCCACAAATATCCGCAGGCAGTGCACTCGACAGGTGGCCTTCAAAGTGGCGACGCTAACGCTATTTTTAATTCGAACACTTGCGATCACTCTCGCTTTTCTCGCGAACAGGTGTATTAGCACAAATTCCACATTAAATTCACATATATGCGACTATAATTCGCATAAAAATTAAGTACAATTTAAGGACAATTGTCAAGTGGTCGAAACAATAACAATTGCCGCCCAAATGATAACAAGAGAGAGCGAGAATGCGCGCGCTCTCTCTGTTCTTTTTCTTTCTCTCTCTTCCTTTTTTGTATTGGCATTTACTCCACCGATTTTTTTTTTGTTCTCTTTCTCAGAATTTGTGCACTTGTTTCGCTTTCGCATTTCTCATAATATTTTTCACATTTCACTTATACAATGGGATTATTCGCTGCTCTATGAGCAGCTTTTTGCATTAACACAAGAATTTGGTTTTGTAGCGGATTATTTACTTGCTGGACGAAGCAAAAAAAAGCGCCCTGGAATTGCAAACTTTTTCGTTTGTTGTGCCAATCAGACTGAGTGTGACCGCGTCCTAGAAACAGAAGAAAAACCATCGGTGTTAAGCTAGGGCTGTCAGTTTTTAACGGTATTTCGATTTTTAAAATTATATTTAAAAAAAAATTTACTTTGTAAAGAATAATAAACAAAGATGCTGTTTATGTAATTTTTATTATTGGATACTAAACAATTGAACAATTTAATAAATCAAAACAATCAATACAATTCTTGACGATATAATCTTATTAACCATGAACAAAACCAATTTGTATCTAAAATTCATAAAAATTATTTAAATTAAATAAAAATAAATTGTTTAATAATCAAAAATTTTAAGAACATATAAACAAAGCATATCAAAGCTTTTCATGATCATGCCCTTCTTTACATTACCTTCATACTTATCAATAGATAAGAACTCGAGAAATGTTAAAAAACAATTGAAAAAATTAATCATCCGTTCAAAAGTAAAAACTGTATAGAAATATGGTTTAAAACTGCATTTATTCAGACATACATTAATATGTGTATATGGTTGGAGGGCACAAAGCCATTCTTTATCTGTATCTTTCTTTCTCCCCTGGGAGCTTACAAAACTAATAAAAAACAAACGCAAACTTTCAGACTGCGATGCTGACTTGGCTGATGGTTAGCTAATGTGAATGCGGTAGCGGTTATATATACGTATATATAAATATAAATCTGTTTGCCTTTAAATCGGTCCGCCAACTGTACACAAACTGATAAGTAACTGGGAAAGTAAACGGAATACTTGGGGAATGCATCAAGGCGTGTTCGTTGCTCAGCGCCCATTCCAATGGCATACGTGTCCGTTTTCAAATGCCAGGTTGATCCTGGGATGAGGAAGTGGCCTGGCTGCCTGCACCGACTGCCGGGCCGGATCGTCCTCGAAGTACAAGCACTGCTGCACGAAATCCAGAAAGAGAACTTGTGCCTGGCTGGCTGCCGCGGGCAATGCCTGCAAATTGGCATCGCTGCAGAGTCCATGGACCAGTTGCTCGCAAATTCGCGTATTGGTATCGACATCGAATAGGGGTACGCCGAAGCTAACGTCCAGCAGGGTCCACTCCTCAGTGGCGTCCTCGTCGGACACCAGCGACGGCGAAATCTCCTCGATCTCCACGGAACTCTGAGACACCAGGTCCGCACGACTGCTGCACTTGGCCAGTTCGCTAGCCAGCACTTGGCTACAGTCCGGAGCAGTGAACTCATTCGCCGGACCATGTTCTGGTGTGGCCGCAAAGTGGTTTTCATCGGGACTCTTCAATTGAAAGCTTGTCACCTCGTTCGTTGGCACATGGTTTGGTTTGCTGGGCGCCGCAATTGAGGCTCGTTTCTGACGCTGCGATGGCTTCAGTCGCACCTGCAGTTCGTAGTCCTCGCAGCCGAGATCCGGCACTCCAGTGTTTAGGAATGTTATGTAGCCGCACTGCTGACGCAGATCTAAAAGGCTGGACAGTTTATGAACGGCTCGATGGGCAGCCCACTTCGCTTGGCGTGTGTCTGCCGCTTGGAACGGAAATGATTCATAGTGGAGCGAGCCGGCTGTGCGTATTCCGTAGCCTTGGAGCAGCACACAGCCGTTCTTGAGCTGATCGTTTACGTTGCGGAAATTCTCGGAATTAAGCACGTATGAATCAGAGTGCAGGATGTTCACCAGCAGTTTGCCATAGCCCAGGAACAAGCGTGGCAAGCTCTTCAAAACAGTTCCGCGGCAGAGTAGCAAACTGGGCGGTCCATAGCCTGAATAAAGAAGTATTTAAAGAATATCAAGTGGGATAACAATATTAAGACCTAACCTGTGATATGATTGTAGAATAGCTTGCTCCACATGGGCGCCACATCGGAGCTGCGCAGGAATTGGCCGAAGTAAGGAATGCTGAATGTATGACTGAGCGACGCCGTCAGCGGCGAAGCAGCAATTATAAACTTGTACTTCTTCTCGAGAACGCGATCTCTTGTTTGCCGATCCAAGCCCTCTAGGCACTCCAATCGCAGCAGATCCAAGCCACCCGGCAGCAAGTGTCGCAGTGAGCAAATGGTCGAACGCAGAATGACCGCGTGGGCGAAATAGCGCGAGACATCGCCTTCGCCCTCGGCATCCAGCAGCGAAACTTGCTCCAGTTCAGCCAGAAAGCTGTCAAGGCTCTCCTCGCACAACTTGCCCACTTCGAACATGGTCACAGCGTGGTTCTTCAGTCCGGGTGACAGGTTGCCCATCATGAGAAAAGCGGTGAGCGTGGAGTCGAAGAGGAAGCCCACCCTCTTACCGCTTTTTGGCAAGGCAGCGGCCGATATCGCAGCCGATGGAGCAGCCTGCTTTTGGGCAGACAGATCCTCTTGTTCCAGCTCCGAGCTCAGTTCCTGCTCATCGCTGTTGTTCACCCGCTCCTGGGGCGTCGTATTCAGGTTGGCAAAGCTGAAGTCACTGGTATTGCCGTCCGAGGAGAGGTAGCCTATGGAGCTGCTGTCCTTATCCTTGTCCTTCTCCCTCTCCTTGGGTGTCTTTGGCGATTTGGGACTCTGGTCGAATTCGAAGCTGCTACTGGCATGTAAATTGTAATTCAGCGGTGTTATCTGCGGCGTTTCGGGCGTTTGTTGCTGGTTGTATCCCTCCCAGCTGGAATGATTTGTCTGATTGACCAGATCTTCTTTGCGATGTGCGAAACCCAGACGGCAGATAAACGAAATGGCCTGCTTAACGCTATCCAACTCCAGTTGCAGCATGTGCGCCAGCTCGGCAATGGTCATGTGCTCATCCGCGCTGACAAAGATCTTGTACAGTAGATTCTCGAAGTAGTCCCCACTCACGCGATTCATCACGAAGTTACGCAGCGGCGGTATGGATATCCTGTCCTCTCCGCTAATGGGCACATCCAAATATATTAAACCCTTCCTGTATAGGCTATGCACCACTTCGTGATCGCATTTCCCAGCCGGCTGGGCACCAAAGTCAATCAAGTCATCGAGCAGGGCTCTTTCAGCGGGCGATAGATAGCGAATGTCCGCTTCCAGGACGTAGCCAATGTCCAGTCGCCACCAGGGCTCGATGTGTATGCGGACCGGAAAGCGTGGCAGGAATTCCAGCGGATTGGGCCGCGACCCGAAGATCAAGGAGCGTGGTGTGTGGGTCTTTAGATCGCTAATAAGGGCCAGGTACTCGTTGCGGCCAATGCCCAAGACACGCAGACAGTCGGCGGCCGTAAAGTTGGGCAAAGTATCGTAGCTTTTGTCGCTACGCAAGAGCTGACCCAACACATCCAGATAGTAGTTGAAGGGCGTCACCCGCAGGCCCTTTGTGACGATATCGGCCAGGTGGTAGGGAAACGCACCCAATCCATTGATGCTCTTCTGGACCAACAGCTCGTAGTAACGCTGCTCCCGGCGAAACACCTTGGCGGCCAGATTGCCGCGGAATCGAAGCTGATTCTTCAGACTGTAGTTGAAGACGAACTTCTCGTAGTCGCGCTGATTGTTGTGCAGCACAGATCGCAGGTGCACGGGCAGCAGTTCCCAGGTGACATTCCCACGCACACATTGCTGCAGTTGGTTTTGGCAATTGGTTCCAGAGCCAGTGGTCGCGTTGCTACCTCCGCTGGTGGCCAAATCATCTTGCTCCGTCATCTTGGCAGTCGGATTGGGTTTTCCAGCTGGTCGGACTAACTCATTGCATTCGTTCCGGCTGCGGAATCCACTATTTTCTTCCTGCGTATTATTTTTCTTTATTTTTTTTTCGAGGAACGATAGGTCCGATAACACGGCCACGGTGTTATTGGTTTCTTACGTCGACAGCTGATAAGGCCGCTTGTGTTATACAACACTGGACAGCAACCAGTTTTTCGATGGTTTGATAACTTTGAGTATTAGTCATGAAATCCATTCATTTTGTAATTTCATAATCACGTTTTACAAACTTAAAACATACAACAGTAAAACTAGTGATCAGCAATTTTGGGTTAGAACATGGAATCAATTTAACATTATGAAAGGTTTCTTGCAAATATAGATGATATTAACATATATTTTTAAACACGAATATTAATATAAATATTAAGTTCAAACTTCCAACGGACGTCAATCGGTAGACACGGCAGTGCCTAACAAAATGTTCGATAAGTTTGCGCCTATCTGCGTGCTATCGATATCACTAGTACATCGATAGCACATCGTTTAGAATGATTTTCAATATTCGTTGTTGGCTGCTTTATTCATAAACACTCACGCTTTTGTAGTCAAAATTGCCAAAGCCTTGACGAACTATTGAGTTCTATAGGTTGGCTATCAGATTGTAAGGAAGCCGGCGTTTAGAGCTCGCGGCGCAGCTAGCAGAGGCAGCGACAGCGTCAGAGCAGCGGCAACATAAGAATTTAAGGTCACCGCGACACAAAAAAGGGACATCAACATCGATTTTTTTGCACCCTTTTCATTTTGCCAGTGGAGGAGCACAATCACTTTTGGCAAACAAAGAAAAGGGGCGGCGGCGGGGGCGTAAAGTGCGCATATATCAGCAAAGATGAGCGGAGGCGGCGGTGGCGAGGAGGATCAGCATCTGCCAGGTGTTTCCAGGTGAATAATTTCAATTGCCTAACTGTTGGCATATTAAATCTGGTTCTTTGTGCACACCAGTGCATCAGGATCGGCAGCTGGAACGGCGGGCGGGCGGGCCACGCCCGAAATGAAGCGTTCGGCGGTGCGCAGCCTCATCCAGCGTTATTTCCACCAACTGCAATCTGGCTGCGGGAATGCCCAGTGCAGCAATGCCAATTGCGCCTCCAGCGGCAAGGTGGCGCCCATGACGCCCAACGAGGTGGCCGCCCGAGCTCTGCAGCTCTTCTCACAGGATGCACAGCTCTGCGAGGCATCCACATCGGCGACCAGCAGGTGAGAATTCTTTTTAAGCAAGTGGGTTGTGGGAAGTCAGGAGATGGGATAGATCATCACTAAGTTGATTGTTTCCATTTTAATTACCAAAGTAGTAAGGTTGCCAGAGCACCAATAAATAATTCTTTAGATTACTATGTTTCCACTTGTTGCATACCACTGAACTTTGAATACCTCATTTCAGCCCCCAAGATGTGGACATGCTTTCGCCGAACGACAGTAGCAGCAGCAGCAGCGGCAGCTCGACAAGCACCATTACCTCCGCCAGTACCACCACGACAACCAGCAGACAATCGCAGAGTACGCCAGCTGCCGTTGTGGTGGCCGTATCCAGTCCAAATCTTGTCCAGAGTGTGCCGCCACTGGATCTCGCCGGCGCTGAACCCTCCTCCGGCGACTCGGAACCATGTACACCCACCCTGCCGCCAGTCCAGAGCCTGGATGCCAATAGCCTGATGGCACTCTATGAGCAATGTAGGGCGGCTGACAGTTACGACAGGATTTGCCACGCAATCGGCGATGTTTTTTCCAGCGTAGATAGACTGAGCAAGAGCTTCATTCGCAGCGCAGAACCAGCGGCTTCTAGTAGCCTCCAGGAGCTGCTGGCCAATCCACCGGAGGCTTTGAACAAGGAGCAGCTACGAACTCTAGAAGGCGAACACGATAAGGACGAAGATAGCACACAGCAGGAGGAAGAACAATCGGAATCCGCGGAAGTAACAGCTAACGCTACTGCTGCAGCAGATGTAGAATCAGAGGCAGAGCCCGAAGAAGAGGACGACGATGTGCCCATGGCTCATACGACAGAGGGAACGTCGGATGAGGATCCAACCCAAAGCAGCGATACTCTGGTGGATCTGTCTGGCTTGCGACGAGTGCAGCGTCTCCTGTTTGGCTGCCAAACACGAGCCATCACGGACAAGCTTACCAGCAGCGTTATCCAGCTGGCTGACTGGGTGCACTACCTGCGTCCCGATTGGGAGAAGGTCATTCACTGTCTGGTCATCTGCTTCGATTTAGCCACCAATAGTGAGTGTTTCAATTGTGTGCCTGTGCCTGAAATGGTTTATGTTACAGTTTTTCTCATTTCCCCTTTAGCCAACAACAGTGTGGTAGACATGGACTATCTGGACAGGGTGCTGCCAAAGTTGTGTCACGCGGCAGCGGCCATGCCAGTGCCGGCACAGGCGCGACTGGCCAGGATCTGGGCGGCCCATTGTGCAGATCAGCTGCACTCGTTGGTGGCCGCCTGCCAGCAGCAAATTACTCTGCAGGTGCTTTTGGACGAGGAATCCATGCGCGAGAACGGCTCCATAATTAGCATCACCAAAGTTTTAAAGGTAATAGTGAGGTTTAGTTTGCCAAATAGTTTGTAAAATGACACAACTCATCTGTTTCACTCCCGCTTGGCAGATTGTCTTCTACGCCAACATTCTGGCTAGCGAGCTGGAGCGACCATCGTGTCGGGCGCCGCTGGAGGATCGAACGGAAGCGGCGACTGCATCTGGCAGTGCAGCAGTGGAGGACGACCTATTCGCCTACAACTCTGTGTTGCAGCCGCACATGCCCAAGTTCGCCGAGGATCAGTTGGAGAAGGCGCTGCAGGTGTCGGCAATCGATTGCCGGAAACCACTGATACCACTTGAGGAGTTCTACAACGAGGCGCTCAGTGAAAACATCCAAATGCACCACGACTACCTGTCCTACAAGACGCTAGCCTTGGAGAGCGAGATTGGTTCCGGGCACACAAACTACTTTTCGTTCATGCTGTACGCCTTCATCCTCACGCCGTCCACAAAAGTGGATGCCCTGTACTATGATAGCAGAATGAGGATGTACAGCGAACGCTACACCTCCCTCTACTCAATCCTCAACAATTTCGGCCAGGAAGGGCAGGATGGAACTCCGCGGCCGGATCTTAAGCTGACGGTGCGCAGGGACCAGCTCATCAATGACGCGCTCATTGGGGTATGTACACATGACTCTTTAGTATCACAGTTAACAGTTGCCAATGATGAACGTTTAATTGCGTAGCTGGAAATGGTGGCCATGAGCAATCCGAAGGATCTCAAGAAGCAGTTGGTGGTGGAGTTTGTCGGCGAGCAGGGAATCGATGAAGGCGGCGTATCCAAAGAGTTCTTCCAGCTAATCGTGGAGGAGATATTCAACCCGGCCTTTGGTATGTTTATACAGCAGGAGGAAACCAACAACATGTGGTAGGTAATCAATCGAGAAGCTTTTTCGTTTGAACTATAAATGTATATCCATGTGCAGGTTCAATGCCACACCCTTCGAGAACGGAGCTCAGTTCACGCTGATTGGTATAATTATTGGCCTGGCGATCTATAACAACGTTATCCTCGCCGTAAACTTCCCCATGGTCGTCTACCGCAAGTTGATGGGCTATTGCGGCACATTCGCGGACCTCAGCGACTGGAGTCCCACGCTGCACAAGAGTCTGAAGGCCATGATGGACTACCAGGGTCAGGATATGGAGGAGGTCTTCGACCAGACCTTCAAGATCAGCTATAGTGACGTTTTCGGTGATATGGTCGAGCACGAACTGGTGCCGAATGGCAAGGATGTGCTGGTGGGGCAGCACAACAAGGAGTTGTTCGTTAACCTGTACAGTGACTTCCTGCTCAACACGAATATCCAGCAGCAGTTCAATGCCTTCCGCAAGGGCTTCGAAATGGTCACGGACGAATCGCCACTGAAGCTGCTCTTCCGGCCAGAGGAGATCGAGATGCTGGTCTGTGGCAGTCGTGTGAGTAGCTACATTCAATTTACAATTTACATTCGGTTTTTGAACTCTGAAACCCTCTGCAGGAGTTCGACTTTGTGGAGCTGGAGAACTCAACGGTGTACGAGGGCGGCTACACGGAGGAGAGCCAGTACATCCAGGACTTCTGGAGCATTGTGCACGCGATGCCCAACGAGGCGAAGCACAAGCTGCTCGAATTCACGACGGGATCGGCGCGTGTACCAGTTGGCGGCCTCAAGTGCCTGCGCCTGTTGATCACGCGTCACGGTCCGGATAGCGACCGGCTGCCTACCTCGCACACCTGCTTCAATGTGCTGCTCCTGCCCGAGTACAGCAGTCGCGACAAGCTGGAGGAGCGCCTGATGAAGGCCATCAACTACTCGAAGGGCTTCGGCATGCTGTAGACTGTGCTACTGTGCACTGTCATTAGGTGCAAGCTGCAAACAGCAAACAGCAAACTGCAAGTCCAAGTCTGTCATCTGGAACTGATACCACCTCTCTGGGAAGAAGATTGAGAATACTTTGATCGGTTTGAGTTCGTTTTGGGTTCTGCCATTTATTTTTGATACGACCTGTTCAATGAGACAATATACATACAAATTATATATATATGCTCAACTCATGGTGCGATGGCGAAGCGAGCAGACCGAACGGATACGCGATTTTGTTTCCCTTTTGTCGCCCATTTAATTGTACATAAACAAATACACACCACACATACTCCATTATGTGAACTTCACCCATGTAACACCCACCCGCATTTAAAAACAGTACCCGCTGAATATTTTCCTAAATAAATTTAAAGTTGTGCGGCAAAGAAAACATATTTTTTTTAGTATTTAAAATTTTTTACATATCCAATTTATTTTTAACAAATTTTTGAACTTTCATTACTAACTGGTATTGTCAAATTCACGTTATTAATTTTATTTATTTAGAATAGGTACGTCTAGGAAATGGCACAGTGTGAAAACCCCATTTCACATCAGCTGACTTGAAGTTCTGGCTTTTTTAGGTACTTTTTTCAAGGCAATATTTTTTAACGGTTTAGTCGCAGCCACACATTTGTTATTCGCGTTTCTGAGTTTCTTGCGGGTGGAACTCCCCATTATTTTGTGGAGCGAAAGGTGTTTTGAATTCCTTAGCATTTATTACAGAAAATGCAACTAGTATAACGTAATGTTCTCTATTAGCAATTTTTAACCACCGATTGCGAGTGCTTGATTGTGTGTGCGAGTGAGAAGGGGAGCGAGTAGTGCAGCATCATGAGAATGCAACAAAGCGCCTTGTTGTTGTTGCTGCTGGCTGTGACGTCGCAAGGAGACGCCGACGTCGCTGCAGCGCCGGAGTCCAATTGGAATGGTTTGTTTTTAATTTCTAACTAGAATGAGTTCATCAGCAGCCATAGAAAATCACATTGCATTCATGTTTTTTTGTTTTCACATTTTCCGGTCTTGAGTGCATTCAACTCCTCTACTTAGTCCACAAATACACAGAGATGAAATGGTATTTTTCTTATCATTTTTGATAAGAAACTAGCACATCCTTTTTTCGTTCAAAAATTAAGAAGTAGTTAATCAGAAATAATAAAAATTTTACAATTGATATGTTTTGTGCTCATTTGTACGTAGTTTCCCCCGACTTCTTTCGGTGTATCTGCAGTACATATCTCTGAGAATTTGTTTATGATCCATATACCATCCCACATCTCCTCTTGCCTTTGAAAATGCCTTTTGTTTTCGTTTCGCTTTGATGCTGCGGTCGTTTACTCTGGAATTGCTGGGAAACGGAGCAGTTGCAGATGCAGATTCAAGTATTCAGATACATCTGCATCTCAGATGAAAGATACAAAGTGGTTCTCAAATAGCCAGTTCGTTTACATATTCAGAAATTAGACAGCTCTAAACGAGCTCAACTCGTTGTCTAACATAATAATGACTTGAAACAATAGTAATATTTATGACCATAATTTAATGACTTTAAAAAGTACAATATGCATTTGTTGTATTCTAATTGGAAGCAATACTAAAATACAGTAGAGCTTACGCAAGTTCAACGAGCATGGTTAAACATTTATTTATAAAAATCTATCAAAATGAAGTCAGCCTAATAATTTTACCTAATATGACTTACTATTAATTATCTATTAATCTTTACTATTGATATACAACTCATGTTTTCATTTACAGAGAAAATCAAAGTGTTCACTGTGGCCACTGAACCCACCGATGGCTATAATAGATATGCTCGATCTGCACGCGTCTACGATATTGAGGTGAGACTCCTATTAAAAGTAGAATTCGGATTAATTAGAGCAATTTGAAGTCGAGACAAGAATATTCTTCACACTGACTATCTAATATCTATGATGATACATTAAGATGTTGTAAATTGGGGTTAGAACATAGAAAATTGACAGCACATCAAGAAAGTTTATTAGAAGACATGTCAACATGTGGGATAATATATAGAGAATATATAGAAAACTTTTGAATGACCGAAATTGGCAAACTTTTATGGTTTATAGAACATCTGCGACTGTTTATATGCAAATGAGTTTTGATTGTTTTTATTGATGAATTTCTAATTTGACGACACACGCAGACAATCGAATTTTCATAAGAACTGGTATAGAAGCTGAAACACAGCATTTATGATAGATAAGAACTAAGCGATGTATGTATGTCTATATTGTTTTAGAAGTTTGAAGACTTGCCCGGCGGCTTGGCACACTTAAGCAACATTGTATTATTAAAATGTCTGGTTAGCATATAGTATAGTAAAGTATATACTAAGCTATATATTATTGTGTGTACGGGGATGTATGTATGCCGCTACCCGAGCATCCGGCGCTGGCGTCCGATTTTCTGATGTGGAACACCGAGATTGGCTGGACATTGTGGGGCAACCGACGGCATGAAGTCAACATATAGTGCACACATGTTGAGATCACGTAGTCCAAGCAGATTCGGTGCAGTCGCCGGGGGTAATTAGCACAATACTTTGGGATTCGGTTCCCGGTCTATTGATAGCTTGGAACTTTCTACACCAAACTGGTGGGAGATTTCGCTTATCGGCTCCAGTGAGTGTGACACTTTTTGTATTGTCGGCCGGCTTAGAATTTAGTTTTTTTTGTTTCAAAAATATATATATGCCCGACAACAAAATGTGCTGATAAGCTCGCTTAGCCGGCTTTTTTTATGGATTGAACCTGATCTGTCCCCCTTTGTTTTGAATTTCTTTATATGTACACTGTTTTTGTATTTGAAGAACTGTGCGACCCAAGATATTTAAACCCGCAGCGTTGCTAAATGAATGAAATTTGTGATTTGAGTTCCTTTTCCATAGAAATGTTATGATTTCTTTTGGATTTCTGTAATATACTTGGTTACTTTGTACCAGCCTTAAGCCGTTTACTTCATGTCTTACATACTTGAAACAATAATTGGCTTAAAGTAAGCAGGATGATATTTTGTAGAAAATAAGCTCGTGGATGAACCACATAAATATATTTAGGCAGCTTAATAATCGAGTTTCTTGTCAGATACAAATATTTTAATAAGAATATATTAATATAATATTTAATCTCTAAAAGGTGACCACCCTTGGCTTGGGAGAGGAATGGAAAGGAGGTGATATGCAGCGACCCGGCGGCGGATTCAAGCTCAATCTTCTGCGCGAGGCAATTGCTCCGTATAAAAATGATCCGGAGACAATCATACTCTTCACCGACAGGTTTGAATTGAAGGAAAAATCAAAGGAGTCTTTATTAAATGAGGTGTACTCTTTCAGCTACGATGTGATCATCACCACCACGCTGGACGAGATCTTTGAGAAGTTCAAGGAGGCGGGTGCCAAGATACTCTTCTCCGCCGAGAAATACTGCTGGCCCGACAAAAGTCTGGCCAACGATTATCCCGAAGTGGAGGGCAAGGCATCGAGATTCCTCAACTCGGGCGCCTTCATGGGCTATGCACCACAAGTTTACGCTCTGCTGGAGGATCCAATCGAAGACACTGCCGACGATCAGCTGTATTTTACCAAGATCTTCCTCGACGAGGCCAAACGCACCAAGCTGGGCTTGAAGCTGGATGTGAAATCGCGTCTTTTCCAAAACCTGCATGGTGCCAAGAACGATGTGAAGCTTAAGGTGGATCTGGACAGCAATCAGGGCGTGCTGCAGAATGTGGATTTCATGACAACGCCGGCCATCATCCATGGCAATGGACTTAGCAAAGTGGATCTGAATGCATATGGCAACTATTTGGCCAGGACCTTCAGCGGCGTTTGCCTTTTGTGCCAGGAAAATCTCTTGGACTTAGAAGTAAGGTTCTTTGTATATGCCTATACACATGCTTATATTAATAAGCAATCTATTTTTTTTAGGAGACAAAGCTACCTGTGATTTCCCTAGCCCTGATGGTCACGCAAGCCGTACCCTTCTTCGACCAGTTTCTGGAAGGCATCGAGACTTTGAACTATCCCAAGGATAAACTCCACTTGCTCATCTACAGCAATGTAGCATTCCACGACGATGACATCAAGTCGTTTGTTAACAAACATGCCAAAGAGTATGCTACTGCCAAGTTTGCTCTCTCCACTGACGAGTTGGATGAGCGCCAAGGCAGGCAATTGGCCGTGTAAGTCTTATAATTAATTATTTTAAATAGATATAAGCCTATACCTTGAATTTTGTATAATGGTTCACTTTTCCAGTGACAAGGCTCGACTCCACCAAAGTGATTACATATTCTTCGTGGATGCAGATGCGCACATCGACGATAGCGAGGTTCTCCGTGAGTTGCTCAGGCTGAACAAGTAGGACAAGGCCACTTCAATCTCTTTGCCCATATAACAATGTTCATATCCTTGCAGGCAATTCGTGGCTCCGATTTTCTCCAAGCCCAAGGAACTGTGGAGCAACTTTTGGGGCGCCCTTTCCGAGGGTGGCTACTACGCCAGGTCGCACGACTACGTGGACATTGTGAAGCGGGAACTTATGTAAGTAAAAACTATACCTTTATATTCTGAAAAGTTAAGAATAGGGAAACTTTCTTTAGTTAGTAGATACAGTATTTTATTTCAATTTTCCAACAATACTTTCTTTACAAAAGAGTTTCCTTTACATTTGGGCTGTAAATAGTTGTTTAGACTAACTTCATGTAAAGCTGATAGATTGCACAAAAAAATGCTGCAGATTCACTTCAAATTCATTAGTTATGTTTTGAAAAGTGCAACAACATTGAAGTAATTCAAGTGACAGTGGGTGGGCTGTGTTCAGTCGAAGGCAATGGAGAAATCCGTCTTAAAACTGCGCCGATCAATGGAGTACATGTTGTCGGCGGTGCACTCATAGAGTCCAGCGTCCATCTGCGTAGCCGGGTCAATCTCGATCTTCGACTTGACCTTGTCGTCGCCGATGCGCCATTCGTGGACGTGCATATAGAGGTGCTGATAGATCTCCGCCCCGTCCTTGTACCAGGTGATATGCGGTCGTGGATTGCCCTTGGCCACGCACAGAAAAGCGATCTTGTGGCCCAGCACGTACTCAAGATCAAAGTGCGAGGCTTGAAGGATTTTGGCGCCCTAAAAAGAGCCACGAAAATGATTGGAGAACTGCAACAAAGTTCCCTCATTTACTCACATTGTTGTTGTTGTAGTACTGATCGGACTCCGGATCGCGATATTTTCCGGTAATTGGCAGTCCGATCTGCACTCTGGACTTGGTTCGTCCACGGCCACGCCCACGTCGCGCCTCGCAAATGGGCGTGGCCAGCATTAATAGCCCCAAAGCGAGGCAGACGATGAGGCACTTAACCTGCATGACTCTCCCGGATAATGGATATGTTTGCTGGCGGAGATCACTGTCACTATCTGTGGTGGCGTTGCTGTGCGAATCTCGTTTGATCGGCGACTGATCCACTCGGCCAGACTCTGCACCACCACTCGGCTCGGCTCATCTAATTTGCCACAATTGTCCGGCGGACTTAAACCGTTTTTGGTGTGCTGTGCTCTCGAAATTCGCCGCTCGCGGCTTTTTGTTCTGGATTCACATTTTCTCATCGCCGCATTTCCACATTTCACTCAATTCCCTAGCTAGATTTGATTTGCACGCTGGCTGATATCGTAGCCCATGGCACCCCTTTCCATGTGTCTTGCTGGGATTCGGTCTAGTTTACAGTGGCCAATGCTTCATGGTGATCTTTCAGGAAAGGTTCCACTGGTAGTTTGAACAAGTGGATAGTAGTGTTCAAATGTTATCCCAATTTATACATTTTGGTTTGTTAAAATGGAGACAAGCAGTCAATTGCATCGAAAAATTGTTATATTTAAAAGAAAGAACATTTTTTGACTTCGTGTTTGGTGTGCTTTTGTACCACTGTGCCTGTTTGAAGGCTATGGAGCACTCAACACTTTGGAACCAAAAAGCCTCGGTTTGTTTGGTTTGCTTTCACACATTTTAATAAAATAAATGCAAAAAAATCACTTGAATTGGGTAATTGAGTCAATTTGTCGGCTTTGTGCGCACACACGCCTATGCACTTTGGCACTCACACATACGCACACAGATGCACAGATACTCACGGACAAGGAAGCAGAAAGGTCGGATTGAAATAGACCTTAAATTTCCATAATCCGAGACGCAAAAATGTATTTTTAAATATTTTTTATTTAACTGTATTCAAAGCATTGTAGTTTATAGTTACATCTCAGCTTAACTGGTTCAAAGGGTGTTTTTAATGGGTCAATCAAAAGTGGAATCTTCTCAAAAGTTAACCATAACGTAGTCCGTGCGAAAACCGCGACGATCGATGGCGTAGATATTGTCCGCTTGACACTCGTAGAAACCTAAAAGGAATGATTTATATTATTTAATTTATAATAATAATAATTGAGCTCAACGTACCAGCATCCATTTGAGTGGTTGGATCGATTTCCATCTTAGATTTAACAATGTTCGCTTCTATATGAGATTCGTGTACCTATATTAATTGAACATTTTGTATATCCATGAGTTTATATTTGGTATAACCATTTCTAAAGTTACCTGAAAGAATCGGTGCTGGTAGAGCTCTGCGCCATCCTTGAACCAGGTGATGGTCGGTCGAGGATTGCCTAATAGAAAAAGGGTCAGTACTTGGTGATTCAACTTCTGGTTAGTCTAATCTCACCTTGAGCCATGCAGAAGAAGGTGATCTTGCGTCCCAGTGTGTAGTCCAACTCGAAATGCGAAGACTTTATGATCTTGGCGCCCTGCAATAAGTTATGCCACATATGTTTAAAACAATTTTAATCTATCCTTGATCCACTTACATTTTCATGATCATAATAGTTGACCGCATCCTGTGATCGGTGCTGAATGACCACGGGTTTTTTGCCCGTGTAGTTGCGACGCTCCGTCTTTCCCGCAGTGCTTCCTATAACAAATTTTGCGATGTTTATCTTAATTAATATAATTTAGATTTAGATTGCTTACTTTGGGCGGCTATATAGATGAGATCGCCGCAAATCAGAAAGCATAGGCAGAGGAGCACGATCCGGTTAAGATTGCAGATGCCACGAGGCATTATTGTCGAGCCGTGATTCCGATCGCCTGCGGTGAATGTTGTTTTCAAACTGCGCTTTCCACATCCGAACGGCACAGAACGCCATCCACTCCGCTCCAATGTGAGCGTTTTTATTGAATTAAGTGAATCTAGTTGGGGGTTGGGGACTTTCGGCGGTGCGACGTCACTTTCCATTTTCGCAACATTGTTGCAAATCCGCTGAACATCGCCATCATTCCGCTCTCGACTTTATCACTCATTCAGCACTTGTATTTTGCGTCTATTTGCAGTGGCATGTTCAACGTGCCCCACGTAACGAGCATCTATCTGGTGAAGAGCACCGCCTTCGATGCCATCTCCTTCAAGCACAAGGAATTCGATCCCGACATGGCCATGTGCGAGTCACTCCGCAATGCGGTAAGTGTGTCCAAGTACCAAGTCATGTTCATGCCTCTCATATACATACTCCTCTCTCTTTAGGGTATCTTCATGTACGCCAGCAATCTGCGCATATTCGGTCACCTGGTCAACGCCGATGACTTCAACACTACGGTGACACGTCCGGACTTCTATACGCTGTTCAGCAACGAGATTGACTGGACGGAAAAGTACATACACCCGAACTATTCACTCCAGCTGAACGAGAGCTACAAGCTGCAGCAGCCGTGCCCGGATGTCTATTGGTTCCAGATCGTGTCGGACGCGTTCTGCGACGATTTGGTGGCCATCATGGAGGCGCATAACGGCTGGTCGGATGGCAGCAACAGCGACAGTCGACTGGAGGGCGGATACGAGGCGGTGCCCACCAGAGATATTCACACCAAGCAGGTGGGCCTGGAGCGGCTCTATCTCAAGTTTCTCCAGCTGTTCGTTCGTCCGCTGCAGGAACGCGCCTTCACCGGCTACTTTCACAATGTGAGTCAAAGAATTGTACACGTTTTTGAGGAATTTGTATTGATATGCCCACCAATTTGTAGCCTCCGCGCGCGCTGATGAACTTCATGGTGCGCTATCGGCCGGATGAGCAGCCTTCTCTGCGTCCGCACCACGACTCCTCCACGTACACCATCAACATTGCGATGAACCGGGCGGGTATCGACTACCAGGGCGGTGGCTGTCGTTTCATTCGGTACAACTGTTCCGTGACCGAGACGAAGAAGGGATGGATGTTGATGCACCCGGGTCGATTGACTCACTACCACGAGGGACTGCTTGTGACCAATGGCACGCGCTACATCATGATTTCCTTCATCGATCCGTAGAGTAGCTAATTTACATAGGTTATATATATATCAAACTGCCATATCGGCCAATCCAAAGAACTGCATACTAAGCCCAATGAACAAATTTGTGTTGATGGAATTGCGGCATCGGCCTTCTGTTTCTGATGATTTTACAAACTACTTTGAGATCGATAGCTTTAGGATACTCCGATGAATCTGTTGCAGCCTTAAGTTAATTATAAGCTTTTTTACCAAGTGCAAAGTGTTCCATTTTTGAATAAATTAATTCAATTATTAAACGAAATATATTTCATTTGGTTTTTGTCGGGAGAAATTCTTTGCTTCTGCTCTATATTATTGATTTATAATTTCAGATAAATTATTTTTTAATTTGCTGATTTATTTTACATGATTTTATTAACATTTGCTTTTTTTAATGGGTAATACTGTATTCCGTTTCAACAAATTCTCTATTGTATCATTGATAACGGTACCACAGGTCCTCTTTTAAGGCAGCTCTGTAACGTGAAATGCTGAATTAACAGCTGTTTTGCGAAAGCGAGATAGAACCATCAACAGCGGGCCCCCCCACGCAAGTAACAGTTGTAGCGCCGCGGGTGTGCAGACTTCTGCTGTTAGTAGACATATACAGCAGACTCTTGACAGAATGCACTGTAAAGTTTCTGTAGTGAGTTAGTTAAGCACGGTAAGGCAATAAATATAATGGAAATGTAGCTCTTTTATAATATTGTTCAAAATATTTGCACACATACACCATTTTATTTTAATCTAAATATAATTATTTTGTCAACGCTAAATTTTTTATTTAAAAATAAACATATTATTGTTTAATCTATATTTTTTTGTAAAAATTTTTTAATGTTAGAGGCTAACACCAAATGATGATAACAGAACTCGTGCGAATGTTATGGAGTCGAACCACTGCGCACTGTTGTTGCATCGAACCCAAGGCTTCGAACTTGCGGGAGTTCGAACGACCCCAAAAGAAAAGTGTATTTAAACGCTTTGCGAAGCACGCTCTATGTTATTGCTCGATTTTCGTCCGCGCAGCTGGTTTGTCTCAATTTTTTATTAAAATAGGAAGTACCAAATAAATTAAACGGACATTGGCTTAAAGGCCAGCAAACAATATACCGAAATAAACAAGTTTGTTGGGTAAAAGCAACTGAAATTAGCGTATTCTTTCGAGAAATTTGAACGACTCCAGTTTGCAGACTTCGTGTGCGGGTGGTGTGCGGTACATTTACAGTTAGTTGCGCAAAAGTGCGTGTTTAAAAATAACAAAAATGACGCTGGAATAAAAATAAAAACCGAAATAAGTAGGGAGAGCAATAAATGAGTGGCAAAGAGAAATGCAAATTTATCGAGTCGGTCAATTTAAAAAAGCCGCATCCTGGAAAAGTGTGTGCGTGTGTTCGTGTGTGTGGCTGTGTCTGTGAAATAAACAAAAAAGGCGAAAGTTTACGCGCTCTCTCTCTGTCTCTCTCTCTCTGTTGCTCGTTGAGCCGCTCTCTCTTTTTCTCGCAGGACTTGCTTCGATTTTTCTTCCGCCTGCTTTTCCTGTTTCATTTCCCTACATTTTTTTATTACTCTATTTACACTTGGCGAGTCCTGCCCTATGTGTGCACACATGTGTATGTGTATGTGCGCCTGTTTGTGTGCTTTCTCACACCTGATGTTTTTGTTGTTCTTGCTTTCAGCCGCCCCTGTTGGCCAAGTTTTTTTGTTGTTGCTTTGGCAACCGTTAGAACAACAACAGCAATAGCAGCAACAACAACAACAACAACAACATAAACAACAGGGACACATAAGGGTACTTCCATTGCTAAAAACATTTGCGCTTTTCAAAAATAAGGCGAAAAAACCGAGCCAGACAGTCTGGAAAATCCATTGAAATACAAACACAATTTTAAGTCGGCACTAAAAACCGAAAGTGGCTGTATCCCCCGATTTTGATGAGCAGCCAACAGAGATTTCCGGTATCCAGCCAAATGGCGAGGAGGAGTTCCACGCTCCAGGTGAGTGCCATCCATATAGTGCCACATGCCACCCCACCCCACCCCTTTATAATTTTCGCGCACACGGTGAGAAATATTTACCCTTTTCTCCAATTTGCCATGTTAATCTTATCGAACGCAATTACCAAGAACTATTTGAGTGGCGAAAGTTAGCATCAGGTGCATATCGCATATCACTTTAGAAAATGAAGTTGGTAACACTATCTGTAAGTCAAATGATTATAAACATTTTCACATTCATGATTGATTGCACTTTAATTGGTCGCCATCTAACAATGTCAAAAACTAGAATCTTGATGTTTCTTATCTAAAAATTAAAGACACCATAACAACATTTTCAGTTCAGATCGAACTGGTTTTGACCATTAGTAATTAAAATTTAGTTAATGATAAATGATTAATATTGGATACACCAAATACAGTTATGGTAGTCAGATTACTAATTACTTTGCTGCTCTTCATTAACTTCGAAATTAACTTCACAGAATATATTAATGATATATTTTTGCATATTTCCTGAAAACTAAACCGCGTCTTAGCCTTGAGTTGTCAAAACAGCTCACTATCAATATACTATATGTAGTATATTTATTTAAATTATTTATTTTTTACCGTGGAGCCAAGTTCGCATGTGTGTGCCGACTGCTTGATATTTTCTATTAGCGGGTGCTGGATTTTCCTTGCTCGTCGCCGTGAGCAGCTGCTAATGGGTTGTGAAAAAGCGAGCGAACGAAGTGGGCGGCAAGCGGGCTGAAAGGCGGTGGAAAACTTAGGGTGGGCTTAAGGGGCGGACGGGGCGTAGGGGCGTCTTAGGGTACAGGGGGGGAGTGGCCAAGCATGTGTGAAACTTCCTCGCAGTGGGAAAACATATGGTGGCAAGTTCAGTGCTTAAGGTTCGGAAACACAAGTTTCCACACTCCAGATTATGGCCCATAAATTTGTAGTGCATTTAAGTGTCGCGCATTTAAATAAATTCAATAGCTTCGCAGCTTAACTGTTTTGGTACTTTAATTTTAAAACCATTAGTTGAACATAATTAAATTTTAGTAACAAAGTTCGTTTATCAAAACATGTAATGCATATTAAAGACTATTAATTATAACAAAGTTAATCTATATTTAGAGCTGGTTAGAATATTTAGAGGTAGATAATTAAAAATATAAAGTGTAACACAATTTTAAGCTATTATCATTCCAGTGGTTAGAGTTCCATATGTTTCTGAACTTTCTGTTGAGTTGTTTTGTTTAAGATATTTTCTGCAGGCGAATGGCACACAAGAATTTCCAAACTAGACCACATGTGGAAATGATAAAGAATGGTTAAACAGAATTCTATTTTGGGCAAGCTTTTTTTTAAAAAAACCGAAAAAGTAGGGAAAATATTGAAAATATTCGATTTTTTACATCAATTTCTTTTTTTTTCGATTTTTTGATAAAAAAATAATCCGTTTTTTTTCGATAGTTGTGAAAATAATTGTCCAAATGTGGAATGCATTACCTCGTTGAATTCGTAACAAAATTCCCTATCAATCCATGTACATACATTGAAATGCTAATTTTTTGACATTTTTCGCAAATTTTGATAATGGTACCCCTTATCGAAAATGCAAAAAATTGTCAATTTTTTTTTTTTCGAATATTGATAAAGTAGGGATGGACGTAGATAGCTATGTTTATTAGCGGCACAAAACAGTCTTTATTTTAGCTGTGCGGCCATTTTTGGCTATGTTATGGCGAAAGCGCGGATTTAAAATATCCGATTTTTTAAAATTTAATTTTTTGCCATTTTTCGCAAATTTTGATGGTAAAATCACCTTAACAGACAAATGTGATTAGCGTGTGTTATATAAACTGGTTAAAGTTTAATCATTAGACTAAAAAAGCCGCAGGATTTGCATCAGTTTGATGACCTGGAACAGGAATACGTCGGCTAAAATGTCATTGCCTTCCTTTGAAGATGACTCCTTAAAGGGCCCGAAGCCCTATATCAAATCTGCATGCCAGCAATCATCGTAAAAGAAAGCAGCTGAGCTGGCCTGCGGCAGGTGGATAAGGGTGCACCTCCCCGACAAGAGACCTTCTGCTAGAAGGCACATATGCAAATGATGGCCCAGTGCCCACCCCTCACCACTCGGATCCCCACCCCCCGGGCTCCACTCCCATGTGCGTGCGTGCGAAATCTGCGAGCAGAGGCAAAATGATTAACAAAGGCTCCCCGAGGTGCGGCAATATGTTGGGGGCGGCACAAGCAGTGGGCGGCTATTTGTACTAGGCGTGCACTGGCAGAAAATACGTGGGATATGCGAAAGCCATGGGTGGAGCCTGATCTGTGACTTAAATAACTTGTTGAAAAGAACTAAAATAAATAGGTCATAAATAGCTAACTAATTAAGGCATATTAAAAACAGGAGATTTTAAAAGTATATAGAACAAATCTCGTGTAATTTCTTTCCGTGACCATGGGCCTTTCCCGGCGTACGCGCATGAGGAATTACATCCATCGTCACTGACACGGACACGGACACCGACTGAGATGCGGACAGCGGGACAGATCCTGGGGCGGAGGAGCGCCCCTCGGGACAGGCGCAGTGCGGTTGTCACAACCTGGGCCCAGCCCAGTGCTCATCCTCATCATCATCATCATCATCATCTCTCTCGGACGCCTATGTCCTGGTTAATGACATTTGAGTGAGCGGGGCGGGGAGTGGGGAGCGGGGCAAAGGACACCCGGCGGGGACGTCGGCCGAGCGAGTAATTTGTGTCACGTTTTAATTTTTGACGCCGCAAAGGACGTTCAAGTGTCTCCCCTTGTGATTATGACAATTAGGATTGCGTTGAAATCCTTCTCGGTTATTTTGTGTCGCGTATTTAAAAAGGTTTATTGTGTAAGCCTCGCCTGGGGAGCTTTTTGTGCAACTTATGCTTGTGCCCCATTAAATTATATTTCGCGGCGAGTTTGCGCCGCTCCAAATTAAAATTAATCACTTTTAAACACCATATGGTAGTTTCAATTTGTAAATATTACTAATGTGCTGTGGGATTATAAACAAACTTAACGCTAAGCTGCTATAACATAATGTATTCATAGTAATTCAATTAAATATTTTATGCAGCAACAATCAATTACAATTAACCGAATTTAACGATGACTAATGGCGTAGGTGAATTAATTAAATTTATAGGACATTCCCTACTCTCTTTAATATGAATTTTAATTGTTTATTTTTGCCAGCAGGATAATTTTAAAATTTATTTATGTATATAAAACAAACAGCTTTGATATGAAATTCATAGATTCGCACCGCATGCGCAGGTTTTTATCGCTGGCCATTCAAGCGAATAACTTTTTATGATGCGAACCAATTTTCATAAACACTTTAAAAATATGCCATCGCAGTAATTGGATAGATTTGCATATCAATCAATTTGTGGCTTAATTGCCATTTTATTATTCACTTTCTGCCCTGCACGTCGAGTGGTTGGCTCAAAGACCTGCAAATTCGGCTGAAAAGCGTCAGTGGAAAGTCCGCACTCATTAGCCGTGATTTTCCTGCTCTTTTGTTTTCCACTGAGACGCACTTCAGAAGCAAAATCCTTCTCTCAGCGGACTGTCAAATGTCCTGCAGAATTCGTGTGCTCCTGAAGCTGACAGGCAGCTGAAAACGTGGCAAAAATAAGTTTCAACTTGGCTCGCAAAAGTTTCTTTGTGCTTTATGCAGATATTTTCAATTTCTTCTATTTTTCATTATTTTAAAATATGGTTTCCAGCATTTAATTCATTAAAAATGGTTGAATTTTTAAAGTAAACCATTTTATCTGAATCTTTTAATACCTCATAAACTAAAAACCAAAAAATATTGAAAAATGTATAAATTATTATAAAAAGTGAACCAAAATGATTTTTTTACCCTACAACATTCAGCGAGTATATGCACGTGGATCTTTATCGTTTTCAATCTAGAAAAAGCGTTGCAAACACAATTTCAATTAACTTTAAGTGGGATTTCCTAACCAGTTACCGCATTATTTATTGAGAGCCCCTCGGAAATGTCATAGGCATGGCTTGCATTTTCCTATCCTCATCGCTTTCCCAGCCTCACTGATTTCCTTGCCACCATCGGAGCTCCGCAGTTTTTCTTCTCTGCCAGTGGCCTCAAGGAAACCAACAACTGCGTAAACAGAACAGAACAGGAACGGCAGCGACAAGGAGCGGACAGGACATTAACAAGAGGAACAAGAGGAGCCAGGAGGTGGTGGGCTTGTGGGCGTAAGGACTTCACTTCACTTCAGTCAATTTGACAAACATGACACAGAAACGAAAACGAGAACGCCTCATGGCCCATCGTCTTTTGCACAGGGAAAAAGGCACTAAAACTTGAAAAGGAAATATCCTTTTCTAACTTATAGTACCCATATAACGTATTGTAAGCTAACTTTGGTATTTAGAACATTTGTAGTAATGTTTTTTAGTTATTACTGATGGGTATGTGCTTCTCAATTTGTGCTTCTCAATAGATAAAACCTTCTAAAAGACTATATAACTAGTTATATATAAGTAGTTACAGCATCCGCCTGATTTTGAAAAGTTTTTCTCCATGTTTACCCGGTGACTGGCAATTTGGCGAAGCAGTTGCTCTAATGGACAGGACTCGCAGACGCTGCTGGAGGACATCATCCTAGAGGGAGGGGAGGGAAGGGACAAGGAGTTGGGGCGGCAGAGCTGGCAATTAAATTTTTAAAATGCCATTTCAAAAGCAATTTCGAACGGCAATGGAAATTAAAAATGCCAACTGTGCACGCGTCTCTGTGTATGAGTACGCTGCAATATAGAAAACAGAGCGTGAAAAGGAGCCGCACAGGAGGGGGCGGTGGGCGTGGCAGGACACCAAGGACGTCGGCAATATTTTCGCAAATAAACGTAAATTGAATTTGCGGCCAAGAATGGCAAGTTTTGTGCGGCCGACCAGCACAAAATCACCCAAAAGTAGGAAAACAAACTGAAAAGAAAGTTTTTTTTACAACTTTGTGTGTGTGCTTTCTTTATTCTTTTCTTTTCTTAGTTTTTGTTTGTTTTTGTGTGTGTCATTATTGAGGAAATCCGGCGCCAAGTGCCGGCGCCTCTGCGGCTACTTTTTCCTTTTCAGCCAACTCATGTGATTTCCCCCATTTTCCAACCATTTTCCCCCCTTCCGCGTCCTGAAATGCGCTTTTTCCTCTGTTTTGCTTGCGACTTTCGCAGCTCAGCTGTTGTCGCCACCCCCTCACCCCCTGGAAAATGCAATTTTAACTCGAAACCCCGTTGAACCCGTTTTTGGTTTTGGACTTTTATTGGGCCCGTATCCGCATTGCCATTTCTCACATTGTTTTCTGGCCCTTCCTTGTAATTTAATTGGCAATTTGGACAGTTTTTCAGTTTTTCAGTTTTTCACTTTCCTCCTCCTTTGGCCAAGAGCCATGAACTTCGCCCAAGTCTGGCGCAATCTCAATTTGAGAGCAAGAGCAAGACCAAATGAATACAGTGATTTTATTCGTTTTCCCTTTAGCAATTTAGCAATTTTAGCCAGAATGAAATCTTTTGTAAACTCAATTTGATTATGCACTGCACACTGGACACTGGACACATCCCAGATTGCCAGCCATTTATTCCCTTGGCAGCTCTCCTTTCAAAAGGATGGCATTTTAGAGGAAGATAAGGCTCTTGCACTTTTTGCCAGGTAATGGAAGACAAACATGAGAAGGTTTGATTTATTGCAGCTTTTCTTTGGGCCAGAAATTACAGGGAGCCTGCGAAACTCATAAAAATGTAACTGGAAAGTCAGTAGAAACTCTTAAGGGCATTTTAAAAACGGAAAGTCTGAGTAGTGACGAAGTAAATGAACAACGATATGATATCTTGACTTTTTAATGTACATGGTTTTGTCTTTAAATTACCTTTCCATTAGAGTGCAATTTATCTTTTTCACATCCTTATCACATTCTTTAAATGCTTTCTGTTGAGAAAGTGTGCTGATAGGACCACTTCCGGTCATTTTTGAACATGCAAACAAGAAATGGATTTTATATTGGGGTAATTCTCCTGAGATTAGGCAACCTTATGAGTCAGAAATGAATCAGTTTCCACTTTCGTCGGGAATTTCGTGGAATTTTGAGTTAGTGTGGACTATAATAGTTCAAAAGTCTTATAAAAGAACACAACTGGGAAATTGTTCTGATAATTATGTTTAATTATTAACCATAAAAATCCGTTACTTAATGTGTAAGCGTAAAATTATTTAAAAGTCATCAACTATATTTGTTTAATAAGAAAAGAGCACGTTTCGATGATGTAGTCACCTCTACAATTTCTATATATTTTCTATTTATTTCTATTTATTTAATTGATTTTATACAAATATTACTCGTGCTTTTCTGCCATAAAATCAAACTGCAAAACTGATTACTAATTGCTGTGGGAATCGAACTTTTGGCTATCAGAAAACCAAATTGGTTTAATTGCCAATTAGTTGTCTTAAGTGTTTTGTCGCAGGTGATAAAAAGGGAGTGAATGTGATTTAACATGCAAATCACGACGAAACTTCCAGTCACTCTATTGATTATAACTTTCAAATAGTTTACCCAACAAACGAATTCTTGTGGCACAAACTTTAACTATATCAGCTGTTGCGCCCCCAAAAAGAAAAGACGAAAAAGGCGCACCCAAATTCACGCAACAGTTTTCCCCAACCCGAAAGCTCCCACCGCCCATTAACCACCACCCACAAAGTTCGATTGATGACTCTAACGATTGATGATTCCCGGCGGATAGGCCTAGAATTTGGGAGTACCTGGTGGCCACAGTGGATTGCCAGGCAACTTGGGCGATAACGAACATTGCTGAAAGTTGTGGGAAGATATGCGGAAGTTTGAACAGCTGTGGATGTATCAATTATATTGGACTTCCTATATGTTTACTAGCTTCTCTTGTTGGCGTAGTTAATGGATGTAAGCAGCTGTTTTGCTGTTTATTGCGATACAACTAAAAACCACTGGTTGCTATTAACTGATAACTTAAAGGGGTTGCAAATATGGTAAACTGTTACATTACGAAATT
Source organism: Drosophila yakuba (assembly GCF_016746365.2). Taxonomy (NCBI): domain Eukaryota; kingdom Metazoa; phylum Arthropoda; class Insecta; order Diptera; family Drosophilidae; genus Drosophila; species Drosophila yakuba. Next base: position 11,298,498 of record NC_052529.2, on the reverse strand, counting down.
AAACAAATGCACTATTAAACCCTAGTTTGCACTCTGCACTTTTTAATACCGATTGCTACCGGAATATCCTTAATTCTCCCCACTGTGTCCTTTATTGGCATTGGCCTAATAGCTCATCGAATCGAGCCCAACCCAAACATGGCTGGATGAGCCATTAGTCGCAGCCCACTAATTTTTGTCATAAATTTTATAGATGGTGCTGTAAAGTTGATTTTATGCGGGGCACACTCTTCCCTTTATTCGCACGATATTCGCCCAAATTGGATCTGAATAGGTGAATGGTTGTGTGGCAGATATGATTTGATAAATGCCCCACTGTTTGACTCTTTTATGGTTAGAAATCTCGGCCGAACCGTGCGACATGTAGCACGGTTATTAATCAATTTGATGGGTAATTTGCAACGAAGCTTATCTATGGAGTTTTTCCTTTTTTAGTTCAGTTTATCGAAGCCACTGTACGTAGCAGCACACACCTTAAGTGAACTTTAAATCAACTTTAAGTTACTGATATTTTTGCCATTTGGGTAGAAGCAAAGCTAAATATAGAAGACACTAAATAAGAGTGTTAAAATTGTGCTAATTTCCATGGTTTATTTGGCGTGAACAATTCATTTGACACATGTTAGCGAAAACCAATTGGATCGTATCATGTTTTGTTGGGTTATTTCAGAGTAGCCAACATCATGTTTACTAAACACCCATTTAGTCAACTACAAAACGCTGTAGTTTGTTGCAATTGTTCCGTGATTAAAATAATATAATCATATGTGTAAAATGCTGAACTCATTAAAGAAATTAGTATGTTGGATTTGGAATATTAGTGTGTAGAAAATGTAAATTTTAAACCATGTGCTTAGGAATTTAAAAGCGGAGACTCTATAATCGTATGCACATGCAATACATCAATATTGATGGATTGCATACATGCACTTATTTTCCCACTTCATCAAGCACGAACTGCAGGGAACCCAAAAAAAAAATATATATATATAATATATATAGAAGCACCGGAGCGCGGCTCTTAAGAATTTGTGGCACGTTTCCATTGATTGCGTTTGAGAGCTGCCACCAAACCGGATATAAATGACTCTATGCACTATAACTCACATGACCATAAAGGCATTCGGATACGGCCACCTCCACCTTCCGCCTTCCGTCCTCCGTTCGCTCGGGATATCCATTCGTTAATCCATTAAATTTGAAATATGTTCTGGCTGCGGTGGTCGTTGGCTGGAGGAATCCTGCTCGATCCTGGAAATCCCACTCGCATTTAGATAAATGCCATGCGCTTGGGTAATGCCGATGTGTCAAGTCTGGGTTGAAGCTGCTTTTAAGCTTGCAACACAAATCAAAATGCGAGGCACTTCACCACTCACCTCCGCCCTTTTCAGACGCACATTTCGCAGCTCTGGAAAGAACTTTCTCGCTGCTTTTATACCAGATGAAGTAGGGGTGTTGAAGTGTCAAAGAACAGCAGTATTTCATTTAAATAAACAAGGAAATATTTCCCAAAAGGGGGGAGCTAAACAAAACTTAAACATACCCATCTAAATTAAAACAAATATTCATTTTCCGCATTCCCGTAGATAACTACATTTTTATAGTTAGTTATCCCAACTGGTAATTTTAGTGAAAACCACTTTAAAAAACGATTAAATTCACGATGCAACCGAAATGGTGCACATAGCTGGTCAGTTGCCACGGCTCCAAAATGCACATGCCCCTGGTATTATGCAATTGTTTTTGCCAGACACACTAATACTAACACCTACACACACGCACACAAACAAACAAACACACTCAGAGCACCAATACAATGATGAAAAAGGAGAACTTGCAGTGCCGGCGACATTTTGATGGCTCTCCACAGTGGGATATTTCATTTGGCGCTTATGGCCGAGAATAGCTGAATAGCTGAAATTGAATGGCCCGGGATGGAAAGTGGAAATAAAGGAGGGGCACTTTCATTTCCGAAACAACTCCTAAATGCGTGTCCTTGCCGCAAAACGAGCTAGTGGTGGTCGGTCGTTCAAAAAGCACTTTGAATTCCGCCATGCCACAAAAATTCCAATTCAGTCGTTCATAGCGTGTTTTCACTTTAATTATTGAAAGCGCGATGGGGCTATAAGGATGGAATGTTTTCACTAAGTATATCCTTAAAGAGTCCTTCTTTGCGTACAGCTGTTTGAAATGGATTTAAAAAGCTATTTACTTTGAAGATTTTTCATTTGTTTAAATCAGTTTTTAATAGATCTAGTCATGCTTTTTCAACAATTACCATCTAATTTTCTAGCAGTTAATATATATGGTCGACTTCAGTTTTGAATTAATATCATGCTCAGCTCTTTGTATTAATGAATTTCAAAAAGGCAAACTTCTTATGACGACTGAGAGAACATGTTTATCAACATTTTGTGCCAGAAGTCAGGCTCGATGAGGATGAGCTGTCGACGATACGTGACAAATGCCAACCTCTTTAATGCTGCCATTACAAAAAATAAAATATTATGATATTGCACTCTGACATTTGTGCCCCATTGTGTTTGAGCACTCGCCACCCACTGTGCCACCCACTGCGCCGCCCATTCTGGAGCTCTGTGTGTGTGTGTGCGCGTGTGTGTGTGTGTCTGTGAGTGGGTGGTTGCGTCCATTCAAGGACACGGCGTGGCACCGCTCTCGAATGGCATCCGGGTGCTCGAGAGCCTGTGCCTGCTGCTCGCTGCAGCTCCTCGACGCCGCCTCTCCATAACCCTGGCAATGGCAGAGTGCTCCATTTCGCAACTTCCACACCCACACATACACACACACACCAAACACACACACACCCACACTCGCCGTCATTTTCCGGCTTTCCCTTCGTCAGCACTTGGCACCCACTTGTGCGGTATTTTGTTTTCGCACTCCACCGCCCACCCATGACTACACAGCAAAATGTACCATTAAAAACAACAATTTTGTAAAGTTTTTTTATAACCAATCTCATTGCGAGGTAGACATTGGTATACTTATTAATTAAGCTGTAAAACTTAATGCAAGTGAATATAAAAATGTTGAAAGCCAAAGAGTTCTGTTAAAAGTTCTGTTTGTCTTTTTTTCAAGCACTTACCAGCTTCGCAACATCCATGTTTTTGTGTAGTTTTTATATGAAACTAAATAAGCTTGATAATTTTGCGCAGTGCACTTAACTATGCCCACTTGATGTGCCCCGTCTGGCGGGGATGCATTCACATATACATATATATACATACAAATATGCAGTACATCCAGTTGTTTCCATTTCCATTTCCATTGCGGCTTTATTTGTTGGCCTCGGTGTGCTGGAATTGTCATGTAAATGGGTTAAGTTCTGACATTAAATTGCGCCCGTCGTCCAGATTTTTCATTTGTGCACTTGCTTTGACGTTTGGCCAACATGATTTCCCATTTCCGGGCGAGCGGCCATGGTTCGTGATCCTGTTTCCGCATCCTTCTCCATTCTCCCTCCGACCTCCCCCCACCCTCCTTCCCCCGGTCGGTTATCCTGTTTATTCATTAAAAACCAAAGCCGAGAAAATGTCGGAAATTTCTGCCAGCGGGCACAAAGAGATTTGCAGTATTTGTTGATAATTGCATTTTCTACTCGGGCCTCTGTTTTAGTCAGACAAGGCATTGAAATTCATTAAAATAGCTTCTTCTATTGAAATTCGTTTGGGATTCTCTTTCATGTTACAAATTCACATTCATTAAAAATGGTTATGACACTGCAATAAGATAGTAATAATATTTCTGGTTGCAAAAAAATGGAAACAACATCTCCCCGACGGGGAATTGAACCCCGGTCTCCCGCGTGACAGGCGGGGATACTAACCACTATACTATCGAGGATGTTGACAGCCGTGCGAACAATTTTTTATTTCCAAAACACTTCTCAAAAGTCTATTTTTAAAAGGGCCAACATCGGTTTATTATAGCTTATATCGAGCACACGATTTCGGAATATATATGTATTACGCCATTGATAAGAGCTCATGGTAATAATAATCTTGGTAATCATTGTTATTGCAATCATAACTACGAAATTTTGGGTACTTCCATAAACTCTGCCTAGTAAATGGTTATATCTCAACATGTAGTACCATGTTACATATGTTCCAATAGGCACACTCACTATTCCCGATAAATAGATTTAATGCGTCCCATCTGTTATCATTAATGGGAATTTTTGATTAGTGGCAATTTTATATGTATATATGTATGTACATAAAAGAGGAAATATCTTTAAATCTAATTTAATTGGATTTGGCTCAATAGTAGCTTTGAATAAACATATCAAACTATACAGCTTATAGATACACAAATATAGATAATCACTTAAGCATTAACAACAGCTTAACAACTGATTTGCAAATTGGGTTTTGTAACCGCGGGGGTGCACACTTTAATTGCATGCAGATTGAAATTAATGCAAAACAGTAGCGAGCAGAGAACAAAACCCAAATGCAACTAAAGTGAAGAACAAAACGGCGCCCAACTTTGTGGAAATCATGCAAAGCGCAGCACATTTCCAATTGGCCATTGAACTTTCATATCAAAAACAGCGGCACCACCGGCGAAAATGCTTTTTTAAAACGCTTCAACACGCGAGAACCCAACAGCCAACAGCCAGCAACCAACAGCCGCGCCCCATCATAATTGGAAAAGTCTGTAAGAATCGCCAGAGTTCGTACCACAGGCGTATACGTACTATGTGCTACTATATGTCTACATACATATGTACGTATGTGTGTTCATATATAAGTGCATGTGCTTGTAGGTCGGCGGGAAAACAACTTCCGCTACCAGCTGATAGCACCCCCTTTCCTCCACTTCCCCCACTTCCCCCGTTCCCATTTCCCCAGGCAGTTGTTAACAACTTTGCGCAAATTACAATGGCAGAGTGGAAAGTGGAGTCGAAAGGGTTAGGAGGTCGTGGCTTTGGGCGCAAGGGATTAGCACAATTGCTACAAAAATGCCATCAATTAAAGTAATAAGCCTAATAAATATGTTATATGAATATTATTAATCACATCAATAGTAACTAAGTATGCAGCCAAAATGACTAATATTACAAACCCATCTGCACTCAACCTCTTTTATTAAAGAATCTTGTTCTGTGATTAGCTAATTATAGCAGCCATACAAACACAATAACACTTATTGTTTTAAATTCAGATGTTTTTTAACAAGCTGCCGCTTACTAAAAATGACTAAAAATCGGTTGTTTGTATCGTAACTAGTTAAGATATGCTATCATAATACAATAAGCAATAGCTGATAATAAATATGGCATATTGGGATTTACAGTAAGCTCTTCCGAATTTCTTTGTTAACGCTTTAAATGCGGCGCAATGAGTTAATTAAAATAAAACCCGATGGGGTGAATGTCCAGACTCAAATCAATCAAAATTAAGTTCAAAATCGTATCAAACAATTTTTATTAAAACCGCACATGATAACACAACTTCAGTGACTTAGATATATAAAATGCTTTTAGTCTTATCTCTTCAGAAATAAATTTTTTTTACCAAATATTCCCTTGCGCAAAACTAAGAGCTGATAATAATGGATATGTTGTACATGATTAATAAAAAGAAAACAATCAAAGCTGATTGGTTTTTTCATGCTTCGGTTTATTGATAAACTTCAATATTTTGGTATTAGATCATATAGACTTTTAAATCACTTTTATGCTATTATGGTTTCAAGAAAACTTTTGCTGATAATTTTGTAATTGCATAAACTTTAAAAAAGACTTTTCATAATTATTATTTGACGACACTAACTTTTTCTTTATTTTTTATTTTTTCAGGTTTCCAATGCGCCAAATAGTTTCATGAAATGTAAGTTCTAGTTTCAGCATCTCGCAATTTTGGACTGCCATAGCAAGAACATTAATAAAAACCGATATCAGTGGGTGGTATATATACATAAATATATATATATATACATACATACATACATGCCCATATGGATACATGGAGAGGCAATTGCGATAAAGCCAGTATAAACATAATAACCATACAATTTCAGAATTCATTGCGTACCGAGCAGCACGCCCTATCGTCGACCGTCCCGCCCCCTGGCACCGACCCCGCCCCCATCTCCGTCTCCGCCTCCGTCCCGCCCCTTCCGCTCGGCCCTGCGTTGAAAGCGTTGATAGTCAGTAAATGGAATGGAATAAAATAAATCAAAACCGCAAAGGCAGCGAAACGGCGGAGTTGACAAACAAAAAGGGCCACAGCACAGATATTATACAAACTTCGAAAGCGAACGAATGCTACCGCACATTGTAAAGCGGCCAACACGTAGCAAATCAACACTTGCAACAGCAAGTGCCACACAGGTTGCAGGTGCAACAGGACGATTCCGACGACTAGGATGAAGGGCGCCAACTACAGCAGCCTCGGCACATACAGTGGCATCAATGGCGGTGGCAACGTGGGCGGCACCGGCAAAATGTCACTGGGCAAATCCATCAAAATGTACCTGACCATTTTCATCCTGACCACCTGCATTTACATGGCGCTCTATCAGTACCACATATCCCGCGAACCCTTCGCCGCCAGCGAAGTTGTCAAGGTGAGTTCACATCTATGTGCACTGCGAGAAACATTGTTTTTTATAATAAAATTTGATTAGACATTTGTTTGTTAGCTAGACCAACGGGCATGGCATCAATGTGTTGACATGATCCACATTTTAGTTGATTATAAAATGTACATCATATATTTTAAATTATTATTAATATTGTATTAAAAATTGTAGCACTACGAAAAAGAGTGGCATACTTTTATTTAGAACTCTAAATAGGATTTTAGACATGTTTCCCCTTTTCTCTGCGTGACTTGGATAATGTTTGTTGCCAGTTTTCCATTGCACAATATTCCTCTACAAGTTTCTTCACCACATATACCTCAATATCAGTTTCACATAATATCATTATGCCCTTTAAACGATATCGATCAGATATCATTCTCTAGTTACGAAAGGTTGATTAAACTAATCTGAAATATGGAGCATTTATCGCTTGCCTTGTCCTAATAACAAATGAAATTGAAAGTAAGTTTAGGTCTTTTAATTGACTTCTATTTAAGATAGTGCACAATTAGTTGGAACTTAGGGCAACAGTAGAATAAATCGTGGGATGCACATGTTTATTTTGCTAAAAAACAACAATAGAAGGTTAACGATAAGCCCCAAAACCACAAAGATAACAATGGTGTGATATTTTTGGGAAAACTAAAGATATCATTAAGAGAAACATGCAACAATAGAATGAACATGTGTAGCTACAGATTATGTACTGGTTCTTTAACTTATATATTATTTGTTTATTGAAGCAATAAAATATGGATAGAAGCACGAAATAAAAAGGCAGGTGCTAAAAAGCTAAACGTAGAGTTAAGATTAGAGTAGAACGTGCTTTTAAAGCACTCGTAAACCAAAGATGACTTAAACTTTGTGTTGAGAAAGGTGGCTCTTTTGTTTTCCCCTAGCAAACTCACTTAACAACAACTAGAGCAAATACTATTGAAATGTTTTCTGTGTGTTCTTTTTTCTATTTCCTCCGATGCTCACTAACCAATTTATTGTGAACTAAAAACTGTAGCATCAAGAGAAATCATCTTCATACATCGCCTCATATTTGTGGTCACCCATTTCCCTGCTAATGGCCAATAGTTCCTCAAATTCCATTAACAATCCCACAACAACAAGCACAACCACAACAACGACAACAACAACAATAGCTCCAACGACACCAACAACCACCACAGTGGGCAGTGTGGGCCAAAAACAGGGTGCATCCTCAACCGCCTCCATTCGCATGGTATCATTAGTGGCCACAACACCGTCATTTATATCGCCCTTATCGGAATCGCGATCGGAACTGGGATCGGAATCGTTGGGTGGCCATCAAAAGACTGCAACCATGAAAACTAGCACCACAACAACAAGAACAACAGCCAGTGGGTTGGCCACAACTAAATTGTCAGGAACAACAAGAACAACAACTACAGCCAAAACAAGCGCCAAACTGTCCGCGGCGACCACGCCCACTGCCTCCCACATGGAAAAAGGCCATAAGACTCGACCAACATTCGTTGCCGCATCCTTGCCCGTAAATATACTGTCACAATCACAGTCATAGAGCACCTAAAGAATGCACAGAGAAAAAGTTCATAAAATCAAGCAAATATCTAAAACCAAAATTCGAAAAATATCAATATTGAAATAATGCTATGATCTTTTGTATTGAATTTTGCAAATGCTATTTATATTTATTTCCTTACCCAGAAAATTTGGCAAAACAAATAGTAACAGTTATCATTAAATTATTACTCTTTAGATCACTTTCAAAGAGTTAAAAATATTACAGTGCTGAACATTGAGATTTAGTGTTGTAACTAAGTGATGAAAAGAATTGGCAGCAAAATTTCACATAAAAACTCTCTAGTATTCCATTCCTTAAAACTGATCAGTTCCTTTGTGAGTTTAAGGATACATTTATCTCGCAGTGACGTCAGTTGCACAACACCCACAAATAATCAAATTTAGCATATTTATCGCTTATTTCTCCCCGCATTTCACTTTTTCCGTTTCAATCTTCGAAAGTGCATTTCGAGCTTATCTGCATATTATTTTCACTTGACGCGTGCATGTCTGGCTGCTTGTCATTATTCGATAACTGAGTGTTGCACTTGTTGCCCCATTCAATACCCTCTCCTTACGCTCTTATCGCTTTTCCTCACCCCGTTTTTCCATTTTCCTAATTGCCATAGGTCACTAACAAGTGGGTTGCACGCTGCTCATTACGGCACTAAATATACATAATTTGGGATGGGATAGTTCTTATGATTTACATACGAAACTTCAATGGGAAAGAAAAAGCTCTCACAGATTGAAAAATTGTAATTAAGATCGTATATTTTGTAGCTTATTTAAACGAAGCAGAAACTTGGTGACAAATGTGCACCACATTTTGCCAACCAACTTCGCCACTCGTTCGTTAATTATGGTCTCATTAAAATCCTAAATGGAAATATATTGCCAACCAACTTGGCCATGCAAACAAATAACACAAAGGGACGCTGTGGCGCACAAATTACGCTGTTTATCTAACCGACTTTTGTTGGCCAGCATGTGCAAATTGGTTGCCGGCTATCCGTATCACGATTTCTGGGTTAATCACATGCATTATATTAACCAACATGCCCCGCTAACTGCGGGTGTGCCACTGCAACTGGTGGCAAACAAAAAAGTTACTCATTTACCATTTGGCATGAGCCTAATTTGAAAATTGCTCCACTGCAAACACAGAACCACAAAAAAAAAAATGAGAAAAAAGAAAACCGCATTCAGCTGCAGCTGAATGAAATGGAAGGAAAAATATAGAAAAATCAGTTGCATTGAATGTGGCCACTGAAAGAGGGTTGCCTGCTGCTGATCTAGATTCCAGATTTATGCAAAATTCAAGCCAATTGAAAATATTCACGCGCCAGTTGCATCCACAAACAGCGATTCCAGTGCCCTGCACTCAATGTCAACGGTCAAGCCCATCAGCAATGAGATGGTTTTTTGAGTGGATACATAGTACACCTTATACATGATACAATTCTATGATTCCTTATATAAGAATATAAGTATGTCCTTAGATTTCAGACTTGATTACTTTCTATACTTTTTTATCTATATAGTTTTTAAACATTGCAAAAGGTTCTTAAGTGAAATGTTGTACATGATTCACTTATGGTACTTGTCACACTGCAACCTTGCAACTATTTTAAACGTTTGTATGGATTTAAAAACTCAAAGATATAATGATATATGGCATTCAATATTAGCATTCAAAAGGGGATCCATTACATGAATTCAGCTGATATTGCGAAAGACCAGCTACTTTGCATGCCAGCCCACCCCTCGATCCCATCCATCTCTCTCTCTCTCCATTTCATTTGAATATCCGAGTTTATTTTGCAAAATGAATGCATTTATATTTTCCACCCCCTTGCATGTGGGTGGGTGGTATGGGGTGGTGTTGTGTTGTGTTGTGTTGTGCGGTGTGTGCATGTGTGTCAACAATGGACAATTTGCAAAGTGAGTGCGCCAGTTTATTTATTTTCAACGTCAGTCGTTCAATGGGCCACTGGTTCACAGGCACATCATATCTAGAACGAGTGTTTAATACATGTGAGTTAGGCATTACACTCGAAACAATTTTAGATTATTTAATTTACAAACCCAAGCGTTATGCAAGATCATTAACTTTAAGAGGATAGATAGTTGATGAATAACTTTTGGTTGAAAAATATCTCTTTTATTTGCTAAGCTTTTATTTTGTTAATTTTTAACAAAAGCTACTTCACCCCAAAACAAAGTAATTAATTCAAGGATGCATTTTGCCTTTATTGCACAATTTTGCCAAGTGCCTTCGACTAGCGAAAGGCGACCCATATTGCTTAACCAGAGCCCAGGCACACCGACTTGCGGCATTGATGGGCGGATGTGGCTCGCTCGCTTTCGCCTAGTCAAGTCATTGGGCTGTAAATTAATTTGCATAATTGCTCATAAAAAGAAGCTCACGCCGCATTACGCACCACCCACTGGCACCTAACGAGGCACTCAGCCAACCACCACCAGGCACCCAATCACCCAGGCACCCAATCACCCACCCAGCCATCCAGCCACCTAGTCATCCAACTACCACCACCTAGTCTAACCTAACCAGACCAAGTGCAGTGCACACACACACACACACGCACATACGCCACGTAGTACACGGCGTTAGATAACCTAATGACACTCAACTCAAATCAACTCGACCCACAGCCGCCCCTGTACATAATCACGCCCACCTACCGACGACCCGAGCAGCTGGCGGAGCTCACCAGGCTGGGCTATACGCTGAAACATGTGGTGAATCTACTCTGGCTGGTCATCGAGGACGCCAACAAGACGAATCCGCTGGTGGGCCACACTCTGGATCGCATCGGTGTGCCCTACGAGTACATGGTGGGTGAGTATTGCTTCCCCGCTTCCCCAATTGTGTGTCATGTCCGGGACACATTCAAGTGATATTTACGAGTCACTACATCGCACCCATTTCCACTTCCATGGCCACTTCCACTTCCATCCTGGTGACCCGGTAGCGCCCATGCCGGAGAAGTACAAGCAGACGAAGAAGGCCAAGCCGCGTGGCGTCTCCAACCGGAATCGGGGCCTCGAGTATCTGCGCGAACACGCCACCGAGGGAGTGCTGTACTTCGCCGACGACGACAACACCTACGACATTAGCATATTCGAGCAGGTAAACCAGCGTCAAGGATCAGCAGGTGGGCTGTTGGTAGCCTGGTGTATAAACCACAATTTACACGAACTGGGGGTCAAAGGATGCCCATTTCGTATCAATGGCGTATAAAGCAGGGCTACCGTTTTCACTTTTGTACAGCAAATTTAAGAATTGAAAAGAATGTGCTTCAATATATTAAGCAAGCTTAAGTTTAATAACTAAAAATCCCATAAATGAGACACTTGGCTTTAAAACAAGATATATATTAATGTTCCAAACAGTTGATAAATTAAATTATTTAGTCCTCTTTGCAAAATAAAAGGTACTATTATATCAACTGATTTAAGGCACCATATTAGGCAGAAATGAAACTGAAAAAGAGAGAAACTATTTAAAGTTCCGCATCAACTTTATTTATTCCATCCAGATGCGCTACATCAACAAGGTGGCCATGTGGCCAGTGGGCCTGGTCACAAAGACCGGAGTGAGCAGCCCCATTATCCAGGAGGGCAAGCTGGTGGGCTACTACGATGGCTGGATCGGAGGCCGCAAGTATCCGGTGGACATGGCTGGATTTGCGGTGAGCGTCAAGTTCCTGAAGGAGCGTCCCAATGCCCAGATGCCCTTCAAGCCGGGTTACGAGGAGGATGGCTTCCTCCGCAGCCTGGCGCCACTTGACGATGCGGAAATCGAGTTGCTGGCCGACGAGTGCAGAGATGTGAGTAATAGAACTACACCATTAGAACTTCATTTTCTCAAAAAGAAAAGAGTGTCTTAAAGGTGATACATTACATTTTTAATTACGGCTAATCCACTGCATTTATAGATTCTCACATGGCACACGCAGACGAAGAAGAACGCACCCGGCCAGGCGCTGAACAGGACGCGCTACAAGAACACGAACCTGGAGCACATAGATAGGCTACTGGTGCGCCCATAGGGATATTGACTGTAGTTAGCTAGTTAGCTAAATAGGCTTAGCTAGAAGCTCGCCGTATTCAAGGTGGCTCGCTACCATTTTGACCGTGGCTCGGACGGATTGTACAGGTACAATCCGGCGCCCGGAGAAACCCAATCAGAATTGATCAGATCATTAGTCGGTGTACATTATTATCATAATCATATGTTTAGTTAGGCTCTAAGCGCACACATTTCTATGATAATTCGCTGCACCGTAGGCTTTGTTTGTTCGAAACTCGAACCATCGCACAGCTAATTGAACCTTAAGTAACCTGTTGTATCATATCGCAGCGTCCATGACTACTGTGTAAATAATTTAAGATTAAATTTGGTTTAACGCTCCAAGTTGAAACGGAATTCTCAGCCATAAAAGCAAGCATCAGCAACGAATTGGATAAGATGTTCCTAGACCAAAGAAAAAGCCCCTCAAGTTCTGCATTCACCATTCAAATCAGCTGCGACACCCAGGACCTCCAAACTGCCGTCTGCAGGATTCATGCGAGGTCAGGGTCTGAGCCACATCAACAATCAATTAGGGCAAGGTGTCAACAAAAAAATGTAGTTCCCCGAATCGTTCCGAAAGCGGGGCCAGCGTTTCAATAATTCATGCCGACATATGGATGTTCGAGGCGGCACAGATAAGTCGTGCACGGATGAGCCTCCTTCCTCGACGAAAGCAAACTGAATCGCGTGCTTCACTTAAATTGCACGACATATAAATTGGATACGAATGGGACGCAGGAGACATACATACATAGTTTCAACAATGTTATGTGGGTATGAGTCCTGCTAATGGAACTGAATGGCTTAAAAGTTTGGCAAAAATCAATTTCATCCTAAGCGCTGCACGATTTTTGTTTTGTGTTGAATGAGAACACTTTTTGTATACCTAAGATATGCGTTTTGTTCTTCGTCCGAAACGGGTTTCCAAAGCAACACTACTTTTTCACTACTCATAAGTATGCTAAGTTAAGTTTATGAAGAAAATTTATATTCAAGTTATGAACTGCACTGAAATCGCCTACATGTAAATAATAATCACCTAAATATTGTAACCAAAATTTTTACACATCCCGCTAAAGCAGGGAGAGAAGTGCAGGGATGGGAAAAAACTCTGACAAATGGTATTACGAGATTTATACAATTTATACAATTGATTATGGAATGCGATATGCCGCAAAGACATTAGTTAGGTACTTACAAAATCTTACAAAAAATAAAAATAACAACCGAGTCTCGATGCACTCTCGAGTCATGCAACTTAAAACTTTTCAAAAATATCTTACAATGTTTCAATGAATACTACAGATACAGAAATACGTCTAAAACTATTCTCTTATTCAAGTAAACTACAACATTAAATGTTTAAACCTGACAGGACTAATAGCAAGGAACTTCAATCATTTTTAAAACAAAATAAAAATACCTTTCAATAAATTGATAAACTTTTCTTAAAAATTTTCAAAGTAATCAATTGTTTCATTCCTCCATCTCAAGAATTGGTAGTCTTTAAGGGTTCATAGAGGTTGTACAAGTTCGGTTTTATTTTGAACAGAATCTGGATAAGATCGTGCGGTTGGAGTAATCGAAGCATGTTGGTGATCTACATGAATTGGATAATATTATATCTTCTAGTGGCTTCAGGCGGCAGCATCAATCAACTGGTTTAGAGTCCTGCAGTCGCTCTTCTCGTAAAGGGAGGCCTCATCCAGGCAGATTTCTGATGGCCTCATCAACTGGCCTCATTTCATCATAAATCTGCCCTTGCTCGTTGGCATTCGTTCAGATATTTGGAATATTTTACGTGTATTTACCATCGCCGTTTTGGTTCGAGGCTTGAAATTTCAAACGTTCGTATCTTTTTGAAATACCAATTCGGATTTGTCATCGGAAAGACAGCAACAGTAGAATTCTGTGACTCTTTGTGCTAGTTAAATTATAATCTCGTGCATCTTCTAACAAGCTTACAATATGTGGCACTAATCTGTAAGGTGCTTAAATCTATGCGATTTCTGGGGCTTTTCAAAACCCTGTCTCTGCTATAATAATAGATATTATGCTTTTAATTACTCTTATAATATTAGTACTATGAGAAAAGATTTGATAGAGATATTTCAAAATATTAAAACTTCATTTTCTGGTTATATTATTTGACGTTCTTTTTCTTCACTACTTGTTATTGGAACTTACTTGTTTGGTTGGCGAATTAAAACCGTCTTTATCCAAAGAAGGATTTTTCGAGCAGTTTCAATTCATTTGTGCATTGGTCATTCGCCAAGAAAGTCGATTTATATCATAGACCAAGAGACAACATGACAAGCTTACATGCTTAGTGATCAATAAAGTGACTGAATTATATAATAATGTATATCAAATTAATAAATGAATGCCCTTTTCAAACATTGCTTTAGTTTTAATATCTGAGCTAATAAAGTTTCTTTAGAAACTAATCTGATTATAATTTTTCACTTTAAAATTCAATGGGAAATTTATGCTCTTATAGGTAAGAACATAACATTTTACTTTTTAAAAATTACAAAAATATTTTGCAAGCCCACTAATTACTTTAGATGATATCTCTTGTACCTAAATGTGAATCGTTCTGACTTCAGCAAAGGAGTTCCTAAAGCAAATCGGATACTGCCTTCTACTGTGTGGTACTAAAAAGATAACTCAACATCGATGGCTGCACGTGAAAGCTTATAGTTGCCTCTTCCCACTTGGTACGAATCAGACGCTGCAACGGCGTGTTGAGCGTCGACTCCTCCTTGGCGACCACATCGTTACCACCGCTAGCGCCACTAGCAGCACCACCAACACCGCCGCTAGCGCCACCCACACCGCCGCCGGCAGCAGCACCTCCTCCACCGGAAACGGCCGTTGGCGAGGATGCGCCACCGCCATCATCCTTTCCGGACATCGAGGTACTCTCCGGCGTGATTGGTTGCCGCTCCAACATGACCAATGCCTGCTCGTTGTACGTGCGATTGTCGATGGTCATCAGGATCTGGTGACCGGAGCAGCTGTAGTAGTTCACATCGAAACGCGACTCCGCATGGTAGTTGCGCAGCAGATCCGGATTCTTGTTGAAGATCACGCCAAAGTGGCCCGTGCAGCTGGTTATCCAGATGGGATAGTTGGGCGTCTTGAGTCGGGAGCCCGGCTGACGGGACTGATTAACCGCAGCCTAATATATTCAATATATAATAATATATATGATCATAAAAACAAGAAAAGAAGATTTAATAGTGTTATATTTAATAGACTGTTAAAGGATTTGAATAAATAACTAAGAAACGAAAGTAGTATATATGAATACATCGAACTCTTTATGAAATGCTAATACAAATATCCTTCTTATAAGTTATAGGAAAGTTTTTCAAAACTTACACTAGCTGACTCGATGTCCCAGAGCAGAAGACCAATCATGCAGCGCTTAAGGACGCCGTATTGCGGAACCGCCTGCAAGAAGCAAAGTACACCCATTGGAGTCCAAGGAAGTCAGAAAGTTGAGAATCTCCCAAAAATCCGGTACGCACATAGCTACTCTCGTCGCCCACATTGACAACACCATTGTGGATATAGGGCGTGGCACGTCCCGTCAGCAGCAGGGTGACAATCATCAGGGAGCCCTCCTCGTGATTGCTGGACGTCAGGGGCGAGGATTTGGCGGAGTCCAGATCCGTTCGAACTCTGCAAAACAAGCGAAAGTATTCGCCGCCGAGGGGTACAATTAAATGGGATTAGGAAAGGTGGTCTCTGGAACAGAGAATGGCATTTGCATGCACAGACACTTGGGCTCAATCTTACTTTCCCATGGATCGCGTGAGGACGGCGCTATAGAGAAACAGCAGGGTGCCCGGGGTCTCCTCTTCTGTAAACTTTTAGGCGGGTTAAGTGCAAACTGTTTGATCAAATGGCTGGGCAAGTAAGTAGTTAACTATGTGGGTCTTACGTATTTGAAATTTCGCTTCAAAAAGTATTCCAACTCGTCGTTGGGTGACAGCGTGAAAACATAGAGCTGCAAGGGATCATTTGATAAAGATTTAATAACTTAAACACCATATCAATATGGCTTGAATAAATTTCTTAATTTAATGGTCAGCATTTATAAAGAAAGATATTCCATTGTTGGATTTAAATGTATTATTTTTTAAAATTTCGAGCACGTATTGGTTCTATTAGCTCAATAAAGTGAAATTATGCAATTGCGGCACGTACCTTCTCGGTGACGGAATCATGGAAATAGCAGGCGCTGTGGTCCACGAACACCTCGTCCTCCGATGGCAGCACCATGGTGACCTTGCCCTTGTCCGAGATGGTGCGCAGGATCTCCAAGAGGGCGCAGAACAGGGCCTCCCTCTGCATATCGGCGGTGGCCAGGAGCGGGCTGAAAGCGAAAGCACACACACACACACAAGCACACGCTGCAAAAGCCACTCAAAAACCGGAAACGGAAATGGAAACGCACTCGGTAAGCGAAGCCACGCGACTGGTCTTCCGGGCAAAGAGCAGATACTTCAAGACGAATCCCTGGACAACGGACAACAGACCACGGGTGGCGTTCCGGGGCGAACGGAGGCCGTAGGCGAGCTCCTCCTTGGGAGCACCAAACACAAAGGACGTCTGCAGCCATTCGGCTCGCATGGGTATTGCTGCGGTACCGAAAACCAAATTGCGCAGATCCTAAACGATGGCACAAAAGCATCTGCTGGTTCAAATTGCGTCCAAGTCCAAAAGACTGCTAATTACCGTGGCCAATTCGGCGGTAATGGGCGTGCCGCCCTGCGTGATGAACTCTTTGTTCATTTTCGTTCGCTCTAATTAGCTGGTGATTTCCTGATTTGGTGATTTGCTGATTTCCGTTTCCGCCAGAGACCTTTGCTCCACTCTGCGACTCGTCGGCGAATGATTTCACGGCGAGCACGGTTCCGGGCTCCAAGTCGAGCCTCAGAGGTGGAGGCTTTGGCAGACAGCTCCTAGGCATTTCACACTTCAGCATGGATTTTTAATTTCATATTTAGCCGTGGGCGCACGGGGCGTATGCGCAACTAAACAGAAGCCAGTCAGGTGGCAGTTGGCCACAGTGGGAGCACCCATTTCATTTCATTTATGGTTGCCAAACAGAAAATACTATTGCTAAGGGAATCAGGGAATCAGTTCATCGCAGGACTAAGAAAACAAGAACATTTTTGCAACGAGAATTCAAAATTAAGAACGCTTCCAGTCGCTTTGTGGCCCACTGTGCTGGGTTTTAGGCTTAGGCTGAGAGGGTCGTTTGCTGTCTGTCAGTCAGCGAAAGTAACTTTAAATGAAATTGAATTGAATTTAGTTCTGTGTGCGGCACACGAAACTCGATGTATGTGGCACAATAAGTGAAAGTGTTACGGCGGCAAGCGATGGAGACGCAAGCGATGGTGAAGGCAACTAAGGCGGAGACATGGGACACAGGACATGGGCTTGGTCATAGGTGGAGGTTATATATTCAGCTTGAATCTGGCATGTTGCAGCCTGTCAGGGCGTTCCACACAACCGGAAATATGTAGTTGACGCCCATTTGTGCCTATTATAAGGCAAGGGAACACACGTGCTGTGTGTTTGTGTGTGTGTGTGCATTACTGGGTGTTAATACACCAATGATACGAGTACACCTAAAAGACATTCCAGGACCCACCGCAGTCCCAGGTTCGAGCTCTTTTTAAATTTAGACAGCACTCGTGTTTCGGGCAGGCCAACCGATTGATTTGTTGAATTTTTGGGAGGGCCTAAATGGAAGTGAAAGTGGCCCAATAACTGGCTGATTGGCTGTCTGCCTGGTTATAACCTTGGGCAAGTCAGCGTCAATTTTATTAAAGTCCCAAACTGGCATGCACACCTCGCCTTAACACCAGTGAATGCCACATTTTCTTGGCCTCGCTATATCGAAAATGCCCCGGGCTGTCC
The DNA here is from genome assembly GCF_016746365.2 of Drosophila yakuba. Classification (NCBI taxonomy): domain Eukaryota; kingdom Metazoa; phylum Arthropoda; class Insecta; order Diptera; family Drosophilidae; genus Drosophila; species Drosophila yakuba. The sequence goes on along the minus strand of NC_052529.2, from coordinate 11,280,290 downwards.
GATGTGATCAGGTTCAGCCAAACTGTTGATAGGTAATCTTCTCGCCTGTCACTAAACTCCCTTGTTGATTGACAGTCATTACAAGTCATTAGAAAATTTATTCAGAAATTCTACACCTTAATGGGCAATTAAAAGTAAAGCATCATAAAGGCATAAATACTTCGCTAAACACTTTAGAACAAACGTGTGTGTTTGCACACTATAAAAAGTACATATATTACCCAACTTATTCTGTATAATTTAACAACTGCATTCATATTGTCATGGATGGAAGGTGTTTTCGATTTGAACACAAGGTTAAATATTTCTAAGAATAAGTTGGTGGAATAAAAATATGTATACAAGGTTTAAAAAAGTACATTTTGAACTTATGATTTAGGCGTAATGCAAACGGTTAGTGCACTTATTTCAGCACACCCGGCTCCGGAGGCTGCATCATCTCCCTCATCACAGTTCTCGCAGAGGCAGGAGCCCGACCCACTAGGTACAGAATGTTGAAGTACCAGTCGAGCAGATAGAGCTTGAAGGCTGACAGAAACAGACAGTACTCGAAGAAGATGCGCCGACTCAGCCAACGGATATATTGCACGGGAGACCTCCTTTTGTGCTGCATATAAAGGCACTTCTGGGCATAACGCGCCATGACCCGAGGACGATTGACCACATCTCCATGCTGATGACTAATGGCGCGCACTGTGTTCAGATTACGCACCTAATTTAAACAGTAAATATGTATCTTAGCTAATACCACGTATATAGAATGCCACAACACTTACCACGAACAACATGCTCCTAGGCATCTCCTTCAGGGTGCCCATGATGTGCTCGAAGTTGTTCCTGGCTATCTCCTGCATGTGGTCGATGTCCTCCTGCGTCAGTTTGCCCCTAATGCGACCACCTCGATTCCGAATGGGCTGCTGGAAGAGCACCTCGGCAAAGCGCATGTAGTCGCCGATGCCAATCTTCTCGGCGGCCGCTTGCATTTTATTCTCGTCGCGCAGAACGGTGGCCTCCCAGAATTCGCACAGTGGACCTCGCACATTTTCAGGCAGTTCTTCGTAGAGGCCATGATCCAGCAAGATGATATCCGCACGTCCGTTTTTTCTATTTTTTCGCACAAAAACTTTAGATAATATGGGGAAATTTGTATTAAAACATTGTTGGGATAAATTTCATAAGTGAACTCACTATTTCCTGGATGGGGATCGGCGTGCACGAAGCCAGTGTAGAAAATCTGTTCAGCAAAGGCCTCAAAAAGTTTCACATCGATGTCCTTTAAGCTGAGTCGTTCCTTTTCAATCGTCTTGAGATCGTTAATCTTACATCCATCCATCCACTCAAGAGTGAGCACGCGCTGGAAGAAAAGAACGATTGTTCATTTAAGCAATCTCCTAAATAAGTTTAAAGAAATTACTTAACAGATATTAGATAAAAACCCACCGTTTTAGTATACGACCAATGGACCTTGGGAACGTGGATATAGCTAAACTTTTTCATGTCCCTGGCGCAGCGTTCGGCATTTTGTCCCTCCTGCAAAAAGTTCAGCTCCAGCACCAGGTTCTTGCGCAGGTCATTCAAGATCCAGCCAAAGTTGTAGTCCTTGAAAAAGAACTCGACAATGTCCTGAAGGAAGATGATGGTGCCCAGGTCGCTGATGAAACGCTTTTGCAGATCGTTGTACTGCACCTTGACGGCCACCTGCTCGCCACTGGGCAACTTGGCTTTGAAAACCTGCGCCAAGCTGGCGGCCGCCACAGGCTGATAGTCGAACTCCTGGTATATCTCCTCGGGCAATTGGCCAAAATCCTTGCGAAAGACCTTCTGTACATCTGCCTGGGTGGTGGGCAGACATCTATCCTGCAGCAGGGACAGTGTGCTGGTGTATTCCACGGGCAGAATGTGATTGATGGCAGCGAATCCTTGGCCCACCTTGATGTACAGACCGCCGTTGAGCAGGCACGTCTCCAGTAGTCGCTCGGCGCTCTTCTTGTGCAGCAGTTTCACCTTTGTTTCGTACTCCGGATCGTTCTCGTCCAGCCGCAGATAGTCGGCAGCTATCAATCCGGCGGTTTTCAAGGAACGTACAAATCGCACGGAGGCGCCGCAGTAGGTGAAGTCATTCACTATCCCATCGTAGGCCAGACCGCCTGCGCCGGCGGCCAGAAGACTGAATCGCAATACAGGCAGACCGCTCTTCTGGACACTCGCTTCCCGTTGGCCATGAAGTGCTCTCTTGCCTCGAATCCGTCTTCCCAAGCTCAGCAGCTGCCGCACATGCTAAAAGGATTCGAAATATTTGTATTCCCGGTACTGATATCGCACTTCAGGGTTATGGCACTCACCTGGAGAGGTCGCATTTTCCGTCCGCCCGCTGCAAAGTTCAGCCAATGTTTACACTTTGGACACCTGTCGCGATATCAGCTGGAAAACCCGAACAGCTGTTTGTGGAGCCGAGGTGATGGGGCAACATCGTCATCGTCACCCGCGCATTTGGTTCCCACGGTTTCTGAAATTCAAATGTTTTCGATTTACCAAATGCTTGAAATGTGTCATTCGGGAATACGAAGCACTCTTTTCATGGAACGAAAAATCATAGAAAATCACCTCCTGCTACCAAGTGAATCCAGGTGCTGCACATTGGCATCCTCCGATAGGATCAGGAGCTCAACCTTCTCCAGGGATTCGCTGAGGTAAGAAGCAGAGGTTACTTTAATATCCTTCCAATTCCATTTATGGGAAGTACAAACGGATCCTGGAAACGGAGATGAATGGAAACCACTCTACTAATTTAACAATCAGTGCTATAAAGCTAAAATTACCGCCTAGTGCGTTCATGCAGCTCAAGTTCGTTGCAATTGACTGATTTAATGCTTAAATTATAGTATCATAGTTAAAAGAGCACCATAAGTTGAATAAAAGTAACAATTTGTAAGCACATTTTAATGAACCGTTAATATGTTCAAGCAAAAACTAACTAAACTGAAAATATACCCATGTTGGTATTTTTTGTATGTACCGAAATCGTGTGTTCTTGAAACATCCGCGCAAGGTCACACTGCTTTGTTGATTCTTGATTCGGTTCTGCATTTTTTCTGTTTGCGGCGACGGCGGCGCGTTTGAAGTATAGTTTTCAAGTGCAGCAGATTGTTTACCTTACGCATACCTAATTGTGTAAACAAAGCAAGCGCAGAGCAGTGAACCAGTGAGCGCCAATCCCTCGAGCAACCAAGATGTCGGGCACCATACTGGAGAACCTGAGTGGCCGAAAGCTGTCCATATTGGTGGCCTCTCTGCTGCTCTGCCAGGTGCTGTGCTTCCTGCTGGGCGGTCTTTATGCCCCTCTGCCCGCCGGCCATGTCACTGTGCTGGGATCGCTGTGCCGCGAGGATCATGGCCGCCAGAATGACACCGGTTTCCTGTTGTACTCCCGCGGCGCAGGTGCCTGCATCCCGGTGACCCGCGAGGAGGTGGAGCAGGATTCCACAAAGATGGCCAATGAGTTAGTGCATGTCTTCCAGATGCCGCTGCCACGTGACCTGCGCGACTTGGACTACTCCCGCTGGCAGCAGAATCTGATTGGTGTGCTACAGGTGGAGTTCGGCTACGATTCCTCCTCGGAGCTAAGGGAGCCGCCCAGGGAACTTCAGTTAACAATCGACATGCGTCTGGCGTATCGAAATAAGGGCGATCCAGACAACGGCTGGAAGTTGTACGCCCACGGCGTCGAGCACCGCTACCTGGATTGTGTGACTTCCCATGTGGGTCCCACCGAAACGCTGTACTCGTGCGACATGATCCCACTGTTCGAGCTGGGCGCCTTGCACCACAGCTTCTATCTGCTGAACTTGCGTTTCCCGCTGGACACACCCAGCCAGATGAACCTGCAGTTTGGGCACATGCACGATCTCACGCTGACAGCTATTCATCAGAACGGAGGATTCACCCAGATTTGGCTGCTGCTGAAGACAATGCTGTTTCCCTTCGTAGTGGGCATCATGATATGGTTCTGGAGGCGAGTGCACCTGCTGCAGCGATCCCCTGCTCTGCTGGAGTATATGCTTATCTACTTGGGAGCCGCTCTGACCTTCCTCAATCTGCCGCTGGAGTACTTGTCGCTGGTCTACGAGATGCCATACATGCTGCTGCTGAGTGACATCCGCCAAGGCATCTTTTATGCCATGCTGCTCACGTTCTGGCTGGTCTTTGCCGGAGAACACATGCTCATTCAGGATGCTCCGAATAAGTCGACCATCCGGTCGCGTTACTGGAAGCATCTCTCGGCCGTCGTGGTGGGCTGCATCTCGTTGTTCGTCTTCGACATCTGCGAAAGGGGCGTGCAGCTACGCAATCCATTCTACTCGATCTGGACAACGCCGCTGGGCGCTAAGGTGGCCATGACCTTCATTGTTCTGGCCGGAGTTTCGGCAGCCATTTATTTCCTGTTTCTGTGCTACATGATATGGAAGGTGTTTAGGAATATTGGCGACAAGCGCACCTCGCTGCCTTCCATGTCCCAGGCACGTCGACTCCATTATGAAGGTAAGATGTCCAGTTTTACTCACACACATCATTCGTTTAATACAAAAGACATTAAAACATATTCGAAAGACCAATGTAACATGTTGCTAACTTGACTTAATTATTCCAAAAATATCTCATAACTTTACGTAGTCAAAGTACGTTGTATAATTATATTCATTCATACTTAAATTGCAAATCCCATTTAGTTTTGTTTGACACACTTGTTTATTTTGAAACATCTATCAGTTTATTTAGATAGAGATGTTGAAAGTTGGCCCCAAATATTATATTTTTACTGGAAAGCTTTTACTCTGCTTTGCGGTTCTTTTAAAGCAATACTTATCTCAATACTTCTTAAATGGAAGGAGAGTCAAACTAAAGGTATGACTATATAATTAAGGTATTCTAATTATGATTCAATGTTGTACTCGGAATAAAATTTCAATTTGCATACTAAATATGGCATATATATTATTATATTATATATATATATTATATCCTACATTTCTTGAAATCTGCATAAGTGAGCATACACTAAAAATGATTTAAAAACTAAGTAAAGCTTTCTAAAAGCTAATACTAAATAAATAAAATATTACTAAATTTTTAATAAGTATAAATCTCAATTATTTCCCAATTCCCAGGTCTTATCTACCGCTTCAAGTTTTTGATGCTCGCCACCCTTGTATGTGCAGCTCTCACCGTCGCCGGCTTTGTTATGGGCCAAATGGCCGAGGGTCAGTGGGATTGGAACGACAATGTGGCGATTCAGCCAACGTCCGCCTTCCTGACCGGCGTCTACGGCATGTGGAACATCTACATCTTTGCCCTGCTCATCCTGTACGCACCCAGTCACAAGCAATGGCCCACAATGCACCACAGTGACGAGACCACGCAGTCCAATGAGAATATAGTTGCCTCCGCAGCCAGCGAGGAGATCGAGTTCAACCACCTGCCATCGGACTCCAATCCCAGCGAGATCTCCTCCCTCACCTCGTTCACACGCAAGGTGGCCTTTGATTAGGCGGGAGCACTGGAAGTATTGTTTTCTAAAGGGTTGTGTGCCAAACTGAGATGACAATTTGGCCTGCAGCCGTAACGCTTAAAGTGTGTGCTCATTTAATTACCATAGTCAGTAGCATTTCTTGCCTAGTTTTGCATTCTGTGCATTCGACAACGCGATCAGCATTATTACTTATCATTAACGTATAGATTGTCTAGTTTCTCTCAGCATGCTCAAAGTGTACGATTTTATCAAATGTATTTTTATGTATGCCTCGGCAGTATTATCTATTGATGTCCAATTCGCTAGCTTGTAAGTTTTAACATATTTATCAAACAACATTTTATACCCATACTTACGTTTACTTTATATTGCTGAACAATATCTTACCTCGGAACCTGTATGTTTAATATTCATATGATTTGAAAATCGAATAGTCTATAAAATGATATTATGCATATAGTTTCAAGTGCCAAATTGTCCACAGATTTAAAGAACTCATACGATTTATAAATTATTTTACACTTGCCACCCAATAATATACATATATCCATAGGACGACTCAGCCCAGATTTTACAACTAAAACGTAGAGCAATTTTGTATTCAAGTAGCAATGCATCGAATAAAAAGCAATATTGAAAATGTCGAACTGATTTATTTTATAAATGCTCAAGACGTTATTGAGTTCTTAGAATTTGTTAGGAATGCCGTTTAAAAGAACCTACCAGATGATCCTTTGAGGAGTGCGGTAATTTTTCCAGTAAAACTCCTTGGTAAAGTACACGTAGAACGTGGCCACATTGAGGAGCAGGTGAACCCCAAGCTCCAGCCACTCGGCGTAACCCTTGCGAGTGTGCCGTGTGTTGAGCCGGAACAGAATGTACGGCACTAGGAAGTAGCGCAGCTCCAGGAGTCGCTGGAAGCACAGCACCAGGAAAAGACTAAGTGGAAACATCAACTTAAAGCTGTCCGGCATGTGACGCAGTCCGCAAAAGAGTACGCAAATGGAGAGCAGATAAGCAGGCGCCATGGCGTAGCGGAACCACCAGAACCGTCCATAAAGTCGGCTCCATACGTAGAAAGTATAATGTCTGTTGTCGGCCAGCAGGTAGGGATGCACTTCGGTGTTTAGGTGCACCACCACCAGTATAAGCAGCATAGCCAATAGGGACAGCACGCGATTCCTGCGGATTAATTCTGCTGCCGCACGAAACTGTCGTATGGTGTTGGATATCCCAAAGCCAGCCGCAAAGATGGCGAAGTAGAGCAGTTGCGGCACATGCAAACTGGCCTCGTGCGCACTCTTGTCGCCCACCACAATGGAACCATTGATGAACAGGAATCCCACGAACGGCAGAATGATCGAAGCGTAGAAACAGCACTTGGCCAAGATGCTTAGGATGCAATTACACAGCAATTGGGGGCTGCTGAAGAGTTGAATCCACAACTGCAAGTAATCCGCAAGAAAGTAAACATTTCAATTGCTATGTTTATGCCATAAAAGGTATACAAGACAGTAACCAACCTCTTTGCCCATCAGTCGAACTTTTTCCTTGGGAACGAGCCCAGTTCGGGCGCATTGATTGACCAACGTGTCCAGCACAGTCATTCCGGTGGCCATGCAGACCCACACGATGTTGGTCTGACGCATGAGCACACTGGCGGCCCCAAAGACCGCCGCCGGCAGGTGCGCTTCCTGCTGCCAATAGTTGTAGAACAGAAGCACCATGGTCAGCGACAGGGTGTCCGTGTAGTACAGGTGGCTAAAGAAGTAGAGCGGCGGTAGCACGGACATCGTGATCGCCTCATGGGCGGCATACGAGTTGCCACCCGAGCCGGCCAGAATGCGCCGCCTGATCTTGTACAGCAGCAGGATATTGATGCCGGCACCCGCTAAGCTGAGCATCCTCAATCCCGTCACCGTGCACAGGTTCAGGGGATGCAGGAGTAGGGCGAGCAGATAGAGGCCCGGAAATGTTGTTATCTTGGGATCCCACTGCAAGGAAACTAGTCAAGATCAGTCGATCAAATGTGTAGTACTCCCACGTTTACCACATCGAATTCCTTGCGGCAAAAGGCCAATCCCTGCGGAATGTGGAACTCCTCGTCGATAACATAGTCCGATGTGCCATTTACCCGCAGGAACAATGGCAGCGAGTACAGCACAAAGCCCACGGGCAGTATGAGTTTCCAGGATCCATTCATTGCAGGCAATCCTCTTGCTTTTGCTCCAAACCAGAATGCTCCAATTGGGTTTGTTTATTTTTGGACCCAACCAGCCGGCAACGCGTGGAAATGCACTAACGCCTGGCCCGGCATTAAAAAATACCTAGCCAAAAATACCGAAGCACTCAATTGAATGATGTACGTATGTATGTACGTATATTTAAACTTAACATGACGAAATTATTATGTCGAAGGAAGAAATTCGTTTGTACAAGAATACGCTGTGGCAACTGGGTTATCGTATGTTTGATTTAAAAGTAGAAGAGCCTCATGATGTCTCGCCAGTTATCACTGCTCGATCTAAACGATGACTGCCTGGCCTGCATTTTGAGCTTCTTACCCGCAAAGGATCACTTGCACTTCGCCCACGTCTGCACCCATTTGCGAGATGTCCTCGTTGATTGCGGGAAAAGTTTTTACAGGAGAGTGGAGCTTACTGGATCCTGGAGCGAGCTACTCCTAATGCGAGTAGTTGGCCATCTGGTGCAGGAGCTGTACTTTACTTATAACGAGAAAACCCCCCATACAGATTTGCTTTGCAAAACCATAAAATGGCTTGTTAACTTGGAGAACGTTACGCTGAACTTTGACGAGTTTCCTTCATTTCACTCCGCAGAAACTATTATTCTGACTCTTGAAAAGCTGCCCATCCTAAGAGGCATCAAAGTACTTCAAAACAATCGTCTTCACAACGTCTACAATAGGCCTCGTGCACGAGTATTTATACCATCATCCCCGGGGATTCCTGAGAGTCTTCTGAGGATTCTGGAGACATGTAATCCCACCATCCCGACTCACGATTGGTCGTTCATCTGTCTAGAATCCTTTTTTGGCGACCGGTACCAGGTGATTCTCGTTCTCACTAAGGATTCCCTGGATGCAATCGATCAAGCTGGTGGAAAGCTAAGTCTTGGCTTAACTTTCATTCACCCAATGATTTATGCTAGGTGCCCACAGAGATTCCATTAGAATAGTTAACTTTATAAGGTTTATTAATAATTAGGTATTGGAATATACATTTCGAACTTTAACATAAAAGTACATACAAACAGAATGTTTAACAAACAGTACGACTTAATGACTACCAAATATCCAGGCCAAGAAGCAACTGGAGGATCTAAGTGACAATGCCTTTAAGTGGTATGGATGGTACATCGTATATGGTAATATGCGCTATATAAAAAGTGTGTGATTTGTATAGATTGCGTTCGTTTGTGTTTTGTGTTTGGTGTGAGTAAGAGTAAGAGTAAGAGTGAGGTGTGGCTGGAGTTGGAGCTGGAGCTAAAGCTGGAGCTTCCGGTTCATCCGGCAACCGAAGACTGGTCACAGGGAAAACTCCACCTTCCGCTGTCGTTGCTACTTGTTCACACTCCGATAGATCATCGGTGCGGATCGATCGTTGGTCTTCGTGTGTCGCAACTTGACCGTGGCGAACTGTGAGGCACTGCAAAAGATCAAGGACGTGGTCCAGTTGAGGAATGCGATCCCCACTCCATGGGACCTCTACTTACGGCTGGAAATACAATCTAATACGGGGAATGGTGGGGCTAGCTGGGATACACGGGCTCGCTACTGGTCAGTAATCTATGGAATAGTTGCGATATATACCGCGTCTCCTAAAAACCAATTGACATTTGCATTATTTCGACTAACCAATGGCGCAATGGGGCGTGAGCTAAGTCTTAAACAAAATACATTTAATGATATGCATGCAGGCACCGAAGCTCAAAGGTTTGAATGTTTGAATGGAGAGGTCCTTGTTCTAGAAAGTTTTCTCTGGCATGTACGGAAATGAATTGACAGATTTTCATTTTTCTTGCAATAGCTTTTACGATTAAAATATAAGATATGTATGTACATAAAAAACAAACAAAACAGAACTTGCATTAGGCTAAACTAAGAAATTATACAGGGTAAATAATGCTTAAATCGAAGTGAGGAGACAAGGCGAACTGGAAAAGGATTTGGGATGCTGGGGATCATTCTTACGTAACATATCCTTTCCCTCAGCCGTCGCACTTTCCCTCCACTTTCACTCACTCTCTCCCTCTCTCTGCGCATTTTCTTAACCGGTAAGAAGACGGCGAAATATTGTTGTATTATTATTCTTAACTTCATTCATTCATCATTACTTCAGCTTGGCACTCGCCGACTTCTGGCCATGTTGTTCCTGATCCCAGAAGTCGTACCATGGTCCGTAGCTCTTGTTGCCGGCCAGCCCCTTGGAGTTCCGCTCCAAGGTGGCACTGCTGTTGGAGATGTTATTACCAACGGATGCGGAGGCGGAGGACTTGAGCAGGCGTGTTCGCGGCAGGATGGTAGCCGTCGGTGCACCCGAACTGGCCGTCGAGTTGCGGGTCAGTGTGCTGTCCTGGTCCTTGGAGGAGCTCTTCTTCAGCGTATTGGTCGCCGTCGTCGATGTGGAGGAGCGAAAGGTGTGGAATTCCATTTGTTGGTGGTGCTGCTGCTGCTGCTGGTGATGACGCCGCATCTTGTCATCCTTGCGCACCAGGTGATCATTGATGACGATGCAATCGTAGGGATCGGAGCTAGTCGACTTGAGCTCCGCATCGGAATCCTCCTCGTCCTCGCTGGTGTAATACTGCTTGAGTATGTCCTGTCGCTTCACCGTCTTCATGACCAGCCCATGACCATGGCTGTTGTTCTTGCCCTCGCCGTCAAAGAAGTTGTTCACATCGCTGAGCTTCAAAGTTCCGTGCTCATCGCTTTCGCCCTCATCCGTGGATTGTGGAAACTGCTGCTGCAGCTGCTGGTTGCTCTTGCTGCGACTCAAGGTCAGGGATTTGTGTTGTGATCCCGTGCCGGAAGCCTGTTTGTCCAACTTTCGGTGCTGCTGCTGTTGCTGCACATGCTGCTGATCCTGCGACTGACCACGTCGCATGGTGCTCATTCGCTCCGCCTCCGTTGGCTCCTCAATGTCAATCTCAATCGTCTTCATGATCTTCATGCGGGATTTGGGAGTATAGCTGCTCCTGTGCTGCTGCTGTTGCTGTTGATGTTGTTGCTGCTGCTGCTGCTGCTGTGGCGGTTGCTGCGGACTCACTCCGTAGATATTCTCATCCTCGTCTCCATACAATTCGGTGCTGGTCAGGCTGTCCTTGCGTTCGCGCTTTTCCTGCGACGAACTGGAGTTATGCGACTTGGTCAGTGTGCCATTGCGATCCTCCTCCAAGCGACGCTCCAAGTCGTCCCGGTCGCGCATCTCCTCCAGATTGGGAGCCGCCACCAGGTCGCGATGTTGCCACAAAGACATGCCCGCCAGTATATCCTCGCCATTGCGTCCGCCGCCAAATTTCCAGAAGGATTTGGTGCGCTTTAGACCGGCACTGGATGCCTGCAGGATCTCGTCATCGGAGGCAATCAGATCGTATCGCATCTTTCCAACTCCACCGCTCTGCCGGCTCAGCCGATGCAGGCTCTTGTCGTCGATCTGGCTATCGACGCTATTCCGGAAGTTGCGGTTCAACGTCCACGAGGCCACATCCCTGGGCACTGTGTTGGTATGCGAATTGGTGTCCGCCCGGCGACTTTTTATTCGTTTTTCAAATCGTGTGGCATTTTTTGAAGTGTGTTTGTTTTTTGGAGGTTTGGAGGTGGTGGTTTCGAAGTGTTTGAGTGTGTGTGTTGTGGGTGCATATTTGTTGGGTTAACACAAAGGATGACAACAGGGCATAATGGCGATACATGGAATCAAACAAGAGCGGAAGAGAAGCAAACGAAAATAAATAAATTCAATCAAATAAGGCACTCTAAATCAGGCATAAAACGTAATGGAATAGCATGACAAGGACTTTAGTTAAGTGGGCCATGTGGATAGGGATTAGTGACAGATAAAGGACAGCTTGGCTTGGAGAACGAACCTCAGATGAATTTTAAATATTTACAAATAACTTTTAGTCTTGTTCTCCAAGCCACTGCATTTAGATTATATTTCATGTGATGATACTTTGAGAGACGGATGGATTACAAAGTAAGCGTGTGGATATAGTCCGTCTTACAGGGTATCACGCATAGTTCCTTAAAAACCTACCGAATGGCCACTCGCTGGGTGGCTGGCTCCTCATCCGAATAGTCAACTTCCGGCTGTGGCGGCGGCTCGTTGGCGAATCCACTGTCATTGCTGCTGTGCAGCGAGGTCTTGGCAGCCACTCCCGACTTGCCCGATGGATGGTTCTTGGAGCTCTGCCGATGATAATCCCAATTAGATAATGTATAATCTAAAAAAGTCAAAAAGATGCCCACCTGTACTCCATTTAGTAGCTTTTGCTTGCGTCTTTCCACCGCCGCAGTGACGCCACCGTTGGAGGCACAGAAGCTCTGCGAGCTGTTCAGCATCCGGGACGACTGACTCTGCTGGCCATTGGGCACCGGAGCGGGCAGCGTGGGCGGTGGACCCGGCCGGGGATTGGCTCCGGATCCAGGGCGGTACTTCTTCTGCTGCTTGATGGTGTCGCCAAACATTCGCGTGGGTGATGACTCCTCGGCGCTGTGATTCCTTCGCCGGCGGTATGTGGCTTCATGGCTCTCCATCAGCTCCAGCTGCGCCTCGTAATCCTGCTGCTGCTGATAGCTGCGCAGACCGCCTCCGCCGGAACCAGATCCCGAACCGCCTCCATTTCGCTCATAGCTCATCAGCATGTTTTCGTATCGCCGGCCACCGGAAGTGTTCGTCTCGGCCACTTCCGCATTGGTGTAGGCCACCGGAAACCAGCCAAAGTGCTGTGTCCGCAGATTCTCACCAAACTGCCAGCCCTTGGCCTTTCCGCCCACCAGCGCAATGCGGTCACCCTCCTCGAAGGACAACTGGTTCTCCCCGGAAGGCATGTAGGCGTAGAGGGCCTTCACCAGTGGACGCTGATCACCGCGCTGATCGTCGCCCAAAGTGGCCAGCTGCTCCTCAATGATTGCGTGCTTGTTAGCTGTCAATATAAGTTTATACTTAGAATTCAAATGTTTAAAAGAATGAAACTATATTCCCACCTGAGCTTTGGCCAGTGCCCACTAAAGCCAGATTGAAATCAGATTTGGCGCGTGGCAGCGAGTTCTGGGCATAGTGCGATGGCCCAGTTCCCAATCCCATGCCCAATCCGGAAATGTTCTCCCGTTCGTGCAGGGTGCGCATATCGCCATAGGGCGCATCGATGCTGCGCGACTTCTTCAGCTGGGCTCCGTGGCCCTGGAGGTGCTCATCCTCGCCGTCCTTAATGCGTTCCTGTGCATATATAAAATATATAAATTAAATAAAAAACGTAAATGCTAAAAACTTAGCAACTTATAAGGTACGCAATACAAGGGTTTATCTGTTTTTTTGTTTGTACGCAATCCAGAATAGCCGAATGCTTTGTTAACAGAGTGGTTAGCGCCCAATCGAAGTCGGGATCGTTTTGGGAACACAATGGGCGTGGATGGGATGGGTATGGGAATGGGATGACTCACCAGGCGTCGCAAGTTGCCGCTGGTGTTGTTGTTGTTGCCGCTGCTGTTGTTGCTGTGTCCGTTGCTGGTGCCGTATCCACTTTCATAGGCGGCCGGGGGAATGATCTCACGAGAAGCGGCAATCTCTTGCCAATTTTCCAAATTATTATCAATTACCGTCTTGCCGGTGGTGTGGTAGACCATCCAGTGCTTGGCTATCGAGCACTGGCGCTCCAAGACGAATCCGTACCTGCGTCGCTCCTGTGTCATGGCCTTTTCGCCCAGAACGGAAGTGGGAAAGAGTGGTAGAGTTAAACACGGTAACAAATCTTACATAATTTCTAGAACTACTTGAGTCTTTTTAGTTGTAAATGTAATTTTTGCTTTTTCTCTAACTTTAAGTTGGAATCAAATGTTAGCTATCACGCATTTGGAATTATAATACTTTGAACATATTTCAGTTAGAAAACATTTGGAATTATAATACTTTGAACATATTTTAGTTAGAAATCACTTGTAATTATAATACTTTGAACATATTTTAGTTAGAAATCATTTGGAATTATAATACTTTGAACACATTTTAGTTAGAAAACATTTGGAATTATAATACTTGAACATATTTTAGTTAGAAATCACTCTTTTTATCAGTGTAAGTACAGTTAGTATCTTAACTTAAGTGCAGAATTCTCTGCCGCGCATTGGGTGGAGATCAAGATTCGGCTGGCACCCAATGAACTCACATTCTTGTAGCTCTGATCGCAGAACACATCCAGCTTCTTCTTCTGATCCTCGAGCAATTGCAGGCTCTGTGGGAAAGTCAAGTTTTTTGGTTGGCTCCTTAGATCGTATGTCCATAGGTATATGGTAATCATATGTTTCTACTCACCCTGAGCTCCTTTTCGGTGTTCTCGGGCGTGGCCTTTTTCTTGCGCTGCTTCTTCATGGTGGAGACAGCCTTCTGATAGCTCTCCATTCGCACCTTGTGCTGCTGCAGGAACTTCTTCTGCTCGTGCTGCACCACCTTTGTGTCCTTCTCCAGATTCGTCTCCAATGGCACCAATAGATCCACGTAAAAGGCTTTCAGCTGCAAAGGAAGTCAATGAATAAGGCTTCTTAGACTAGAACTAACTTAAAGATACGCACAATGTTCATCTGCTGATCCTGTATCTCCTTGTTCACATTCACAACGCTCATCAAAGCCGAACCTGTAGAAAATATATTATTAATTAATCTTAGCTTTTTGGCTACTTTGCGATGTGGAGTCTTACCAATATCGCCCGTTCCGCTTTGCTGGGCGTTCATCGCAATCTTGGCCAATGCTTCATTGAATAGACGCGAGGCGGTTGCGGCACCTGTTGCATGAAAATGGCACGGAATGCATTGCAAATTAGTTAACTGTACTGCACTTGCAGCACTCGATTATGGTGTTACTTTACAATGGCGTATATTTGATATAGACTACCATGTGGTACCTCCTCTGGAACTCACCGTGCAACGCCTTGAGGTAACTTTTGCCCGCTGCGATCAGCTGCCTGGCACCCGGATTGAATCTATCGAGTATGTTCTGCAATACAAAAGAGATCGATGCAGTCGTTAGCGATTAGATTTTCATATGCGAGTTTATGTACTAGCTTATCATATGATTAATTAAATGTAATTTACTGGCCGGCATGCACCAACATTTCAATTTCATTAGGTATAAACATTTTTCCTTCCCCTTCCTACCCCTTTTAAAAGTTGCTTTAATGGTTTTTCCCGGTTTGCCGCTGGGAGTAAAAGTCGGATTGTATAAGTTGATTTGAGACAATGTTGTGCTCGGGCAGCGACATCATTAGTTCCGTGTAGCCAGCTGAACATACATACATACTCGTAATGCTAATTGCTCGTTTAGTAATCTCTCATCTGTGATTTAGTAGCGGTGCATATGAAAGTTATCTGATACTATACATCGCCAAACATTGCTGGTAAATAAAGTGCTATCGGTTCTCTAACTGCAATATCTTGAAGTTAACTCTTAAAATTTGACCTACAGAGGCGCGCAAAAATAAAAGTGCAACTTATTGGTTACAGTTTTATAGCTGATAGTAAAATGCCTACTAATAACAAGGCAATCCAAGTGTGAGCTTTCATTGACAGCAGCACCTCTTGTGATTTATCATTTGCATAACATCATTTTGCATCTAAATCTGTGACTGAGTCACATGTATTATCAATCAATTGATCGCTAGGGCCGCGGAAAATGCAAAACGCTGAACAATTAATTAACAACTTTGCACATGAGTACAGATTTGCATACAATTTGCGAGTAAACTTTGGGATGAAGCTGCATTACAACGGCGGGATGACGTGAATGGATTGTCATGTGGAAGGGAAGTTGACATCACCGCTCTGTTGGCACCATAAAAGACCGTAAATAATGACAAAGACACACTTTGGTCCTGGGCTTGGCCAAAAGTTGAGTAGACAATGCCAAACACTTAACACGCAAGCCCAAAGAAATACAAAGCCCAAAAATTTGAATTCTCTGCGGAGACAAAGCGTTCGCATTGTTCGAAAGTTATTATTTCAAAATGTTTGTTAGAAACTAGCCAATGCTGCGGATAAGTATAATTGATTGTTGTTCTCGTGATAGCCAAGAAATACATTGAAATCACTTCCGCCGTCCATTGACTACCGAATTCCATGGCCCTCAAGTAATTAGCAAGAAAATGCCAAAAACCCACATGTAAACAACGCATTTTGTGCGGAACAATTCGCTTCGCTTGTGCCATGTGTGTCATTTGCTTATTGCCAAATGTTTACGCCTCGACATATTTACTTTTTCAAATTTATTGGCTACAAATGTGGCAGCAAGGCATGGGAACGAATCGAGCCAGCAACAGATACTTAGATACTTGGATATTCAGATACTTAACTGCAAGGTCGTCTGCTTCGAGCGATTCAACTTGGTCGAGTGTTTGCTTTTATGATCTACTAGCCGGCTGAATTAGTTTAAGCCTTAACTCGACGATACAGATATCTGCTGCACGTAAGGTTGCATTTCGCTGTATCTTCTAATGTTTACTTTACCCAAGTGCACTTGACTTTGCTGACCTCCGCGTACTTTGTTTAATTTTGATACGTTGATACGGATACCTTAATAACACGTACAGATAGCCAAGCAATTTCGTGGCTTCAAGTGCGTTTTCCAAGTGCTTGGGGGCTCAACGTTTATGGGTTTATCAATGTTGATTGTTTCGTTTTTCTGTAATTTGTGGTGAGCACATTTTGTGGTTAATGCAATCAATGTTTTCGAATTGATTTTTTTGATATTTAATTGGGATTTACCTTAGGGTTTCGTAAAATGATTATACCCTTGAAAGAAATTATGACAACAGCTTTTAAAATCAGTGAGCAACGCAAAATATTTATAGTAGTAATAACAACAAGCTATTATTTTTGTTTTGTGATTTTAAGGTAAGTTTACTTAACACCTATTTGAATTTGTGAATGGTGTAAGAGTTTAATCTTTATTTAAAGGTATATCCCAACTCCTTGCACTCCGATTTCACTTGTTTTAGACCTCGTACAACTCGCCAATAAATCACCAAAGTACAAATCAGGTTGCCTTTAAATGCGATGGCTATCAGGCTGTGTAATTGGCCCAACTGCTTAACAAATTCCGGCTCGTTCGATCCAGCAATTAACATTTCTCCTTGCTCACCCACTCTTGGCCTAAAGCTGACGCAATCGGTTATCACGCCCGCGAATCTGCGACCCACCGAAAAACACTTAACCCAAAATAAATTGAGGTAGTCGCTAGTTGCCCAGCTTACAGTTTACAGTACCCAGTACTCAACTCCGAATACCCTGTGGAAAATTCAGGCCCAAACCCAAGTGACTTGATCTTTAATCGTCGCTTAACATAAATCGCCCGCGTTGAGCGCCACACATGTATAATTTTCATAATTAAAACAGATACTAAATGCGAAGCATAACACGAAAGTCTACCCGGTGCTCAGCAACGCCAACGAGGCGGAATGTTGGGCGGTACACGGAGAGAAAACTTACAGAACTTACACAAAATATATATTAAAAATCATGTATAAGCGCAAAATGGGTGATTAACTTCAAGAACTGTTTGATTTTTAAGTTATAAATTGCCAGCTGTTTACAACGCAACATTTATGTTTAAACTGCATATTTTTATCAGCTTTTTAGCTTTCACTACACAGTTTTCTCCCGGTGTCGCGTTAATAGTGTGGATCAGGGAAATGGGGGAGGGGATTCGTGGAGAGCCTCTTTCGGGTTAGGCCATATTTCAACGACGCCAGCAAGCGACACACCCACTTCAGAGCATGCGAGAATGCAGCTCCGGTCGAAGCAACAACAACAGTAACTCGCAATTATGCCAATTAGAAACCAACAAATGCAAAGAGCAACACGCAACAGGTTTGCCAGGCAAGCCAAGTTAACTGTTGACAAAACCTCAACGAAGGCGTCAAGGCGCAACCAGTCACGCCTTCTTCTTTCGGGGAGTGGTAACCCCATCGTAGGTAATCCTGTCCACCTTCCCCCCATTGAAAGCCCTCCACGCCACAGACAGATGAACGCAAAGTGCGTGAAAAATGCTAAACGAACGTAATTCTCGCTTGCGTGACTTCTTCCCAGGCACTTGGAAAGACAGCTCAAATGAAAATGTAATTCCAACTGAGCGAAGACCAGATGTCCTTGCTGATTGGTAGGGATATATGGCAGCAGGACATGTCAAGTGGTAAGTGCAGAACAGGGGAAAGTGTAAGTGTTGAGATAGGTTGGGTTTTGAAACTTACCCAAAAAATATTTAAAATTATATAAAAAACAAACTGAAGATGTGGAACCGTTATTCAAAAATATCCTTAAGCTTTC
This sequence comes from Drosophila yakuba, assembly GCF_016746365.2. Classification (NCBI taxonomy): domain Eukaryota; kingdom Metazoa; phylum Arthropoda; class Insecta; order Diptera; family Drosophilidae; genus Drosophila; species Drosophila yakuba. Next base: position 11,262,213 of record NC_052529.2, on the reverse strand, counting down.
TGAAATTTGCATTTAATTAAGTTAATATAAATAATTTAAATCTATTTAATTTAGGCGTTTTAAAAGAACCAAAGCAATGCCTTCAGCTGAGCTGCATGAGAAATGGACCCAGTTGGTTTTCATAGGGCTTCTTGCCGACGAGTCGGACGTTAACCCAGTTCCATTTGCCATGGTCATATCCCACAGTTGGGGCCCCGATCCCCTCCTGAATCCACACCAGGTGACATCGTTCCAAATGGCGGCGCCCCCTCTAATGCAACAGCAACAGCAGCAGCAGCCTTAGAAATGCCTTTTAAGCATCTAAGCAATCAGCTGCAGTGAATAGTTTCCCCCTTCTCCCAGTGCCCAGTTCCCAGTTCCCAGTTGGCCATTCTCTGGTCCGAAGTGCACACTTGCCACCACTTTTCACAGCTCCAATCCAATCCAATCCCCATGTCCCTCCAACTGTCTGTGGGCATTAGGTGGCTGCAATTTTAATTTGTTTCTGCATTTCTTGCCGTAGCTTCAGCTTGGGCACATCGGACACCTTCGTCCCACCATTTGTACATGTCTACACCATAGTGGGACTGGGTGCCAAGCTCTTGAGAGGCTTCGCCTCCTTACCCGTTCGAATGCCCCTTTTTTTTCTGTGCCCCCCAGCAGGTTGGCTTTTGTGTGGTCAGCTGGATGTCATTCTGATCCGATCATCATGGCAACAGGCTCTTGCAGCGGCTTCAGTTTCGATTTATGTTGCGGGGAATGTGCCATAAATCTAAGCGAATGACAAACAATCCGAAGGCATTCATCGCCACTGGCAAATACGCCGGCAGCTGTTTGAATGAAATGCGTTTTGAACATCGACTTGACAGCCCCAACTTGCGGTTTTATTCACTCGAAAAAATAATGTGGATTCACGTGAGAGGAGAACGAGTTTGGAGATTTACGTGGAGTTCTGTGTGTGGGATAATTTCGTGGGTATTGGCTAGGTAGAAGCATAAAACAAAACTCATTTCTATATTTTAAAATGTTAGTTAAAGAGACTTTTGTTTGTCAAAAGAATAATTTATCCAAAAGGGAAAGTGAAAGCGGCTTTAGCAATCAACTCTTGAGTACATTTCTCAACCAACTTACTCGTTTGCAATTCAAGATTTATGGCCGAACGGGGCACAAGATTTATTACGGGTGTTGGCAAAAAATTGAACAAGTTTTATAAATTACAATGAAGCTGGTGAATTATATAAGAATTTAAATACATGAGAAGCCTTATTAATCATTTTGAACATAAAAATGCATCGAAGACAGCGATAAATTATAAACGCAAGCCGAAACATATAATTTTAAGTTTTTAACAAGCTTTGTGTTCCTTTACTCAGAACTTTTATAAAGGAAGAATAATCCTTTAATATACAGATAAAATACACTGAAATAAATATAAAAGCCAACATTTCTGTTCTATTTGCATACCCGCATGTGAGAAACCAACTTAAAACGGTTAAGTGTGCCAATTTTAGAAAGGCCAAAAAACGACTTTATATAACGATAAGCATAAGAGGTCTGCTAATGAGTATAGAATAGCCAGCCGAAAACCGAATGGCATCGAATTCATTAAGAACTTGCACAGACCAAACCAGAAGTTAATTCACACACTCCCAGACCGAAAGGCAGGCGATCCATTAAGACAAACCAGGCATAATAAATGCACTAAAACAGTAAAAAATGTGAAAATCAAATGTTGATATAATAAATCGATTGAAAGACCAGTTCAGCCAGAGCAGTCAAGACAATTGCGCATAAATCACCGGGAATTAAGTCATAATATGGTATGTACGAGTATGTGTTGAGGAAGTGACTTTAGATGATTGATGCGCGGCCATTGAGATTCCGATTCCAATTCCGATTTTTTCCTGCCATTGACAGAGCAAGTTCGTTTCCTGAGTCTTTCGTTTGCGCTCGGGTTTGTCAAGTGGCTGCAAGCCTACTAATTAAAAGCAGTCAGCGGCACCTATTTACTCGATTCACATTACACGGCTGCGACGCTGTCACAAATAGACAATAACAGTGCGAAAATATAAAAAAAAAACAGGGCTGGGGAAAAATGCAAATGGTGGTCGCGAAAATTCAGCCATGTGCAACAAGCCAAGGAAACGGGCCAAAAACAAAATTTCCGCAATTTCAGGCGGCAAAAACCGCAGAAAACAGCAACAGCTAGTTTTGCTGGAAAGAAAACAAAACAAAAAAAAACAGACTGCAAGTTACATAATGAAATAGATGCGCGAAATGTGCAATACACCTCAACTGCAGGCAGATGCAACCGATGCAAAAACCAAAAAACACAAGAAAAAGAGAAGCCAAAACTTGCCAAACTCTCGAGGCGGAGTCATCGCGTCTGTCGTCGACTTGGGAGGATTTTCGGTGGATTTTCAGTTGATTCGCAAGCAAACAAATCAAACCCCCAATTGAACTCGTTTGCTCGGTCGGCCATACGGGCTAAAATATATGGCCAAAAATGTATGCCGAAAGGCACTACACAGCCACCGTATGTCGTGACCAAATTTGGCTACGAATTTACAGCAGCCCAGCCGAGCCGACAAGAAAAACTTCACTTTCAAATGCTGCTTGCCATTTTTATCTACAAATATTTGCGGTTGTCCATTTGTGGTTATGATTTAAGCACCCTTTACGAATGGTAGTTATGGCTTAAGCTCAAATTCGTTACCCTGAGTATACCAATAAAGTCTCAGATCCTAGCACTTTAAAAACTCTTGAAATCTTTCTAGTAGATATCTGAGTGGTATAATCATTGTATATATTCGTAACATTTCAAGGGTATCCAAGAGATACTTTCAAGTCACGGCTTTTTGTTTTCATTTTGTAGATTAATTTTGGGTTGCTTTCATTTGCTGCCGCTTATGGCGATCGCGTGTGGCGATAAATTTAGTTTACAAAAGGCAAACGTTTAAAGTTATAAATTGTTTTCCAAAACATAAACATCGTTATGAGTGTAACACTGAATTAGTCTCAAGTGGCTAATAGAAATGGCCTTCATGGCAGAGCTGCGTTAGTACTAAGGTGTCAGTCGGGTTACATAAGTTTGGATATGGCCCCCAAATGAATTAATAGATAATAGATATGTAGGTAATTGGCATACGCATTAAAGAATCTTTTCAAGTAATGTGTCTTAAGCCACAGAGATTTACCATTTTCCACAGCAAAGTCAAAGTCATAATTAAATATAACAACTTTCTGTGTAATTTTTAAAAGAATCTATTTCATATATGAGGGAACTTTTATTTAATAAAGTTGACAGAAATCTACACTCTAGTATCTCTACTCTGTAGCGTTAATTTTCCTTGGCAATTAACAATGCACAGAGTGCTTTAATTAATAAAACAAATACCGAATGCTGTAATGATGATTGAAAAACTTACCCGGTACACGCCATCGACGAGTTTTGTAACTTCCTCGGCCTCCATTGTTGCCTCTCTGATATGCCGGGCCCTCCTGTCGATGGTTGTGAAGTGGATTCAAGTAGCCGAACACCCCGGGCTACCGATCGATTGTGATGAATTGAGCGCCCGAAAGTCCAAAAATCGAACCACGAAAATCACTTGCAGCTCGAAAAAATTCACTTTCAACTGCAACCGCCGATGGGTTGAGAGATTCGGATTCGAACTCAGACAATGTTGCGGACTGCACTCGATTTTCACTTTCTAAAGTGGCACACACGGGGGGAGACACCGAAAATGTGTTGCAAAGACGTTGAACCGGGCCGAAAGACTCGAATTTGGAGTAAACTTGTAACTTTGACTTTCGTTGGCAGAATCTTGGAAATCTCGTTTTTGTGTCGTGACTTTCTTTTTGGCGGGCAGACGAAACACCAACCGCACCACGTAACGCGATCCAACCAAATGAAATGCCAGCCAAGAGTTTTGCTCTTTCGGTTTGGGTTTGAGTTTATTTGTTTCTGGTTTTAGTTTTCGGCTGTCGGTTTCTCGACGGGTTTCTTGGGTCTTCGGGTCGTGTTTGTTGTTTACCCAGTGACTTATCAACAACTTGTAACTTCGGCACGTGAATAAAGATGTTCGTGGATCTGCAAAGGAGAGAATCGGAAGTTTAGTTTCAGTCAGCTGGCATAGAAATGGGTTAAGTTTGCTTGGCAACCGGCAATGTTTAATCGATAGCTCGCTAAGGATTTCTCAAGGGATAACAAGTATAGAAATATTCAAAAAATAAACAAATAATTTCTTTTTTAGCTAATTAAATATTAGTTTACAAAACCCAAAATCTGTAATACGCAAAGATGAGCAAACTAGACGACCTGCTGTCCAAAAAGAAGACGGTGGTGCCCGTTTTGGACCTCAGTCGCAGCAATATCCAGACCGTCGAGGAGTTCAAGCGGCTGCTGGAGAAGGTGCCCGACTACAAGATGCGACCGGTGAAGGTGCGCGCCGAGGAGATAAAGATCCGGGAGAAGGACTACGCCTTCAAGATGCCCAAGAAGGAGATGCGTAAGCTGCTGAGGGCCAACGGAGAGCGCGAGGCGATGTACACCTATGCGGATCCAGTGCCCAGTGAAATGAAGGATGTGGTGCTGATGGAACTGTGTGCGGTGCCCATCGACTGGAAGATGCTAACCACGCTGAGGCCCAAGAACAAACAGGAGGAGGAGTACTTCAGCCGCATGGTGGAGATGGGAAAGTTGGAGCTGAAAACCGAGGCACGCGATCGCCGGGAGTTTGCGCTAAACAATTGTGTCAAGAAAATCAAGAATAAGTCCGGAATTGTGGAAACTCGACTGATGACCTGCGAGTCCTGCGGCGAGGAAATGTGTTGTGGTAATATAGGTATTACATAGCTATAATCCTTATTTAATCAATATCTCTTATGCAGGCAAAACTTGCGGCGACTTCAATTACGATCTGTACATTCGGGTTGAGGCCAGGGTAGTTAAGCCCAAACCGGCCGTTTTGTCCTCCAACAAGGCCAAATTGAATGGCCGCAAAAAGTCATCGGTGGGCGGCACCAAGATCAAGGTCAAAAAGTCACCAAACAAGCCCAGCTAAAATAGCTGATTGAACACCAAATATTTACAAACTTTCCAAAAATGTACTCAGCTTTTGTACGCGTATTTATTTGCTACTGTGTTGTTAATGAATGTAACACGTTTTTTTCAATGTACAACATACATTTGGTCTCAAAAGTTACTGGAACTTGTATTTGCTTACTTTTGAAGCCATGTGTAGCATTTGATAGTTTTGCTAATTAATTAATAATAATTATAACTTTACAAAGCTAAGGTGTTAAATGAATCAGTCTATACCTACATAATCACAATCGAAAATACATCATATATGCTATATAAAACCTTAAAATTTGTTTATTTATTTATATGGTTTTGTATATTTTTACTACCAATCAATCTTAACTAACAATATCAACAATAACTAACAATATTCAACACTCTTTCTGCACAATAACTAAAATTATTTTAACTTTACTTTTGATGTGTTTTTATCTGAAGAAATCCACTTAACTTCGACACTGTCAGCAAACAGCGTAAAAAATGTTGTAAACTACCGATACAATGATCACAGCTCAAATGCAAAATAGTAGAAATTTTTGAAGACTTTTTTTTCCGTTCGACAAGCGACACTTGAGCGTTTTTGTTTTTGCCGGTCAGCGGCACAAAATGAAATGGCTAAAATATTTAAATTGACACAGAGCACAACACAACCGAATGGCCATTAAGGCCAAGTCAACGAGGTAACAGGGGTTCTGTGTTCGGTGGTCTGGAGAGTCTTGACTATCGGTCCCCAGGGAGTACACTGAGCCAAATATAATATCTTTATACATAAATGATTGATTGATATCACAAATGTTGCATTTATTCAAAGCAATCACTTAGAAATTATAACTATTACATTAAATTGATATTTTATAATAAGACAAGCTCAGCAATGGATATTTAGAATATTATCAAAAATATGATACAAAAATTTCCCAACATTTTTCCTTCAAGTGATGGATAGACGAAACGGCGCCGGAGGCCACTTGGATGCGTTGGCGACATCGCTCCAGTGGCAAGCAGCCACTTACAGCCCACGAATCGCTGCAACGCAACTTGTGCAACAATTTGTGCAAGTCGCTGCTCTCGGCCAGAATTCAATAGCCAAGTCTCAAAGGCCGTCTCCGATTCTCCACTTCTGCGATTCCCCCAGATCATCGAAATTATTCTCAAGTCTGGCGCAGTGCTGCACAGCTTTTGATTACTAATGAGCTGAGCGGAGCTGGGTTTTGAGCTACGTCAGCTCAACGATCGCAGCTCTGATTTATGCGGTTTATTTATGGAAATATCTATTCGCGTAGAAATTGAAAATTTACTTTGAATATCAAATTTATTGCCTGCCGGCGCAGCCGGAGGCCGAGGCAAAGTTTTGGTCGGAATTTTAATATCTTCATATTTACGATTGATATTTTCGGTATAACTTGGCTAAAAATGGTCAGAAAGTTAAACAAATTACATTTTTATACTCCTAATTGCCAATACTAACTAACCAAATCAATTATTGAATAACTTTGTTAAAATAATTTTTGGTCAAATTTTCGCATTTTTTGTAAGGGGTAACATCATCAAAAATTACAAAAAATGTGAAAAAATTTAATTTATTTTTGAAAACACAGTTCGATAGGAAATTTAATTACGAACTCAACGAGGTATTACATTCCATATTCGGACCAATATTTTGAATGCTGTGATGAAAATACTGATATTTATAGTCGCAAAAATCAGAAAAACGATTTTCGGCCAATACTCAAAAATCATTATCATAAATTACAAAAGAAGTGAAAAAAATTTAATTTTTTTTTGAAAACACAGTTCGATAGGAAATTTAATTACGAACTCAACGAGGTATTACATTCCATATTCGGACCAATATTTTGAATGCTGTGATGAAAATACTGATATTTATAGTCGCAAAAACCAGAAAAACGATTTTCGGCCAATATTAAAAAATCATTATCAAAAATTACAAAAAAAGTGAAAAAAATTTAATTTTTTTTTGAAAACACAGTTCGATAGGAAATTTAATTACGAACTCAACGAGGTATTACATTCCATATTCGGACCAATATTTTGAATGCTGTGATGAAAATACTGATATTTATAGTCGCAAAAACCAAAAAACGATTTTCGGCCAATATTCAAAAATCATCATGAAAAAATTACAAAAAAAGTGAAAAAAATTTAATTTTTTTGGGAAAACACATTTTGATAGGAAATTTAATTACGAACTCAACGAGGTATTACATTCCATATTCGGACCAATATTTTGAATGCTGTGATGAAAATACTGATATTTATAGTCGCAAAAACCAGAAAAACGATTTTCGGCCAATATTCAAATATCGTCATCAAAAATAACAAAAAATGTGAAAAACATTTAATTTTTTTTTGAAAACACAGTTCGATAGGAAATTTAATTACGAACTCAACGAGGTATTACATTCCATATTCGGACCAATATTTTGAATGCTGTGATGAAAATACTGATATTTATAGTCGCAAAAATCAGAAAAACGATTTTCGGCCAATACTCAAAAATCATTATCATAAATTACAAAAGAAGTGAAAAAAATTTAATTTTTTTTTGAAAACACAGTTCGATAGGAAATTTAATTACGAACTCAACGAGGTATTACATTCCATATTCGGACCAATATTTTGAATGCTGTGATGAAAATACTGATATTTATAGTCGCAAAAACCAGAAAAACGATTTTCGGCCAATATTAAAAAATCATTATCAAAAATTACAAAAAAAGTGAAAAAAATTTAATTTTTTTTTGAAAACACAGTTCGATAGGAAATTTAATTACGAACTCAACGAGCTATTACATTCCATATTCGGACCAATATTTTGAATGCTGTGATGAAAATACTGATATTTATAGTCGCAAAAACCAGAAAAACGATTTTCGGCCAATATTCAAAAATCATCATCAAAAATAACAAAAAAAAGGGAAAAAATTTAATTTTTTTTTTTAAAAAACACAGTTCGATAGGAAATTTAATTACGAACTCAACGAGGTATTACATTCCATATTCGGACCAATATTTTGAATGCTGTGATGAAAATACTGATATTTATAGTCGCAAAAACCAGAAAAACGATTTTCGGCCAATATTAAAAAATCATTATCAAAAATTACAAAAAAAGTGAAAAAAATTTAATTTTTTTTTGAAAACACAGTTCGATAGGAAATTTAATTACGAACTCAACGAGGTATTACATTCCATATTCGGACCAATATTTTGAATGCTGTGATGAAAATACTGATATTTATAGTCGCAAAAATCAGAAAAACGATTTTCGGCCAATACTCAAAAATCATTATCATAAATTACAAAAGAAGTGAAAAAAATTTAATTTTTTTTTGAAAACACAGTTCGATAGGAAATTTAATTACGAACTCAACGAGGTATTACATTCCATATTCGGACCAATATTTTGAATGCTGTGATGAAAATACTGATATTTATAGTCGCAAAAACCAGAAAAACGATTTTCGGCCAATATTAAAAAATCATTATCAAAAATTACAAAAAAAGTGAAAAAAATTTAATTTTTTTTTGAAAACACAGTTCGATAGGAAATTTAATTACGAACTCAACGAGCTATTACATTCCATATTCGGACCAATATTTTGAATGCTGTGATGAAAATACTGATATTTATAGTCGCAAAAACCAAAAAACGATTTTCGGCCAATATTCAAAAATCATCATGAAAAAATTACAAAAAAAGTGAAAAAAATTTAATTTTTTTGGGAAAACACATTTTGATAGGAAATTTAATTACGAACTCAACGAGGTATTACATTCCATATTCGGACCAATATTTTGAATGCTGTGATGAAAATACTGATATTTATAGTCGCAAAAACCAGAAAAACGATTTTCGGCCAATATTCAAATATCGTCATCAAAAATAACAAAAAATGTGAAAAACATTTAATTTTTTTTTGAAAACACAGTTCGATAGGAAATTTAATTACGAACTCAACGAGGTATTACATTCCATATTCGGACCAATATTTTGAATGCTGTGATGAAAATACTGATATTTATAGTCGCAAAAATCAGAAAAACGATTTTCGGCCAATACTCAAAAATCATTATCATAAATTACAAAAGAAGTGAAAAAAATTTAATTTTTTTTTGAAAACACAGTTCGATAGGAAATTTAATTACGAACTCAACGAGGTATTACATTCCATATTCGGACCAATATTTTGAATGCTGTGATGAAAATACTGATATTTATAGTCGCAAAAACCAGAAAAACGATTTTCGGCCAATATTAAAAAATCATTATCAAAAATTACAAAAAAAGTGAAAAAAATTTAATTTTTTTTTGAAAACACAGTTCGATAGGAAATTTAATTACGAACTCAACGAGCTATTACATTCCATATTCGGACCAATATTTTGAATGCTGTGATGAAAATACTGATATTTATAGTCGCAAAAACCAGAAAAACGATTTTCGGCCAATATTCAAAAATCATCATCAAAAATAACAAAAAAAAGGGAAAAAATTTAATTTTTTTTTTAAAAAACACAGTTCGATAGGAAATTTAATTACGAACTCAACGAGGTATTACATTCCATATTCGGACCAATATTTTGAATGCTGTGATGAAAATACTGATATTTATAGTCGCAAAAACCAGAAAAACGATTTTCGGCCAATATTAAAAAATCATTATCAAAAATTACAAAAAAAGTGAAAAAAATTTAATTTTTTTTTGAAAACACAGTTCGATAGGAAATTTAATTACGAACTCAACGAGCTATTACATTCCATATTCGGACCAATATTTTGAATGCTGTGATGAAAATACTGATATTTATAGTCGCAAAAACCAAAAAACGATTTTCGGCCAATATTCAAAAATCATCATGAAAAAATTACAAAAAAAGTGAAAAAAATTTAATTTTTTTGGGAAAACACATTTTGATAGGAAATTTAATTACGAACTCAACGAGGTATTACATTCCATATTCGGACCAATATTTTGAATGCTGTGATGAAAATACTGATATTTATAGTCGCAAAAACCAGAAAAACGATTTTCGGCCAATATTCAAATATCGTCATCAAAAATAACAAAAAATGTGAAAAACATTTAATTTTTTTTTGAAAACACAGTTCGATAGGAAATTTAATTACGAACTCAACGAGGTATTACATTCCATATTCGGACCAATATTTTGAATTCTGTGATGAAAATACTGATATTTATAGTCGCAAAAACCAGAAAAACGATTTTCGGCCAATATTCAAAAATCATCATCAAAAATTACAAAAAAAGTGAAAAAAATTTAATTTTTTTTTGAAAACACAGTTCGATAGGAAATTTAATTACGAACTCAACGAGGTATTACATTCCATATTCGGACCAATATTTTGAATGCTGTGATGAAAATACTGATATTTATAGTCGCAAAAACCAGAAAAACGATTTTCGGCCAATATTCAAAAATCATCATCAAAAATTACAAAAAAAGTGACAAAAATTTAATTTTTTTTTGAAAACACAGTTCGATAGGAAATTTAATTACGAACTCAACGAGGTATTACATTCCATATTCGGACCAATATTTTGAATGCTGTGATGAAAATACTGATATTTATAGTCGCAAAAACCAGAAAAACGATTTTCGGCCAATACTCAAAAATCATTATCATAAATTACAAAAGAAGTGAAAAAAATTTAATTTTTTTTTGAAAACACAGTTCGATAGGAAATTTAATTACGAACTCAACGAGGTATTACATTCCATATTCGGACCAATATTTTGAATGCTGTGATGAAAATACTGATATTTATAGTCGCAAAAACCAGAAAAACGATTTTCGGCCAATATTCAAATATCGTCATCAAAAATAACAAAAAAAGTGAAAAAAATTTAATTTTTTTTTTAAAACACAGTTCGATAGGAAATTTAATTACGAACTCAACGAGGTATTACATTCCATATTCGGACCAATATTTTGAATGCTGTGATGAAAATACTGATATTTATAGTCGCAAAAACCAAAAAACGATTTTCGGCCAATATTCAAAAATCATCATGAAAAAATTACAAAAAAAGTGAAAAAAATTTAATTTTTTTTGAAAACACAGTTCGATAGGAAATTTAATTACGAACTCAACGAGGTATTACATTCCATATTCGGACCAATATTTTGAATGCTGTGATGAAAATACTGATATTTATAGTCGCAAAAACCAGAAAAACGATTTTCGGCCAATATTAAAAAATCATTATCAAAAATTACAAAAAAAGTGAAAAAAATTTAATTTTTTTTTGAAAACACAGTTCGATAGGAAATTTAATTACGAACTCAACGAGCTATTACATTCCATATTCGGACCAATATTTTGAATGCTGTGATGAAAATACTGATATTTATAGTCGCAAAAACCAAAAAACGATTTTCGGCCAATATTCAAAAATCATCATGAAAAAATTACAAAAAAAGTGAAAAAAATTTAATTTTTTTGGGAAAACACATTTTGATAGGAAATTTAATTACGAACTCAACGAGGTATTACATTCCATATTCGGACCAATATTTTGAATGCTGTGATGAAAATACTGATATTTATAGTCGCAAAAACCAGAAAAACGATTTTCGGCCAATATTCAAATATCGTCATCAAAAATAACAAAAAATGTGAAAAACATTTAATTTTTTTTTGAAAACACAGTTCGATAGGAAATTTAATTACGAACTCAACGAGGTATTACATTCCATATTCGGACCAATATTTTGAATTCTGTGATGAAAATACTGATATTTATAGTCGCAAAAACCAGAAAAACGATTTTCGGCCAATATTCAAAAATCATCATCAAAAATTACAAAAAAAGTGAAAAAAATTTAATTTTTTTTTGAAAACACAGTTCGATAGGAAATTTAATTACGAACTCAACGAGGTATTACATTCCATATTCGGACCAATATTTTGAATGCTGTGATGAAAATACTGATATTTATAGTCGCAAAAACCAGAAAAACGATTTTCGGCCAATATTCAAAAATCATCATCAAAAATTACAAAAAAAGTGACAAAAATTTAATTTTTTTTTGAAAACACAGTTCGATAGGAAATTTAATTACGAACTCAACGAGGTATTACATTCCATATTCGGACCAATAT